>NC_041743.1:30452804-31702804 GCF_004115215.2 Ornithorhynchus anatinus
AAGTCGAGGTTGCAATCTCACGGCCCAGGGTTCCTCCTCCATCAGAACACTGGGGTTCGGGGGAAGCCCCTCTCTCCAACCTGCTTCTGTCAGAGTGAAGACTCACCCCATAAAAACAAGGTGAGAAGAAACCCTCTCAAAGGCCTGCTAATAATAATAATTGTGGTATTTTTTAAGTGCTTATGTGGCACTCTCTGTACTAAGCACTGCGGTAGATACAAGATCCTATATACAAGATATACAAGGTCCTATATGGGGCTCACAGTCTAAGCAGGAGGGAGGACAAGTATTGAATCTCCACTTTGAAGATGAGGGAACTGAGGCACAGAGAAGTTAAGTGACTTGCCCAAGGTCACACAACAGTAAGTAGTGGAGACGGGAATTGGAACCCAGGGCCTCTTACTCCCAGGCCTGGGCGCTTTCGATAGACGACGCAGCTTCCAATTGCTGGAGTTGGGCCAGCGCTGCCGGCAGCAGTGAGAAATCTGGAAACTATTTCTTCAGTAGTAATATCCTGCTGCTTTTGTTGCCATTATCTTGTTGCTGATTTATTGCTTTTCCTGAATTCAAATATTATTATTATGTATTATTTCCATTCCCCTTTATAGACTGTAAACCCCTAGTGGGCCAGACGCCAGGGCTGAAGTAAGCTCCGGGTCAGGCTTACGCATATGTATGGATTCAGGATCTCATCATTAGACATGTCACCTCAATAGTATGGCTTTGTGGTTATGGATCTATATGTCTGCATTATTATTTATTACATTTATTGAGTGTTTACTTTATGCAAAGCACGTAATCAATGATACTTTTTGAGTGAATACTGGGTGCCAAGCACTGTATTAGGTATTTGAAACTTTAATCACTCAAAAAATGCCATTGATTGATTACTGTGGACTGTACTAGGTTCTTGAAAGAGAATTATGCAGTAGAGTTGGTAGACACATTCTCTGCCCACAAGGAGCTCACTGTCTAAAGAGGAGACAGACATAAAGATATATTACTGATGGGGGATTGGAAAAGTATAAGGATATATAAGCTCATTGTGGGCAGGAAATGTATCTCCCAACTTTATTATATGGTATTCTCCCAAGCAGTACAGTGCTCTGCACACAGTAAGCACTCAGTAAATATGACTGATCGATGGATTGATATGTACCAAAGCGCTGTAGTGGTGGGGTGAATATTAAGTCATTAAAGGGTACAGATCCACAAAGAAAGAAGGGCAAATGGAGAATTATACTGGGTTTGAACTGATTATCTTCTACCTATCCCAGTATTTGACACATAGTAGGTGCTTAACAAATATTATCAGTATTATCATAATCATCGTTAGTTTTATTATCATCAATATTATTATTCCCCCTGTGCTGACATTCCTGAAATTGCCCCTGGGTGAGACGAACACTGAATATTTCTCCATGACCAATTTTCCCAGAACCCAAATTCCCCATCTGGCAGTGATACTTAGGCACTTTGGGAGAAACATTAACTCTTTCAGATCATTAGGGGCCTATTTAATGCATTGCAGCCATGCATTTCCAATGAATATAGCTAAACACTAAGTGGTCCCCAGCAATTTGAAAGAGCTAGTGCTCCTTCCAAAGTGCTTAGTTTACTATTGGGGAGTAAATTTTGTAACTGGGAGAATACAGAGTCGTCAAGCCTCCAGAGAACTAGTCTAGCCCCTGATACTAAGAAGCCAAGTGGCCTAGTAGAAAAGAGAACTGGAGTGGAAGATGGCAGTCAGACTAGGAATCTAATCCTGGCTTTGCCACTTGCCTGCTGTATGATCTTGGGTCAGTCAGAAATTCTCTGTTCTTCAGATTCCTATGTAGAATGGGGCTCAAATACATGTTTTCACTACCCCTTAGACTCTGAAGCCCCATGTGGGTTGGGAACTTTGATCTGCACACATTGTGCCTATCCTAGCACTTAGTAGAGTGCTTGGCACATAGTAAGCACTTAACAAATACCATTATCATCACTAAGCATGATGACTTTTAGCCATACTAGTTAGATGGATGTTGATTCTTTTCTTAAAGTCCTTCTGAGAAGGTGAGTCTCCCCAGCAACTGTCTATAGCCTGATCCAGAAATGAACATACCTTGCAATAGCAAGACTAGAGAGCAGCTAATATGAGAGTCCAAAATCAAGACCGTTGTCAGATGGGAAAAGCTCTTCCAGCACCTGACTGCTAGGAACGAACAGATAGAGGATGATGACCACCTCCCCAGTTGAAATTTCAACCCAGGCCATAAAGAAGATACAATGAGAGCTGATTGGCCCCCATCTAAATGCAGAAAGCCGTCGAGCACAAGTTCTCTGAGTACAGATTTCATTTCCCTGAATTTCAACAAAGGCACCACAACTGCCTCAACATCAGTCAACCAAGTTATATAAAGAACAAGTTATTGAGAACAAGGCTGCTTCCTTTCCATTTCTTTCCCGTCCCCTTCCCCCCACCCCCACCCATTGATTTTCTGCTCCCCTGAAGAAGATTCATCTCTCTAATTCATGGATGAAGCTGCCTGCCTGAAACCAAACTCCATCTAAATGTCAGACAAACTGAAAGGGGTGAGTGGCAGCTACCAGAGTGGATCCAATGCCCAATGATTTGGAAACATCTCTCCTGTCACTCACTGGATCCATGTTAGTGATGCCTGCTCACCTAACTCTGCTGCTGCCATTCTAAATATGGTAATTATATTGTATATTTGATAGTCATAGTTGTTCTATCATGCTATTATATTCAGTGGAACACACACCTAACCCAGCAGGTGAGTGTTGGCTTAGCACGACTTTCAAATTCTTTCCAGAAACACATATGTTGATGAATTTAGTGTAACAAGAGGAAAAAGAGTAAAGTATTGAAAAAAGACTTGTAATTTTGCAGATTAAAGTGTAATAGCATTATCACTGCCATTTTCACCAGCTGCTTTGATCAAACACCTACTCTGTGGAAAGCTCTTTACACTGTCGTATTGGGAATATTAAAAAAAATGAATCTAGAAAACAAAGGATTTACATGAACTCTTCATACGCAGGAGGAAGCCCCCAAAATGGCAGCTACCAATAAGAAGACTTCGAAGCTACACATATATTTGCTGAGTACTTAGGTATAAATCTTCTAATTTATTCTATCTGTTTAGTCTATCTGTTTAGTATTTGGGTAGTCCCTTCTCCATATTCTGGCTGTGACCAGCTGCTTCTCCTGCTCCTGCTCCCAAATTATGGATACATTGTGTAAACTCCTCAGGGGAAGGGGCCATGTCTTTTATTTTTATCGGACGCTCCCAAGCACCTCGTAGAGGGTGCTGCACAAAGTAGGTGCTCAATGAATACTGTTGAAAAGGCCTCAAAGAAATAACACGTGGAGCGTCTCCTGGTGCCGGGGCTGAAACAAAGTGGAGAAAGGTAAAAATACAAGTTATTTTTGAAGTTACTGCCAAAGGAGAGGTTATTTCATGATAGAAATGAGTGAGTCAGATAAAACCAAAACAGAATCCAGACTCTATATCTTCAATCTTCCTAATGATCAAACCACAATTTTTTCATACTCTTTGTTTTATTAGGACCAATATGCATCAAGCACATACCTTTGGTAAGATGACTTGCTGTTTAAAGAAGAAAAATATCCAACCATCATCCTCATTATAAATGGCATTTATTGAGCTTTAACTGTATGCAAAGCTCTGTACTAAGCATTGGGAGAGTACAACACAACAGAGTACAACACAATGCAGCGAAGCCTAATGGATAGAACACAGTCCTTGGAGTCAGAAGGACCTGGATTGTACTCCTCTCTCTGCCTCCTGTCTGCTGTGTGACCTTGGGCAAATCACAACTTCTCTGTGCCTGTTACCTCATCCATAAAATGGGGATGAAGACTGTGAGCCCTGTGTGTCAGAGACTGTGTCCATCCAGATTATCGTCTATCAACACAGTGCTTACTACAGTGCCTGGCACATAGTAAGCATTTAACAAATACCATAGAAAGGACCTGGGTTCTAATCCTCATTCCACCATTTGTCTGCTGTGTGACCTTGGGCAAGTCACTTAACTTCTCTGACTCAGTTACTTAATCTGTCAAATGGGAATTAAGACTGTGAACCCTAAGTGGGACTTGGACTGTGTCCAACCTGATTAGCTTGTATCGCTTAGTATAGTGCCTGGCACCTAGTAAGCGCTTAACAAATACCATAAAAAAAATGCATGTCTTACACTAGGATCCTGGCCTTGGATTTATGCTGGGCCATTGTGTCTGTTGAGGTTTCCCTAGAAACCATCCTTATTATTACCTCACTGACTTCCAACCCAACAAAGGCAAAATGTCTGGGAGAACCAAAATAACATTTTAGGCTGAGTTTAGCCCCCAGTAAAGCATCGAGGCGCTGACGATGTGAGTGCCATGAGCCGAGTGAGGAAACAGAGAGAGCTCTGCACGGCATGGTTTGATTGAATAAATTTTCCAAGAGCAACAACAAAATTAAATAGAGATACCTCATCCCTCCAAGTCAGTACTGCATTTTGCCTAATCACAATGCTGCAGACTGGCAAAGTGCTCTCTTTGATTTTTGTCTCGAGCTTAGACCCTGACCATTTTAAAATCCCCTGGAATTTCTGTGAAGATAAAGGTACAATCTTCCCTCTTTTCTAATTGGCAGTAGGGCAAGGCGTCCCATCGGGTGACAGCTGCATTCACTGGTGCTGCCTGCCCAGCTGGACTAACTTTTAAAACCTTTAAAGCGTCCAAGGGAAAACACCGCAGTAATGCAGTAATATCTTCATTTTTCTATGCAGTGGTAAGAAAAGGATTGAAATAAGCCCTTTCACTCTAATGATCTTAAATGTTAACCTATCCTAGGAGCAGCACTGAAAAAGCATTTTCTCCCTTGGGTCCCTTCAAATACAGACCTAGGGTCCTATCCTTGTGAAAGAGCCAGCATTTAGTTTCTCCTTCAGCGTGTACAATGGGCTTGACCAACAGCTTCAAAACTTCTTGATATGAAGAGTTACAGCATAATTACCTTTGTGTACAATTGTACAATTTGCAACTAATGGAAAAGAGATTTACTGGCTACACTTTGCCTGTCAGAGTGTCAGTCTGCAGAATGTCAGTGGAAATGTGAATTTAGAGCACTGCTCAGTGAGGTCAAACATTTAAAATCTTATCAGTTCACCATATTGCAATGAGGTACAGCATACTGCAAAGAAAATTAATTAAACCCCCTGAAGGAAATACGAGATTTTGATCTTTAAGAAAATAAAATAAGCTACCTCCAACTTAAGTCTCTGGCAGAGTCACATGAAGTCAATCTTGCCCATCTCGATGTAAGTAAAAATTTCCTATCCATCTCTAATTGCCTTAAAGGGAAGTGTCTCCTGGTGGACTTCGAAGTTCATTTTTCAAAATGGAAAAAATGCCATGATTAAATAATCACATAATTCTATTTACAATTCATTTGCCATTAGCATACAAGTGTTAGCCCACCAACAACAGGGCAATGTGAGGCACATTAATCATTAACATACTGGGTCAACTATCTCCTCCCGGTGGAGGGAAACTCCCTCATAATCAAACAATCTGAGTGCTTACTATAGGCAGAGGACTGTACTAAGCACTTGGGAGAGGTCAATATAACAGAATTAGCAGACATTCCCTGCCCATAATGAGCTCGCAGTCTAGGGGGCACTTTTCAGGATTGGAGTCTAAGACCCCTAAGTGCCCAAAGCCTACTGCACTCTTAAAATGTAAATTCATTCATTCAGTCGTATTTATTGAGCACTTGTGTGCAGAGCACTGTACTAAGCACTTGGGAAGTACAATTCGGCAACAGATAAAGACAATCCTTACCCAACAGCCGGCTCACAGTCTAGATACACTTTGAGGCCTCAATCAATCAATTGTATTTATTGAGCACTTACTGTGTGCAGGGAACTGTACTAAGTGCTTGAGAGAGTGCAATATAACAGAGTTGGTAGACACGTTCCCTGCTCACAATGACCTTACAGTGTAGACCTTACAAATTTATAAATTACTGATATGTACATAGTGCTGTGGGACTGAGGGAGGGGTTAATAAAGGGAACAAAACCAAGTGAAGGGTGACACAGAAGTGGGTGGGAGAAAAGGAAAAGAGGGCTTGGTCAGGGAAGGCTCTTGGAGGAGATGTGTCTTCATTAAGGTTTGAAAGAGGGGAGAGTAATTGTCAGCTTTGAAGAGGGAGGGCATTCCAGGCCAGATGCAGGACGTGGGCAAGAATGTGGTGGTAAGATTGAGATCAATTTTAGAGAAGCAGCGTGGCTCAGTGGAAAGAGCACGGGCTTTGGAGTCAGAGATCATGGGTTCGAATCCCAGCTCGGCCACTTGTCAGCTGTGTGACTTTGGGCAAGTCACTTAACTTCTCGGTGCCTCGGTTACCTCATCTGTAAAATGAGGATTAAGACTGTGAGCCCCATGTGGGACAACCTGATTCCCCTGTGTCTACCCCAGCGCTTAGAACAGTGCTCGGCACATAGTAAGCGCTTAACAGATACCAACATTATTATTATTATTATCAAGTGAGTAAGTTGACACTAGAGGAGGGAGCATCCATCCTGTTTCCAACCTACCTCTCAGTACCCCTTGGACATGGTCATTGCCCCTGCTCCACCACTTTTCACACTCCTTCCCTTCCCCTGGGACTAGTGAAAGACACCACTCAAATCTCCATCCACTGAGATAAAATCCTCCATTACACTAATATACTCCTGGCAGGATATGGAGAATGATAAATGTCCATTTTGCCTAGATGCATGAAGTTAAAACATGATACAAAAGCACTAGACATATTAATTAACTTGATAATTTGACCATCTGAAAAATCCTCTTCTTGAAAACTACAGCATTTTATCTCTTGTAACAATGTTCTAACACTTCAACAAAGATTTGGCCCATTGTGATAAAATATCTTTTCCCAGTTATCTTAGTGGGTGTCAGAAATTCATTCTTGAGGGGTACTTCATAAAAAGTAACTAAACTTTCTGCTGAAGTTTGTACTTTTTCACAGGAAAATGGGCCAATAAGAGGCAGAAATACATTTTGGGTCTATTTTATTTTAAAATGTAGATCTAGCTCTTACTGTGACTTACACACGACACACAGCAGTGTCGCATCTTGATGACTTGGAAGATTTGATACCTATTTTGGTGCATTAACCATTTCTCCAAAAATGCTTTTTAAAAAGCAAGGGGAAGAGATGGAAGGTGGTAAGCTGCGTCAATATCCCACATCATTTTCACAACTCCAGCTAACAAGTAGAAATGAGTATCGAACATGTCATTTGATAAAGCTACAATTCACACAAATTTAACGTATGCAACGAAGCCCATATCTCCAGGCATGGAAATGAATAACGCTCCGTCTTTGTACTTAATTATTCCTTTTGATCCCCCTTTTGTTGTAAATATTTTTTATGAGTGTCTCCTTTATTGGTATAAGTTTCTACGGGGCTGGAAATATGTCATTTTTTAATTCTGTCCTTCCCAAATATCTATCACAGTGTGCTGCACCAAGTGTTCCATAAGCGCTTAATACAATGCTCTGCACATAGTAAGCGCTCAGTAAATACAATGGAATGAATAATTGCTGCGGCTACTATTACTTCTAGGATTACTACTTAGGACCACTACTAATCCTGAGTGAGAGGCTTGCACTGGGATAATAGACACCTGCAGGAAACGCCTGTAATATCAAGATCATTTAATCCAAGCTAAATATTTTCTTGGTCTCAGCCAGTCCTAAACAAGTTTCCCCTCTGCTTTTAAAATCTGTCCGCTACCGTCTCTTCTAAGAAACGCTACCGTTCTTGCCACTCGTGGACTCTGGGATATTTCTACTTCCTGCCTACCCTTTGTGTCAGGAGAGGAGTAAGTACAGTAACCTTGATACTTAGAACAATCAGCTCTGTCAGGCTTGGTGTACATTTCTAGCCTTTATCAGTCCAGACAGATGAACACAGAATCCATGTCTGGATGGAAATACTGGAGGAATTTTTTAAAGGAATTTCTGATAGGAAATCCATTTTGCAGTTTAAAATCTGCCTAAGACGAGCCTAACTTTAAAGTCCAGCTAATATTACCATAGAGTGCCCTCTAAAGGCCGTAATAAACATTCCTGGAGGGATATACCTCTAGTCTCTGTGCCTCAGTTTCCTCATCATTAAGATAGAGATTAAATGCCTGTTCTCCCTCCATTTAGACTGTGAGCCCATGAGGGGCAGGGACTATGTCCAATCTGATTATCTTGTATCTCACCAGTGCTTAGTTGGCACATCGTTCATCCTTAACAAATATTATTGTTATTATTATTACTATTAGTCTTATCTCAGAGAGCCCTCCCAGAACTATAACTTCAGCCTACCCCCTGATTGACAGGGAACATGTTGAGCTTTTTCCATTCCCATGCCTACCTTCCTTGGTTGAGGGGTGGGGGTAAGGGGAGCAATTCCCACAGTTTCAGGTTGTGGTCTTTGGTCAGCAACCGCCAATGTACCGGATGCTGGCGCCAGTATTACGGCCCAACATCCCCACTTGCTCAAACTCAACCTAGACTGCTCAGTCCTTCCACATTGCATCAGGGCAACAATTTGCTAGAAGAAAACCTGCCTATCATTAAACTGACTAATGGATCATGTTTCATTAGGGTCATTTAGCAAATATGGACTCTGGAAAATGTCTCCCATCTGGCACTATCTCTGTGCCCCAGTCAGCTAGATTTGCCATTTCCCACGTTGAAAAAAGGGGAAAGATACACTAAGGACTGAAAGAATTATCATTAATTGAGAGTCTACAAGGGTGATAAATTTAAAATGCCATACAGTTCTAAATCCAAAGTAAACCTAAGGAAATGTGCGGCTTCTTCAAATTAAAGAATTCGGTCAGTTGATAAAAGGTATATATAGAGCACCTTCTGAGTGCTTGCCCCTGTACTAAGTATTGGGAGAGCACAGGAGTGGCAAGACATACATTCCCTGTCCTCAAAGAGATTACAATCTAATTAGGGAGACAGACAAAAATAATTTCCAATGCCTGAGAGAGAATGAGCCTAAAAGAGAAAGCAAGACAAACATATCATGATGAAACAACTGAGCAAATTAAATATTATCATTATGGCTTAAATAAAATCTAATAAGTAAATATATATACACACAAGTGCTGAGGAAAATTCCTTTTTTTCAATGTTGCCTCATATGGAGCAGCAGACACTGCCATAGGGAAGATGGCACATACTGTATTTTAGAGTCAATTTTTTGTCGGCTTTCAAGTTTTTTTTAGCAGTTTGATCTCCTGAAAAGAAGGTTAGCTTGAGGGATCTTTCTCCTTTTTGAACCCTGCCATGGGGAAATGCCAAAAGCAAGACTCCAGGGTTTCACTACTGTATAGCAGTGCTACTGCTACCAAAGCTGTTCTAAAAGCCCATAGTGATATCTTGGATTTATTGAGCACTTAATGCATGCAGAGCATTATACTAAGCACTTGGAAAAGTACAGAGTTGGTAGACATGTTCCCTGCTTCAAACAAGCTTACTTACAACCTAGACAATGTAGACTGTATAGTCTACATTGTGCAGCCTACTAATTACAATAATAATTGCATTATCTGATAAGCACTTACTATGTGTCAAGTACTGTACTAAGCACTGATGTAGATACAAAATAATCAGGTCAGTTACAGTACCTTTGCTAAATAGGGCTCATTGTCCAAGTAGGACAGTCAACAGTTCTTGGATCCTCATTTTACAGAGGAGAAAACTGAGGCACAGAGGCTGTAAACTCATCGAGGAGCAGCATGACTTAATGGAAAAGCACGGGCTTGGGAATCAGAGGTCGTGAGTTCTAATCTTGCTCTACCAATTGTCAGCTGTGTGACTTTTGGGCAACTCACTTCGCTTCTCTGTGCCTCAGTTACCTCATCTATAAAATGCCCCATTTGGGACAACCTGATTACCTTGAATCTAGCCCAGAGCTTAGAACATAGTAAGTGCTTATCAAATACCATCATTATATTATTATTATTGTGGGCAGGGAAAGTTTCAAATAATTCTATTGTATTGTGCTTTCCAAAGAGCTAAGCACATTCCTCTGCACAGACTAAGCACTCAATAAATACCACTAAGTTACTTGTCCCTAGTCACACAGCAGACAAATGATAGAGCAAGGTTTAGAACTCAAGTCCCTTCATTCCTCAACTTGTTCTCTTTCTGTTAGACCATGCCATTGAGAGCTGGGGTCAGAGGGATAGGAAAAAAGGAAAACAAGAAAAATGTAAAACTTTCTGTGCAGATTGATATATATCTCAAAAGCACGCACCCCTATTCTTTTCTAATCAACCAGTCATAGGTATTTATCAAGTTCTTACTATGTGCAGAGCACTGTATTAAATGAGCTTTGTAAGGAAAATAATTATGTCAATAAACTGAAATATGGCCTATTAGCTTAGGATTTAGAAATGCTGTTTGGGAACCATATCGATGCCATGTTTATGAGCTGTAGTTCTCTGATTCAGTGTTTGAGACACATACTTATAAAGCAAAGAGGCAGAAAGCATTGAACTGGTCATATTCTGGGGCCAGATCCAAACAGGGAGTCATGTTGGAGAAAGTTATATGGGAGAAATATTGAAAAAACTCAGTCATAAATCTGAATATAAAGAACTAAGAAAAGAAAATTTTTTGAACCAACTTCTGGCCAACTGCCTTGTATACACATCAACTTGACAGAGCAGCACTCTCACTACACATATAAATTGCAACAATTGCTGACATACATAACAGTGAGAGATTACGCATTGTGCCTCAGTGTTGTTAAGGCTGAAGAAATTATTCATCAGAGAATTAACTAAAGTGTTTAATCTCCCCTGGAATCATTTGAAGCAGGTTCTTTCAGTGTCAGCTAGGGAACTTCTGTTTATTTTTCCTCTAATACCCTTGACTAGCTTCTGGATCTAGACTGCCATTACGAGTCATCAGCATGGAGGAAAAGCTGTAAGCAACTTCCATGACTCATTGCCACATGGTCTCTAATGTTCTCTATCTTTTTGTTCCAGTTCTGAATCTCCTCATCTCCCATTCATGCCATGCTGTTCTGGAGAAAATTGGCCTCCTAACACAAACCACAGTCAGAAAGGTGCCATGCTTTGAGAAGGACCAAGACCCAGGTCATTCATATTTTGTTGCTGGGCTTTCCACAAACCAAAGAAGAACCATCACTATCCAGAGGCCTTTATATGCAGAGAAGATAGCCTTCCTCCTCAGCATGGGAGTAACTATGGGGTCTGTAACAAATTGGGACTTGTCACTGACCGTTAATGGGTTTAGATCTCCATTGTCACAGAGAGTTTAGCCAGTGAAAAGCAGTCAGCCAATCACATTTATTGAGCACTTACTGTATGCAGAGCACTGTACTAAGAGTTTGGGAGAGTGTAATACAACAGTACAACAAACACATTCCCTGCCCACAGTGAACAGCATGATTTAGTGAAAAGCAGCATGGCCTAATGGAAAGAGCATGGGACTGGGAGTCAGGTTCTAATCCCAGCTCTGCCACTTGTCTGTTGCATGACCTTAAGCCAGTCACTTAACTTCTCTGTGCCTCAGTTACTGCATCTCTAAGGTGATGATTAAGTCCTCCTCCCTCTGATTTAGACTGTGAGCTACATGTGTGATAGGGACTGGGTTCAACCTGATTGCCTTGTATCTACTCCAGTGCTTAGTACAGTGTCTGGCACATGGTAAGTGCTTAGCAAGTACCATTAAAAAAAAATATCAGAAGGAAAGTCATCCCTCTAGACTGAAATTTACAGTAAAACTACACAAAGTAGCACTTCAACTAACCTGAAAAGAAAGGGAAACTTCTTATGAGAGAACTGGAAAATGGAGGGACATAAAGATGGAGTCAGTGTTGCCTAAGGGAAAGAGGACAGAACTGGGAGTCGGGAGATCTGAGTTCTAGTCCCAGCTGTGCCATTTGCCTGTAAATTGACATTGAGGAGTCACTTAAGCGATCTGGGCCTCAGTTTCCTCATCTGTAAAATAGGGATAAAATAGTGTTTGATCTGATCTTATTATTTTATATCTACCCTGGTGCTTCGTACTTAATAAAAGCCATCATTATTACAAAGATGGCACTTAAATACAGAAATCATTTCTACATGGGAATTTTTAAGAGGCTTTTGCTATCTTTATTCTCCTAAATAAAAAATTATGCCCAACTGCTCTCTGTGTTACAATGGGAGATCCTCCAGTCTAAAGGAAGGTAGTGCCTTTGTCCCAGAAAGTAAACATTTTCTCCACATGAAATGCAACTGGTCAGCCAAATTGTCATTAATTAACAAATACACAGTTATTGCTATGAGAAAACAACCACTTGATACAAATAAGCAAAGACATAAAGGCAGCATTACTAAGCACAGCCTGGTAAAGTCCAAACAGAACTGTTGGCTTCCAAAAGCATTAACCAGATCCACTCATCAGTACCAGAATCATAGCAGTGATGCATTTAAAGACCAGGAGGAACAATAAAGAAGTGCAAAGCCAAGGCTGGGTTTCTTTCTATTTATATTAGAATATTTATTTGCCCATGCACCAAACTTTTTCATAAACAGCCTTAAATCCTTCAGCACTGGCCTGTGAACTCATGCTGATGGCCCTGGCTAAGTTAACACATTATTTCTATCTATTATGAAGCATGATTCAGAATCAATAAAGCTCAATGGACTGACAGTTAGCCTGCAGACGAATGATGTTATTTACCAGCCCGCACCTGGCAAATGGTAAACCTAGCCAAGGGCCATAATCAGTGAATTTTGTTATTTGGTAGCATTCTGACCAGTGACTACAGATTTATGTTCTATTTATATATTATACATTGTATAAGAGTTTTCCATCATTCTCAAAAATGACTCAAAAACCTCAGTTACAGTGAGGTTTACTGAGGGATGGGGGTGGTAGACTGATGGAGGATTCAACACAAACATTGGCCCTTGTTGTGCTGACATGGGCCCGTTATACAAGGATAGACAGAGAGGTAACTTGATTTGTACCATCTTAAATATTACTTGGGCTGGATTCCAGCCAGAGACTGTTACAGTTGAAGGACAGTGGAGAAACTGTGTAGCCTAGTGGATTCAGCACAGGCCTGGGAGTCAGAAGAACCTGGGTAGTAAACCAGGCTCCACCATTTTTCTGGTGTATGACCTTGGGCAAGACACTTAACTTCTCTATGCCTCAGTTACTTCATCTGCAAAATGGGGATTAAATCTATGAGACCCATGTGGGACTTGGACTGTGTCCAACCTGATTAGTTTGTCTCTACCCCAGCGCTTATTACAGTGCCTGGCACATAGTAAGTGCTTAATAAATATCATTTGAAAAAAGACTCCCAGCACTCCCTCTGCTCTACTAAAACCGCATTTTCTAATTACAAGGATGCCTTAGCTACTGTTGATGAGTGAGAGACAGAAAGACAAAAAAGAGACAATTGGAGTACTCCCATCTTGTTGATTAAAAGTTATTTGTTTACATGTATTCAATGGGGAAAACTAAATCAATATTTCTTTATCTAAAACTTTACCTTAGAAAGTCCATCCATTTTGAACTGATAGAAATGAGAATGCTTCCTTGGCACTTGTTAGTTGAAGTCTAGTTCTTTGTTATTGACCACAAATGACCAACCTCTTGGCCCAAGAAAAAGAAATCTAGATCTCCCCAAATCAGGACCTCACCCTGATAGCCATAAATTTTTTAGAGGGTTGGCATGAATTCATTCTGCTTCATTAAGAACAAGAACTCATTGTTCTCCGAAAATTCAAATGGCCAGATTGGAGCAGAGTGAGCTGGGGCCAAGGGTCCGAGCATGGGCAGGGAGAGAGGTCAGAAAGAGAAGGGTGGGAAGGGAGAGGGAGGTGGGCAAGGAGAGGGAGCTAGGGATGGGGGCAAGAAGATAAAATGGTTGAAAAGAAAATGACATCAACAGAGACTAACATGCATGCACACAAACACACATACACACTCTCAAAGAACCACCTATGCACAGATCCAAAGAGACACACACAGCCAAACACACAATATTGACCACTCATAAAAAGCTTCAAAGGAAGTTCGCACAATGCACCTGCCCAACAATACAGAGAAAAGTGAGAAGGGGAAATCTCCACCTAACACCAGAATTCTAGTAAATTATTTCCCCAGTATTGATGTCCTAATGGGTATTATATTTTAAGCTAGGAGAGAAAAGAGATGCTTGTTTTCTTCATTGTACTGAGTTACATGCCCCAATATTATCCTACAGTTGTGTGTTCCACAGCTAATTACATCTTAATCATACACTCTGGGGGAAGTACGGTATTTTCTTCCCAAAATGCAACAGATGCACAATCTGAAATCCAAGGCCCTCGAGATGGCCCCTCCAGCAGGGGTCACTATCTTTTCTCGCTGGGTAACTCTCCTATGCTTTCCACTGCATATCTAAAGTGCAGCCCATCTGGATGCTGAGTCACAGTCAAGAACTTTTCACCTTGGCTAAGGTGATTCTGACTTTCTGTGGTCATTCCTTTGTAAATGCCAGACCGCTATCTGGATTCTATTAACTTTCCCCCCATGAGAACCTCAGCACGCTCCTCATGTACTTTGCTCTTCACTCTAAGATCCATGAGAGTCTTTCATACTAACACCCCTAGGGTATGTCCAGGTGTGAACTGATTTTTCTTTCATTCTCATTTCATCATTCCCTAATTTTTCATGACCATTAGGTAACTGTTGCAGCAATAGTGAGGAAAAGCAAAGCCAACAGCTCTTCAGATAATAGCAAGCATTACTTCTAGGGAGCATTCATTCATTCATTCAATAGTATTTATTGAGCGCTTACTATGTGCAGAGCTCTGTACTAAGCGTTTGGAATGTACAAATTGGCAACAGAGAGAGAGAGTCCCTGCCCACTGACGGGCTTACAGTCTAATCGGGGGAGACAGACAGACAAAAACAATAGCAATAAATAGAATCAAGGGGATGTACATCTCATTCAAACAATAGCAATAAATAGAATCTTCGGAAAGAAAGACAATGATATCTATCTTCCGCTCCCACCTGTGCCATGGCTTCCATCATGGCTCACTACCAGTCGATCACCAACTCATCCAACCTTTTGAGGGGGCTCTTACTCTCATGTTTAATTATTGAACAAAGGGTCAATTTATTACCAAGGAAATTAAATGATTCCATTAGAGTCCTGTAGATTTCCCAAATAAATCTGCCAGAGAAAGTAAAAGGAAGAATGCTTATTTTAATTTGTATCCACAGATTGCCAAATGGCAGTCCGGACTCCATTTATCTATTGGCAGTGACTTTGCTTCCAAGATTTCACTTACCTTTCTGAATGAAGTTGGTCCCTCCCTGGCCAAACAGCAATAAATGAAAGGCACTTGCAACTCGGAGAGAAGCCAGAAGACACTTCCTGGCTACATGGAGTCTTCTGCTTCACATATCCCAGAAACCAGAGTCATGGGAGAGAGGACCCTCTCAACTCAGACATTTGGGAGTGTATCAGGAAGGCAACTGTGACGGTTTGGTGATTTGGGAGTGAAAATTCTACTTTGGGCAGCATTTTTTGTTTCTTCTCTAGATCTACTTTATCTCCAAATTGCTATGGATAAGTGGAGATGTCTTTCATTGAAAATTCCACCAGGTTCTTTCCTCATTTTGAATGCCTTTCCTGTGCATGCCTGTCTCTGGACATCTATCGTCATTGCTTTTTCCCTCCCAACTTACATGAACACTGAAGAATGAGCCAGAAACCTCAGGGTGGGTGGCTCTATGTCCCAGAATTCTGTCTGGGCTGCTCCTAAATAGAACAGTCAAACAGATAAACCAGATGAGGGCTGTAAGTCACCCCTGATAGAGGTAGTTTTGTCATATGTTCATTTTGGATCATTCTGTCTGTCGGGGTTTATTCCTTCTGTAAAGTCATCTCGGGCTTTAAGCGTGTTGAAAGGGTTGACTCATGTTGCTGTGTGTACATTCCTGCTGACTTCCTTGAGTGCCACTGAATGTATTAATTTGACAGATAAATGTCTGAAAGAAATTTACATCCTGGATTGAGGGATTGGGTGGATACTTTCTAAAATAAACAAATTCTATTACCACTTGTCATCCAATGAGGGTAATGTGGAATAACTGATGCATGGAAAATCTGCAAACCTACAACGAGGGATGCTGCAAGCTTGGGGCTGGTGGTTATGATATGAATATCTTGGGGGTTTCTAACTTTGGAGACTGTGGAAGCTCTAGACATCATGCTGCTATGTGACCTTGGGTAAGTCACTTGACTTCTCTTGGCCTCACTTTCCTCATCTGTAAAATGGGGATTAAATGCCTGTTCTTCTTCCCTTTTAGACTATGAGATCCACGTGGGACAATAATGGCATTTGATCTAATTATATTGTATTTAGCCCAGCCCTTAGCTTATTAGTAGGAGTAGGAGTATCATTGTTATTATTGATACTTATCCACAAGATAAAGAAAGCTGGGGCAACAACCAAGAGTTCCATCATACTACCTTTCCCATTCCTCCTGGGATCTGACCCCCTTCCCAGAAGGACTCCTCAAGAGAACTCAACCCCTCTGATTTCCACTAATTGATATTTTGTTCCTTCCATGGGCTTGATGCTATCCTGGTCCTGTGAACTACCAGAGAGTTATTTATCTGGTCAGAGGGAGCTGACCAGTGGTGAGTTAACAGGGCAAGATGGACTTCCAGTACCATGCAGGGCAGACGCTGAGGTCTTTGGGCCCTGAGGTGACTCACACGGCATCCTAAATCTTTAACAGTATGACAGCTGTCATCAATCCAGTTGGACTTAGAACACACAAGTATTTGAACCCAACTTCCTTTGATCCGTGGCTCCCCATCTCTCTCTCAAAGATGATTTTCAGCCCAGGATTTTCAGCACAGGATGTGAAAATATGGCATATTTTCAGCAATATGCACTCAAGGGAATATTGCTTCCCACTAAAAAGCAAAGACGATCAAGTAGATTTCTGTTTCCGTGAACGGAATACATAGTTAGGGTGATTCACGTCCTTTCACTGTTCCCTGGAGATGATGCAACTGGGATTTGTGACCATCACACTCAATTTCAATTTCTTTCACTTGCTGATTCGATACTTTCTGGTGTTGCAAGGGGCTGTTCTCTGAGCATTTGGTAGTTATCAGGCCAGGGAAGAGCTTGTCTTGATTTCAGTGTTCGAGAGAATTGAAGCAGATTTTAAAATTCTCCCTTTTCTCCCAAGTCTTGGCCAGAATTCACTTTTGACCTGGCTTTTCCATCTGCCTATTCAGGCTAGAGGGCCTTCGATTAGGAACCTTCTCCTGCTTCCTGCCTGGAAGGAGAATTTTTAAACCCGTAATAGCATAGTGAAAAGTCAATGAATCTGCTATCTGGTAAAGATAAGGAGTTCAGACACCTCCAAGAGAAATGAACTGTGCAGAACTGAAGGGAGGGACCACTCATAGCCACATACCCATCTACTTATATAACAAAGCTACTGATCTCAGGAAAGATAGAACTGCAAAAATAACCCGTGCCTAGTGGTTCAAGTCACAGGCTGGGAGCCAAAAATCCTGTGATCGAGACCCATATTCTTCCAAGGATGTGCTATATGATCTTGAACAAGTCAAGCCACCTCAGCTGGAAAATTGTTCACTGCTTTTTTTTTTCCCCCTCTTTCTTCTGACCAGTGTCCTCACTATATAACTAGGGAATACAGAACAGTCAGAGGGAACTTATTAATTATTATGGTACTTATTAAGTGCTTACTATGCATCAAGCACTGTTCTAAGCCCTCAGGTAGATACAAGATAATCAAGTCAGACACAGTCCCTGACCCATATGGGCTCACAGTCTAAGTAGGAGGGAGAACACGCAATGAATCACCATTTAACAGATGAGGAAACTGGGGCACAGACAAGTTAAGAGATTTGCCCAAGGTCAAACCGCAGGCAATTGGCACAGCCAGAATTAGAACCCAGGTCTTTGACTCCCAGGCCTGTGCTCTTTCCACTAGGCCATAATACTCCAATTACTCAGTAGCTCAGGAGAAGTCCAGAAAGATACTTTTCCTAGAATCTGGAATCCCAAATGTCTCTTGTCCAAAATTCAATCAATCAATGGTATTTACTGAGTGCAAAGTAGGTGCAGAGCACTGTACTAAGCACTTGGGACAATACAGTGCAACAGAGTAGGTAGACAGTAGACAGGATCCCTGTCAACAGAGAGCCTACATACTAGAGGGGAAGACAGATCCCCTCTAATAAATAATAAAAAATCTCAGATGGGTATCTACATAAATGCTGTGCAGATGCTGGTGGGAGAGAGAGAGAAAAAAGAGAGCAAATCACACAAGGAACAACCTACAAAATAAAATGTAGTCTCTACTCATAGGCTCAGTGTCTGCATGCAGGGCCTGAGGAGAGTCAGGGCAAGAGAACAGATGAAGAATCTACCAACTCTGTTATTTTGTACTTTCCCAAGTGTTTAGAACAGTGCTCTGCATACAAACACTCAATAAATATGATTGAAAGATACACTGATCAACCACACATGTTGACCTGAGAGAAAGAGGAGAGATGGCTATTCAGTAAGCACTCAGGAGCCAAATGTTCCTGAAGGAAATGACATGGGTGATATGGGAAGATAAGTAGTCAAATGGGTGCAAGAGAAATAAATCAGGAAGAAAAGAAATAATCAAGGGGAGAAAAGAAAAAGAGTTAGATCAGAACTCACAAGAATAGAAAGAGTGGGGCCTGGGGAAAAAGCACTAATCCAAAAGGATTGATTGAGTACTTAATGATTGCAGTTCACTGTGCTAATTCCTTGGCAGAGCATCACAGAAGCAAAAGAATCCTTAAGTAATTTACAATTTAATGGGGAGACATGCAGACATTTATTTTGCACAAATAGTATGATCAGGAGGAAGAATAAGGATATAATATGTGGTAGCATGAGCAAGTCAGGATGAAATAGTTGAATAAATAATTGAATATATAATTGAATAGAGTTATAGCTCAGTTAATGCTCTTAACTGACTCCATGAAAATAGAGTGCTAAGTGAAAGAGTGTGATACAAAGTATATTCTCAAGGTAAATAATGTGAAATGCATTAATGTATTACCAAGACGTTTAAAGATGACAAACTCTACACACACACACACACACACACACACATCATTAGAAGAATGATTTAAAATTCAGTACATTTATATTCATTCATTATTATTTATTGAGTGCTTAGCACTGAAATAAGCTCTTGGAAGAGTACAATATAACAGACATTCCTGCCCACAGTGATAAAAATATGTACCAATAATGAAAGAATTTGAATTAAATTTTTAAAATACATAACTATATGTATATACTTGTCTGTTCTCTTTCCCATCCTTTTAAGAAAAAAGGCCCTCTTGTGCTTAAGTACTAGAAATATGTCATTATCTAGGCTAAATGAATACCACAGTGTACACTCCTTGAGAGCAGGGATCATGTCTTATTTCATTATAGACTCCTAAATGTTAAGTACAGTGCTCTGCACATAATAATCACTCAAAGGTATTGATTATAGCTAATAATAAATTTAAATGGGTTTTTAATCACTCTATTCAAATAAATCAAAATACTTGAAAGTTTGAAATGAAGGGGATGGGAGATATTTAAGCCAAGGCAAACCTTTCAGTTGCTGGGGAACATGTCTACCAACTCTGTTATACTGCACTCTTTCAAGTGGTCTGTACCATGTTCTGCATATAGAAAGTCCTCAGTAAATATGATTGATTGATTGAATGATTGATGTAACTTGAGGTTTGAGAGTCAACTGGAAAAGGCTTCTTGGAGGAAGAGAGATTTTAGGAGGGGCTTGGAGAGGAGGATAGCTGCGGTCAGGTTGATGTGAAAAGGGAAGAAGCTTGGGCAAAAAGTATGGGCAAGAGGTCAGAGGCAGAAGAATCAGGGGCAAAGGTTCAATTGGAAGGTGAGCTTGAGAGGATCCAAGTATGTGACCTGGAAGACTGATATGAATGCTGGAGAAAGCTGATGGAGCGTCTTGAAGTCAATGGTAAGGAGTTTCAACCAGTCAATCAATAGTATGTATTACAGAGCTTACAGTCTATTGTGTG
Source organism: Ornithorhynchus anatinus (assembly GCF_004115215.2). Taxonomy (NCBI): domain Eukaryota; kingdom Metazoa; phylum Chordata; class Mammalia; order Monotremata; family Ornithorhynchidae; genus Ornithorhynchus; species Ornithorhynchus anatinus. The sequence continues at coordinate 30,473,005 of NC_041743.1, forward strand.
CAGAGAACTATTCCAACCATTTGGGAGGGTACATTAGAGATATCAAAGCAGATTTTTGAGGTGTGGAAAGATGTACAAGAGACATATAAAAAAGTTGATCGGGGAGCCAGCAATTAGAGTAGACTTCCTGCCACTTACTTGTTGCCCACCCCATGCCTTTTTCTGAATGAAAGGAAGAAGGAAGACAATGGCAATTACATGAGACATCTGGGGTGAGAAATACTTCACTGATCCAAAATCCAAGGAATAGCATGTACATAGGAACACTTACAAGACAAATAGCTAGTGGACCAAGAGACAGCAACTGTGCCTAATTCCTGACTGCATCTAATTCCCCACTGTGTATTCTCACCCAGTGCTCTGCACATAGTAAGTGCTTAATAAATACTGTCACAACTATGATTACCAACACAAATTACTTCCCAGTGCAAACTGCCAGTGAACTATGCTGCTTCCCCTCAGTCACACCTACTCCAAGTTTTACTGAAGTAGGAGCAGCAAAGGTAGATTTGCCTGGAGAGAATGATGGTCACTGAAAAGAAACAGGGATGCCAAGTTACTTGCAAGGAAGGTAATAGGGCTGTTCAATCAATTAATTACTGGTCAACAATAGTTTGGGGTCCAAGACAAAGCAATGGAATCACCTTTCCATAATGCAGATGTCCAGGGCAAAATGGACTTCTCATATTCTTGTTATGCTGCTGTTGAACTAAACCTGAGTTATGTTCTGTATAACTTCATCCTATTTCTCTTCTGAATTAGCCTGTTTTTAGACAAGTACTTTGTCAGGCTTCACTCCTGCGATCATCGATCTCTCCCGGGACTTCCTCTAGACAAGGACTTTATGTAAGTGATAAGTGATTTTTATGAAGTAACATGGCCTAGTGGACAGAGCACGGGCCTGGAAGTCAGAAAACCTCATTTAAGTCCCAGCTCCACCACTTGTCTTTTATGTGACTTTGGGCAAGTCACTTAATTTCTCCTCAATTACCTCATCTGTAAAATGGGGAGTAAGAGACCGTGAGCCCCGTGTGGGACACGGACTGAATCCAACCCGATTAGCTTGCATCTATCCCATCACTTAGTACAGTGTCTGGCACAGAGTAAGCACTTAAACACCATTTTAAAAAGAAATGACAAGCTCTGGTGTAAGAGATTCAAAGTGGTTATATTTTTCCAAAGTGTTTCCCACAAAAAGACGTCAAAGTGTTTTGCAGAATGAAGCATCATTATTCGATACCTAGCACCAACAATGAGACTGACAGTTATCCCTATTGGCTAAAGTGGTATTGTGAGTAATATTGCTGTAACTATCGCAGAAAGGGAAGGGAAGTCCCAGAGAAGTTGAATGAGAGCTGGTGTCTTGAAATGGAGAGTGCAATTATGGATAGGAAGTAATCGTACTAGACTTGAAGGCTATAAGCTTATCTCTAGACTTTAAGGCCATTTTGGGCAAGGAATATATCTACTAACTCTGTTATACTGTTATATTGAACTCTCCCAATCACTTAGTACAGTACTCAGCACACAGTAAATGTTCAATAAATATGATTGAAGGATAAACTAGAAGTCATTTATCCCATCCCCCTGCCTCAAGAAAAGGATGCAAATAACGCACTCATTCATAAAAATATCCTTCAAAAATGTAAGCTCAAGCTTCCCCCTCAGCAACCTGTTCCAAAATCTCTAAATGTATTTTTAAAAAGGGGGAAAAAGAAGTAATTCTGCAGAATACTATCAACAAGAGGTCAGCATATGCCTAGTGGCTGAGTATTGAACCAAGCATCCATAACCCCAAATTGCCTGTCAACATGACTTCCTGGGCCTGCACATCATTGCCCTCTCCTGGAGAAATTGGACTTTTAAGAACCCTAGAGAATCAGCCTCCCTGAGAGCCATCAATCTGGCTCCCTGCCTCCCCAAGCCTAGCCCAAGGTTCTGCCTTTAGGCAGAGTCATCCTGTACCGGGCTCTCAGCATTGATTAAAGATTCTTATGAAACGGATTAGATTCAGAGAAGCTCTAAACCTCAAGGCCTTAGAAGACAACGATTTGGTTCCACCCCCACCGGAATCCAGATCGCTGTTTCACAGGCCCAAAAATTAGATTTCATCCTGGACTCTCAGTTTGACAAAGCAACAGAAGCCCAAACCCTCCTGCTGGTCTTCCTGCCTCCAGCATTTCCCTCATTTCACCCTACCCTACATACAGCAGCATGCATCTTCCTAAAGTATAGATTTGGAACACATCATTCTCCCCTAAAAACCTCTCCAATTGCTTCCCATTACTTCTTACGTCAAACAAAAACATCTTAGAATTTGACTTTCTCTCACAGTTCCACCCTAGCATTTGCATTTCTCTCACTACATCCCACAACTCTCCATTTATCCTAACTAAGCAAACCTTTTGACCTTCCATCTCTCTCAACTTCCCCCCCTGACTTATCACTCACACTTCCCCTCCCCCCTCAGCTTCATCAAACCATTTTCCTCACTTTCTTCAGTTGGACAGTTATCTTGGGAAGAGCAAAGAGTGCGAGATGGAGTGAAGCAGAGATGAGGAAGGTGCTTAGTACCTGAATATCACCTCATAACCTGCCTCCTCCTCCTTATATATCTCCTTCTTAGAGCTGTTTCTCCAAGATCACAGAAACCCACCCACACCCTGAGTTCAATGGCATGGGACCTAGTGTATGAACACATTTGTTCACATTTCTGACAACCAGAACCGGTTGTCATTCACTCAAGACTTCTCAAGGAACTCAAAGAGAAAGTTGTGGAACTGCTGGCAAGAGGTGTATTTAACCATTACCAATGGACACTGGCTCTAGAGCCCAGGCCTGAATTCCCACCTACAAGAAGTGTTTATTAGAACCTGCAGGGGTTATAGGGTTGTGAGCTTCACTTCTCTACCTGGAAAATGGAAAACTCCACAATACAGTTTTGAATCAGTGATCACTGAGAGAGATGAAGGAGAGGCAGCAAGATTTAAATGAGCCAATCACACCTCAGTAGTGTGTTGGAATTATTTTCAGGGTTTGATACTATTGATGGAAGTGAGCCCATGTACATAATATTTTACATATATAATACATCCCCTCATTTCCAAAGCTCAAAAACTTGGTGATATCCTTTATTCCTGTTGGTTTTTCTTTTCTCCTTTTTTATGGTAGTAAGTACTTACTATGTTCCAGGCACTGTACTGAGCACCAGGGTAAATGCAAGCTGAATAGATTGGACACAGCCCATGTCCCACATGGGGCTCACAGACTAAATCCCCATTTTACAGATGAGGTCACTGAGGCACAGAGAAGTTAAGTGACTTGCCCAAGGTCACACAGCAGAAAAGTGGTGGAGCCAGGATTAGAATCCATGACCTTCAGACTGCCAGGCCCATGCTCTATTCACTGCACCATGCTCCTTCTCTTCTCTCGAACAGGGACTGAGTTTTCTTCTATTATACTTTCCCAAGAATCTTAGCACAGTGCTCACACGCTGTAGATACTCAATAAATATTTTAGATAGATTGATCTATTTAGATTTTCCAAAAACTGAATTATTAGATTTTTCAAAATCTGAAGAAGGGTTCTATCATGGGTAGAAAACCGGATAGGCAATAAAAGGTACGGTAAAGGGACACCCCAGAGACCAAGGGTAGGGATAATCTATTTGAAATTTTCTTTAAATGATCTAAAGGAGGGAGTGTACAGTGAAATCTCTAAATTAGCAACGGACATTAATGTTGTAATGGTGGCGAATAAACTTCCAGAAGACCCCTAAATGGACAGAGGAAAAAAGTAATCTAAACTACATAGTCATGGTCTCTAAGCCACCTACCCTGTCTCAGGAAAGAACTGTTGGAGTCCTTGTCTTAATGTAGCCTTCTTCCTGTGCTTCTCTCTCAACTCTACCATCTCTAACCCATTCTTCTATCCCGACCCCATGCCTATAACACCCTTCCTCTTGAAATCCACCAGATCACATCTCTCTCCAAAGATTCCTTGAAAGCTCATCTCCTGCTCCTGATCTAGATCTACTTTTTGTATTGAGCTCTCCCATGCACTTAGCACAGGGTTCTGCATAAAGCAAGCACTCAGTCGACTGTATTTATTAGATCTTTCTGTGTGCAGAGCACTGTACTAAGCACTTTGGAGAGTACAATATAATAGAGTTGGTAGACATGTTCCCTGCCCACAAGGAGTTTACAGTCTAGAAATGGAGACAGATATTAAATTATGGATATGCATAAATCTGAGGGTGGGGTGAATGAAGGGTATAAACCCAAGGGAGAGGCAGAAGAGAGAGGAAGTATGGGAATCAATCAATTGATGGTATTTATTGAGCACTTACTACATGCAGAGCATTATCACAGATCCAATGGCAAAGATGATGCAGAAGGGAGAGAATGCCAGGGAAATGAGGGCTTAATCGGGGAAGGGCTCTTGAAGGAGAAGTTATTTAATAACACTTTGAAAGTGGAGAGAGTGATGATCTGTCAGATGTGAAGGGGGAGGAAGTCCCACGCCAGAGGCCGAATGTGGGCAAGGGGTTGGCGGGCAAGATGGATGAGATCGAGGTACAGTGAGTACGTTGGCATTAGAGAAGTGAAGTGAGCATACTAAATTGCAGTAGGAAATCAGCAAGATAGGAGAAGGAAAACTGATTTGAGTGCTTTAAAGCCAAAGGTAAGGATTTTCTGTTTGTAAGAGCCACATCTTCTCCAAGGGGACCTTCTCTGATTGAGTCGTCTTTTGACCACTCACTCTCCCTTCTGCATCATTTATTCCTCTGGATCTGTGACCTTTGGACATTTAATATTTGCTCTACCCTCAACCTCACAGCACCTATGTACGTATCCTTAAATTATATATTATTAATTAGGTATTTATAGTAGTGTCTGTCTCCCCCTCTAAACTGTAAGCTCATTATGGGCAGGGAACATGTCCCTAATTCTGTTGTACTCTTTCAAGCACTTGTACAGTGCTCTGCACATAGTAAGTGCTCAGTGAATACCACTGATGGATGTGGAGTTGGAAGGGCAGCCACTGGAGGTTCTTGAGGAGTAGGGAAGCATTTACTTAACTTTTTTTAAGAAAAATGATCCAGGAAGCAGAGTGAAGTAAGGATTGGATTGAGAGAGACAGGAGGCAGGAAGGTCAACAAGGAGGCTGATGCAGTAGTCAAGGCAGGAAAGATAAGTGCTTACATTAGCATAGTAGCAGTTTGGAAGGGGAGGAAAGGATAGATTTTAGTGATGTCACAAAGGTAAAATCGACAAGATTTGGTGACAGATTGAATATGTGGGTTGAATGAGAGAGATGAATCGAAGATAATGCCAAGGTTACACAGGCTTGTGTGACAGGGAGGATCATAAATACTCAATAACACCATTAATTGATTGATTGATGACACGTTGTCTCCAACTACTTTCCTCTTCCCCTGGATAAGTCAATTTAATCGACACTCTCAGCACTTAGGTACATATAGATTTATCTATTCTATTTGTTTAGTCACGGCACTTTCACATGGATCGATGTACGCCATTATCAATTGACTCCCTATTTTCCCTAGTCCCACTGTATGAATACAATGTGGGTGGGCCTGGTCTGCCTTGCTTCCTTTAGCTACTTGAGGGCAGGGACCACAAGCCTTTAGTTTCACTGGACTCTCTCACGAAACATCCATAGTCATGAAGTTTGATGTCAAGAAGGGAAATTTCCTCCAATCACTCTCTGATGCCACTATGAGAGGCAGAAACCTGGTCTGGATAGACCAGCAAGCTGATGCAATAACATGTCTTATTTTCTTATCTACAATTCACACAAATTGTTCCCATACTATTAACACAGATTTTAGGAAATAAAAGAGTAAAAGTTATTATTAATCCTGTTTTCTCCAGTGCAGTAGATTTTCAAATATCCTATTACTAGTAATGGACCCAGCTCTTCTCTCTACATACATCTTCCCTTTATCCACTGAGAGCTTTCTGTACTTTTCCCCTCTTAAAAGTCTCATGCATCATCCAGGTTTCCAAACTCCGGCAGCCTTCCTCTGAGTTTGGCACAATATGTTCTTTCTTCTCCTTAGTAGGGTTAGATGTTCTCTAAGCTCACAGGCAGCTCTGACAGTATCATCCAGTTTTTCCATTACTCCAAGTTAAATAGACCACGTAAAATCTATGTGCCCTTGAGGCACAGAGCTGAGTCCAGGTGGTCCACACTTGCTTGTCCTCACTTATCCTCCCCAGCCTTGATTACTGCCTAATAAGAGCTTAAGAAATCCCACAGTTATTACTATCATCTTTCAATTACCCCAGCTCTTAGCATAGTGCTTGGCACTTAGTAAGCACTTAATATAATCCACTATTTCTACTACTGGGTATTTATCTATTTCCAAATCTAGGTCTAACTCTGACTCTCCCATCCTTCAAATCCATCAGACTTGGACTTCTCATTAAATTTCAGTACCAGTTATTAATAGACATGTTTGCTTTGTCCACTTTGAAGATTTAGATAGTCCAGTTTGTCATAAATAGCAAAACCTTTCCAAATTCTGGCTCCCACTAGATTATGAGCTCCTTGTGGCCAGGAATGATGTCTACCAACTCTACTGTACTCTTCTACGCACAGTGTTCTGCACACAATAAGTGCTCAATAAATACCATTGGTTGACCGACTGATTTCTCCTGTGAAGCTTTAGTGAAATTCTCAGGAGTACTCTAAAGAAAAATGGAGAGTATAGGTAGACCTTCATGGGAGCAGTGGGGGAGAATAGGAGAGAGTGAATTAATTAGCCTAAATCTCCTCTGCATGGGCCAGTCCTCAAAAGGCAATGGGAGGAAATGGTCCTACTCTGATAGCAGAGACTCTCCTTTCAGGGTTTCCTAGTAACAGCAAAAGGCAAAACCCTTCATCACAGCTTTCCAATTCTCTCAGATGGGAGCAGGGTGATAGTAATAGAACTTTTCGGCTTCTGGCCTTATTCTTCTAAGCGAATCCCATGGCACCCCTGTTCATAGCTGTAATTCATCTTCCAGGAACAAGCTGGGAACCTCTCATATGTCAGCCAGGAGCCCAGAGGGGGGAAAAAAAGGAAATCCTCTATCAGGTCTTCCCTCGTGTTAAAAAATAGAGTCAAATGGCAGCGTCTACTACTCGTCAGATAAGGCACAGCAGCGGACTAAAGGTTGCAGAGTTGCTGCAGGTGACAGCCATATCCAGCCTCCTTCTGAACCTTGTGAGTGGTTGTGACGACCCTCGTTGTTTACTTATGTAATCTTTCAAAGGCCCAATCCCAAAGAGCCAGAAGTAACGCTAAAGCTCACACCAGCCCTCTCCATGCCAAACAATCAGATTCCCAGGTAAAGGCAGTAGCACAGAGGAGCTTTGGCAAGCAGCCTGTCATTATAGCTTCAATTTTTAAAAGAGAAAACTGAAGCCCAGAGTTGTTAAGCCCTGGGCCCAGAATCACACAGCAAGCAAGTGATAAAGCTGAGATGAGAACCCACAGTCCCTAAATTTCCATTTCATTGCTTACTCAGACTATCACCTTTCCTGACAACCCACCTGAAATGGTTTGGCTCTATTTGAAGTCATTTTGAAGAGGAAAAGAGGAAAACAACAGTCCAAGGCTCCTGATTACTGATATTTGAAGAAACTTCTAGGTGAGGTATTATCTTTCAAACAAAAATATATTTCAAATCTTGAATCTGCTAAGTCTGAGTACAATTCTAGGGACATCTCCCACTTCAAAGAGGCTAAACACTTTTCCCTGTATTTTTCTGATGGGTCCGCTTCAGAAAGTTCAGACTAGGTAATCCAGAATCGGGGCTGTCACACACCAAACAGGGAAGCATGATTAAGACTGTGAGCCCTACCTGGGATGTGGACTGTGTCCAACTCGATTTGCTTGTATCCACCCCAGCGTTTAGTATAGTGCCTGGCACACAGTAAGCACTTTACAAATACCGGAATTATTATTATTAAATCCATTCACTTACTGGTACTGTCTGACTGGGCCAGTCTGTGCCATAGAGCTCTGGAGAAATGGTTGAGGAACTCATAAGGCTTCCTCCCACTAGTACCGGCTCTCAGATGGGAGCAGGGTGATAGTAATAGAACTTTTCGGCTTCTGGCCTTATTCTTCCAAGCGAATCCCATGGCACCCCTGTTCATAGCTGTAATTCATCTTCCAGGAACAAGCTGGGAACCTCTCATATGTCAGCCAGGAGCCAAGGTTAGTAAATTGTGCTAAGAGCTGGACTAGTTATGAAATAACCTGATTGGACACAGTGGACTCTGTCCCACACAGGGCTCACAAGCTATAAGAGAGAGAGCAGGGGAGGCTATCCCAATTTCACAGATAAAGGCACTAGGGAATGGAGAAGTCAAGGCTTCAACTACCATCTCTGCGTGGATAATTCCCAAATGATCATCTCCAGCCCTGATTGTTCTCCTTCTCTGCAATCTCACATTACCTCCTGTCTCTAGGATATCTCTATTTGGGTGTCCTGCCGCCCCTCAAACACAACGTATCCAAAGCCCAAAACCTCATTTTCCCACACAAACCCCATTCTCCCCCTGACTTTCCCTTCACTGTAGACTAGCTAGATTTGCTCCCTTTATTCATCCTTCCCTCTGCCCCATAGCACTCAGGTACCTGAGTTCCCCATACCTGCACCTGCCAACTCTTGTGGTACTTCGACACTAGCTCAATAAATACTCTTGATGATGATAGAAATTTCTAATATATCCAATGTCTGCAAACGGATCTCAGCTCGCCTAACTTGCCTAACCCTAGAAAACCAAATGGCTTTATGTTGTCACTAACCCTCTGACACTTCCTAAGGGACTCATTTATGCTGCTATAGAATGTCCATTTCTTAACAGACCCAAGCAATGGCACTTATTGGCAATCGAGTGACATAGCAGGATTTCCAAGTGGAATTCTTTTAGGTTCCTGAGGCTGGAAGGTGAGCCATATGGAAAAAGCCTATTTGATAGTCTAGCACCTTGTTATTTTCTCTAGAAGCTGTTGCTAGTGCTGACATATGGGCCACTCTGCCAAGGACACTTTCCCATGTAAAAATACCATCTTGCACTCATTCCTCTATTTTAGTTCAGCCAGGAAACAGCTCATATCTTCCATGGCTATGGATACTGTGCTCACTGCAGAAATACTTCAGGCAAACCCTAAGAGCTCCTTGAAAGTGTCAGCCCTAAAGGATATGGGACGGTCCCACTGAAAGAAGCACTGAAATTAAGGAAGATTTGCTCCAAAAGAGAAATGAAAAATCATGTTCCTTCTGTTACCTTTTCCAGCCTTCACTTGGAGCTTAGGGCCTGGATTATGTCACATCAGTTTACGGGGTCAGAATACAGTCAAAGAAATGTTTCCTCTTTCTTTCCCCACTCAGCAAGCAGACAGAGGGAAGGAAGGGTGAGAGTTGTTTTAAATGCAGTGTCCTCAGCCTTTGTGGTTTCTCCCAGGCTGCAAAGCAGGGGCACAGAAAAAGTGCTTCTGAGTCACTGTTGGGACTGGTATGTCTCTGTCCTCTCCCAGTTGGCCACCACTGGCAATGAGATGTGGCCACGGTGAGCAACCTCTGCTGCATTCATACCAATGTTTAGTTGGAAGACACCATCGCTCCATAAATAGTCCTGACAGCCACCTCACCATTCATGTGAGAATGCAGGCCTCTTCTCTCTCCCAAAACTCCTCCTTCCTGAAGCATTCCAGAGGTCCTCGCCCAAGGCTGCCAGATACACATACTTCAACCAATGTTCACTTCCATTCACAAGCCTGACTGTGGCCTGGCATCAAACTTATATCGGGCCTTACCACCAGTAAATGTATGATTGATTGTAAGCACAATAGGGTTTCTGAAAACAACTCTGAAGGAAACTGCCATCCATCTTCCCAAAAAGCAAATCTCCAGGACATTTTTTTCAGTAGAATCTCTTTAAATGAAGGTCCTAGAAATACCTTCAACCCGAAGAATCCTCCGTTCTCCTAATCCACTCCTAACTAAAGTCAGTTTCCAAAAACATCTTTCTGACCTGCCTGTGAAGAAAATTAGACTAAGAGACTATATGTAAATCGGGAAGAAAGGTTTTCAATAACTTTCAGAAAGGAAGTAGCTCTGCACATGGGATAAAGCTCAACTGGACAGGAGGATAAAATTATTCCAATGAAACAAGGGACCCAGCAATTACATATAAATTACCTGCCTCTTTTCCTTGGATGCTTATAAATGAGACCAGTAAGCAGAAAACAAAGGATATATCCAAGTTTTATGAACTATTTTAGGTTTGCTGCCTCAAAATCTCATCAAAGAACTTAAACTAAAAAAAAAAAAGCAAAATCCCTATCAAAACTCTAATCTGAATTTTCATTTACACCACCCATATACCTGAAATTTTGACCTTCTTTCCTTTCTTTCCCTACAGCATGCCCAGACCATGTAGAAACCCAGAGCCATTTGTGGTTTCCTTGGGACATGGGTTAGATGTAAACATTTCAGCAAAAATGGGACATGGAAATGAAATGGATTTGAATCACAGGAATCCAAGCCCAAGTGGTTGACCCACGAGGCTCCCGAAATCTTTGGATTAGTTCTGGAATAGGCAGCTGCAGCCTGGCAAAAACTTGCTCCCAGCTGCAAATGTTTGCCTTCCCCAACTTTGCCTTTATTAAAGCTCCATGAACCCACCACACATCTACGAATGGGGTAGAGTTCGGCTTGAGAAGCAGTGTGGCCTAGTCCATAGAGCACAGGTGTGGGAGTTAGAGGGCCTGGGCTCTAATTTTGGTGCTGCCACTTATCTCCTATGTGACCTTGGGCCAGTCACTTAACTTCTCTGTGCCTCAGTTTTCTCATCTGTAAAATGGGAATTTTGACTGTGAGCCCCACATTGGACAAGGACTGTGTCCAACCTATTTTGCTTGTATCCAGCTCAGTGCTCAGTACAGTCCCTGGCACATAATAATAATTACATAGTAAGCACCTAAATACCACAATTATTATTATTATTGGAAAGAACACTCATATACCAGATGATAGTGTTCTATCATATAGCCCTTCAGAACTCTGTAGTAGCCCCGCCGCTTTTGGGTGAAATCTGTGCTATGACCATCAGCCTCAAAGAAAGGTCAGCAAGCTATATTCCCATTTCACTACTGTGAAGAGCAAACACAAGTAGACAGTCTTGACAATAACCAGAGAACATGTTGCCCACAGCCAATGTGACCTCTTTATCTTGATACAGATGGTTAAAGATCAAGCAGGCTAAATTAAGTCTAGCCAAGAAATGTTGGAAATTACAGCTGACAACAATGATTTATCTATCTGGGACTGAGATCTCTTGAATCCCATAGATTTCTTTCCAAATGAGGAAGACAAGACTCAGATTGATGGAACATCACTTCAGATAGAACTAGCTGAAGATGGAAAGCAAATAAGGCAACTGCCTCCCAGGACACGATTGTGGGGCCACAGGGATGGGGTGAGTAACAGAGGTTAAAAATTTGAAAGCTCGCAACCTGAGTTGGAAGTGTTGCCTGTGTGAACCTGAGAGGGGAATGTAATGTCTAGAGCAACGAGAGGGGTTAGAGACCCCCTAGAGAAGTACTTTAGTTTCAAAGGGTCTAACATACTTCTGCACGATGCCATATGGAACTGGGGGGAGGCAAATTTGTTCCTGCTTAAGTGCAACCAAATATGGGGAGTTGGAGAGATAGCGCAGTTGAAGATAAAACCTATAGAGTGCCTTTGGCCAAGACCCAGTGCCCATTCAACAGGATAGCAATGCCAGAGGCCTGCATTGTATCAAGAAGCCAGTGCAAAATGCAAGCAAGTCATCAGTCATCTCTCGTGGCTCCTTTATCTGATCAACTCCTCTCTTTACACAGCTAGCCCAATAAGCAAGGCCACTGGACACAGAGAACTTCCTGACGAATCCTCTTTAGGAATAGCCAGTCTAATGGACCCTTATTAAAGCTACCCTTTTTCCCCACTAGTGCCATCCTATGTCAGCTAAGTACTCATTTATCACTTACTGATTGCATGAGGGATTGATTAATCACAAGATTATTTATCTCTCTCCACCTTCAAAGATCACCACTCACCCCACCTTCAAAGTCTTATTAAAATCATATCTTCTCCAAGAGTCTTTCCCCAATTAAGGCCTCTTTTTCCCTACTCCCTTTTCCTTCTGTGTCACCTATACACTTGGATATAAAACCTTTGAGTACTTGATATTCATCCCACAGCACTTATTTACATGGTGTTGTGGATAGAGCATGAGCCTGGGAGTCAGAGGTCATGGATTCTAATCCCAGCTCTGCCACTTGTCTGCTGTGTGACCTTGGGCAAGCTACTTCACTTCTCTGTGCCTCAGTTTCCTCATCTGTAAAATGGGGATTAAGACTGTAAGCCCCACGTGGGACAGGGACTCTGTCCAACCTGATTTGCTTGTGCCTGACACAAAGTAAGAACTTAACAAATACCACTATTATTATCATTATCTATAACATCTATATTAGAATCTGTCTCCCCTCTAGACTGTGAGATCCTTGTAGGCAGAGTACAACCAACTCTAGTATATTGCACTCTAAGGGCTTAGTACAGTGCTCTGCGCACAATAAGTGTTCAGTAAATACCATTGATTGATTGATTTCCCACTCACTCTTAACTGTTGCATGTTTAGCAATTTACACTTATCTTCTCCCCCATTAGATTATGTGCATCTGGGAAGCAATGGTCACATCTTTAATTTCTTCAGTGGTTCCCTAAGCACCACGTAAATCCTCTGTACACAGGAGGGACTCAATAAATACTAGTGATACTGATTCTAGTTAGTGGCAATTATCTGAGAAAGTCAGACAAAAATTCAGTCTCACAAAGTATTGTTTCTCTTGGAATGGCTACTCAGGTAATGTTTATCCCTGAATTATTTAGGTAAGATTTAAGCCTTCCCATATAGCCCTGACTTCAAAGGGTCCTGTTCAAATTGGGAGGCAGTTTCTCCTAGGCACTAGAGCTGTCTCACCTATTGTCAATGGGCAAAGCAAAGTGGATATTGGAGGAAATTCCCTGATAATTTTGGTCTACTATAATAATAATAATTGAGGTTAAGCACTTACCATGTGCCAAGCACTGAACTAAACCCTGAGGTAGATACAAGATAATCAGGTTCCACATGGGGCTCGCAGTATAAATAGGAGGGAGAACAGGAATTGAACTGAATTCCCATTTTGCGGAGGAGAGAACTGAGATAAGGGAAATTTAAGTGACTTGCCTAAATTCACGCAATTCCATGGCAGAGCAGGAATTAGAACCCAGGTCCTCTGACTCCCAGGCCTGTGCTCTTTCCAGTAGGCCTCACTGCTTCCCAAACACCTCCCAATAATCAGAATTCTATCTAAAATCAAATAATAAAAACATAGCATATCTGTTACTATCTTCCTCCAGTGAGTTCCCTTTTAATCGTATTAGTTAAGATCAGCTAGGACTCTGCAGGAAACAAGGGATCAGAGAACTCAGTCTACAGAAATAAACCTCCCCAATGTCCTTGGGTCCCTTGTTGTTGAATTGGCCCCATGAAGTTTATCTTATAGTCCAAGCCAAAACATCTTGGTAAGCATGCAAATACTCCTAGTAACCCCCTTCCTGAATTTCCATCAAAACAGGCATCTACGATCCCTCTGTAGATTGTCACAATGCTAAAACAGGGTGACAAAGGAAGGGGGTGGAAAGATGACACCCAACATGTTAAGGTGTGGGGTTTGATGGCTTGATAACTGGATATGGGCTCTAGCTGGAAACAGGTTGATTGACACAAAATTCTTGGAGAAGTGTGATCTGGCAGATTATCCAGCTAATGACCAGGTCCTAATAGAGAGTCTCACATTGAGGAAGGAGAAAATCCTTATGTTTCCATGAAAATTTTAGAACATCCTGTGATCAAGGGCCCCTGTGGTGGCTACAACAGAGGGAGAAGTGGTAAAAATGCCAACTCTTCCAAAAGTGGATGAGAAATCAGGCCAACAACACTGAGGGTAAGCAGGTGGCTGCCAGTACTTTAGAGAGGGCAAAAAAACAATTCACTATCAGATCAAGAAATGAATCCATGTAACTGCTTCCTGAAATGGTAACTTTGGGAGACTAAGTGGGCTTACATGAAATTTTTTAGCACCATGTTTGACTGGTTCTCCTGGCAAAAACTGAGGTCTGGGACTGTCTGTTCCAAGGGAGCTGATTTCAATGACCTCCAAGCAGTCTTTCAATCCTCTGATTCCATGATCCCTAATTTTATTCAATCGCCAAAGAAGCTGCTGCTCAGACCATACAAAAGGCTTATTTCCTGTCCTTTATAAGCTTAAAATCTAATGAGCACGGGGATTACTTTCCTTGTGGTTGGGGTTTTAATAAGAGGGAAGAAGAATGGCCTAGAAGATATAGCACAGGTTTGGAAGTCAGAAAGACCTGGGTCCTAATCCCGGCTCCTCCACTTGTGTGCTCTGTGGCTTGGACAAGTCACTTCACTTCTCTAAGCCTCAGTTACCTCATCTGAAAAATGGAGGTTAAGACTTTGAGCCCCATGTGGAACATGGACCGTGTCCAACCAGATTAGCTTGTCTCTACCCCAGCAGTTAAGACAGTGCCGGGTGCATAGTAAGTACTTCGATACCATAAACCAAAAAATAGGGAAAAAACCTACAGGTAGTGTTGGAGAGTCATCCAGATTCTCAATGTCTTTAAATGACTTCCTGTTGCTTCCTGGATTGTCCCCACAGAGTCCCTGAAACAGCTGTAGCCTGGGGTCACCAACAGGTGGGTGGCTGGATCAGATCTGAAGCTAGATCGAGTGTCATAAAACATCTGCAGCTTTCTCCAATGTTAGCAAATCCAAGAGCAAGTTTTGCCAAGGCCAAAACTGTTCAAATCCATATGGATTCTATGATAAATTCAATGCAACGATTATGATTCACTGATTGCCTTAAGACTAACACGTCAAAATGTTGTTTTGAGTGCTATTTGATCTCCAACAGACTTCAGAGGTTTTATTGTCCTTAGAAAAAATGCAATTGCACTTTGCCAATGAATAAACAAACCCAAACACCCAGAGATCGGAACTCAGATTAAAACTGAATCGTTGAAGTTCAAGTGAGCCTAAAATTTGGCAATGCCCATTTCCCCACCCACTACCTTCCTACCATCTGCTCCCTTTTAGAGAAGCTGAATCTGGGAGAAATGGTCAGGTTCTCAACCTAAGCGCCTATGTGTTCATTTGCATTTTTCACCATCCTTCCTTGAAATAAAGCTAAAACCTGCTCTACACACTCTTCCACCCCCTGGATGAATTCTAATTTGCTTGTTCACCCTTCAAATTAGGGTTTCCTATATGCATCCAATAGGGATTTAATAATGACCCAGTATGTTGGCTTTTAATGATTGGAGGAAAGGGATCTGGTTGACACAATCAGTCATCCATATTTGAGTGCTTACTGTGTGCAGAGCACTGTACTAAGCATTTGGGAGAGTGCAACCCAACAGTATAACGGATACATTCCCTGTCTAAAATGACACCTACAATGTGGGCAGCTAAGACTTTAGCTAGAGAAGAGAAAGTTATTTCACGGGAGGAGAGTGGAAGGAGAGGTGAGTACATAGCAAAAGCAATATGCGTGGGGAACCATTTGGCATGAACAATCAAATGGAGACTGAAAAGAAATGAGAACAGATATATAAATGAGGGGAGAAGTGAGCCAAGTACTCAAATGAGGTTTGAAATTCTGATGCTATTTAAAGTAGAAACATAGAGGACCCCTAAAGGACAAAAAAACCTATTGGCAGTTTCCTGAGCTATCTAAGAATTCCCACCTAGAACCAGAAGAACCTTCTGATTTCTTAAGGGCTCACATCAATTAATTGATGGTATTTATTGGGCACTTGCTTTGTGCAGAGGACTATACTAAGTACTTGGGAGGGCATAACAGAGTTAGCGAACCCAATCCCTGCCCTCACATCAACTTTTGCAGCAAGATTTCATCTTCTACTTTCGATTGAATCCAAGAATAACTGAAACCGAATGACCAAGAGGAAGACAGAAAGAGACATGTAAACCACTGAGAGACAGAAAGAGAAAGAGGCAGAACAAAGAGAGACTGAGACACAGTGACAAAGAGAGAGATTTCAAATATATGCAAAGAATTTATTAGATGTCAAAAAAATACTTTACTGGCAGAATGGGGCATAATTTGGATTTTTTTTGTTGGTTTTTTAGGCAAATTATTTTGTTAGTTCTTTAGGATCCATCCCATGCTTAAACAGCTTCTCGGTTTACTTTTTCTACATAGCGACAAACACAAAAAGGTTTTTTTTCCATTCATATGTACATGTATAAATGCAATGTTCCAAAAGGAGTAAACCACAAATAAGCAAGTCAACCAACAAATTTTAAATCTGATTTAGAGGCAAAATTATGTTAGTGGGCTCAGGGAATGGAAACAAAAAGGATGCAGTTGAATCAGTACTAGGTTTTCGCATGCTAGTATCCCCTTGGGATCAACTTCTGCTTTATATGCATGTCATATAGACATCTGGCTTACTTTTCTCTGCCCTTTGGACCCCAGTCTGAAACCTCTCTTTGCCAGCTCCAATTAGTCAAAGGTGTAACTATTAACAGGTTGTATACTGTCCATCTCCACGAATCCATTGATGGGGAATAAAGAGACATCTGTTTCATCCAGTTGTGAAAGAGAAAAATTGTGTGGTCCAGTTTTTAAAAAAGAAATTTAGAGATGAGAGAATGGAATAGGTTGGGAGACTGGCCTTGCTGAAGGAGGCTATGTCTAATGGTTGGGAATCGTGTTGCTTGAGAAAAACTGTGGGTCCCAATTTCTTTCCTGCCGAATACCTCACTATGTCCTAAGTGGGCGACAACATGCATATTGAACATTTTGGCAAAGAGAACCCAGAGGCCAACACACTACTTTGATGGTGGAGGGATGGTGGGGTGATGTGGGGAGGGATGAATTGATTTGACCATCTGTGCTCATATACCCAAATGCAAAGTATGACCAGTTCTCCTGTTATGCATATTTCACTACATATTTTAGCTAGAGCACTACTGAGAAATTAGGGAATATTCTTCCTACAGTGTGCTTCTATATGGGCATCACATGATGTAATGGGGGAGAAACATTCACACATATGTATGTAGCATCCATCAAGGCGCAAATACTAAACGTGAGTTTTCCCTAATGTGGGATTCTTCCAGAGTGCAATGCCCACATTATAGGAAAGCTGACTGAATCCCACCCATTGGGTACAATCCCCATAATGACCTTCCCTGACCATTGATGCCTCTGAGGAGTTGAGGCTGGTCCACCAGGTGTCAGCCTGCTTAATGATTCATGAAGAGCTAGGGTAGCAAGAGTATCCCAGGGCAAAGAACACCCAGGGAGACCTCAGAATACCTGGGTTTGACTCACAACTCCTCCACTGTCTGGAAAACAAAATGTCTGTTCTTTGGTTTGCTTTTAATTTCAGAACAGACATATCCCTAAAATAGAAAGTCTGAGCAGGTCATTTTCAATCAATCAAGCAAGACAATGGCATTTCGACCACACAAGAGGTGAATTGGTGACATGTTAACAAGGAAACACTGGAAAGCAGGAGCTTGAGGTGGTATAGATAAGTTGGGTGGACTTTTTTGGTGATAAGAATACATCCTCAAACTGCCCGATTGGCAGCTACTGCCTACATTGACTCTTTTGCACTTCTATGATAAGAATTTGTAAAGGATTTATAATTTAGATTTGCTCCCTGCAGCAGCCAGAATTCACACAGAAACAGAAGTCTTTGGGGGAGTTTGTTAAAAATCGAAAATAAAATAAAAACAGAAAAAACAGCTTTATTATTATAATAATAGTAACAATAATTGGGGTATTCGTTAAGTGCTTATCTTGTGCCAAGCACTGTAACTTTCCCAAGCATTTAGAACAGTACTTTGCACACGGTAAGCGCTCAATAAATGCCATTGATTGATAGACTGTGGAAGACACAAGGTACTCAGACCAATCTCCGTACATGTTTAATTAAGAGTATTTAATCCCCATTTTACAAATGAGGAAACGGAGGCACAGTTAAGCTAAGTGATTTGCCCAAGATCTCATAGCAGGCATGTGGCTGACGGGGACTTTCCTGAGTCCCAGTCTCAGTCCCAGTGTCCTTTCCCTTAGGTCACTTTGATTTTCCACTCCAGGAAAAAAAGAACACATGTCCCTTCAGGAGGTCTAACATCTCCAGTAATCTGCCCCAGTCTTGCTTGATCTCCCTCAGTCTGAGTAGCCTAAGATTAGTCTCTGCCTTCCTCAGCCTCAACTCAACATCATCATCTGGGAACTTTTCTGAGGCCACTCAGACTAGCAGTCAGAAGGTAGGGAACAAATTTGGGTAAAGCCGAGAAAAAAACCTGAAATCCAATCTGTTAACCAGGCAGACGTGTTGCCTGAACCGTTTCTAGCATAGATTGAGATGGTAAATTCCTTTCCAAAATTACACCTGCTCCATGCAGACCCTGTTTTTATGGGGTTCAATTTGCCCCATCTCTACATTGGTAAAGGCCCTTCCTTGCTCCTCCTTACCTCCCAGAGATGGAGGTGAAGAACGGAGAAAGCCCGGATGAAGCTCATGAAAGGAAAAACACTGAATGAATACAAACATTTTAGAGGAGTCAAATTCAATTCACGTTTGAATTGTCAAGGACACCTAATGAGGCAGAATCCAGTTGGCAGTTGGAGTTGAGCCAAGACTGTCAACTGTTTGCATTTTTAATATATCATGTTTCCAACCTATTGAACATCGTATGGTATCCTTATTGGATGTGGATATACCCAGGACTGTTACACCATGAAGAAAGAATTCATCCTAAATTTGTCTTTGTCCATAGCATTCACACCCACAAGGACTTTCCAATATCCTCCATTAATTATATTAATGCTGAGATGCCGTTCCTCCCTGCCTTGCATGATTCATCAGCCCATCAAAAAAAAGACAGCTCCCCAAAGACATGACACTAGATAGAGACTAAGTTGGTATAATCCTTCAAAAGTCATCAGCCACATTAGCACAGGGCCCAGAGGGCCCACTTCAACACCTAACCAATTAGTAGACTGAATAATTAAGTTTAGGATTAACGAAGACTGAGAAAAGCACAACCTGTTGGTGAAAAGACAACATGGTTTCGGTAGGGGAAATCATGCCTCACTAAGAGCACGGGCTTGGGAGTCAGAGGTCATGGGTTTGAATCCCGGCTCTGGCACTTGTCAGCTGTGTGACTGTGGGCAAGTGACTTAACTTCTCTGTTTCTCGGTTACCTCATCTGTAAAATGGAGATTAAGACTGTGAGCCTCACGTGGAACAATCTGATTACCCTGTATCTACCTTAGCCCTTAGAACAGTGCTCTGCACATAGTAAGCGCTTAACAGATACCAACATTATTAATCTGCTGGAGATCTCTAGGCTATAAACTCACTGTGGGCAAGGAACATGTCTACCAACTCTTGTATTGTACTCTCCCAAGCACTTAGTTCGGTGCTTTGCACATGGTAAGCGCTCAATAAATATGATTGATTAAATACTACAACATTTATAGTATTCAGTGTCTCCTTGCTTTTACATAAATATGTGCCTGCATATAAAACTACAATACATAAAAGCCTGGATCTTTACTACAAGTGTGTGTCCCCCGAAAAATGGGAAAAGAGAATTTTTCACGATTGCCTGAAGGCTCTGCAAAGGCAAATATGATTTTATAACTGGCCTGAGACAAGAAGGCTTTGAAACCAAAGAGAAGAAAAATGATACTGAAGCTACCTTGGAGTCTCAGTTCTTCCACTGACTTGCCTGTGATCTTGGACAAGTTACTTAAGCTCCCTGGATCTCTATTTCTTCATCTGAAATGGGAGGATAATGTTGGAGAAGAAAAATGCTATTGTTGATGAAAAGTGTTACAGAAATTCAAGATGGTGAGTACTCCTGGCATGTCCTGCATCCAAAGTATTTCCAAAGGGGCTTATTGTATACTGCTTAAAAATGGGCAAATTTATCATCTCTCCCTTCTGCTGATCACAAAGCAGCATTGCCTAGTGGATAGACCATGGGCTGGGGACTTAGAGGGACCTGGATTCTAATCCCGGCTCTGCCACTTTCCTGCCGTGTGACCTTGGGCATGTCAATTAACTTCTCTGAGCCTCAGACACCTCATCTGTAAAATGGGATTCAGACTGTGAGCCCCATGTGGGACAGGGACTCTGTCCAACCTGATGATAAGCTTGTATCTACCCCAGCATGGAGTACAGTGTCTGACACATAGAAAGTTCTTAATAAATACCATTTAAAAAAGACCCTCCTCAGGCTCATTCTGAAGCACTGTCGGTAGGCATGCTGAAACTCAAGGTCGATAGCAGTAGACAACAAGGAAACAACAACAAGGAAACAGCAGCAGTAGACTACCCTGGGAAGCAAGCAAGCAGAGATGGCGGGGGGGGGGGGGGGGGGTCCCTTGATTTAACATCTCCTTGTCATGGCCCCTGGGTATTATCACTGTGGGCCCTGTAGAAACAGACAATAGTTTTATCACCATTCATTTGAGTCTGTCTCCTAATTTCAATATCCCATCATGTACCTACATGCCGCGCAACTTTCTATGCGGAGGTAAATATTGATCCCCCTTCTGCACTGCCACCAGGATTATTGATTGCCAGCTCTGTAACATGCTGTAGAGTTGATAGTGTCGTCGGGGTGCTTTGTACCACTCTGAATGCACGCCCAGTTAATCAAAATCAAAGACAGCTGCTGATTTTGTTCCTCACTGAGGAAAACATGGCATTAGCCTTCTTTTCAAGAAATTCACTGCCTGTGTTTAGAGCATTCAGAAGTTATCTACAGCAAAGGAAAGCCATTACAATGCTATTTTTTTAATAGGACATGTAGATCATTGTTATTTTTCCTGTCCCGTGAACTAGACGAAAATCCACAATGGTTTGTAATTGTATAACTGAAATGCATATTTAAGTTGAAACTGTAGTCTGTCCCTTTGGGCTCTCCATTAGAGTATAAGCTCTCCACAGGTAGGAATCAAGATTAATCCAATGCTGAAAAAAAATGCAGTGTTTCTCTGGATGCTTAACAAGCTCTGGTTGACAATGAGGAGGAGGAGGAGGACACTGATCAGCCAAAACTTTTCACAGAGGAGCTGGTAGTCTCCAACACTGCTGATGTTTGTCTTGGGCCAAAGCCTACCAATCAGTGGTATTTACTGAGTGCTTACTGTGTGCAGAGCACTGTCCTAAGAGAGAGTACAACAGAATTGGTAGACATTATCTCTGCCTGAAGAAGTTTACAATCTAATGTTTATATTTAAGCAAAGATGAAGACCAAGGAGGACAGAGGTGATGATGGGTCTAACTGGAGGATTTCTTAATGGGTTCAATGGGTTCCTCAGTCACTTGAATCTCAAGTCATATGAGTCACCCACTTTGCCATTTTTATGGTATTTGCTATTAAGAATGATAATAGTAATAATAATGGTTCTTGTTAAGCGATTACTAAGTGCCAAGCACTGTTCTAAGTGCTACATTAGAGAAGCAGCATGGCATAGTGGATAGAGCACAGGCCTGGGAGTCAGAAGGTCAATGGTTCTTATCCTAGCTCCACCACTTGTCTGCTTGTGTGACCTTGGGCAAGTCACTTCACTTCTTTGGGCCTCAGTTACCTTATCTGTAAAATGGAGAATGAGACTGTGAGCCCCACGTGGGACAGGGACTGCATCCAACCCGATCTGCTTGCATCCACCCCAGCGCTTAGTACAGTGCCTGGCACATAGTTAAGTGCTTAAATACCATTATCGTTATTTTAGATACAAGTTAATCAGGTTGGACACAGTCCCTGTCCACATGAGGCTCATAGTCTTAATCCCCATTTTACAGATATGGTAACTGAGGCACAGAGAAGTTGGGTGAATTGCCCAAGGTCACACAGCAGACAAATGGCAGAGTTGGGATTAGAACCCAGGTCTTTCCAACTCCCAGTCCCATGCTCTAACCACTAGGCAATGCTGCTTCTCCTACAGTGGTTACAGAGGCCCTCCTCCCAGTGGCAAAGAGTTTAGAACAATCATACAGACCTCGTCTCTCCTTACTCCTACAGTTCACTGAGTTTCTTTCCTCACCCACCTCTCCCCACTATCGAAGAAATGATGATGCAAGAACCTTCAGAAATCCAGATTGTCGATCACTGCTCTTGTCACCCAAAAATCTCTCTGACCTGTCTTTATTCCATTCAAATCTGAAAATGGCCACCTATCCTTTTCCCAGGAACAGAAGAATCTCAAAGGCGGGTGTTAAGTACCTCTGCAAAGCATCTGGGAAGAAGTGTTATAGTCGTTCCAGAAAGCTAACAGTTTCCCTGGGTGGATTATCCTGACACCACTTGGTGTCCCTAAAAAGTCCCACGTGCTTCATCATATGAGGCCTCTCCATCCTCCCAACCCATCTGGCACCATGTTTTGGACTTGAGGAACCCCTGAATCTCTCCATTTCTTTTTGACCTCCATCACTGCCCTGTAAAATCCTTTTAGGAAGTTTGACCATAAATATAAAACTAACTCTCTTTCTCTTATTTTTCTCTTCAATCACTGGGAATGGGGACAATGAAAAGGCATTTTGCATTGGTGAAAATAATCCCGTAAAGGTGTCTATGCCAAGGATAGAACTGGCGCAACAGGCTTGAAGGGAAAATTTGATTTCAGGTTCCTGAAAAACGTAATACTAATAATCAAAATTAAAAGTTTGAGGTGGGGAAATCAAACTCACAATCCTGTAAAAGTTTTTTGCCCATCACAGTTTGGGATACAATTTTCCCACAAAGCAACAGAATCGTGCAGTAATCATCATAAACCCGTCTGTCTCACTCTCTCCTGGGACATGGAAATTACAGATGAATGTGAAGGGTTCTGCTGTCTAGTTTATGCCTCCAATTTCAGCTCGATCATTTGGAATGAGATGGGAGTTGCCCGGTGAGCTGTAAACAGAATTTGTTTCATTAGTTTTTCTAGATGGATGGGGCCTCTTGGTGAATTCCTGCATGTCTCCTTGGTGCCTGAAACAGGAGTAACAGTGCACCACGTTATGGGGGCATGCCCACAGGGAAAAATAATGAAAAAAACATTAAAGCTCCTCAATTCCAGTGCTCTGGGACAAGAACTCAGGAGTAGCCCAAATCCAGCAGCATGCATTTAATTTGTCTTTCAATCTTCCCGCTTTGCAGTTGCTGCTGGCAAAGCCAGAAGGAAAGTAAATTCCAAATCCAATTTTAATCCCACTGATTTCACTGTTTTGCTATCCAATACTAATCTCTGGGTCTATCATGCACCTTACTGAGTCCTCTGGAAAGAAGTATAAAGGATGCTATGTTGCTTGTGTCTTTGTCTCAGATATTTAGCCTTCATATTGTGTTGGTTTGCATTGCCTTGGAAGACTTTGCATTCATTCATCAGAGCCTTCCTCCCCCCACCCCTAGCCTGCTGGTATAATTGCCCTTTACCCTTTCCATCTATATACAGTAGAGTTTTGTGTACTCAGGTTCCCCATCATAAATAGCTTCTCAGTCACCTCCACTTCACTTCAGCATACAAAGTTCCAGACTTCTGAATGGGAAGGGAAGACACTATCATTTCCACTGATGTTACATGCCCTTTATGAAAATCTTGCGTACTTTTACACACAAATACAGAATGAATTTTACCAGTCTACAAAATAAAGGCTGATGTCACCAACAAACGAGCTTAGTGAGACATATAAATTGCTCCTTTCCCCTCTCTGATTGGAGTCCTGACTTCTCTGACTCAGACTGCAACACAGAATGGTCAGAAAGTGACTAGCATCTATGGAACAGCCCTTTGGGTTAGGAACCACCTGGTGACCTCAGACACAGGGACAAGCAGACCAGGTGGCCTTGTAGACACCGGGACCAGCTGAGCAATCAGCAAGCGATTTAAAGAGCCCCAGGCAACTCCCTCCCTCCCCACCCCCAAGACCTGTTGGTCATATCAAACACTGGCACTGTGGCTTTGAGAGCAGAGATGGGATTAAAAAAAACCTCCATAGAGAAACTAGAACTAGCAAAGAGAGCAGCAAAACCACCCCACATACACTTCCAAACACTGCTGTCCACAAGCAACAAGGGAATAGAAAATCCACATCCTTTTCCTTTCTTGGGGCTACTCTTTTAATTAAAGCCAATCCCATAAATTATCTCGCACATACATCGCCCTCTGACCTGCTGGATAAAATCACTTCTTGGAGCCGGGGAATGAAAGAGCTAGCCAGCTTTTAGCCTTATCAGTTGGCTGTCATGTGGGTTTTCATTGTAAAGTAAAACATTAAGCTACCTTCCACCTTTCCGTACAAATAGAAATGGTGATGGGTGAATGCAGGCCACTGGGTGAGGTCCAGGGTCTAAACCTGTCGCATTCCACAGACCGTGAAATGGGGACCTGGTCATGCCTGCCATTATTTCAACTGGAAAAAAACTGGTTGAGAAGGTAAGATCCTTCTCCTCTTTATAATGTTTCAGCTTTGTCCAAATCCCATTCTAATTCATGATGTTGACACCCCAGTGTCTCCTCTCCCCACCCACCATCACCATCAGCCATCTCTTCAGCTATAAATGCTTTCTTTAAAAGGCAGCAGCAATACCACCAAACACATCAGCAGGGAGTTCCTAAGAACAACTGGTGGGCATAGCCTTTAGAGAAGCAATGGGGCACAGTGGAAAGAGCACGGGTCTGGGAGTCAGAGGACCTGGGTTCTAATCCTGGCTTGGCCAGTTGCTTGCTGTGGGACCTTAGGCAAGTCATTGAGCTTCTCTGTGCCTCAGATTTCTCATCTGTAAAATGGAGATTCAGTACCTGTTCTCCTTTAGGCTATGAGAGCCTTTGTGGGACAGGGACTACACTAGACCTAATTAAATTATATCTCCCCCAGTGCTCAGTACAGTGCTTGTCACATAGGAAGCACTTCAGTTCCATAAAAAAGTATTGAGCGCTTGCTGTGTGCAGAGCAAAAGGGTTCAGGAAAGCTGTTCTCGGGCTGGGGCTCCGTAGTCTAAATTGGAATTCCCTCCCAGTAATCCACTCCACAACCCTCCCACCATTTTCTGGCTTTGTTCATGGCACGAGATGAAATAAAATGGTACTGGGTGCCTATGTTAGCAGACCAGAGGGAAATCCATCAAAATGTCAACCACAAATATTGACCTTGGTTATTCAGCACCCCCTGTAAACTGAGCAGAATTGAGAGATACTAGGTCTACACTGTACATGTCCCTGGGGTCTCAGTCCAACAACCGGTTGTATATTATAGCCACCTTGAAGGTCAGATAGTTCATCAGTTATCACTATTTTCTGTGAAGAAACTTATATATTCCAGAATCCTGGAATCGTGCAGCTAGTTGACCTTTAGAACATCTGTCCCAGACCCCTCCCATCTGCTAATTATGTTCCTAAGATCTCGGGCCAACTAACCCAGAGGTTTTCTTTACTATCAATCAACCAATCAATCGTATTTATCGAGCACTTTCTGTGTGCAGAGCAGTATACTAAATGCTTGGGAGAGTACAAAATACCAGAGTTTTGTTTTTTGTTTGTTTTGGGTTTTTTAATGGTATTTGTTAACCAATTACTATGTGCCATTTTACAGATGTGGTAACTGAGGCACAGATAAGTGATTTGCCCAAGGTCACACAGCAGAACAGTGAAGTCAGGATTAGAACCTAGATCCTTCTGACTCTCAGGCCCATGCTCTGTCCACTAGGCCACACTGCTTCCACAGAGTTGGTAGACATATTCCCTGCCCACAACCATAGGTGAAAATACCTCGAGTGGTGGGGACACTGGAGCCTCCTGAGAAGCTGATTGATGCATAATGAAGGAGTCAGAGGCCCAGAAGAATAGGACAGAGCATGAAGGTAGAGAGAAACAGAACCCTCCAGTCTCTTTACACATAAAGAACAGCTCCTTCTCTCCTCCTTGCAAGTGTTTATTTCAAATTAATGCCACTTACCAGAAGCTAGGGAAAGGCTAGTGTCAATCTAGCCCACTCTAACTTTTTAAGCATTCTATGTACTTAGTGCTGAAGTTATTTTATTCCTTACTGCCTCTACTTCAACCAGATGAATTATGTCAATAAAATAAGAAGTTAGTATTCAGGGGGACGCGGTGTGGTTAAATGATTTGATTTTTTTTTTCTCCATGTGAACAACTAGAGAATGATACAGAAATAATCCTGAAAATAGGGAGGGGAATACAGCTGAGTGATTTGCTCCTTTGCTGAGCCAAAGGAGAAAAAATAATGGCTCAGAAACAGGAGCCTTTAGAAAATGAAAAGATTGATATTTTCTTCTGCTAAAGAAACTAAAAAAAATGAATTTTGCCAGTGGCTTTAACATTAAGGATATTTCTAGCCCTTGGTTTATACAGACTGACTTTTGTTACTTATAAGTGTTTGCTCAGCCCAATATTAGAAGTGGGAGTAGCATGACTGTTCTGCTGAAAACGGCTCTAGAACAATGAAACAACTTGCCCAAGGCTAAAAAGAGGTACAGTCTGCAAAGGGAAGCATAAATGTCCAGCTGAAGAAAAATGTTCCAAAGTCACTTATCTTAATAGTGGAAAGGTTTTCAGATTCATTTTCAAAGTAACTAATGAGGAATTTGCAATGGTGATTTTTTTACTTTAGGGCATATCAGCTAAAAGCTGCAAGAGGCAGTAGAGACAAGATTTTTTTCTTACTGTGCCCTTTATCATAGCTCATGATTAGCTGGGAGTTCTCCACTCTTCTGCCAGTTCTTTCTTTAGAAAAGAAAATGTTGCCAAACTTGGAAACAGCTTTTAATCACGGATATTTATTGAGCACTTACTGTAGGCACTGTACTAAGTGCTTGGGAGAATGCAACGAAGTTGGAAGATACATTCCCTGCCTGCAATGAGCTTAAACGTCTTAAACATCCTTGGTTTTCCTGCCCTTTTTTTTTTCCTCTGTGATAACTTGCTAGGCATTTTTTTACCATCCCCTGTGATCTTATTTCACCCTTCCCCCCAGCCCCCGAAAGTCTCTCTCTTCACTCTATCCAAAAACCCACTTTTTTCCCTTTCCTTACCCTCCAAAGACCCAGGTATCTGTTGAGCAGAAGAGCTAAAAGAGAAAGAGGGTGGAAAGGAACAAGCATCCAGTCAAACTAGCAGGAATGGCCTGAATGTTAGCCACTGGGCAGGTCAATCAAACGGGCACAAGTCCAAGAGCCCAATTCTAGTCTTGGCTCTGCAACTTGTCTGCTGTGTGATCTTGAGCAAGTCATTTCACTTTCCTTGCTTTAATGACCTCATCTGTAAAACGGGAATGAAGGCAGTGAGGCCTCTGTGGGACATAGACTGCATCCGACCTGATTGTCTCTACTCCAGTGCTTAGTACGGTGCCTGGCACACAATAAGTACTTAACAAATACCACAGGAAATAAAAAAAGGACAAGAACCATTATGTTTTCCTCCTCTGGAACTTTTCTCTGTGCTAAAGCAGTGCATTCCATTCCAAGGGCACCCAACCATTGAATAACCACTCAGATAATAATTGCAGCACTTATTAATGCTTATTGTTTTCTAAAGTATTGTGTTAAGCCCTGGAGGGATAGGTACAGGGTAATCAGATCATACATGTCTCTGTCCCACACAGAGCTCACAATCTGAAAGAGAAGAAGAACAGATTTCTTAGGCCCATTTCAGAGGCCCAGAGAGGTTAAGTGACTTGCTTAAGCTTACAAAACAGGTCAGTGGCAGAGCTGGGATTAGAAGAACCTGGTCACCCTACCCCTCATATTGTGAGCCTTGTGTGGAACAGGAACTGTATCTGATTTAATTATCTTAAATCAATCAATGGTACTTATTACTGGGCACTTACTATGTGCAGAGCACTGTAATAGGTACTTGGGAAGGGAAAATACCACAGAATTAACAGACAAGTTCCCTGCCCATAATGAGCTTACTCTATTCTAGTTCTTACCAAGTGCTTGGCATAAATAGTAAGCAATTAGCAAATGCTATTGTTATTGTTATTATTCATTACTATTATTATTATTATTAGAAAGGCTCCCTTTTGATTTCATATTGCTCTAAATCATCTCCCAAGCCCTGGAAGGGAAAATAGGCCAAAGTCAGTTCTCATTCCTTTGAACATCACAACAGACTACAGACATCAAAAAAATAACCCAGCCAGCAAGCTTGTACCTCTATATCAAAAAGTCCATGAAGGGAAAAAGCTATAACAGAAGATAACAAATGAGAAAGAGTTGAACTACCTGCTCCAGGCTTCCGTTGATGATGAGTAATAAACGAGAGTGAGAATCGCTAGTGATAACTTGTCCGGGCCCCCAATTAACCAGGGAGATCTGGGTCAGCTGTTGGGAGTTGAATTTATAATGTGAAAATCACTAGCTGGCACTGCCCCGGGGTCTCTCCTCATCAAACATTTCAAGAGTCCCGATCAGCCGACGGAGACAAAACCGTAGCTGCCAAAGACGAAAGGAGAGCAGCAAGAAGGAAACATGCTTCAGGCGATTGTTTTGGCATTTTCCCTTCAGCCTCCTCAGTGGCAGGAGAGTGGGGCTGACTGTCTAAGAGACAGGCATGCCAGCTGCTCATGTCCCCCTCCTGTGCTTGATTACCTAGAATGCCGGGCAGAACCTGACCAAACTGCTGATCTTCCAGAGGAATCCCACAACCCCCTGCAAAATGTATTGCTCTTGCCCACTCTCCCCACAGAGAGTCTCAGGGTCTGGGTTCCATAACCATTGCTTCTGAGGTGACAGGTGCCTTATGAATGATGAATATGTCACCTGCAATGCCTGAACCTCATGGCATAATTGGCTCACCAAAAGCACGGGGCTGCAGAACAGGACAGCACTTCCTGGCCTGATTGGGATCCAGCATCTCAGGTTGCAGGTCACCTCACCATCCTCTTTAGCATCTGTGTACCCACAGCCATCCCTAACACTCTTGGGCATACATATACACATCAATAAACAAACTCTGTTTATTCATTCACTTGCTCATTCTCCTTGCCAACTTTGAAACTTTTTCTTACTCTTGCTTTTTCAGTTGTACCTTTATCCATTCAGTTTGACCCCATTAATTGTAACATCTCGGTATCTTTGCATCTTCCCCAGGCCAGTAACTGTGTCTTTAATTTTTTTATGATATTTGTAAAGTGCTTACTATATGCTAGGTACTGTACTAAGCACTGGGGTAGGTACAAGCTATCCAGGTTGGACACGGTCCATGTCCCACATTCGTCTCACAGTCTTAATCCCCATTTTACAGATAAGGTAACAGGCACAGAGAAGTGAAGCGACTTGCCCAAGGTCACAGAGCAGACAAGTGGCGGAGGTGGGATTGGAGCCCAGGTCTTTCTGACTCCCAGGTCCATGCTCTGTTGTGCTTGCCCACGGACTTAGGACAGTATTTTGTACTTTGGAGATGCTAAATAAATACCAATTGATTGATTATTGATTGATTAATTGCCCAGGCAGCGGGATCCTAATGAACAAAGTGTAGTCCTTCAATCATTTCCCCCTCCTGGCCCTGCTTTCCTATGCATCATGAAATCAATCAAAGACATTAATTAAGTGCTTACTGCTGGCAGAGCAGTGTACTAAGTGTCTGGGAGAGCAAAATACAATGGAGTCAATAGTCACGACTTCAGCTTCCACTCCCAGTATCCCCATGGCCAATATTCTAGACTTCCGAGAGAGGAAGGGCAGAAGAAGTGAGACTCTGCTGGGCTCCCCTATCATTCAGCACCTAGGTGGGAGATCACCACAACTTGGCTGTGAGACAGAGGGCCCCAATAAGAGTCAATCCACGGTCTGCCCCACTGGGACTCCATATAGGGTCAAAAAAAGCAGCCAACCACTTTATTCCGATTAGACATTCACATGGAAAAAAAAATTCTAGAACTGAACTCCGAGAATACAGGAATTTGTAAACTCTTGGGGCTCTGGGCCCACATCTTCCTCCCTCGTGAGAAATTCTGGTACCCAAATTCCCCCTCGATCACTACCTGACAATTAATCACCTTGGTAGTGAGGCCAAGACACAGCATACTCTCAGTAAAAGCCAGTAGCCACTCCATAAAGCTCCAGCAAACCCAGAGCCTTCGTGTATCCCCTTCTTCCCAATGTTTTCCCTGGATGTCCTCCATTGCTGGGACAGGTAGAAGCACTCAAAGCACCTGTTGGCTCCTTGCTGATTTCCCAGTTCTTTTTCCATGCAAGGCCAAGTGCCCAGAAAACATCAAGTTCCCTGCAACTCTGTCCCCAAAGCCAGAAGATACATCTCCTGTTTTCAATTACGGATCCTTTTTTTGCAAAATGAGGCTATATTAGGTCACAGCGAGCCATTTTTGTTTTCCTTTTTCATTAGCCACACTGCATAATATTTTTAGTTGAGGCACTGGCAAGAAAAGCCATTTTCCTTGTGGGAGACCATTTGAATCCTATTGGCGAGGTTCTTGGGGGAGAGTCCAGGGAATGGAGAGTTTATTTGAACAGCTCCAAAGACACAGACCCAGAGCCAGGTTATTCTGGTGCAGGGCTGAATGAGCAGGGGGGAGCTGGATAAGCCTCACAAGACCCCATGCCAAGGAAATACCCCACACTGGCTGAGGAGGCCGAGAAGACAGTGACATCCCTGCCAGGCCTCAAAACTGGGGGCTTCGCCATATCACTGCCCCTGAAGACTGCTCCAAGCTTTGTATCCACTGGCACAAAGTTTTGCCCTAGGACAACAACCACAACCCTTGTGGGTAATTCCAATCCAAACGAGAGCTTCCCCCACTAATATCCACCTCCCATAGCGCCAAAGCCACACCCCTCCTACTCCTACCTGAGCACCTTGTATCCAGCACTGGTGTTTTGCACATACTATGGGCTTAATAAACAATAATAATTAATAATTGTGGTATTTGCTAAGCACTTACTATATGCCAGGCACTGTACTAAACGCTGGGGTAGATACAAGCTAAACATTTTGGACACAGTCCCTCGCCTACATGGGGCTCATAGTATTAACCCCATTTTACAGATGAGGGAACTGAGGTACAGAGAAGTGAAGTGACTTGCCCAAGGTTACACAGCAGACAAGTAGCAGAGCCTTGATTAGAACTCAGCCCTTCTGACTCCCAGGCCCATGCTCTATCCACTAGGCTATGCTGCTTAGCTAGCGTTGCAGCTAATGTTTGTTTCCCCCTAATGTGTTTTCACAGATTCTGTTCTAATGCTATCCTCCTTTCAGAGAAGAAAGAGACAGCTATCACTCTCCCCGTTAAAAGAGGCCCAAAGAAGTTGAGGGACTTTCCCAAGGTCACAAAGTCATTTAGCGAGAAAATCAGAACTAGAACTCAGTCTCCTAACTCCCAGTCCATTGCCCACAGCACCAGCCCCCGCTGCCTAAAATGGAGATGTGCAAAGGGTTCTGGGAGGGGAGTGGGTAAGTTAAGTTGGACAGGTAGGGAACTGAAAGGTTTGGAGTGTTTAGGGCTGATGAGGTTAGTCTGAGAAAAACTTCACAGAGGAAATGAACCAGCAGGGCAATTGTTCTTACTTCCCCTTTCGGGTATTAGAAAACGCAAACTGTAGGACGAAAGAGCCCTGCCTTAATCCCAGTATGCAGACACCTGCCCAAAAAGCCAGGAGCTGGGGAATGACTGGAGAGGGTGGTGGGGAATTGAGCTGGCAACATGGCTGGACTACTTCAGCAGACACTTAGGCCATATGTCTAGTGGCTGGCAGGGTAAATTACCCTTTTTTTTCTGGAGAATGATGAGTAACAGCCTCTCATTTCTTAATGCTCTAAGCACTGTAAAATTGTATTCGCCTCACTAGACTGAAGCCTTCTTGAGGGCAGAGATCATGTTTACCAACTCTATTTTTTTAATGGTATTTGTTAAGCACTTACCGTGGGCACTGTTGAAAGCGTTGAGGTTGTTACAAGCTAATCAGGTTGCATTCAGTCCATGTCCCAAATGGGGCTCACAGTCTTAAATCTCCATTTTGTAGATGAGGTAACAGAAGCCCAGAGAAATTGAGTCAATCAGTGAATCAATGGTATCTACTGAGTGCTTACTACGTGCAGAGCACTGTACTAAGCCCTTGGGAGAGTACAATACAACAGAATTAGCAGACATAGTCTGCTAGTTAAGTGACTCGCACAAGGTCAAGAGCAGACATGTGGTAGAGACGGGATTAAAACTCAGGTCCTTCTGACTCCCAGGCCCGTGCTCTATCCACTAGACGACGCTGCTTCTCACAAAGCAACTCTAATGCCTTGTACTCTCCCAAACGCTTAGTAGACACAAAAAGCACTCAACAAATACCATTGATTGTCACTGTTTCCCCTGGAGCCCTCCCAGTGACCTGACATTTTGGGAATCCTCCTGGTTGGTGGGTGGAGGTAGTCCTGCCTACCAAAAGGGGACAATAGATCAGGCATAGACATCCAGTCTTTCCAGGTTAAACTCAAGCTGGGTCTGTTGCCTGAACATGAAAATCAACCACAAGCCCAATGTCCAAGGTCAGCGGTGCAGGACGAACAGAAGAGAAAGCTGTGGGCTGCAGTGTGAGCTCAGCTCGGTCGCTCATGCCAACATGATGCTTCATCGAGACCCGGGGATCAGCAGCTTTCACATGAATCACCCTCCCGGAGCATTTAATTCCAGAGCTCGGACTGAGAGGTGGTACCTCCGGAGAGACTATTATTATGGATCACAGAGATCCGAAGAGAGCGATGTCAGGAGGTTGATCTTCTGCCTCACCACGTTACGCTGAGACTTGATTTATGGAGTCTCCCCTGCCACGGAGCCAGCGTGTCGAGGGCCCAACTGGGTGATGTATCCGGATGCAGCCGGAGCAACAGATGGGGCCTGACAGGATGTCACCATCCAACTCCGCTGCTAGGAACACGCTGAGGCAGGGAGCTCTGTCTCACTTTGAGAAATACAACTCAGAACCCATTTGGGACCCACATTTCTCGGGAGCCACCCCTGTCCCTAATCGGCCCCTGCCATCCTCTGGTAAATTACTGATTGCTGAATAAGGACCAGAACCCACCTGGAGAGGCACGAAGATCTGTGTACCGGACAAGACCGTACGTTTCTCGACAGCAGGGATTGTATTTATTACCTCTGTTGCAATAATAATAATTGGGGCACTAGTTAAGCGGGCACTATGTGCCATGTACTATGCTGAGCACTGGGGAAGATACAACATAATCAAATCAAACACCGTCCCTGTCCCACTCAGGGCTTACGATCTAAGGGAGAGGAGGACAGATAATAATCCCTATTTTGCACATGAGAGAACTGAGTCACAGAGAAGTTAAGTGACTTGTCTGAGGTCAAACAACAGGCGAGTGAGAGAGTCAGGATTAGAACTCAGGCCCTCTGACTCCAAGACCTGGGCTCTTTCCACCTGGCCCTGTTATTTTACCCTCCTAAGCACAGTGGTCAGTATAGAGCAGGCACTCAATTGAATGAACAAGTGATACTAATCGCTATGTATTCCTGACCCTTTCCCTCTTTCCTCACTACCCATCATCGCTGGGCAAGGCCCTTCCCAGGGCATTCATTTCTTGGCTCTTCTAGGTTGGGGTGAGGGCACATGGTGACAGGTAGTCTATTCACCTCTGAAATGGTTCACGTTATCTCCAGACCTCGGTTTCCCCACCCATAATGTAGGAAAATATATCTATCCATCAGAGACTGTCATAAGCATAGAGAAGCAGCGTGGCGCAGTGGAAAGAGCACGGGCTTTGGAGTCAGGGCTCATGAGTTCAAATCCCAGCTCTGCCACTTGTCGGCTGTGTGACTGTGGGCGAGTCACTTCACTTCTCTGTGCCTCAGTTCCCTCATCTGTAAAATGGGGATGAAGACTGTGAGCCCCACGTGGGACAACCCGATTCCCCCGTGTCTACCCCAGCGCTTAGAACAGTGCTCTGCACATAGTAAGCGCTTAACAAATATCAACATTATTATTATTATTTATTGAGAGCTTTCTATTTGCAGAGCACTGTACTAAGTGCTTGGGAGATTACAACAGAATTAGCCAACTCATTCCTCACCCAGAGCGATCTTACAGCCTATGTATGCCTCTAGCATTTATGAGGATTAAGATGAAGGCACCTTGGAAATAGACTGCTCGAGAAATCAAAAGTACTTTTATTATATCCTGTTCTCTCACCCATACTTCCACAGGTGCTGTCCCACCCCCTTAGGAACTGCAAGGGGCAAAGCAACCTCCCTCTTATTCTCTATTTTAGGCAGTTTGTGCCCTCTTCAGAGGCAGGTAAATCCACCTGGGCAGTTCCTGCCACCGCTCTCAAATCTGTTGTGGAGACTGCAGAGTCAGAGCTGTCAATCCAGCTGACAGCAGAGTCACCGAGAGTCGGTCAGTCGGTCAACTGCATTTATTGGGCATTTACTGTGTGCAGAGCACTGTACTAAGTGCTTAGGAGAGTACAATACAACAATGAACAGACACACTCCCTGCTGACAAGGAGTTTACAGTCTAGAGGAGGAGACAGACAATAAGATAATAAATTACAGATATGTACCTAAGTGCTGTGGGGCTGAGGGGGGGATGAAAAAAGGGAGCCAGTCAGGGCAACGCAGAAGGGAATGGGAGGAGAGGAAAGAAGGGCACAGTTAGGTAAGGCTAAGAGAAGGTGCTCACTGCCCTGCCCCAAGGCAGAAACTCAAATGGGGTTCTAGATTTCATTTCCCCCTCCAGCTAACTCTGGGCCAGCACCCCTTCAGAGACTCAAACATACTGTTCCCTCTCCTCTCCTCCCCCAGGAAGGGGGCTCATTATTTTTCCCCAACTGATTTCAACTCCTATCCATGAAAGAAGGAGAGCACATACATTTCACGCTGCTGCATCCAATTCCCCCAGCTGTCTGTCTCGGGGATGCTGGAACGAGCTGCCTTCACAGATTGAAATGTTTCAGGCTCAGACGG
Source organism: Ornithorhynchus anatinus (assembly GCF_004115215.2). NCBI lineage: Eukaryota > Metazoa > Chordata > Mammalia > Monotremata > Ornithorhynchidae > Ornithorhynchus > Ornithorhynchus anatinus. The sequence continues at coordinate 30,508,131 of NC_041743.1, forward strand.
ATGGAATCCAGCCTCCTTCTGGCTCCGGCTCCTCGTCCGTCACCCTAGCCTCTAAGAGTCAGGGGGCTGGACTCACAGAAACCAGTCTTGTCCTGGTAAAACGGGAAGGGAGGAAAAAGAGGAAGGGAGGAGAGAGAGAGAGCAAGAGGGGGGGCGGTGTGGTCTGTGGGAAGAGTTTGGCTCTATGAATCAGGAGAGCTGGGTTCTAGTCCAGGAAACACCTCTGAATAGCTCTGTAAACAAGTCACTTAACCTCTCTGGGCTTGATTTCCCCAAAAGATGATGATGTTGATGATGATGATGACGATGATGATGGTGATGATGGATGACAACAGTAATGATGATGGAGTCTCCTGTCAGAAACAACAAATGAGTCTGGATCAAGCCCATTGTTGGGTAGGGACTGTCTCTATCTGTTGCCTAACTGTACTTTCCAAGCACTTAGTGTAGTACTCTGCACACAGTAAGTGCTCAATAACTATGAATGAATGAATGAATGAATGAATTAATGAATGAATGAGACCCTGCATGAAGGAATTGGTTATAGTTCTAGTGGTTGCGCAGGTCAATCCATCAATCAATCGATGCTATTTATTGAACACTTACTGTGGGCAGAGAATTGTACTGAGCACTTGGGAGAGTACAACAGATTTGGCAGACACTTTTCCTGCCCAGAGTGTGCTTATAGTCTAGTCGGAGAGATAGACATTAATATGAAGAAATTGTTTGTAGTCTACAAGTCTACCAACCTGTCATGTTTCTGCTTGGGGCATAGAGGGCAATGAGCAAGTAATCGGGGAGGGGTACAACATATTGTAAAGTGCATATGTGGTCTTTATCCACATTAGCCAGTTACAGGCTGAACCAGGATTTAACCCGGGGTCTCTTGATCCCCAAACAGTGCTCTTTCCAGTAGACCGACAGCATAAAACAAGGTTAAGTTGGCAGCAAGGCCCAGTGGAAAGACACAGGGCTGAGTGTCAGGAGACAGGACTTGCTGGGTGACTTTGGGCAAGTCAGTTAAGCTCCCTAGAGCCAAATTTCCTCATCTGTAAAAGGGAAATAAGACACCTGCCCTCCCTACTCCTTAGAATTCCAACTGATTTGATTATTTTGTATCTACCCTAGTGCTTACAATAATGCTTGTATCACTTGATAAATATCAGAAGTATGGCCTACCCTCGTGTCTTAGCCTATTGGAAAGAGTTCTGCCCTAGGAGAGTAGTATTGATTTATGTACTCTACTTATTCATTCATTTCACCTCATTCATTCACATACTGGCAAATTTGCTGACTCTTGCTACTCCAGTTGTGCCTTTGTCCTTTCTCCTCCCACTAATTGTATAAACATCCCCTTTTTTATAGAGAATTAGCTATTCTCTCAGTTGTTTTATATCTACCTTGCTCTGATGCCTTTGTGCCTGTCACAGCCCGTCCTCAAGGACATAACTGGTTCTTTGGACATCTTCTTCAGGCATCACCCCGGCCTCTAGGGTCCTGCAGTTCCGCTTACCGATTGAATCTCTATCTGAATCCCTGCAGCCGCAAAACAGGAGAATGAGCAAGGTCAGTCCCACCTACCTTTCCCAGATCACCCAGTTCCCACTTACCTCAGCCGCATATGGAGCTAGACCGACAGGCAGAGTTGGAGAAGGAGAAGTTAGAAGTAATGGCCAAGTGCAAAAGCAATGGCTTGAAATGACCAGGAGTTGGCTATGACACATTTACCATTGTGCACTTTCCTAATTCTGAATCTCCTCAGGGATTACGTCTGACCTGATTTATCTTGTCACTACCCAGATGCTTAGCATAGCACTTGACACATAGTAAGCACTTAAATACCACCATTATTATCACCTTTAGAGTAACTCTGCTGTCCTTCTGGAACTCCTTAGCCCCTGCCTGTTTACTGGGTTGATACTGATTTACTGAAGGAAACCTCTTAGTTTTCCCATTTCCCTGAGGCCCAACTCACCTCAAAAGATGACACACACCCTTACCCAGAGCTTCTATCATTAATTTCAAATTTGTTTGACTTGAGGGCTGCCTCATTCCCCCCAAGGAACTGAATCCAGGAAAGGATATTCACTCCATCTTCACTCCTTTAAAAAACTGATGAGCTCGGGACCAGGCATGAGAACTGCAGCCAGTCAATCATATTTATTGAGCGCTTACTGTGTGCAGAGCATTGTACTAAGTGCTTTGGAGAGTACAACACAACCATGTAACAGACACATTCCCGGTCCACAACTAGCTTATAGTCTAGAGAGGGAGACACACATTAATACAAATTAAAAAATGACAGCTATTTACGTAAGTGCTGTGGGGCTGGGGGAGGTGGGGCGGGGGGTGAGTAAAAGGAACAAGTCAAGGTGAAGAAGGAAGTGGTAAGAGAGGAAATGAGAGTTTAGTCAGGGAAGGCCTCTTGGAGAAAATGTGCTTTCAATAAGGCTTTGAAGGTAGGGAGAGTGACTGTCAGGTATGTAAAGGGAGGGCATTCCAGGCCAGAGATGGGATGTGGGTGAGAGGTTGGCAGTGAGACAGATGAGATCAAGGTGCAGTGAGTAAGTTGGCTTTAGAGGAGAGAAGCGTGCAGACTGGGCCGTAATAGAAAAGTAGCAAAGTGAGGTAAGGGGGGCAAGGTGATTAAGTGCCTTAAAGCTGACGGTAATGAGCTCCTGTTTGATGTGGGGGTGGTGGGCAACCACTGAAGGTTCTTGAGGTGTAGGGAAACATGGCCAGAAAGTTTCTGTAGAAAAGTGAACCGGGTAGCTGAGTGAAATATGGACTGGATTGGAAAGAGGCAGGAAGCAGAGAGGTCAACAAGGAGGCTGATACAGTAATCAAGATGGGATAGGATAAGTGCTTGGATTAACATGGTAGCAGTTTGGATGGAGAGAAAAGGGTGGATTTTAGCGATGTTGTGAAGGATGAACCGACAGGATTTAGTGATAGATTGAAAATGTGTGTAGAATGAGAGAGAGGATTCAAGGACAACGCCAAGGTTTAAAGCTTATGAGACAGAAAGGACGGAGGTGCTGTGATGGTGATGGGAAAGTCAGGGGGAGGACAGGGTTTGGGTGGGAAGATAAGGAGTTCAGTTTTAGACATGTTAAGTTTGAGGTAATGGCAGGACATTCAAGGGTCGAGAACCTGCACAAAGAAATTAATTATAAAAGTTCTTGTGGTTTGTACAGCATCACGTGCACTCTCTTGCCCCTGCCAGTCTTGTTCCTGCTGAAACACAAAGTGCAATTCAAATAATAACAATTGTGGTTTTTGTTAAGTGCGTATTACGTGCCAAAGACCCTGCTAAGCATTGTGGGTAGATACAATGCAATCAGATCAGACACAATCCCTGACCCACACCGGGACTCACAGTCAAAGGGGACTCAGAGGCAGGAGTGGGAGTGAAGCACACTGTGAAGCACATGCAAAAATCTGTGCATGAGAGAAGAAAGAAGTAGCATTGCCCAGTGGATAGAGCACAGGCCTGGGATTCAGAACAACCTGGGCTCTAACCCTGGCTCTTCCACTTTCATTCATTCATTCATTCATTCAGTCGTATTTATTGAGCACTTACTCTACGCAGAGCACTGTACTAAGCTCTTGGAATGTACAATTCGGCAACAGACAGACACAATCCTTGCCCAATAACGGGCTCACGGTCTAAAAGGGGGAGACAGACAACAAAACAAAGCAAGTAGTCAGACATCAATACCTCCACTTGTCTGCTTTGTGACTTTGGGCAACTTACTTCACTTCTCTTTGTCTCAGTTGCCTCATCTGTAAAATGGGAATTAAGACTGTGAGCCCTATGTGGGACTGGGACTGTGTCCAACCCGATTATCTTGTATCTACTCTAGCACTTAGGACAGTGCCATATGCATAGTAAAACCTTAACAAATACCATAAAAAGCAATTTATCATCAAAGGGGCCACCAGATAGCACTAATGCTGTGCTTCAGCATCACAGCCCAGCAGGTGGTAGCCAAGGTAGCCACCTCAGGACCTGATGTGGGTTTTCAACACTCCTTTGAGCCATCGATTTTCAAGATTCCTCCTGAGCATGTACTCAGTGGTACCACCCTACATGGTGCTTCAGTGAGAAAGCTTCACCCCTCATGGCAGAGCCCCAATTTCTGGCTGTTGCAGCTCTCCATTGATTCATTCAATCGTAGTCCTTGAGCACTTACTCTGTGCAAAGCACTGTACTAAGCGCTTGGGAGAGTACAATATAACAAGGGAGTGGGTCAGATTTGGGGGGAGACTTAGCTAACAAGCAGATCGCCAGCACTAACTCCTCCCAGGGTGTTTATGTTGTATCCTGCTTGCAAGTTGGGAGATGGCAAGCTATATCAGCCAACACTGGGTAGCCCCACTGGACTGGTTGCTGTAAGCTCTGCTGTTGGTCAGTGCTCTGCAAATCAAAATAATGAACATAATGATAACTACGGTATTTGTTAAGCACTTACTATGTGCCAAGCACTGTTCTAAGCACCAGGGTAAATACAAGGAAGTCAGGTTGTCCCATGTGGGGCTCGCGGTCTTAATCCCCATTTTCCAGATGAGGTAACTGAGGCCCAGAAAAATGAAGTGACTTGCCCGAGGTCACACAGCAGACAAGTGGCAGAGCTGGGATTAGAATCCATGACCTTCTGACTCCCAGACCCATGCTTTATCCACTACACCTGAGTTCTCACCGTGTTCTGTCATAACTAACTACTGTGGGCAATGACCACACGTGAGTTTAATATGCTACTCCCCTGCCCACCTGCTCACTCAATGCACTCTACATCCAGGGGGAACACCACTGGCAGGGATGAGAGGGAGTGTGAGTGGCACTGAGCAAGTCTCTAGCATGATCATCAGTTCCTCTGGATGAGTCTGGAAGTCCCTGTCCTGAGCTAATCCCGTAGGTCCTGGTGGGAGAACTCCATGACTAGGTGCCAGGGGAATTGCAAAGGAAGAACAAGCTGCCTCACTGACCCCCGAGGAGCTGATAGCCTATGGGGGAGGCAAGATAAACACAGATAAACAGATCTTTTTTTAATGGTATTTGTTAAGCACTTACTATGTGCCAGGCACTGTACTAAGCAATAGAATAGATACAAGCTAATCAGATTGGACACAATTCATATCCCTCGTGGGGCTCACCGTCTTAATCCCCATTTTAAAGATGAGGTAACTGAGACACAGAGAAGTAAGATGACTTGCCAAAGGTCACACAGCAGATGAGTGGTGGAACAGGGATTAGAACCCAGGTCTTCTGATTCCCATGCCCGTGCTCGTTCTCAATTCAAGAGACATGAGCATATAAACATGTAACAGATACATCAGAACACAGAAACATATAAACATTTCAGGCTATGGAGATAAAAGTAAATTCCAAGTGGTTGCTGGAGAAACCGAGCAGGCTTCTCGGAGCCATCAAGTTTTCACTTGAGCTTTAAAGATGGAAGGAACAAGTTGGCTGAGCACGGGTGGAGGGGTGCCTTTCTTGGGGGCAAAGGAGGGGAGAGCATATACCAGTTTGTCCTAGAGGAAAGATCACGGACCTGGGAGTCAGAAGATCAGGGTTCAAATCCCAGCTCTGCCACATGCCTGCCGTGTGACCTTGGTCAAGTCACTTGACTTCTCTCTGCAGTTCCCCTATCTGCAAAATGGGGATTCAATACCTATCCTCTTTTCTACTTAGACTATGAACCCCATGTGGGACCTGATTATCTTCTACCTAACCCCAGTGCTTAGTACAGTGTTTAGCATATAGTGATTAGACTGTAAGCCTGTCAAAGAGCAGGGACTGTCTCTATCTGTTGCCGACTTGTTCATTCCAAGCGCTTAGTAGAGTGCTCTGCACATAGTAAGCGCTCAATAAATACTATTGAATGAATTGAATGAATGAATGAATATAGTGAGCACTTCACAAATACCACAGTTATTATTATTATCAGGTTTGCTGGACTGAAATAGAGAGCAGGAGTTCAACAAATGCAGGCTGATGGGGTCGAGGAGATAAGATGGTTCTTGCAGACCCTTTGCGTTAAATTCCAGAGACCCTCCCAGAGCCCGTTCCCTACCCCACCCTCAGAAGCATCGCTCTGGTTGCCTTTAGCTGGCACGGCCTTGAGAATCAGCCCCATGGAGGAGATACCAGTCCTGGCCCACAGCAGGCCAACTCCACTCCCTCTCAGTTCAATTCAACCTGACACTGGAGAGGGAAGAGAGTTAAAAACAAATAAATAGGATAAAGAGGAAGTGGAAAGTGTACCTTCTCATGTGAAATCTTGTGAGCTTTTGTCCTTATCCCCCCCGTCAGCTCCTTACAAAACAAAGAGTTGAGTGGTGAGAGTCATCGCGCGGCACCTACCCGTTAAAATAAGAACCCAGCTAATCCCCTTCTCTCATCTCCAAGCACATAAAACTCTGTCCTGCCAACTTCCAAGATCTCACTGAGCAGATCAACATACGAAGCTGGGAGCAGGAAATTAGGGTGCAGGGAGTGTGTTTCAAAATTAACATTTATTCTTAGCAAATAATTTCCCCCCAACGTCATTTTTAATCTTTGGAGCATTCGACTTGTACAAATAAACTCATCCAAATGAGGGCTGATGTCCTGAAATCTGACTATAAAAGGAACTCAACAGCCTGGAAGCAGAGGTGGTTTCTGTATTTTCTTCTCTAATTAGACCACAGCGAATAGAGGCCCCGGGGGTTAGTGGCGACAGGAGCGGTCATCAGGGCTTGGGAAAAGTCTGGCACTGAAGTCATGGTCGCGGCTAAAGTGTTGAAGAGGCCATCCTCTCTCTTTTCCTTCATGCCATCCCCAGACCTGGTCAACAATCTTTTCTCCCTTTAACCAGAGAAGCTCATGGAAGTGAGACTGGCGAGGAGCTTGGGTCTGGTTCAAATCCAGGGCCAGGGTGTTACGAGGGCCCAAACTTGCCAACACGATGTGATGCAATCCCAACCTTATAAAACCATTCCTTACCCTCAACTCTCCCGCCTCCATCCCCTCGGTCCGGCTGCTCTTCTGGCCTAAAACTCCCCCCCTCCCTACAATCAAATCTCTCCTAAAATTCCAACGAGTTTTTCCCAATTGATTTCTCAACACTCTGAGAAATCACCCCTTCAGTCAAGTCTAGCATTTATGCACTCATTTATATGGTCCTTACCACTCAGGTATACAGGCATCCTAATAAGCATAATAATACTAATAGCGATGCCATTTATCAACAACTTCCTATGTGCTAAGCTCTGGGGTAGAAACAATATAATCAGACAATCCCCCTCAGCCTCTGACTCTCATAAAGCTGAGGGAGTGAGGAAGAGAGAGCAGATTCCTCAGTGACTGTAGATTAAATACTTGATTACTACGTTGAGCATATTCTTTTAAATCGGTAGCATCACCCTAAAATTGCTCACTTCAAGGAGTACTTACCCATCTTCCCCTGACCAACTACAACCAAGTAAAGTAATATTACTAGTTCTGGAGTTACTCTGATTCTCCTCCAAAGCCAGGGGGGCTTTTATTTGAACCAAGTTGGTCACAAACTGAATTTATTTCAATTCTTTTTGAGGGAAAGTTAATTAAAGAAGAAAAGAGCAACTAATAAAATGTGTGGCATCTTCCCAAGGAAATTCCTGTCATGGTCAGATCTGGTGAAATAATAAGATTCATTTTCAGTTGTCTGCCTGATGACCTACTTGTATTTGGAGCCAATGGGAGAGGTTACTCTGGATTTAGGGCAGAGAGGAGAGTTTTCACAATTAATCTGGGTGGAGCGGTGGTTCTAGTTTATATTTTAGCTTTAAACATAATCCCCAAAGAGCCACTTTTCTTAGGACTTCGCGACTCAAGCGAGCAGGAATAAACTGGGCAAAGTCATAATCAAAATATACATTTTTCCGCAAAGGAAAAGCCAGTCCCAACAATACTGACATTTCGGGGTTCCCCAGGTGAAAGTGAGGAAGCAAGCGCAAGACATGGGCAACCGTTGGACCCAAAATGAGTATTCAACTCAAGTCAGAATTGATGCATCCAAGGAATTACACATTTGGATGCAGATACCCAAGCTGCAGGGTTAGGGAAAAGATGTCAGCTTCCAACTGAACCAGGAAAAGAGACTGAGAAACTCAAATACCTTTCGATCCACACCAAGCTCGATTTGCCAAGGGTAGGTGAACCTATTTACAAAAAGCTCACTGTGCTTGCTACGTGAACAAGCAGCATCAGGTTAACATTAAGAGATGCACATTGCAACACTCTGGATCAGCCTCTTCATTGGTCTCCCAGCTTTCAGCCTCTACATACTTCAGCCTATATGAACAAGCTGATACCCAGGTTATAGTCGTCAAATATGACTTGCCATCCTTTCCTCCCCTTTGCAAACATCCCCAATGGCTACCCATTACCCTCTACAAGCAAGAACTTCTTACCATTGTCTTCAAAGATCTTCCCCAACATTCCCCATCTCACGTATCAGCTCTCTTATCCCTCTCCTCCCCAAATCGCACTCCTTGCTCTTCCCAAGATGACCTTCTAATGTACTTCATTTTCAACTTTCCCTCTTCCATTACCTCCCTCATGTTATTCATCCTGTCTGGAACTCCCTCCCACTTCAAATCCACATGAGGCCACAGCACTTGTCATTTTCAAAAGCTTGCTGGATAGCTACCTCCTCCAAGTTCCAGTTCTGCCACTTGCCAGTTGTGTGACTTTGGGTAACTCTGGGAATTCAATGCCTCTTCCCCCTCTTACTTATACTATGAGCCCTACATGGGACAGAGACTGTGTTCAAGCTGACTATTTTATATTTAACCCCACACTTAATATACTGTTGAAATGCAAAGTAGATACTATAGTCATTGGTAATAGCATTTATTGCTATTTATAATTCAACTGGTCAAAATAAATAATACATATATATGTGTATATATATATATACACACACACATGCATATGTGTATATATGCACATATACATATGTATGTATATGTGTATATATACACGCACACACACACATATACATGACTTCCAAAGGGAAGGAAAATTAATGTTAGAGTCAAGTGAAGGGATGACATGGCTCAGGGTTATGGGAAATGAAATGCTGAAAACTTGTTGGAAGAGGGGGGGTTAAATGTGGGACTTTGAATGTGGGGAGAGCTGCTGTCTTTTGTAAAGAAGGGGATAGGTATCTTAATCTCATTTTACAGATGAGGAAACTGAGGCACAGTGCGGTTAAGCAACTTGGACAAAGTCAGACAGCAGACAAATGGTGGAAGCGGCAGTAGAACCCAGATCCTCTGACTCCCAGGCCCATGCTCTTTCCTCTAGGGCATGCTGCTTCTCAATTGCAGCAGGAGGGATTGTGGTCAAACAAAATTTTAAAATACCCTAAAAATAAAGATATTAAATTCTGTAATGTGATCCCCAGAGAGGTTGGGGAACCCCTTTCCCTGAAGAGTTTGGAAAATTGACAAACTAAACAATAAGTTTGGGCGATGCTGTGCTTAGAGGCAGGGGGGTTGTTATTTTGTTTATTTTAATGGTATTTTTTAAGGGCTCACTCTGTGCCAGGAACTGTACTAAGCGCTGGGGTAGATGCAAGGTAATCAGGTTGGACACAGTCCATGTCTCACATCTGGCTCACAGTCTTAATCCCCATTTCCCAGGCACAGAGAGGTGAAATGACTTGTCCAAGATCACCCAGCAGACAAGTGGCAGAGCCGGGATTAGAACCCAGGTTCTTCTGACTCCCAGGCCTGTGTTCTATTCATTAGACCATGCTGCTTCTTTAAGGAGCTTGACCAGAAAGGTCACTTGCATCACAAACGTGTTAGCCTGGGCCAGTTAAAAAGGGCACTGACCCAGTCGCCCGCTTGATCCAACTCCTCGGAAGGCACAAGACCCTTGTCCTCAAGGGAAATATTAGGAACTCACATATTCCAGGATAGTCTTGAACAAGAAAACTTCCATTTATACTATCTTCCATTCACAGCACTCCTGTTCCCTGCCTGCTAGAAGCTCTAGACTGTTAGCTTGTAGTGAGCAGGGAGTGTGTCTCCCAACTCGGTTATCTTGTGCACTTCCAAGTTCCACACACTGTAAGTGCTCAATAAATAAGATGGATTGATTGCTGGTGGAATTCCCCAGCTTGTACCCAGCACACCTGCTCGCTGCCTGAAGAGACCTTGAAATGATATGATTTGGATTCTTCTTTTTCCAGTTATTCCTGCTATTTCTTGGGGACCAGCCCAAAGTCACTGAGATGAGCAGGCACCCCTCTGAGGGGAGTCAGAAAGATAAGCAAATGCACTTTTGCTGTTAGCATCCTTTGTATTATCGTGAAGGTTTTGGTTCCCTTCCTCATTTTTCTTCCCTGGGTCTGTTGATGGGGCTGGAAACCAGGATCAGCAGGATCATCTGCTGCTAGAGCTAAGGACTTTTCCATGGCCTCCCCTGACTAAGCCCTCATTTCCTCTTCTCCTCTTCCCTTCTACATCACCCTGATTTCTCCCTTTATTCACTTATGTACATATCCGTGATTTATTTCTTCATATTAATGTCTGTCCCTCCCTCTTCACTGTAAGCTTGTTGGGGGCAGGGAACATGTCTACTAACTCTGTTATATTTTTCTATAGTTCTCTTCCAAGCACACAGTGCAGGGCTCTGCACACAGTAAGCACTCAGTAAATACGATCGATTGATTGATTGATTCTGGGTCCTAGTGCAAGTCCTATCCTTATTTCTTTCTTCCCAGGAGTTGGGGAAGCTTTAATGAAAGTTGGCTAGTGAGGGGAACTCAGCACATGAGGGGTGTCGTTGCTTCAGATTACCCAATTATCAACCCAGCCAGCTGTCAGTGGCTAATATGCCAGCCTAGAGAGGATGTCCTCCAGTCACAGAAGCCAGGGTGTTAGGAATGACTTCCTGGTTTAGTAAGGGATTTAATTGTTCTGTGCCTCCTAACAACACTCCAGGACTCTGAGGCAGTAGGACATTGCATTGAAGTCTTTTTCTCATGCCCCAAAAGCCAAGGCCTTACTCAACCGGTCAATGAGAGGCAGAGGGCAAATGGGTCACAGGCATTCACCTGGGAGGAAAGGGCATACTGAAACAGGCCAAACTCGGCAGCCCTTTCAAGAAAGCCTCCAGTTTAGAAGAGCCAGTCTGCCACTCTTCCTTGTATCTGTACCGACCAGTCCAGTTTCAGTCAGGGGGTTCCTTAAGCAGTTCGGAATTTCTGAAAAAGTCTGTTCAATTATCACCCCGAAAAAGCCTTCTGGAGTCACTGTAAACACGCTGCGGGGAGGGTTTTTGTGGCTCTGGCTCTATTAATTCATAAAGAAAATTGGATCCGGTCCCCTGTCACTGCGTTTCTCAAGGAGCTCTTCAATAATGCATGGAGGCTCAGAATGTCACACACGTGTGCTACCAGACACGGCTTACAAATGAAGGCATCTCAGCCCAGGGCAGGGATTACTGTTTCAGTGCTGTTTGCTCCCAAGTCAGAAACGTGGAAGAGGGAGGGAAATGAACATACAGAAACACACAACCCATAGAGGCACACACAAACGCCGTCAAAGGGAACCATTTCAGGCCGACTTTGGGGAAGAAAGGGTAAATGGACCCAGCCACCCCGAGAACGGAAGGGACCAGTTCTTCAAGCCAAGCCCTGATTAGCTCCAAGCACCGGAGAGTCCCAGCGGACTGGCCCTCACTCCTTCCCACGTCGCTTTGCCAAAGGGATGTTCTTTTTCCGATCAGCTCGCCACCCAGCTAGCCTATTCCCAGGAGCCTGGGTGAGGATGCTGGGAGCCAGAGCCACTCGCTGGTGAGTGGAAAGAACTTTGGGTACTACATAGGCAGGAGGAACCTGAGGGACTCTGGGGGACAGCGGAGTGGTTGCCTCGAGCCACCGGCCAACCAGGGCTGCCACCCAGACCCAGGCCCAACCACCACGGTGTCTCCGAAGGGTCAGACTCGCTGGATCGCTGAGTTGGGGTGGAGCTCCTGAAAGAGAAAGCCACAGGGTCCAGCACAGCTTCGGGAGCCCACTTCCATGAGCCCCACCCACACCTCCCCACCAGCCTGACAAGTCCACCTCCCCTGGGGCTCCCGCTACAGCATGGCCCATACTGCCTAGCCAGCATGGGTTGCTAAGGTTTGGGAGGGGGTGGCCAGAGAGGGTAGACTCAACTCTAACAGTCTTGCACACCTGGGAGCTGGCTCCGGGTATTTCCTTGGGGTTGTGACCTTGGAGGAAACAGTCCTCTAGGTAGCCCGTAAGCTCTTTGAGGGCAGGGAATCTGTCAGTTTATGGTTATAGTGTACTCTCCCAAGCGCTTAGTACAATGATCTGCACACATTAAGTGCTCAATAAATATAACCGAATGAATGAAAAGGAAACCTGCAGACCCGGCTCAAGACACGGAGGAAAAGAAAGTGCCCAGTAAGTGCTGTGAAAGCTACTGCTTTTCTCTTGAATGCAAAGCGATCGAGTGGCAAGAACCCGTGTTCTAAAAAGAGGTTGTGCCTCACCCCTGTGCCTGCCCCAGCCTCAGAGCTCGGAACTCTACAGGGGCATCAGAATTCCTGCTCCTAGCGGAGTCTGTCAGGTTTACGTTTCTAGGCCATTTTGTGCTTTAATAACTTTCAGTCAGGGAAACAATACAGGTTTTTATTCAAATATTTATGCAAAACAGAAAGCACACCCACAGGTTTGCATGCTGCCCACGGAATCGGGGTGGGATTTAGGGAGCAAAAACAACGAATGGCCCCGGGGAGTGACAGGTCGGTAGTTGTCGGATTCCTACTGTTTCCATCATCTTTAACCTTCAGAGCCAAAGTGATCCAAATGTCCGAAAAGCCTATTACAACCCCAAACCTTAGTTCCATTTTCATGTCCAAATGAAATTCCTGACTTCTGGACCCTCTGTGGGGTTCTGAATCAGTGTTAACGTATTTGGTGTAAAACCTTGAGGACAGATCAGCGAAACTGGCTTGATTCCCCATTTTCTACAGCCTGGGAAATGTTGATTTCGCATAGGGAAAGTCTGACCCCTCATCTCCCCTCAGCCCAATGGTCTAAGGATCAGAGCTGCAGCAAATTAATCATCTCAAAGGACTTTGGCATGGGAATGGGGAATGCAGAAGTTCCGTTCCTACAAAATTCTTCATAAACACCCAGAGGTAGAAAGCATTATCTCCACTGGCTGGCTGAGGCAGAAACTGGCTGAAAAATGAATCCGATCTCTGGGTCTACACTAACGAATTAGAGAGAAAACTGAAATACCCCCTTGGTATCGATTGTCCCAATGTTTATATAAAACACTTGTAATGTCTAGACCGCTGAGTTAGCTGAGAACAAGGAGGGAGGAGATGTTTTAAGGACACTGTGAAATAAAGTCTCAGACAGTGCTTCACCCCGCTGAAAATCAGGAATCAGTGATGGAGGAGAGACCAACAAGGTGCACTGCCCTCAAGAAGGGACCAGTTCTTTTTGAGCAAGAGCTCAGTAAGAACATTAGAGACAAGGAGGCAAGGAGGCTGCAAATATCATATATGACAAACAAAACAAGTGATAGCTTTTTGGTATTCAAATATGTGGCCGGGACTCCGGGTCCCACGATGGTCCTTTTATTCACTCAAAAGTGAATTTCACCATCGGTGGTGTCTTTGAGTACAAAGGACCACGACACGTAATATATCTGAAGAGCGGCAACTAAGCCCAAACCTTATTTTCAGCCTTCAATTGTCAGGATCGTTTCCTAGCATAGACTTGGCCTGTGCATCGGGGGCTGGATTTCAATTTATCCTTAATTTAGTTGACTAAACTCCCTTGCTTTTTGATCAGGTATCACAATCTTGAGTCTCACCTCCAAGTGCCTTTCAGAAATGAAAGTGAGCAGCTAAATAAGCCACTTTATTGTTCACTTCCTCGGTGTCTGGACTCAAGAAAGCTGTCTTGGAAAGGAGGCAAAAGATTTCTGCAGAGTTCCCAAAAGGAAATAACATCTGAGAACAAGAACAGCATTTTCAGTTACAGCATCAAATTACCAGCACTGCTAAGTTTGACACTTCAGGCCCTAACCAGGTCAGTGAGTCAGGTCAAAAAGCACATACACACACACACACACACACACTCGCTCACCCGTGCATGCCATCCAACTGGATGAACTATAATGGTAGAGGGGACAAGGGGGTAGCTTGTTAAACATTTTGTAGGGACAGTGATCAAGACGATGGAGTTTACCCTAGGATCCAAGCTGAGCTCCTCAGCGTTGACTTTTTGCTCTGAAAAACTAGCTGTCCTTGATTCCACAGAAAAGTCCATCCATACGGCTCTAAATCATCCAGCACACTTACGACAAGAGAGGAGGCTGTAGATTAAGACAGATGTCGGCAATGAGTAGGGGGAGTGTTTACCACGTCCTTCCTTTTTTTCCCCAACGGTAGTTCTAAAGCGCTTACTTTGCACCAAACACCCTACTGAGCGCTGAAGTGGATACAGGATAATCAAGTTGGACCCACTTCTTGTCCCACAAAGGGCTCACAGTCTTAATCCCCATTTTACAGAGGAGGTAACTGAGGCCCAGAGAAGTTAAGTTGACCAAGGTCACTTACAGCCAGGATTAGAATCGGCATGAGAGCTTACTCCTGAAGAGCAAGTTAAACACCACCTTCCATCTGAGGGAGATTTAGACGTGGGAAAGGGAAGAAAATGTGGACGCTTTCCCTCTGCACAGTTTTTGCTGCTGCATGGAAAAACATCCATTATCTACAAACAAGGTTGCGACTTGTAAATCCAAATCCAATTCAGTTCTCGCAGGACCCCAGACGGAATCGGGTAGAAGAGGAGGGGAGAAGGGTTGACATACAGGAAAGGTGCAGGCCAATACCAACACGACAAATTCTTCAAAAGGGGCAGAAGCTGAACTGGCGGGGGGCGGGAGGGGGAGACAGTCTCAAGCTGGAGCAGGCAAATGCCAACGTAACAGGAAATCGGAAGCCTTTGATTGCCACCAGGAAGGTAGGACAATGAAAGGAGAAAGTAAATATCAGCTCTCTGGATGTCAACCCTTTTGCTCTCACTAAAGCAGTACAAGACTGACAGAACAGAGGTCACCTTGTGAGTTGGGAGAGAGTTGGAGAGCAGTGGCCACTGGGGACCTGCCTCTTCTGAACAATGAGCCCCACCAGTCAAAGTTCAAAAACCCAGCCTTGTCCCAGGGGGCTTTTCATGAGCAGAGCATAGTGTACACAAACTGGAGCATCCAAAGCCAAGGTCCGCCACCTGTGCTAATCTCCTCCGGGGCGTCTCATTGCCCTGATAACATAGGCTTACTGTGCTTCTCTATAAAGTCCACCTGTACCGAATCAGTCACTCATGTCTATTGAGCACCCGCTGCGTGCGTTGCACCGTATTAAGGGCTTAGGAGGGTGCGGGAGAGGTAGAAACGTGATCCCTGACACCGAGGAGCTTTCAGTCTAGCAGGAGAGAGGGACAAAATTTATAGGTGCTCAGTACAGTGCTCGCTCGGTAAATACCATGTGATGATAATGAAAAGATTGAAAAAGTTGGCTACGTGGATAAGCAAGTGCTTAGACGGGAGAATACGTAAATCGATGTATCGAGAAGCGCTACAAGTGGCTGTGAATATATAAGAGCTGAGGTGAACTTCCAGCTGAAGGGCATAACCTACGAAGAAGAAAAATTAATTCTCACAGAGGTGGAATTTCAGGAAGGCTTTGAAGACGAGGAGAGTCGCGATCTGACGGATCTGAAGAGGGAGTATCAGCCAGGAGGAAGGATGCCAGCCCAGGGTTGAGAGTGGGATGAGAACGAAGCACAGCGAACAGGTGAACGTAGGGGAAACAGAGGGTGAAGTGGGAGGAGAGTGGGCTCAAGTTGATATCAAACCATTAATGCCTCTATCCATAACTAAACTTTTAGGAGAAACAAAGAGTGCCAACTGAGGTAAAGTGGGAGGAGAGCGGGCTTAAGTCAATGTTGAACCCTCAGGGCCACTAGGCACAACAAAACTCTCACTTGCCACTATTTGCTGTCAGCAGGAGGGGCTTCCGCCTACCCAAACTCTCCGCAGTCATTTTATTATTCTAACAAACCTTAAAGAAAATTAGACATAGGGACGAAGGACAGGCCAGCTCTCCTCACCAAAATCCTGACCGTGCCAAGATGATATTACAAGATTGACTGCCCGAATAACTGTCCTCTTTGCTCCTTGCCAATTACTGCTTCCGTTCATCCCACTCCTTCCCAGCTACTGATTTATGTGCCGCTGAAAACCCAATAACCAAGAAACCCACTGTCACAGGTCTCTTGAGCAACCACCAAGGCCCCCTCCGATTTAGAATAAACCCTTCCTCTTTCCCCAGGGCTGTGTTACCACTAAATTATCAAGGGAAGAAAAGGTGCAAAATTTCACTTAACCCAATAGCACTGAAAAAGGTTAATCCGGGCCAATGCGGAGTATTATTTTTCTCTCTCCCGGTGTCAGTGTCAGAAGGATCTGTTCACCAAATATGCTGGCCTTCGGCCAGAGATTTATTCTGTTTGGGTTGTGTGCCTGACTCGTCTGGTCAGGGCCATTTCCTCCCAGAGAGGATGATGGGTTTGAGGGAGACAGAGGAAACTTATATGGAGATGGCAACCATTTATACGGCACCTTTCAAGGGAGGAGCTCAGACAGATTCCGTCCTTAACCCCTTTTCCCTGAGACCTAGAACCAGGCCAGCCAGCTCACAGGCTCTCTGTAAATACTACTGAGGATGCTGATGGAGTACAAATTGTTTAAATGATTTGTGCCAAGCTGCCCAATAGCAGCCCTCCACTCCTATCATAGAATCCTAATTCTCTTTTTACAGCACTCACTGTGATTCTTCTTCTGTCTCTGGTTTGACCTTATTTTCTTCTAAATCTCTTTTTAATTCTCCCTTTTAGAGCTCCACCCTCATCTGGGGGGGGGGGGGAGGAGAGGGTAGGATAATCATTCCACCCCTGATATGCAGTGTCTCCCTGACTAGGCTCAGGGGGCAGGAGACTGAATTTTACCTCTCCCCTCCCTTCTCTCTGCTCTCCTCCTCCCTTGATCTCCTTTTCCTTCTCCACACACACACACGTGCGCACACCCCCCCCCCCCCAAAAAAGATGAAAAAAATGGTACCAGCCTCACCACCATTTCCAGAACCACTCTCAGGGGAAAGCAAACTCCATCAGGCTAGAGTACGAGTTTTTGCAGGTTTTTAGGCAAATGGATTTTCACAGCCCTTCTCGTGAAGCCCTTGGAAATAAGAAGATCTGCTGGTTTCATTTGCCCCTGAAAAGAAGTTCTGAATGGCATTTTTCAAATTAGTCAATGTCGCTATCTCTTCTGTACATTTAACTGAGCTCTCAGTTAACAACTCAGAATCCAATGCTTCCCCCTTCTAAGAGGAAATCATCCTCTATCACCTTGAGTCTTTTTTTTAAAAAAACAGGACCTGAAAGGACTTACTATGGCAGAGAAACAGACAAGACACTGTCATTTCTCTCTGTCCTCAACTAACCCATTGTTCGACAGCTCACATCTTTTTTTTTTTCAAAAATTCTTCCTGAAGTTCGAAACTTTTGAAAACACGTATAATGGACAGCTATGCTTAATTGATGTTTATTTCACATTTGGTCTGTAAACTTTTTTTATTTAAAAAAAAACCATTGTCAATAGCAGTGTCTGCCGACTAGGGTGAAACAAAGTGGTCTTTCAGGTCTCGAAAATTGAATATTGAAAACATTGACGCAGAAACGCAGATGTAAACATGGGTCTCAGACCTCCACACTGCACTGTTTGACCTTCTGAGTTTATCAACGATACGGTCTGAACAAAGAAAGCAAAGAAAATGACTTTTGATACTGAAAAGCTCCGTTGTCAGTCACTGTACAATTGGCAATTTCGTCTGTCTTTTCAACTTCTTTTTACCCCGGAGAGATTGAATCAAGAAGCTTCTCCCAGAGAATTTCCACACCTCTGTCTTTAAAAGCGGCGGTTTAAAGTATCCCAGATACCCTGGGCCCATGACAAGGGTTAGTGAGATTGACTATATATCCTTCAGGCAGTTGCACTGGGAGAAGGAGGTCCCATATTTAAGAGAGAAATTTAGGATGAATGGTGTGGCGCGGGCTAATGGTACCCGGAGTAACACGGTAGTCTGCGGGATTAATTACTCCTCCCCTGATTCATTATCTTCATATTTACACGTGGAAAAGGCAATCGCACCGGGGACGGACACGACAGTGCGGGGGGAGTGTGCAGAGATTTCCCCTTTTCCCCCCCGCCCGGGAAATATCCAGATCAAAAGGACAGTTACCGGATTCTGTGGAGACATGAAGGATTTAAAAACCTGCATCGCAAAACGGTCACTTTGAAGGACAGAGGAAGTTTTTCTGTGGTTGTGGCGGCTTTTTGCACGTCAAGTCCCGCAATCATTAAAATGGCAGACTCGATACCCATCAGGGAGTAAGATCTATTTGCCCCCGATGTTCGCTACCAAAATAGTGCGTATTTACAGTCCGGAGGGGATCAAAACAAGCGAGCGGTGAGCCAAATTCTGTGCTGTAATAAGCGTGCCATAGCCCAGGCTACAACTCCCCTCCTGACGCCGCTCGGGACCATGACCTTTTTCTGGGCCTTCTGGGGAGGGGGACGGGGACGGGGACGGGGACGGGGACGGGGAGCAGGGCACAGCTCTCTGCCCAAGCCCGCCCTTCGGGGCCTGCCTCCATCGGCGCTGGCAGATTTGGCCCGCACCCCTCCTTCCAGTGATGGCGCAAAATACCTTTATGAAACAAATACTGCATGAGGAGCACCAGGCCGGGCCCCGGGGACCTGGGCCCAGACCCCCCCACCGGAGGGGGGATAATACTAGGGAGCCCAAGGCGGGGGTGAGGTGGGGCAAGGGAGGAGGAGGGGGGAAGGACCAGCCCGACCGGGTCGGTCCCGGGTCCTGTCGGTCCCGGGTCCTGGGGAGCGTTGGCGCTTTCGGCCTTCTAAAAACGAAGGCATTTTCCGCTTCCCGGGACGGGGTGGGGGGAGCGGGAGGGTTGCGGGGAGGGGATGCAAGGCCGCCGCAGGTACCCAGGCCGCTCAGCTCCCCTCCCTCCCTCCCTCCCTCCCCTCCCTCCCCTCCCTCCGGCCGGTCCCTCTCCCTCGGTCCGGCCGGGGGTCCGGGGCGTCCAGCCCCGCCCGCCCCCGGGGGGGGGTGGGAGGCCCGGCCGGCCCGACGGGGTGTCCGCCCCTCAGACCATCCGCTTCCCGTCCACCCGGCAGAGGATCTTCTTGAAGGCCCTGCGGAAGTCGTGGTTGAAGATGGTGTAGATGACGGGGTTGAGGGAGCTGTTGCAGTAGCCGAACCAGAAGAAGAACTTGAAGAGGGTCCGCGGGACGGCGCAGCACAGGGCGGTCAGCGTGTAGGTGAAGAAGAAGGGGAACCAGCAGACGACGAAGACGCCGATGACGACGGCCAGCACGAAGGTGAAGCGCTTCTCGCGGTTCTGCCGCCCGCGCCAGCGCGACCCCTTGGCCCCGCGCTGCCCGTCGTCGTCGTCGTCGTCGTCGTCGGGGCGGCGGGGGGGGGGGGGGGGGGGGCCGGGCTGGACGCGGCCGGTCTTGGGCTTGGAGGGCCGGCGGGGCGGCGGCGGGGAGGAGGAGGAGGCGGCGGCGGCGGCGGCGACGGGGGCAGCGGCGGCGGGGGCAGCGGGGCCGGGACCGTCGGGGGGCCGCTCGGCCCGCTCGGACGACGAGCTGTCGTCGGGGTCCGGGCCGTTGGCCTCCGGGCGGCAGGGGGCGCTGTCGTCCGGCTCCCCGGCGCGCGCCCCCGCGGCGGGCGCCCCCGCCGCGCGCGCCTCCGCGGCGCCGTTGAGCTTGGCCGGCGGCGGCGGCGGCGGCGGCGGGAGCGGGAGCCCGTTGGGGCGGGCGCGGTCCCGGCGGGGGCGGCGGGGGCGGGCGCGCGCGGCGGGCACGCGCGTGCGGCGCTTGGCGATCTGGTAGATGCGCACGTAGACGAGGATCATGATGAGGCAGGGGGCGAAGAAGGAGCCGATGCAGGAGGCCACGACGTACCACTTCTGGTCGTTGATCTCGCAGAGCGGCTCCACCTGCTCGCCGCCGCCCTTCTTCTCCAGGGAGATGAGCGGCGGGAAGGAGATGACGGCCGAGATGACCCACACGGTGAGGATGATGCCCTTGATGCGCCGCGGCGTCCGCTTGAGGTTGTACTCGATGGCCTGCGTGATGGACCAGTAGCGGTCCAGGCTGATGGCGCACAGGTGCACGATGCTCGAGGTGCAGAACAGCACGTCCAGCGCCAGGTAGATCTCGCACCACGCCTTGCCGAAGTACCAGTAGCCCATCACCTCGTTGGCCAGCGAGAAGGGGATGACCAGCGTGGCCACCAGGATGTCGGCCGAGGCCAGCGACACCAGGAACAGGTTCTGGGGGGCCTTGAGGGCCCGGCTGGTGAAGACGGCGATGATCACCAGCACGTTGCCGAAGACCGTCAGCAGCATCAGCAGCCCCGCCAGGCTGACCAGGGTCAAGGTCACCTGCAGCGAGTAGGGGGTGGCCCGGGCGCCCCCCGGGGCCGTCCCGTTGGGGGTCCAGTTGCCCCCGTCCGCCCGCAGGGCCCCCATGGGGGTGATGCCCCCCTCCGCCAGCGGCTGGTCCTGGTGGAGCATCCACCCGGGCCCCGGCCTTTACCTGTCTCTTCTTCCTCCTCCTCCTCCTCGTCCTCCTCCTCCTGACCGTCCCGGCTGGGGAGGGTCTTCCCCCACTCGCCCCCTCGCCCCTCGCATAGAGCGCCGGGCTCTGTCGTCCAGCGCCCCGGGAGGGAGGGAGGGAAGGCCCGCCGGCAGGACTGGCCGGAGCCGATCAGCGGTCCGCGGCCTCAGTTTCCCCCGGCGGCGGAGGCGTGGAGATGGCAACGGTCGCAGCGCAACGGCCGGGAGACGAGAGTCCGGCTCTGGCTCTCCCTCCCCGGCAGATCCAAGTTGGATTTCCAAGAGGCGGGGCCCGCGGGTGGGGGGCGGGAGGGGGGGCCGGGGGAGGTGGGGAGGGGGTGGGGAGCGATCCGTATTTCTCAGGAGGAGAGGCAGGAAAAATAAACAACCATCGCTGGTCTACCTCCGGCGCCGGAGGCTTCCGACAGCAAGTGGGCTTCGCCCTGGCTGGAGAAGGGGGGGACGGGGGCGGGGGCTCTTCGTCAGTCGGACAGCCTCCTTATCGGAGGCTGCGCCCACCCCGGGCTCGGGAAAAATCCTCTCGTCGGGCCGACACGCGTGTGTGTGTGTGTGTGTGTGTGTGTGTGTGTGTTTGTGTGAGTGCCGGGGACGGGTGGCCGCCCGGCCCGCTGCAGGGCAAGGGGCTTTCCAAACTTATCCGCCCGCCGGGGTGTGGACCGGCCCGATGGCCGGGCGTCGATTCGCCCCCTTCCCCCGGCTCCGGCTGGCCGCTGCACGGTCACGTCCTTCCCTCCTCGTCCTCCTCTTCCCCACCCAGTTGCTCAGGCCACGTCCCCGAGGAGTCTTCCCTCCTGCGGGCGGCGGGGCGGTCCGGGCGGGGGGCCGGGGCCCGGCTGGAGGGAGGGCGGCTCGGATCTCCGCCGGAGCCGTCGGAGCCCCCCTCACCGTGGACTGGTTTTATAGCCCCGGGATGGAGCCGGCGTTGCCCGGCAGCCAGCGTCAGCCCCCACGTGGGAACCTCACCCCCTCCTCTACACACACAACACACACCCTGGCCCCTCTCCGACCCCTCCCCTCCCGTCTCTCGGCTCCCAGCGGCCGGACGCCGGCGGAGCCTCGAACGGGACGGGGGTGGGCGGGTGGGGAGAGGCCCCAGGCGGAGCCGCCGGATTCCCCGGGATGGGGGCGAGGGAGGGAGATGCCCGCGACGGCGGCACCGGGCGCAGCGGCGAGGACCGGCGGGGAGGGGGGCGGGGCCGCCCCGCAACCGGCGGCTAGGGAAGGGGGAAGCCACAGTGGAAGGCGTGGCCCGGGCGGGTGAGAAGATCGGGACACGACGAAGGGAGAAGGCGAATTTTCTTCGAGGCTCCCCTGCTCGGCCCCGGCCCCGGCCCGGCCCGGCCGCTGCCTTCCCCTGCCCGAGGCTCCGCAAGCCTCCACTGACCCCTGCCGGCCGCGCGGGCGCATTGCAGCGGAGCCCGGCCCCGCTCGCCCCCCGCTCGCCCTCCGCCTCGCCCCCCGCCTCGCCCCCCGCCTCGCCCCCCGCCTCGCCCCCCCATTCGCCCCCATTTCCTCGGAACCGGCTTGCAGGAACCCGCCCCGGAGTGTCCCACACTCCCAGTCACTGATTCTCCAGGAGCAGTAGTCCCGTAAGTCCCTGGCGTTGCCCTGCCAGGGAAGCAGCGTGGCTTTAGGGGAAAGAGCCCGGGCTTGGGAGTCAGATCTGGGTGGTGGGTTAGAGAAGCGGCGTGGCGCAGGGCTGAGAGCACGGTCTGAGGAGGCGGAGGCCATGGGTTCTAATTCCGACTCCGCCACCTGTCAGCTGGGTGACTGGGGGCAAGTCACTTCACTTCCCGGTGCCTCGGTGACCTCATCTGTCAAATGGGGATGAAGACTGCGAGCCTCACGTGGGACAACCTGATTAGCTTGTATCTACCCCAGCGCTTAGAACAGTGCTTGGCGCATCGTAAGCGCTTAACAAATACCAACATTATTATTATTATTATTATTATTATTAATCCCGCCTCCGTCACTTATCAGCTGTGTGACTTTGGGTAAGTCACTTAACTTCTCTGGGCCTCAGTAACTTCATCTGTCATGAGCCCCCTGTGGGACAACCTGATTACCTTATATCTGCCCCAGCGCTTAGAACAGTGCTTGGCGCATCGTAAGCGCCTAACAAATACCATGATAACAATAATTATCATTATTAACTTCTGCCCGGCCAAGAGGGGTTATTCCTAATCACTCTGAAAGTGTGTAAGCCCATCGGAAAGATGGCGGCAATGGACCGAAAGGCCCCTCGGCTCCACCAATTGTCAACTGAGTGACCTTGGTCGAGTCACTTCACTTCTCTGGGCCTCAGTTACCTCATCTGTAAAATGGGGATGAAGACTGTAAGCCCTGTGTGGGACAACCTGATTACCTTGTACCTAGCCCAGTGCTTGGCACAGAGTAAGCGCTTAACGGATACCGACATTATTATTACCCACAGAAGCTCTTGATTTGTAATAGCTCCATTTTGCCGATGAATAAACTAGATCGATTTAAATGGAAGGCGGCAAAGAGTTCCAAAGGGGCCGACGTGGAGGCAGGAAAGTTTTGTATGGGACAGGAACAAGTCACTAGGAAAGGTTCTGACATCTCCTGACCTGGAAATCCTTAAAAATGGAAGATTCGAGAGCATGTATCCCAACTACACCACTTGCTTGCTGTGGGACCTTGGGCAACAGATTCCTCACCTGTCAAGTGAGGATGGAATAAATACCTGTTCTCCCTCCCTCAGACTTGTGAGTTTCGTGTGGGGCAGGGTCTGTGCCCGATCTTATTATTCACTCATCCAATCGTATTTATTGAGCGCTTACTGCGTGCAGAGCACTGTACTGAGCGCTTAGAACGGACAATTCGGTAATAGAGACAATCCCTGCCCACACCGGGCTTAGTATGTACAGACCACTGTACTGAGCGCTCGGGAAAGTACAGTACAACAGTAAACAGTGACATTCCCGGCCCACAACAAGCTCACAGTCTACAGCCGTATCTACCCTAGCACTCAACACAATGCTTGGCCCCTAGACACTGTCTCTGAAAACATCTAAAAGCAGTCTTGCCCACACCTGGGCCCCTCCCATTCTGGGACTCTATAGCCGCTCTGAATCCTGCTCTTTAACCCTTACCCAGAAAACTCAAAAATAATACCCTTACCTGTATTTTCCTGTTCCAGCAACATTTCTAGCAACATTGGGATTGGCCTAGCATTCTCACAAGGAGGTTTAGATGCCATCATTTGGAGGCTGATTCAATGCCGCTCGGCTAGTGTCACTGCACAATACAGCTGTAATCGAATTGGCACTCTCATCACATGAGATGGCCAGGACATTTTCCTCTTGATTAAGTTAGAAAAACAATCACGCTACTAGTTCATACCTAGCAAACTGGGAATCCAGACCTCGCAAAGCTGAGAATGTGTACATCAGACCCTTCGGTGCTAAGAGGTTAACCACCTCAGGCCCGAGGAACTGCCCCCTTCTCCTCCTCTTCCTCTAGTCACGGCCCCGACGACCAGCTAGTTTCTTGTTAACTCATGGAGAGCCAATCTCCGCCCAGAGAAAAGCCTGTTGATACAGAAAGGGATTCTGAGGTAGGAGCATCTCCTTCCTCTTCATCCTTCCCCACCTCGGTTCCACCACCCTCATCTCCCTTCCTTCCTTCCCTCCTCCCCTCTTGTCCCTTTCTCCTTCCCTTTATTGGATTTACCTTTGAACAGACACTATGTCTCCTTCTTCACTGAGCACTGCATCACAGGACCTAGGAACTCAGCGATGACAGAGGCCATTTGGTGAGTCTGTGTGTCTGACTGGTCAGATCTGCCTTCTCGCTGAACGTTTGGCCAATTTGCCTTCTCGCTGAACGTTTGGGAATAAAAGGTGATGTCGTTAAAAAGAGAAATGTTCCATGAAGGTATTAGATTAGCAGCCCGGTATCACAGAGACGAACGCTGTCTCTCAACAGAGGGCCTGGCAGGAGAGTAGACGCCCGGATTACATTTTATTTCACTTCTCCTGTTTATTAATCCTGAACTAAAAACCCTAGAGGATGAATCCGGGTGGACTTAGATTTAGAACGCAAACTTGAGCCAGTCCTAATGACATTCCCAGCCACAGAGTCCCTGCTGGCAACAGCGTGGATGTTGGATAAAAGCTGCTCGGCTCTCATTTGGATTTCTTCCAAAACACTGGCCAAGATTTTTCCATAGATCCGACCTCCGAGTTGCAGAGGGAGGCCCCAGCAGGTTGGGGGAACGAACCAGGTTCACAGATCCCTCTCCTACCTGACCCTCTTTTGCTCCCTCTCCACACATCTCCTCTCGTTGGACTCACTGCTTTCAAGGATCGAAGATGGTGTGGCATGAGACTGAGAGGGATCAGAGTCAAATTCATGCACACTCTAAAGAGGTGAGCTGAGCAGGGAGCGAACTGAGCATTATTTTTTTACCTCCCTCCCCCCCGCCCCCACAAGATGAGGGATTTAGCTGAGGAGCAGTGCTAGTACTGGGAATTTTATAAGCATAGAGATCGCCTGAAAAGAACACGCAGTTAGGGGGAGGCCTTCTTCGGATAACTATTAGAGAGCCAATTTAACCATCAAAGAAAACAGTTTAAACTAAGCATTCTGTTTGTTCTTGGATTATTGCAGGGATTATGGTATCTCTACCTGTTAGGCCACACAAAAATGAACCGCGGATGGCTCTTTCCTTATAGAAATTGCTTAATTTGAAAAGGGGAGGGGAAAACAAACATAGTTAATTGTTCGATTGTTTTTCAAGAGCTCGGCTGTCTGAGCTAAACATACAAACCATCAACTCCCAACCTACCCCTGGAGAACAGAAGTCTGATCTGAACAGCAAACAAACAAACAAAAACCACAAACCCAGACGGGAGCAGGTGAGAACACTCTGTCCCCCAAAAGGGCGTGTGCCACGTGCACAGCTGGAATTGAACGCAACTCACTGAGCCAGGAACATATGTCACATCCCAGAACTCCGACTCAGCAGAAAGGGGGGTAGGGGGGTCACAAGGAAGAGAACCTTAGTCTCCAGCAAAATTCCCCAGTTTTCACCCCCATCACCGGAGCCCTGCCGCTTCTCTCAGAAAACGTGAAGAGTGAAAGCACCGACATCCTAAAATCGTCACGACTCTGAGTTCCGTATTTGAGATTCCCCCCACATGGGGTTTCGTTTCTCTTCCGTTACTGATTTCCAGATGGAAATGTGCCTAAATCATTAAACAAGCAAGTCTTTCGTCTAGCTAAATGCTAACTGCTCAGTCTCTGCCTGAGTAATCAAGCAATCGTATTTACTGAGCCCTTACTGTGTGCAGAGCACTATACCGAGCACTTGGGAGAGTCCAGTACCATAGAGTTTGGCAGACACGTTCCCTGCCCACAACGAGCTCACAGTCTTGGGGGGGAGAGAGGCATGAATATAAATAAATACATTATGGGTAGGTACATAACTTCTGTGGCTTTAAATTCTGCAAAGCCAAGTGCAAGTAGGTGGAGTGGGGTGAGTAGGTGGGGTGTTGATGTTTGAGATGTTAACCCCTTGTCGGGACTGATTACTTGGACATTAGACATAAGCGACTGCCTAGACTATTAGCTCACTGAGGGCAAGGAAAGTGTCTACCAACTCTCTTCAATTGTTAGAGTGTCCTCTTCCAAGCGGCTAGTACAGTGCTCTGCCCTCAGGAGGGCTCAAGAAATTTGATTGATTCATCACTCATGCCACCCAGCCACGGGAGCCCTGATTCACTGTTGGTCCTAGAGTTTTTCTCCTTCCTTCTCTGAGAATATGGGGTCCCAAATCAACATTCCTAGCACTTAGTACAGTGCTCTGCACATACTAAGCACTCAATAAATACTATTGAAGGAAAGGAAGCAGAGCTCATAAATCCCTTACACTCCAAAGAACACCATTTCCCTAACACCAGCTATGGGTACAGTCCTCACAAACAGAATGATCTTTACGACCACATCCGGGTCATTAATCTCACACGCTATATCCACAAACACAACCAAATCTCTGACCATTTATGGCCGGCCACTGTGGCTTCTAGATAGAACAGTTGAATTAGGGCTACTAACCTTTCTTTAGCTGTGAAAGAGAGCATCATAATCAATATTAGTGACACACCAGCTAACAGCCATTAATCTAATTAGGTAAAATGAATCCCATTTCACAATGTCCTAGAAACCAACACTATGGCAACATGCCAGAAAAGTACACACATCCAGATGCATTCTGCTTAGGAGGGCAGACCATTCAAGAATTGGACCCTAGAAACACAGTTTTTCTATCTCACCCATCAATGGGCTCCCCCTTCAGATTAGGAGAAGCCAAACTAAAAGGCTCAAAATCTCCCTCCTTTGTAAAGCAGTGATGACCTATGCCATGTATTGGTTTGGTATCACCCGTATCAGCCATACTGGTAAACAGAGTTTAATGTAACTGTTCATAAGTATCACCTTCAAACCCCTAAGATCACATTATGATCCAGAGGGCACAAACTTTGCTGTAGACCCGGTTTAAGTGAAGAGCTTTATTGTTTTGTATTGTATTTTATGTATTTGCATTGTATTTTATGTATTTTGTCTTTTTTATTGTTGTTTTATTGTTTTTTATTGTATTTTATGTATTTTGTCTTTATGAAAACATGTAATGCCTTAATAGATCTGGGATCCGACAATTGCTAAGTAAATTTGACTGCCCTTAGGAATTCATCATGATCCTGAGATTACTGCGAGATGGTTTAGCTAATCCTGTCAAAATAGAGGTATGCTACTGGACCCAGTCCCCCAAATCAATGAGGTAAGCAAGGTTGTGAAGTGGGTCCAGATCCGTGAACTGGAATGGTCAGTAGCTAATCAATTACTTCATCACTACTATTATTGCTTCCACTATATTTTTTTTTAAGGATGCAGTAAAAAGCAGCCTCATTCAACACATCAAGATGGCTAAATGTTGGGAGACAGCTCTGGCAGACAGGCCAGTCTGGTGTGCTGCAATTAAGAACGACATGGCTCTTTTTGAGCAGAAGCACTGAACGTTGTAAGACTCAGAGACACAACTAAAAACAGCACCGGGCCCTGCAAGCAACAGCACAGCCCAACCGGGTCAAGTCGGGCAATGCTCGGTCAGCCACCCATCATTCTTGATGGGAGATTCCACCTTAGTTTATTCGGCTTACTTAGTTTACTCATTTACTCATCTCGTCTATCCCGCCACCGACCCTTTTCCCACATACTCCCCCTAGTCTGAAACTCCTTCCCCCTCCATATACGCCAGGCCACCATTCATTCCGCCTTCAAAGCATTGTTCAGGTCAGAGCTTCTCCAAGAGGCCTTCCCCGATTAAGCCCTCTTTTCCCCAGCTTGGTCTCCCTTCTGCGTCATTTATGCTCTTGGATCTGTGAACTTTGTCATTTGATATTTGCCCCACCACCAACCCCACAGCACTGATGTATGTGTCTTTAAATTATATGTTATGAATTAGTTACATATTTATTCATATTAATGGCTGTCTCTCCCTGTAGACTGTAAGCTCATTATGGGCCAGGAATGTGTCTGTTAATTCTGTTGTACTCCCCCAAGTGCTTAGTACAGGGGTCTGTACACAGTAAGAGCTCAATAAACACCACAGATTGATTGATTCCAACCTCCCATTAGCCTAGTCTGTCACACCACAGGTTAAATTCACAGTCAGCTGTATCTCTCTTCCTCCCACCTGCTTTAAAGTCCGTTATCATGCCAGATTTCCCTTAATCGATAGAGACGCTGATGCAAGTATAAGGGTGACAGGTTGAATGTTTTGGAATGTAATATTTCTGTCTATGAAAATGAACTTTCAATGTGCTCTTCGTTGGGGATAAGGAGGTCGGTAAACTCATATATTTCTTCCGATGAATTCACTGAATCTTAACCTTATTGATACCCACAAAATTTCTAAAAGAATAAAGGGTACAAAACTCAGTTGGCAAAAAATATTTTGAAAAAAATAAACCCACCAAGAGATTGCCCAAAGTGGCCAGCAAATCAGTGGCAGAGATGGGATACTGATCCTAGATTCCTAATTCTATGGCCAGTGCTTTTACCACCAGATCTGGCAGTCTGTTTCCATCATTATTATTATTTCTGGAATTTGTTAAGCACTTACTATGGGCCAGGCATTCCACTAAGTGCAGGGGTGGGTACAAGCAAATGGGGTTGGACACGGTCCCTATCCCACATGGGGCTCACAGTCTTAAGCCACGAGAAGCAGCGTGGCTCAGTGGAAAGAGCACGGGCTTTGGAGTCAGAGGTCATGAGTTCGAATCCTGGCTCTGCCACTTGTCAGCTGTGTGACTGTGGACAAGTCACTTAACTTCTCTGTGCCTCAGTTACCTCATCTGTAAAATGGGGATTAAGACTGTGAGCCCCACGTGGGACGACCTGATTCCCCTGTGTCTACCCCAGTGCTTAGAACAGTGCTCTGCACATAGTAAGTGCTTAACAAATACCAACATTATTATTATTATAATCCCCATTTTACAGATGAGGTAACTGAGGCACAGAGAAGCTAAGTGAATTGCCCAAGGTCACACAGCAGACAAGTGGCAGAGCCAGGGTTAGAACCCAAGTCCTTCTGACTCCCAGGCCTGTGCTCTATCCACTAGGCCTTTTCTGAAGGACAGTTGGTTCTGTCCAATCCTGCTGTCCAGCAACTGACCACTTCTATCAGACCCTTTTTTGGTCACTTTTTAGCTTGGCATCATTGACAGCATTTGAAGTGCTTCCTTGAACAGACTGCCCCATGAGGTAAAGAAATGGAAAAGGAATGGGACATGGACATTTTGGAATTATTTTGCCACATGAACTATCCTTCCAAAAATACAAAGGCAGAGTTTTGATATTAAAGATACATTAGTTAGCCTGATGAGGCTTTTTTTTCCTCCCCCAAACCTAATGCTCCTGTTTTTATTTTGAAATCAATGACAATAACAAATTTTATTATCTAGTTAAAACATCTCCCTGTGGTGTCTATCAGGCACACTTTGCCTGAGAGGAAAACCAGAAAGTGAAACTAATGGAGAACAAAAGACCCAGCCTCAGAAGCTTAAAACCCACTGGGAGCCTGGCCTGACATGACATTGAGCTCCCAGCCCAGAGCAGACAATCCATCACAACTGGTTCCCTCATCTGCTCAGGCTATTCCTCGTCTACTTTGGTGTTAGCCAGCCAGGAATCTGACCTTCCAAAGGGGTTTGGTCCCCCAAAGGGCTCTGTCCCTGAGCTTTTCACTTCACTCTGCAGTTCTGCTACTCCACTCAGATCCCGTGGTCTGAACTTGGGTGCAGAATCTGGCCTTCTCTGCCATGAAGTGAGGCATCCAGTAGATGTAAACTCTTTGAGGGCAAGGACCATGCCTCCTATTTTCACTGTGTGATTCCAGGTACCTGATACAGGGCTCTCTGTACGGAGAAGGCCCTCAAAAAATGCTAACTGATTTTCTTCTTTCTTCCTCTCGACAGGCTGACTTCAGAAATATTTTCTGCTCTATATGAGGTTTTCCCTGTCTCTTTCAGCCGGGTTCGTGTGTGGGGACAGAAGTTGTCCTTTCTCCCAGCCTTGATTCCATGACATCCCAACAGTACCATAATTGTAGAGCTGACTTCTTTATTTAGGATTTTGTCAACAAACCTTTCATTTGAAAAGCAGTCATTTCAAGTGAAATGCAAGTTGATTATAATAATAGTAATAGTGACAATATCTGTTAAACTCTTACTATGTGGCAAGCATAGTTTAGATACAATGTAAGCCGGTCAGACACAATTCCTGCCTGGTATGGGGTTCAAAGTCTAAGGAGGATATCTAGCAGGTATTTAATCCTGAGTTTACAGATGAGGAAACCGAGGCCCAGTGAAGTTAAGTGACTTACCCAAGGAAAGCCAGCAGGTGTGCTGCAGAGGTGTGATTAGAACTTCTTATTCCCAGGCTCATGCTCTTTCAACTAGGACCCGATGCTTCTCGTTAGGTAGCTGTTGGGTATCCAGCTCTACATGAATGCTCATTATTACTGCAAGCTTACAACACAACCAGCCATCTTCCTGAAAATAATATCACGATAAAAAGGATCACTTTTAAGAGGAGAAAGGAAAATTGAAAATATCAAAGACAGGTCAGTGTTATCCAACAGTCGATTAGGATTTTAACAAACCTCTCTTTTGAAAGGGAGTCATTTCAGGAGAAAAGTAAATAGCTGTTGGGTAGCACTGACAGTTCAGATTAAACCCAAGACTTGAAGAAACCAGTTCAAATTTTTCAGTGGATCCAGTGTCCTCTGGGATGGTGTTTATGAGTTTTGAAGGGCATGGGGGTGAGTGTTTAGCTGATTCTCTGTAGAGGCCTGACAAGCATGGATATGTGGAATAATCTGATAAAACATTAATTCTGGTTTCCCGGAGGTGGGGCGGGGGGTGGTGAGGAACAGCAGCCAGGAGCTACACAACCTTTTCCAGATGAACTTGGCTTATTTATCTTCTTCCTCTGTGTCCGTTTAGCAACTTGTCTACTGACATCTTATATCCTGGAGTGCTGAGACTCATGCTCTGGTGGGAGACATAGTCCTCCACTCTGTTCTTGCCTGTCATGCTTTAAAAACCAAAAGTAAGGTTCAAGCATATGGTTTTGATTAGATTCCTAATCAAATCTTTTGGACCAGGAGACTGGCATTAATCAATAGAATCCTCATTTTTCAAGACCAGCAAACAAGTATTTCGGGGTGGGTAATACCCAAGAAAGGGTCAAATCGAAAATTATCTTGGTGACTGAAAGGGACCCTGAGCAGAGAAACAGCTATTCAGGCTACGTTAATATCTCATGTCACTGACTGAGGGGGCTATCCTTTGAAATTCTGTTGGAATAGTTTGTGGGTGGGGTTTCTTAGTTGGCATTTGTCATAGTCAGGCTTCCCTCAATTCTGGAAATTGATTCAATATCCCCCAATGTGCAGTTTTGAGGTTTTCTTCCTGTAACAATTTAACAATGTCTCCTATTCTATCAAATAGTACTCTCCCAAGGGCTTGGTACAGTGCTCTGCACACAGCGAATGCACAATAAATGCGGTTAAGAAATGGGCCAAATTGATGGCATTTTGGTGGGTAAAGAAGTAACTGAGATCCGGCCCTAATAGGAAGAAGCATTGGTTCCACGATGGGTTGGTGCATTTTGCTCTTCGAAATGTTATTCAGGTGAAGCTCTTCAAGATGATATGACAAAAGGGTGTTTTTTAACGACTACTGTTTGATCAGGCCATCGTTTAAATTGCTAGGGCACCCAATATTCCGAGCAGGGGCCGGGACCAAGGAAAAGGGTGGTGGACTTTCTGTGGCATTCCACAGAAGAAAGGGACTCGCGGGCAGGGAGCAGACCGAGATTGGGAGCTTGCGTGCTTTCCTCTGAAATCAAAGCGTGTGTGGGTGAACCTGGAGCTGAACCTTGCCCACTGCAGGGGCAAGGGGCACCCCAATCTGGGCCACCACAACCAGGGCTCTCCCGGCCGATCACCGAGAGCTGCCTCTGCCACCTCCACCACCGCCAGGCTGTGTGGGTGATGAGAAATTCATGCACATGTGACAGTTCCATCACTGAACCAAGAGATGGAGAGGCTGCTCTGGCAGGAGTTGATGGGAGATTCATCTCCTCCCTCATCAGCCTGGGCTCTGGAGAAGGGAAGACTTTTTCCCTCCTCTCAAATCAGGAAAGTAGCACAAACTGAAATGGCTCTGTCTCAGCTCCTCAGAAGGGTTCGTGCTGCCTGAGGTTCATCTCCCCATTTGTCCCCAATTATTATAAAATAAAAATTGCAGTATTTAATAATAATAATGATAGTATTTGTTAAATGCTTACTATGTGCCAAGCACTGTTCTAAATGCTGGGGTAGATACAAAGTAATCAGGTTGCCCATATGGGGCTCACAGTTTTCATCCCCATTTTACAGATGAGGTAACTGAGGCACAGAGAAGTTAAGTGACTTGGCCAAGGTCACACAGCAGACAAGTGGCAGAGCTGGGATTAGAACCCAGGTCCTTCTGATTCCCGGGCCCATGCTCTATCCACTAGGCCTGCTTTCTCCCAGACCCCAGACTCTCTGGTCCTGGCCCCAGGGGCAGAAGAGGTGAAATGAGAACAGTTGTGTTTGTTTTCTTTTTACTTAGAAAAAAACAATAATAAATCCCCCGGAGCCAACAGCGGTCCAAGGGAAGGGAAACCTCCTAACTGGGGAGTGTTGTGGCCACTGCCCAGGCCAGTGAAGCCTCACATGAAAGGCATGCACCAGGCCAGCATCAGATTGTCATATGACTGGCAGGGCGAGGGGGTGCCATGTCAGATTGTAGTTCAACCTTGGGATCAGTAGAATTGATAGGACACCCAGGCAAATTTGTAAACCAAACAACGCTTCTTATGAAAATTGCACCCCTATCACAGACCTCAAATGGATGGCTGTCACCAAATTTTGCTACTTAGGCAGTGCACTATATGAAGATGTGCAGGTAAAATAAGTGGAAAACCAGAGCAAATAGATTAGCATGTCTTCAGTGAAATTCAGAGGGTATGGCAATAACAGCGCAACAAATACCACATACAACTAAGTCCGAAAGACTTGGTAGTAATCGATCCTCTTGACCGAAGACTAAAGGAGGTCCTGAAGGGAAGAAAATATGCCCCCCCTTTTTTTTTTAAGCCCTCCCCGTACCTAGTTCTGGTCTTTGAATATAGTGGCTGCTGAATAAACACTGCTGACATTTTAGAAAGACATATAGATAGAAATTACATTTGGGCAAGAAAACAGCAAAAGGAAAACTGATTCTGGAAAAGATCCTTTTGGTCCGCCAAAAAAAATCAAGCTGAAAGGAGTTGAACAGTCTCTCTGAAGTGGTAATTTTTTTTTTTTTAATTCACTGGAGGAAAATGTCTTGGCTGAGAAAGCGGAGCTAATTTTGTAAATAACAGCTGGGTGAAAAGTCGCTTGAATTAATAACCAATTTTAAATTAGCAGCTTACAAGAAAAGGTTTCATGCTGAATGAGAAAAACAGTGGGGAGAGCCGATGCTCCAAGAAAAAAAAATTGCCAGGAGCAGCATGCCATATTTTGAGGGTGACTTTAAAGAATGATCTGCCTTGCCCAATGGCTATGAGTGATCTGCAAAATGACCTCAACAATAGTTCCCCAAAATTGTAGAGCATTTGCATGCTGTACCATTTTATCCTTACAAAATTTCGGTGAGGTAGGAAGACACTATCTCCATTTACAGATGGAGAAATTAAGGTCAGAGTGGTTAAGTGACTTACCTAATTTCTCAGGGCAAGTCAAGGGCAGAGCTGGAACTATAACTCAGGCCACTTGACTCCCTGGTCCATACTCTTTCCAATAGATCATTTGCCTCAATTCCTCTGGAACAAGCACGTGATCACGATGTCCAAGGAATCATATGTTAACTGGCACCAAACCCAGCCAGCATTACTAATAAAGAAATGATTCCCGAGAGCTCATTTTTCATCCTGGGGACCCTAAAGCCCCCAGGTTAATTTTCAGAAATGCCAGAGCAAGGTTTAGTACCAAAGGCCAGCATTCATTATCCTTCAGCACATGGAAGCTGATTTTCAGCACCAGTCTCTCCTCTCTTTTACAGACATAATCTATCCAGGCTAATGAGTCACTCCAAGTCATTTCTGTCACTTCCACGCTTGTATATTTCTGAAAACGATGTTTCTGCTTCCCTTTGCACACTTATGCTTCTTGCATTTATGCTTCCTATTTTTTTCCAGGGATATTTGCACCTGCCCTATCTCTCTCACTTAGATTGAAAATGCCTCAAAAGCATACTGCTTTTTCCTCTCTCTAAATGCTCTTTCTCATTTTCTCTACATCATCATTATGACCATGTGTACTTATTGAATGTCTACTCTATGCAAAGCACTATATTAGATGCCTGGGAGAATACAATGAAATAGAAGGCATAGTCCCATTATAATGGGATTGTTCAGAATTCAAAATTTAATGCTAAACTTTGCCTATTGAAGTTGCTCAATATATACTTTGACTAACTGAGGAACAACTCTCAAGGATCCACTCTGTGGGAGCTACTGGTGACAGTGATATAATTTGGCCCAGTGCTTGGGAGTACACTTCTAGAGTGTGAGCCTGTTGTTGGGTAGAGATTGTCTCTATTTGTTGCTGAACTGTACTTTCCAAGTGCTTAGTGCAGTGCTCTGCACACAGTAAGTGCTCAATAAATACGCCTGAATGAAGGAATACACGAACCAACCAATCCTTAATCACCACTGCTCAGAAGCCTGGTAAATGAATGACCCCAGGTGGATTGGAGTCTCGGCTGATCCAAAAGGGCTCCTCCACCACCAATACCAGCCAGCTGTCAGCAAACAGTAATTAGTCTGGACTTTCAGGAGGTGCCTGCTGGAGGTTTAAGAAGATCTGTGGACTCACCCGTCTTAATCATACACCGGAATCAGCCCCCTGGTGCCTCTGGCCATCGAGTCAAGCTTCGGAAAAGCTTTTCTAAAGCTTCCACACTGGGAAGGATAATACCTTCTTGGACCTGGGTTCTAATCCTGACTCTGCCACATGACTGCTGTGTGACCTTGGACCAGTCACTTAGCTTCTCTGTCCCTCAGTTACCTCATCTGAGGGATAAGAATGAGAGCTCCATGTGGGACAGGGACTGGGCTCAATCTGATTAACTCGTATCTACCCTGGCCCTTAGAACAGTGCTTGTCACACAGTAAGCGCTTAACAAGTACCATTATTATTATTGGCCCGAGGGCATGACAGCCCTCTTCATTCTACCTACCCTTCTTTGAGTGCTACCAATTTTCTCTGCCAAGAAATAGAAAGCTGTGTCATGGGTGGCAGCCCTGGAGTCGGAGACCATTCTGCAGGTGTATGGGTGTGCTTGAAGTAAGGTCAAAGGAAATTCCTAAATTACAGGCTTCCAGAGTGCATTGCCTCACCGTAATTTAATGCAGACAAAGCATTAATAGCATCAAACTTATTACTTCACCATCTAGTGGCTGAAGCAAAATAATGCTAGAAAAATCTATCACATATACCCATTACTGATGGGAAAGGGTGATAAGCATTCCTATCTCCAGCTACATTTGGGAGAAAAAACGCCTTTACATCAAAAATATTTGTCCCCAAAATAATAATAATAATAATGTTGGTATTTGTTAAGCACTTACTATGTGCAGAGCACTGTTCTAATCGCTGGGGTAGATACAGGGTAATCAGATCGTCCCTCGTGAGGCTCACAGTCTTAATCCCCATTTACAGATGAGGTAACTGAGGCACAGAGAAGTTAAGTGACCTGCCCAGAGTCACACAGCTGACAAGTGGCAGAGCCGGGATTCAAACCCGTGACCTCTGACTCCCAAGCCCATGCTCTTTCCACTGAGCCACGCTGCAATGAAAACCAGTCTCAAAAATGAGATTGGTTTGATTTAGATCCCTAGCAGAATGGACCAGATTCTAGATGATTAACTTTTAGGAAAGTGTCTGTTTAAAAGGTACTGAAATAAATGTGGCACAGAGGGCAACTTAAGATGTAGCATGGACCATTCCCTTGAAATGCTAATAACATTACCTGCATGAGAAAATGGCACCCAACTCAAATGAATTTTCCAGTAGAAATTTCCACTTTAGCCATAATCCTACTGTACTGTAATAACAGCAGCCACTCTATTCTGGAACGAGAAACTAGGCAGCCCACAGAGGCAGAGGAAAGGCAGCCTTCATTGTAATTCTCCATTGCTTGCTGGTTCTGTCTTTTTTCCAAAGGCCAGACCCAATCTAATAAAAAGCTTTGACTACTACTACCAGCCTCCTTGCAGAGTTTCCTGCCTCCTGTCTCTCCTCACTTGAGTCCATTCTTCACTCTGATGCCCAGATCATTTTTCTACAAAAACATTCAGGCCATGTTCTCCCACTCCTCAAGAGCCTCCAGTGATTGCCCACTGGAAGCAGCATGGCTCAGTGGAAAGAGCACGGGCTTGGGAGTCAGAGGTCATCGGTTCGAATGTCGCCCAGCCGCTTGTCAGCTGTATGACTTTGGGCAAGTCAGTTAACTTTTCTGTGCCTCACTTACCTCATCTTTAAAAGTGGGATTAGGACTGTCAGCCCCAAGTGGGACAATCTGATCACCTTGTATTCCCCCCCACCCCCATTAAGCTTCGTATATAGTAAGCACTTAACAAATACCATCATTATTATTATTATCCACCCCTGCATCAAACGGAAACTACTTATCCTCAGCTTTAAAGCATTCAATCACTTTGCCCCTTCCTACCTGAGTAGGGTAAGAGGGTGCTGCAGATTGTTCATATTTGCTGGCCTCTAATGCAGTCTGCCTGTTGGGTTATTCTAGTCCTTATCCAACACTTATATTTGGGAAGGAAGTGGGGAGGAGCTGGCTGGACTCTCTGCCCACCCCTGAAACTTCTGTCAAACAGATTTCTGGGCTAGAAAGGGGGGAAAAAGCATATAATCTTACAGTCAAAAAACACCTGTTGGTACAACCTCAACCTAATACATTTCATTCCTTTCATGCCTAATCACAACAAAAAGGATTGAAAGCAAATTCCCCCATTGTTAGGTAGCTAATGAAGCTGATTTCATTAGGACTTGGCAAATATGCTTTAACCTGTTAGGTTTACCTCTTCCAGAATCGGTTAGTGCCTTACTGGTCCTCCACCCACGAAATTCCAGTTAGCTGAGACCCCGGAGGAAATTATTAGAACCACTGTGGGCTAGGTGGAAAAGGCATGGGCCTGGGAGTCAGAGGAACTGGGTTCTAATCCCAGTTCCGCCACTTGTCTGTGTGACTTTGGGCAAGTCCCTTAACTTCTCTGTCCCTATTACCTCATCTGCGAAATGGGGATTAAGACTATAAACCCTATGTGGGACTTAGAGTTCCTCTGTTCCACCTGATAATCTTGTAATTACTTCAATCCTTAGTACAGTGCCTGGCACAGTAAGAACTTAACAAATACCATTTTTAAGAGAAGTAAGTCTAATGACAGATGAAAATTTCACAATGCCAGCTCAGTCTTAACAGTACTAAAACTAGTCAGCTGCCATTTAAACTTTTTATAAGTCAAGAAGTAGCTTGAGCTCAGATGGAAAAAAGCATTTTTGCTATGGTTGTTTCTTCTTTACGCATAGGAGCTTGTGAGTGGGCAACTCAGCACTCTTATCAAGTAGCCAAGTGTCCCGGACTCCAGGAACACTCAGTGGTGTGGGAGGGGAAGGCTGAGCACTTGGAAAACCTATATACACATTTTTTTGTACAAAGCATTGGGAAGGATACAAACTAATCATGTTGAGCACAGTCCTTGTCCCATTTGGGGATGAGACAGTCTTAATCCCCATTTTTCAGGCGAGGTAACTAAGGCACAGAAGAGTGAAATGATTTGCCCAAGGTCACACAGCAGACAAATGAGAGCTGTGATTAGAACCCAGGACCTTCTGATTCCCAGACCCATGCTCTCTCTATTGGACCACAATGCTTCTCAAGCTCATGCTGCAACTACGGTTCTCAAGCAGAGGTCACACAGAAATTGAGGTCATTGACCCTAAAACATTGTGAGGCCCTTCTCCCACTTAAAAAACTCCCTCTGGGCAGGAATCAAGACTAAACAACCAACTGTTCTGTATTGTTCCTTTCTTAGCATTTAGCCCAATGCTCTGCACACAGTAGGCACCCAATAAATAACATTGAGTGGTTTAAGGGCTGCCAACCCTGAGAGGACCTGCGTGGGAACACTGGTGAACCTGGTCTAGCTTCTGTAGTGGAAATACCTTGTTTTCGATTAAAGCAAATTAAAAATAAAATGCTTATAGGTTTTTCTTAATGGTATTTAAGTGCTTATTATGTGTCATGCACTGTTTTAAGTGCTGGGGTAGACACAAGGACACAAGTTAATCAGGTTGGACACACACCCTGTTTCACATAAGATTCAGTTTAAGTAGGAGGGAGAACAGGTGTAGAATCCCTTTTGCACTTGAGGAAACTGAGGCACAGACAAGTGATTTGCTCAAGGTCACACAGCAGGCAAAAGGTGGTCCAGAATAAGAACCCAGGTCCTTGGGCTCCCAGGAGCGTGCTTTATCCACTAGTCCATGCTGCTTCTGTATATTTTTTCATCAGTTACAATGCAAGTTAATTTTGTAGGTGGAGGCATACTCAATTCTTCCATTCTATTTTCTCATTGCATTTTTGGATCGTGTGCTGCTAAAGAATTAGGGAAAGCTCTTCCAAGGACCCAGGTCTATCTGGATAGATTAGGAGATTGGAAACAACAGTTTGTGGGTGGATCCATCACTGGTTAAGCACACGCACTTTAATGGGCATTTTCCTTAACGTGGACTTATCAAGCAGTCTCTGGGTAATTGACTATTTAAGGAAAACTTCATCTCCAAGGTATTTTAATAGTAAGAACTGAAACACCTCATCCTGCTGAAAAACATCCCTCCCAAGTCAAGTCTGCAAGAAAGGAGAGACTAAACTAACACTAAGGCACAATTGGGCACAGTCATTATAGAGCGGTTGCTGATTGTTGACAGGGAAAGTTTTCTCTTTCTGAATTAATCTTTCCGAATTAATTTTGTGAGGACCTTTTTACCCAGGTGAAGCGAAGCTTAGATGGCTAATTGCCAGGGTCTTTTCTTCTTCTTTCAAAGTCTGAGATCCGTATTGACTTTTCCAGCAACTTCATCTTTCATGGGTTCTCAATACAGTAACAGCGAGGATTTTGAATGCTTCTTGCCTCCTGAAGTTCAGATTTGATCACAGACTTTGCCACCCCAGCTTAGTTTCTCAATATCATGCAGCCAGAACAGCCAGAGGGCCTAGAGTTCACTGATTGGCTTCTTTCTACCCTTCCATCTTGCCCCCTGCCTGAAACTCCCTTCCACCTCAAATCCGCCAAACCCCAGATCCCCATATTTACCAATTCACTTTCAAAGCCCTTCTGAAATCCCACCTCTTCCACGAGGTTTTCCTTGATTATTTTTTCTTTTTCCAGGTCACACCCTCCTACCTGATATCACAACACTTCCACGTCCATCAGCTCTCGAGGCTCTTTTTGAATTTATCAATTTACATAGTCAACTATTTAAGAACCTCTTCCTCCTATATATATTTCGCCCCCGACCCCCTCCCCATTAGACTCTAAAAACTCCTTCAGAGCAAGGAATGGTTTTGATCTAGAACAGTGCTTTGCTTGCAGTACACCACCCTCAGTAGATACAGTTGAATGTTTGGATGAAAAATACTATTTTTTGGTGTCATTTTCAGTCGGTTTTCCCATAACATGTTGACTAAATTTCTAATGTTTAAAAACTTTTTCTTTCAGTTTTGGCTTCAATTTTTCCAATCTCATGCCTACTCCCCTTTTGCTACTTTGAACTCCTTTGGTAATCTGTACCTCCTTGGGTTTTTTTTTTTTTTTACAGTTCAGATCTTCACAGCACCGTTTCAATCAACCCCTCCTACCTTGTTTGCACTTCTAATGATGTTCCTTACCTTATCCTACTCTCCTGGACAATTCTGTTCCTCACCTTTTCTTCCTAAACAGACTTTTCCACTAATTCCCTCACCCTGGAAAAAAACCCAAACACTCTGTAAGATTCATTTTTTATGTTTTTGATTTTTTCCTCCTCCTCCCTTCCTATTCCTGGAATCCTGACTTCTGAAAGAGTAAAACAGAATATATTCAAGGCTTACTTCACCACTACATATGTAGGTGTGATGAGAAAGTAAGTGCCTGCCATGCTATTTATGTTGTAGCATTTTCTTTATGGACATTTATCACTTTCTAAACATGTCTGAAAAATTAGGAGCATTCAATAGCGTGTTCCCATTCTGACTAGCCGACAGTACATGATTCAAGATGTGCTTCGCTCTGACAATGGTAAAGGAAAGCAAAAGTTTACTAACATTTTGGGGTTTTATATACAGTAAACATGTACAATTTAAGCAACTCTTTGTATCTGAAGCAGTTACTTCCATGCAGTTTCAGAAAGAAATGTCCTGGTCAGTATACATTTTTTTTTTCCTTCCATATATTTAAAAAAAGTCTTCGGTGAATCAAATGATACTGAAAATTCAATTCCCTCGATTCCACAATAACTGCAAATGGTTTGTGTGACATTCATGACACGCAAAAATTGGTTTTACATCCAGCTTCAGTTAGACTTAGCACTAGAAAACTTTCAAAAGACTTCATGGCAGCGCATTTACAAATATACTATTTATAATGTATGCATTGATACAGAATGACATAAAAAAGGCAAGGCATTCTTTTATAGACATAACAATCAACAGTACAATAATTCAGATTAAAAGTACATTTTTTGTAGACTGTTTACATTTCGTTTAGCTTTTAACCACACGTCAATGTGGTAGAGTTATTTTCCACAGCGAAAGTCCTGTGTAGTCCTGGTTAAGACCTAAACATCAGAAGAAACATGACCTTTGATTGAATAAAAGCAAAACAAAACAAAAAAAGTTAGATACTGTTTGCTGATACTATCGTGATTGGAGTTGTCCTAACTGTGCCTTGTAAGTTTGTGTGTTGTGCAAATTACTGCCAACTGCACATCTAACTAAAAGCAAGTTCTGACATGCAGATTAAAGACATAACTGAGGTGCACTACAGACTGTATGAGTACTCTGCTGCATTCCGATTCTTTAAATCACCAAGAGGCTA
Source organism: Ornithorhynchus anatinus (assembly GCF_004115215.2). Taxonomy (NCBI): domain Eukaryota; kingdom Metazoa; phylum Chordata; class Mammalia; order Monotremata; family Ornithorhynchidae; genus Ornithorhynchus; species Ornithorhynchus anatinus. The sequence continues at coordinate 30,549,689 of NC_041743.1, forward strand.
TTTCTGCACTCTATGTTCTGATGGTTTCTGCATCAATCGAGGCAGATGGGGGAAAGCGAAGAATGGCTAGTCACAATGACAGACCAATCATCTAATAAAGTATATTCCCGGTTCCTGCTACTGAAAGTAGAGGCTTAAAGAGTTGTAATACCACTTTTTAATAGTGAAATTTTAGGCAATATCCTGGTGATTTAAATGCTAACCAACTGGACGGATTTTTTTTGATTACTGACTCTGTTATATTGTACTCTCCCAAGTGCTTAGGACAGTGCTCTGCACATGATAAAAGCTCAATACATACAGTTTTCCCAAAACCCTTAGGAGAACATGGAATGCACAGTTGATGCAAATGTCACTTAGCCTCTCACAGATCTGAAATGCCAATTCCCATAAACCATTAGCAAGGGCAAAAGATGAACAGGACAGCACAGGAAGTCAAAATAACCACCACAGGCACTGGAGCACCAGACATCTTACACTAAACAGTTTCAGATAAGATCACTGAAAGCACTTCCAGTAATGTTCAACATGCTTAATACTCATTCCTTGATCCAACTTTTATGAGGGCTATTTCTGTCATACTTCTCACCGGGTCTTTAATGAACTTAAAAGGAAGGGGAGGGAAAGCCCGATACCTGCTTTGTACTTTTCTCACCTTTCAATCTTTTACTTCTCTCCTTACTTACTCCCCACACACACCCCTTATCTGAAGTCCTGTGAGCATCTACCTGGCCGATGTAATCCTTAGCCAAAATTGGCTGTTCGCATTTGCTGCACAGCCTTCTAGAATGTGAATCTGAATATTAATAATAGTTTCTGGGGGGTTTACAGAACAGGGCATTGACCAACACCTACTTAACAGAATTTAACTAGCACAACTTGGTCCAGATACACAATCTTGTTTCCCATTACATGCCAAAGGTTTTCCTTTTAAAAATCTACTAAAAATGTTGCTCAAATTATGGTTAGCAGGTTTCTACTACATTATTCAATAGCAGAGTCACAAGTTTATGGCCAAACACAGGTTCACCATGATGTCCTGCAAATAATACCGGGATGCCTCTAAACACCAAATTAATGTCTTGATTTTTTTGTCAAATTTCAAAATCTCCGCTACTTATTTTTTGAGGCAGCACTACGGAAAACATCAGAGCAAGGCTTTGGGGAAAAGCTTTTCTCAAAGGAATTCAGTCCACTGACTTTCTGTTCCTCACTTTAGATGGAAGGAATTTTGTTTTTTTTTTTTTACTTCTTCCTCTCATTTGATTTAATTTGGTGGGATTCACAGATTTCTTCCCCTTCTTTTGGGTGGGGATGCCTTCCCCTCCCAGATCTGTTTGACCACACTCCGCCCTCGCGGGTGAGTATATGTAAACTCAATTAATTGAAATTTGGTACAGTAAAACAGTCTAGAAACTAGTTGGAAATCAAGTGGATGTACACAACAGGGAGATAGGTACATTTTGACATAGAATAGTTTATCCATTTAAAATGAATCAGACTGTACAGTTACGATAAATTCTTTAGATATATGCAATTAACTTTCAATTACAGAATCCAACCTTTAACACCACAAGGACAAAAATGCATTTTATGCTAGGGACTATTCCCCTCTCAGAACATCTCTCCTACTGTACTCCTACTTTCCCCTCTCTCATTTCTGCAGGTACTGATCTCTTGGAATGTGGAACATTAAACCCACCAAACAGAATTCGGGTATTTTGGCTAATGCATATTAATGAAAAGAGACTTCAAATAGGATTTGTTTTGTAGATTAACGTCCTTCTAAATTACTCTTACTAGTCCTAAAAGCATACTGAAAGGGACTCATTTTATTTAAAAGACATAACAAGTTCGTTATTTTGGGTAAGCCAGCTCTACTCCACTGCAGTTTCTACAAGAGTCAGCTCTAAAACAATCACACAGTTGCTCTACAATGAACCTTGGGAAGGCCATTATTCAGATCCATCTATTTACATATTAAACATCTGGATTTCATGAATAGAGTCCCATTAAACGTCCACTCTTGCTTCTGGCTAGTAGAGGCAATGGAATCCAGGTGCTTTTTTTCAAGGAGGCAGTTCACAAGAAGAAATTCAATTTTTACTCCATCTATACAATGATCCCTGAAATCTCTTTCAAAGGTAGAGTCAATATTCCATTAAATATTGTCTTCATCTTGCCCTTTTGTATGTAACAGGCTACCATAAATTAAAGGAATACTTCCCTCATCACGGTGGGGGGTTGGGGGGGAGGGCAGGCATGCTTAAGACCCAATGAATATCTCTTTTCATTTTAAGGATCATTAAAATTTCACATCTTCCCCCAAGGAAACTCTCAGGAGTTAGATTACAGTCCTCGATGTCAGGGTCCAGCATCTTCACACTTTTAGTGCTGAAAAAAGGGAACTCCAGAGAGAGCTGTAATGGACTAATTTCCTTAACTACAAAGTCAAATTTAAACGGAAAAGGCCACAGTACATGGGAAAAGAAGAAGAAAGGATGTTACTTGGTAAAAATCCAGTGACATTTACAATAGTTTTACAGCACATTTAGCCCTCTAAGAGTTTCATATCTCCACCTGCCTTCCACTTTAAAAGTTGCTCCTTGTGAGAATGTAAGACAAGTACGAATACAGGTTTCTAGATCAATCAGTCAAGGCAGTACAGTAACTCAAGAATCCTATTCGAAGGGCAGGAAACCACCCTCGGGTCATTCCTTCAATTTCTGGGCCTTAGAATAAATATTCGTTTGGGGCCTATTGAGAAATTTTACATTTTGTTAAAAAAAATTTCCTGCCCAAGTGACAAAACTCAAGCAGTAATTCATAATTCATATTCACTTCAATAGTCTGGAATGTAACCGCCTTCTGAGTCTCCATGATGGAAAAAGACAAAAACAAACAACCCAACTTATACTGGCACTACACAAGTAGTATTGTAAGCAGCAAACATTTACTGCAGCATTGCTAGTCCGAAAAGCAGCCAGAGAAAAGAAATGAAACGAAATAATAGCACATGCGTGGCTTACAGTACTCCCACTGAGCGACCAACAGCCTCTTTGCACAACTGAAAATGTGCCTCTCTTTTCCTAAAACTGGATTTACTATCAAGAGAGGAGAGATGAGGTTAAAGTGAACAGCTCTGGTACTGAACAGAAGAGTCTAAAGCAAGTGCCCCACACGTGGGGAAAAGTGCATTTCGTTCAGCAGCAATACAGCACAGTGTGAAGATATTGTGCTTGGACGCAGAAATTCCAGAATGGAAAGATGTACAAGGCAAGTCAAGATATAAAACCATAGTACATTGTTAAATAACCTTAAAACTTACATACATTGCAGTGTTTAAAAGAGACATTCAATTCATTTCATTGTACAAGGATGGGGAGAAATCCTTAAAATTACCTGTGTAGTTTATGACATAATAAATACGTACATATCTATATAGGATTGTATATCTATACATACATGGAGAATGTGTGTGTAGGTCTGGGGTGAGTGAAAGAGAAAGAAACAGAAAGCAGGGCGGGGGTGTGGGGAGCAGAGGGAATGGCAAGAGAACGAAAGAGAGAGAGTGTGAGAAAGAGATCGAGAGAAAAAAAAGAGAGAGGATTTCTTACGGAGTTTTTTTGTTAGACTTTTTGGAACTGCTACTTCTCAAAATGTAAATTGCTTTACACTGAACTTATTTCTCATTAAACACCCAAACTGAAAAGATTATTTGTGCTAGAAAAGATCTCACTCCCCCAAAAGGCTCAGTTCAGATATGATTTGCCTCACAACTGAAAACCCAGAGAAGCACAATTAAAATAATTCAAGCATTTCTATCTTTTCAGTTTACCAGTTGTTTTGATAAGCAAATATTCTTATAGTATATAAACCAGCTGATACAAATTCTTCAGAAGCATATAAATTCTAGATATGATTGATTAAAACAGAGCAAATCAAAACAAATAAAAAAATCCAGTGATTTACTCTGACTGTAAACAATATATAAAAACCATTTCGTTTAAAATCTCAAAATAAGTTAAAGAATAATCCTACCTTCAGGGTATGTGATACTACGGGGCTCTGACAAACAGGAGGGGGAAAATGGGAATGAAAACTTGCATCAAATAAGTTTATACATAATTTTTCCAAATGGAAAAGAAACCTAACCACGCTTCTTTTGTCCCTTAAATTTAACAACCAGTGAATTTGCTGGCAATTGTTTTAAGTGAACTGGCATATTCCATATTACTCATCAGACATCCATCAAATTCGGCAAAGAAAATTAAACAAGCAATTTGTACAGAATAAAAAAAAATCTAAATGGCTATGATTCCTCTATTAGCAGAAACACATAATGCAGTCTTAATAAATCTGCCATATGTATATCGATATCCACAGATATAGATACAGATATAGATAGGAGATGACATTAATGCAGTTTGTATTTTGTACAGTGTATGGGACCGGCTGATTTGCATCAAACCATGGCACGGTATGGACCCTGCATCTTTAGGAACTGAATGATGAAGGAAGGGCCCCCGGCAACAATCTGAGGTGGAAGATGGCTGAGTGGACAGTTCTCAATACTCATGATTGACAGTTTGCTGCAGAGCGCCAACTCAAAGGGAAGGCTGTGCAGGTTGGGGTTGTCATTCAAATACAGCTCTTCTAGGTTCTCCAGTGTTCCTGGTTAAAATGAGATGAAATTGTAAATTAGCTGGATGCTTTTATTAGTGTCAGAAACACCAAGAGGTTCCCTAAAACATGGGACCCTCTCTAATATGAGAGAAATCAAATTCAAAAGGAAAGCCAGCATTTGTCTGATCCAAAGAAACTGCACATATCCCTGTCAATCTGTATCCCCAAAAGTATCCTACCTACCGCAGGTATCTTACTCTGGCTGCTCACAATTGCTCACTGAGCTGTTTCAGAATCAAGACAAAATTGTTGATCATGGGAGAGTCATCATGACCGACCCATAAGATCACCACCACATATTAAACACTCGATCCATTCAAGTTCACTCAAACCAATTCTGGAATCCTAAACCAAAGCTTACCCCTAAACTCTTGCTCTAATCTTTAATTCAACTCTGCTCTAAACTTAGTTTTAATACTAACCCAAAAAGTCAGTATTAAATTTTTAATACTGATTTAGGTATAATTACGTCGATTTCTGTTACATATAAGGCATGAACCCTTATGGCCAGTTGTTAGGTATGATCAATTCTGGAGCAGAGATAACACTAGCTCTCAAATCCACAGGTCATTTAAACATACCCAAGTTATTCTCGACCCACATTCTGGCAAATATCCATTCTGGCAAATATCTTCCTATCTGCTCTAGAAGGCTCTCTCTGTCAGGCAGAAGTGGATGTATAGATCCCTTCAAACCTTTTATTCTCGAAGGCAGAGGTTTTCAATCAGGGACACTGCTGGGAGAGGACTAGAGGTATTTTATCAAATGCTTACTGGGTGCAGAGCACTGTGCTAAGTGCTGGGAGAGAGTATACAGGTGGAAAAGCCTCCAAACATTGCCCAGGACCCAGATATTATGGCGGGGCAGTAGCAACAACAGTGTCTAAAAGTAGCTCTCATAGTAATGGTAATTATTGATTATTATTACTGTTGTGTAATATACTACACTCCTGGGAACGTTCAGCAGAAGGAAGGGGGGGCATGTTCCCTGCCCAAAAAGAGATTACATGATAACAGGGGAGACAGACACAACACTGGTCACTGGGCTGCTTCTTTCTGGACTCCTTGAGAGGCGAGAACTCAAACACCACTGGTTGATTGATTGGTCCTGACAATTCAGAACCAAGAACCGATAAAGAGGAACTGATTAAAGTACCATGGGGCTTGCACAGTGCCATTTCCGCTCTCTCATCCCTGTCAGTCATGTTCCCGCTGGGCCACGTAGAAGGCAAGGAGGTGGCAGGGTAGTACAGCAGCGATGTCGCACTTATTAAGTGAGCTCAACAAAGTGCCAAAGTTGTACTGCAAAGCCACCCCCAGAAGGCAACTGCCCCCATAGCTCTGACTTTGATGCAGCTCTTCTGCCCGTCACCACCGGCTCCCCAGAATCCATGTCTCGGCCTGGAGTGCAGCAAAAAGCAGTCCCGTGGCTAGGGGAGTGGGGACTCTCAGCTGCCTGCAGCAACCGGGTCCGCTTCTTTTCTCTCTTGGAGTTCCCTCAACTCTGGTTGCTGCGTCTCTGCTTCCCCTCCCTGGGAGTTTTCCTCTGTGAGGAAGGGGGAATGGGCACTGTTGGATGGAAGGAAGGACTTGAAGGCATTGGGGAGATATGACATCTTGAGGTTATCCTTATATACTTCTACGATTTCCTCTGTGTGTAACTGATTTTAATGTCTGTCTTCCTCTGTAGATTATTTGGAAGAAGGAATCAAAACACTCGCCACATTTAGGAATTAGCCTCAAAACAGGAGGAGGTCTAAACGACAGCATATTAGACTCTTTTCCCATCCTTTCCTAGAGAAAGCAGTGGCAGGGATTCTTAAAATGGGCTTTATGCTCTTATGCTTTGCTAAAATTAATGCCAACCAACCTTATCACCTGTTCTTTCAGTTCTGCAAACATACCTGTGCTTCTCACTGTGTTATATCCCAATCTGTATTATTATTTGTACGTAAGTGTTTATTTTGGATTAATCGCCATACTAGACATAGGGGGAGCTGTTTGCTTTTTCATTTCTTCCAACATGAATCAATTGCCCAGAATAATATTTGGATAAGTCTTAACGGTCAAAATATTTCTAATAAAAATGCTAGTTTTGCTATAAAAAATCTGATCCTTACAGTGGGGGAAAAGTGTATTTACTGAGGTTTGGGATATTAAATACGACAACAACTATTTCCACCTTTTTCTTCAACAGCATCATATTGCTGGGTGGAAAGCTTGCAGGAACATTTGAGCAGGTAGGCAGGCTCAAGCAACTGTGACTGCTGGTGAAAATAAAGTTGCATGTAGACCACAAATGTTCCCACCTAAAAGGCTCTGGATTACAGATGCTGCTTGGTCTCATGCAGTTTTACAAAAGAAATAGTTACTGCAACCTCCCAAGAGACAAAGTCCAGGGGAGAATTGATACAAGACTGGCAGTTCTACCCATCCATGAAAATTCTCTACAGAAAGCCAGGCATCGACCAGCTCCTTTATGGTGTCTGCACCAAATAACCAAGTTCTTACAGAATACATTTCTTTTTTTGATGACCTGATGTGTATAGGCATGACTCTACCCAGGGCAAGCCACACCCTTGGTGACTAATTCATGTTCATAGTGAGAGGTTATCTTCGTGCCCCAATCCTTAAAAAATCATTTTGATAAATTAATGGACTATAAGTATAGGATGGGCTATTAGCAAGGAAACGTTAGAGGAGCTGGAGGAAGGATCCTCCAGACTGTAAGCTCATTGTGAGCAGGGAATGCATCTGCCAACTGTTTTATTGTGCTCTTCTAAACACTTGGTACGATGCTCTGTGCACAGTAAGCATTCATTATCATTGATTGACTTAAATTAATAGATAGGTCTAAAATGGATTCCTAGAGGAATAAGTTAGGGGTATTTAAAGGTACACCCCAAATCATGAGGATAGAGATCAAAAAAGGTAATCCTCACACTATTTCTTCAAGCACACTTTATCTTTTATTTTGGGAGACAAAAATACTGTGCTGTACTACCACTGGCTGGTATGACTCATATTCTTACATTCCCACACAGACTGGATTTACTGGTGACTCTTTCAAAATCAACTACGGGAAAAAAAAATTGGTTAAAAATTCTCTTTTTATCCAGTGATAATGAACCCAAGACCTCAGCGAAGGCTTAGCAGCAGTTAGCATCCCCTCAGATTCCTTAAAGTCTTACTGAGTTGCCACGGGAGACCACCTCTATAGCCTGTGACCCAGAACCTCGTGGACAAAGTACATCATAAAAGGTAGTTTCTTACCAATTTCCTCAGGAAGATGGGTAAGCAGGTTCTCTCCTAGGCCAAGATGGGTAAGATTTGTCAGATGACCAATTCCTCTGGGAAGAGTAGTCAACTGGTTGTTTGTCAAGACTAGTTTCTAAAGGGGTAAGAAATGGACTGTTAGAGTAACTCTTCTGATGTAGCAAGATTGAAGCTCCAGACACAACTGTTAACCTTTTGGTGGAAGCATTTAGTGTGTGTATGCATGGACAACCTTCATGAGGGCTTCTTTATCATGCATCAGGTTAATTAAAAACCCATGGAATCTCCTTTTTTTCCTTCCCAAAAGGGGGAGCCATGAGCTTTTCCCATCTGGAACAGTTTAGGAAACATTTTCGCTTCAGAACAGGCGATTGACTATGTGGGCTTTCAAGGTTGCTACAATTCTTCTAAAGGAATATTTAGAGAAACAGCAAAGTTAAGGAAAATTGCCAATCAGGTAACTGCAACTATGTAACACAAAGCTACGGGGCATTCACTCACCTGCAAATCCTTGAGGTAAGCAATTTCATTTGGCAAGGATTCCAGTTTGTTCTCCTCCAAATCCAATTCTCTTAATTTCCTCAGGTTTCCAAGGCCATGGGGAAGTTTCTTTAGGAGATTGTTTGACAAGATTAGGACCTAAAAAATAAAAACAAAAACCAAACCATCAAGTGTCCTGTTTGTTAATGTACAGCTCCCAACTGAACATTAACTATTGTGTGACTCAGAACGGAAGACCACTTATTCATTGCAAAATGACAAATTATTCAAAATTTCACTTCTGCCAATGATGGGATATGTAACTTAGTTTGCCGATCTGAAAGGCAACCCGCTGTTAAAGAACCGTGGTCGATTTCTACAAGCTGAGTAGGGGCGAAAAAAGGGAATTAAGGGTCCACTTTTCTTAACCATAATATCCTCCACATAATACAACAACAACGTTTAGGAATTTACCAAGGTGATTTCTTAGTGAACCTTCTAATGGGTATTCCGGTGGATGGAGATACATGCGGAGCTGTAGCTTCAAAATAGGAGCCTTATGACTGCGTTTGGGAACACGCCCATGAGCTCACCCTGCTGGACTGCTGCCAGTTTTCGTCTAAGCTGTCATTTGACTAAAACGAGGCTGCTGAATACCAGCCCCCTGCCTCTGCTACTCAGAGCTCAGAAGCTGAAAAGAGTTTCAAAGGATAAAGGCATCACAAAGGACTTCATCTTTCCTAAAGCAGCCGATAGTTTTCATGATACCTACAAAGAAAAACATCCCTGGATAATTTCACACAGGCTTCTAGAAAAATTAGACTCAGTTTTCCTGGAGTTCTGGGGCTGCATCCTTGCAGAACCCCATGTTCAGGAAAACATACATGTCAGGAAGCCACATTCAAGGGCACGACTAGTTCTTCTGACACGATGTCACGCTATATCCAGAGAGGAGAGCATTGTCAAAAGAGCAATGTGCAAATTCTGCCTTTGGGAGCTAACCAAAATATGTGGTGATGTAGCAGGCATTCTGGCAGACCTGTGGGTACACTGCAGGTTAATAATAACTGTGGTATTTGTTACGTGCTTACTATGTGCCAAGCACTGTACTAAGCACTGGGGCAGACACAGGATAATCGGGTCCCACATGGGTCTCACAGTTTAAGTAGGAGGGCGAACACATATTAATCCCCATTTTGCAGATGAGGGAACTGTAGGACACAGAAGTTAAGTGACTTGCCCAAGGTCACACAGCAAGCAAGTGGCAGAGCCGGTATTAGAACCCAAGCCCTCTACCTCCCAGGCCCATGCCTCTTCCACTAGGCCACACTGCTTCTACATTATTCACTCTAGACTATAAGCTCATTATGAATCCCAGCTCTGCCACTTGTCAGCTGTGTGACTGTGGGCAAGTCACAACTTCTCGGTGCCTCAGTTCCCTCATCTGTAAAATGGGGATTAAGACTGTGAGCCCCACGTGGGACAAGCTGATTCCTCTATGTCTACCCCAGCGCTTAGAACAGTGCTCGGCACATAGTAAGCGCTTAACAAATACCAACATTATTATTATTATGGGCAGGGCACATACCTGCTAATTCTGTTGTACTCTCCCAAGCACTTAGTACAGTGCTCTGAACGTAGTAAGCGCTTATAAATACAATTGATGGACTGGAGCCACCCATTCAGGGCAAGTTGCAATTTGTGACAGGCAAAAACACTGATTTTATTTCACAATTTGTATACACAGTACAAGGGACAGTGAGTTGGGGTTTTCTGGAAGCTGAAAATTTTTACATCTTTAGACATGTGAACTATTTAAAAAGTATACCTCCCCCAAAGAAATACATAGCTGGGTGATTAGACTATATGCCACTTAGAGAGGACTAATAGCATTACTACTACACATTTTTCTTCTTTAATTTAAATAATGCTAAATTACACTTACCTCAAGAGAAACAAGTCCAGACACATCCTCGGGGATTTTTGTGAGCTGATTAGTGGCTAAATTCAATTCCACCATACTGGTCCAAGTTCCAAAGTCCAAGGGAAGTGAGGTGAGCTGATTGTCCTGGGAATTTGAAAGATAAGAAGCATTCAAAGGAATGCACACAAAAGATGAAATTCTTAGTTGTTTATATAGTGCTCCATTTTTGCCTCTCTCATAGCTAGTGAAAACACCCTAAAAAAATGCAATTGAAAGTTTTCAAAAGAATAAGCAGAAACTTGCTTAATGTTTGCTTTAATGTTTTGTAACTTTTGCATTCCCAAAACATTAAGCAAATTTCTGCTTAGAGCTTTAACTGGAAAGCAGCTTCCAATATGACGGTGTGCACTGGAAATGGAAATTATAAACTGTAATCCGAGCAAGAGTTGAGATTTAAAAGGTCTCGGGGGAAAATTTGATGGCTTGCTCTTTCGGGCACAATTTACTGAAACTTTGGGATAGGATATCAACACTTAAACGAATAAGTAGAAAAAAAAAAACCAGACCACAGCATATAAGCACACTAGCAATAGCTCAGCAATCCTAGGAACAATTATGGGTGTGGACAAAAACACAGAGGAGTGCAAAAGATTAAAATTACAAGTAAAAACACAAGATATGGAATAAAAAGGTCATCCCACTGAAGAATGAAGTCATCTAGGTACTGTTTGAAAACTCACATTTATTATTTTAAAGTAATATTCACATCCTTTATGGGCTGGGAACACATCTAACAACTTGTAATGAACTCTTTCAAGTGCTTAGTACAGTGCTCTGCACACAGCAAGCATTCAAAATTACTGAACTCAAAAATACTTCTTAGAACTTGGTGTGTGAAGCAATTTGGCTTAGAATTGATTAGTTTTCAGAACAGAGGAAGAAAAAGTTCAGACTAATTTGGCCAAGGTTTTTTTTTAAAAAAAAAAAAAGCTTTGTGAACACTTTCCGTAATCATCTAGCAGTACCTCATACCCTGACAAAAGAGATGTTTTCTGAAACCTACCTCATGACATACAGATTGGGACTTGTGTGACAAGTGGTGGCACATTAAAGAGGTGAACTAAGGTTCTGCAGAAGTCACTAACGTGGGGGGCTAAAGTGAAAAGATAACTCACCCTGGAATGGGGGAGGTGGGAGCTGACGTAAGCTCATGGTGGGCAGGGAACAGGTCTGCTAATTCTGTTGTATTGGGCTCTCCCAAGCACTTATTACAGTGCTCTGCACATAGTAAGCACTCAATAAATACAAAACATTGACTGAAGAAGTCCCTCACTCCACCCTCCCCTCTCCCAAAAAGGGGTGCCCAGGCCAAACTATAATTTGCAGTCTGTTGGCCATTAGAACAGTTGTAGGAGTACAGTCCAGCTTTCCCCCAGTGCCTCCTGCCAGAGCAGCACCCCCACCCCTGCAAGTTTTGACACTACTTCCTGGCACGCTTGCAAGTGGGACCAGATCCACTCCTTGGCACCCACATATCAGTGCCACGGACTCCTCAACCTAGGTGCCTTGCCCCGCCACCCCCCCCAAAAAAAAAATCCCTAAAAAGCATCTTCTTTGAAACACTTCAAACAAACTGGTTATCCATCATTCATTCTTTTACCATGCAATAATCTAGACTCATTTTCACACTATACTGAGGCAATTATTTGGCCCTATTCACACTATCACAGCATCTCGGAAGAGTGAAGATGGCTTCATCTTTATCACAGACAAGGGGGATACTATTGAGATGTCAACATTTGAATAATGCTCTGAATATCAAAGATGAGTCCACAAAGAGGGTAGGAAGACATGGACCCAACTACTGTGTAAATCACCACTACAGTTATAGCTTGAAAGGTAGAAACATGCTTGGACCTTATGGCATATCTACAGAGATCTAAATGCTTGAAGGACAGAGGGAAAGGAGACATACTTCTTAAACACTTGCAAAGCCTTTCCTCAATACACAGACAACAGAGAAGATGCCACAGGATCTCAAAGCTGCTACTGCTGCTCAAGCAAGCTGCAAAACCGGGCTGCTGTGCATCTCAATGCTTAGTATTGCTGGCAAGATTCTAGCCAGCTACTGAAGAATATCACTGACCACACACTCTGGAACAATGACACGGTTTCAGACCAAGCGCTATAACTGAAGAGAAGTTTAATATTATGAGCCTGCATCAGGGAAACATAGATCACCAAATATCTTCACTGGTGAAATGGTGGTAAATGCCACCAGAAAATTTGGCTACCTCTTGGAGCACACTGTCCAATGATGCATTAAAATGCAAGTAAAACATTGAATCACACCATAACCTTTGGGAGACTGTGACGGCAACGTGGCATGTAGAAGTGAAAGTATTTATAGTGTGCTTACTGGACGCAAAACACTGTACTTACTAAGCATTGGGAAAGAATATCCAGATGAGAACTCAAGAGGGCAAACGATCAATTTGAAAGTCTACAGGGCCATAATAATGGTCAGTCTCCTCAATGAATGACCTGGTCCCACCAAAAATGCCATATTCAACTTTTTGAGAAGTTTCATCAGCATCACTTCCATGTCACAGTCTACATCAGAGTGGCATGATCATGAACCACTGAAAAGCCTGGAACACCTTCTAGCACTGAAGCTATTCTCGCCTCAATACAACTGCACGGGGTGGGACATGGGAGGACAGTGGATGACAGCAGGGTACCCAAATAGCTGCTCTAAGATGAGCTGAGAGAGTAACTTCAAGCAAGGAGGACAGAGGAAACACCTCAAGTATGAAATAACACACGGCCTCAGGCAATATGGCATCACAGTAGGATGACCAGTATGGTGCACTGCAATGAAGAAAGGTGTGGCCGTTCCTGATAATCAGCTTCAAGAGGATCATGAGACAAAGAAGCAAAATTGACAAGAACAGCAGCAGGCCCTGCAAACAGCAAACCCAACAGCCCGGCACAGGACAATCTTTGTATGTACAGAATGTGGTTGGTCCTGTCAGTCCCATATAGGCCTTTTCAGCCTCCCAAATATCCACGTTACTGTGGCCAGTAGCATCATGGTCAAGTATGCTATACGTGTTTTAAGAAGACTTTCAGGCCAAGCTTGCCGTGCATTGTTAAAAGAAATACAAGCTTACAGAAACAAAATTAAATGAAGTTGATAAACCTCACCTACTGCTTAATTTCGAATTTATTCAGCATGATGGTCCAAGTCTCTCAGTTTGAATGTTAAGAATGAAAATTGGTTCCATTATTACCAAGATGTTCCATTAGGAGGCAGTATAATCTAGTGGAAGGGGTGGGAAGGCCAGAAACCTGAGTTCTAGTCTCAGGTCCACTACTGGCTGACTTTGAGAACACGCGCAAGTTACTTAACCTCTAGGCAACTCAGTTCTTCAACCTGTAAAATGGAGATAACACTTACTCCTCCCCAACCCAAATGGATGTGTTGAGAACAAATGGAACTAAAGATGTGAAATCACTTAAAATTAGGATATAAATTCAAGGCAATACTGTCGCCATTATTCCTTTCATTTTTCGGTTTAATCTTGGCATTTTATAATAATTCCGGTAAGGATAAAATGCACTGAAATGAGCTATTGCTGGCTACAAGTAGCAGTAAAACCCCACCAGCCTCCTCGCTGACCTCTCTGCCTCTAACCTTGCCCCTTTCCAGTTCACTCTTCACTCTGGAGCCTGTATCATTTAAAACAAAACAAAAAAAATAAACCCAAGCACATCTGCCTACTCCTCAAAAGCCTCCAATGGTTGCTCACTCATCTCTACATCAAGCAGAAACTCCTCGCTATCAGTGTTAAGGCACTTAATTAGCTTATTCCCCTCTACCTGTTCTCATGCCTCTCCCACTACAGTTCAACCCACATACTTTCCTCCTCTAACACCAGTCTACTCACCATGCCTCGATCTTGGTGATCGACCATCAACCCCTTGCATGGTGATATCTGTTTGAGAGGACAGTGTTGGGTAAGCCTGCCTCTTCTTAAACGAGAGGCTCACTAGCTGGTAGATAGACTGGCACGAAAGCCCGTCGGTCTCAGCTAGACTCTAGACTCTGCTCCTTCCTCTCCATCCAAAACACTACCACTCTGGTCCATTCAATAGTATTTATTCATTCAATAGTATTTATTGAGCGCTTACTATGTGCAGAGCACTGTACTAAGCGCTTGGGATGAACAAGTCGGCAACGGATAGAGACAGTCCCTGCCGTTTGACGGGCTTACAGTCTAATCATGCACCAGTCATAACCTGTCTCCACTACTGCCTCAGCCTCCTCATTGGCTTCTCTGCCTACAGCCTCTCCAGTTCATACTTCACTCTGCTGCCTGTATCATTTTTCAAAAATTCAAAAATTCACTCTACGCTCATCTCCCCATTCCTCAAAAACCTCCAATGTTTGCCCATCTATCCCTTCATCAAGTAGAAACTCCTCACCATTGGTTTTAAGGTACTCAATCAGCCTTTCTTCCCCCCTATTTATTCTTGCTCTTCTCCCACTGTAAAGCTGCAATGTACAGCCCGCACATTTTGCTCCTCTAACATCAACCTACTTTCTATGCCTCTGGTTCATCTATCTTGCCTCAAGCCCTTGTTCTTACCCTCCCTCCTACCTGGAACTTCTTCCTCCTTCGTTTTCCACAGACCGCCAGGCCCCCAGCTTCAAAGCCCTAGAAAAAATCGCATCTCCTCTAGGATGCCTTCCCTGACTAATCTCATCTTCCCACCGGATTTCCCCTCAATACTGTAAGCTAACAATTGATTTGGCAATGTTTATGCTCTTGATGGCACCATATCGGCTCATCTTCCAAAGACATATTTAATTACTTCACTAGCTAACCTACCTTTGAATTTATGGGTCCATCTTTGGAAGTGAAAATTAATACAAAAACACACTAATCACCCTATCATCCTGAATCATTACCTCAAACCCATGAGCCCCTATAAACAGTATCACTTTCTTCAACCATAATTAGACATCGTTTGATGTGTATAATTTAGGTTAAGATGATATGGATAAGTAATGTGTTATTATTACTCTTTATTTCCAGGTCTGAATTTCCTGTATGAATGGTTTATAGATCTGCTGCACAGATAACACCCCATATTTCTGAGTTTATGTCACGAAACTGGGATTTTTCAATTTAAAATTTGCTTCCCATCACCATGCCATATACAGGTAGTACACCTGGACATCCCCCACTCCATCTAAACTTGTGGACCCCAGAAGATTTCGACTGTAGGCTGTGGTTTGCTCAATTTATATGTATCTGTGACACACTTGAGTTTGTCTTAGTTTTTCAGAAAGTCCTACACAACTACAACATCTCACAAATGAACTGAAATTAGAATGTAACGCAAAAGAATGTCTTCATTTAAGATAACAGGAATAGGGACTCACCTTCATATTCAGCTTGCTTAATACTTTAGCTCTAGAAAAAATTCCAAATGGGATTTTATTGATTCGATTGTGTTCCATGTTGAGGGAATAGATGGTGGAAAACTGGGATGGGCCACCAACAGGGTAGGACTGGAAACAATTCCTAGCCAGAGTCAAACTGGTCAGGTGCACGAGACTTGATAAGAGGCCCTGTAGAATGTGAAACACACAAATAAAAAAGAACTTTTGCTACAGCGACTCAGTCAGTGACTTAATGATTGGTCACCTACTGTATTTACCTCTAAAACTTTTAAACAAAACATCTGTGGCTGAAATTCCAATGACCAGGAATTTTATTTCTCAATATGGTGACACTACTTGTTTTCAAATTACAATACAAATAAACAAGATAAAGAAGGTCTCTGTTAGCAGCTTACCTCTTAAATTTCATACTATTGGCTAAGTTACATAAATCAAATCTCTAGAAATTCTTCCCTGAGAGAAGCTCCTTTCCCATTAGGTCCCACTGTTTTTCTCCATCCCTCCAGAGACTAGTATCGAGAATGCATAATATGGCAATTGTCTCTATGTATGGCATGCCTCATTCAGCTACTCAGCACATTCAAGATAAAACTGGCAGTGCTTTATGCAACAGGGTAATCCATATGAACAACTGATTTGTAAGCTCAGAGACTTCGCATCACTAAGTCAGTGCATGCATCCATGCTTTCATATCTGAACTTTTATTCAATTGGCATATTGACAATTAGTTGTCACTGGGTCTAACAATAGGCAAATACATACTGGATGATTCAAGCTGGTAGGTTGGGAAGGGAGGGGAAACAGGAAGGTAAAGGTGAACTAATTATAAATGATTACATAGAAAACAAATAATTAATCTTTATAAACAGTGAAATGAAACAATGTCTTACTTGAAGCTGCATCTTGGCCCCTGATTATCATTTGAAAATGGGAACCAAAAGGTTTTATGTTAGAAAGAATACCATCCCATTAATTCTTGAAATGGCTCTCCAGAGAAGCCTAAAACTTACCACTACACTTTAACATAATTGGATAGAGCAACAATTTGTGGTAAGGAATAATATATGAATATTTATCTTCATACGGAACAAGCTTACCAGCCTGTGGTTTTGCATTTGCAGTCTTCCTACAGTACCTTTCTGTACCTATACTGGGTGGGGCTATTTAGCATTGTTCTCAGAACCAGCCAGGCAGCTTTTCCTCAATAGCTTTTACAGTCAGTTCCAGTAAGTGAAACAAGAATGAGATTCACAGGGCACTGCACAGAAATTTATACCAATTTTCCTCAGTTATTTTTGCCCCCTTCTGCTCTTTTTAAACTGCTTTCTCTCTTGCTACCTTCTTCTTTCCCCGCTAGTAGAGTCTTGCTACCTTCTTCTTTCCCCGCTCTCTTTCTCACCTTAGCAGCGGTGAGGGTAACTTACTGATACTAGATGACTCTAATCATCAGAATGCTTGCCATGGGCGAAAACTTTAACCATACTTAAACTTTTACAGGTCGGTCTTTCAAATGGCCCATTCCATTTCTTACCTCTGGCAAAGTAGAAATGTTGTTGTTCTCCAAATTAAGCTCCTCGAGTGCACTGCATTTTGCTAAAGAACGGGGTATTGCTGACAATCTGTTGTACCTTAGGCCAAGACGATTTAAACTGGATAGGTTTCCTGCAAAAGTAAAGAAAAGCATCGGTTTGAACATCTAGTGTTCTCACAAAAGCAATCAACTGGATATGCATTAGCCAAAGAGATCCATCATTCAGAACTAGGTAATACTCTTCTGTTGTTGTTTTTAAAATCTTGAACAGACACCAATGAACATTAAGCTAAAAATCAATTCTAGGCCCACTCATTTCCCTGCCAGAAACTAACACACTTAAGAATCAATGTTCCAAAAGTTTTTAATGGATCCTTGTTTAGAAAACTCTTGGGAAGTTTCAACTATCCTTCTCTAGCAACAAGTTTGTATTTTGTAGCAGATCAAATTCAAGATTCCTCTCTAATTCTGGAAATGAATACAGAGGGGCCCAAATTACAGTAAGATACGACTGAATCCTAAATGGAAAGTTGTTTTAAATGTATTACCTGAGAAAGTAATTTCCAAATATGTGATAACTGACCATATATAAAGTCTTTTCGGGAGTCCTGAGCATTTGATAAAGGGCTCAAAGGGCTGACAGACGAAATAAGTATGTGACTTCAGGAATAGGAAAAATTACTTTTTGACTTGATTTCTACACTTCCGTGAATCTTCATTTCAACAGATATAGAATTCCTTCCTAAAGTTTACTTTGATCCAGTATATTGACAACACAAAGAATATTTACAGATGCCCAAATATACTAGTTGAGAGGTAGGGGGGGAAGGGAGTGTTAGAGGGGGTAAATGAATCTGCAAGGAAGCTGCTGTCTAAAAGGTTCAAATTTTTCAAACTGCAATAATAATAACTGTGGTATTTGTTCATCACTTATTACTATATGACAAACACTGCTGTATAAGCCCTGGGGTTCATACAAGACAATCAGGTTGGACACAGTCCCTGTCCCACATGGAGCTCTAAGGAGGCGGGAGAACAGGTATTGGATCCCTCCTTTGGATGAGGAAACTTAAGCACAGGGAGGTTAAGTAACTTCCTCAAGGTGACACAGCAAGCAAATCATGGAACCGAGATGAGGCCCATGCTCTTTTCTATGAGGCCACACTGCCTTTTTTTTTTTTTACAGTGGAAAATATAAATTTACATTTTATTACTGAATTATCTCCTACCCCACCCATATAATCATAATAATGTTGGTATTTGTTAAGCACTTACTAAATGCAGAGCACTGTTCTAAGTGCTGGGGTAGATAGAGGGTAATCAGGTTGTCCCTTGTGAGGCTCACAGTTAATCCCCATTTTACAGATAACTGAGGCACAGGGAAGTGAAGTGACTTGCCCACAGTCACACAGCTGATAAGTGGCAGAGCCTGGATTCGAACCCATGACCTCTGACTCCCAAGCTCAGGCTCTTTCCACTGAGCCACGCTGCTTCTCACTGTTCCCATATGTTCTCCACTACCCTTGATCATCTCTCATTACCCCCTTAATTTCTTCTAACATCATACCATAGAGAAGCTCTGCAAAGGGCCGGGTTTTATAGTAACAAAGAGACTCTTGGCCTCACTTTGAGCTAAACGTTGCTGTTCCTGATTTTAGGAACTACACACTGCACACCTAGATGCTGATATTTCACATAGCCTTTTTTTCCACGAAGCCATTTGGATGCACACAACTCTTCGCTGTCAGATTTCCTTTCTTCTTTGATCTTTCAAATCATAAAGTTCCATCTGGTACATGTTTTACTTTAATTCTGTCTGTATGGGTCAAATCAAGCTGCAAGCTTAAAAGCACAGATGGATTCTGGGAAATTTTTGAGTACCAGTAATATTGAGCACATTAACCAAATAATAGCAACTAGTTCATTCATTCATTCAATAGTATTTATTGAGCGCTTACTATGTGCAGAGCACTGTACTAAGCGCTTGGGATGAACAAGTCGGCAACAGATAGAGACAGTCCCTGCCGTTTGAGGGGCTTACAGTCTAATCGGGGGAGACGGACAGACAAGAACAATGGCACTAAACAGCGTCAAGGGGAAGAACATCTCGTAAAAACAAATGGCAACTAAATAGAATCAAGGCGATGTACAATTCATTAACAAAATAAATAGGGTAACGAAAATATATACAGTCATCCTTCGTGGCAATTCACAAACAAGGTCTGAAAGCAATTGGCTTTGGTCATGCTGACCGAGGATTCTGGTCCTGGATTACACTAACCCAGCTTTGCCAAAACATGTGTTTTCACTATGTGTTTTAGTTAGAGCATCGTAGAGAATTAGAGAATGCTTACTCAATAACTTAGGTCTGATTGCATACTGGAGGTAGTGATGTTGGAATAATAATAATCATAATAATGTTGGTATTTGTTAAGCGCTTACTATATGCAGAGCACTGTTCTAAGCGCTGGGGTAGATACAGGGTAATTAGGTTGTTCCACGTGAGGCTCACAGTTAATCCCCATTTTACAGATGAGGTAACTGAGGCCCAGAAGTGAAGTGACTTGCCCACAGTCACACAGCTGACAAGTGGCAGAGCCTGGATTTGAACCCATGACCTCTGACTCTCAAGCCCAGGCTCTTTCCACTAAGCCACACTGCTTGTGTGTGACTACAACAGGACAGATTTTCCCAAATACTAGAATGCACAAGAATTCAATCCTCTGTTTTAGGAGAACTGAGAGTAAGTATGCAAGCCAATTAGTGTAGGAGTTTACCTGACAGGCAACTCCCACCTGGGCACTTAGGTGGTCTTGCATTCTCCAACACTCACCCTGTCTCAATCGTGTCTGATCTCTGGATTGGGAAAGTGTCTACCAACTCCATATACTGTTAGATTGTACTGACCCAAGTACTTAGTACCGTGCTCTGCACAGAGTCAGTGCTCAATAAAAATGACTTCTAGGATGGCAGTGCACAGCTGAAGGGGTCTGAGCCAACTGGACAAGGAGGAGGACATTTTGGGGCCCAGTGCAGAAGTGAGATTAGTAGCATTAGGCTCAATAATATTGGTTTGCCCCACACAGCTATGCTACGCTATCACCTAATGTTAGGCTTCTGCTATGCAAATTGAAGCCCCAAATGCATTTTTCTCTCCAAAATATTATCTTCGAAAAAGCATACCCTCCCTAAGCAGAAATAACCTTCTAAAACACTTTTAGAGGGCTTACCCAGTCCAGAAAAGAAACTAGTCACCATTTTCAGAAACATTCACCGAGTCCCTACTGGATACAGTGCAGCATACTAGGCACTTGGGAACATACAAGATAGTCCTTGGCCCCAAGGAGTTTACAATCTAAAGGGAGAGGCAAGTGGATAAAACTGCCACATATCAGTAACAAAGAGTATAAGTATAATTATTAGAAGCAAAATTAAACAAACACCTGAATGCTCAAATGACAGATGGGTGGTATGACCTAGATGGTAGAAGATTAACCAGGAAATGCCTCTTAGAAGAGGTAACTCTTTAAGCAGGGAGGGAAATGGGTAGGTAGATTTCACAGCCACAAACCCGAAATTTTAAGCTATACAACTTGCAACTTATAAGTCGAAACTCACTTTAGTCTTCTGAGCCCCAAGCATGGATAGCTTACAGCATGTGCCTCCTAACCATCTCAGTTAAGAACGGAGAGACATGCTAGGGGAAAGGAATGAGCAATGGGTTGGAAATGGGGAGTCACAAGCAAGAATGCATTATCTTTGCTACCCTATAGCATGAAAGGAGGGAAAAGTAAATGCTGGGTGCAGCAGTAGAAGAGAGTGGAAAGGTATCAAGGAGAACTCTGAGGGTCGGAAGTTTGTTTTTTGCAAAAAGAAATGAGTATTCACTGGAGGTCTGTGCTACTGATGGGTACTACTAGTTGAAATTCAGGCACCAGGACAACTTCAGAAATATCCTTGCTTGCTACATCTCTGCTCTCTCTCCCACTCGACAATTTTACCTCTCCCTCCATAATGTCAACGCTCCCCACCCCATTAGTTCAGACCTCTAACTCCCTCCTGAAGCTTCCAGTGCTCCTTCCTTCCTCCCTGGGGTGGATCCCAACCTGAGTCTTATGAGACACACACAGTTAAAGAAAAGGAGAAGTCAGAGAGCCAGGAAACTAAGAAGTCACAATCTCTCTGACTGCTAATTGTCAGAGAAGTGACATCTGTCACTTCATTATTTTATAAAGACCAAATTACCTAAATTGACTTTTTTTTAAAAAAAAACTTCCAAGAGTGACATTATCCTCTAAAAATAAAATTCTACTTGACTACCAAAGGTAATCTCCTCCCTCTAGACTGTAAGCTTGTTGTGGGCAGGAAACACGTCCTCAAACACTTAATACAGTACTCTGCACACAGGACGTGCTCAATAAACGTGACTCATTAACTGACAGGTCATAGTCTCACAAAAGAGAAACAGTGGGTTGGATGTATTCCCCACACTTGACCATCCTCCCCTTCTCCATTACTGTCACTACTCCAGGTAAGAAGGTGTGCTCATTTAAAGTCCTCTCTTCCAAGGGCTTGGAAACTATGCTAACAACGACCTGCCTCGGATTAGATGGAGGACTCATTTATTATTTAAACAACACCTTGTGGATTCTTTTGAACCAGCTCCCACCAAAAAGATATTTACAACTGCACCTAAAGACAACACTACTTAGCACAGACAAGAAGCTTCTCATCTTCAAGGTGTTTACCAAACATGAACGGATGAATCCTCTTTAATGAATTTCAACATCCTGACGATTTCTTATCTCCATTTTGCAAACAGGAAAACTGAGGCACAGAGGTTCAATTCTTTGCCTGAAGCCACTGAGGAAGTTAAACCTTGAGATGAGATTAGAATTCAGGTGTATTCATAGGCTGCATTCTCGCAGTAAGTACAATAAAAATAAGCTTTGAAGATGGTATTTATTAAGCCCTCACTACGTGCCAAACAGCATTTGATACAAGATAATCAGATCGGACACAGTTCCTGTACCATATGAGGCTCAGACTAAGGGTGTCTAAGGGGAAAAGGAAACCAAGTCCTACACTCTTGTAAAAGGATTTAACGGTGACATTTTCCCCTTCTCTCTTATATGTTTGTCATCTATATGCTTGATTTCCTTTCACTTTGAAAGACTTTTTTTTAATAATGCAGTATCCTATTTCAAAGATGGTTTGAGGAAAAGTGGTTCTAATTTTGGTATCTGTATTTTTCCATTCTGCTTACTACACATACTTGGGTCAACAGTCTAAAAGGGTTATGACTTGAGAATACACAACCGCCCCTATCACATGCAGTTCTGGTCACTGCATTTTAGGAAAGCACATATCAGGGTCAGAGAGAAGCAACCAAGGCAATGATAAACTGTCATTTGCAAGCACACCAAGAAATTTAAGTTTTTTCAGTCAGGAAAGAGGAAGGGGGAGAGAGATCCTGACTTAAATTTACAAAAATCAGATAGGGCGTAGGCAGGATGAACATCAAATTGTTGTTCATAAAATTTTACAACAACAGGAGGAAGGGGGCACCCATTGAAATTTAAGGTAATAGCTTCAAAACAAAAGGAAATACTTCTTTGCACAGTGGGTGGTAAGTATATCTGTTACCACAGGAAGTTGTGCAGGCTGAAAATCACCAGAGGTTCAAGAGGGGTTTGGATAAATTCATGGATATGCAGTCCATAATAAGTCTGAAAGGGAAAGTTGAGCTGCAGAGATGAACGAGGGGGGTATTGGGGATATTAAAAAATATATCCCTAAATATTAGCATTGATATCTGAAAGACAGAATTCTAGCACTTGAGCAGCAACACTGACTACCTGTTCTAAAGTTGTGACCTTCAAATTGTTACACCACCTTGGAATTTTAGGCCTGACTACATATCTTGCCCTTTAAAATAATTTAGTTGTTTTTACATGGGTGTGCTTTGTGAATTTGGGAAGGGGCAGGGCCTAGTGGAAACAGCACAGGTCTGAGAGTCAGAGGTCCTGGGTTTTAATTCTGGCTCTGCCACT
The DNA here is from genome assembly GCF_004115215.2 of Ornithorhynchus anatinus. Classification (NCBI taxonomy): domain Eukaryota; kingdom Metazoa; phylum Chordata; class Mammalia; order Monotremata; family Ornithorhynchidae; genus Ornithorhynchus; species Ornithorhynchus anatinus. The sequence continues at coordinate 30,573,111 of NC_041743.1, forward strand.
TACTTCCCCTTGACTCTATTTATTGCCATTGTTCTTGTCTGTCCTTCTCCCCCGATTAGACTGTAAGCCCATCAAATGGCAGGGACTGTCTCTATCTGTTGCCGACTTGTTCATTCCAAGCGCTTAGTACAGTGCTCTGCACATAGTAAGCGCTCAATAAATACTATTGAATGAACCATGGGCAAATTACCTAATTTCTCTGTGCCTCAGTTCCCTCATCTGCAAAATGGGGATTCAATTCCTGTTCTTCCTCCTCCTCAGACTGTGAACTCCAGGTGAGACCTGATTATCTTGTACCTACCCCAGAGTTTAGCAGTGTGCTTGGCACCTAGTAAGCATTTAAATGCCACTATTACTCTTTCAATCAGTGGTAATTATTGAGCACTTAAAGGACAGAGCACTACATTAAGCACTTGGAAGAGTCCAAGAGAGTTGGCATACATCCTCCCTGTCTTCAAGGAGCTCACAATCTAGCAGGGAAGAGAGATATTAAAATAAATTAAAGTTACAGGAAGCTACAGAGTATAAGGTTCCATACAAAAGTGCTTTGGGGGTGGGGGTAAAGTGGACGTGGATGCAGGTGCTTAGGTGATACACTAAGGAGGGAAAATAGGGTGAGGAGATAAGAGATTAATTAGGGAAGGCTTCCGGAAGGAGATGTGATTTTTACAGGGCTTTGAACAGGGTAGAGTGGTAGTCTGTTGGATATGAAGAAGGGAGGATGAGATCAAGGGGCCGGTGGTAAGAGAGAAGAGAGTGAGGCACAGAGAGCCCGGTGGCATTAGAAGAGCAAAGTGTGTGAGTAGGATGGTGTTAGAGGAGCGAAGCGTGCAATCAGTGGTATTTATTGAGCATTTACTGTGTACAGAACAAGGTACTAAGCATTTGGGAGAGTACAAGAGAATTGCTAGCCGTGATCCCTGCCCACGAGGAACTTCTAGGGTTGTAGCGGGAGAGGAGTTAGAATAGGTAGGAGGACACAGCTGACTGACTGTCTTAAAAGTCAATGATGAGAAGTTCCTGCTTGCTGAGGAGATGGATGGGCAACCACCTGAAGTTTCTGAGGAATGGGGATATGTATTTTTTTACAAATCTTCACAGGAAGAGCGCATCCCACAGTTTGATGGAAGGATTCAGGTTTCAGTAAAAGCCTTTGAAAACTGAATGAACTCTGCAGTTCAAATAATTCTTAGGACAAGTCAGCTTTTTCAACACACTTTTACTCAGTTTAGGTCTGTGAATATTATTAATCATGTTTGCAATTTATGCACTACTCAAAACTAGCTCCTCTGCTGTGTGCCTAATATATCTCCGTCATCCACGCAGGCTATCTGACTTGAACCACTGATACTCCAGGGGCAGTGATGCTACAATAGACTTTTTGATTTGAATCCATTTGAAATGAGTGATCTTGGAATGGAACAAATACCTATAGGATCTGTTAAACCACCTCAGAGGCTAATTTGCAAAGATATTTGATGGGTTCTCCTACTACTCCCTAGTTTGTGTTTCCACTTCAAAAGGGGTGCTGGGGGGAAACTGTGGCAGACAATTTCAAAACTCCACCATATGCTGCTTAATAAGTCCATCTGCTATTCAGCTGGAAAAACTGCATGTCCTAAAAAAAGTAAAGTATCCAGGATGCAGCAGAAACTATTTGGGCCATGATTATGGTGGTAAAGCTCTCCAATCAATCAATCGTATTTCTTGAGCACTTACTGTGTGCAAAGGCCTGTACTAAGCACCTGGAAGAGTACAAAATAACCAAGTTGGCAGACACGTTTCCTGCCCACAATAAGCTTACAGCCTAGCTCTACTAAGCTGCCTATGACCGCAGTCAATTTAATCAATGGGCAAGAGGGTCTCCTTCCTGGGATCCATCTCCTCCATCCATCACATCTCATCCAAGGGAACTTCTCCAATTAAGCCCACTTTTCCCCAGCTAACTCTCCCTTCTGCATCACCTGCACTTGGATCTGTGATCTTTGGGCATCTATTATCACCCCAACCCCACAACACTTACATACATATCTTTAAATTGTACACTATAAATTTATATTAATTTCTGCCTCTCCCTCTAGACTGTAAACTCAATATGGGCAGGGAACGTGTCTGCTAATTCGGTTGTACTGTACCCTCCCAAAGCGCTTAGAACAGTGCTCTGCACATAGGAAGCACTCAAATACTGATTGATTGACTGATCACAGGGGTCTAAATGCCCTGAGGAGAGTCCTTCCCACCCCACCAAACCTACCCTACCAACACCCTCCTTATCACCTCCGGACTCTTACCTCTGCCAGGACAACTGGAAGACTAAAATGGCCCCAGCCCTGCCACAAATAGGAACCACTGACCAAAAGCAGGGACACCCAATTGCCAGGAGGGCAATGTATGCTTTTTAGCCTGAGGGAACGTATTGGGTTTCCTCTCCCCAGACCCAGCTGAGACCTAATCTAGGTATTTTAGCATGATTCTTCTAATGACAGACTCATGATAATAGCCTTCCCTACTCGAGAAGTATTAGGCCACATAACCATGCAACTTAAAGGAAGCTTGGCCCAAGCTTACCTTAGCCATACCAGGATGCTACTGGCCTCCTAGGACCAAACGCAGACCTTCCGAAAATAGGCACGTTTCTAGGGGTGCCAGCATCAAAACAGACTCAGGAGGCCACGTCCTCCAGTAGCACCGACTTGCCTTCACAGCTTAAATGCTCTGACAGCAGACCAAGCCCTCCTTTCTGAGCACCACAGGGCTGGAAGCAATGCTGAGGGTAGCCCTGGGCTTTGGGTTGGTTCCCATGGGTCAGAGGTCCCTTTTCAAACCCTCTACTGTATGAGCTGGCTCCCAGACACATGGGAGGCGAAAGACAATTAAGGGATCATGGTGAACATGCCTGCTTTACCTTGGGGCTCTACACAAAAATTGGTCTAAAATTTACTTTCATTATTAAAATGCACAAAGTAACAGAAGAACCCGACTTTTAGCTACTTAGATATTCTTGAAGGGACAGTGAAAGTGTCAAAATGAAGATACATTGGACTGAAATACATTTAAATAGAAACTTTTACCCAAAAGTTCATTTTCTCTTAAAATATGAATTATTTCTTCAAAAAAACAAAAAACATATTCACATGTATTACATTCTCCAATGAGTGACTAAAGCACTACGACTTTATGTTTTTATGGTTTTGAGAATTTATAATTTCTTAAAGTTACTTTAATTGGTAATATTCTTTTATGGCATTTGTTAAACACTTACTATGTACCAGGCACTGTACTACGAGCTAAACAGGATGGAGACAGTCCATGTCCCACATGGAGCTCCCAGTCTTAATCCCCATTTTATAGATGAGATAACTGAGGCAAAGACAAAGTGAAGTGATTTGCTCAAGGTCATAGAGCAGCCAACTGGCGGAGCCGGGATTAAAATTCCCAGGTCCTTCTGATTCCCAGCCTGTGCTCTACCCACTAGGCCACGCTGCTTCTGAAAAGCTTTAAAAACTCTTGAACAACTAACGTAAGCATCATTTTTAAAACCAAGGGAGCCAATACAATTTTTTTTGGAAAAAAAAAAATCACAGCTAAGTTTTCTCTCTAAGGAAGATTTACCCTGCCCTGTTACTAATTCGATTCAACCAGAGATTTTTGGGGAGACTGCCAGGATGACTGTACGGGAGATCGCTGGCTCCCAGATCCCTGAGCTGGAACAAGTGATGAGCTCTGGAAGAGGACACAATAAGAAGGAGGAAGAATCAGTGGCTCCAAGACCTTTACCACACCATCCTATAACCAGAGCTAACTCCTGGGTCGGTCCTGGTGCCTACAGCAAAGAAGTCTGGTGGGACTCTCCTCAGCTGTCATGGGGGCACCAAGAGTTGAAGAGTCTGGGAGGACACAGATACGAGAAAACAGGGTAGAGGTAAGTGGGAGAGGAGAAAAGGGAGCTTAACTAGAGGGAGACTAGCAGTGAAGGGATGAGGGAGGAGTGAGGCTTTCTTTCTCTGCCAGTCTCTGGGCTAAGCAGCAACTCTCTCCCCTCCCACACTGTCTTGTCTTTGATGTTTTTTCCTCCCCATGCCTCCATTCAATCTACACACATTTAGACCACTGGGGATCAGGGAGCCTTCCGGGAGACAAAACCCTCATTTCAAAAGGGTATTGCCATCAAAATCTTATGAGGGCTGCATATACAAGTCAATTGGTTTGTTTGTTTTTTTTTTTTTTGCAAAGCACTGGTGTAGAATCTCCTTCGGAGGAATCTTTAAAAGAGAGCAAGGCAACCATCTGTAAAAGGAAGGTTTTGAAGCACAGCCCCACCAGGAGGAATAAAAATGGACTGACTCTTCGGGATCCTCCCTATTAAGGATTCATGTTCTCTGAAGATTATTCAAAAGTGTAATGTGTATTTAAAATCACCAAGCATACACTTGCTTTTCCTAATCTGTATGGGGCCTGTTAATCAAGTTTCTTTATATTCACTTAGCTGTTTCACCATATGTGTGGGTTTTACACAATTTTTTCAACTTAATGTGAATCCATGCATCAGTAAATGTCACATTTACAAGTTTTACCTTTAAAATTGTATGCATTCCAAAGGTAGTCCATTGGAAAAAAACACAGGTAAATTATAACTTCCAGAGTATAGAATTTAGAGAGTGTGCAGTACATCTCTGCTCTGCAAACAACTGAAATGAGCACAACTGCACAATTTTCTTACTGGAAATGATGTAACACACTAGGCAATTTGCTATTTCAACTGAAATATTGATATGAATGTGCATTAGGCCGTATCTGCAGAACAAGACATTAGGTCACTTCCTAAGAACTCCCTGCAATTTAAGCTTGGATATAAACTACTGTTCAAAAAAGTAGATACAACTGATAAATGAAATGTGCTTTAGACAAGAATTGCCTACTTGTAAGCAGCAATAATGGGCAAGGACCCTATTATTTTTGTCTCTTGTGACACATGCTTCCCCTAACCTATTGCCCCATCTCAGTAAAACATTAGCCAGAAAATGGCCCTTTTTTCAAAGACATTTTCTATTTTTATTAGCAATCTTATAGCGTACCCTCAAGGCTTTCTGTGGTAACAAAGCTTGGCAAGCTAACAACTCCAAATGCTTATTATCTGAGAAACACCCAACAAGCAAAATAAGACTCTTATTGAAACTTCGCTCTTATAAACTAAACAAAAACCCTTATGTTTCAATGATTTCTCTCCAAAATATTTAGAAAACATTTCTAGAAACTCTACGAAGTTGCAAAGAACAAAGTTTAGACAATGAATTTACTTCCCAAAGTTTTCCCACACCAAAACAGTGGCAATTTAAAAAAAAACAAACCTGATAGGTGGAAAATTGTATAAAGGATCTGTGGCAGATTTTTTTTTAAATGAACATTTATTTGGAAGAATGTTAAATGATATTTTGCTACTCTTTGCTGATATGTTGACTCTGAAAACAAACAGTACTCTAACACCAATGCTAAACCAAAGAAATACCTTTGCAGAAAAAGTAATCTACCCTTCAGGAAAAGGGATATGTTTAAGATTTACGGACAGACAAAATACCAAGTGCAACGTTCCCTGCAAACACCAAAGATGGGGGGGAAAATGGATGAGATGAGGTGCAGAAAATGCTTCAGTCTAAACTTAAAATTGGAATCGTTCTGAACTACAAAGTTTGGCACTTAAGAGTTTTGTGATTCATCCCTTGCACTGGCCTCGACTCTTAAACCATTTTCACTAAAGGGTTCTAACCACACAAACTGCAACCTAAAAATCAAGCCACAGCTTGTTTCAATGTTGAACCATCATGACTAAGAAATAAAGCCAATGTTGCTGAATGATCATGTTTGTAATAAGCATAAATGTAGGTTGATCCCTGCCAGATTTTAACTTTTTAAAAGTATTTAACTCTTTCTCTACTTGTGAACTCTTCTACATTTGTTCAGCTTGCTCTATTATATTACAGTGTTGAGCTTTTAAAACATGAGTGTCTCCAACAGATAAGAATCGAGACCGGAGATACTTTCAACCCATACAAAAATAATCACCTCCAAAAAATCAGATGGCTAGTTCAGCATAAGAATGCTTGCATACATCAGCAAATAGCTTTAGTAGCCAGAATTACAAGTACTGCTTTTATGGAAATAACCAGAGCAGAAGTTTTAAAAAAATACCCTCTATATTTTGATTTAGCTGAAGTTTCTGATACAAGAAAACAACTCAACACTGTAAATCCCACACTGCAACAGAATCTAAGAAATTACCTCTTAAAGATCACTTTATATTCAATCCATGGTGTTTACTGAACACTTACTAATTGGGAGAGGACAGTACAACAGAGTTGGTAGACATATTCCCTGTCCACAGTGAGTTTACAGCCTAGAGGGGGAGACAGACATTAATGTATTAATTTACATATATGCGCTGTAGGGCTGAGGGTGGGGTGAATACCAAGTGTCCAAAGGGTACAGATCCAAATGCATAGCTGATGCAAAGGGGAGAAAAATTTGGGGGAAAGAGTGCTTAATTGAGGAAGGCGCTTGGAGCTGACGGATCTTAATAAGGCTTTGGGGGTGAGGAGTGTGGTGGTCTGATGTAAAGAGATGGGGAGAGAGTTACTACATTTTAAATTCTTGCAACAGAAAGAACCATGGTGACATCCCTTCCTTGAATGAATTAACATTCATTCTTTCAAGCCAAATCAACATATTTTCTAAGTACCCTGCAAACGCTAGTGGGCAGTTAAATGCTAGGTTTTCAGTTCATCATCTCATAAGATCATCAGTTACATTTGAACACGGTGCACATACTTAAATGAATGGCTAACCACCTTTTACTAATTTCAGGACTGTTTCTTCTGCAGCAGCCTCCCACACAGAGTAGAGATTTGGTTACATGGGATTTCTAAAATGAAGTGCTCGCACAGCTTTGGGCAAATTTAAAGTCTAGCTCAGAAAACAAAAATATATATCAAAAGTGATTCAGTTGCCTGTGTGGAAACGAGCACATTAATGTCATACAAAAGGAATACAGGCGTGGATACCATGCCTCATTTGGGAGTCCAGCTGCCTACAAAGCGCAGAGCTAGGCGGGCTGTTGGACTTCCCGAGGACAATAAGCACAGCATAAAAAAGCAACTGATTGAGTGAGGGAGGAACAGCAAGCAGCAGAAATGATGCTCCACTTTTTTCCCTAAAGCTCCCCATCAACACTGGCTTGCAGCCACTGTTAGGCAAGTCATGTTCATTTATGTTCTGAGGCTTCAAGACAAACTGGACATCCCTCTGAAATGCATGCAAAAATCAGAAAGTGAAAATACAAATTAGGACCAAGGAAATCCAGGGGCAACTGGGAGCAGTTTCCAAAGCAAGCTCCCATATCTACCTTTGGAGAAAGAAATATATTTTTTTAAATGATATCCAGGAATTTTAAGAGTCAGGCCACTTTTCTGTGAGAAAGTTAAAAAAAAAATCCAGGCCTATGATTTTGCTATACATAAATTCATTTTGAGGCTTAATTCCATAGATTGCCAGTTTCTTGTTGACATACTCAACTCTGTTGTACTGTATCTTCCCAAGAGTTTAGGACAATGTTCTGCATACATTAAGAACTCAATAAATACCACTGATTGATTCACTCATTCCCCTAAAAGATACCTACAAAAATAGAGTATTTCCTTATTTATTACCTGAACTCCAATAGCCCACTTCTAAATGAAGTTGCCTCCTAGGATCAACAACTTCTTTGGTTATCTGCTCAGAGGTCCCTTCTGTGCTTTGAATACCTGTCACAAACTAGCAAACTTCCTCAATTCATTTATTGTTGATTGCTTAATCTCAGCCCAGGTAGGGAATAGGGCAGGGAGAGGATGGATTTACTTAGCTGAAGCTCTCGGACAAAATATCCGGATTATTATTGAGTAAGGTGTCCACAAATACCAGCTGCATCCCCAGGATACATGTATTGTGAGATGGTTGTGATCTGGAGTACAGCTTCAAACAATAACAGCTGTTATCCCCACTGTAGTGTACTGGGGGGATGCTATAACCTAGGGAATTTTGCCTGAAGTTGAAATAGTGGCTTTATATGGTAAACAAACCAAAACAGTCTCCAAACAAAACATCTAAACTCAGGTTTCTCAACACACTGGCAAAGGAAAGGGTGACGTTAGAAGGGAAAGGTAGTGAAGAAGACTTTGATTTAATTCACCATTTCTCCTCTTTAGCATACATTCTTTGGTGTTTTAAAGATAACAGGAAATACATACTTTGAAAATCACTAAACCAGCCCATTTGAGAATCATGGAAAGCCTGCAACAAAGTAGCAATCTTTACTGAAACTTTCTTCAGGAATCTAGCTGTCAAACGCATGGTGGAAGAAGATAGTTTAGAATTTCACTGCAAACTTTTCACAAAGATAGCCTTCAAAGGGATCCCCTCCCTGGCCCAGAAACCCAGCACGCTATCCACCTTGCTGAGATTTTCATGAATAGTCAACTTCAATGATGACAACAGAAGGCCGCTTGCTGCCTTTGGTAGAAATAGCTTTAATTTTTTTAAAACTAATTTTAATGGGAAAGTTTATGATTTGTACCAGGATAAAAAACAAGAACTTGTCTAAAAAACAAGAAGTCACTCACTGAAGAAAATTAAGTCAGGCATTTTTATATAAATTTTTTTTTGCTGGAAAGTCAAGTACTGAAGGCTATTAAATTCCAAAGACCCACAATTTACAACAGTTATCCATTTAAGCAGTTTCTTCCGTGCCTAAATGCACATGTGCGAGTGGATTTACATACATATGTGTGTTTTGAATATATGTATATATTCAAAACATATATACAGATATAAAATAAAACTACACTCAAGACAAGCTCAATTCAATTTATTGGAGGTTAGCTAAGTGGTTAGAAACACATGTTGCAGTTTCTCAAGTAGGCCTTTTAACTTTCCCCTGCAATATGGATGAAAAGCTTAAAGACATGATGGTCATGTTGTTTAAATAAACAGCATTTGTTTTATTCAGCCATCTGTTCTCTGCTGATTTGATTAAAAAGGAAAAGGATTCCCTCTTGTTTAACTCTGCATAAAATTCTGAACCAGCGGGAAAAGAACCCATTACATAGTCACTTCCAACTTGCATTTATTTTTTAGGGCAGAGCCCTGCAAATTATTCAGCTTGACATGAAGGCAAAGTCATTTTCTTTCACTGACACCCAATAAAACAGTGTTTCAGTCATCTCCTTATACCCCAACTGAGCGTAGTACTTTCCTAAAAATCAATCCGGTTAAGGTTTTGGGAATTTGGAAATCCAATCTTTTTAAAAAAAAAAATTGTAAAAAATTTGACAATTTCAAATTACAACTGGAAGTGGAGAATTCTCATCCCGCAGATTTAAGTAACACACTTATCTCCCTTCCCTCAGCCCCAACCCAACCTCTTCCTCTCATACCTATAGTTTCTGGGAGGTCCAGGAGCTCGTTGTGCTGCAAGTCAAGGTTGGTGATCTGTGTGCAGTTTCCAATCTCCTTTGGAAGGTGTTCAAGCTGATTGTGAGCTACATCCAGCGTTATGAGGTTACATAATTCACCTGTGAAGAGACCAAAATAAGCTTTTTCTAAGAATTACATGTAGTAACTTGTCACAGAAGGGTAGAGTTGGGCCAAAATGTTTTATACATTTTGTTCAAACTAAACTGAGTACAAAACAGTACAATCAAGATAGCATAAAGATAAAACCACACCACACATACTGCTGAAGAAAAAGCCATTTACAAAATTATACAAAGCTGCCATTTCAAAGTCACAGCTACTATAATTAAAATATGCACAACTGAAGAGATTTTTCCCAAGCTATGCTTCAGTTACAGAAATGCCTGAAATTAGATAAGTTTCTAATTATAATAAAACCAAAGCATAAGAGCAATTATGCTTCAGAGTACATAGCAAGGATTATTTTTCCTTTTATTGTTTGCAGAAATTTTAAGAACTTAAGTCTGTCCTGAAAACACCAACAAGGTGAATTTCCCAGATTCCTCTTGGAGCTGAACTTCGGTTTCTTAAAGGTCAATAAACTCTGCTTTGTGAAAGAGACCACAATTGGCAAGAACTCTCAACTTTCATAAACTCACAAAAAGAAAAAGAAAGGCTCTGAAAAGCAATGTATCTGTTTCAAAAAGGAACGTGTCGACCAACTCTATGACACTGTACTCTCCCAAGCACTTAGCTCAGTGTTCTGCACACAGTAAGTACTCAATAAATACCACTGATTGATATAAAAGAAGCAGGGCACACACCGCAACTGCAGTGATTTGAAAAGCTGCTTTTTAAAATTACCTAGGGTGGACTTGGACTGTGAGCTCATTATGACCAGGGAATGTGTCTGTTATATTGCTATGCTGTACTCTCCCAAGCACTTAATACAGTTGTTCTGTACACAGTAAACACTCGACTGACTGGACTTCTGTCTCTCAACAACCCTGCTTATGGGTCCTTTTTTCCACCTCCCTCCAGGATACAGTTAATATTGAAAAGGGTTAGAAAATTATCATTGATTGTCCAGACAGCAGAAGGGGTGGAGCGTGTAGAACAGTGCTTTGCACATAGTAAGCGTACAATAAATACCATTGATTGATTTCACTTGCTGGTGAATACTTAGTATTGTGAATACAGAGAAACCAAAAAGCACAGGAAGTAAACTGCACCGAGTAAAAGGGAAAATGCAGAAAAATATTACAGCCCAGTTTAGATTTCTAGAAGAGCTTTATGACAGAATTGCTTGACCCTTCACTTCATTTACTACTTTTTCTCCTCCAGACAGTTCTGAAATAAGTGTTGTTTCACTCACTACTGAAGAGCAACCAACAAACTAAATAAGGTGGTAAATTTACAATCCACTATAGCAAGCAATTAGTGGCATTAATTCAAGGCTACCTGTGTACAAAGCACAACCTCAGAGAGTTTAGGAGTTTACCATCTAGTACTGAAAGATACTTTAGAGCAGAAAGAAGAAATCAATATCCAGCCTTCAGTATACGTAAAAAGATTCGATGTAAATATCAAAGAGAAATTTAGTCAAGGCAATGGGCCTTTGAATATTCTCGGATTTCTAAAGCACCCACAGGAAGCAAAATCCTGATCATTATCCTAGCCAAAAGGTATATACTACATTCCTCCAGATTCTCCTATGACAATGCTGACATTAGGAAACCTATCCTCTGCTGAAGGCACCAATGCCTTACTCAGGCTGTTGTTCAAAAGATCTTGCCAGCTGTGAGGGGGAAGGAACTGGGTATTTAGTATGTCATGAAGAGTATTTAGCACAGAGGGAGCACCAGTGGTTTAAAAAAAAAAATCCAGTCAAGCCCACAATTTGTGACCAACTGTATTTCAGAGTAAGAGATCTGACAAGACTACCAATGGAAATAGTGAAATCTCAAGGTAACGTGGAAGAAATTTTTTCTAATTTTTCCCCATAAAGTTTAGAAAGCGCAGAGTCAAATACAACCAATACAATATCTGCAATGACATTTTGATTTTTTTAGTTTTCCAACAGAACTTGTAACCAATTCAAATGAGGCCAAAAAAAAACCAAACCCCAAACCATTAATTTAATTTACAAAGACATATCACCCAAAAATCTCCCAATCTCATTTGTTCAAGTAAAAATACATCAAGGATAAAAACACTTTTCAATACAACTTCCTCCATCAGATTAACTTTTAGCATCACCCAATCGATTTTTGCTTATGCTTTAAGCTGATTTAAATTTCTGAAATCCTGTACTATATAATGAATCCTGGGCCAGATAACAGAGTGGTAGTATTGAAGTGTGCATCTAAAACTGCACTAGTGAAACTATGCAAATAGTTAAATCGCAAATGCCAATTAATGCTTCCATAGTCACCCAAGTTGCACTACAGATCTTTACTTTAAATACCCACACTATCTCCCAATTGCCAACTATTCCTGTAATTCTCCAACTCACTATCTTAGCTTTTTCAGACTGAAAAAATAATTTATCTGTTGTTCATTACTTGAGATCTTTCTAAGGTCAGGGTTTTTTAATGTTACAAAGCAACCGGAATTTCTATGCAATGCTTATTTTTTCAAAGGAATCAAACATACTAGTACAGCAAATTAAACTGACCTTTCCCCAACTGCTGCTGGCCCTGAAGGAGCAGATTACTAGTTAGTGCTTTATCAGTAATTGACAACGCTTAAAAAGGAGGTTAAGTAAGACTTTTATGTCCATTACTATAGTTCTTTTATCAAGTAAGTGTACCATGCATATGAATTAGTAAAAAGTGTGCCTTTTCTATTCAACAGTTGAATTTTTTAGACAAAGGACACCAAATGTTCAGATTCACCTAACTTAATAGGTTGCATTTGTGTACTTTGGATACATGCCTAGAAACCCTGGGCAATTAATGGAAAAGTCTCACCTGAAGAAGCTACACTGTGAAGGAAAAAACAAAAATTTGGGTGGGAATAGAGACATCCTTAACTTGCATATTCAATAGTACAAAGTTTCCAATGGCTCCAAGATAAAATATTCCATACTGGTGTAAGCTAAAGAAAGACCCATCCAAAATCCAAGCCATACTGTGTTATCTGCACAATACTCAAGCCCTGTCAGAACAAAGCCAGGTGTGGGGTAAGGTTGAGAAGATGAGACATTCCCGCTCTGCCAGGTCCTTTCTGCATCCTGACCCCCTCCTCAGTCTGCTGGGGAAGTGCAAGAGACAGTGAGGGGGTGATTCTGAAGCCCACGATCTGCCCATGGTGGCCCGTGGTGAGCTGGTCTCCAGGTCAGCAGAGCTGGGGGAGTATGGTACTCAGCCCAAATACTGTGGTCACTTCAGAGCACCTCAACATTCAAGCATTCAATAGTATTTATTGAGCGCTTACTATGTGCAGAGCACCATACTACACACTTGGAATGTACACTATACTATGCACTTGGATCTGTATCCTTTAAGCACTTGTCACTCACTTCACCCTCAGCAGTTAGAAACCTATTCCTACAGCCTGGCGATTTGGGGTCTACTATGTTTCTTAATGGTACTACTTAAGCACTTGCCACGTGAAAGGCTCTGAACTAAACCTTTGGGCGAAAACTAGATTATCAGGTCGGACATAGTCCCTGTCCCACATGGGGCTCCCAGTCTAAGTTGGAGGGTGGAGATAGTCCAGTTACCCATTTTACAGATGAGGTAACTGAGGCCCAGAGAAATTAAATGACTTACCCAAGTTCACACAACCAGAAAACTGCAGAACTGGAATTGTGTTGTTCTCTCCCAAGTGCCCAGTAAACAGTAAGTGCTCAATAAAACCCACTGATTCACTGATTATGCTAGAAGCGATGCTTGGCATAGAGCATAGGCCTGCCTGAACCTTTGGGGCAAACTCATGAGCCCAGAGGCTGCTCTCTCCCATTTTCCCCATCCCCGTCACCTTCTGAGGAGATACTTGTTGGAGATATAGAACAGAATCAAAGGAGTGGGGATACTGAGTCACCTGGGCTCCAGCACCCTCTGCCAAATCCCTCTACCCACCTAGAGGCCAGGTGTACAGAAGGGATGTCGAAAAGGGACAAAATGAGGATCCCTGCTTCAGGCACTACGTGTGCCCATTCCCCCAACTGCACACGATACACCACATTCCTAAAGTCTTACCCCATCTTTGCTTTATACCAAAACAGGAAATACTGAGCAACATACGGTAAAACATTTCCATCAGGGAGAGGGCTTCAGATTCCAGTTCAAGCATCAGCAATCCGGCTGGCACGACAGCCTCTGGCCACGGCTGATCTATTAACAGAACGGCAGGGACGCGTCTGCGGTCACTTCCAAGCTATCGTCCCTGCCATCTTCAGAGGCCGTGCTGTGCTCCTGTGTTTTATTGCAATCCCTACTGCTCTCAGTTTTCCATACTTCCGCTAGGGTGGTAGAAGCACTAGAAAAAACAATGGGTCTTTGGGGCAGGGTCACAAACCTGCAAGCGGCAGCAGTGGTCACTTTACAGTGTTGAGGAGATGTGGCCTAATAATAATAATGACATTTTAAAGTACTAACAATAATAATAATAATGTATCAAGCCCTGTTCTAAGCAATGGGGCAGATACATGCTAATCAGGTTGGACACGGTTCCTGTCGCACATGAGGCTCACAGTCTTAATCCCCATTTTACAGATGAAGTAACTGAGGCCCAGATAAGTCACCCAGCAGACAAATGGCAGAGCCAGGATTTGAACCCAGGTCCTTCTGATTCCCAGGCCCGTACTTTATCCACTGGACCAGGAAGCTTGGTAGTCAGGAGACCCAGATTCAAGTTCCAGCTCTCTCACTGGCTTATGGTTTGCCGATGGGCAGGCTGCTTAACCTCTCGGAGCCCCAGTTTCCTCATCTGTAAAACAGGGATGGGAATGATCAGTCGTCAGCCCATGTGGGATGGGAACTGGGTCCAAAGCCACGACCTGGCTTCCACCCCAACCTTTACCTTATAGACAGTGCTTAATGCATTCACAATAATTACAGCTTCACACGAGAGTCAGCCACCCCCTTTCCCAAGTACAATCCCTTTATCGCCTTCTTGATCAACTCAGCGAGGCAACCAAAACAGGTTGCTTGTGCCTGATTTAATTCAGGTTGGTTATTTATGAACACTCTAGGTGGTTGGCAGTAAAAATCCAATGGGTTCATTTTAATAACACGTGGTGAAAAGAAAGACTCAGGCTGATTAAGAAACATGTTGGAAGGGCCAGGAGCAAGAGCGGAGGAAGCAGGGGGACAAGAGATTCTCCTAACCCTGGGAATCCCACTGTCAGGCTGGTCACGCGTTGGTCTAGAGGACTAATCCAACCAATTCCCTGGGGAATGAAAAGAATTTCTACATTGCCACGGCAGGCCTTATGTCAATACCCTGGCACAGTATCAGAGACAAACAGTAGGGTTAATTCAAGTGTTAGGAAGGCAAAATGCTGAATTGGCATTCATCAGGCTACTCTGCTGGACTAGGTTTTTGGCAGACCAACCACAAGGTGACCCGACTAACACTCCATAACCCAGAGCTCCCTGGGGATATCACGTGAGGTCCTCAGAGGCTCCAAGAGCTTTGGGAGGAACCAGGCTGAGCCATTCTGAGCCAGGATGGGCTCCTCAGGAAGCCCCTTGGAAGGATGAAGCAGTTCCAGAGCCCGATCCCCACACCCTGTTCTGACGACTTTGGCGGGGTCCAGATAAAAAAGGCTAAGATTCCCTCCCAGAGTCCTTTGCACCAAAACCACTTCAGTCCTGCAGAGCTTCCCGATAACCATCCTATCTTGGCCTGAGGTCTCGTGACACCTGTGGCTCAGAACAGCTCCCTCTTCATCGGTATTTACTGAATGTCTAATGTGTGCACAGTCTGTTCTCGTGATGATGATAAGAGTCTCCTGCTGAAATTGACAGATAAGCTTCAGGCCTGTCACAAAGGCACAAAGGAAGTGATTGGAGAGATAGTGGTTTGTACAGCATCGTTCACGCCAGCTGTACTACTGCCGGGGTAAAGAGTGCAACGAAAGAGTGGAAGGCAAGAGAGCAACAGAATGCAAAGCGCACATAAAAGGAATAATAATAATGATAATAATAACATCAACAATATCTGTTAAGCACTTACTACGTGCCAAGTACTATGCTAAGTGACAAAGCACATAAAATACAATCAAATCGAATACACCCTGTGCTCCACGGGGCACAGGATCTAAGAGGGAGGGAGAACTGGTGCTTAAATCCCCATTTTACAGAGGTAACTGAGGCAGAGAAGTGAAGTGACTTCCTCAAGGTCACACAGCAGGCAAGGAGCAGCGCTAGGTCTCCTGATTCACACTCCCAGGCTCTTTCCATTAGACCACGTTGCTTCTCAGCACCCATTTATGGCCAAAGGGACCAGAGCCCAGAGTCCACGATGGTCTTTGTGCCATGAACCAGCAGCCTTTGCAGCCTTCACCATCCCTGCCTGCCAGGGATTTTCAGGATTCCTGCTGAGCCTCACCTCCTCTTCAAAAACCTTCTTTGCTCAAAAACCTTCACTGCTGATGGAATAGTCCCAGCGTGAGCCTTTACTAGGTGCTTAGAAACTTACAGAGGTAACAGCTGTTCCACTTAGCTGGCCATTAACAACCACCGTCTCTATTACCCTGTCCCAGGAAAATCTGTCACATCAGTTGTAAATCCAGTCATACACTAAGATTCACCACCCAACAGTTGCCATAACGACGCCCAGTGGTCATAACTGCATCGGGACTGGACGGTAGCCCAGGACAGTAATTTGAAGTGGGAATGGCGCGTCTGACCATGTTCAACATGCAATTCAGACATGTACAGAATACGCAGTAAAAACCATTGAGACGCTCCGTTCTAACTACAAATTATATTCACAAGTGAGAGCATGGTAAGGGCTCTTTGGTTCCCCCCAGTTCACTCTCAGCTCCTGGAGGCTCAGATGAATTCCCAATGCACCTTGAAGTTCTGGAACTCCCTGGCTTCCGCAAACAGGATGCCTCCTTTAACAAGTTGTTGGGCTCCCGTTCTTGTCATTTGGAAGGGAATTCAACAACCCTGACTTATTTCAACCTATTTCTTGATATTTGAAATTTTTTTTGTTGTTCATAAATGCAACTGGGGAGGAGAAACACAAGAGGCATGGAGAATTATGAGAGCGAGAATACAGTCTTTGGAGATAAATTACTAACCTAATATAAACCTATAAATCCTCATTTGCAAAAGTACTATATTTGGAAACCAAACAGATGCTGAAATGGGAAAATTCCATGCCAGCCTACAAATATATTCAAGCTTGAAAAAAAGTGTTCCAAGCGATTGCTAATTATGTAGCTTTACAAGTGTAAGAGTGTGTGGGGATTTTTAGCTCTCTAAAAATCCCCACACACTCTTACACTTGTAAAGCTACATAAGTGTAAGCTTTAATTGAGCATCCATTGGGGGCAGAATCTCTGCTCAGCACCTGAAGGTGAGCAGCAAAGATAAGCTTCTGCCCATGAGGAGCTTACAGTCTCAAGGGAGGGGATGGGAAAATGGGGGACACTGGGTCAAGCGCAAATTAGCCTTCCTAATTAGGACTGTGACCAGCTCAAAAACGAAACCTCACGCCTTCAAGATAGGTCAGACATGTATAGTTTAGTAGTGATTGTGGGTTAGATAACAAATCCAAATGATCTTAAAGCACCATGAAAAAATGTAGACTTCGAATTAACCTCTAGACTATTGATCCTAAACCCGGCAAAATCCAGACGTTACAAATAAGAGACGTTACACATTCGTTCAACTCTGCTAGAGAACCAGCTGTCCAGATAACCTATCACATTTGGCACTGGAAGTCTAATGAGGACAACTGCCTGCCTTCATACGTCCATGACTCACAAGAAGATACCATGAGGGCCGAGTCCAACTTTAGGATACCTGGATCTCTACCCTAGGGAAAAAAAACCCACCCCCACACATTTTTCTCTTACCAAAGAGTAGGAGCACAGATCAGGTCAACTGGTTTTCCTGAGAAAACATACTTGGCTCACTGAAGCCACAAGCCCTGACTATCAGGGCGGTAAGAGCTGAAATTTAGTTTGAAGTCAAAAATGAAAGAAAAAGGTTTCACACACTAAAAAGCTGCTTAAACATCTTGATAACCTTTATGCTGGTACTTACTTTTAAGCAGTGTGCCGAAACTTGCCCTATCAGGAAGGCCTTATGTTCAAAAAGAAAAGGGGAATCTATAGGCTAGTCTGGGGCTGACACCTCTGCCAAGTCTAAAATGCAATGACCACCCACCATTCTGCCCAAACTCTACTTAGGGTTAGATTTCCAGATTCAAGTTTCTACCCTGCTTATTTGAAAGAGATGCAGTGAGAAATATTAGCCCTTATCCACACCACCTGCAAGTTGCTAAGAACAAGTTTCTCAATTTGGGGTTTACCCACAAACTGACAGTGCCACGTAGCTGTCCCTGACCGACCTGGGGAACATCAGAAGTTAAGGAGACATACATTTAAGGGATCGGTCAGAGACGGGATTGGGTTGTCATCATCATCCTAGCCAACGTGGGAAGGGCATAATTTAGAAAACTCAAGTTCCCAAAGAGTTGTGGGCTATACCCAGCAAAAACAACTTGAGGCACAGCACATCTCCCCTGCTCTAAAGGACCTCACGTCTTCAAGACGACCCTGGGAAGAAGAGCACTGTTCAGTTCCACATGGGAGCTGGAATCTTAGGGAACTAGAGAGCCAGATACAGGAGGGAGGAGCAGGGGGGACCAAGGTCACAAATCCCTCAACTGCCTCATAAAACTAGCTTCTCTTCTGACAGTGGGTTAATTGTTTGGTACCGATGAACTGACTGTCCCAAAGGAATGAAGGAAAAGGGGGATTATGCCCACTCACGCTACTGTGTTCTCCCAAGTGCTCAGTACAATGCTCCTGATCAGAATAAGCACTCAGTACTATTGACTGACTGGCATTCATTCATTCAATCGTATTGAGTGCTTACTATGTGCAGAGCACTGTACTAAGCACTTGGAATGTACAATTCAGCAACAGATAGAGATAATTCCTGCCCAACAACTGGCTCACAGTCCAAACGGGGGAGACAGACAACAAAAGAGAACAAAACAAAACAAGTAGTCTGGCGTGAATATCATCAAGATAAATAGAATCATAGATACATACACATCATTAACAAAATAGAGTAATAAATAATATATACAAATATGCAAAAGTGCTGTGGGGAACGGAAGGGGGAAGAGCAGAGGGCAGGAGAAGGGGGAATTCCCCATGAGCAAAATGCAAAAGGACAAATCACAAAACCCAGGGGGCAGGGAGTCATTTCTGCTGGCTCTCAGAAAAAAATTGACCTCTTGGAGCTCTCCTAAAGATCTCTTTCTTTCACAAGAGGGTTCACAGGACCCAAATTGGGCGTGGTGAAGGAATCCAGGCAAGGGAAACAATCGGGTAAGTTACATGCAAAAGAATATTCTTTTGCTTTCCCGTGTTAATAGCCTATCATGAACTTATAAGGAAAAGGTGATCAAAATGAGATTCCCAAATGAAGTGCTTTCTTGGCTCCTTTCCATTACAGTTTCTGGTTCTTCACAGTACCATGCTCATTATCTGACTTATAATCACCTTACCGTCAACTGCCCCAATCCTGATACTTTAGATTCTCTATCACTGGTCTCTAAATACAATAATTCACCACTACATACTGCATTAGCTCACAAGGGTATCACCAGGCCCTATATAAATATTATGGAAGTGTCATATATAAGTTCACAAATAACAAAATTGTTACATATATGTGTGTGTGTGTGTATTTATATACATAAAATAACCTGGTAAAACTCCCTGTGTACTCCCAGTAGCCTCTTGCCAAAACCAATATCTATGGCGCTGGTCCTGTATTCAAGTGGTTTATTCAAAAACCAAAAATGAGCAAATACCAAGAAGGTTTCACAAGTGGCATGTTTAGGTACATTATATCAATAGTATTCATTAAGTGCTTACTCTGTGAGAGCTTTGTATCGAGCACTTGAGACAGTACAACAGAATTAGAAGACATGAACCCTTCCCTCAAGGAGTTGACAATCTGGCAATATATCCACAGAGGCTCCTGTAGTCCAAAGAAACCCTCCCTAATTCTGTAACAACATTCTAGCCAAAACGCACAGTGAAAACATGCACCATGGTAGAAGTTAGAATAACCTGGTATTCAGCATGATAAAAGCAGCACTCAATACCAATTTTTATTTACCTAAAGTTTCAAGAATCCATGCATATATAGGGGGAAGAGAAAATGTTGGAAAGATTTGAAATGCATTCCCTATCTCCTATTCTTGCAACAAGCTCTCCTAAGAACACATCCTTCAGCATTAGAGAGACTTCTCTAAATGTCACCCAGGACCACCAACTTTCAAATTTTCAAATACCATCCCATGCACCAGAAGAATGAATCCGTATTGCCCCGTGAACTTCAGGACTAGCTGAAATTATATTTGATATTCTTCTCAAAACACTACAGATGACATTATATTCTCACAGTCTAAGTAAGAGGGAGAACAGGTCATAAAGAAACCTAAGGAGTTTCACAGACTAATAGTCCAACACCACCAGATACCACCAGATCTGTTCCTGTTACCTAGCCAACTGAGGAAAGTGGGAGCCACCACAGAAGCATTAACTTCCCCTCTTTGTGGCTCACCAAGAGCCACGCAGCAGGAGACGACACTGGGCAATAGGATCATTTTCCCTCGACAACCTCAACATCCTGGTTTCTTGTCACAAGCTCCAGACATCTAAACTACATGCTCTCAAATGAATAGAAGTGAGGAGCAATCAGAAAGTAACGTTTGGGAACACTAAATAAGTTATTAACATCCATTATGAATTTCTAAAGTGTTATCATCCATGTAGTCTAAACAACTTACCAAAATAACAAAGAGCTTTTAAAGCGGAATAAAGGTCCTTTTCTTCTTTGCCTCAACTAGACTAGGAAAGTCTAGAAATGACCTAGACTGCGAGCTCACTGTGGGCAGGGAACGTGCCTACCACGTCTGCCGTACTGTACTCTCCCAATCACTTAGTACAGTGCTCTGCACACAGTAGTGCTCTATAGATACCACTGATGATGATGCGGGATTTAAGAATTCCGATAATCCTCTTTCATGTCTGCAGGCTTAACTACAGATGATGGGTCACCAAACCTGCAACCAGTGATGTCTGGAGGCCAATGCATGGTTTTCTGTGTCTTTCACATTCTGCACATGTATGACAGTTGGGTCTGTTATTTGCAGTTCCTGGTGTAATTTTGGGGGCTATCACAATCTTGCCAAAGCTTCTATTCAAAAGCAGCCAGACCCTCTCCATTATCAGCCACCATGGTGGTCCTTTCTCCACTCTGGTCCCCTTCAGATCGCTGCTGCTTTACATCATTTGAGATTTTGTTCACTATTTTTTAAATGTTTTTCTGCCCTCTCTGCTTGCAGCCACACTGCTTCAGTCATATTTATTGAATGTTTATGGTGTGCAGAGCATTGTACTCTTGGGAGAGTACAGTTCAACAGTCACTCAGCATGATCCCTGCCCACACCAGCTTGCAGTCTAGAGGAAGAGATGGACATTAATATGAATTAATAAATTAGGGATATGGACATTAGTGTTGTGGGGCTGAGGGAGGGGTGAATAAAGGGTGTAAATCCAAGGGCAGAAAGGACTGGGAGAAGAAGAAATGAGGGCCTAGTTGGGGAACACTTCTTGGAGATGTGTCTTCAATAAGGCTTTGAAGGTGGGGAGCGTGACAGTCTGTCAGATATGAAGGGGAAATTTAATTCAATTCAACATAAAGCAGTTGCTTACCTCCTTCCATTTCAAATGCCACACCCACTGAGGTTGTATCATAATACTAATAATAATAATGATGGATTCTTTAAGCACTTACTATGTGCAAAGCACTGTTTTAAGGGCTGGGGTAGATACAAGGTAAATCAGGGTGTCCCAAGTAGGGCTCACAGACAGACTTTCATCCCCATTTTAGAGAAGAGGGAACTGAGACCCAGAGAAGGCCAAAGTCACACAGCTGACAAGTGGCAGAAGCGGGATTAGAACCCACAACCTCTGACTCCCAAGCCCAGGCTCTTTCCACTAAGCCACACTGCTTCTTCCAATAAGCACGGTGGAAAGAGCACAGGCTTCAGAGCCAGAGGTCCTGGATTCTAATATTGGCTCCGTCACTTGTCTGCTGTTTGATCTTGGGCAAGTCAGAACTTCTATGTACCTCAGTTTCCTCATCTGTAAAATGGGGATTCAATACCTGTTCTCCCTACTATTTATACTCGGAGCCCCAAATTGGACAGAAATTGTCTGACCTAATTGTCTTGTATCTAACTCAACACTTAGAAGAACACTTGGCATATATTAAGTGCTTTACAAATACCATCACTGTCGGGGAAGGGGCAGATATTCTTAGCCCATTTTACAGATGATGAATCTGAGGCCCAGGTGGGATTTAGGTGCCTTTACCCAAGGCACACAGCAAACCAGTGGCTGACTTGGGGTTATAACCCAGGTTTCCTCACTCTCGGGCTCATCGATGTTCTTTCAACTAGCCCCCGTATGACCCCCACACTTTTCACGTATCGGTCTTCCAAAGGGCCACTGCCCTCTTTACTGCATTCTTCACCTGCTTATCCACAGTAACTGTGCTGCCTAGGTACTGGAATTCTAAAGCCAACATCATCAGAGGTTTATTTCTTCAATCAAATTCTCAATCTGCACTCTAATTTGCAAGAATGGATAACTTCTATCCGATAACTTGGAAGGCAGTTGAACAAAGAGACGCACGTCCCACAACATGGATGTCGGAGAAAACTCCAGGCCATCCCACCTATCGATCCAACCCTGGCTGTCAACAGTTGGACTGCTGGTTTAAGCATCCCTGCCACTCTCCTCCATTTTCCCAGGTGCATCTTGGACTTCCCACCACTGGGCCTCATTCACCTCTCTCCGATACAGTGAAGAATATAATCAGACCTAACTCATTTGGAATCCCAAACAGAATGAGAAAAGTTCTCAACTGCTTTTGGATTAACACTAGTAAAAAGAATGGGGACTAAACATTTCAGGACATGATTTCAGTGGTCTGCTCGGTGTGCAGCCAAGCTGTGGGAGCAAACTTCAAAAAGCCTTTTGCAATAATCCCACATAAAATGAATCATCGTTGTAAATCTGAACACTGATGGGAAGCACAGTTTTTGGACTAGAGGTGAGTTAATATCTTTCTGGTAATGAAAGCTATAATCACCACAATGATACAATCAGGAGATCCTAGAAAGTTGTTCCTATCTTGAAATTACAACACTATACCTGTTCAATCCTCAGAACTGTCCTGATCTGCCTCTCCAGGTATTTTTAACCTGCTTCCCTCTTCCCTTATCAAGTCTATCTCTTCTGTCTGTGCCGAGTTGAAATCAGCTATATGTGTATGTTTGTGTGCTTATGTTATCCAAAGGCTATTTTCTAACATACCTGGGTATCTTAGGTTTTCAGATGATCCTCATAAAAATCTACACTGATGCGACTCTCGGAATGGAAAACTAAAGGAAGTTATTATTCATTCATTCAGTTGCATTTATTGAGCGCTTATTGTGTGCAGATCATTGTACCAAGCGCTTGGGAGAGTAGACCACAACAATAAGACACTTTCCCTGCCCGCAATGAGCTTACAGTCTAGAGGGCTATTACTGGTCTCCCAAGTGGTTTAGTACACGTAGGGCAGAACCTGATGGAACTAAAAGGTCTGAGGAAGCTAGTGAGAGAGGCAACATTACAAATCACTGGACTCTTAAAAAGGAAAACACAGTAGAATTGCATGTCACCACGACCCCTGACCACATTACTCACTGAGAGTTTTAATTCTCACCTTTCTAAATAATTTCAATTTTAAATTTAACAGAACATATATATGTGGGGAGGAGATGGTTCAGCTGAAGTCCTGGAGTTCTCAGAGTGGAGAGGGAATGGGAGAAGCACACAGCTAGCCCACCTAAGGCAGATGCCAGCTGTCTTTATCAGAACAGACCTTTTAAGTCCTCCAAAGGAATTCGGAGGGATATCAATTCTCTATGAGCTGACGTGTCCTAACTCAAATACAATCTTTATTAAAGCCAATGACTTAGGAATTAAGGCTAAAAAATACTACCAAGACCCAAGGTACCAGGAAAAGGAAATTGTTTTCAAATGGGCTATCCTATTAGAAGATAGTCAATCAATCCATATTTTTGATGACAAAGATAGGACCACAAAACTAAAAACCAATATATAGGGGTTTCCTTGGTTTTTTCAAAACAAGTAAATTCCTATTTAAATGCAGCTCCTTTGTTGGGCTCTATTCACCTAGACTTTGTCAACAAAGGAACTTTAAAAAAAAAATACATTTATCTTATCTGAAGTCAGGTTTTCAGACTTGAGAGAACCTCAGAAATAGCACTTTTCTGGCTAGAAAATGAGAGGAGATTCAATACTCAGGCTTCTACTCAATCTACAACATAGTTCCAAAGGGAGTTACATTATTCACTGTTAATTTTGATTAATTTTTACGTTTTCATAAAACACAAACCATAAAGTGACCAAAAATATTACATGTGCAGAAGGGATGAAGTCTCTTTGGGGAATTTTAAAACTTTATTAATGTTGTTTTGGGTTTTTCGTACTGCCAGAGAAACTTAATTAGTACATTTTCCAAGAAACTGGAAAAAAAAGAAAAAGAGAGAAATCCTAATAAAATTAAATTATTCATAAAACATTGAAGAGCAGTGATTAAACTAAGCACAAAGCAAATGGTGAGTTTTAAAGTACAGCGTTAGCTAAATATTAAAAAGCCTTAAGATTACCCATTACATATATGCATCGTGGCTCAGTGGAAAGAGCACTGGCTTTGGAGTCAGAGGTCATGGGTTCGAATCCTGGCTCTGCCACTTGTCAGCTGTGTGACTGTGGGCAAGTCACTTAACTTCTCTGTGCCTCAGTTACCTCATCTGTAAAATGGGGATTAAGACTGTAAGCCCCACGTGGGACAACCTGATTCCCTTGTGTCTACCCCAGCACTTAGAACAGTGCTCTGCACATAGTAAGCGCTTAACAAATACCAACATATTATTATCTGTCAATGGGATTTGTCAGCCGATCGATAAACTCAAGAAGATGACTAATTTTAAGACGCTGAAACATGTCGCTTCCCACCATCAACAACAGTATCAACAGCATGCAGCAGAACATCGGCTGGTGGGACATTGTTTACAAGTTAGAACAAAGCATGTCTTCAAAAAACAAATAGAAAAAAATTGATAGGCTATGTTGAAAAACTCATGTTTTATTGTGATGCTATGCAATCTTCACTCTTTGCTCCTCAAAGCATCACTTGAACAATATTTAGGTTGTCCAAAGTCAAGCATTTTACAATTAAGGCCTAAATCTCACTCATCGTAAAAAACCCAAGGAATGATTTATGACAAGAATAAAGCAAATCAAAATTTGCATGAACCTCAGTTCTGCAAGGAGAGAGAAGTGAAAAAGAACTAACCTCAATGTACTCTGAATATGCCCATTTAAAAAATCTCTGCCAAGGTCCACACACAAATTATTCTTTAATCAGTCAACACTTATTCCTGTGATAACAGCAGTAATAAAATTGTGGTACTTTTTAAATGCTTCCTCTGTGCCAGGTACTGTTCTGAGCACTGGGGTAGATATGAGCTAAACAGGTTGGACCCAGCTCCTGTCCAACATAAGGCTCACAGTCTTAATCCCCATTTTCCAGATGAAGTAACTGAGGCCCAGATAAATTAAGTGAGTTGCCCAAGGTCACACAACAAGCAAGCAGCAGAGCTGGGATTAGAACCCGGGTCCTTCTGACACCCAGGTGCACGCTCTATCCACTAGGCCATGCCATTTTTCAATCTGCATTCTCCATTCCTTACACTCCCCCCTCAAAATATGTTTACTTTGTTTCTCTACTACTCAGTCAGTGCTGACAGTCTACTCTAAAATAGATCTTTTCTCCCTGAACTAAAAAAAAATCAGAGATGATAACAGCAAGCAGTAACCACCACTATGCTTTCTTGAAATATATTTATCTCTTTTAAAAAGGTAACAAAAACAACAGAAAAACAAAAAAAACCCAATAACCCCAGCATACCCAGTTAAATTCATTTTGCACGATTTACTTCTGGGTGTGTCCTCTGGGTCATAAAGTGGCTTAGATTAATTAGCATGCTTTTTGAAGTTGTCTAAAATTCAAAGTATATCAAGCAGCATGGCCTAATGGAAAGAACCTGGGCTTAGGAGCCAGAAGAATTGGGTTCTAAGCCCAGCTCTTCTACTCACCTGCTGCAGGACCCTGGGACAAGTCACGTAATTTCTCATCTGTAAAATGGGGATTTCATAGATAGTCTACCTCCTACTTGCACTGTGAGCCCCATATGGGACAGGGACTGTGCCCGACCTGATTATCTAGTACCTACTTCAGCACTCTGTACAGTTCTTACTTCGCCCGTAGTACGTACTTAATAAATAGCACGGTTCGTACTGTTGTCTCATCAAAGTTTGTTGTGAGTCTTCTAGAGAGGTGGTATTAAGCGCCAAATAGTATTCACTGGCATGAAAAAAAAACTCTTCTCAAGAAAAGACTTAGCACAACAAAAACCTCAAATATCAATGACATGTGAAATCTCTTACCAATTTCAGCAGGTAGTTGTTTGATTTTGTTCTCCCTAATGCTAAGCATGATGAGTTTCGACAAGTTTTTGATATCCTTTTCCACAGTAGTCATGCGATTAAAGCGTAGATAAAGAGTGGTGAGAGAATCTAGTCTGTACACCACTGAAGGAATTTCTCTTAGTTTGTTATGCCGAAGATCAAGCATGCGCAGTTTCTTCAAGTTATCAAGAGAGTCAGGCAAACTGGTAAGTGAATTCTCACTCAGGGCCAGTGTCATCAGATTCACAAGGCAGCCCACCTCCGCAGGCAGGGACTGCAGTTTGTTACTGTATAAATAAAGTTCTGTTAACTGCGTCAACTCTTTGATTGATGATGGAAGCATGTGTATAGACCTCTTGGATAAGTCCAGGCGCATTGAGTTCTCTTCCCGACATTTATTTAGTTCTTTAAT
The DNA here is from genome assembly GCF_004115215.2 of Ornithorhynchus anatinus. NCBI lineage: Eukaryota > Metazoa > Chordata > Mammalia > Monotremata > Ornithorhynchidae > Ornithorhynchus > Ornithorhynchus anatinus. The sequence goes on from NC_041743.1 coordinate 30,599,831, forward strand.
CACCTCTGCATTGCTGGACTTTTTGCGCGTCCCGGGGGCTGGATTTGGGCGTTTTATGGTGTTGTCCACAGAAAAAGCTACCCCTGGTGGCGCAGCACTGGAGTCTTTCTTTCCATCTTTGGCATCTTTCCCTTTGGTCTTAGGTTCCTTTTCTTTGCTTTCTTTCCCAAATCCTCCAGAGGCCTTCGCCTCTTTCTCCCTCTCCTTGGCGGATGGAACTTTTGGATCCTTCTCCTTACAGTCTTTTTCTTTTCCTAAATTACTACTCATGATGACTCAAGGTGGAGAAAGCACTTCATGAACTCCCTTTACTTCGTCGGTAACGGTAAATGAAGTTCAGAGCTGAAGGGACAAGGATCCTTCACAATCATAAATGGTGGCTTGAAGGAGTGACGTGCAGGGAGTGAAGCCCATCTTCTACATATTGGTTCTGAAGCCACCGAAACCAATCCTGCCAACTCAGGATCCGACCGGCATGCGGTACCTCATCCGAATTCCTGCAAAACAGTACAGAGAGTTATTGCTAGGCTGCTTTAGATAAGGGGTTGCCTTAATTCGGCTGCTGAAATGACCAGCCCGTACTGCATCGCACAGGGAAGGAACCCTCAATTCCAGCGGGAAGAGTCTCCCTTCTTCGGGAAGAGTCTCCCTTCTTCCTCTAGCTCTTCCATTGCAGGACTGCAGCTGCTGCTGAGAAATTTGCCTGAGAGAGGCAACTGGATTGGGAGCATTACGATGGCAAGGATCACGCCTACCAATTCTACTGTACTGTGCTCTCCCAGGCTCTTAGTTGAGAGCTCTGCACACAGTGAGCATTCAAAAAATGCCCGATTGTTTGGGCACATTTCAAGAATGCGCTATGGATGTGATTTTCTCATGGCTAACGATGGGTGGAGAGGGTTGGGGAAGTCAAAAATGTGTTTTCTAAGAATAAAAAAGGATGCAGCTATAAATGAATTCTGAAGCCAAGGCCTGGCACGATGGAAGTTAGTCTTTTCCCACAATATTATGAGAAATTAGGTCATTCCCAATCAGGGCCACCTGTTCCAAACACACTGAGGCTTAAAACTGCTGAGGGTGCAACCGATTTCTCATTTTTCCTACCACTCCCTGCTCTTGTGGCTTCTCATTTTAGGGTCCTTTTTCACTGTCCTGTGCCTAAAGTCCCACCTCCTCCAACAAGCCTTTCCTGATTAATTTCCAACACCCCAAGTCATAGCAACCCAACAACCATCCCTAGGTCCTGAGTTTTTACACCCGTCCTCAGCACTTATGTTTATGTACGAAACAGATACATTCAGCTGAAGATTATTTATTCTGATATGTCGTCCTGAAATGTTTGTATTTTTTCCACTATATACCAGATCCCTGTTCTTCCTATGCTTGTCCTATTTGTACCTGATTTTGAACATCTCCCCCATTAAACTGAATGCTCCTCGTGAGCAGGGAACGCTTGTGTGTTTGCCGAACTTTACTAAGCCCTCAGAACAGTGTGCTAGACTCAGAGGGTTCTCAATAAATACCATTTATAGCAATCAGTCAGTGGTATTTATTCATTCATTCACACATTTACTGAGTGCTTACCGTGAGCAGACCACTCTACTAAGCGCTTGGAAAGAAAAATTCAGCAATAGAGACAATCCCTGCCCACATTGAGCACTTACTGGGTGCAGACTACTGTATTAAATGCTTAGGGAAGTACAATACAACAGGGATGGTAGATCACAAGAAGCTTACAGGGGGAGACAAACAAAATAAAATTTGATTAGTACTACTGCCTGATGTATTTCCCCCTTCTCTCGCTGCCTGATTTCTCCCTTCTCACACTCTCTTAGCTCTCTTACTCCCTCTCCTGCGGAACATCACTGAGGCACACAGATGACAATTAGGCATTTACAAAGTTTGCTGTCCCATCCTACTTCATCTTAACTCCTTCTCTTTCGGGGTAGGAAAGATCAGGCCAGATAATACCATGACTTATGAACACTATGTGGGAAGCATCTTTGAAAAGTCCCTCTACTGTTGCCAAGAACAAAAGACATGTCAGGATGAAGGTAATGATGGAAGTCCACGGTAGAAATAATCTTAGGCAAAATCCCTGGGAAAGGGTCAAATGAAAACACCATCCCTGCCTGAAATTCTGAAAAAAATCAATCAGTGGTATTTACTGAGTGCTTACTGTGTGCAGAGCGCTGTACTGAGCGCTTGGGAGACGACAATACAATAGAGTTGGTAGGTACATTCTGTTTCCACACCACCACCCAGTAAGTGCTTAAAAACTATACACACATACACACACATGAAAAGAAAAGCAGTGTGGCTTAGTGGAGAGAACATGGGCCTGGGAATCAGAGGACCTGCATTCTAATCCCAACTCCACTGCAGGTCTGCTGTGTGACCTTGGGCAAGTCACCCAAGTTCTCTGTGCCTCGGTTACCTCGTCTGAAATATGGGGATTAAGACTGTGAGCCCCACGTAGGACAAGGACTCTCTCCAACGTGATTATCTTGTATCTATCTCAGCACTTTATACAGTGCCGGGCACAGAGTATGCGCTTAAATACCATTTTTGAAAAAGAGCTGAGTTTAGAGGGGAAGTCCGACACTAATATAAATAATCTGAACTAAAAGTCGAAATCTGGAGTAAATCAATAAAATCCTCCCCTAAGCAAAAATGACTTCAAAGTAGAATAACTGCTCCATAGATTTTAAACTCCCCACAGTCAAAAGTCTTAAAGAGCAGTAGTATCAAATCATCTCGCGAGGATTAACTGAAGAGAGAAAACGAAAACAAAAAAGCAACCCAATACTGAAAAGCTTCGGGCTAGCATGGACAGAACAGTTTTTTGCTTAGTAAGGTAAGGTTGAGATTTTTTGGCACTTTATTGCAGGAAATTCTGTTTTCATTGTAAATGTAAAAAACTAGAACTTGTGAACCATTCTCTGTGAAAGTTGGGCCCACTTGTTTTCCCCAGCAAAGAGCAGGGAGATTATGTCTGAAAAAAGAGTGGGGAATTTGGTCTTCATTCCATTTCAACCACCACCATCCCTCAAACTTTCTATACGTATATAAAATATATGAGCATCAGAAAGCAGACTACCTGTCCACTGAGTAGAGTATTGCTTTTCAATGAGCATGTGCTTGCACAAGCAACAAAAGGAGAATGGAAATGTCCAAACATTAAATTACTACTTGAGCACGTTTAGGGGCCCTAGAAATAACCTATTCCCTTCCCCTTCCACCCCCATCCCCCAGGGCTCATCCAGAAACCAGGGACAGGAGAAAGCCAAGGGGACACCTATATCCCATTTTCGCAAAGGAGGAGACATATAAAAATGATGGGAATGATGGGTCTCCTCCAGTCCTCATCAACAGAACCCACAAGTTCCTTAGGTTCCCTGAAATCTTGGTTTTCAGGGGCACACTAGCTATTTTTAATAATAATGTTGGTATCTATTAAGCGCTTACTATGTGCAGAGCACTGTTCTAAGCGCTGGGGGAGACACAGGGTCATCAGGTTGTCCCACGTAAGGCTCACAGTCTTAATCCCCATTTTCCAGATGAGGTCACTGAGGCCCAAAGAAGTGAAGTGACTTGCCCACAGTCACCCAGCTGACAAGGGGCAGAGGCGGGATTCGAACCCATGCCCTCGCACTCCCAAGGCCGCGCTCTTTCCACTGAGCCACACTGCTTCCCCCTTCTACCTGGAACCCACGCGGGCAAGGGAACTGAGGCAATGCCTGGTTACTCTTTGGACCCCTGAGAAGGAAAGGGGTTTCTCTTGAGTGCTCAGACTCAAAGGATGATCGCTTGCTAACTGCAGTACTTCTCCAGGCACGGAGAGACTGACTTTCATCACACCTGGAAAAAGCCCAGCAGGAAACCCGGTGTCCTGTTCAGACCGAAAGTGGGAAGGGGGAACAAGGACACAAACAACAGGGAAGAAGAAACTAGGGCCAAAGAGGGAGAAAGAAAGACTTGGATAGGAAGGGGAAAGAGATGGGAAACAACTGGCAAAAAAGAGTAGGGGAGAAGAATTATAGGGAGAAAAACAGAGGGATGTCAGAGAGAAGAAACGGAAAACGGGGAAAGGAACAGAGGCCCCAAGGGGGAAAAAAACAGTATGACAGTTAACTCCGAAACATAAAGGTGGCAAGAGGCGGGGAGGGCAGGTGGAAAAATTCCCATAGATATTTCACTAGCAACAGATTATCAAAACTAATGAGTAATTACCGTGACTGTGGGGCAACAGACTTTGGGCTGAAACCAAAACTGACTTCACAGAGTTTATTAAAAAGGCATCTGATGAGCGATGCCTTTAACCACTGGACTGGATTCAAATCAAGAGCATCACAGTGGTACTCTTCTCTCACATTTCTAAGGTCTGAGTCAACCACTCCCATTTAATTCTAATATCACTAAATTCTGCCATTCTGAATCATCCTTAAATTTGGTAAAAATCAAAAAAGATCCTCAACTGCTACCAGGTAATATGGCACACCTTTAGCCCTCAGTATTAAGCAATCTACCCTTTTCCCCAGAAAAGCAACATTCCTATGTCTGTTGCATTGGTTAACGCTTGGGAGCTTCTAGGCCTTAACAAAAATGCCTTAACAAAACTCGAGGTGAGTTTGCCTCGACCACAAACGACTGTATAAATCCTCTCTTCTAAACAACTTTAACTGGGCTCATTTGGGGACTTTACACATTTACACTTTTACATATTGATTTGTGGAACAGACTTATACGGCCCAGAAAATGAAATTTGCATGCCTTTACACCAAAGCATCAGGAAGAAGCAACAGGCCCAACGTCCTAAAAGGAGGAAAATTAAATCTATTGCAATGCCGTGAAATTCGATCATAATGTTCTACAGTGTGTTCCAATAACTTCACGCATCCTCAGGACGGGTCCCGTAAGTCAACGAGGCCCACGTCTCCGCTCACCAAACTTTCTGCTCACGAAGGGCTTTTTAAGAAGTTTCCATGTACCGATTTTTTCCACATGCTATACAACCCTTACGACTTGGTTTGGGGGCACAAAATCTAGACTCACCGCTTACCTTAGCGCAGAAAAAATAAGAACAAAACAGGCCAGACAAAACGAAATGCTCCTGGCAGGGGGTCCCGGGGCAGAGAGGAGATGAACGGCAGGGTTTGAGATCCTTTCTAAATTACTACTCAGCGCTTTGAGACCGGAGAAATAATTAACTGCGGTAGCCTGCGAGATGAAAGACAGACCCGAAAGTGTTCTTTCCTGACTCTGAATCCCTTTCCTGGGTGCCTCTTGTAAACTTTCTCCCTGAGCAGGGAGACCGACTCCAGCGGGACCTGACCGCGTTAAGGCGCTCGAAAACGGGTTTTTCTAAAGGTGCAAAAGCGGGGGGGGGGGCGGGGGGAGGTGTCGAGTAACCCCGTGAGCTCGGGCCGGGGCCTGCGTTCACTCCCGTTAGACCCGGAACGCACCTTCCCCCCGCCCCCCCTTTGCTGGTGTTTCTCGGAAAGGCGGCGCTCATCGTGAGCACGCAGGTGGCCGTCTAACCGACGACCTGCTTCGGAGACTTAGAGCGGACTTCCTGGGGTCAACGACGGGGCGCTGGGTCGGGGTTCAATCGGCTTCGGGGGACGGCCAGGCTGATCCGGGGCCGGGTCGGCTAAGGGGGTCCCGGGGCGGAGGCCCTCCCGGCTGCAACCCCCCGTTGCCCGGAGCGCGCGCCCTGCCCCCCCCCCCCTCGAAGGGGGTCGCGCGGCCCCCGGGGGGAGGGGCCCGAGCGGGAGCTCCGCAGGAAAGGGAAACCGGCGGCGGGGGGGGGGGGGGGGGGCCCGTCCGGGCCCTCCGCGGAGGGGGCGGCGGAGGGAGCTGGCCGCGGCCGATCGGCCCTCGTCGTCCCCCGCCCCGACGCGATGGCGGCCCCCGCGAGCCTGCCTACCTCCCGGAGGGCGTCGTCCCCGCCGTCCCTGCTGCCGCCGCCGCCGCCGCCAGGCCCCGCCACCTCAGGCCCCGCCCGCCCGCCTGCCGCAAGGCACCCTGGGTAGCAGCGGCCCCGCGCATGCGCGCCCCGCCCCGCCGGTCCCGGCCGCCCGGCCGCCCGGCCCGAAGGCTGCCCGCCGGCCTGAGGCCCGCCCGACCGCCCGAGGCCCGGCCCCCCGGGAGGACTGCGGCGGGGCAGCCCGGACACCGAGCTGCCCCCGCGTTGGGAGGTGGGGCTCGGGGGGGCCCCGGGAAGCAGGAAGAACCGGACACAAAGCGGAGTTTCGCCCCCTCCCTTCCAAGAGGGAGGACGCCCCAGGCAACCCGGCCGACGGGGTAGAGCTCGGCCCCCAAGGACGAGACACAGAACTGAGTTCTTCCCCCCGGCAGCCCCGCCCCTCGAGGGGACGGCGACCCCGGTCTCCCCGAATTGGCATCTGCCTGACATCATGCCCTAATCATCGGCTCTAATTCTGGAATCAGTGCTGCACTCCATCCGGCCGGGCCCGGGGCATAATGGCCGGGCCGGGCAACCAATACCGTAAAATCGTCTGGCACAATTCACGGGGGGTAGAAAAGCCCCCATCAGATACCCGAATGGGACCGCCGGCACGACAGAGCACTGTTTGGGGGCTTTTTTTTTTTTTCCTGCAAGGAGGGGAGTGTAGTGCTTGAAGTCGGTATCCCGTATTTTGAGGATCCACAGCTATTTAACATCCAAGGCTGAAAGAAAAGGTGAGGGTTTGGTGACACGTAGACTTGAGTGCAGACTGTGAGCCCGGGGTTGGGGAGGGACTGTCTCTGTTACCGAATTGTACTTTCCAAGCGCTCGGTCCAGTGTTCTGCACACGGTAAGCGCTCCCTAAATGCGACCGAATGAATCAATCGGCGGCACCGCCGTTGCCCCGAAAGACCAGACCGTGGTTCGCTGTTTCTGTCTCGGAATCGCTCTTCGCCCCCAAGCGCGGCACGCTTTAAAAGCCAGAGTTGACATCTGGCCGATGCTTCGGGCCATCTCCCTTAACCTGTGTGACAGTGACTATTTATAGACTTTTCCGAATTAAAAAACATCACCGCGGGTCGAAGAGAAACGCCGCTCGTCAGCGGGGACTCTTCGAAGGCGAAAGGATGAAATGACAGCCCAGGAGTTGGCGGCTCCACCCCACCCCGGGAGGGAACACCCACTCTGCCGGGCACACCCAGACCAAAGGCCCCCGGCCTTGCCTGCCGGGCCATCTGGGGTAAAAGGACCTTCACCCCGGAACCCCGCCGCTTCCCTCCCCCACACATGCACCGCCTCGGCTTCTCTCGGTCCCATCCCGCCCCTAAATCAAGGCCCCGGCAGCCGATCCCCCCCCCCCCGGCCAGGACTTGCCAGGCAGACCCCCCTGGGCAACCCCCAGTGGCTCCCTCCGTGGGGGTTTCCTTCGGTGCTGCTGGCCGCCCTCCTCGACCGGGCCCGGGGTTCCGCTCGGGAAATCCACAGCTTAGAACAGTGCTATGCCCATAGTAAGCACTTAATAATATCATCATCCTGCTTTCTGGAGCCCCCTCGCCCCAGCTCCCAGCTCCAGGGGTGTCCAGTTGGGTCGGCAGCAACCTGCCCCAGGCCCCGGTGGGTGGGCGTGCCCGCCGCGCCCGGGGGCAGACCCTCCCCCGCCGACCCCCGGCGGGGCGCCCTGCCCTGGGCCCGGAGGACCGGGGACCTACCCCGGGGTGCGGGGTAGCCCCCCGGCCGGCTCCCTCCGTGCCCGCCGCCCGGCCTCCCCCGCTTCCCTCCGCGTCTCTTACCGGGTTCGCCGGGAACTTGGGCGGCAGATGGCAGGGGCCGGCGGAGGGAGGGAGGGAGGGAGGGAGGGAGCCCCGGCCCGGCCAGACGGGGGAGCGGCCGGTCCTGCGGCGGCCGGTCCTGCGGCGGCCGGTCCTGCGGCGGCCGGTCCTGCGGCGGCCGGTCCTGCGGCGGCCGGTCCTGCGGCGGCCGGTCCTGCGGCGGCCGGCCTCTCCCCGCCTCCGGCTTCCCTTGGGGCCCGCGCGGCTCCCACGGCCGGGGTGCCCGAGGCCGAGCCCCGCCGCGGAGCCCGCCCCCCGTGCCAGCCGTCACCGGGCCCCCAGCCCGGACCGCCCCTCGGACGACCTGGAGCAAGCGAGCGGCGGCGGCGGCAACGGCCGGCGGCCAGGCCCCACCCTGCCTGCCTGCCTGCCTGCCTGCCTGCCTGCCCGCCCGCCCGCCAGCCACAGAGCAGCCAGAGAGCAGCAGGCAGCCGCCCGGCCCGCCGCAAAGCGCTCTGGGAGAGCCGCCCAAGGCGCATGCACGCTGCCCACCCGCCAACCTCACACACACACACACACACACCACACCACACAACACCCCCCGCATTGTGGCTACACACACACGCACGCACGCACAGTCCCTGGGGCATTTTTCCAACGCTCCCTACGTCCGTGGCTCAGCGGAAGGAGCCCGGGCTTCGGAGACAGAGATCACGGGTTCGAATCCCGGCTCTGCCCCTTGTCAGCTGGGTGACTGTGGGCAAGTCACTTTACTTCTCTGGGCCTCAGTGACCTCATCTGTAAAATGGGGATGGAGACTGGGAGCCTCACGTGGGACAACGTGATTACTCTGTATCTACCCAGCACTTAGAACAGCGCTCTGCACGTAGTACGCGTTTAACAAATACCAACATTATCATTACTAAGCACTGGGGGGGGGGGGGGGAATAGAAGAAAATCGGGCTGGACCCAGTCCCTGTTCCACGTGGGGTTCACATTCTCAATCCCCATTCTGCTGACAGGGGTCACAGGAGCAGGGGGGTGAAGTGACTTACCCAGGGTCACACAGCAGATAAGGGGCAGAACGGGGATTAGAACCCGCTACCTGACTCTCGGGCCCTTGCTCCATCCACTGTGCGGCAGGGCACGTACGGACGTACGGACGTACACATCAGTACAGTGCCTGGCACATAGTAAGTGTTTAACCAATACCACAATGATTGTGGTACTTATGCACATATCTATAATTCATTTGTTTATATTGTCTGTCTCCTCCTCTAAACTGTAAGCTCCTTGTGGGTAGGGATTGTGTCTACCAACTCTGTTGTACTGTGGTCTTCCAAGAGCCTCGTACAGTGCTCTGAACACAGCAAGCACTCAATAAAAGACACTGATAATAAGGAGTTTACAGTCCAACGGGAGACAGAAACATAATTTACAGATTAGAAGAATTACTTAGTGTATGTAAAATGATGTGTGCAAAAATGCTGAGGTGGTGCAAAGGTGATGAGAGAACAGTTGGGAGGACGTAACCTGGAGAGAAGATAAATTAATCTGATAAAAATTCTGTGGGAGGAATGATTTCAGAAGGACTTTAAAGATGGGGATAGCAGAGATCTGGGCAAATCTGAAAGGGGAAGGAGTTCCAGGCAGGAGGAAGGGTGTGAGCCAGGGGTTATAGATAGGAGAGTTCAGAACAAGGCACAGAGAACTTATGGGGGCTGGAGAGTGTGAGCAGGGGTCTAGTAGAAGAGAGTGGATAGTTAAGGGGGTAATTAGCTGACAGTCAATGATCAGAAGCTTTTGCTTGATGTGGAGAGGAATGGCTAACAATTGAAGGCCCTTGTGAAATGTACAGACCATGAGCAGAATGACATTTTTGAAAAAGGATCCAAACTGCTGAGTGAAGAAGAGCCTGGAGCAGAAGGAGGCTGAAGGCAGGAAGACCAGAGATGAACCTGATTCAGAAGTCTAGTTGGAATACAATGGATTTCTAGACCAGAGTGGTGATCATTTGTATGGAGAGGAAAGGGTAAAAATGTCATAGAGTCTGACATGATGTAGCATCAGACTGAGTATGACAACTGAAAGAGAGTGAAGGGTCAAGAAGGATAATGCCAAGATTATGGGCTTCAAAGATAGGGAGGATAGGGTTTTTGACAACTTTGAGAGGTAATTTAGGTGGAGGAGAGGTTACGGAGGGAAGATGAATTTTGTTTTTGATATATTGAACTTAAGGTGTTGGGACAATCACGTGGAGACGTGCAGCAGCAATGGGAAATGAACTCTTGGACCCAAAAGACCTCCTTATAGCCAAATCCAATGGACTCTACTCTCTCATAATCTTCCCCGATCTCTAAGATACAGATCGCTTCCTCTCTGGGGCTCTATCAGGCATTGGTTTTGTTCACTTGGGATCAATCTGGTTCTCCTTCTATCTCTCTGACCACTCCTCAGTTTCATTTGCAGTTTTTTTCCACCTATCGACCCTTAACTGTAGATGTTCTACAAGACTCCTCTGGGGGTCTCCTAGTCTTCCTTTTCAACACCAACCCTCTCAGTGAGCTCCCCCACTCACATAACTCTATATGAATGACTACCCTGGTATACCTCTCTAGTCCTGATTTTAATCTACGATTTCCCATTTCCTCAAACCTATAGGCATCACCACTTGGATACTAGTAATAATTGTGATATTTGTTTAGACTCGATCGAGGGGTAGTGAGCAGTTAAGGTTAGTGTTAGAGGCATGAAATGTGTGTTAGAGGTGTGAAATATGTGTTGAAAGAGAGCAAAGAGTCAAGAAGGATAATGCCAAGGCTGTGGGCTTCTAAGACAGGTGGGATAGGGCTGTGGTCAACTGTGACAGGTAATTTAGGTGGAAGAAAGGTTGGAGAGGGAAGATGAGTTTTCTTTTTGAGTTTTGGGTTCTAGTAGGAGATCAGGGAGGTAAGGTTGGAAGGGGAGAACTGACTGAATGTTGTCTACCTTTACGGGAAAGTCTGGGAGAGGCAGAGTTTGGGTGGGAAGATGAGTTCTGTTTTAGACTTACCAAGTTTAGGATATCGGCAGACTCTCCAAGAAGAGATGTCTTGCAGGTAGAAGAAAATATAAGATTGCACAAGGGGGAGAGAGGTCACCGTTGGAGAGATAGGTTTGGGAATCACCCACATATTGATGGTAGTTGAAGCTGTAGATACGGAAACCCAGAACTGGACCTTGAGGGACTCCCACAGTTAGGAAATGCTAAATAAGAGAACTAAGCTTTTCCTGAGAAACCGATTCATTTTTGAAATGAGGAATCATAGTGCCAAATGAGTCGGTGGAAAATATTTTTCTTTATCTCCTGAGTTTTAGCAACAGAAAAATCTATAATAGGTACTTTCACTTCAAACATACCAATTAACGAGAAACACCTCAGTCCATAAAATTCCTCAAGAGTTTAGGTTTCCTCTGAGTGCACAATTCATTAAAATATATTTTTCTTAATACATTCAACCACTGCAAAATACTGAATTTACCAGCACTGTCATCCCCAGCATCACACATACAGTTTATCTTGTCATCTGGGAAAGGTTAAAAAATAGCATTTCTATATACATGCTTATATACATACATTACTCTCATACACATATCAGTTCTAAAACTACAAGCAGAGACAAGCTGTCACACCACAAAAAAAGACAAAAAAACCTTCAGCGACTCTATTTTCATTTGTAATCCCAAATCTAATGAAAACCAACCAGGCTTTCTTGTAAACAAAGCAATTACACTCCCACAATTTACGGACTTCAGATATCTGGCTTACAGTCTACAGAAATAAGTGATGTTGGGCACGGGGTGCTGTCCCTGCCAGTGTAACCACCAACCATAAGGGCAGAACTGCTGATACCCAGTAAGTGAGGAAGCTATGCTGGTGCTAGAACAGCAGAGTTGGGTTAGCAATTCCGGCCTGGGCCAAAATTGCAATAACTATTGCATTTCCTCGCCCTGAAATTGGGTGCCCTGGTCTACCCCCAAGTCAAGAGCAGTGGCAGGAAAAACCAGTGTGCTAGAGGCGACGAGACAATCGGATTTCTTGAGAGAAACAAGACTTCTTTAAAGGACAAGGTGCTCAGACAGAGATGTGAGGAGTCGACAGTGTATTTTGGGGGCTTAATGCAGCCTTGGCCAGGAAAAGGCACCACATCTCCTAGGACTCTGACAGTAAATTTTACAGACAAGGAAAACAGGAGTCACTTAGTGGTGCTGACCTCTTCTAAAGCATGTAGAAAATGTTCTCAGGCCTCAAAGAAGCTACATCAAAAGGAAGAAGAAACAGTAGACTACTCCAATTATCAAAGCCTCTAACCTCTCTCTAGTTCTGGAAAGAGGCCTCTTTGACCTGCTGCTGTACACATTCAGAACTGTAATTTCAGATCCAACTCGAATTGCAATTTATCTCTTCCGGGCAGTAGCATTATCTTCGAGGTGCAGCAAGATATGCAGGGAGACTATCAAGACCTCTGCACCATATTCATCAGTCTTAAAGTAGCATTTGACACTTTCAACAGGCTGGACTTTGGCCGTTACCAGATTAATATGGCTATCTGGAGAGGTTAAGAACATAGGCGATGGGATGACTGGGGTAAGGCCAATGATCCATTCAGCCCAGCAGTCTATCTTCAACAGTGGCAACAAGATGCTTAGAGACAAATGGGAGGGTTGTCGTCCTTGACATCCAAATTCATCAGGCGAGAGATGATTGAATTTTTTTAGAACTTCTCTATCAAAGTGATAGGTTCTGTTTCATACGGTCTCTTTTGCATAGCCAGGCCTGAAGTAAGAAATCTGGAATCCAGTAAACTGGTGAAACTAATTATCTCAGTAAAGAGGGAAGGTAAAAAATTTGGAAAAACCTTTAACTTTCAAAATAGTCACAGCACTCCAAGAATTTGAAAAAGTAGAGGATGGGCAAGGAGGCTGATAAAAGGCAAATAAATTCCTTTTCTTCCTGTCACCACGATCTATTAGAAGCAAAAGCAGCATGGCCCGTTGGAAAGAGCATGGGCTTAGAAGTCAGAAGACCTGGGTTCTAATACCAGCTCTGCCATTTGTCGACCATGTGATATTGGACACATCACTTCACTTCTCTGTGCCTGTTACCACGTCTGTAAAATGGGCATGAAGACTTGTGAGACAGGGACTGTGTCCAACCTGATTACCTCATATCTACCCCAGTGCTTAGAACAGTGCTTGATTCTGTAACAATAATAATAATGGTAATTAAGCGCTTACTATGTGCCAGGCACTGTACTAAGCGCTTGGGGGGATACAAGCAAATCAAGTGGAACACAGTCCTTCTCCCAGGTAGGGCTCACAGTCTCAATCCCCGTTTTACAGATGAGGTAACGGGGGCACAGAGAAGTGAAGCGACTTGACCGAGCTTCCACAGCAGACAAGTGGTGGAGTCGAGATTACAACCCATGACCTTCTGACTCCCAGGCCTGTGGTCTATCTACTAGGCCATGTGTAAGCACTTAACAAATACCATAATAACAAATACAATGAAATAATTATCATGATACCATCATTATTCATCAGGGTCAGATTTGTTGTTGCCTGGAAGATTTTTCATAGTGCCCTCTTGGGGGGGTGAAATTTTAAATAATAAGGTAAAGAGCTTTTTGGTACATAAAAAATACTGCATATGGAAAACAAACTCAAGTGGCATTAATGACACTTCCCAGAAACCTCAATGCCCTTCCTGGGAAATTATCTCATTAGCAAGCCACTGGTAGAAGGCTGTTTACCTGTTTGAAAAATGACAGCTGTAACTAGAGTATGGATTCTGAAGGTTTAAAACATATAACTCGGAATAATAAAGGTTTATTCTTTCAGATAAAGCCTGGGTTTCAATTTCACAAATTTCATTTTAGTTTCTTATTTTTATGATTCACCTTCAATAGCATCTGGCCAGCATGACTTCTACTGTTATATTACTTCTTTCTGGCATTTGCAAATGATACAAATGGCTCAACAAATGCTTAAAAGCTCAGTTCCCTCTTGGCACACTAATCTTGCTGAGTTTAGGGTATCGGATGCCAGTATCAGTCCAAATTTATCACTATCCAAATCGGGACTTTGAGGTGAGGCCTCATTATTTGGGTGAGAAGAATGATGACAGCCACTAGAGAAAAAGGCCACAACTAACCACAGACCCTAGCTATGCAGGAAACATCAAATTCTGTACAGAAGAGGAATAAGGGAAATCTCCCCCGCTTGTATCTACCCCAGTGCTTAGAACAGTGCTTGACACATAGTAAACGCTTAACAAATACCATCATCGGGGAAGCAGCATGGCCTAGTGGATAGACCAGGGGCCTGGGAGTCAGAAGGACCTGAGTTCTAATCCCGGCTCCCACTCGTCTGCTGTGTGACCTCGGGCAAGTCCCTTCACTTCTCAGTGCCTCAGTTATCTCATCTGTAAAATGAGGATTAAGACTATCTGTGAGCCCCATGTGGGACAGGGACTGCATCCAACCTTAGTTTGTATCTACCCCGGCGCTTAGAACGGTGCTTCACACAAAGTAAGCCCTTAACAAATACCATCAGCATTATTACTATTATTGATAACAATAATTATTACATATATTCTAAAATACACATTGGTTTTATTGTCTGTGGAGACTTTGGACATTCATCAATAAACTAAATTGACTCGGGTCAATCATGGAAGAATTAGGATGGTTTATGAATTATTAATGTTTTTCTTACTATCTTTGGCAGTCAAGAGACCAGAGTTCTAGTCCCAGCTCTCTTACTGCTTGCTGGGTCACTCTGGCCACTTAGATTCTGTGCCTCTGTTTCCACATCTGTACAATGGGGATAAGATTGACTGTGACTACCATGAGGGTCAGAAACTCTGTCCGATTTGATCTTGTATCTACCTTAGCATTTAGCATGAAGTAAGCTCTTAAGAAATACTATAGTTATTATTATATCAGATTTCTTAACTCATATCACAAAATAGAAACAACCCCTAGCATGAGACATTGTTTTTTAAACTGCTGTCAGAAATCATCCATTCGTAGAGTTGGATACTTTCCTAGATGCAAAATTGCCATGATTAAGCCTATCTACACAGGGATGAAGCAACCAAGTAGCAAATAACCTTTAAACTTGATGAATATAAAACTCCAGCTGCTCCTGAAAAAGTACATGTTCTCAGGTGCCTAGTTCTACAGGACAAGACACTTTAATGTTTAATTTTTAGTACACAGGATATGAGGTTGCTACCAGTAGCATCTAAATTTCTAAAGAGGAAGTCACTTACCACATATTTCATTGCTTTCCCTGGAGGGAAGAACATGTAAACATGTAAAGATACCTATTTTTCAAAAATGGAGAGGGCTAGATTCTTTCTCCTGTTCACTCATTCCCTTCAGGAACAGGGGGAAAACATCAGAGTTAAGGGTATGATAAAAGAAAAAGAGACAACCTAAAGCCGAATCGCTTCTCTGAGTTGACTGGTTTCAATAATCTGTGCAACATAAGAAGCCAGCACTAGTGGTTTAAGACATGGAATGCAAATCTCTGGTTTAATCCCTTATGTTTACTGAGTTTCAAGTAATGTGGAAAGCTAGGCAACAGGGGTAACATAACAGTCCATCTGGAGTGCAGGATTTAGAGTTGGTGAAGTTTATTTTGAGCAAAGGTGTCCTGAAGCTGGCGAGGCAAAAGAGAGAGCCACTGGTAAATGTGTTTTAGTGGCTGGCATCGAGCCTATCATCAATATCATCACCATTGTAATTATTTTTAAGCACAATGTGTCAGCACTATACTAGTCACCGAGAAATTTTCAGTGAGGATTGACATGTACCCTGCCTTCAGGCAGTTCTCTATTTACAATGGATAGGCGATATACATAAAAACTGTGGACTGATCATGTACAAACTTTTGACAAAACCTCTAATGATCCAGAAACAACAATTTAAACAGTTAACCGCCTTTCTAGGATCAATGATCAGCCCAAGGTTTCAGAAGTTCCAATTTTCTCTTTCATTCAGTACTATTTGCTGAGCACCTGTTGAATGCAGAGCACTCTATTACATGCCTGGGAGAGCAAATTAAAAATGAAAATAATGGGTCTTCAAAGGGCTTATGATCAATGGGGGAGACCTGCATAAATTGTAAATACACAGTGGGAGCCGGAGGAAAAACATGGATGCAGTTGGCTATAACAATTTAGAGGCTACATGGCTGACACCTTGTCTTGCTCACTAGAGAAGCAGCGTGACTTAGTGGAAAGAACACAGCTTGGGAGTCAGAGGTCGTGGGTTCTAATCCAAGTTTCGCCACTTATCCGCTGTGTGACTTCGAGCAAGTCACTCAACTTCTCTGTGCCTCAGGTACCTCGTGTGTAAAATGGGGATTAAGACTGTGAACCCCACGAGGGACAACCTGATTACCTTGTATCTATCCCAGTGCTTAGAACAGTGCTTGGCACATAATAAATGCTTAACAAATACTATCATCATTATTATTATTATTAAAAATATAGAGGTCAGAATCTACTCCTCGAGCATTTGAGAGTCTATTAACGAGAGTTTGGGTTTCAGGCCTCATACCCCTTGGGTGGAGACGTCTGATATCAATGGGAGATTTCAGAGGATATGTTATATTGTTGAACTCTCCTGAGCGCTTACTTAGTACAATGCTCTGCCCACAGTAAGCGTCCAATAAATATGTTTGATTGACTGACTGACTAAAAAGGGTGAGGGAAGAGCGGCTCAAACCAGTTGACAATTCTTCATCATCCCCCCTGGAGCTTCGGGGAATAGTGGACATAAGGAAGCTGGATTGTAGGCCTCACCTCCCCATGGCTCGGGACTTCAAGGGTTAGGAAAATCTGGCTGCATGAACACTATGGATATGCAGGTAGGGAGGAAAGGACAACAGGTCACAGCAGCAAACCCAGCGACTGCCATCTGTTACATCTCGAGAAAACAGTAAATAGTGGGCAGAGTGAAGAAGCATAAGAACTAGGTGACAGGTCTGGAGCACGATTCCAAACTGCAATTTATAAATTCGTTAGTGGGAGTGGGGAGAAAAAAGAATTCTCCACTATGAACTCAGTTGGAATTTATTGTTCCAGCTGTGAATTACAGGCTGGAGTGACAATACTGTTACTTATGCAGTATCAGCCTCAGTTTGTTCCTTCAGTTATGGGGATGACACAACCTACTCAGCTTCTAGTTCAAGAACCATGAGCCCTGAGTTGCCGTAAATTATAGGAGTAGTAATCACTCTGAAATGTTGTGAATTTCTTACTCAATGCAATATATACATCTCTTGGGCCTGCCCCACTATAAAGAAACTCCCAAAACTCACAAACCTTTTTTCGTTTTATTTTTTCAGGGTTCAAGATCCAACCAGGTATAAACTTACTTTGACATTTCCCACTCTTATACCATCTTGCAAATTTCTTGAGTGGTATTCCCCTTCCTACATGTCACCCTCACCCTCTGACAAATCCACTACTTTTCATCTTTTGTTTATTGAGAGTTACACTTCACTGCTACTGTTTCACCAGAGCTTCGGAAGGGAAATGGGGGGAGATTCAAGGGTCTTCATTTACCTAAAGAGATTCATGGGTTGCCTATAGTAAACACCACATAAAATAAATAAACATTGGTTTACCTAAGGGACCTTGACTAAGTATTAACTAGTGTGCTGTTAAATAACACTGCTGGAGCTAGTACTGTTGACTAAAAAGCACCACTTTCCATCTTATGATGGAAACAAGTCCTTAAAACAAAAGCCATAACTTATTCTAAGTGACTCCATGAAATCCCTATAGCTTAATCAATTTTTTATCTTTGATATCGGCCAATTATAAATCCTATATACCATAAGAAAATAAAATGAAACACTGTTTCAAGAAATTCTATACTCCATGAATGATACTTATCCAATACAACCAGGTCTGAAGACTCCTGGAAGTTCCTGGAAGAACAATTTCTTTCGTTTTTTTTCTCTATCAGCAATCTAAGTCATTTCAACTCTCTTCCCAAAGATAATGCAGTCCAGTGAAAATGCAATAATTTTTGATATCGAATTTCCAGATTAAGGACATTCAAGTTTTAGTAGGGATGAAAAAATGGTAACAACAACAAGAAGCAATACATTCAACATGAACAAGCAGAGAAACATAGTGGGTTAAAAAAAAATTAACATTCCAAATTTAGATTTTTCATTAATTTTTAAAAAGGGAAAAAGAGGAACAATGTAATACCATCCCTCACCAAAGAAACGGTAAACACTCTGTAGCATCCCTTAACAACAAAAAAAAATTCTGGAACTAAAAGCACCAGTAAGATTGTTTTCCCCCAATGTCTCTTTCCTTCACCATGTGTTTCCAGAAAGAGTTTGCCAGATAAAAAGGTCAGAAATTCAGTGCTTATCTAGTTTTGCAGTACTTTGCCAAGCGCCTGCAACCACCTGCCACAGTAAAAAGCATTTACATTCTTGGATCTGAAATAACTTGAGATAAAAATCTAATTGAAAGCAGTAACTTTTTTTTTGTATAGAAACAGCACAGTGATCTTCATTAGCAGCTGAAACACTGATCTTAATGGGCTCACTACAATTCAAGTGAACATTAAAATCAAACTCAAAGATAAAGTTTGTTTTCATAGCTAGTTTATAAAATAACCTTTCAATCCATTTGGAAACTATAGGTGGTGAGAAACCTGTATACACCTCAAAGGCCTTTTGTTGTTTGTACTCTCCCAAATGTTTAGAACAGTGCTTGATACATAGTAAGTGCTCAATAAACACCACCAATTGATTGAAAGTCAACAAAAATGGTGCCATTCCTACAAACTGACACTGGAAGGATTGAATCAATTGAGTAGGTAGTTCTTGCTAATAATGATGGTATTTGTTAAGCACTTACTATGTGTCAAGCACTGTGCTGCGCACTGGGGTAGATACAAGCTAATAAGGTTGGACACAGTCCCTGTCCCACTTGGGGCTCACAGTCTTAATCCCCATTGTACAGATGAGATAACTGAGGCACGGAAAAGTTAAGCCACTTGCCCGAGGTCACACAGCAGGCAGGTGGCAGAGCCGGGAGTAGAATCCAGGTCCTTCTGACTCCCAGGCCCGTGTTCTATCCACTAGGCCATGCTGCTTCTCTGCTTCTCTGCCCTAGGTTCTGCCAGCTGGTCAGGTCGACCAGTGTTGACCTGGTGTTCAGAACAGACCATACCAAAAAATGGGAGTTTCCTCCCCTGCTCAAATCAACTCCATCCCAGGGAATTAGCATTCGGAAAATACTAGCCTGGCTGTCCCCTATGTGTTATGTATGCAATGTTTAGCCGCAGCATTCATCAGGACTAAGTCTTTTCCTCTAATGTTCAAAGCTGGAGAGAGGCATCAATTCACTGCTTGTTCTAAACCAATCCACTACTCTTATCTTGAGGGATCACACCCCAGCCAACTCCTGCCTAGCCACTCAGTTCTGGAATTGACAGCACAATCCTCCACTTCCCACACAGTCAACAAAGTCATGCCAGCTTTAAGAAATCTCACAGTTTAGTAACAGTTTCAATTTGGGGGTGATGCAATCACCCACGGAAGCATTATTTTTCCGAGTAGATCATTTCTTGCCTTTCAAAACCCCAAAGGGATCTGCTACTCTCTGGTCCTCTCCAAAAGACAGTGATATTTATTGTTCTCTCATATGTTTTAAGTGCTCCTTTGTTAACTGGGGTTGTTCGATTTAGTTGTTTCCAGACTGTTCCTCCATAAAAACCAAAGGCAATCTAACATTGTGAACTTTACATTCAGGTCTGTCTAAAACAATAATATCCTGAATACAGCATATTTTGCAGCCTACAGGTATGGACCTGTGATCAGTAAATTTAATTTCCATTATCACATTTCTAATCTTTTTTACGACTCTTCTTTACAGTGGATTATGCTTCCTTGCAATTGTTTGCTCTTGATCTTAAACTGAAGGATAGAGGACTCCACCAATTCCAAACAACAGGCACATCAGCAAGGAAAAACACTAAGGCATATCAGGGAGGACCTTAGGGAACACAGCATAATAAGAAAGTGTAGACACTGATGGTGTCTGCACAGGACCCCAGAGTTTTGGGGGATAAAAAAATCAATCTTTGAACCAAATCTATTCATTCAATCATATTTATTGAGTGCTTACTGTGTGCAGAGCACTCTACTAAGCATCTGGGAGAGTAAAATACAATAATAAACAGACATATTCCCTGCCTATAACGAGCTTACAGTCTAGAGGGGGGACTCTAGACGGTACATAGTGTTGGTATTTGTTAAGCGCTTACTATGTGCCGAGCACTGTTCTAAGCGCTGGGGTAGACACAGGGGAATCAGGTTGTCCCTCGTGGGGCTCACAGTCTAAATCCCCATTTTACAGATGAAGGAACTGAGTCACAGAGAAGTTAAGTGACTTGCCCACAGTCACACAGCTGACAAGTGGCAGAGGTGGGATGACAAGGTTAACAAAAAGCTCCACCTTAAGATTAGAGCTTGGATTGTTTGGTACCAGCAAGGTTCTTGCTTTGGCCTGCCTCCAAACCCATCCTGGCAGCAAGTCCACCTATTGGGTCAAGGGCACACTTCAGATTTTTTCACCCTCCTCATCTATGTACCTCATGACCCTGGAACATCTTAGGGCAGTTCCAACAGCTGGGCAGCATAAGACTACCACTCACTGTAAAAAATGGCCTGTCTGCTCAAGCTCAGCCAACATTTCAAGCTTTACGGAGTTAATTGCTTCAAAAGCATGAAATATCATTTACCATATGCACCATGAAGGCACTGGCAAAATCTGAGCAACTTTTCCAAGTGCCATTAGATTTGCCCTGGACAGGTATGGCCACTGTTCCCTTCAACATACAACAGTATTGATGACTCCTTGGAAGCATAGTGCTTCATTAAGCACTTAGCAGTCTTAAGTGATTCCATGGCAACAAAGTGTTCACAAAATTGCCTCCGGATTTTTTCCCCAGCATTTAGTTCAGCTTTTAGTACTTTTCTGCTCTTACAACTGCACCTACTGCACCCTAGGCCTTGTTGGCCAGATACACATATTTCTAAGCTATAAACCAAAGTCTAATATTAATTTTCATTCAGCAGTATTTATTGAGTACTTACTATGTGCAGAGCACTGTACTAAGTGCTTGGAATGTACAATTCGGTATTTTCACAGGGTCATCAGTGGAAAATGACAGAGGAAACTCTATCAAAGATTCAGTATGAATGGCAAGCACTTAAATACTATTACTACCACTCTAGACTGTAAGCACGCTGTGGACAGGGAATGTTCTACCAGTTCTGTTGAACTCTCCCAAGCACTTAGTACAGTGCTCTGCACTCTGTAAGTGCTCACTAAATAACAGTGATTGACTGGACTTAGCACTGAAATAGTTATAAACGAATAACTGACAAGCAAGGCAAGGAAACCTTGCTGTAGGAATAATCCCGATTGACCATCACGTATCATTCTGAAAAAGAAAAGTATTCCCATGTGTAAATCAAATGTGTTTCCTCCAAATGGAAATCGGGCACTGAGGCCCATGTCAAGAAAGTTTCAAAGGAAACCTGATGATCTTAATGGAAGCTTGCTTTGCCCTGAGAGTGATTTGAACCCAAAAAAAAACCCCAAAACAAAGAAAACTTCATCAGTCACATTCACATTTTTCCTCCTCCATAAACAGAAGGGTGGGGTCTTGGGGATCTCACCAAGGCACCGTTTTCTATGCAAGGTCAGTAGAAAGTTAATGTAGTTATTGATTAATACCAACGTACCTGGCTATTAGTATATTAAGCCCTGCTATCTGCCAAGTGCAAAGAGCACTTCTCTGGGAATCAGGAGACCTAAGGACTACTCCCGACTCTGCCTATAACTGGCTAATGAAAGGGAAGACCACACAGGCACTTTACAATGTGCTTACCCTCTGCCTACCTATTGCTCATTGCCCTCCGTGCTCCACCGCGCTCCAATGGGAATGTGATCAGCAGAGACACGAGCCACTAGCCCTGTAATCCATTCCACTTTACACATTCTCATTCTCAGAAGTCATTCCTGATGGGAGATTCCGTGTTAGTAAATCCACTAACAGAATATCTACACAGATCCCGAGAGGACTAGTTAAGAAATTATGGATAATGTCTTTCTGCTAACATGAAAACACATCTCATATTTTTAAAGAAATGCTTGACTAAAAGAAAAATGCTAAATGAGTCCAAATAGTAAGTATAATTTTAAGAAGAAAAAAGCAGGATGTAATTAGGCCCCTCACAGGAAACGATTATTCTGCAAAACAGTTTCTGAACTGATTTCTGGACCCATTTTCTCTGTCAGAACACTTATCATAAGGCAGTTTTGAAAAATTTCAACTAGATGCCTTTTTAAAAAATCCATGGGCTATTATTTCATCTGGGCTTTTGCAGCAGCAATCAAATCGGTTTCAAGGCAATCTGGCCTTAGATGACCCAAAGGGAATACGTGGTTCACATGCATACAGGACCCATGTCATGGGTGATATCTGCCTAGGTGAACACTGACTGCCACCCTTTCCCTAACTCACCCTTTGTGCCATTATGGAAACTCTCTATGATTATCCAAGGGTCAGTGCTCCAGGCAGTACAGCAACACCCCAATGAACCAAAATAACACTGAAGTTATTAATACTAATCACTGTGGAATTTGTTAAACATGATGTGCCAAGCACTATACTAGGTACAAAGGGTAGAGGCAAGATGATCAGGTAGGACACAGTCCCTGTCCTGTGTGGGGCTCACTGAAGTTCTCTACTTACCCTTTCTTCTCCAGTTATGAGTCACTTGACTAAAATAAGCACTTCCAACATGGTTATATTTACCAGAAAGCAGCACTGGAGCATTGTTGTTTGGGCAGGTTCCACTTCTGACCATCCACGTGACATAACTAAGCAATCCCAGCTGTACCCAAACCCACCAAAATTGGCTGAGTTATGCTTAATTGCGTGCCCAGGTTTGGTGGCTTAATTATCACACTGATGCTGATCTGAACATGATTTCTCTTCCCTTCTTTCTTATAAACATCCAAGCTGTCTGTTGGTTCAGTACATCATCTGAAAATATATCACCTTTTGGGGTATTTAGTTTAAAGATTTTTTTCTATAATTTCTGCATCAAACTGTCCTGTTAGGATACACTTCTGCAATTTCAATTTTATAAAGGCCATCACTAGTGATTGAGTCACAAGCATCACACATTAGGGAAAATTAAAGTTGTCTATTCTTAGTGGGAAATTTCTTATCATTGTATACTGAGATCTCCACGTGATACTTTTCTCTGCCCTGTGGGCAGCAAAATCGCAAGTAGGCTTATTTGTTTGCTGCTATTAGAAATTGCTGCCCTTACAAATGCACCTACTGCACTCTTGGTTTTGTTGGCCGGATACACGTATTTCTAAGCTAGAAACGAAATTCTAATATTAATTTTCACCGGCTTATCAGTGGAAAATGACAGAGGAAACTCTACCGAAGATACAGTATGAATGGACTCTCTTCAGAAGTCAATATTGTCTTTTCCAAGCCTACTCTTTCAAGGTTAAGATAATAGTCTAAATGACAGCTGAATAATTGGGCAAAATTGATGATTCCCAATGATAGATCCATGATCATTAGCAAGCCAACTATACTATTTAAACAGTTGGCTCTTCGTGTCTGACCTCCACTTCCCACCGCATATGAGATAAGATGACTTTTACAAGGTAAAAAAAATGTAAGGCTATATTAGTATAGCAGGATAAAAAAGGTCTGGTGCTTAAAATTCAGTTTGTTTGTTGCAGAAGAGATACCCATTTATCCACTCTCTTCTTCCCATTATATTGCTGTTCAAACTCTGGGACAGAGTCTGTGTCTGATTCTCACCTGCAAACTCTTTCCCAGCACTTAGTACAGTGCTCTGAACACCATAAGTGCTAAATAATTACCATTAGTTCTGCTTCATTCCTCAAGCTCATTTCCTCACTGTGCCGCCAGCCTAAGGCTCATGATCTTCCCCCTGCCTGGAACTCCTTCCTCATCGAAATTGGTCATACCCCAGCTTGCCCCATCTTCAAAGCATTTCTGAAATCCCACCTCCTTCAAGAGACCTTCCCTAATTAATTTCAATTCCCCCCATCTTTTATCCCTTAACTGCCTCCTCGCACTTTTGCCTTACCAAGCACTGAAGTACTTTCAGCCCCTCTATGGCACTTCTGTACCTATTTTATATACTCTATTATTTAAGCAATAACTCATGTACGTAGCCCCTTTTCCTTCTTCCTTCCATCTGTAATTGATTTCCTTGTCTGTCTCCCCAGCTAGATTATAAATTCCTTGAGGGAGGGGTTCCTCGAGGGAGGGAGAATCCGGTAGGTGCTCAATAAGTACTACTGATGGACTGATTTGTTAAAAAAAAAAAAAAAGTCAAAGACTGGATATTAAAGGAAAGGAATAGCCTGGTGTTAGTATAGCTGATACCAATCAACTGGGGAAAAATGTCCATTTTTCCTACCAATGAGGTAATTAAGAATTAAAAACAAAACAATCATTCAAGGTAAATTTCTGCATGGAAAAATTAGGAATCTGCTAATATAAAATGCTAATTTAATACAGTTCAATAGGGATGAATTGGCCTATAAGACAAGCTGTTTATTTTATTTGCAAGTCTCTCTGGAGAAAGCTGGGGTGCTTTCAAAAGTTTAGGTACCATTCTAATGAGATAAAGGACCCCAGAGAGGTTAAGGGAGTGTGATTGACCCATCCAGCTCATAGTCCAACCTACCCTTACATGCCCCCCTAAAATAATAAGAATAAAAAAGCTTAGAGAAGTATGTTGTGTGTATGTTTTTCCTCTGAGTGGTATTTTTTGGAAAAAAATAAAGTCTAAGATGAATGGTTTCAGTGCATTTAAGGATATTTTTCTTTTATCTGGATTTAGCACTGTAAAATGTAGATAGCCATGATGTGCTTTAGAGAGGGAAAAACATCCAGAAGTTTTTATTAATCAGCTAACAGCCTTGAGCTGGGAAGGAAATAGGCGAGGTCTCTACTCTAAAATGCAGCTAATGGACCTGACAGAGGAGGGGAGGGCAATTTGCAATCTCACAGGCACTCAGTGGAATGTGCTTCTAATGACTTGGAAGCCAGAACAGCAAGAGGCAGAGAGAGGTTTCTTAAAAACCTGGTTGCGGCCAGCGAGTCGTGACTCACATGATCACCTTCAGTGGGGCCAAGCCACAATCCAGTTCAGAGCCTCGCAAGAAGAGAGAGTGACTTTGGACTGGAGGAACTGTTCGCTGTTTACCATTTTAACTGTCAGGTAGTGGAGCAACTGAGGAAGGGCACAACTCATAAAATTGAGGATTGGAGGTCTAGGCGGAGGCTGTGGGCTGGGGAGATGAACTGCAGGACACCTAGAATTTAGCTAAATCAATCATTCAACCAATCAATCAATTGTAAGCCATTCACTGAAAGATTATTAGACTAGCCCAGAGCAGACTAAGAAAACGTTTAGTATAGACACAGGTTTGCGGTTTTACCCAGATTTTTATTAATGAGATGGGTTAAGTGTTTTCAGTTTGCAAAACTTTGAACAACAGGCACTGCGACCACCCAGTGAGGGACAGCGACAGAGGGGTCACTTTACTAACACCTAACTCCTCTCCCACCCATGTTTGGCAGGGAAAACACCTCCCCTGCTTGAACGGTGACAAGAAGGAACAGATGCCTAGCTTTCAGATGGTTGATGGTGGTTTGCATCGCGGGTGGAACTGTCAAGAACCGTGAGGATCTGGCGAACTACCCCCTCCAAGCAGTGATGGCTGTTTTGTTTTTTGCTGCTGTTGAACTGTTTTTCCTGAATTTGCCCTAATATTCCTTCCCCATTGTACCTCCTTTAGAGTGTACGTGCCTGAAGGCTGGGGACTTATCTGAATTAATTGCCTGATGCCTTCCTCCAGCACTTAGTACAGTGCTTTTGATTTTATAATCATTTTCAATGCATGTCGAATGTCTGTTTAACTCCCCCTAATTCCTTAATCCACTTTTGTCATTTTTAGTTAAATCTGCTGGCGAGCTGTATCCCGAGGACCGCAATCTATGGTTTCAGAGTGAACAGCTCCAGAAAGAAAGCAGATATAAATTCTGCCAGGGCAGAGACCGTGAATTTTCCTTTTATTGTGTAAGTGCTTTATTGTTCTGTAGACTGTCCAGTAGATGAATACTATGGATACTTAGCCACAAGGGGAAGCTAGTGAAAACTGCGCAGGATTGGGAGTCAGGGGAAGCAGGTTCGAGGCCCAGATCCACTACTAGCCTGCTGTATCACCTTGGTTAAGTCACTTATCTCCTCTGGGGCTCAATTTCCTCATCTGCAAGAAAGGGATAAAATAGACTGTGAGCCTTGTGTAGGATAGGGACTGTGGCCAGTCGCATAATCTTGTATCTACCTCATCTTTTAGCATGTAGTAAGTGCTTAATAAATCCAACAATAATAATAATGATAAGGGACTAAACAAAATAGATTAAGAAGTGCTTTGCAGTTGGGAGAATTTCTCCAAATCTCAGAAGCAAGAGGAAGGACGGCCACCCTTCTTTTCAAAATTCTTGGCTTGCTGGATCTAGGAAATCAGGCTTGAAACAGGTCTGAGGCCTTTAAAAGAAATTTTCCAAGTTGAGTTTACTTTCAGTAATTTAAGAAGTTTGATTACATTTAATGACCAGAGGCCACATTTCCATTAACAGCAGTGCATTAGATAAATGTTTCCATAGCCAAGATGCTAAAGAGAGTTGAAGTCGCTCCACTACAAAGAATACCTGGCTCACCCTCTCATTCCAGAATACTGTTGTCATCAGAAAGAAGGAAATCAAGCACAAAACATAGTTTTACCACCAAGTAAAACCTAGCTTTGCCCACATCACCTTTTAGGAAGGACATAATCAGTCAATCAATCAATGGTATTTATTGAGAGTTTACTTTGTACAGAGCACTGTAGTACGTGCTTGAGAGAGGACAATACAACAGAATTGGTGGACATAATCTCTGCCCACCATGAGTTTACAGTCCAGAGAGGGAGACAGACATTAATATGAATAAACTATGGCTATAATACAGATATAATAGGGCATCAATCATATTTATTGAGCACATGCTGTGTGCAGAGCACTCTACTAAACGCTGGGGAAAGGACAGTATAACATAGTTGGTAGACATGTTCCCTGCCCACATTGAGCTTACAGTCTAGAGGGGGGTAAGGATAATCAAGATGATCAGGGATGGGAAAATTTCCTTATGAAGGACTGCAAAGAATATCTGGAGAAATGAAGGCTGAGAGGGTACATGGGTGAAGTTTACAGATTCATGAAAGGTGAGAACAGGGTGAACAAGGCATTGTTGTTTACCAAACCCCAACAGTAGGATGAAGGGGCACCCACTTGAAAGTGATAGATCCAAAGAGACCCAAAGAAAACTCTTCTTCAAATAGCAGGTGAAAAAATATGGAATTTATTTCCATAATACAGTGGTTCAAGAGGGATCTGGAGAGAAAATCAGGGATGTAGAATGAAACTTTAATTATTAGGAAGGGTATGAAGAAAGACAATTATCACATTATTCTTCCAAATTTTGAATTGATTGAACTTTGGCATTTCCCGATGATGGCATTTCTTATTGTTCTTATGATCTTAATAGCATCCATTTCAGTCCTGGAAGGCAGTTAAGAACATATTTCTAAGCTAAAATATTTGCTAAGCCTGATTCAGTCAATCAGTCAATGGTATTGATTGTGTGTTTACTGTGCAGAGCAATGTACTAAATGATTATTGAGCCAAGGTTCAATATTCCTGATCCAAGGCTCCTGAGGGCCCAGCAGTTTTGTTGTTATTGTTGTATTTTTTTATGGTATTTTTTATGCACTTACTGCAACAGCCTCCTTGCTGACCTCCCTGCCTCCTGTCTCTCCCTACTCTAGTCCATACTGCACTCTGCTGCCTGGGTCATTTTTCTACAAAAACGTTCAGTTTCCCCACTCCTCCAAAACCTCAGTGGTTACCCATCCCCCTTGGCATCATATAGAAATGCTTTACCATCAGCTTTAAAGCATCAATCACCTTGCCCCTTCCCACCATATCTCGTTGCTTTCCTAATACACACTCTGCTCCTCTTACACCAACCTACTCATTGTACTTCAATTTCGTCTATCTCTTGCCCACTTCCTGCCTCTGGCTTAGAATCTCCTCCCTCTTCACAGCCGACAGATGATCACCCTCCCCAGCTTCAAAACCTTATTGAAAGCACAACTCCTCCAAGAGGCCTACACCAATTATATCCTCAATTCCTCTTCTCCCACCCCCTCTGCACTTGAATTTGCCATCTTTTTTCACCCCTCCCTCGGGCCTAGAGCACTAATGTACATTTCTGTAATTCATTTATTTGTATTAATGTCTGACTCCCCCTCTAGATTGCAAGCTCACTGAGGGCAGGGAACATATTTACCAACTCTGTAATACTGAACTCCCCCAAGTGCTTAGTACAGTGCCCTGCACACAGTAAGTGCTCAATTAATACAATTGATTGATCTAGTAGAAATAGTAGCATTTGACTGGGATTAGAGTTCTAATCTCAGCTCTGCCATTATGACAAACCCATTGCTCAATCAATGGTATTTATTGAGTGCTTACTGTGTGCAGAGCATGGGAGAGTAAAATACAACAGGGTTGGTAGACACATCCCTTACCTACAAGCTTATGTCTAGAGAGTGAGAGACATTAATATAAATATTGAACCACACATAAGCCACTCAACATCTCTACCCTCATTTCCCCTTCTTGTAAAATGAAGCTGTCTCTACCTCACATGGTGGGGGAGGGATACTAAGACAATAGATAGGGAGTTGAGAAATGATCTATCTATAAATCTGGGATAGGATTTAAATCAGAGGTAGCCAAACTGGCTTTTGTACTATTTGTGGATCTTTTGAAGTCAAAGTGCAATCCTGGGTGGCCCTCAGAAAACACACAGCCAGCGAGTCTCCACCCATTAGCTGGTGGCTGCCTGCCAGGTTTCACTCCCACCCGCTATTCCAAGTGACCCTCCCAGTCTGCATCGCCCCCACCCATCACTTCCAAGCAAGATCAGGCCCACCCACTGTGACAAAATGTAGAAAAGGGGATGAGAGCAACATTAAAAAGTCAGCTATGGAGACCATGAAGACTGAGAAGGAGAAAAGTTACATGCAGGGGATTGGGGTAGGAGCACAAGTTGCCACTTTCATGAGCAACACATCCTTCATAGCTCCAGTCCCTACGTCATGCAACCCTTAGCTTCTAAGGTACCTTACATGCTCTCATGGTCAGTAGGTTTGATCACCTCTCCATATATGTTGCTCCTCAATCCTAGTAAAGACTACATGGTAATTGAATATAAAAAACCATCAGCACACTCACAAGAGAATTGGTCGTTTTAGGGTCCCATGGTTATTAATCGAAGAGTTGGAAAGAATCTTTCCAGGGCTTAAATAGTGTTGATTCTTAACATCTCAGATTTTTCATACTTAAAAAAAAACACCCCCAAAACAAACACACGTAGAAGAAATTCATCATCTGGGTTAGAAAGCAGATAATGGGATTATATGTCCATTTTGGGGTTTCTGGGCTAGCTCTGCTTCTGTTTGCTTTCCTGCCTTTCTCTGAATGTGTTTGAGTTTATGTATGTGTATGACTGGTAGTCTTTATGCGTTTGTTAAATGCAACCCTGCCTTCTGTGTGTCTCTACTAGTACGGCTCTTTCGCTGATTGACTCTTCACACTTGCTTGGAGAAACAGGAATGCATCTGCCACTGCCTCTTTGGGTCCTCTGTCTGCATGTAGTCCTCTAGACTGTAAGCTCATTGAGGGAAGGGAATGTGTCTATTAACTCTGTTTTGATGGATTATCCTACTGGCTAGAGGGTTTGCAGGGACACAGTCAGAGATAACCAAGCTGTTAACCATCGGGTAGATCGAAAACATTCCTCTTTCCAATCACAAGCTGCTTTCCGGGAGTAGAGGAGGGTATTCATTCAGTCGTATTTACTGAGCGCTTACTATGTGCAAAGCAGTGTACTAAGCGCTTGGGAGAGTACACTATAACAACAGACACATTCCCTGCCCAGTGAACTCACAGTCTTGAAGGAGAGACAGACATTAATATAAATAAATAAATTACAGATATATACATAAGTCCTGTGGGGCAGGGGTGGGGAATGAATGAAGAGAGCAAGTCAAGGACACACAGAAAGGAGTAAGAGAAGAGGAAAGGAGAGCTTAGTCAGGGAGGGCTTCTTGGAAGAGATATGCCTTCGATAAGGCTTCCAAGCAGGGAAGAGCAACTGTCTGTCTCATATTCTATTTATTGCTATTGTTTTTGTCTGTCTGTCTCCCCTGATTAGACTGTAAGCCCGTCAAAGGGCAGGGACTGCCTCTATCTGTTACCGATTTGTACATTCCAAGCACTTAGTACAGTGCTCTGCACATGGTAAGCGCTCAATAAATACTATTGAATGAATTAATGAATGAATGAGGAGAGAATGCACTCCAGGCCAGGGAGGGGTGTGAGCCAGAGGTCGGCAGTCAGATAGACGAGATCGAGACACAATGAGAAAGTTACCATTAGAGGAAAAAAGTGGGCAGGCTGGGTTGTAGTAGGAAAGTAGCAGGGTGAGGTAGGAGGGGGCAAAGTGATTGAGTGCTTTAAAGCCAACACTGAGGAGTTCTTGTTTGCTGTAGAGGTGGATGGGAAACCACTGGAGTTTTTTGAGGAGTAAGGAAACATGGTCTGAATGTTTCTGTAGGAAAATGATCAGATGGCAGAGTGGAGTATGGACTGGAGTGGGGAGAGCAAAAGGCAGAGAGGTCAGCCAGGAGGCTGATAAAATAATCAAAGTGGGATAGGATAAGTGCTTGGATTAACGTGGTAGCAGTTTGGATGGAGAAGTAAGAGTTAAGGAAGTAGGGCTACATGACAGACCATAGATATGAAATTATGTGAAATGGCCCTATGTGAGGTTCTGGTGTATTATATTTTTGGGAGCTTAAGCTCTTCCTCTGTCCTAAAATAAGGAGGTAATTCTGACTCACCTTTCAAAATTTCTGGCATACACTCTTATAAAAATGCTTTTATCAGATGCCAGACTTTATATTGGGTGTGTGCTATGGGCAGAATATTTTTCTAGAAAAACCTTTTTTAACTTCTGGATAACATCTGGAAGCTTGAGTTCACTTTCCCCATTGTGAAAGAGATGAAACAGGGTGGTATACAACCTGCACTGGGCATTACAGGCACCTAAGGTTGCTAGGCCCATTGAATATTGCAGTTTTTTGTTTAGCTGGTTTAAGTTACTTGTTAAGCACTTATTATGTGCCAATCAGTGTGCTAAGCACTGGGGTAGATACAAATCAGTCAGGTTGGACCCAGTCCACGCCCCACATGGGGCTCACAGTCTTAATGCGCATTTTACAGATGAGGTTACTGAGACACAGAGAAGAGAAGTGACTTGCCCATCATCACATAGCAGATAAGTGGAGGAGCTGGAATTACAACCCAGGTCCTCCTGACTCCCAGGCCCGTGCTCTATCCATTAGGCCACATTGCTGTAGTACTATGCAAAGGAACTATTCTCCCTGGACTGGACTACTCCATCAGCCTCCTTTCTGATCTCCCATCCTCTTGCCTCTCCCCGTTTCAGTCTATACTTCACTCCACTGCCTGGATTATCTTTCTGCAGAAATGCTCTGGGCATGTCAGTCCCCTCCTCAAAAATCTCCAGTGGTTGCCTATCAACCTTCGCTTGAAGCAAAATCTTCTTACTTTTGGCTTCAAAGCTCTCCATCACCTTGCCCCCTCCTACCTCACCTCCCTTCTCTCCTACAGCCCAGGCCGCACACTTCGCTCCTCTGCCGTTAATCGCCTCATTGTGCCTCGTTCCCGCCTGTCCCACCGTCGGCCTGTGGCCCACGTCCTATCTCTGACCTGGAATGCCCTCCCTCCTCACTTCCGCCAAACTAACTCTCTTCCCCTCTTCAAAGCCCTACTGAGAGCTCACCTCCTCCAGGAGGTCTTCCCAGACTGAGCCCTCCCTTTCCCTCTGCTCCTCCTCCCCTACCCATTCCCCCTATTCTCTTCCTCTGCTCTGCCCCCTTCCCCTCCCCACAGTACTTGTATATATTTGTACATATTTATTGCTCCATTTTATTAATGATGTGCACTTATCTATGGTTCTATTTATCTATTTTGATGGTAGTGATGCCTACTTGTTTTCTTTTGTTGTACGTTTCCCCCTTCTAGACTGCCAGCCCGTTGTTGGGTGGGGATGGTCTCTGTTGCTGAATTGTACTTTCCAAGTGCTTAGTACAGTGCTCTGCTCACAGTAAGCGCTCAATAAATATGACTGAATGAATGAATCTACCCTAGTGCTTAGTACAGCACTTGGCATGCAGTGGATAGAGCATGGGTCTGGGAGTCAAAAGGACCTGGGTTACAATCCCAGCTCTGCCAACTGTCAGCTGTGTGACCTTGGGCAAGTCACTTAATGTCTCTGTGCCACAATTTCCTCATCGGTAAAATGGGGATTAAGACTGTGAGCCGTATGTGGGACACAGACTGTGTCTGACCTGATTCGCTTGTATTTACCTCAGTGCTTAGTACAGTGTCTGGCACATAGTAAGCACTTAAATGGCATAAAAAAAAAGTGCTTAAGACTCTAAGTCCCCTGAGGGGAGGGATGGTGCCTCCAACTCTACTGTACTGTACTTTCCCAAGTGCTTAGTTCAGTGCTCTGCACATAAAGTAAGCACTTCATAAATACCATCATTATTCTTATTGTCATTATTATTCTCTGACTGAAATGTTGGGATAAATACTTTTCTCTTTGTCTTCCTAACTCTCTACAGAAAGCCTCTGTAGCTTTATTCATGGTGGTCCATGAATAGCCAAATCCATTACCTTACATGGCTCTTTTTTTTAATGAACTCCCCTACATTTCTTAGAAGGTAAATAAATTTGTTTCAGAATCTTGAAAATTTTTACAGAAACCATCACAATGGTAAATCATATCCTCACTGTGAGATACTCTTCAACTTAAAAGAGCCAAAAAAGGGAATTATTTAGTTCTTAGGAAATACATTGCCAAAAACTAGAAATCACTTTTGGTGATCTTCCAACTCCATGGAAACATGCAGAATTCTACAAAACTGCTGTACATTTAAATTTTCCTAACAATTGTCTGAAGAGGGAGGAGGGAGAGAGGGACACAGAGAGAGAGATAAAAAACACCTTGTGCCTTTAGAACCCTTCCCTGGTTCAGCAACTCAGAGGTCACACAAAGAGCAATCACTCACGTAGACCAGCTCTTCCCAACCAGTGTGCCGTGGCAAAGTTCCAAAAGGCCTCTGGGATCTTGGGAGCTGCCATTTTGGATTTTCTTCTACATGCTTGGGCAAGTTCCTGAGTTTGCTCATGCCTGCCCAGTCTATGTGTGGCCCAGGTACAAGCTCAGGCAAAGATGAGCACGCTCGGTGTTTCCACCCATGCGGTAACTGTTGTTGCTTCTCTCTGCATAGCCCCTCCTATAACTCTCCAGCACAGATTTTGGGGAGAGTGGGAAATATGAAGCACAAATGAAGAAGCTCCAGCTGCAGAAATGGGTCCCAGACTGAAACAGGCTTCAGTGTGGTTCCGTAGACTAAGCCACTCCACCTCCCCATGAAGCCGGTTCGTAAGCCTGATTACCGTAATTTCAGCTATCCAATTTGCGGCCTTACAAAATCATGTTCAAAAATTCAGGGGTGAGAAAATAGCTCGCAGTATTATATTTTAAATTCCAGATCAAGAGCTAAACTAATTAGAGGTGAGGTAGTTATAGCAAAAGTGTATTCATTTAAAATTCAAGAAACCAAAAATATAAAACCAAAGGCAAATGGGTTTTAATAATCCACTTATAAATTGGTTATGGTAATGATCAACTTCATCTTAATTTCTCCACTAGCCACCCAGGAGCCACTAACTGCAGTTGACACCCTGCTGAATTCCATGCTGAATATTTTCAGGAGCACTGTTTAGACTGGATGATAAAAGAAGCACAGCATACCAGGCACAGAGAAGGACAGAACGTGCCTCATACTGAAATTCATGACCACCAAGGTTCTGTGGGTTTCATCCCTCAAGGGGCCGGCTACTGGTTTGGAATTACATTGCATATTTTCAAGTGACTATATATCCTTATTGTTGGAGGAGGTTTTTTAAAAATAGATAATAAATTGAGTGATCAAATACTCTAGTTGAACTCTATCAGCAACCTGAAATGCTTGCACCTCATTTTTCATAACATCCTCTGGGTGATGGAAGGACCGGTCCAAAATGCTTCCCAGAATATAGTTCCAAATGGTAAAGGTTGTCAAAAACAAATAGTCGGTTCTCTTAAGGAGAGGTGAGAGTCTAAATTTCATTTCTGCAAGTGAACAGATTTCCCAAAGGAAATTCTGCTTGAGAGAGGTAAGCCTGAGAATCAAGGAGTGAAAATCACACTCTCTCCCTACAGAGAAAGATTTACCCCGTGTTTTGGGTTTTCCCGGGAGGAGACATTCATTTAGATGAAGAGTCATCACACTCCACTTTAGATGAACTTTGGTTTAATCAGGATTTGTATCAGACACACCCAGGAGTGGCACAATTCCACCAGACTTCCAGCTCTCTACTCCCCTGCATTTCCGGCCTGCACCTTAATTAAATTTGAAAATCAAAAGAAGCAGATTTCTCCTTTTAAGTGGTCAAAGCAACTGTATTTTTAAAGCAACGCTCTTGTTTCACTTGCTCACTGCCCTGTTCCTTTCAACGAGAAGGGAATGCCAAGAACTGGAGATCCAAAAGGTCAAAGATGAAGAATGAATTGCATTCACAGCCACTACTTTTATGTTCTGAGGCAGAGGGTAACCCATCTGTCGGTAGCATTCAAGGGGCTAAGGAATCAGCATTATCTTTGGATGGAGCTGGGCGGCCAGAGTATTTTGGGAGAAGTTTCAAGTGCTCTATACTAGGATATATCTGAATCACTCCTAGACTACACGACTTAAAATGCCCTTACACAATTCCTTTTTGAGCGGGTGGGATAGTGGGAGAAAGGCTTAAATGGTTTTATATTGCAGTAAACGCATAAACCAGTCTTTCAAGAATTCTGCATTCCATATATGTGAAAGCAAGAATGACCTCAAAGACTTCAAGCATAATTTGGATCTTGGGCAGGGCTGTCTAAGACAATTAAAGTTTTGAGTAAAGGACTGAAAATTCCTGTTTATCCAACCTGCAAAATAAACCCTGATGAACAATCATCCCATTAGCTCTCTTGCTTCTTGTTCTCAAATTTAAGTTTAACAGATGTACGAGTTGCAAATCCATCCTGCCTAACCTGGGAGCCAATCTGCTAGCAAAAAAAGTACTAAGAATACCCCAAATATAAATCTTTGCTGTGGGGTTTTCAATACAATCCAAGTTATGTCTTTTGGAATTGAGGTAGAGATAATTTAGTCAATAATCTCTAATATCTGAACCAGTAAATTTTATCTAAGGAGCATTTAGGGCAAAACAAAACTCCCTATTTTAAAAAGACTGTCTTCCACAGAGCTCGAAAGACATTTCCATCCATTCTTCTTGCATTCTCTTATTGGTCATCACACTAGCTCGTGCATTAACTTGTAGCAACCTTCTTTAGATGGGAAAGTCAAGTAAAGGAAGGGCAAGTTGTTCTCTATCCACAGAAGAGGTAGAATTAAACAGTATAGCTCTTCCCACCATCTAACCGTGCATCTTTAGGTCATTCTTTCAGTATTAATAGCTGCAATGAAGTGCTTCATACTTTCATTCAAACCACATACGTTTCTTCACTGAATTTATCTCTGTTATAAATCCTTTTGATTATTAAGTCCACGAACTGTTTATCAGAAATAGCCAGAAACACGCAAGTAAAAATAAATGTACGGTAAACATGTGAGGACAGCAAGATATGTGAATTTTGCAGTAGGATGGTCAGATCTCTGGCTGTGTGACTGTGGGCAAGTCACTTAACTTCTCTGTGCCTCAGTTCCCTCATCTGTAAAATGGGGATTAAGACTGTGAGCCCCACGTGGGACAACCTGATTCCCCTATGTCTACCCCAGCGCTTAGAACAGTGCTCGGCACATAGTAAGCGCTTAACAAATACCAACATTATTATCTCTATTCCAGAGCACTCAGGTTGGGGCCATCTATCTGTATGAGACCTAACTAGGGATAACATTACTGACCAGACTATGTTCAGTACTCTCCATGGAAAATTTGGGATGAAAAGCTCCCAGTAGGACCCAGTTGAGGTTTTCCAGCCATAGTGACCATGTTCAAACCACTTTCCCAAACAAGACCACGACCAAAGTAGGGATTTAATCATCACCACAAATTGGAATGAATCATAACAGAAAATACTAAAGTCAAGGTTTGGCAAGGTTAAGTGTGAACTTTCTAAGGTTCAAGCCTGCCAGGACCAAGCTGATGATCTAATTGACAGAAGTCAGACACAGGGTGCTTTGTCTACTATGCAGCTGCTTGAGAGCTTGCTTGAAGAAATGGCAGGAGTCAAGGTTCAATTTTAAGATAACTCCCAGATTAGCTCCCTCTATCTCCCCTTTTATCCCAGATATTGCTAAGCCAAGGGACATACTTTACCACTTGGAAGGCTCTTCTGATGGTGCGAGGAGAGCAGGCAGGCAGCCACGGGACATCATCACAAAGCCAAAATTAACTGCCCGCTTTCTCCTCACTTCTCCCTCAGGAGAACTCAGCCCTGCCCCTAAGGAGGTGGGGCTTTCCTACTATTGGTTGACCTCCCAAAATGCTCCAATAAATTCTGGGAAGTGAAGGTGAAAGTAGCCTCTTTGCACCATGGAATTTGTAGTCCTTGCTTCCTTCCCTACATGCTTCCTTTCCTGACAGCCATTTTGAAGCATCCAGTTCTGGCTGTGGCCTTGATCTGCAACAGGTGCCAGTGCCAATTTATGCCAAGCCCATATTCCCTTAGAAGACGGTCAGCTGTTCCAGGTCCACTTTACAAAGCTTTCCTCTTGTTTCTTTCTTCCATTCATTCATTGACATTTATTGAGGGCTTACCATGTGCAAAGCATTGTACTAAGCTCTTGGAAGAGTACAGTACAACAATAAACAGACACATTCCCTCCCCACAATGAACTCACAGTCTAGATGGGGAACACAGATGTTAATATAAATAAATCAATTACAAAATATGTACATAAGTGCTCTGGGGCTGGGGGGAAGAACAAAAGGAGCAAGTCAGGGCGATGCAGAAGGGAGTGGGGGAAGAGGAAAGGGGGGATTTAGTCAGGGAAGGCGACCTGGAGGAGGTATGCCTTTAATAAGGCCTTGAAGTGGGGGAGAATAATTTTTCGTTGGATTTGAGGAGGGAGGGGTCGGTGGCAAGATAGGTAAGATGGAGACACAGTGAGAAGGTTAGCACTAGAGGAGTGGAGTGTGAGGGCTTGGTTGCAGTAGGAGAGTAGCGAGGTGAGGTAAGATGGGATAAGGTGATTGAGTGCCTTAAAGCCAATGGCAAGGAGTTTTTGTATGCTGTAGAGGTGGAGGGGAAACCTCTGGACTTTTGGGAGGAGTGGGATGACATGTCCTGAACATTTTTGTAGAAAAATGATCCGGGCAGCAGAGTGAGGTACGGACTGAAGTGGGGAGAGGCAGGAGGCTTGGAGGTCAGCTAGGAGGCTGATGCGGTAATCCAGGTGGGATAGGTTGAGTGATGGTATTAACGTGGTAGCAGTTTGGATGGAGAGAAAAGGGCAGATTTTAGTGATACTGTGAAAGTGGGTCTGAAAGGATTTAGTGATGGATTGAACATATGAGTTGAATGAGAGAGAGGAGTCAAGGATAACCATAAGGTTAAGGGCTGGTGAGACAGGAAGGAGGGTGGTGCCATCTACAGTGATGGGAAAGTCACAGGGAGGACAGGGTTTGGTTGGGAAGATAAAAGAGTTCTGTTTTAGACCTGTTAAGCTTGAGGTGACTGGAGGACATTCAAGTAGAGATGCCTTGAAGGAAAGAGTAAATGCGAGACTGCAGACTTCTTTCACTTCACTAATGAGAACAATGAAAATAAATTACTGATCTTTACTCTTCTTCCAATCCATTTCTAATCTACTTGAGGATTCAGTTCTCATTTTCCAGTAATGTTTGGGTTGCACAACACCCTGAAGGAAATGCTTAAGGAAAATGGTTTCCATTTAAATTTAAACACACACACACACACACACACACACACACACACGCCCCTCCCCCCCCCCCCCCCCCCCCCCCCCCATGTAGAATAGTTTCAGTCTTCTACTTTGGAAAAATAAAAAAATTAAATTGTTCATTATTTTAGCCAAAATGTCTGTTTCCAGAGCTAGAAAAGGAAACTTATTTTCTGGGTTTTGTGTACTGATTTGTACACTTAGAAAAGTATTCTATAAGAGCCCGCCTTATTAGGTCTCCACTTCTTTTAAAAGATCATTATAGGGATTGAAATCTCCTGGAGTCATCCAGTCTCTCTCGAGACCAGAGTGAACAATTTTTAAAGTGATGTATAACTTTAATAAAAGCAATCCGAAACTACTCAGAAAATAAGTAAGGGGATCTAATTTATTCCTTGTCACAGACTCAGACTTTTGCATGTGTGGTACTAGGATGTTATATAACAGGAGGTGGGGGAGAGAAAAGCAAATAACAAAAATTTCTGAACTACCTGCCATTTAACATGCTGAGTTTCCACAGTTGCTTAGTGGGTGTTGTTTTGAAACTAGGCCAGAGTTCTAGTATCAAGAGTTTCAGAACAGTTGTTTTTTTTTCCAAGTGCAGAGATGAATTTCTATCTGATTAAATAATAAATGATTGTTGCAGTTTGGAGTTCTACAATGCATAGAGACAAAGTATGAATTATAGCAAGGCACAAAATCATCAGTACACACAGTTTCCCTTAATGTGGGGATTACGCTCTTGCAGTACCCCATGTTTAAGAATATTTTCTCTGAAGTGCATATGATGTCTGATGTCACACATGTGCACAAATGCCCACAAACATCACTTTTGATTACACAAACAGGCTCAGGTTGTCAGAAGAACACTCCCAAACTGTCTAAAAGCAGTGAAAACTTACATTATGGCACAGCTGAACTTTTTTTGGTTGTTGGGGGCTTTCTTTTTGGATTAAACCAATAGAAATGTCTACTGGTAATGGGCAAAAATGGCAATCAAACAATCATTGGTACGAACACTTACGTGTGCAGAACACTGTATGAAGCACTTGGGAAAGTACAGTACAACATAGTTGGTTGGAATCTCTGCCCACAAGGAGCTTACAGTCTACAAGAGGAGCTTACACTCAACAGGCTGGAAAATGTTCGCGTAATGTTTATCCTGACCTGACTTGTTAGGCAGTTACTGAAAGAAGTACTTGCATCTAGTAATATTGACATATGTTTCAGTCGTTTCAGTTCTCCCTCTCCCCGTGTAGACTGTAAGCTTATCATGGGCAGGGCACATGTCTGCTAATTCTGCTATATTGTACTCTCCCAAGTGCTTAGTACAGTGCTCTGCACATAGTAAGTGCTCAGTAAACACCACTGATTGATTGATTGTTTCAACTGAGCTGAAATACATAGCAGTATGTCCAGAGGCAGGTATAATATGTTGTCCACGCCTATGCCATAAGAATATAAACAATGCTCATTTCAGGTCATATCAATGGCCCATTCATCCCAGGATCCTTGAGAGTACCATGTGATGTTGTCCTCTGTGCCATCCATGTAATGTTTAGGGATGTACCATCTAACACCCCTAACCTTCCCTCTAGTAACCATTATGAACCACTCATCCATTTGTTGATCTTAGTCCCTCTTGAACCAACTGGTGTTTTCCATCTGCTCAATTTTCTGTAGTAATAATTTCCTCTGCACACCACCTGCCGGGTGAAAATTGTTTCCTTCTGTTTAATTTTACCCTTCCACCCTCATGCTTCAGTGAGTATCCCCTCATCCTGTTGTTGGGAGAGTTGGTGGATAACAGCTCTGTGCTTCTCCTATCTGCACTCACAATTTCACCAACTTAGATCATGTTCCCTCTTAACCTGAGCCTTTCTAGAGTGAAAAATCCTAATCAAACAATAGTATTTATTGAGTACTTACTGTGTGCAAAACACTGTACTAAACTCTCGGGAAAGTACAATATAACAGAGTTGGTAGACACATTCCCTGATCTTTTCAGACTGTCCTCTCAGAGAAGCTTCTCCATCCCCCTTGATCATTATTTTTACTATGTTCCAGGCACTGTACTGAGCGCTGGGGTGGATACAAGCAAATTGGGCTGGACACAGTCCCTGTCCCATATGGGGCTCACAGTCTCAGTCCCCATTTTCCAGATGAGGTAACTGAGGCCCAGAGAAGTGAAGTGACTTGCCCAAAGTAACACAGCAGACAAGTGGTGGAGCCAGGATTAGAACCCATGACCTTCCTACTCCCAGACCTGTGTTCTATCCGCTAGGCCATACTGCTTCTCATGGTTGCCCTTCTCCAACTCCAGTATATTCTGACACATAATTTGATTCAGAACATCCCTATGGAAAACTGCAGCCCAGGGGTACCGACCACCCCTTACTGTGCCACCTTCCTGCCTAGACCCTGGGGCAGCCCCGAGGCAGGAGGGATGGGGCTGTCAAAACCCCTGAAATTCTGCCTGTCAATCAGGCGGTTGTACAGCTAGATTCCTAGGAGAGTTTCAAAGATAGGACAAATCCACCCCAAGTACCTTATCTGTAATGTATTTATTATTTCTATAATTTATTTATTGTATCAATAATTTATTTATTATATCCATAATTTATTTACTTATATTAATGGCTGTCTCCTTCTTTAGACTATAAGTTCATTGGGGGCAGGGAACATGTCTACCAATTCTGTTACATTGTATTCTCCCAAGCACTTAAATACCACTGATTTATTGATTGATTGACTCGAGAAACATCCCCAGTGTTAGATTTGTTCTGCTCAGATTTAAGTCCAAACCAAATTTTTCTGCAAAAATGATCCTCCAAAACACACTTGCACTGTGTAGACACCTATGGTAGTATGAGTAAGAGGACGCTGCCAAGAAAACTTGCAGACCGAAGTTCTTAAAAAAGGAAATTTGAATTGCC
Source organism: Ornithorhynchus anatinus (assembly GCF_004115215.2). Lineage (NCBI taxonomy): Eukaryota > Metazoa > Chordata > Mammalia > Monotremata > Ornithorhynchidae > Ornithorhynchus > Ornithorhynchus anatinus. The sequence continues at coordinate 30,640,880 of NC_041743.1, forward strand.
CATAGGGCAGTTGGTCCTCTGAGACACCTGTGATGTTGCATGTGTAATGCTAGGCACACATAATGAAGTCATCCTCATTGTTTTGTACATCCATTCAAGTCCACCCAAACCTAGAATGTTTGCTGGGGAAGCTCTTGACCCCTCCCCAACCTTGCTCCAGAGCCTTTATATTCCCTTTCCTGGTCCCTCTGGACACGGACATTGCTTCTGAGTCCCAGAACTCAGCAGCAGGAGCTGAGGCAGAGGGAGCAGGATGTTTAAAGTGAAAATATGGACATAAAGGGATTCGGTGCCTTTTCCATCCCAGACAGTCGATCAATCAATCATATTTATTGAGCACTTGGGAGAATACAATATAACAATAAACAGATACAATCCCTGCCCACAATGAGCTTACAAGTGACAGACCAGCTGAAAACTGACCAGTATAAAACCAGACAATAGGCCACCCTACTTGTACAACGTAGACTTTGTGAGAACCATTTTGAATTCAACTGAAGCAGTTTTCAAAAGCTCTCCCTGCCTTTAGGAAACCCCTCCAACCTAAAGAACTCCCCATAAATGACTTTTGGCCCCATTTTTCCAGGGCAGAATTTCACTGACTCCACATAAGAACTGCTTGTGTATTCAGAAAAATATCCCCTGGGAGAAAAATTTTCACTATACTGTAATTAACTGGATGTGCAATTGAAGGAGCATCTGTGCCATTAGTCATATCAGTGCAGGTACATTTTCATCAGAAACTTTTGGAGCAAAAACATGCTCATTTATAACCTCAATCATATATTACTATTCTGTTGCTATGTTACCAGTTTTACCAATACCACACGGTGAATATAAACTTTGCTTCTCCAAATTAAAAAGCTATTTTGTAGCTAGCTGCTACGAAAGCTTTCAAATTTAAAAAAAATGGAAAAAGTTGTCTATCCCTACATCCTGTAAATAAAAAATGAAGATCGAAATGTAGATACAAGGGTCTAAGAAATTCTAATAGGAAATGAATTATCTGGAACAAAATCAAAGATTTGTTCCTTAAGCCTAATGTAATGACTACTAATCCTTTATTCTTTCCCACTTAATGAAAAACAGTTCCAGAAACAATCAAGGTCCTGAGGCTTTTACATCGGGTCCATCAATACAGATATTCTAGGTGTGTTCTATTTACACATAATGCTATTGGCTGCAATAAGGAATGCCATTGACCAAGAATATATCAAAGGTAAAAACACACCTAATTTATTCAGAAAGGTAATCTACAAAATGAGTTAGATTTTTCACTTTGGGTAGTCTAACATTGTGAATGTGTATCATTTCTGTATTTTTAATATCTAGCTAAATTTTAAGTATTAAACCAGGAACCCAAAATATGTATTCATCCTTAGAAGGGGAGAAAAGAAAGAACCACGAAAATTAGTATGGACCCACCCCCCTAAGATCAAAAAGTAATCAGGTTCAACTTCATTTCCCATATACTATGGGAAAATGATAGTTTAAATATCATTTTTTAAAAAGTTTTTACAGGATTATTATTATACAACTTCAGACTACCAGTGCTGATTGTCGTCAGATACGTCATCAAACTGACAATGATGATGTTGGAGTCTGCTGTCGGGAATGATTCTCATGCCTTAGACTTAACACTTCAGGACCGAGAACCCGTGTGAAGGAACTGACTTCGATGCTTGCTGTCTGTGCAATCAGTCAATCAACTAATCAATGGTATTTATCAAATGCTTACTGTGGGCAGGACTTTGTACTAAGCATTTGGGAGCGTAGAGTACGACAGAGTTGGTAGGCATGTTTTCTGCACCTCCACCTGCACTCTCATGTCTCTGCCAATCATGTTCCAGTAGGCAGGCAGGGATGCATGCAAATATTTTTTATGGAGAGGACTGTTTTCTGACAATAGCCATGGTAAGATCTAATAAAATGTTGATGGCTGGTTTGCAGTTTTCTCTAAATAAGTCCACATTGTAGAGACCTAGCGTGGCCTTGTGAAAAGAGCACGAGCCAGAGAGACAGAAAATCTGGGTTCTAATCCCGACTCTGCCACCTGCCTGCTGTGTGACCCTGGGCAAGTCACTTATCCTTTGTACTTCAGTTTCCTCATCTATGAAAATGAGGACAAATACCTGTTCTTCCTTCCCCTTAGACTCTGAGTTTTAGGTTGGATAAGGATTGTATCCGATCAGTGAATCATTCATTCAATAGTATTTATTGAGCGCTTACTATGTGCAGAGCACTGTACTAAGCGCTTGGGATGAACAAGTCGGCAACAGATAGAGACAGTCCCTGCCGTTTGACGGGCTTACAGTCTACTTGATTCTAGTGTTTAGTACGGTGCTTGGCACATAGTAAGCACTTAAAAAATAGCACAAGTATTATTATCATTGTTTTAATATTATCATTATTATTAGACCTGAAATAAAATCAAGTGTTTGTGCCTTAAAATTCCCAATATTTTTCTATAACCTGTGGCACTTATATTTCAGAACATTTTGTAATATGTCAAATCTTCCATTTTAACTGATTTTGTTTAAAAGAAGAAGAAAATGCAAACCCAGATTTCTTCCAAATTATCCAGCCCTCTACTGGAAAATAAAGCTTCTTACAATATAGAAGTAGAATCTCCCTGGTGCACCAGTAATAGGCACCCAACAAAACCAAATATGTAGAAATATTTTAAAAGCAAGAACAATTTAAGCAAATATTCAATTGGTAACACACGCGTGGCAAACCAGATGGTGCCCAGATGCATCTCCTGAAGTCATTAACCTAAAATTGTTCGGAGAAAGAACTGAAAGGCAATATTTAAACTAAGCGATATCAGTCGAGTTAAAAATGACTTACAAACACATGTACAAACAACACACCTTTAATTCAAACTGTCCTGCCCATAAGCACTTGAGGGTCATGTGATTCACAGCCAGTCAACAGCCCGTTCCCTCTGATCCCACAGATCTGTCACACTGTGCTCTCCTGCCTGGCCCCCAGCTCCGGGAAAAAACACTCAACTCTCTCTCTCTCTCCACCCAGGAGGTCGTAAATAAATTGATAAATGAACCTAGGAAAACCAGTTAAACCATTTTATTTTGACTTTGCTGTCAATGTTCCATTCCATGTGTTGTTGTTTTAAAACAGAATCAAAAATGTTGCTCCAGGCTCTCCTCTTTTAAGTGACAGACCCCATTCACTCCAGGACAGTAATGTGTGAGCCTGGAACTGGATTTGCTACATTGTTGATTCCTGTCCTTTGGGTTTCATGTCTGGGCAGTTTTGAGTCTTGTTAAATGCATGAAAAGATGTTTCATATTTTTAATCTGGAAAAAATTACTTTCTTCCAGTTGGCTCACACTTCTGACAAAATCTGTTTACCACTATTTAGGCATGCATAATACCACATATTTTGATTAATCAAGAAGCATGTCTTTAGAAGGCTATGCTCAGATGATATGAAATCAATTATCCTATCTTGTGAAGAAAATAAAATTGCAAGGATATCAAAAAGATGAGAATATATGTAAACACTGCCAGGGAGGTATTCTAGAATTATCCAGTCACACAACAGAAACTTTAATAAATCAGCATATTGAGAAGTAAGTTTTATGTGAGTAGAATCAGAGCTGGCAGAACACAACCTCTTTCTCCATACCAAACCACACATATTAAGGAGTGAAAAGTTCGGTTTTACTTCATTTAAATTTACACTTAATTTAAATCCCTCCTTTTTTTAGAGAGAAAGGATGAGGGGAAAGCCTTCAGTCCTCTAACTGCTCTCCCCTGTGCATCACCTATGCACTTGACTGTGTAACCCTTAAGCCCTTTCATTTTTATGGAACCCCACAGGCCTTATGTACAGCTCCTTTTACTACGCTATTACCCCTACCTGTAATCGATTTGCATGTCTATCTCTCCCTCTAGACTGTAAACTCCTTATAGAAGAGGATCGTGTCTACCAACTCTATACAGTACTTTCTCAAGAGCTTAGAACAGTGATCTGCACACTCAAAAACAATTGACTGATTGATTAAGGCAGTGTGGCCTATAGAATGGAAAATGAGGCTGAAAGCCAAGGGACCCAAATTCTAATCCCAACTCTACCACTGGTCTGCTGTGTGACTTAGGACAAGCCACTTAATCTCTCTGGGCCTCAGAGTCTTCCTCTGTGAAAAATGGGGATTAATTAGACCTGCTCTCCCTCCTTAGATTGTGAGCCCCGTATTGTTCAGGGACTGTATCCAATCTAATAATCGTGTATCTACTCCAGGAGCTGGCACAGAGATTTTGCACATAGTAAGCATTTTTAAAATATCATTATTATATCATTCTCTCTTTAACCCAAGCCACTAAAGAAAGTTACACTTTCAAAAAAATGAATCCTAATATGTATATCAAAAATGATTTATGATTACATAATTTTTTGTAGCACGAAAATATAAATATTATGGTGTACATTGTGGAGACTCAATAATAATAAAAATAATAATTGTGATATTTATTAGGTGCTTATTATGTGTCAGGCACTGTACTAAGCGCTGGAGTGGATACCAGCAAATCAGATTAGACGCAGTCCATGTGGGGCTCACATTCTCAATCCCCATTTTACAGATGAGATAACTAAGGCACAGAAAAGTGAAGTGACTTGCCTAAGGTCACACAGCAGACAAATGGCAGAACCGGGATTAGAACCTATGACCTTCTGACTCCCAAGCCAGTGCTCTATCCACTATGTCCTGCTGCTTCACTTTACTTGGTACAACTTCCAAAACCTAACTCTTATACTTTGTTGAAACATATGCATACAATGATAAACATAAACTAAAAATGAATCCAGTTTCAGTCTACTCAATCACTGTCTTTTTCATTTTGTGGAGCAGACACCACTGAACCATTAATCGGAGATGAATCAAAGTTACACGTCTTCCATTAGAATTTCAATCAAAAACTGGAGTCAGGACTAACAACAGGCTTTTAGGACACCAAAACCTCTCCTGAAATGAGGTTTAATCTTTATATCCCATTATTATCTTTAGATTTCTTTTTATGGTATTTGTTAAGGGCTTACTACGTGACAGGCACTATACTAAGTACTAAGGTAGATACAAGGTGGTAATCGAATTGGAGACAATCCCTATCCCATAGTCTTAATCCCCATTTTAGAGATGGGGTAACTGAGGCACACAGCAGGCAAGTTTAGATGTGCTGCAACTGTAATTTGAAAACAATGAAAATTCATTTAAAAAACAAATCTTTTCAAAAGTGAATAGACAATATCTCTTTCCCGAAGTTTGAGAGGTGTGGGAAATATGTCAAATGATTTTATAATGAATTCATGTTCTCACATTTATTTTAACATTCTGTGTTTAATTGCGTTTTAACAACTTTGGGATCCCAAACACCTTGATGAAAATTGCAGGAACTATTTTACATGAAAAGTTAACTACAATTCTCATGCCTATAAAGTAGCTGTCCACCTGCATATTCATAATTTATTGCACCCCATGTTTAAATAAGTTTGTGATACATTGAACATTTACTTTTCATTCAATGTTACACATACCCAAAATGAAGAAAACTTAATTTTCAAGCTGTATCCTGAAAATTCCCGTTGTAAAAAAGGATGCAGTGCTACTTCATGGATTTATATTACTGGGTTATTTATTGTAGCTTCGCTGACTCTCTCAAATAACACCCTACCAAATGTCTTTGCATATACAGACGGATTCAGTTAGTACAGCAATTGCATTTTCTTGTTCTTTCATGAAAAGATTTATGTTGGCAGAGAGAGTTCTTTAAATTGTTAGCAGTGTTGCCAGTGTGGGTAACTACTTTTTATTCATAAAAATCACTTGGTTTCACAGATGCTAACAGGGACAGAGGGGAGGGAGGAAAGGAGGAAGGATAAGCATTTCTGGACAAATGCCCCGGTAAAAGCCCAGACAATCAGTTGATTAGTTTTTTTGAGCAACTACAGTGTACAACACACTGTACTAAGCACTTGGGAGAATGCAGTAAAGGTTTTTTTGTTTTGTCTTATGGTACTGGTACTTTGTCTTATGGTATGGCACTTACTTTGGGCCAAGCACTATAGTTAGCCCCAAGAGAAGATAATCAAGTTGGACACAGTCCCTGTCTCACATGGGGCACACGGTGTAAGTAGGAGGGAGGACAGCTTTTAAATCCCCATTTTACAGATGAGAAAACGGAGGCACACAGAAATTAAGTGACTTGCTCAAGGTCACCCAGCAGACCAGGAACAGAACCAGGATTTCAACCCAAGTCCTCTGATTCCCAAGACCGTGCTCTTTCTACTAAGCCATGCTGCTTGAAGATATGGTCTCTGCCCTCTCTGTCCTCAAAGAGCTTATTTAGTGGGGGCGAACGGACACGAAATTAATCAGTCAGTCAACCAATCATTTATGGAACACTTTGCTGTGTGCAGTACACTGTACTAAACGCTTGGGAGTGTACAGTGTAATTGAGTTGGTAGATATATTCCCTACTCACAACGAGCTTACAGTCTAGATGGGGAGAATAATTTTAAGATGGAAGGAGGAAGTGCTTTCATCATAAAGCGAGTAAATCGTTAAGTAGAAAGAGTTGGGAATATGCAAGTACTGAGGACGGACCTAGACGCTAAACTCATTGAGGGCAGGATGTTGATTGTTATAATGTAGTCTCCCAAGCACTTATTAAAGAGCCCTGCACACAGTAAATGCTCAATGAATATGATCGAATGAACAAATGAATGACCTGGGAAGGAGAAGCACTAATCGGGGAAAGTCTCCTGGAAGAGTTGGGATTTCAGGTGGACTTTGAAGTTGGGGAGAGCTGTGGTCGGGTGGATTTGGACCTTGGGCAGGCAAACGGTATTTGGTTCCAAATGGTCATGACCTTCCCAGTGTCTCAGCGTCCCAGAGGTCCAACCTATGCCCACTAGATCTAGGTCAGCCAACCAGTCATATTCTTTGAGCACTTACTGTGTGCAGAGCACTGTACTAGGTGGTTGGGAAAGTACAATAGAACAGAATTGGTAAACACATTTCCATCCTTTAACTTCTCCTCTAAGTTGCAGGAGTGAAATACATATCCAGTGTCTTGGGGGAGACCCCTGTTCTGTTGTCTGCTCAGAATCAATCAGTCAATCCATCAGTTGTATTTATTGAGCACTGTGTGCAGAGCACTGTACTAGACCTGAGTGAAATTTTCATCAGGATGAAATCCATAACTGTGTTTGTCTCAATTCAGTTTCCCTCCTTTTTGCACCCCAAAAGGTTGACTTTAAATTTTGTCTGCTAAAGTAGCCCCTTTTTTTACTTAGAGATCCCAGACTGCAGCTTGGTACTGAGAAAACGACTGTTGCTGCTGTCAGTCTGTCTTATGCTTTGCCCAACCTTGGTTGCATCAGTTCACGAGACTGCTTTTTAATCCACTCGGCACCTTGCTGGAAGGGACCTGGGTTTGGCTGGAGAGGAATGTGCCGGAGAGGGCTGACTTGTGCCGGGGATAGGGCCCTACTCAGGCTGAAACTAGGGGATCCAGTCAGGCCTGACTCGATCCAGCCCTGCTATGTCAAAACCACAGAAAGTCACATGTGGGGCTTTTCCCAGCCTGGCACTCATCCGTCTATGAGTTAGTCCTGAACTGGGTTGGATCTGACTTCCAGGAAGAGGATGAGAAGATCCATGCTTTTTTTTTGACATTTGTTAAGCTCTTACTATGTGGTAGGCACTGTACTAAGCATTGGGGAAAACCAAGCTAATCAGGTTGGACACAGTCGCTGTCCCAAAAAGCGCTCACAGACTTAATCCCCATTTGACAGATGAAGTAATTGAAGAAGAGCGAAGTCAGGTGGCTTGCCCACTACAAATAGCAGAACCAGGATTAGAACCCAGATCCCCTGATTCCCATGACCATGCTTTATCCACTAGGCCATGCTGCTTGTGCACTCAGACTCCTACACTTGTGAGAAGCATTGTAGAACATGACTTCGTGGAAGCACCATAGCTGCCTCATATGCTGGGACCACCTTATGCTCCCCACCCCCTGCACAGTCCAATTCAAGAAGGACTGGCGTGGCATGGGATGGCAAAGGGGTGGGGAGAGCCCACAGCATCCTGGCCCAAGCCGGATCTGTTTGCCATAGCCTGGCCCATTCAGGTCTGTATTCTAGGGAGAGTGCAGGACTCAAATCCTCATGCCCCGCCTCTACGCAGAGATTGGCTTTAGCAAATCCCTGTTCCCTCATTACATTGCATCACCTCAACGCGTAGGCAACTGATAGCAAGATGTAATAGTGTCAGCACTGTTTCCCAAACTTCAGCAGAACTTCTGACACCCTGCAGGCTGTTGTTACAAGAAGTTGGGGCAGTGCAATCCGAGCCCGGATGATCCTGATGTTATCAAAGCAATCAACGGCTGCCTCACCGATCCCACCTGGGTAATGTTATTCTTCTTCCTGAAATCCCCTTGCCGTCCCACTTGCTCTAATGGAGGTCTGATAGTCTCCTGTTCCAGCAAGCAGCTAGCACTAAGTCATCACTGCATCAGTACGTGTGCTTGTTGAACTTTCATGGAGCCCCAGTGTTTGGGGGAATATAGTAGACTCAATAACACGGTCTCTGCCTGCAAGGAGTTTACAATCTAGCAGGGGAGACAGGCGCTGAAATAAATTACAGATAGGAGGAAGTTACACAGTATAATGAAACCTCAAAAATCATAACTGTCACAGTTGGTCCATTGACACCAGACCAGTCCCTCCTCCACAGCATTTCCATGGGGCCCAAAGGGGATTCTGAGTATATAATAATAATAATAATGGTATTTGTTAGGCACTTTCTATGTGCACAGAACTGTTCTTAGAGCTGGGGTAGATACAAGGTAATCAGGTTGTCCCACTTGGGGCTCACAGTTTGAATCCCCATTTTACAGATGAGGTAACTGAGGCACGGAGAAGTTAAATGACTTGCCCGAAGTCACACAGCTGACAAGTGGCAGAGCCGGGATTAGAACCCATAACCTCTGACTCCCAAGCCAGTGGTCTTTCCACTAATTGAGCACCATCCAATACAGAATAACTCCAAGAGGGCAGCTGGATTTCCCGGAGTTCTTGTTCTGAGGGGTATTCCTCGGGGCCGTACGTCAGCCTAGAGTTTGGGGGGCAGAGAGGCCTTTCCTCAGTCACCTGGAGTGGCTAATTCACAGTGCCAGCTGGAACCAGCGGGGCAGTTCACTGGCAGCCCAGACTGAGCAAGTGTAGAAATGCTCTAGTCTACTAAATGCAGCCTGGTCAACCAGGAGCTCTGGGGCAGAAGGGGAATATGCTATGGAGACATCCCTTAGAAATATACAGGGTCAATTCAAGAATTAAAGGTAGTGGTGTGGCAGGAAATGTGTCTGCTTATTGTTGTGGTATTCTCCCAAGCGCTTAGTACAGTGATCTGCACACAGTAAGTGATCAATAAATACGAATGAATGAATACGTCTGCAATCTCTCTCAGTCCTCAATCCCTTAGTTTTGGAACTAAGTACGCTATTAGGAGGTGGCTGGAGCGTTATGGGGAAGAATTGAGAATTTTTTCTTTTCAGAATTAACTCTTCTATGCTTGGGGCATTCAAAAACGGTCTCTTTTTACCGAATCAGATTTGGCCAGCAATTTTATCTTAAGTGAAGATCCATGTGGTTTAGAAAATAACAAGGTTATTAGAAAATGATTTTCCACTGGAGGAAGAAATGTGGTTTTCCACCACTCCCTGCAGTGGCTGTCGTGGACTCTGCTCCCTCAAGGCTATCAGCCAAGGGCGATCCAGTCTGTGTGCCCAGGCCATTTTCAGGAAGCCAACTGCACACATTTTTTTCACATGAGTCTTTGACTTCATTAGCCAAATTGGACTTGTTGCCACATTGTTCCCCTGGCAGACGCCAGATAGCAGAATTGAAAAAAAATCTGCTTCAGTTCGCAACTGTTTGGCGTCTGATGTCACGTCGGCTTGCGCGAGATGAATGCCAGCAACCCAATTAAACCGAGTTCTCTGCTAGAAATGAGCATGAGGGAATATTCCTGGCCAGTAACGAGACATCCTCTCAGCCAGCCTTTCTTCATTCCGTTAATGCTACTTAACAGAAGAGGCTTTTCTGGTTCTAAAAGGATTCAGAATCTATCCATCATTTAAGTCAGAAGAACCTCAGAATTGCAGTAGGCGTGGGTTTTTTATTTCCCCATTCTGTCAGGGATATGATACCTCAAAATTTCCCGTGGCTCCCATTGCTTCTCTTCTGAAACAAAAACTCTTGACCCTAAGCTTCAAGCCTCTCCGTTAGCAGCCTTTCTTCTGCAGCTTCAACCATCACTCCTCCCAAACAAGCCCTGAACCAACCCACGTTCTTGACTTCCTTGCCTCTGATCCATTGCTCCCATCCTTCCTCTCTCTTGGAACCCGTTCTCCTCCTTTAAGGCCTCCTAAAGTCACCTTCTCCAGGGGGCATTCCTTGATTAATTCCATTTTTTTGTATGTGGTATTTGTTAAGTGCTTACTATGTGCCAGGTACTGTACTAAGCACCGGGGTAGATACAAGTTAATCAGGTTGAACACGGTCTCTGTCCCGTATAGGGCTCGCAATCTTAATCACCATTTTACAGATGATGTAACTGAGGCCCAAAGAAGTCACTTGCCCAGTGGCACACAGCAGACATGTGGTAGAACTGGGATTAGAACCCAGGTCCTTCTGACTCCCAGACCCCGTGCTCTCTATCCACTAGGGTCACACTGCTTCCATTTGATCAATCACTCACTCAATGGTATGTACTGAGTGCTTACTATGTGCAGAGCACTGAATCCAGCACTTGTACAACAGAGTTGGCAGACATGTTCCCTGTCCATGAGGAGCTTACAGTCTAGAAGTGGAGGTAGACATTAAAAGAGATCAATTATGGATATATTTGTTAATGCTGTGGGGCCGAAGGTAGGGTTACCATCAAGTGCTTAAAGGGCACAAATCCAAATGTATGGGTGACACAGAAGGGAGAGGGAATAGGGGAAATGAGGGTTTAGGGACGGTCTCTTGGGGAGACATGTTTTAAATAAGGCTTTTGTGGATGGATGTCAGATGTGAAGGGGGAGGGAGTTCCAAGCCAGAGGGAGCTCGTGGGCGAGGTGTCAGCAGCAAGATAAACAAAGTCGAGATACAGTGAGTAGGTTGGCTTTAGAGGAGCGAAGTGAGTAGCCTGGGTTATAGCAGAAAATCAGTGAGGTAAGCTAGGAGGGGGCAAAGTGAGTGCTTTATAGCCAATGGTAAGGAGTTTCTGTTTGATGCACAGGTGGATGGGCAATCACTGGAGGTTCTTGAAGAGTGGGGAAAATGGACTAAACTTTTTTTTTAGAAAAACAATCCAGGCATTTATTCATTCAATCATATTTATTGAGCGCTTACTGTGTGCAGGACACCATACTAAGCGTTTGGGAGCATACAACACATACCATAATAATAATAATAATTATTATTACAATAAATAGACACATCCCGTGCCCACAACAAGCTTACAGTCTAGAGGGAACATGAAAATTCTAAGGCTTCCCTATCGAGGAATCGAACCCTGGTCTCCCGTGTGAGAGGTGGGGATTCTCACCACTATAGGGCAGAGTGAAACATGGACTAGAGTGGGAGAGACAGGAAGTAGGGAGGTCAGCAAGGAGGCTGATCCAGTAGTCAAGGCTGGATATGATAAATGCTTGATTTATCATATTAGATAATATGATAGGGAGAAGAAAGGGTCGATTTTAGTGATGTTGTGAAGGTAGAACTCACAGGACATTTTAAAAATCATGTTACTATGGTTGCTCCATGCTTTAGAGGCTGAAATGAAAACAACTTCGCAAATAACTACCTCCCTCATTGCCTAGGGTGAGTAATGATTTATGGTAGTTGGGCATTCATTTATTTTACCATCTTATCTACCTTTTGAGGAGAGAATGCACAAAACTCTGCGCTAGAGTCTTCATATTCCCAGTTCTATTCCATGAGGGCTGTGTTCTTGTGATATCTGGCATTAGGAAAAACTCATCCTATAGTACACTTCCCTTTTGATGTCTCGTGCATGCACATATGCTGTTTTTCTCCTATCGTCATCGCATGCCAAGCCCAAATCGCCGGGAAGCAATGTAGCCTAGTGGAAAGAGCATGGGCCTGGGAGTCAGGGCACCTGAGTTCTAATCCCGGCTCCGCCAATTGCTTGCTGTGTGACCTTGAGCGGGTCATTTAACTTCTCTGTGCCTCACTTTCCTCAACTGTAAAATGGGGAGTAAATATCTGTTCTCCCCCTACTTAGACTGCGAGCCCCAAGTGGGATAGAGACTGTTTCCATCCTAATTAACGTGTACTTACCCCAGTGCTTACAACAGTGTTTGACACAATAAGCGCTTAACAAATGCCATAAAAAAATAGTCCTATGTCATTGGAAGACGAAGAATGTTCCCTATTTGCATTCTGGATGAAATATGTATTGAAAACACTGACTTTGGCAGAAGCAAGTGTGCCTATTTGTAAGGCTGATTAAATGTATGTAGCAATCCCAACCCACAGTTTGGTCATTCTCCCTGGCCTTTACCTCAACCTGGAACCCTTCCCCATAAATCAAAATGGAAACTGCAATCTATTTCACAATTCAGGGGTTGGATTTGTGCAAGGATTTCCCCCCTCCAGCAATCTCTTACATTAGCTAATAGCCAGACAGCCAAGCTGAGGTGCCTATAGCAGGGATTTCCCCACCCACCCCAACTCTGCCTTTACACTGTGGGACTGGGAACGGTGTCTGAATTATTTTCCTACCTTGCATCAGTATCTAGTACGCTGCTCCGTACAAAGACCTTAACAAGTGCAATGAAGAATCATCATTATGCCACATTCGCGAACTTTTCACTTTGAGTGTGAGGGTGGAAAGGGGGTGGAGGTTTTAAGGAGGATGGAAAATTCAAAGAGCCAACAGGGCAGAAAGTCTGAGTCTTTTCAGTCCTGACTGGTCTGGCTCAGAAAACTCTTGCCTGCATGGAGGTGGGCACCTTTTCCCCTTCATCATTTTCGGTCACATGATCTGCCTATCAGAACAACCCTCTCTGGGGAGCAGTTACCAAGTAAAGACCAAAAAGGAAGAGTTAATCTCCAACCACTCAGAGAAAAAGTTCTGCTAACAGCTGGGGGTTTCAAGCCCTTGGAGAGCCAGAAGGCTTGAATGCCGTTAGAACACCAAGGAAAGTTAGTTCCAAAGCCGCATATTTTATTTGCATTTCAAATGACGGGTTCTGTTTTAAACGCTTTAAATCTCGCCCTTACTATATTACATCAGAGATTGATTGATGTGTACAAAGGCTGTCATTTTCAATAATGATCATTCTGAGTTGCCAGCAGTTTTCTTTACAGCAGCGTATGATGAAGGAAACGTGAGCCTCAAAGATTTTCTAACTTGGTTAAGAAAAGATTTGAAAAGAGAGACTCTGTGAGGAATAGAGCGGAATAATTAAGAATAAGACAAGAGAAGCCAAACATGGCTTTTGCTGGTATTACAACGCCGAAAGCCAAAGACTAAGTGATTTTAACCACCCTCTTGCTTAAAATGGTTAAAAAAGGAGAAAAATATTGGATGGCTCTCTGGATCCCACCCTTTTCTCCATCCCTTCCATCCTTCCCTTCTACTGCGTTCCCTTTCCCAGCGTTCTAAAATCTGTGGAGGCCTCACGCTGCTGAAATGTGAGGCCCTCACGGCCTCGCTCGCCCAGGACAAAGTCCTAGGAGAGAATGATGGGGGTGGGAGGGAACAGCAGGGGTTCCTGGCACTGTGGGTCAATGGTCCACTGGAATTGGAGCTAAAGGCGTTCTCACAGAGCAGGTCCGGAGCGAAACCCCAGGATGGCACTGGGGGGGTGGGGAAAAGCAGGGGAGCCCAGCTGGAATGGTCGGCAGTTGTTGGGCTGAGAAGCCGAGGCATGGGCTGCTGCTGCTCAAATACAAATAAATAGTATTTGTCAAATGTTTACTATGTATCAAGCACTATACTAAGCACTGGGGAAGATACAGGATAATCAGGTCAGACACAGTCCCTGTCCCACATGGAGCTCACAGTCTAAGGGCGAGGGAGAACAGATAATCCCCATTTTATAGATGAGGAACCTGAGGCACAGAAAAGTTCAGTGAATTGCCCAAGGTCACACAGCAGGCAAGTGTCAGAGCCGGGATTAGAACCCAGGTCTCCTGACTCCCAGGCCCCATGCTCTTTCTATAAGGTCATGCTGCTTGTCTACTTATGGAAAATATCCCACTGATAAAGAATTTCCTAATGGCCCTTGAGCAGTCATCAGCGACATGTACGTGCTATACTCGACAGCAAGTGGCTAGACAAGATGACGAACACTGAAGTTCTGGAAAGTTGTCAGTCTCCTAGCATTGGAGCTATGTGGTCTTAACACAGCTACTCCCCCCACCTTTACACTGTTAGCTTGTGGTGGGCGGGGGACATGTCTACCAACTCTGTTGTACTCTCCTGAGCCCTCAGTACAGTGTCCTGAACACAAGAAGGGCTTAATAAATACCACTGATTGATTGAGATTCAGCTTGGTACCTCAGAGGAGAATGAGCGACAGTAGGATACACAAGCAATGGCTGTGTGGAAAGCTAAAACTGGGAAACAGAAAACAAGGAAAGCAAAGGAAATATTTTAAGGACCCAGTAAAATAAAACCCCAGACAATGCTGAATGCCAGCTGTAAACTGGGAGTCAGCTGCTGAGGAGAGCATGGGCCTGGGGGTCAGAGGACCTGGTTTCTAATCTTGGCTCTGACACTTGCCTGCCATGTGACCCTGGGTAAATCACATTTTTATGGTATTTATTGAGTGCCTACTGTGTGCCAAATATTGTATTAAGTGCTTGAGAAAGTACAGTACTACAGAGTTGGTAAACACATTCCCTGCCCAAAAGGATTTTACAGTCTAGAGGGGGAGACAGACATTAATATAAATCAGTGACTTAACTTCTCTGTGTCTCAATTTCCTCATCTGAAAAATGGGGATGAAATATCTGATCACTCTTCCCCTTAGATTGGAGCCCCATGTGGGGCAAAGATTGTGTCTAACTTGATTGTCTTGTACCCCGGTGCTTAGTCCTTGGCATTATAGTGTTGACAAATACCACAATTATTATTATTATAAGCACAACACACTGCTTTCAAAAGAGAAGTGGCATTCGGAGCATAAGTTTCATGAGGAATGAGCGACAAGGAGAGAAAAGATAACAGGGCCAGTTGCTGCAAACCTTAAATACGATAACATAACGAGGAACAATGTTTTTCTTTATTCAGTGTGGCCAGGACTGTGGGTCCCACATTTACCTTTTCAGCACTCCTGCACTCACCATCATCTGTGTCTTCTTCAAATATAAAGGACAACTATGTATAAATATATATATATAGATATAGATATATATCTCCAAAGTTAGCACACTCCTACAGTACTGTAGTCTTGTTTCATTAACGCTTACTGTGTGCAAAGATGGGGAGGTATGGAGAGACCCAGCCCGGGGAGAAAGGATGAAGTTGAAATAGTCCAAATCCACTGCTGGCTGTCCACCATAGAGACTAAAAGGAGCAGGAGTGGGGAGAATAATAGCACAGGTTACTCTCACCCCCAATCAATCAATTTATTGAGCACTCACTGTGTGCAGGGCACTGTACTGTGTATTTGAGAAAGTACAACAGAATTAGTAGATATGACCCCTTGCATACAGGGAGCTTATAATTTACGGGGGAAACAGACATTAAAAAAGATTATGGCTAAGGGAAATACTAGAGCATGAGAATATCTGCTTAAGTACTTTGGGGCTGGGTTGAGTATCAGAAAACCATCAGTCAGCAGCACAAAGACATGGCCACAGCCGTTCTGGGGCGACTAAAGTAGCAGTTGCAAAACTGCTATGGGACAATAAATACTAAGGGGTGCCTGCCTTGAAGGAGATGGACAATTGGGAAGAAGAGCCTACAAACTGATGAACACAGTCTAAATATTATTAAATGGATGAATGAGTTGGAAGAGCAAAAGTGTAGCTAGGAATGGTAAAACAAAAGGTATTATTTGCGGCCTGGGCCCTCTGCTACTGGGCTGGGCTGCATAAGGAATCTAATCTGCAGTCTTCCCCTCTCCTCCCCAGCACCATGACGCCTGTCAACACAGCTTGGAGCCTACGTCTTCTCCCTTTCCTCTCTTCAGCTACGGCAGAGCAGGGGTGATGGACACAAGCCTGGCTATTCTAACTGTGGAATGGTAAGGCTGTGGTGGTTCATCAGACCAAGACTGAGCCACCCTGCCTGGAGCAGTGAGGAACTTGAGGACTTGACTCCTATCAGTGATGAAATGACACTCGGTTTTTGTTACGTTACGGTATTTGTTAAGGACATAGAATGGGTCAAATACTTAGTGCTGGGAAAGATACAAGCTAATCAGGGTGGACACAGTCCAAGTAGGAGGAAGAACAGTTATTAAATCCCCAAGTTAAAGGTCAGAAAACTGAGGTACAAAGTAGTTAAGAGACTTGCCCAAGGTCACACAGCAGACAATTTGGCAGAGTCAGCATTAGAACTCAGGTCCCCGTGCTCTTTCCCCTAGGCCATGCTGCTGCTCCAGTTCTTGCGGAACTGCTGTGTTTCCAGTGAATTATTTCTCTTATCAGTTTCAGTTCTCCTATAACAGGAGTTGGGCTGCCTTCTTATCAAACCTCACACTTTGGCAAACTCATGCTGAGTTCAAGGCCACACCAGTGGACACAGAGGCATACAGTGACACAGCAGGCCGGCCCCCATTTCCTTATTATGTTCCAGCCAAAACACATATGGAAATCAGAACCGAGTGTACCATTCCCCACAAAGTAGAAGCACCTAGTAAATGCCAAAGCAAATAAATAATGAAAAAACAATTATACAAAGGAGTGCTAAGATGGCTAATGGGATGACAAGACCACAAAGGGGAGAATCAATCAGTGAGTGCCTCTTGAGGGAGGTGGCTTTTTAGAAAGGCTTTGAAGATGGGGAAGGATGAGCTAGGTAAATTAAAGAAAGGAGAGCATTGCCACGCAGGGGGAAACAGAGGACCGATGTATTGTACATTTGTCAAAAGGTCCCATCTTGTCTCTATTGCGTGTTCTCCAAGTGGTTACTAGGTGACTAAATCTCTCTTTGCCTCAGTTTCCTCATCCTGGTCTCCTTCCTCTTTAGACTGTGAGCCTTGGGGAAGGCAGGAACTCTGTCTGACCTGATTATCTTGTGTCCACCCCAGCATGTAGTAATAACAACACAGTGCTCTGCACACAGTAAGCGCTCAATAAATCCGATCAAATGAATAATAACAATGATGGTATTTGTTAAGCGCTTACTATGTGCCAAGCACTGTTCAAACCACTGGGGTGATAATAATAATAATAATGTTGGTATTTGTTAAGCACTTACTATGTGCTGAGCACTGTTCTAAGCACTGGGGTAGATACAGGGTAATCGCATTGTCCCACGTGGGGCTCACAGTCTTAATCCCCATTTTACAGATGAGGTCACTGAGGCACAGAAAAATTAAGTGACTTGCCCAAAGTCACACAGCTGCTAAGTGGCAAAGGCGGAATTAGAACCCAGGACCTCTGACTCGCAAACCCGTGCTCTTTCTACTAAACCACGTTGATTTTCCTACAGGGCTTGGCGCATAGTAAGCACTTAATAAATAACACGATTAGTAGTAGTGATAGTAGGGGTGTTCTGTGCTGGGCGTGCAGGTGGCATCCAATACACCGCCGTCGACAGAGATGAAGAGGAACCACGCCACCTTCAGGAGGGCTGCCGTACTGCCCACGTGCATAATTAGTTTTTCCCTCTTCTAGGATGTAGACTGAGAAACTTTAGTATATAATAATAACCATGTTGGTATTTGTTAAGCGCTTACTATGTGCAGAGCACTGTTCTATGCGCTGGGGTAGACACAGGGGAATCAGGTTGTCCCAGGTGGGGCTCACAGTCTTCATCCCCATTTTACAGATGAGGTGACTGAGGCCCAGAGAAGTTAAGTGACTTGCCCACAGTCAAACAGCTGACAAGTGGCACAGCCGGGATACAAGTGGCAGAGCCGGGATATACCTGCTACGCTCTAATGAACGATTATCTCATGCTCACAAATGGGCTTGTTATTAAGGATTCCCAGCCCTAGTGTCCCAGGTTTTTGTGATGTTAAAACTACAGGTCATTAGCTTCCCCGAGATAAGTAGAGGCAGCTCTTAGACTGTGAGTCCCCCAAGGGACAGGGACAATGTCTAATTCATTCATTCAATTGCACTTATTGAATGTTTACTGTTTGCATTCATTCACTCGTATTTATTGAGCGCTATGTGCAGAGCACTGTAATAAGCACCTGGAAAGTACAATTCAGCAACAGAGACGATCCCTGCCCACAAGGGGCTCACGTATATTCTCTCCCAGCACTTAGTACAGTGCTTGGCACACAGTAAGCACATAAATAATAACGTTGGTATTCCTTAAGCGCTTACTATGGGCCGAGCACTGTTCTAAGCGCTGGGGGAGATATAGGGTCATCAGGTTGTCCCACGTGAGGCTCAGTCTTCATCCCTATTTTACAGATGTGGCACAGAGAAGTGACTTGCCCAGTCACACAGCTGACAAGTGGCAGAGCCGGGATTACGAACCCATGACCTCTGACTTCCCAGCCCGGGCTCTTGCCACTGAGCCACGCTAAATACTATTACTACTACTCATCCCGCTGAAGGTGATGACCCAAGGGATCCCACCCACCCTGCAGCAGCTGCACGGCCTAGCAATGAAATGAGGCTAGGGCCTTCCCTCTCAGGCCTGCACACGGCAACTGTCCTGTGCTCTGAAGGACGTTGCCTTCTCCATACAGCTAGGAACACCTCCTGACGAGCCATTTGGATAATGCAAAGTCTTCAGAATAAATGTCTACAGCTGGATCAAGGGCAAGGGGAAGGTGATTAAGGAGAACATCTTCAGCTGCAAGCTCCTCAATATCGTCTTTCCATCTTTTCAACCTAAGCCCCACAGCAATCAGTAGCCCTGCTTTGGCCCAGGCCCGCCTGGGTCATTTGGAGGCCTTAAGAGGAGGTGATCATAATAATAATAATGGCATTTACGGCTATTGTTCTTGTCTGTCGGTCTCCCCCGATTAGACTGTAAGCCCATCACAGGGCAGGGACTGTATCTGTTACCGATCTGTACATTCCAAGCGCTTAGGACATTGCTCTGCACATAGTAAGCATTCAATAAATACTACTGAATGAATAAAGCATTTACTACGTGTCACGCACTGTCCTAAGCGCTGAGGTGGATATGAGCAAATGGGGTGGGACGCAGTCCCCGTCCCATGTTCACGGTCTCCATCCCCTTTTTACAGAGAGGGAACGGAGGGAACTGAGGTCATCATTCCTGATCGTAGTTTCCACCCTCAGGTCCACAGGATTCCTCCATATTCTTGGTTATTGCAGGCCTACAACTGAAGGAAAATAAAATCCACTGGAACAGCCTGCAAGTTGTCTCCATAAGGTGGTAGGGGTGGCCGCCGGCCCTTGGCTCCTCCTTCAGCTAAACGAATGCGCGCTCTACGGCTGCCTCCCTTTCGAACCAGTCGGTGGGAAGCTCCGTCACAATTACGATCTGAATAAACAGAGAGCCGACGTCCAGGGATGGCCGGGCTCCGTTTGGGGAAATTCGGCGGGGGCCGTTACCGTGAGGGGTGGAAGCCTCCCCGTCGGGGCGCTCCATGGGCCGCTGAGGAGGGGAGCGGTCGGCCTCTCCGCGCATGCGCAGTGCCCGGCGCCCGGGCTCCCGGCCTGCTTTGCGGCGGTGGGAGGGGGAGGAGGGCGGGGCCTGGAGGCGGGGACGACGCCCTCCGGGAGGTAGGTAGGACCGGCCGGCAGCTCTCGGGGGCGGCCATCACACTGCCCCCGGGGGCTGGGGGGAACACCAAGGCTCATCGGCCGCGGGCCTCGACCGGCGGGAGGCGACAGGAGCGGCCGCGGCCATCTCCCTCCCCCCACCCATCCGGATTGAGCCCTTACTATTCATTCATTCATTCGTATCTAGCCAGCTGAGCCCTTACTAATCATTCGTTTTGAGTGAGCTCACTATGTACATTTGGGTCGTGGTATGTGTTAGGCACTTGATGCCAAGCTGGGGGAGATAATCAGGTCGGCACATGGTGTTTATGGAGCCTTTACTGTTCATTCATTCGTATTTAGCGAGCTGAGCCCTTACTAGTCATTCATTTTGAGTGAGCTCGCCATGTGCATTTGCGTCGTGGTATGGGGTAGGCACTTGATGCCAAGCTGGGGGAGATAATCAGGTCGGCACATGGTGTTTATGGAGCCTTTACTGTTCATGCATTCGTATTTAGCGAGCTGAGCCCTTACTAGTCATTCATTTTGAGTGAGCTCGCCATGTGCATTTGTGTCGTGGTATGGGGTAGGCACTCGACCATGTGCCAAGCTGGGGGAGATCGAAAATAATCAGGTTGGAACATCATATTTATTGAGTCCTTACTGTTCATTCATTCGTATTTAGTGAGCTGAGCCCTTACTAGTCATTCATTTTGAGTGAGCTCGCTATGTGCATTTGTGTCGTCGTATGTGTTAGGCATTTGATGTTGTGCCAAACTGGGGGAGATAATCAGGTTGGAACATCGTGTTTGTTGAGCCTTTACTGTTCATTCATTCATTCGTATTTAGTGAGCTGAGCCCTTACTATGCATTCATTCATTTTGAATGAGCTCGCTACGTGCATTTGTGCTGTGGTATGAGTTAGCCACTCGACGATGTGGGAGATCGAAGATAATCAGGTTGCAACATCGTGTTTATTGAGCCCTTGCTGTTCGTTCATTCATTCTATCGTATTTATTGAGCGCTTGCTATGTGCAGAGCATTCATTCATTCCATCGTATGTATTGAGCCCTTACTATGTGCAGAGCATTCATTCAGTCGTATTTATTGAGCGCTTATTCATTCAATTGTATTTATTGAGCCCTTACTATGTGCAGAGCATTCATTCATTCAATCGTATGTATTGAGCGCTTACTATGTGCAGAGCATTCATTCATTCAGTTGTATCTATCAAATGCCTACTAAGTGCAGAGCACTGACGAAAGCGCCTGGAATGGACGATTCGGCAACAGAGACAATCGCTGCCCAACAATGGGCTCGCAGTCCAAACGGGGAGACATCAAAACAATAATAATATTGGTATTTGTTAAGCGCTTACTAGGTGCACAGCACTGTTCTAAGCACTGGGGTGGATACAGGGTAATCAGATTGTCCCACGTGAGGCTCACAGTCTTCGTCCCCATTTTACGGATGAGGTCACTGAGGCACAGAGAAGTTAAGTGACTTGCCCATAGTCACACAGCTGACAAGTGGCAGAGCTGGGATTCGAACCCACGACCTCTGAGTCCCCAGGCCGGGCTCTTTCCACTGAGCCACGCTGCTTCCTGAAGTAAACAGGCATCAATACCATCAAGAAAAATAGAATCAGAGATAGATACACATCATTAGTACAGTGCCCAAGCGCTTAGTACAGTGCTCTGCACATAGTAAGCGCTCAATAAATACTAATGAACAAATCATTAATAAAATAGAGCAATAGATATGTACAAATATGCACAAATGCTGTGGGAAGGGGAAGGGGGAAGAGCAGAGGGAGGGAGTAGGGGGAATTCATTCAATAGTATACAGATAGTATACTATATATATATAGTGTGTGTGTATATATATATATATATATACAGCAACAGATAGTCCCTGTCAATAATGGGCTCACAGTCTAAATGAATATGAATGGAGAGGAGAGGAAGGGTAGAAGGAAATCCCACCCCGTTCCCCCAAGCCCACCTCCTCTGCCCCCCGTTTCCCTTTCCTCCAGCCTCCCTCTGCGTGAGCCCGTCGTTGGGTAGGGATTGTCTTTATCTGTTGCCGAAATGGACTTTCCAAATGCTCAGTACAGTGCTCTGCACACAGTAAACACTCAATAAATACGATTGAATGAATGAATGAGACTCCCGGCTCCTCCTCCGGTCCCCCTACCCTGCCCCCCACCCCGGTGTCCACCGTGAACCCCGATGGGGCGGAGGGGACAGAGAGAGAGAGAGAAGGATCGAGGTTCCCTCCCTCCCAGCGGGGTATAAATGGCATCCTGAACTTGTGTGACTTGCCAGAGGGAAAGCAATCCAAGCAGATGGTAACAATTATTATGGTATCTGTTAAGCACTTACTACGTGCCAGGCACTCCAAGTACAAACCCAGTCGGGTTGGACACAGCCCCTGTCCCACGTGGGGCTCACCGTCTCAATCCCCCTTTTTACAGATGAGGGAACTGAGGCCTAGGGAAGTGGAGTGACTTATCCAAGTTCATGCAGCTGACAGGTGGCGGAGCTGGGATTAGAACCCGTGACCTTCTGGCTTCCAGGCCTCAGTGCTTAGAACAGTGCTTTGCCCATAGTAAGCGCTTAACAAACACCATCACTGTTATGTTGTATCCGCAAGGCCGTGATTGCAGCAGTATCATGAAGTGCTAATAAATGGGCTGGTGGGGCAGAAAAAGATTTGTTCATAAATTGAAATCAGCCAAGTCTTGAAAGAGCATTACAGTAGTAGTAGTAGAAATAATAATTTGCACTCTGGACAATGCACTTTGGGAAAGTGCACCATTGCCCACAAGGTGCGTACACCAAAATGGGAGACACACAGAAAATATTTGCATTTTGAGTAATCAGAAGGTCATCAGTCGACCAATTGAAAAAAATGCATAAAACCACAAGTACTGAGATCGGAGGAATCCACGGATGTCTGCTGATAAGGCTCAATAAATTTACTGGCTTAAAACTTTGGGTTAACTAGGAGGTCATCTTTTATGTAGTTAAAACAATTCACGGAAGACACATTTCTTCCAATACTGTTTTAGCAGGATATTTTGAATAATTAGTAATTAGGGTATTTTGTTAAGCTCCTGCTAGATACTAAGCATTGGGGTAAATAAGAGATAATCAGGTTAGACACAGTCCTAGTCCCACGCAGGGCTCACAGAGGACCAGAGAAGTTAATTGACTCGCCCAAGGTCACACAGCTGACAGCAGAGTGGGGATTAGAACCCAGGTCTTCTGACTCCGAAGACCATTCTTTCTGGGAACACTATTAGGGAAGTTTTTTTATGACAGCCTGAACTCTCTGGATGGAGTGTGACAGTTGAGAGGGATCTTCTTTCACAAGGGGTTTCTCAAGAATGGAACAACTGTTTTAAGTGAACCAAGTGTATTTATATTCACAGGGGATTAGTTAGAGAAATACCTGCAGGTGAGAGGAGAACACAAACAGTACCTGTGCCCAATGATGACAGTTTATTCAACAACTCACAGCTGTCGGGGCTTTCCAGGGAGGGCAGGGGGTGACCAACGAACCACCACAAGAAGCATGGCCACCAAAGAGGCAGCCAGCGGGGAGCTCGAAGCCCACCAAATCACGGGTGGGCAAAAACTGTGAATAAAAAAACCCACGTATGCTAATAAACTGCTATATGTGTGTGTCCCCATCCAGAGAGCTATGGTTTGTTTTTTTAAGATGCTCATGCTGGAGAGATTCTACCCCTGAGGGACACTGTGACTGAAGAGACCCGCACATGCCCAATATCCCTTTCTGCATTGTTGTATGAAAAGACAGCTCCTTGCCACACTAATGATTTGCCTTAAACTTGTCTGTTTCAGATTTCAAGCTTGCCTCTTGGTGCCCCGATCTTGGTGAAGACTTTGCCCAAGGAAGACGGTCACTCTCCTTGCTGCCCATCAGGTGGGTCCAACTCCTCGGGTATTCTCCCAAAAGACCATTGCTGTGTTTAATTGCTTGAGGCTGTGCTTCACTGTGTCTTTAAATAATTGATTCTGCCCTCCCAGCTTGTTTGTGCCCTCTTTCCGTTCACCGTGTATAACAGCTGGAGCCACTGGCTCAGGTGGAAAGCAGCTGGTGGAGATAATAGTGGGTGACTGGCATTGTGTAAGTTTTTAAATCAGTGCCTTTGGGCAGGTCTAGTTCCAAACTCTTCATTACCGGACCAAGACTTCCCAGTTGTTCATCCAGGAGAATGACTGCTCCATGTTGCTAGCATGCTTTTTCTCTTGAACCAATTAAATCTGAAGAAAAATAAATTCAAAGAGTTAGGGTGCTCAGTTCTGAAGCCTAAACAAATGAATTTTAAACAGAATTTATTAAGCAATTTGGGCATTTGTTCTGGAGAATAGCTCTAATACCTGCTGTTATTTTATTTAAAGGAAAATAAAGTCTACTGCAATTCAGATATGCCAGAAGTCAAGTCGATGTTCCGTGAGGTCCTTCCTAAGCAAGGTAATTATATAGTCACCGTCAGTTAACTTTAAAGCTATGCACAGTGTGCTAGACACTGCAGAAACCTTTAGAACTAGTTATGCATCCTGTATTCCGATTGTAATTTTCATTCCTGAATCATTTTCAAAAATCTTAGTATTCTTGGAACTAATCCTTTGGTGGCATTTTTTCTATATAATTGTTGCAAAGTGGATCTTATCAGCCATAAAAATAGGCTTACAATTTAAATATTGCTATTATCTTAGTTAAGTGAAAGTAAAGGAGAAGTTCATTCTTACTCTGAAATTCAATCAGTTTTGCCGAAGTGGGTGCTTTAATTACGCGCTTTGGATAGAACGCAATTGTGGAGTTAGGGGACTTTTTCCAAGAGTGCACATGCATTTTGGATACAACGGAATGCAATGTGTGAAGAAATGGTTTTGTGACTGTGTCTGACATTGGCCTGGTGAGAGTACACCACCTTTTTCCTTAATGCAATTTTCTTGTAAAACACAACCCCCATGTTATAAGAGAACCGACTATACTGCTGAAAATATTTTCTACATTCTGCATTTTTTTGTATTTGAAGTGAGGTGTCACATTTATGCTGTGAGAATATTCTGTAAAGTAGTTCTAAAGTTAACTCTCCAGCTTTTGGGGGATTTAAGCTTTGCAAAGCTGCTAAAGAAAAAAACAACTGTTTTCTTTAGTTTGGAACCCCAAGCCAACTATATTAGAGATATAAGGGTTCTAGGAACTCTGCCAGCATTCTGCTCAATGTGTATCGTCACGTGACTGATTATCTTGTTCCTCTTCGTTGAAAAGTCATGTGTGGGCAGTGTGGTGTACAGAGAGTTAAAGTGATGGGAAATTACTGATTGTTTTCTAGTTAGTACTGCTAGCAAATCCTCTCACAGACCAAGTAAGTTTTTTATAAGAGAAGAAAATTCTAAACATGTGAGTTCTGAAATGTAACTATAAGTTGGTTATTGGCAGGGAACGTTTCTATTAATTCTGTAGTATTCTCTCCCCGGCATGTAGTACAATGATCTGCATATAGTAAGCACTCAGTAAATATCACTGATTATGTTCTCCTCCGTGGTTAAGCTGGAGTTTGTTTTGTTGTGTGGTCTGGCACCCCAGTAGCTCAAACTGTTGAAACGATTGATCAAGCCAAAACACAGGCAATAGGCGTCTCTTTACTTCCTCATGCTGCTTATTTGCAAGAAGTTTTTTTAACATCTAGAGCTAGTGATGAGTTAGTCTCCTCCTAACACTTTTTTTTTCCACTTTCATTTTAGGGCAGTTATCTGTGGAGGACGTGGCCACTATGGTGTTGTGCAAACCCAAACTTTTACCCCTCAAATCACTTACCCTGGAGAAGTTGGAAAAAATGCAGCAGGCGGCGCAGGAAACAATTCGACAACAGGAACTGGCAGAAAAGGCACAGCAGCAAATGAACCAGTGAATCATGAGTCACTTACCTTTGTGTTGTTTACTGGCTATTTACTTCCTATTATTGTAAAACAATTTATATTGTTGTTTTTAAGTTGAGAATAATAGTTGCATTTAAATGACTTCCGAGTTATTTTAAAATAGTAAAAGGGTAAGTGTAATTGTGGTATTTGTTAGGCACTTTACTATGTACCAAGCTGGGGGAGATCCAAGATAATCAGGTAGGCTACAGTTCCTGTCCCAGATTATGTTCAAAGGCTAAGTAGGAAGGAGAACAGGTATTGAATCGCCATTTTACAGGTGAGGAAACTGAGACACAGAGAAGTGACTTGCCCAGGGTCACACAAAAGGCAGGTAGCAGTGCCAGGATTAGATCCAGGCCCTTGCTCTTTCCACTAGGTCATCCTACTTCAGATGTCCATGAAATCAAAACTGCCTACCGAACAACCTCATTTTCAGTTTGAACTATAAATAAGTCATTTAAAAATGAGTGATCATTGTATCAGATCAATCAGTGGTATTTTTGGAACGCCTAATATGCACAGAGCACTCTACTTAGTTCTTGGGAGAGTACAGTACAACAGAACTAGCAGGCAGGTACCCTGCCCATAACGAGCTTGTAGTTTAGAGATAGGTGGCTTCATTTTGTAAATGCTTTAACAAAAATGCAGTAGTGAGGGTCCAGATATTTTTTTTTTAAAGACTCCATTTTTTTTCCCCTGTGCCAGTCAGTGGTAGTTATTTGCCTAGTTACTTGAAACACTGCTGCTGTAAGTAGCAGTTTTCAGTCCATCTGTCGTCAGGCCTACTCAAAATATGGTGAAGCTCAGTTGTACCTCACTGTGTATCGCTCCAGATGTAGATGTCCCGCAGGCCCCAACGTGACCCGCTTTCTGGCGGACACTGTCCAAGTGAGCTTCCCTAGCTCCATGCCAGGCTCAGAGATGAGGCTCAGATGTCACCTCCTCCTCCTCCTCTTCTTCCTCCTCCAACAGTCTGGTTCACTGAACTGCAGTTAAGCTAAAAGGCTCCTTCCAGCTCATAGAACAAGGCTCCAAGTGCTGAAGGGAACACTGGTGCTGCTGATGCTGGAAGGAGATGGGGGGCTTCCTGAGGCCCACCCCAAAGCCAGCCGTCCCTTCCCCACTGTAGCTAAGATAAAACACTGGTGACCCGGGCTCCTGCTGCAACTGCAGGTAAGTGTAATTCCATTTCAGATCTCAAACCTTGGGAGTGTAGGTTGTGTAGAAATTCCGTTTAGAAGATTTTAAATATTGCATCAACATTCTGCATTCTAAAATGCATGGGAAGCAGCTTGGCTTAGCGGAAAGAACACGGCCTGGAGTCAGAGGACCTGAGTTCTAATACCTGTTGCCTGCTGTGTAACCTTGGGCAAATCACATAACTTCTGTACCTCGGTTTCCACTTCTGCAAAACGGTAATATCTGTTCTCCCTCCCACTTGGACTGTGAGCCCCATGTGGGACAGGGACTGTCTAATCCAACTTTACCATATCTACCCCAGGACTTAGCTCCGTGATTACGCATCGTAAGTGCCTAACAAATACTAACGTCCTCAGCGTTATTATTACCATTAGAATAAGTTGACTTCCTTAAAAGAGCATATATAATGTAAGGTGGGTATGTGTGGGTAGAAAACGAGTGTTCTCATGCCTTCACTTGGTAAAGCGTTCTGTGCTTTACCAGTGTCCTGTGTGTAATGTAAGTGGGTGGAGTGTTTATGTGGATCATTAGTCCAAACTGCAATGCGGCATGTGAAGAATTGTCCCTTCTAATAAAGGTCGTAAGGAACAGCATCTCCCTGCCTTGACTGATGTCTCCCGAGCTTCTGGATTTCTGCGTCTGGATGATCGCCTAGTGTTTCCGGCCCTGATGCAGTGGGGAGGGACTGCTGTCGGCTCCGCTGCCCTGGCTGAGCCGGGCAGCAGCCTGGAGTGTTGCCTTTCCCGGTTCAAACAGCAGCAGCACCAGTTGCTCCTGAGGCCCCTTCTTTCGGCTTCCCCGGCAGGTCGAGGGGCTACAAGGAGAAAGCGGTGGAAGCCAGGGTGTCTGCGAAGAGGCTGGATTAATGCTAGACCGTAAGCTTGTCCTCTAGATTGAAAGCTCATTGTGGGCAGGTAATGCATCTGAAATATTGTTCAGTATTCTCCCAAGTGTTTAATACAGTGCAATGCACACAGTAAGTGCTCATTAAATACAATTAACTGTTCCAATTGGCATTTGACATTTGGGACCTTGAGCCTCCCCAGCCCCCAACCCCACCCACCTCATCCGGTGGTCTGCACAGAGTTAGCATTTAGCGTTGATAGTGGCCCCTACAAAATAACTGGGAGATACAGAGCCTTGGGCCTCTGGTGCCAACTCAAGCATCACTTCAGTGTCTGGCTTGCCTGGGCACCTGTTGCCTTGCTACCTAATCTATATCATTAATACACTCCAGCACCTGTCGGGGAGGTGAGGCCAGAGACTCAGCCAAGTGGAATGGAAGCTGAATGGAGGAAGCAGGAGAGGAAGAGAGGAGAACTGACCGCTGGACTGAATCTGGATAAAAGGCTGGGGTAGGTGGCAGAGGCCATGAAAACAACACAAAACTTATATTGACTGTCGGTAAATGTTTTAGCCATGTATGAAGAGAATGCAGCTCAAGTCACCCTTCCCCTTTGCCACCAAGACATTAGGACCAGAGAAAAGTGTGGGGCAGACTGGGGAGGTTTGTCAAAACCTCTGAACAACTAGACTCCATGAGGGGCGTACGTAACATCACTAGACACTTGGCATTAACTGTAAGACTGAAAAAGTCCAGACTAACCTTCCTCAATCCAAAGACTGCCCAGGGTAGGCAACCAGCTGAAGGCCATCCGAACCAGCCTGGGAATTAGGCCGCAAGGCAGTCACGGCCAATATTCTGCAGGTATCCTGGGTTTGGTGTGTTTCTCATTTCACCACCCTCTCCTCCTGGAAGAGGATGATCGATCAATCTATGAATGGTATTTTTTGAGTACTTACTGTGATGCAGAGCACTGTATTAAGCGCTTGAGAGGATACACTGTAACAGAGTTGGTAGGCATGTTCCAAATCTTCAGTTGGCTAGAGAGGGTGTCCTTAAAGATCTGTAAATAAGTGCTGTGGGATGGAGGGTGGGGGTGAATATCAAGTGCTTAAAGGGTACAGAGCCAAGTGCAGAGACTATACAGAAGGGAGAGGCAGTTGTGGGGAAAGATGGCCCAATCAAGGAAGGCCTATGGGAGGAGATGTGATTTTAATGAGGTTTTGAAGGGGCAGATAAAAGATAATCAGGTCCCATATGGGCCTCACAGTCTAAGTAGGAGAGCGAACAGGTATTGAACCGCCACTTTGAGGATGAGGGAATTGAGGCAAAGAATAGGTATGTGACTTGCCCACGGCCTCACAGCAGGTAGGGGGCAGAGCTGGGATTAGAACCTGGCCATGCTGCTTCCCCAGTTTAACAAGTACCATAAAAAGGGAGGGGGAAAGGGGCATGCCACTTCTTTTTGTACTTCCTAGAACGCTTTCTAGGGCCTTCTGTTAGTATTCATTGAGCATCTGCTGTGTTGGGAGCATCTCACTAAGCAACAGAATTAGGAAATAGGACCCATGCTCTCAAGGAGTTTACAGTCCAGTGGAAGATGGAGTGGCTATAATAAAGTGCAGCTAAGTATAGAGATATATATGGACGTGTGATGAGGGTTTGTGTGTTCTTAAGCATTCACACCCAGCAGGTACCAATAAACGTTACGTGCTTAGAGGGTGAGGATGTCCTGAAGCGGCAGCTAGGAATGCAAAGAGAGGGAGATCAGAAGTCAATCAGGAAATATCTGATTGTAAGTTCCTTGAGGCAGAAATTGTGTCTGTGTACTCTGTTATATTCCCCCAAGTGTGTAGTACAGAGCACAATAAAATATAATTGATTGGAGAGGTGAGTTGGGGAGAGCAATGTGTTATGAGGGGAGTTTGACAGCAAGGTGGGTGTGAGCAAAAAGAATGAGGAATGTGAATTTTGCTGTAGTGAGAAAAAGAGAAGATAAGGTTGAAGAGTGAATGTCTTCAAGCCAATGGTCAGGAGTCACTGCGTGATATGGAGAAGAATGTATAGCCATGGAAGGTATCAAAAAGTGGGGTGGTGTGCATTCTGTCACATTCCCAAAGGTGCAGGACATTCCAAGCTGATCACCTGATTTAATCATTTCTTTGAGCTGGAGCTACAGCACTTCAATTCTGTCAAAAGCTGAAAGTGGAAGGGACATACTGTTTTTTGTTGGACAGGTTAAGGTGGATGTAAACAATTCAAACACAGGGCCGAGGGGGAAGAGTTGGGGTTGTGGAGACAGTTCATAGAAGAAGACAGCAGGCAAGAGACAGAGGTTTCTTCTATCCAAAATCCCCAAGTGTGTGGATGTTCTTTGGGTGCATTAAGTAGTTAGTGGTGCACTTACAGGTATCCAGCTTGAACCAAGATTCCCACGACTCCCTTTAGGACCCATGAATTGCCTTGGTGACTGTGGGAGATACTCCATAACCACCCTTTGGAGAATCTTGGGAATACTGTTGCTTTGTTCTTGTAATTACTATTCATAAACTACTGCATGCAGCTTAAGGTAGTACTGTCTGTAAAATTCCATTTGTTTGTTCACATTAGATTTTGGGTAGATGTTTAAACCAGAGTTCTCATTGAAGAACAAGTCTGATACTCCTTCACAAATTTTATTTTGTAATACATTCTTTCAGAACCTGGTTCATTTTTCCAGTTTTGTAGAAAAATAGATGTTCCAGCCACCATTTACTGAACACTCTAGTCTTTAAGACCAATCAGTATGTTCCCTGGAAAGATGAATAAATCTCATGACTAACCCATTTTCTTAAAATTCTTTAAAACAAAGAAATAACCTTTTCTTAACCTCCCAAAGCACAGTATTTCAACAGCAGCAGCCAACATGGGGTTTCAGCGGCTTAACTTTACCCCCTATATAAAGCTTCGTATAAACCAGTGATTTTACTACAAAAACACTGTCCTTGAAAGAAAGGGAGTGGCAGTCAGACGTCAATGCAAAACTTGGAATGATTAGGTCATAAACATGGCACTTAGAAAAGGGTAGCTTATTTGAATAGACCACATAGCTGTGGCTTGGTCCGTCCCTCAACTTTATTATCCACAAAGAAAAATTTTCCTTTAAAAAAAAAAATCCATCCTGAATGTTGAAGCTTATAAAACATTCAAAAACACCTTGTACCCAAAACAAGTGCTAAAAAAAAAAAACTGTGCTAAGCAACCCCTTTCAATTCAGATATAGGTTTGTATAACATCTAAGGCTGCAAGAGTTCTTGTATTCAGTAGCTCTCTGGTTTAAGGCGACCTCCATCCCCTTCACTTACAAAGCGTTTTCTGCCCCTGCAATGAAAAAGCAAAATTCGCGAGCTTTAAGTCCATACATATGTATTGTTTTAAGATAATGGTAGAGGAAGCTGATGGGTGTTTGAGTATCACCTGAGACAGTGAACTACAATTTCCTTTTTTAACTAGACAGCCAAAAATGGACAATTTCCCTAAAACAGAAATATTTCCTCACTTCTCTAGCTAGTTCAGATATCAAGTTCAGTTTCAAAACTGAAAGGTCTGAGAACTTGAATTCCCATCCTTTTATGCCATCTTTCAAATTAAAAGATGATCTCACCTCTGAATTTTTTTAGATGTAAATAGGAAACTTAGCATGGCTTTTATTGAAAGTATTTACTGAGTGCTCTCAGCCCTTTACAAGGCATCATTACTTTGAATAGAGTCCTTCTAAAAGAATCATGATTGCTTTAAAGCCTGAGGAAAAAGACAATTTCTGAATTACAAATTTACTTGAAACCACAGCTGCATCATTAGAATGAATACTGTCAAAAGCACAACACAAAACTAGGATTTTTCATTACTTGTTTCCAAATCTGACTTTAATGTGAGAGTCCCTGCCTTAAATAAGGACGAGACCTTAACACTAGCTGAGGTATTTAGGCATTAGTGAAATAATTTGTTTTACAATGTATATGTAGGACCTGAGCCTAGTGATACAGGAAAGCGACACACTGCTTGTTAAGTAATGTATCAACTCCACAGTGTCATTTTTGGTAAGGGCCATTAATGGATCCTATAAAAATGAATGTGTCTTCCAGGTTCTACTTAAAGCTACCTCTATCCAACCCACATACAGTTATCTGAAGAGGAAATGGTACCTTGAAGGACATAGATCTCTCAGTGATTTGGAAATTATCCCAGCCTGAAAACATTCTTCTACAAATCGCTCCAGCAGGGAGTAGGAATGTGGCACATCGAGATTAATGTCTGGTATCTCACTGTAAACTCGTTCATAACCCTGCAACAATAGGATTAGGAAGATGAAACCACAATCAAAAAGGTTAACCTCAATACCTTAATGGTGGGGAAAAAAGCTTTCATTTAATTAACCAATCGATACAGTATTTAAGTGCCTAATGCATGTGGTATTGGACAAACAAGGAAATATATTGGTTTCTTAGAAATGTTTGTTTTTCTGATTTAGAGCACCATGACAAGAAAAATTGGAGTTACTCATTAAAGGAGTCAAAAAGCAATGTTTCTCTAAGGCTACACTGCTTTAAGCCGATTAGCCCCCAAGTAACTCTTCTGACACCTCTTGCTTAACCCCCACCTCCCCATGTCCTCAGAAAAATCACTTGTTGGATGCCTTCTTAATCAAACGAGTGAAAATAATGGCAAATGAGTCTTTGCTTGCCGTTCTGTCCCATGTGAGAACCTGATTAAGTTGTATCTACCCCAGTGCTTAGTACAGTGCCTTGTACATAGTAAGAGCTTAACAAATAAAAAAACCACCATCTCCTCAGCCAGACTTGCTGAAGGAAAATGAGATCTCATTTGACAGAAGAGGGTACCAAACTCCCTACCCAATAATGTCACCCTATGCAGCACTCTAAGATCAAATAAAAGCCTCTTGGGGCTTGCCCCTCCTCTTCATTTGGGTAAGTGAAAAATCAACAAAGCCCAACAATACCTGCGACAGGAAAACAAAACCAAAAAACCAAGACCTCTCTATCGAGACATATGAATGCTGAGAAAGGACACAGATTAAAGTCCACAAAATTCTAGGTGTAGCAGAAAAAAACAAGTATGTGACACCAACTTTTCCAATATCAGAACCAAGGAGCACCCTCTGACGTGTGATGGAAGTGGATTCAAATTTAAAAAGGACATGTCTTTACACAGCAGGTAGGACACATTGGAATTTACTACCACAGAAACTTGGGCAGGCTCAAAACATCAACAGATAAATTTATGGCCAAGAGACTAGAGGGGAAAAAATGGCTGGGGAAGGTAGGTAACCATAATATTCCTCCAAATATCATTTGCTGCCTCTCTTGGAAACTAAATAGTGGATCCCCTCTAGACTGGAAGCTCATCGTGGGCAGAGAAAGTGTCTACCAACTCTGTTACACTTTACTCTCCCAAGCTCTTAGTACAGTGCTCTGCACACAGTAAGTGCTCAATAAATAAAATTGATTGAGAAAGGCCCATTTGTCCTTTGTAGAATGGAAAAGCCAGCAAGTGTAGAAAACACAAGAAGAACCTTTCACAGCAAGAGAGGCAAAAAGGCAGTGAAATTAAAACAAAGGGAAAGGTAGCCTACCGCAAAGTGACATAAAAAGTTTCTATCATTTTTGAATTAAGGTCAAGAGTTTGACAGCCTGCAATATTTTCTTTAAAACACTAAGTTACAGTTCAGTTATGTTACTAGTCTAACCCTGCCTGTTATTGGAAATATCGACTCTCAGATTTGGCACAGAAAAACTGACGGATGCTCCAGTCATAGTGAAATACCATGCTAGACTGGCCCCATCTGATCTCTCTAAGCTTATAATTGACAATGCAGCCATTCCTAGAGAACCCACAAGCCCTGGCAAATGTAAGAGAAAGAAAGTTCCAAATATTTTCCTTTCTACAAGAGAATATATACTTACTCTTTTCATTTGGTCCAAAGTAATGGTTGAAGATTTCCAAAGAGATTTCAGTAAACCCAGTACCATTTTAAAAGTACTTTCTCCAGTTGACTCCAAAACCATCACAACTGCCTGAAATGAAGGATTTAAGGTTTAACTGACGAGGATATTTTTGAGATAGAGAAAAATATGACTACATAAAATACAGAAGAAGTTAATTTTTGGCTTAGCAAATAGTATCTTTGCAACTTGATGCTAATCTTACTTCATATACAAGTTCATGGTGAAAATGAGGTACTTCTAGTTCCTTAAGGCAATGTTCAACTTCAGATATATCTCCAGAAAGTAAGTATTCTTTCAGCAGCATGTCAATCTGTTGGACACAAATCAAGTAACAATTACTGATGAAAAATAAATTGAAGGGAATCGTTTACCCTTCCTAACGGTTGAAGGGATTTTAAGAAACAGAAATGGCTTAGTGGAAAGAGCATGGACTTGGGAGTCAGAGGTTGTGGGTTCTAATCCCAGCTCCACCACTTGTCAGCTGTTTGACTTTGGGCAAGTGACTTCCCTGTCCCTCATCTTTAAAATGGGGAGTAAGACTGTGAGCCCCACGTGGGACAATCTGATTACCTTGTATCTACCCCAGCACTTAAAATGGTGCTCGGCCCATAGTAAGCGCTTAACAAATATCATCATTATTAAATATGAATGACTTATCAGCCCATTGATGAAACAGGTAATGGCCTAGGAATGACATCTGAATTTTTATTTATTTATTTTTTTAAGGCAAACCCCTACAAACCAGAATCCTTAGTGAACTGGTCAAGAATGGAGAAGAGGTGGAGCTCTTCTCTCCCACCAAAACTGTTAAGCAGACAATACTTCTTGATGTAAAAGTTAATGCTGACTTAAAAAAGTTCCAGAGTGAAATTTACAGACCACCAGAGGGCCCTAGCTACAAATTGAAAAGGTTTGGAAATAAGTTTTGTAAACTGAGGGCCTCTGCTAGCAATAGTCTTCTTTAGTCATTGCCTGTTCACAGCTGCTTGAGTACATTCCACCTGTATGGTCTCCTGAAAAGTACTGTGAAAAGTACCCTTTTCAGTAATATATATGTGTATATTCTCTCTCTCATATACACACATAAAAATGTGTGTGTGTGTGTGTGCGTGTGAATACACACACACAAACTGCATTGCCAAAGATGAGGCTTCATTTTAAAGGGGAAGAAAATCCTCCACATATTTTATACTAAAAGCCTATGACACTGAGGATCAGTCATATCTAGTGATCGCTTACTGTGTGCAAAGCACTGTGCCAAGCACTGGTGGGGATATAACACAGTTGGTAGACACGTGCCGCACCACAAGGGGTTGACAGTCTACACCATATAAATATTGGTCATTATCTGATGCTCAGCCCAGTGTTCTTTCCACTTAGGCCACGCTGCTAAATTCCAGGTTATAAAAACCTGAACATGTAAAGTCAAAAATGCAGTTTCTCTCTCAAAAGGCCAATTTGAAAAACTCATTTTAACACAAATCCTGTATTAATAAAAATTAACATGCATATAGCTTCTGACAGTACCTCTTTAACGAGATGATTGACTGACTGTTGCCCACCTCCTGAACCCCACACACTGTCTTTACGCTTTCTACCTTTAGTCATACTCAGGAGCACAGTGGCTCTGTTCAATGCCGCTCTAGAGAGGGGTAAAAAAGATTGAAAAGAAGGAAAATATAATTAGTTTATGGTACTGATTCAAACAAATGAAAGTCCATTTCTTTAACAACTCTATTATTTTCCATTAGCCTAATACATAAAAGGGGGATTTGGGGGATTGGGATTTGGGGGATTTATGGCTTCCCACTCCGGCTGGCCTGGTTCAGAAGGTAGGGTTTTTTGGGGTTTTTTAAAAAATAAACCTTTCTCCCCTCTCTGCCCCACCGAACCTTACTCCTTCACTATCTACAGGTGTTACTAACATACTGTACCCGCTCTGATTGGGTCACTGTGCAATGATGAAAATTCATCAATCAGGATAGAGCCTATGAACTGGGTGAGATGGATGGCCTTCTGAGATAGAATCTAAAGTCACCTCGCTTTGGAGAGCTGATGGGGATAAGAAGAAGGGATTTCTTTAGTTAGCCAGTTGCTGGGTCAGTTCTACATTTCTGGAGTACAACTGTATTTTCTTGTTCCTGCAGTTCACTTCTTGTTTTAATTTCTTTTCCACTAGTTTTCACAATAAAGTGGAAAATCCTAAGCCACCCTGAGAATAATGAGTTATCAAACAGGTATGGGTATACTGTCTACTGATGTTTAGAACAATGCTCGGCCCATAGTAAGCACTTGACAAATATCATAACTATTATTACTGTTATTATGGTGAGGAGTCAGAGAGATTTCATTCTCTGACCACAGACTGGATCCATTCTCCCTACCAGCCATTTCACAATGTGGGCCCCAGACACTGGGAACCAGTCAAGAGAGTAAGAATGGCTCAATATAAACCACTGCCACTACTGCAGAAACAGTCAATTTTATTTACTGAGAGCTTGCTGAGTGCAGAGCACTATTAAGCTCACGGTAGAGTACAGTATAACAGTTTACAGACAATCCCTGACGACAATGAGCTTACAGTCTGGAGGACGTGCTCACAGTCAGCAAGACATCTCTTTCCCCCATTGACGACCTGGTGTCTTAGCAGTGCTCACCTAAATAACAAAGGGCCAGAAAACGAGCAGTACTGTATATCCATGGGCAAAAGGTACAAGATTCTCTCTCAAAGACACTCCCACTCATGGATGGAGTCTCATGCCAGCACCGACATCTTCAAGTTGAAGGCCTAGTCCACTAATCTCTAATTTTATAGACTGGTCTCGAGGATTTATATTATCAGATTTTTGCTGATAAAATTTTTCAATTAAGATCCCAAAAATAAAATTTTAAATGATATTCCACAGTAAAGTCTATTCTGTATTCTAAACTTGAGAAAAACAAGGGTATCATTTAAAAAATGTGAATACCTGTCTCTGGTCCCAACCAGAATCTAGCTGTGTGTGTATTAGAGGCAGGCCTGAGACTGTGGGTTTGGGAGATTATGAGGGTTGCAGGTGTGAGACAAGAAAAAGGAGATGAGACAGAGAAAGATAAAAGGGGAAATAAATGGGCAGCTGAAAAAAAAAAAAGAACCAGAAAATGCCAAGTAATAAGGCAAAGAAAAAGAACTGGAAATGGAATAGGAACCTGAGAAGAAAAGGTGACATAAAATGCCTGTGTATTTCCCTCAGGTCTCAGCTAGTGGTTAGTTAACACATTACACAGTAGTTTTCCATATCTAGCTTCCTACTAATAGGAAAAAAAATACCCAGGGACTACACTATCACAATTTTAAAAAGGTTTGAAAAGTAGGTCAAAACTTACTGAAAATAAAATGAAAACATTTTATGAGAGATTTGTCCATGTTGGTTTATTGCCATGGAATAAAGCCAGGCAGAGCAATCATAATATTTGCTTTTTATAGAAATTTCATTTGAAAGGAATTATGAAAACATTCTCCCTGAAAATTCTAAACATTGAGAGAGCTGAAAGGCATGTGTACAATTACTTACCGAGCTTGAACACAGTCTACGGTTCCTTTATAACTATCGATATATGTATGGCATAAAATCCCATCTCCAACAGCTCTAGCAATAAACTGGCCCACCAACTGTAATGGAAAAGAAAAGATTTACAATAATTTCTCCAAAAAAAGAATTCGCCCACTGGTAATCATTTAGGCATAAAGTGAATATTTCAGTTAGATAAATTTTCTTCCTTTACTCTTCAAAAATGGCAGTTAAGAGTGGTTTAGCTAAGTTCATGGGTGAAGTTTCATGAGGAACTACTATTGGGGAAAAAAGTTAGGGAGTCTGATGCTACTTCCTTAAACATTAAAATTGTTGCAAAAGAATGTCACCACCACCCAGTTCCTCCAAGGATATTACTGCCTCTGCCAAAGACAGAATATTCAATCACTCAGTCATATTTATTGAGCACTTGATATGTACTGTACTAAGCGCTTAGGAAAGTGCAATACAGCCCAGAATACTGAGCTGATGGATCCACTGGTCTGACAGGGTAAAGGCATTTCTCATCTAAATTAGTCATTAAAAATTACAGACTATGTTCCTCATTAAATACTGAAAATCTTTCCAACCCCATGCAGAAGTACTTTTAGCAGCATATTCCCTATTGCATATCTTTGGGTAGGGGCAAACATTTAGTGCTCTGTGATGGCACTTCTGATCTCCTAAATTACATAGCACCAATCATGATTAGAAGGCATTTTTGTTTCTCCATCTCAACAATCCAACAAGAAAACAATGTCTGAAATGAACCAAACTTTCAAGAACAGAAAACCAACACTATTTTTAAAAATATGCTTACTAAGTGTTAAAAATGATCACTTTCTAGAGAAAATCTATACTAACTCAGAGTGTATTAGGTACAAATGGACGGAATAAAAGCTTTTTTATAAGAGCAGCCCTCATCTTTAAAAAAATTGGCATTATTATCTAAACCACTATTGCCTCCAATGCTGCAAATTCATTATTAATACTTCAAAAAGTGGGTGATAACATTGTGAAGACACCCAATTAAAAAACAAAACTATTCAGATTTCTAGTTTGTAGCCATCATTTGGGGCGGTTAGAAACCCTTGGGGCCTGGCTCTTGAGTGTTCTTTTAAGCTTCAGGTTATTAAGATAATAAATGCACATATAATATAAAAGTATCCAAGTGTGTAAAAGGTCTTAAATCTAAAATGTTTGTACCCATTATCTATGGAGTACTTTAGCAACCATTTTGAAAAGGATACACAGATAGA
The DNA here is from genome assembly GCF_004115215.2 of Ornithorhynchus anatinus. Lineage (NCBI taxonomy): Eukaryota > Metazoa > Chordata > Mammalia > Monotremata > Ornithorhynchidae > Ornithorhynchus > Ornithorhynchus anatinus. The sequence goes on from NC_041743.1 coordinate 30,679,617, forward strand.
AAATATATATTATACAAACCTGTGGTGCTCTAGGTGTATCTAACGCTAGTTCAGGTAACTCTTTAAGTAACTTATCAAATGATTTTTCTACATCATTTGTGCTGACTACTGTTCCACAAAGATCAGAAAGGAGCTTAGATGTCATTTCTCTATGACTAGCTTTGCCCTCCAATGCCAAGGACACGGCCAGCACTGGGACTCCACTTTTCATTTCACCAAGATTTAAATCTCTTAGCATTTCCTTATAAAAAAAAGAGAGACGTATTACATTATGCAAGAAAACAAAGTCTTTATAAATGTTAAATAAGATGAATTAACAAAATCAAAAACTCCTTTGTGGAGATAAATTCTGCTGCTTCTTTCCAGACGAACAATTCAGGCACTTCTGAGAAATGTCTTAATTTTTTTTCATACTACCTCTAGAGCTCTGGAATCTTTTACAGCTCCTGACTGCACTTATTCAGTTCTGTGCTCTGCATAAAGATGACATTCAGTAAATACTATATGTGATAATGCACTGAACCGGTATTAAATATGTTCTGGCCCTTTCCTAACCAAAATGGAAGTGAGAAACTGGAGTTCTGAGGAGCCATGGAGGGAATGAGACGAAAGCCAATACCAGAATCAACTACGGAGCTAGGAAAATACAAATGAAGGAGATGCAAAGAATAGACATAATAATATGAAAAGGGGGTGGTGCTTCATGATCTCTCACACTGTCCACAGCAACACAGCCAAGATGATATCACTAGCAATAGTGACAAGGAGTTTTCACACTTTGGAGGGCTCCAGTTAGGGGTAGGGGTCCTAATGTTGGACTGCACTGGGCCCAGGTTTCAACGCACTACTTCAGCAGCTAGGGAAACAGCGGAGGTTAAAGAGCCTGGGAGAAGAGAGTGATAGAGAGAGGAAAAAGGACAAAGAGAGAAAAGTATTAGAGAGGTAGGCAAGACATAGAAGAGGAAGATAAGGTGCAAGTGGAATAAGACCAAAAAGCAAGGAGGGAAGAAAAACAGTTTGCTTACTTCCTACCTCAACTCTCTTCCTTGCCTTTCTCCTTCTCTTCCAAGTCTGCAAGTGCTTGGATTTTAAGTATGGGAATGGTATACAGGGAGGAACCAAGGACAGGGCTGGTAGGTAATAGCTCCTCAATTACCACCTCAGAATTTAGGCACTCACAGCTACTCACAGCACTTTTCTTGTTCACAAACTCAACTAGCACTTTTTCCAACTATCCATCTTTCCATTCTCCTCCTCTTCTCTGTTATTTTGTGTTGGTCTCCTCTTTACATTTTAAGCTCCTGAGCAGGGATCATCTCATTTTTTGTGCTCTCCCAGGCACTTAGGACAGTAAGTACTTTGCCTGGAGCAGATACTCAATAAGAGCTATTGACTGATAAATAGTGATACCTGGGAAGGGAGAAACACAGACATCAGGCAGGCAGGCTTTGGGGGAAAAAGAGCAGATGGAAATGGAAAGTCTAGTTCTTAAAAGGAGTGACCAATTGAGGAAGAAACACTACTGTAAATGCAGTACTTTTTAGATTACTAACACACCATTTCCCAGAGAGTCTGATTTTCTCATTTGGCAGGTTCTGACCAAATATATTCTTTAAAATTTTCCTTAGCTGAAAATCTGCAAGTTTCTTTCCATCTTAACAAGATTATAACACAACAAGGGCCTGATATTTTGGGGGCTGTTAATATTTACATGTCATATCCACTTTTAGTAATCAAAATCCTCTTTATGGGCCACTATATTAAAAAAAGGGCAAAGTTCATCTACATAAAGGCATTAATACACTAACAATAAAAAGTTACCTTTATTTTCAGTTTGTGATAATCACTTTATAGAACTATTATCTCATTCAGTGACTCTTACATAGGTCTTTCCTTCTCTCTGCCCTACCAATCTCACAGGCAGTAGATAACAAAACCCACAGCAGGGTTCACAGTCTTAATCCCCATTTTACAGATGAGGGAACTGAGGCACAGAAAAGAAAAGTGACTCACCCAAGGTCACCCAGCAGACAAGTGGCAGAGCCGGGAATAGAACCCTAGTCCTTCTGACTCCCAGGCCACTGCTCTCTCTCACTGTCTTTTGTAAAGAAAAATTCACTCACCCTTAACACAGTGACTCAAGATAAGAATTGAAAGGGTCTAGCCAACCTTCAAATGTCACACACATAGGTGAACAAGATGTTAGGGTAGAAAACAAAAACTTCAAATATATTAACTGGGGAACTTAACACTAAGAATTTCTTTCTTCCCATATTAAATTACATTTAGGAGATTTTTTTTAACTTACTGCAACTTCATTAGTATCTCCATGTTCAAAATATTCTTGTATGATGGGTGTTAAAGTCTTCTCAAATGCCCTTTCATCTAAAGGTAACACTACAGTTTCATAAACACAGTTCTCCTGAAAAGGAAAAAGAAAATGCACATTGAAACACTCCCTCAATCTTCAGATAATAATAATGATGTTGGTATTTGTTAAGCACTTACTATGTGCAGAGCACTGTTCTAAGCACCAGGGTAGATACAGGGTAATCAGGTTGTCCCACGTGAGGCTCAGTCTTAATCTCCATTTTATACAAGGTAACTGAGGCCCAGAGAAGTGAAGTGACACAGTCACAGCTGACAAGTGGCTGAGTCGGGATATTGCACATTTCTTATAAAATTGTATGGGCAGTAGTAATCCAATCAATGAAAACCAAATTCATGGCAGGGACTGTCTCTATCTGTTGCCGACTTGTACATTCCAAGCGCTTAGTACAGTGCTCTGCACATAGTAAGCGCTCAATAAATACCATTGAATGAATCTTGAGAATATGCATATACTTACTGCCAGACTATTTACAAGCTGCATATTTATCACTGTGTCTGAATATAATGCCATTACTTGTGTGTCTGTCCCCATAACTAACTTCAGTGTTAACTACACAAGCTCTCCTTCCCATTACCTACATGTCTAAACTTTAACAAAGCTCAAATATGACCTATTTCCCCAATTCCAACAGAAGGACATTTCATTCCAGTAGAAAAAAAAGTTGGGCTGTAGTTTTCATTTTAATTCACTTTTTAAACAACTGGGCTTTGCTAACTACCAAGGTCCCTTTAATAAAATAAATTTAAGGCTTTAAGATTTTAGTTCACACCAAATCTTTATGGAAAACAGTTACACTGGCTCCTCCTAAAAACAAGAAATAACTGAGCTGAATTAGGCATGGCAAATGCTTCCTTTGTGTTGGACTTCAGAAACCACATAATAATAGTAATTTAATACTAACGTGTCAGCACTGTACTAAACACTGGGGCGCCGCTGGGATAGAAGATAATTAGGTCAAGTACCGTCTGTGTCCCACATGGGACCCACAGTCTGAGTCAGAGGGAGAATGGAGAATCTCCATTTCACAGATGAATAAACTGGGGCATAAAGACACCCGGCGATTTGCTCAAGATAACAGAGCAGGCAAGCGGCAGAGCTGGGATTGGAACTAGGCTCTGGTGACTTCCCCTGAAAAATAATGAGGCACACCCAAGTAGGGGGCTCATTGAATACTGGGGCACCTTCCATGGGGGTTGTATTTGCATATTCATACAGGGGCCCCAGTTAGCACGACAAGAGATCTGTGTGCCCTGCCAGGGTGTGCATGCTAGCTACCTGTAAATACTAGCTACCTGTTTATAAACAGAGCAATCTGCATATATGGAGCCTACCAGCTCAGGCATTTGGCATCTTGGTGGGGAGTGAGGCTTCTGGCATTCCTCCAAACTTTAGCAGCCAGCCCTTAGGGTAGAGGACTGGCTAGCGGCAATCCAAATGGTTCCCTTATGATTTGGGGGGCTCTGAGTCCTAAGAGTCACAGAATGGTGGGAAACTACTGGGGAATCTTATGGTACTATCAGAGTTCTACCTTGGAGTACTCAAAAGAGTACTTACCCCAGATGTTCACTGCCCTGAATACTAGCTAGAACACTGATGATTAAAACTGGGCATCTATCCTCAAAAGTAATAGAAATGTCACAGGCTGTTTCGATTTAATGAGTGATAATAATGTTGGTATTTGTTAAGCGCTTACTATGTGCAGAGCACTGTTCTAAGCGCTGGGGTAGACACAGGGGAATCAGGTTGTCCCACGTGGGGCTCACAGTCTTAATCTCCATTTTACAGATGAGGGAACTGAGGCACAGAGAAGTTAAGTGACTTGCCCACAGTCACACAGCCGACAAGTGGCAGAGCTGGGATTCATGAGCTCTGACTCCAAAGCCCAGGCTCTTTCCACTGAGCCACCCCATTAGAACCAGTTGATACATTTTCCACTTAGGTTTTTTTTTTTCCCACTAGAAATGTAAACAACAAAAAGATACCTGATCATCATCATAGTTAGGGTCTTTAACATCTACTTCCTCCACATCATACACTTGTCCAGGTGTGCCCCAAACACCTTTGCCTCCAGCACCACCTGGAACAAATCGAGCAATGGCAAAAGACACATTTTAATACAGCGAAGAGTCACTATTTTGGAATCTCTTTTTACCAAAGTTTACATATCACGGGATTTTGAAAATCCAGTGTCAAAAAGAACTCTATTTTTTGGAAGTGTTTTTTAGATCATCATCACGACTACTCAGTGAGCAGAAACTCTGTTACAACACTGTACCATTCCCGGTACAGTGACTAGAGGGCATTTGATGCAGCCTCCCATTTCCAGTTAGGTGAATGACTAAACCACCCTGAGCAGATCATATTGAAATAATTTCTATGGATGGAGTCTCCACAACCTTATTCTGCAGCCTCTGTCACAATGTATAGTCATGATATAAACATCAAATGCCCATAAGCAATTCAAATGCATGTAGTATAGTCCTTTTCTCAAGTAACACAGACGGCAAAATTCAGTGCATTTTACAAGGTTCAATCTACACCAAAATATGCTAGATTTGATTTGTTTTTAAGGTTTTTGTTAAGTGTTTACTGTGCCAGGCACTGTTCTAAGCACTGGGGTAGATACAAGGTAATCTGGTTGGATACAGCCCATGTCCCAAATGGGGCTTCACAGTCATAATCCCCATTTTACAGATGAAGTAGCTGAGGCACAGAGAAGTTAAGTGACTTGCCCAAGGTCACACAGCAGACAGGTGGAGGATCCAGGACTAGAACCCAAGTGCTTCTGACTCTCAGTTCCGGGCTCTACCCTCTAGGCCACTTGGTGTCTAGAAAACTTCTACCTCATTCTTGAATCATAAACAATTCAAATATTGTGAAATTAAAAATGAAGACTGTTGCATGTGCTAAGCGAGGAAATCATAAGCAAATACTTGACCTTTCCTAATATCCTGGACTCCAGGCTGTTAAATTCAAAGTACCTGATCAGTGTGGCCCACCAAGAGTATTACTTCCTGTCACAGTACAAGATGCTACATTGAGAAATGCAGATGCTGCATTGAGAAATGCAGACTAACTGCTGACTGTATAAACTAACTTGGCTTAATTGAAATGAATTCAATTATCACTAATGGATTCATTTTTAAATATTTTTATTGGTAACGTGGATTAGAGTCTTCACACTTACATAGTGACCAATGGAGCAATTTGCTACTGAACAACTAGCGCTGTTGAGAATTCTCTTCCTACTTCAAGGTCATCATTTTTCTGAAATAATGCCCCAATTCGAGCCCTAAAAGTTAAGGACTGATATTTTCTAGATGTATCTTTTCCATAGCATTTATCATTACAGACATTCAATTAAAGAATAGTGCCATTTGTGGCTTCACGCTTTACATGCTTCACGTTTCCAAAGTGAACTCTGTGGTCACCTTTTTTACAGTTCAAAGAGCAATTGAACACAAAGCCTTGCTGCAAACATCAAAGCTGCAAATAGCTTATATTAACACTCTTGTATAAATAGGGTTAAGTTCCTGCTGTTGCTAGGCTATGTCTTCCCACCAGCATGGGAGGCTCCTACCTTCCCACCCCTGCCAGGTTTCTCTTCTGGAGTTCTAAAGCAACAGTCAGGAAAAATGGAGCTGTATAGTGGCGGGGAGACACGGAGCTCTGTGACAGCGAGAAGGAATAGTTTCCACTGATGGCAGGACCCTAAGCTTATTTTTACTGCTGTTTAATATAATCACAAGATATTTCTATATACGGAAAGAAGCAAGTCCAAACTTCTTAAATTGTTAATGCTATAGTGTTTCCCAATATAACCTTTTTGAAAAGCTAAGGTATACCAACAAAGTCACCAAATTCAAAATGAGATATATGGGTTTTGCCCAGGAGGGACTTGATCTCAATATGAAAACATGTTTCTCCAATGTTCCTATACACCCCATGTGACTGTCATGGAAGGCCAATCTATGTAAGTTGGGGTGTCTCAAAATGCTAGACTTTTTGCAGACACTTTTATTTCTCCCCTGAGTATTATTCCACCTTACCATGTTAGGAATTGTATCAGTTATATGAGAATACCACCTGAGCATTCTAGCACAGATCCTTAACAACGGGCATGTCTTCACATGTACTCAGCAGTGTGTCAGATACATGGCAAAAGACTCCCCACTGATCAAGCCTTTGCCTGAATATTATTACATGGTTAAAGAACCACACCAGTTGCATAGAGCTCATAGGAAAAACTGAGTTCACATGCTCAGTAAAACAGAGTGGGCAAAGCTGGCAAAAGATCATCATCATCAGTGGTATTGTTGAGTGCCAACTGTGTGCAGAACACCGTACTAAGCGCTTGGGAGAGTAGGATACAACAAAGTTGGTAGACTGTGCCTACAGTCTAGAGGGGGAGACAAACATCAAAATAAATAACCAGCACAAATGAAAAAATGGAAATAAAGCAGTTAAGTTTAATAAGCCTGCAAAATCATGTACTTATATTTGTACAAGACAGAGAAAAATCAATGGGCCTCTACTGCCCTTCTTAAAACTGTATTTCTGCAAGGTTAAAAAAATACACTCTGGGAGAATAAGAACATCATTTCCTTCTATAATATTTTGGTTTAATGTTTACACCAACCTTTCTTTGGTAGCCCCCTTCCTTTTCCTGATCGGGATCTTCTGTCCAGCAACTTTCCCTTCGGACTGGCTGGTACAGTAACCCCACTTCTTAATGCCTCTCCTCCATTATCACTGACAGAATCTCCTCTTCCGGAGTCCCGAGACGAGTTCTTCCTCAACCGCCTCTTTGCTTTAGCATTAATTTTAGCTTCATTAATGGATGATGCGGAAATCCAATTTCCATTTATTTCATTCTTTGTTTCTTCAGTTCCAGTATTTTCTTCATCACCAGAAAACAGAGAGTCACTTAAATGATCAGGTTCTTGAGAGAAAAATGAGGAAAGAAAAATTAGTTTGCATTCCAAACTAAATTAGTTGATGAATCAACTGTATTTATTGAGCGCTGTGTGCAGAGCACTGGACTAAGTGTTTAGAAGAGTACAATATAATAGAGTTCACTGACATATTCCCTGCCCACAACAAGCTTACCTAGGAAATACGTTATAGTTGTCTTCAGTAACTTTAGGGAGTAAAATCACTTTGAATGTTAGTGTCTGAGGTAAATAAGGAGTCAAATGACCAAAAATCTAATTCTTACAATAAGACTTGTGCCTTCAAAATTTTAAATAGACTGCACTGTTAGTTCTTAGTCTGTGTATAAATTAACCAAAATTAAATATAATTTACAATCAATTCACCAAGAAAAATATGTGTAATTTGAAAAGCAGTGTCGCCCAGTGGAAAGAAAACTGGCCTGGGAGTCAGAGGACCTGAGTTTTCATTCTTGGCTCTGTCACTTAATAATGTTGGTATTTGTTAAGCGCTTACTATGTGCAGAACACTGTTCTAAGCGCTGGGGTAGATCAGGGGTAATCAGGTTGTCCCACATGAGGCTCACAGTCTTAATCCCCATTTTACAGATGAGGTAACTGAGGCCCAGAGAAGTTAAGTGACTTGCCCACAGTCACACAGCTGTCAAGTGGCAGAACTGGGATTCGAACCCATGACCTCTGACTCCCAAGCCCTGCTCTTTCCACTGAGCCATGCTGCTTCTCTTAGTACGCATATAGCTATAATTCTTTTTATTTATAACACTGCTACTGATGCCTGCTTACTTGTTTTGATGTCTGTCTCCCCCCTTCTAGATTGTGAGCCACTGTGGGCAGGGATCGTCTATTTGTTGCTGAACTGCACTTCCCAAGCGCTTAGTACAGTGTTCTGCACACAGTAAGCACTCAATAAATACGACTGAAAGAATGAATGAATACTATTGAGTCGACTCCAACAACAGATGTATTCCCCAACATAGTAGATTGTAAGTGAACGAGATATAAGGCTGAAAAAAGGAAAAAACCATCAACTTCTATGAATATTTTCCATTGTTTCCTCACTCTCTGCTGCAGTATCCCTTCACCCATGTGTGCTAATTCTATAGGGGCAATCTCCCCCAACAGTCTTTTGAATGGACCTCTACTTTGTTCATCCCGGGTCTTTGGCAAGACCCAAGAGCTTCCTATCAGGGATCAAAAGACCCAAAATGATGGCTTCCTGACCTGTCAACCCTTTAAAGCCAGGGCCTTCCAAGCTCCATTATCCCTAAAACCTCTAAAACCTTTAAACTCTCAACCTCAAAATAAAATTTAAAAATGGCACCTATGCCTACATCTGTTGGTATTTTGTTCTGATTACTTTGTCAACCTTGAATATTTAGTATCAAAAAACAAGTTGATAGACTATCCTGTTTTATCTTCTGAATGATGACTTCAAGAATATTTTCTATGTATGAATGGTTTTCTTTCTGTGTATAAAAAGACTGTCTCTGAATAGGAACTGTTACTGTATTTCAACCCAACTGAACATTTCATAAACTTCGATACCAGGAAATCAAGCAAGGTGAAACAATGCAGAAATTTTAGTGAGCAGTTTGCAAACCCTTTATATTAGATTAATTTCTTAGGGTTAATGATCCTTTCACTAACAAACTTCTGTTTTTCACATTTACCTCTCTAAAAAGTGAGTATTTTAACATATTGGGCACATTATCTTCTGAGGAATATTTACTGTAGCAATATTCTCAGCTTTATTTTTCTCTCATTTTCAGATTTTTAAAAAAATAAAACAGTGAAGTAGGTTAGACTTCAAAGGGTCTGCCCACATCAAAGAAAGCTGTATAAATTGTACACATTGCAGAATAAAGTCTTAATGCAAGTGTCCACAACATGATCAAAGAAATGAAGTTCAAATAGTGTAATACAAGAGCACATGCTGTCTACTTTACAAGTTTTAGAATGGATTTCAAACACTTCACAAAGTAACATTATGACTTTATCCTGAAATTATAAGTCAGAATTTTCAGAATGATATTCATTTCTAAGCTTTTCCCATAGCATTAAGATGTTCACGAGAATACCACTGTCACTTTGCTTACAAATCTCCTGAAAGATACCTATAAATATCCACTTTTAAAGTATTAAAATAAGATAAGCCCTTTCCTAACTTCCATGAATTAATCAATACATACCCACACATCAAATATTTACTTTATAAATCTTTAAAATGAGTGAGAAATAACATTGAAACCCCTTGAGAAGTTCTAGCAATACTATTTAATACAGTAAAATAATGAATGCATTTTATATAATTACTAACCATCTCCTTTTATGAGATTAATAGGCATGATCATTTTTGTTCTCTTCCTTTATGCTACTGCTCAAAGGATGAAGACCTCATTATTAAGTAGCGGGGTTGTAATAAAAGTAGGTGACGCAATGAAGGGAACGTATGTTGAAGGGGAAATAAAGGGGGAAAAAAAGGCAAACTGGTGAGACGACATATTTTTTCTTTGGTAAGGATGTTCCATAAAAGCACATTAAGAGAATGACAGAGTCAGAGTCTCAAATTTGTGACAGAGTTAGTATCAGAAGGATAACTAATTGAAAACTTTCATTTTAAATAATGCCAAGAAACATGTACGATTCTTACATCGTGATTCCACAGTTCAAGTAAAAATAAATTCTTAATCAATAGGATTTATTGATAACCTGTAGGCAGAGCACTGTCCTAAATGCTTCTGAGGCTACAAAATAATTGGTAGCTATGATCCCTGCCTGTCTTTAGCAAGTTTTCAATCTAGCAAAAGAGACAGGCTCTAAAATGAATTAGGAAATAGCAGAATATAAAGAAAGGTATGTTAGTCCTTGGGGGGGGGAGGAGCAGGAGGACAGGGAGAGCAGTTAGTGAGTAATCAAGTGTTTAGATGAGGTGGAAATACTGAAGTGGCAGTTGGGGGAGGGGGGATGTAGATTAGGGAAATGAGAATAAATCTGAGAAGGCCTCCTGAAGGAGATGTGATTTGAGTAGGGATTTTTCCTCTATATTTTTTCAGAAGTACATTTCAGCACACTCACATAAACATGGTTTAAATATACAATGTAAATGACTTACCTTGGGGGTTAACGTTTAGAACCTGCTCATTTTCTACTTCCATTTTCAAGTTTAATTTCACCTGCCCTGATTAAGGATGAGAGCCTCCTTAGGAATCTATAAAACACAAAATGTCAACCCATAATTTTCCAGTGAGTAAATTAAAACTTTCATTCCATTCCATTTTCATAGTTAGCAGCTCTCGCAAATCCTTAAATATAAAATCAGACCTGAAAATAAAAATGGATCCACACTGGAATAAGGAGTGGGGCAAGGCATTTAAAGGTGCCTAGTAGTCGTGATAGGACTAGCCATTATGTATGAGCAGGGTAATGTGGGGAGGGATGTAGGGGCATTTTAAACTGCACAGTTAGACTTCAGCTCACTTTGCAGCCCGGTGTGGACAAAGGGACCCCACAGGTTGTTGTGATGGTTGAAATCACAAAAGCAACAGGAGGGCAGGCCCGCCTCCCCCTCAGCCCCCAGCCCTAGAGCCATGGCAGCTCACTGCAGTCCTGACAGCCCTGCTAGTGGCCAACTGGCTACCTGGCATACTGCAGCCCAAACCCCACTCTATGGCCTTGGTCAGGGACTGGCACCACACCGGAGACAAGTCTGATTCTTGGCACAAATGCCAGTGGGAGTCAACCCAGCGCCCACATCAATTTAGAGCCAGAAGAATAAAAAAAAAAGCCTCCAATTTGAAATTATTCACAGTAATCTGGCACATTCTTTAACCACTCCACTTTCCTTCCACCCCTAATATCAATCACGCGATCTTTAAGGCTCTCTGATAAGTATTGCCTTTTTAACATCACCTTAGCTACATTTTTTTATCCTCCTACCAACACCAGAACTCAGGATCACTTCAAGGAAACCAGAGATGAATATTATGAGAGCTACATCTTGTAAATTATTGCAGAATATAAAAATCAGTCTGCTTAAACCCAAGTAGCAGAATAGAATAAATACCAGAACTGCTCAATGGGAGTTTACCCAAAATATAACCTCCACCATTCTGGCAAAATCACTGAGTAGCATAAATGAGTTATTAATGTCTCATCCCTCTACAATGGCTGTGGATAAATGGCTCCACCTTTTAACTACCCTTATCTTTCTAGAGCCAGACTAGTCCCACGGTGGCATAATAAAACCAGCAACTAGGAAGCATGTTGGTGTGAGGTCTACAAAGACTTCTGTAATAGACTCAGAATCTTCATTGGAACATTCACACACACATGTTTCAGTTTTCCTTCTCCTAGTGCTAAATACTCTCTTTCAAAAACTGTTTGATAGGGCAAAGATACCTACCAAAATGGTTTTCAGTGAAACATATGCTACAATTTAAAATGTAATAAAGGTTGTGGAATCTTATGAAAAAAGACCTTTCTTTTCTAGAGAAAGGAAGATAAAACATTTCTTAAGAGGTCAGCTGTTGTATGAAGGTTCAGAGCTGGTTAGGGTCTCAACTACCTTAATATCTCTTTATTTTATATTTACATGACAAGAAAAAATGAATATCATTAAAAATATCTTCCTTTCAGTACCATGAAAATTGTAACATCCAATCTTTCAGAATTCTCCAGTGCGCTAAGGGGCTACTATTTTGTTAAGACTGTTCACTCTTTAGCACTCACAATGGTGGGGAACCCAGATAGGCTGCCTAGTTTGTGAGGTTGCTTTCTTTGTTCCTCGTAGAATGTTCCAAGACATTCATTCCACTACATTACGCCCTCCTTTTGAAAAATAAAATGCACACATTAAAATGGCTTTCTACACCAAGAGCTGGGAAAATATTGCCACATATAAAATTTTAGGGTAAAATAGGTAAAATACTATTATGTCTTTTCTAAAAGGGATACAAAAACTGCCATACCTTACAGGAATCAAAGATTAAATCAGTTTTATTTTTCAATCCAATCTATTTCGACTACATACAGAGCACTTGACATACCTAAAGGGCCTTCCTTTTATTTAATGCTAAAATTTTTGAACAATTTGCTGTTACTAATATAGTTTAGAAAACTGAAACATATTAATCATCATAGAAATGAACAAAATGGGAACACTTCTCTAATTTCACAAGAAGTGATGCTTGTCACAAATAGCCTCTCTTTAACAATGTAGTGCCATCAAATATAGATTTAGGAATGAAAATGTAAGTTAAAAAAATCCATGACAAAACATCTTACATCATCTAAATGTTCTACCATACTAAATATGCATTTTTTCTTTTGTTACAAAATATGCCATTATTTTATGGCAAACAAACAGTAATGTTTTCTATGGATCCATATAGCTAAAATAGCATATGTACATTTGTAAAGCTCATCTGTACTAGAAGCAAATATAGTCTATAATTTGCAAATAGGCTTGTCTGAAAATACCTATACCTCCTTCATTTTTCCCACTTCCATAATTTCATGTTTTCTCATCCTCTCATGATCAACTGAGTAAATTAGACCTCATAGATGGATAAACTCTGACACTTGCACATTTTCTCTCCACAAACACTTCAATAATATTATTAATGGTATTATAGAAGAAATCAGTTGGTTAGAAAAGTGGTCTCAGTGAGTTTTTAGCTATTTGAATATCCAATATAGCAGTCAAAGATATGTCCCATTAGCCAATTATCACAAACGTGTCTTGCATCTAGGGGAAGTGAAAACACACCCAAGAAGTAAAACTTGATAGCAACATTTGCCTTTTGATGAATAGGGAGGGGTAAGATGACGTTTTGTGTGCTTAATATCTCTGCTGTGCAGAACGGTGTGCATAATTGATTAAGTTGTTCAAGTTTTTCCATCAATTAGGAATGATTATGTTTAATATGTAATTGGATGGTATTTTAAATACATGGCAATATCAAGCTCTTTGCTTCCAAACTCAGGAAATTAAGTATATCAAAAAACATCTATCTACTCTTATGGTTCTGTAGATTTAAAATGGGGAAAAAAGACCTAGGATTCTATTAAATGCTTTTTCCTCCTTCAATTATTCATGACTCATCAGTGAAGAGGTTTGGAAAAAAATCTTATACTTGATCACTAGAAAAAGATACAGCTTTAAAGATGCAAAAGAGGCCTCTGCAAGAAAAGAAGCCATATCCAGACACTATTTTAGAGCAATTTCCTTTTCTTGTCTATTATTAAAAAAGAATGTTCCAAAGATGCCTGAAGATACTATTCAGTTTAATCAATAATACAGAGGTATGGGCTCAAACTCAAATGTATTCAGGAGTCAACATTGGCAGTATTCAATTTTTAACAAGCCATTCTGCTGTTAAAATACTTAGAGAGAGGCCTCTTTGAGATGCCTGCACAAAGTCATTATCCACACACTACCCCACCACCAAAAACCCTGCAGCTTTGAAGATGACAAAAGGCACGAAAATATTTCAATTTAAAAATTACAATTCATTGCTTTACCACCTTCCTTTCCAAATGACTGGACTTCATGACATTTATTTTTTTAATAGCCTGGAGTCGAATGCAAGCTCTTCTGTAGATTCCATCACCAAATTTCCAAACCAGTCTGATATTTTATAGATTGTGTGTGTGTGTGTGGAGGGGATCTGGCCTTTATCCTAACTAGGTTGTTTTTTCTTAGCTGGGTAGGAAAAAGGTAATAAGGGTTACCGTTTATCTTTGAACAGAAGCTCGAAATCACCCTCCAGGTATCCATATATATATCTACATCCATAAATATATGTATACCTATATCCATAGATATAGGTATATATCCATAGATATAGGTATATATCCATAGATATAGGTATATATCCATAGATATATGTATATCTATGTCCATGGATACAGCTTTAAAGATGCAAAAGAGGCCTCTGCAAGAAAAGAAGCCATATCCAGACACTATTTTAGAGCAATTTCCTTTTCTTGTCTATTATTAAAAAAAAATGACCCAAAGTTGCCTGAAGATACTATTCAGTTTAATCAATAATACAGAGGTATGGGCTCAAACTCAAATGTATTCAGGGGCCAACATTGGCAGTATTCAATTTTTAACAAGCCATTCTGCTGTTAGAAGTTAGAGGATATATATATATATATCCACAGCTATAGATATATATATATAAAACGATCTTAAAGGAGGGAAGCAGCAAGCAAACCCAAAGTAAATCAGGAAGCAGGGCCTTAGGCCTAAAGCCTTACTGCCTTCATATTTGGTTCATCCGATCAACGTGGAGCGGGGGCGGGCAGTGGGAGGAGGGAAAAGGAGGGAGGGAAATGGGAGGCAAGGCAGGAAAATGAAGCCGAGGAAATGAGGGGAGGGAGAAGGGACGGGGAGAAAAGGAGAGCAGATGAGGAGGCCTTTCTACGCCAGCTCCCCCCACTCCCATACCTCGCCTCCATTTGGGGGCGAAAGGGGGGGGGGGTGGGAGCTTCCACACACCTATCAGAATTTCGGTTAAAGGATAAAACCAGAAGGCTCGTTGGGGGAAGGAAGAAATGCAGCTTCCTCAGGTGTTCGGGGGGGAAAGTGGGGACGCCCCACGTCAGGAGAAGGGAGCTGGGGAGGGTGGGTGGGGGGCTTTTCTAAGAGAAAGATTGGGGGCGGACTGAGGAGACAGGAGTTAGGGGGCTCCTCTGAGGGGGAGCTGGGGGCTGCTCTGAGGGGGAGCTGGGGGCTGCTCTGAGGGGGGAGCTGGGGGCTGCACTGAGGGGGGAGCTGGGGGCTCCTCTGAGGGGGAGCTGGGGGCTGCACTGAGGGGGAGCTGGGGGCTCCTCTGAGGGGGAGCTGGGGGCTCCTCTGAGGGGGAGTTGGGGGCTGCACTGAGAGGGGGAGCTGGGGGCTGCACTGAGAGGGGGAGCTGGGGGCTGCACTGAGGGGGAGCTGGGGGCTCCTCTGAGGGGGTGATGGGGGCTCCTCTGAGGGGGAGTTGGGGGCTGCACTGAGGGGGGGAGCTGGGGGCTGCACTGAGGGGGAGCTGGGAGCTCCTCTGAGGGGGAGCCCTGAGAAGATTGGGACTGGGAGACCCCTGAGAAAGGAGCTGGGGCTCCTAACCCCTCCTTTCTCCAGTGTGCGCGGCCTTCCCAGGGGCCAAAGGCGAAACTGAAAAACGTGAGTCGGTACGGGAGTTTCCCCCACCCCGTCTCTAGGCCGCCCAGTCGGTACTAACCCCTTTCGGGCTGCTGTTGTTGCGCCTGGTCCCCGCGTCCAGTCCCGCCGCCGCCGCCGCCGCCGCCTCCTCAGCGCCTCTCTGGCCCTTCTCGCTCTGTTTGTTTTTGTTTTGTTCTACCCAGTAACACGGGGGCGACGGAAGGCCTGTGATTGGCCAGGGCCTGGGGGCGAGCCGACCAATCGTGGAGCTAGGAGGGTCGGCACGAGGAGCGGGATAGGTAGGGGAGGAGGGAGAGAGCGAGGAGGCGGGGGGGGGGAGGGGGGCAAGTCTGGGAGAGGGGACGGTACTGCGCATGTGCGGGAGCTTCCCTCGGCGAGGAGGGGAGACACTGAGAGAAATGGCGAGGGGGGCGGGGCAGGCGAGGGTGTGTGTGAGGTCGTCCATTCATTCATTCAATAGTATTTATTGAGCGCTTACTACTACTACTACTAATAATGTTGGTATCTGTTAAGCGCTTACTCTGTGCACAGCACTGTTCTAAGCGCTGGGGGAGACACAGGGGAATCAGGGTGTCCCACGTGGGGCTCCCCGTCTTCATCTCCATTTTCCAGGCGAGGTCACTGAGGCCCAGAGAAGTGAAGTCACACAGTCGACAAGTGGCAGAGCTGGGATTCGAACTCATGACCTCGGACTCCCAAGCCTGTGCTCTTTCCACTGAGCCATACTGTGTGACTGTGGGCAAGTCACTTAACTTCTCTGGGCCTCAGTTACCTGTGAGGGATGTCAGTAGCCTCCCTTGAGCTGAGAGGACCAGAGGAAAGGGAGAGAGTGAAAAGGTAGATGGGAAGGGGATGGAGGAAGAGATGAGTGGAGAGGTAAGGAGAGGGGGATGGAGGAAGAGATGAGTGGAGAGGTAAGGAGAGGGGGATGGAGGAAGAGATGAGTGGAGAGGTAAGGAGGGGGTTAAAAAGAAGGGAATGAGGGACATGTGATCCAAGACTCACGGCTGTTCTTCCCAACATTAGTTTTTTGGATGGAGCAGCCTATTTTCGTTGATTTCCCCACCTACGCTTCAACTCCTCAGCCATATGTACAGTCTGCCACTTCCAAGTGGCACTCAATAAACATTAGACAAACGATAACCGCGTCGACTTTCTTCCTTCTTCCACCTCTGCCCGTGGGGTTGCCAGGTGAGGTGGAGTCTCTGGGTTCTGCTTAGTAGGTACAGAACTCTTGCAGGAGTCACAGAATGTTTCCAACTCTCCCCCAAATTGTATTATGGGGTCATATCACAGAAAACAGCTCAGTCAATAAATCAATCTACCAGTGGTGCTTAACGTGAGAAGATCAATGTACTAACAGCTTGGCAGATAATAATAATTCTGGTATTTGTTAAGCACTTACCGTGTGCCCGGCACTGTAATAAACGCTGGGGTGGATACGAGAAAATCGGGTTGGACACATTGCCTGTCCCACGTGGGGTTCACGGTCACAATCCCCATTTTACAGATGAGAAAACTGAGGCCCAGAGAAGTGAGGTGACTTGCCCGAGGTCACACAGCAGAGCCGCGATTAAAATCCACGACCGCCTGACTCCCAGGCCCGTGCTCTATCCACTATGCCTTGCTGCTTCCAATTAATCTGATTAATTATGGTATTTATTAAATACTATGTGCCAAGCACTGCTGTAAGTGCCGAGGTAGATATACAAGTTAATCAGGTCAGAAACAGTCTCTGCCACAGATGGGGCTCACAGTCTAAGTAGGAGGAAATAAGATTTAATCAGTAGGCTCATTCCCTGCCCACAAGGAACTTACAGTCTGAAGGGGAGACAGATATTAAAATCAATTATGGTTATGTACAAAAGTGCTGTTGGCAAAAGAGGGGGTGAATATCAAGTGCTTAAAAGGCACAGATCCAGGTACATAGGTGACAGAAGGAAGAGGAAGTAGGGGAAATGAAGGGGGTAACCAGCTCTTTCCTAGGCAGGCAGAATACCCAGCATTTCCAGTTGAATTCCTTAAGTACTCACCAGGCCTAGGTCTGCTGAACTTCCAAAATCAGATGAAATAGGGCTCATTTGGGCAGTGGTGGTCAGGATGGATTAGACATTCAAGCGCAGTTTCAGGAAAGTAGTTTTTAAAAAACTTGACCAAAAAAAGATAGCTTGTGAAATGAACCAGCTCAAGGACATTCTCTAATGTCTTGGTCCTCTTTATATTTTTGTGTGATTACAGTTATGCTATTGATAAGAGACTCCTCCAGGCAGATGCTCTATTGAATTGTGGCCTATTTAAATGAATTTCCCAAAGCAAGAATTACTTCTTCCCAACATAAACCCTCAATTTACAGATGAGATTATAGAGAATCCTCACTAGTCTGTCACTAAAACTCCTACCTGAAACAAACTTCTTAGGTTGTTACTTTCCTGGAGATATGACCTAGACAACCAGCAGACTCAATGGAGAATGCCAAATGCCCAATAATTGGTTCCTAGGGCACCAAACTGCAAGCTATAGATTGGCTCCCTATGACCTCATTAATAGTAATAATAATAATAATAATGGTATTTAATAAGTGCTTAAAATGAGCCAAAGCATTAGGATAAATACAAGCTAATCAAACACAATCCCTATCCCACATGGGGCTCACGATCTGCGAGAGGGAGAGCAGGTATTTTTATCCCCATTTTAAAGATTAGGAAACAGACATAAAGAAGTTAGGTGTCCAAGGTCACAGCTACAGGCAAGTGGCAGAGTCAAAACTAAAACCCATGTCTCCTGAATCCCAGTGGTAGGCCATGCCAATCTTAAAGAACTGACCCCTATAACAAAATATGAATTGAGGCCTTGTTGCTACCTTCTCTTTTTTGGCCCTACCTGCAGTGACTCCATTCTGATTTGGGTGGATTTTTTTTTTACATTGGTGGCCAGTGATGCTGTTCGCAAGAGGATGGGGGCGGAGGGGCAGCATAACCCTCCTGCAGCATGACTCTGGGAGGCTGAATTGAAAGCTCAGTCAAGCCAGACATGGCCCTTGGGCTGTAATTTGCTCATTCTGCCTGGACAGCATAGATATGTAGTCCTTTTGCATGTAAGTCCCTTCTGGGCAGAGAACGTCTAACAATTCTGTTATATTTTACTCTCCCGACTGCTTTTGCAGTGCTCTGCACACAGTAAGCACTCCATAAATGAGAACCAGCTCCATGTCACCCTGACTTGCTCCCTTTGCTCATCCCCCCTGCCCCCGCCCTGCAGCACTTACGTATATATCTGTAATTTTATTTATATTGATGTATGTTTACTTGTATTGATATCTGTCTACCCCACTGTAGACTGTGAGCTCTTTGTGGGCAGGGATTGTCTCTCTTTACTGCTGTATTGTACTTCCCCAAATGCTGTATCGTACTTTACCGTAAGCCCTCAATAAATATGACTGAATGAATAGTGGTTATTCATTCATTCAATCGCATTTAGTGAGCACTTACTGTGTGCAGAGCACTGTACTAAGCGCTTGGAAAGTACAATTCAGCCATAAAGAGAAACAATCGCTGCTCACACCGGGCTTACGGTCTAGAAGCGGGAAGACAGACATCAAAACAAGTAAATAGGCAACAGAACACAAGCCTGGGACTCAGAGGACCTGAGATCTGCTCCCAGCTCTGCCACTCGTCTGCTGTGACCTTGGGCAAGTCACTTCATTCATTGAATCGTATTTATTAAGCACTTACTGTTTGCAAAGCACTGTATTAAGCAGTTCACTTCTCTGTGCCTCAGTTACCTCATCTGTAAAATGGGGATTGAGACTGTGAGACAAGAACTCTGTCCAAACCTATTTGCTTGTATCCACTTCAGCACTTAGTACAGTGCCTGGCACATAGTAAGCCCTAAACAAATGCCATTAAAAATTACTATGGATTGACTGATTGCAACACATTTCTCTCTCTCAAAGCTTGGTTTGGTCACCAGTTCTAAGGAAGAAAGTTCAAACCGTTGTGAGTTTCTGTTCCCTGGCTTGGCTCACACTGAGACTATCTCATGTAACCCCTGGGCTTAGCTTTCTCAATCTATAAACTAGGGATAAGAAATATCACCTCTCCACATCACAAGAGCACAAAGAGTTGCTGGTGCAAGGTATAATGTTGGTAAATTGCTTGCAGATCTACAGATGAAAAGAACAGGGTAAATACCAAGTATTACTAACCCTTGGGATTGTCTAACACCCTTTTGCTTCCTTGGACAACATCTGCTTGGAAAGGAAAGTTACTTATTGAGAAGTCACCATTTGTCATAGCCCCTTACACTGCTTGCTACACACTTCAGGGTGCCGAGGACCATGTTTCCACAGAGGGCTGAGACCAGATGCTGATTGTTTTCCACTATAGTCCTACCTAATCACTTTCAGATCGCGCTGTCCAACAGATCAACATAATCTACTTTACCTACTGTAAGCCCAGAGCCAGTGAAAAAAGCGAAGTGAATTTTAATTTATAGAAGAGTTAGGTAGCCGTGAAGATTAATTTGCCCCCTTGAACTCTTTGCCAGAAAACTTTAGGGTAGAACTAACCCCCAAAAGAAGACAGGAGAGTAAAACCTTTCACAAAAATTCAGTATAAGAGCTCCATATCTGGCTTGGTTTTATTTCAGATTTCTGATGCACCCTCAGATGTCCATCAGAGTCCATTATGATTTTAGTGATGGTGTAAAAATTGGAAGGCATTTTAGAAGATGAGGAAATGTTCTCATTGGCTAAAAGGTGCTTATATTTGTGTGTCAGGGTCCCAGTGGGAAGGGAGTCTCTCAAATATAAAAGATTAACAAAGCTTATTATGGTCTAGTATATCAGCAAGACTTTTTTTTCCCCTCCAAAGAGCATCCAGATTTTAGCTTTTGCATTCAGAAACCCACTCTTGCAGTAGATAAGAAAGATTTTCCCAAATCACAGCTCTCATTTGGTTTGGAAGACAAGTTAGTCCTCCTAACTAGAGCTGAAAAATACTGACTGGAGATAATATTCCCTGAGATCACTTACAGCCATCCTACTTGTAACTCCCTATGAACTGAAGTTACTATCCAGAAGCTCCCTTCCCCTGAAAAACTCCTCCACTACTCAAACTTTCCAGTAGTCAGGCCCGGGACCAACCTACCTTACTTGTTTTATTTGATTACTGTAAACATTGCTGTCTGCATCACCATATTTAATTATACAGGGCAATTTTACCAAAGAGCAAACCGACTGGGTTTCATTAGCTTATCTTCTGCCATCAAGGGCCTTTCTGAATGTAGATCTCAACCTGTTCCAGCCATTCTCACTATCTCTTCGAAGCTACCCACCTAATAGGTTCATCCTAAATCCTGGGCACCTCCCCAAGGTGACTCCGAAGGCTGAGGGGTCCAGGAGTCCTCTAGAACATAAGCTGCTTGTGGGCAGGGAATGTGTCTACCAACTTTTGTTATCTTATACTCTCCCAAGCACTTAATGAAGTGCTCTGCACACAGTAAGCACTGAATAAATAACATTGATTGATTGACTGGAGTCATAGATTGGGGATCTCAAGGAAAACTGAACACCACAGTTTGAAGCTAAGTCTTCGTTTCACCCCAGAAAACAAGGAAGGATAAATGAGAGGTTTGGGGTGAGAGCAAAAAAGGAAAATGCATGAAGATACCAGTCTGAAAATATGAAGCTGGGGAGCCAGGTTTGGGAAAACCCAAACAATTAGGATGGCGAGGAGGGAAAGAGATAGAGGAAGGGAAGAGAGAAAAGAAAGAGAGCCTCAACAGAAATTATTGAACAGATGGAAACTTACTGTCACTTAAAAGAAACAAAACTAGCATTAAATTGAAAGAGAAAATCAAGGACATATGGTATGTTATTTGTTAGCACATGAAGTCTGTTTCATCATTAAACACTTTGTAACTTTCATTTAATAATGATTTTTTTCCCTCTTGGTGTGAATCAATAGCTATGCATAGAGCATGTGGGGCACTGTACTAGGTGCTTAGGAAGAACAGAATAACAAAATGACCTGTTCCCAGAATAAGTGGTAAAGACCCCAGGCCCCACAAATTTTGATACTCAGACTCAGGGAAACATCTTTCTCTGCAGTTTTAGTATTATAACTGTTCCATAGCATAGCAGAGAGTGGGCAGACATAGAAAGAGGAACAATAAGACTTCAAAACACTGCATGCAAATCTTCTAAACCCCAAGAATTCAGGAAGAAAAAAGTGATAATTTTTCAGTGATAAGGAGCAGGGTGTTTTTCAGTTTACAAAGTTTCTCTTCCGGAGCAAAGGTTTTTCTTATGGCATGTATAGCTCTGTCAGTGTTATTTCAAAGTTCTCACGATGGTCAAACTACTGGAAGAAGTATACATCAACTCTGCTGTAAATCACAGGCCTGACTGGATAGAACCTGGAACATACAGATCTAGGCCTTTGGCCCACGAACCAAATCTTAGTGTAACCATGAGGAAACAGTGGCAAGGAAAAAGAAAAGGACACAAAGTTGCTTGCAGCAGGAAGGTCTCTAACGGAGTCCAATAGGTTTGGAGCAGTAGAGGAAAAAAATCAGTTAAAAGAATATATCTAGAATAGAGGGAAGGTGTGTGGGGTGTCCAGAGAGACAGGGAGCAAATAGTTTAGGATGCCATGAAGGGAGCAAAAGCTGGGACCTGGTGAGGGGAGGGAGGAGGGCGGGGGCAGGGAAGGAGAGGGAGGGGTCACTTCTCTGATGAGTTTTACAAAAGCAGAAACCCAAAACTCGAGACAATTTTTTCAAGAGGAAGTGATTAACTCTGAGTTTATATTGAACCAACAATACTAACAAGTCAACTGACTTGTTAACCACCTATGAAAGGGATTTTCTTCTATACTTTTCATAGCACTGCATCACTGTAAGGTTAGAAGATAATAGTTGACAGAATGTCAATAGGGTTATTTTGGTAGATTAGACCGAAGTCTAGTCAATTCCTCCTAGTTGACCTGATGAACAACCTCTTTCCTAGGTGCCATCTTGCCTCTCAGATGTCAACCTCTTATTATTAATAATAATAATGATAATAGCAATTGTGGAATTTAAGTGCTTACTATGTGTCAGGCATTGCACTAAGCACTGGGGTGGATATAAGCAGATCGGTTTGAACAGTTTCTGTTCCATGTGGGGCTCACAGTGTCAATCCCCATGTTACAGATGAGGCAACTGAGGCCCAGAGAAGTGAAGGGACTTGCACAAGGTCACACAACAGACAAGTGGTGGAGCAGGATTAGAACTCATGACCTTCTTATTCCCAGGCCCATGATCTATCCACCAGACCATGCTGCTTCTCTGGGAATAGCCCTGAAATGATCTAGAGTGGACAACTGAGAAAGAAGGCACAGATAAGTCTGGAAATGCTTGAACTGTTTGGTCAGACTGGAAATATGGCCATAAGGGCACCTTCTGTGTCCTTGGCCCATAAAATCCCAACTAATATTATGTGGACTGTAAGCTCATTATGGGCAGGGAACGTATCTGCTAATTCTGTTGCACTGTACTCTCCCAAGAGCTTAGTACAATGCTCTACACATAGTAAGCACTCAAAAAATACCATTGATTGATTGATCGATGGATGTGCTTAGTACACTAGGTGACCCACTCCCTACTGGGAGCCCAAACAAATTTCTCTACTCAAAAATAATCTTTAAAACACATGCACAGCTCCCACCCCACATTCATGATGTTAGCAGCAAATACTGAATAATGGAGGGAAATACTATTGTGTTAACTTGTAAATAAGGTAGATTTTGCTGGTACAGGCTCTTTGGGAAGTTGCATAAATTTTTTCCTGCTACTAGATTAGCATTCAGGGCGCTAAAGACATCCATCATTTAAACTGTAGTGGACTCAGAGAGTTCAGAGGCCTCAGAAAGAGCCTTACTTACTCTCAGGGAGTAGTTGACAGTATGGGAGAGTCAGACTCAATAGGAATTTTTACATCAAGCAGATTGTTCTCATATGAAGGCTCAGTCACAGTGAAGATGGCAACTCTGAGATAAACTTCAGATCAGTGTTGAAAACGGGAGGAAATCGAAAGTGGAGTAGTTTGTTAAACATTGTAATTGGAAAAATATGGAAGTAGGAAAGTATGTATACAGGCCCAGATTTAACCCCCTAAAAAAGCCCACATGAAAAAGATTAAGATGAAAGAGTGGTCTAGTGGCTAGAGCACGGGCCTGAGAGTCAGAAAGATCTGGGTTCTTATCCCGGCTCTGCCACTTCTCTGCTGTGTGATCTTGGGCAAGTCACTTAACTTCTCTGGGCCTCAGTTACCTCATCTGTAAAATGGGGATGAAGACTGTGAGCCCCATCTGGGACAGGGACTGTGTCCAACCTGAATGACTACCCCAGCACATAGAACAGTGCTTTGCACATAGTAAGCACTCAACAAGTACCATTATTATTACTAATAATAACAAGAAGAAGAAGAATTTTACTTCATTTGCAGACTTAGGACTTTATGAGATACAGAATCTGTGAAATTTTCTCGAGCTTTCACAGTCAGTTGGGAATTAGCCTGTGGGGATATTATAAGAGATGCTGTGTGGCGACACAGTGCACGTGTTCTCTACATCATGGGTGTAGGAAGCGATGTAAAAGTTTAGCAAGCGTAATTGTGCAGGGAGTAACAGAAGCAAGGTGGCAGGGAGTCGTAAGTAGCAAGATCAAATAATACTTTCAGCACATTAAATAGAAAGGTTGTTACACTGTAAAAAGCAGTCATTTCTTATACTGATGATAAATGAAGGCATGTCGAGGCTCCATACTGAGTAGATTACATATTACATTTCTTTCTCCTTGGTCATAGCTGCCCAGAGTCAGGAGTATTTTATGAAAGGAACTTTCCACTACACCCAACCTTTGACTCAAGCCCAAGGAAAGCCTAACTTTTAAGGGTCAAGCCAATATCAGGATAGTCCTGTGTAGCTTAAGATTGCTTTGGAAATCACAGACTCATAGACCCCCTTCCTAGACGTCCACCTTGGAAACCCTGACATCAGTGCATCCACTTTTCCAGCCTGGTTCTTATACACAGGTGGAAAAGGGATAGGATGAAGAATGGGAGGCCTCAGGACAGACAGATAGTGAGTTCGATCAGTCAGTCAGTTGTATTTATTGAGCATTTAATGTGTACAGAGCACTGTACTAAGGACTTGGGAGAGTAAAATATAACCTTAAAACGGATCCATTCCCTGCACACAACAATTTTATAGTCTAGACTAACGTGAGTGGGAGCAGTTTAGAGCAAACAACACTCCTGGGCAATAGATGTCAATCAGGCAGATGATCAGACCAATCAAAAGACACAAATGAGGTCATAGTCTTACAGGTGAAAATCCTATCTGCTTGACAACAATCTAATGCATTTTAGTCTTTTGGGTCCAAATTGAGGCAATCAGTCAAGAGGCAAGTCCTCTTAGCATTAACTGGCAGATGAAACAAAATCTGGGAAGGCAATGAATAAATATGGAATTCAGTCAACTTTTCCCAAATTTACATTGTATTTTGTCCCATACAGACACCACTTTTATGTTGGTTCCCAGTTTTGCTACACAGTTAGAGATTGTTTTGTCTTTGCATTTCCAATGTGATCAAGTAACATTTGCAGGAAAGTAAATAGAATTCAATGGCAAACCATTTGCAAGAATTTCATTAAATGCCCTTCTTTCCTTCTGAAGTTTTCTGCTGAGGGTGAAGATGCAGAGTGTTCCCCTTTAAACACTCTAAAAAACAGAATTGTGTCAATCCTCATAATCATCTAGGGGGAAAAATTAAAGAGGCCTAAATCAGTGTCCCAGCCTACCTGTGGCCCAAGGCATAAAGCTACCACTAAAGCACATCTGATGTGCTCAGCCAATGCAGCATTTCTCTTTGGCTACTGGGAAACTGGTAAAATGAGTTTCTAAAGCAGTTATTCCATAATTAGCTCCAGTGAGTCAGCACATGGAACAAAGCAGAGCAGTCACAGCAATGTACATTTCAGAAGTGATCAACTCCTGCTGCTCTTCTCTACAAGGTGGGGGAAATAAAATGGGATGATGAGGTGTGCTCTAAGCTTCCTAAAAGCTGCAGGGTAAGAAGCCAAGTGGTATATAAGCACTGTCGTGACCCTTATCCAAGAAACCCTGATGTCAGGGTGTAATGTCTTTGTGTTTTTATTTTTTCCAAAGTTCTTTCACATCAATTATCACATTTTATCATCACAACTTCCTGGTGAGATAAGGAGAAGCAGTCAGGGAGGGGCTCTGACAGTTGCCTGTTGTGTGACCTTGGATAAGTCACTTAACTTCTCTTCTCAATTTCCTCATCTGTAAAGCGGGGGTAAAATACTTGTTCTCCCTCCCTCTTAGACTGTAAGCCCCATGCAGAACAGGGACTGTGTGCTAACTCGTTATCTTCTATCTACCCCTATGCTTGGGCCACAGTAAGCACTTAGTAAAACTATTGTGGATATTATTGTCATTATTATTATAATCCACATTTTGCAGGTAAGGAAACAGAGATACAGAAAGGTTAAGGAGACTTGCCCACAGTCGCCCACCAGGCCAATGGCAAAATTAGAACTAAATTCTAGTCTCCCACTTCCCAGCCTTATGCTCTTTCCACTAAGCCATACTTACTCTTAGCGACGGATTTACTTTAGAGATGGACTTAGACCAGGACTCCAGAATTGTCCATGTTATGTCCAGACTCGACCTTGATACTGGGGCCTCCTTGAGTGGCCCCACTCAAGCTACCACTAGAGCAGCTGCTAATGTGTCAAGCAGGAAGACCCATAAACACTCAATCTCCCTGTGTGTACTGTCTTAACCTATCGTTTCACAAACAAAAGGGAACAGTATTATGGTAAGCCCATGGCTGCAAACTTAATAGGGCAATGCAAAATTGTTTCATCTGTTTCTGTTCCATTCAAAATCAGTTACCAGCCAAGTCTGTCGCTGAAAATGAAGATCAATACAGTATATCGTTTCATGAAGCTCAGACCACGCTTCTTCATGTTTCTTTGTGAAGGTGGGAAGAGGACTTTGAAATTCTGATTAATTTTACTTCAATCCCATTGGAGATCAGGCAGTTTCTCCCCAAGGTCTGCACAGTTGGTTCTGCTCTGCACTTCCCTAGCCCTCTGGTTCCACCACTAGCACTCATTCCTCATGAACTGCCTTATTTCCTACCTCCATTATGGTCCATTAGGTCTTTTGGCCCATGCATCAGAAGCATTCTCTTCTCTTGCCAACACAAGCTTCTCCAGCCTTTTCAGGTTCAAGCATTAGGTCCTAGGGAGCCAACTTGTTGACCTGAAAATAAAAAATCCATTCCTCTCAAAATAGTGTGTCTGTCTTGCTCTTTGCAAGAACCAGTTGGAGCTGATCTGGTACTTGACCTTGGATTTTAATCACACATAAACAAGCGTCCCGAGCTCTGTGCTCGGGCAGCCTTGCCCAGCTGGGCCTGGGCCAGACTTGAGTGTGCACCTTCTATGTGTAAGACTGCAAACTTTTCAGAGACCAGTAGAGGAGACTCAAAGCCAGAAAAGACCATAGGTGTTCTTCGGAGAGGAGGGCGGGTCGGTGAAACTTGGACTGTGATACTAGGCTGCTTTCTGAAGTATTGTTAGAATTGAGATAGAGTCTTAAATCTGTATTTCCTGGACTCAGAGCCTCGAATAGACAGAAAGAATTTGGTGCCAATGCAGAGGGGCCCCAATTTATTCGTAAGGGATAGCTTCGGCCCTGGGAGAATCTAACTCTGTTGGTAACTTGCCTTTGAAATCTGTAGGGCTTCTGTAGGGCTGGTGGTGGCATAAGGTCTTTCTGGACGACGTCTGTTCGAGTAGAGTGGGGAGATTCAGATCTTGCTAAAACTTGTTTGTGTGGTATTTATCGATGTGACGTCAAGTCCTAGTAAACAGTGAGGGCTGCCAGCCCTAGCCATAGCAGTTTGCAATTTGCCCTTCGGATGGGGATTGCTCTTACAGCAGCTGAGGGAGATTTTCAACTCCCTTCTCTCTTCCTTTAACTTCAACTTTTCCCGTCCTGCTCCAGAACCATGCACAAACTCACTCACACTCTCTCTCACTGAGTCTCAAGGGTCTGACCCAGAGGAGTAGAGAAGATCTTCCTGAGGACTATACCGAGCACATGAAATAGTTTTGGTGTCCAGATACACATATTCAAAAAGAGAATGTGAGCCTGTATCACCTTTCACCATCAGCAGTAGTAGTACTGAGCACTAAGTAGTACTGTAATGCACTAAGCTAAGCACCCACAGTTTACTGGTTGTTCCTGCTATTATAATTGCCCCTCTTTTCTCAATTTTCTTTTTTTAAAAAATGGCATTTGTTAAGCACTTACTTGGCTCCACGCACTGTATTAGGTGCTGGGGTAGATACAAGCAAATCAGATTGGATGCAGTCCATGTCCCACGTGGAGCTCACTGTCTTAATCCCCATTTTACAGATGAAGTAACAGAGGCACAGAGAAGTTAAGTGACTTACCCAAAGTCACACAGTTGACAAGTGGCAGAGCCAAAATTAAAACCCAGGTCCTCTGGATCCCATTTCTTCTTCCCAACCCAATAATAGTATCATGAAGTTCCTCTACAGAAGTATGGGATATGGGGGTGCAGTGGGGCAGGGTTGGGGCTGAGAGGGGAGAGAGAAAAGCTCCATAATCAGGATGAAAGGGGGAATCAGGAGGGCATGAGAAACCTTTGCTGGGTTCCAAATAAGGTTTTTGTTCCTTTGTAAAGCTTGGGTGGGGAAGGAGTTTTATTGAATTTATTTGCCACTGACAAGATGGGCTAGGTTTTCTAATTTTCTCTGAGTAGAGAATGTGCAGGGAGGTGGGTGAGTGTGTGGGCATGGGGAGGGAAGCAGAAGGAGGGAGACAGAGAGAGACTGGTGTTTCACAACTTGTTCTGATCCAGGTGGAATTGTGCAGCAATCAGCAAACTGCTATCTAGGGAAGATAAACAGGGACACTCCACCTGCATCACAAACACAGGGATTAACCAAGAATGTCTGTAAACAAAAATGCATTTCCTAGGCCTATAATCACTCAAGCCCCAAGAGGCACCAGTCCATAGAGAAGGAGACCTGAGTGAGAGGGTCTCTAAACTTAACAGAGTTAAGTTCATGAGGAACACACACGTACACACTCTCTCTCTCTTTCTCTCTATTGTACTATCTCAAACTCAAGTCTTTGCAGAGAGAATCTGGGGAATAAGCAGGTGAACCCTATGCCAGTCAGAGGACAAGGCAGCTGTTATGCAGTCTAACAAAAGGACGAAAAGAAAACTGGCAATGATTGAGAGATTTAATGAGGTTTTAACTCCCAGCCCTACTCCTGATTAGCCTCTCTTGGATACTAAAACATTTGAAGCCTGCCAGCTACCCAGCCATTCCCATTTTTTTTTTTCATGTGGGAGGACATTGCCCGAAGCTCCCCATGGCCCGGTTCGGGAAGTGGTGGTGCAGCAACAGACTGGATGGGTTTAATCACTGGGCATTCATGAAGGCTGAACGACCAGGCCTTCTGCTGCTCGGCGAGGCAGATTCTAAGCCTGGCTCTGCCACTTTTCTGCTGTGTGACCTTAGACAAGTCACTTTGCTTCTCTGGGCCTCAGTTCCTTCATCTGTAAAATAGGGATTAATACTGTGAGCCCCAGGTGGGATGTGGACTGTGTCTAACCTGCTTATCTTGCATCTACCCCACTGTTTAGTACAGTGCTTGGCACATAGAAGTGTTTAACAAAAGCCATAAAAAAATACCAGCAGCAGGCAGGTACACAGTCTTCCCCATTTGCTTTTGAATGGCTTATGTCCTTCCCTCTGCACACAGAACATTCCCCTCCAGTCAGTACTTGGGCGATTCCTTCCCTTTCATTTACAGCTTTGGCAGCGGAGAGGGGAGGAGAAAGTGTGTTTTGGTTTCCTTCAACTGTAACTTGTTATCTAGGGCTGTTGGTGGGATTCACTAGTTAATATTTACCCAATACATTAAGATAAGCAATACTATCTGAAAAAGTGCTGAATTTCTCAGCTGTTATGTATTATCATTGCCACTCATATTACTGACATTTGTTGAGCACTATCGTTTTGCAAAGGACTCTATTAAGGGCTGGGGAAAGCGACAAAGAGAGCGCAAATGCCACCATAATTTGTGATTATTGTTATCGCTTCACACAGGGATGGGGTGGGGAGGGAGGGAAATAGAACTCCAACACCACTAAACAACAAAGGCAACACAGAACATGGCATCAAGTTCAGCCTTGAGATAACAAGAATTCCTGGAACTCCCAGACCAACACCTCGGGGAAAACTGATACCACATCGGTGGGGTTGGGATTCTGGATAGGAAGCCAAAGGAAGATGGGGTCTCCGGATCTGAGAGACGGAAGCAGTGTGGCCTCGTAGAAAGAGCAAGGGCCTGGGAGTCAGAGGACCTGGGTTCTAATCCCAGCTCCCCCACTTGTCTGCTCTGTTTCCTTGAGCAAGTCACCTCACTTCCCTGTGCCTCAGTTTCTTCATCAGTAAAATGGGGATTAAGTCTGTGAGCTCCATGTGGGACAGGGAATGTGTCCAATCCAATTATCTCTTATCTAGCCCAGCACTTTATACAGTGCCTGGCACATATCTTAGCAAACACCACAATTATTACTATTATTAACCACATTAACACCCCCGAGTTGATTGTGGGTGGGTACAAGAGGTGCCTGACAGTGTTTGGAAGGGTCCTCTCCACCCTTTCCCGTACTCCCCACCATAGGCAGTGGATTCCAATGGGGGCCCCAGGTCAGGGTCAGGAACAGAAGGATTTAAAGAGATGAATTACTTGCCACTTCAGGAACTCTGCTCCTTAAACCTTCCCCGTTCTCCATCCCGGCTAGGAGCCATATTGGGTCCTGAAGCCAGTGCCTCTCTGACTAGATTCAGAAATGGGGTGGTTTAAGGGGCAGAATTATTAAAGGCAGTAAGTAGTTCTACTCTTTGAGCTCCTCCCTCTCCCCTTGGGCAGGGGCCATGAAATGCAGGTTTGCCCAAGAACACCAAAATGCAAGCACTGTCCTCAGGACACCCCTTAAAACCATGTAAGTGCTGAACTTCCGGAGTTTCCACCCAAGAGCCAGGCCTGACTCCCCTCATCTTATCCTCCCAATATTTTCAGGGTGGGCTGTGGAATTATGAGTCCTCATCTCGGGAGACCTTAATTTAGAAGGCTTGTCTGACTGGGGTAGTGGATGGGCAGGGAACATGTCTTCCAACTCTATTATAATGTAGTCTATCGAGCACTTAGTATAGTGCTCTGTACATAGTAAGTGCTCAATAAAAACCATTGATTTATTGGGGTAAGAGATAATAAGGTCAACAATCAGTTGAGGCTGCATTCCCTTGGCTCTAAGAGAGCATGACAGCTTTCAAATAAATTAAAAGATTTCTTTTCTCTCCTATGACATCAGCTATTGATTGGCTATTGGCTCAATATGTTCATGGATTAGTTTTGCTTATCAGCAGCACTAATAATGATAACGATAAAATAATGATGGCATTTCTTAAGTACTTGCTTTGCATCAGGTCCTGTATTAAGCACTGAGGTAGATACAAGATAATCAGATCAGACACAACCCCTATCCCACATGGGGGTCCCAGTCAACTTAACTTAAAGGAGATTCTAAATGTGAGACTGGGCTGAGTGAGGGGAGCTAAGGTCATAAAAGCAATAAACTAGAAGCTCCTTGCGGGCAGGGATCGTGTCTTCCAACTCTATTGTACTGTCCTCTCTGCAGGGCTTAGTGCAGTGCTTTGCCCACAGTAAGTGTTCAATAAATAACACTGATTGACCGATTGATTCAAGGTGAAAAGTGGTTCTTGGTTAGTCAACATTCAGAGTGGCCCAGTGAGAAGCTAAACAATTTGTACTCCAGGATCCGCTCTTTGCCCTTGCAACATTTAACTCTGCTTTAGCCCTTTTCCTCCCAGTCCCTCTTTTGGGTTGGTCTGGCAGAGACAAAGGTAAGGGCAGGCTTATCCAACTGGACTCAGCGTTAGCCTGGGTGGACACAGGCCCCTGGGGCTCAGGGCCTTAGAAGCCCAGCTCAGCCTGGGCAGGGTTCTGTCCCGTGGATCCCAGAGCTAATTTCGTTCTGGACCAAACCCAGAGGAGTCCAAGCAGAACTAAGGGGTTCAGGCAAAAGTGTCCATGACTCAGAACCACAGGAGGGAATCAGCAAGTTAACAGTTTGTCAGTTCCTGGTTTGATTCCCTGAACTACATGAGCTAATTTCAATGAGCCATTCTTGCTCAACAGTCACATGGTGCTACACACAGACACACACACTCCAACCCAACACACATGTGAAGTTCAGCTTCTCAGAACTCCACTGATATGCTTCTCCACAGTACCCACTCAGAGAAACGAACAGTGTGTCAGACACACATTAAGTAACAGGGCAGAGGCAAAGTGGTAGAATAAAGAGGATAACCAGTGTCAGAAGAAACACACAATCTGTACAGAACTCTGGAACAGAAAATTATTACCACCCTTGGGCTCCCTGGGTTTCCAATTTCACCTGAAAGACAGATAAGCCTTTGGTGCCAGTTGGTTGAAAAAATGTGGGTCAGCCTCAACTCCTCCAAATCCCTCGGCAAAAAAGCAGCCTTCATTTTCTGCAGCTTTGACTATCCAAACCTTCACTCCCAGACTCTCACAATCCCTTTTCAAGAAGGAAATAAGACACTGAACAGATATGATCCTGACAAGTATGTTCTTGGAGTCTTCGGTTATTTCTCAACTAAACCAGCAAAATGTGGCATTAGAGGAGCCTGATGAGCTTCCTTGTCCAATATCAGCAATTAGCTACTTACCAACAATAGGAAAAACAGAACAGAGATGTCACTTGTGGTTTGCAGCAAGGTCAAAAATGGGAGTGAAAACTTTTAAGGAAACAGCTAAAAGGCAAAACAGTGGGTGCATCAGTTATCAGTGCATCAAAACACCTGCATCAGTTATACATCTCTTGGCATTACATGCTGCTGTGTACGTGCGCTGGCACAGAATCTGCCCTTAGGCTCAGATCTCCAATCACTGAGCCCCTGAAGCTTTGGCGACTTGCTTCTTTGAGGGCTGAAGTTTCAGTGCTGAAAGAATGTTGATTTTATGGCTAAGGGTCCTTTAAAAAGCCAGGCTTGAAAGTCTGCAGAATCAAAGTTATCTGGAAATCAGTTCTTTTGGTCAACATGGAGACTATCCCTTAAATGTCACCCTGCCCTACCAGGTGCTGATGTGCTGGATCCCTGACTGCTGGCTCCCTCCATTCTGGCTACTCACCGTCTCTGAGTCCAAACCCAAAACGCGGACACCAGCAGCTTTTCAGCGACATACACTGAGTGGGGGTGTTGCGGGTTGGGGTGGGATAGCAGGGGAGAAGGAAGTGACTGTGAAAAATTGGAAATTAATCACATAACTAACTCTTTAGCCTGTAGGGAATCAGAAGACTTCATGCCTCTGGATTCCTTATGAAAAGGAGAGGGTGACAATTCTGTTTGCATTGCCTGGAGCCTCCCCTTTTGATAGCCAGACCCAAATACAGGCAACTACTATTTTCCCATTTCTGCTGTGAGATGGGCGACACTGATCGAAAGGGCAAAGGAGCTTAGAAGGACAGATGCAGTAAATCCCTTCTGTTCTCTGAGTCAGTGATCAGAGCCCAGGGAGATGGGACATTTGATGATAGGAAGAAACAAAGAGCCAAGCACAGGGGAAAAAAAAGAAGGAAAAGAAGAAAATACTATAAGCAGGAGGGGCCCTGCATTAACCAGTGGCCTTTATTGGTTAGAATTGTTATGGTCTCTTTAGGCTATAGGCATATAAACGAAGCACACAGAAAGACCCAGAAAAAACAGGTCTTCAAAGATTCAAAAGCTGGCAAAAAGTAGTATAATATTATATGGTAGTTTAGTTGCCCTAGCAAAACAATATGTCAGTTCAGTTCCATTGATCAATTTCCCAGAAACCCTGGGGCACTCAGGAAGGCATTAAGTCAGAACAAAGCCCTTTGGAGAAACTTTTCTCTTAGCTCCTGCTCCCCTGACTCTAGGTCCAAAGGGCCTGAGGCTGCACAGTGTCAGGTTATGAGTGATCCAGCCATGATCACCCAGCTACGTAAAGGTCCTTTATTTTCTTAGGACTTGCAATACCTACCTAATCAAATCCTCCTCCCCAAGAAACAGCCCATAAATTGACCTCCGGTGAGGGTCAAGAAAAACACCCTTCTGTCCCCCTAAGGAGCTGCTGAATGTGCTGTGTGCCTGTCAGTTGGGTGTGGTCTCCAGATGTATGAGTGAACCAAAAAGATAAATCCAGTGTTGACATAATTGCCATAAAACCAGATTCATTCCCAGACCATTAAAGCCTCCACACCCAGAAGCTCCTCAGCAACCCAGCAATCCGCTTGGGCTCAGCAGGCCTATCTTGGGCCTGGCAGAGCTGGGAGACCAATCTGCTCAAACATGCAGAGGGGCCTAGGACTGGGGAGGTGCCCCATGAATAACTGCCTTGCCCACACACTATCCCAGCCTGGCAAAAAGGCCCAATGCGAAAGGAATAAGGCATGCAGGGGAAAGCCTCGGTCACCTGCTTCTGTGGCAACAACAGGATCTGGCTGTCAAAAGGAGAGGCTCCAGGCAGAGCAAACAGTGTTGAGTTAACTTTTCTTCTACCTTCAGGCACTACCTTCCTAACGCTGTTACCAAACCTCTCCCGGGTAGCAACAGTAGCCAGCTCCCAAATCAGCACCTAGCTAGAACCAGGTCCAAAAGGCAATGTACTTCAGCTCCCCACCTCATTCCCCTCTCCTCAAACTCCCTGCTCCTCCACCCAAACATGGAAATCTGGCCTTCTCCACCCTTGAGCATTTGGGGTGAACTGGGACTGCTGTTTGTTGTCTCATTTAAAGAGCAAGACAAAGAAAAAAGCCGATCTCTTCTGGGTTTCAGTCTGATTTTCAATCCCATAAGTAGTTTGGGCTCCAATCAGTCATACTTATTAAACATCTATTAAGCATCTTATCAAGCAGAGCACTCTACTAAGAACTTGGGAGAGGACAATGAGGTGAGAATAATAATGGTATTTGTTAAGCACTTACTATGTTCCAGGCACTGTACTAAGCGCAGGGGTGGAAATAGGCAAATCGAGTTGGACACAGTCCCTGTCCCACGTGAGGCTCCCAAGAGGCTCACAATCTCAATCCCCATTTTACACGAGGTGCCTCTGAGGCCCAGAGAAGTGAAGTGAGTTGCCCAAGGTCACAGAGCAGACAAGTGGCCGAGCCGGGATTAGAACCCATGACCTTCTGATTCCCACGCCCGTGCTCTAACCACTATGCCATGCTGCTTCTGAAGCAGCATGAGAAGACACGATCCCTGTCTTCAAAGGCCTTGCAATCTAGCAAAGGGAGGCAGATGCAAAACAATTTACAGACAGAAGGAAAAGAATGGAAAGATGGATGTGCGGATGAGTTAAGTGCTTATATAATGGGGCATGTAAGTCAATACGTGCATGTGCAGAAATGTTATAGGAGGCTGTGAGTGTGGAGATGGCACAAAAGGGCTGAGAGGATATGATCTGTGTCAAAGAAAGATGGGTTTGCTTTGACCACTTCTAGGTTGATATATGGAGAAAAGATAGCAGACTGGTGGTGAAGGTAATCTTGTGTGAGTGTGCCTACTGACTGGTCTGGAGGTCAGCACAATTCACAGATCTTGTCCTGGTTTTGCAGTGGTCCTACCTGCCTCTCTTCCTTCCTCTTCCCATCCCCGATCAACCTGACTGGTCTCTGGGGATTTCCCCAAGAACAGCAGCAAGGTAAGGGAACAGGAATGTCTAAAACACCGTCTGGCACCAGAGTACCTTGGGGAAATCAGGTTCCTGGGAGCAGTCAGAGGCAGGACTGGCTCTACACCCTTCTGTAATGGGGAACTGCATAGAGGAAAGCCCAAAGGCCATTAGCTTGAGGTTGGTGCTGGGCACAGAGAATGACAGAAAATTCAAATGGAAAGGATACTATTCTCTTTTGCAGAAAGCAGGACCATAGAGTCCTAGGACTAGAAAGAGTCTTGAAAAACCTATGGCATCATCCTCCTGCTTCCCAGAGGATCTTCCTTACTCTTCTTTCAGGGTGACCAGTACTCTTGCTTTCCGAAAACACAGCTACTCATGAAACAGCAGCCCAGCTCGGGAATCAAGCTTAGATCTGCATCCCATAATAGCACAGAGAGCTACTATGAGATCTTTGGGCGAGCCTTCTTAATTACGACTAACTTCTTTAGCAATTAAAAAAATAAGTAAAACATTTGAGCTGCATGTGTTTGGAAACCAACTTCTCTGTAAGTACAGTAATTACGGACGTCAACAATTGTATTTAACATGTGAATCTGTGCTCACATCGTAATGACTGCCACCAAACAGGACACATAGCTTTTACCGGTTTCATTAGATTGAAAACTCCTCGAGGGCAGGTGCAGTGTCGTGTTTTTTCCTTTGTGGAAGAACCTCTCCATCTGACACGGATCCTGGTCTGGGTCATATCCAAACCCCAGGTCCCTAGAGAAAAGAGACAGTTCCAGGTTGAGTCACTGTTTGGCAGCCTCAGGAATATCCCTCTTCTGCCTCTCCAGGACACAATGGTGAATCTGGAAAAGAGAAGGCCCATGATTTTATCCTGGCTCTGTTTGAGGAATCCAAGAATCTCTAGTAGGGCTGGGCAGAGAATGTGGGGCGAGGTAGTTGAGTTATAGCTTGGTAAGAAAACTGTGACAAGTGTTTGTCATATTTCTGATGAAGTCCTCAAAAACAGTCTGAGGCTTTGGGGTTGTGGAAAGTCCTGCACCTCCCACTCACTGGAAAGGGATTATAGGAGGAGGTGCTCTTTTGCCAGAAGATACAGCAGCAGAGGTGGTGTGGCCATAACAGGCTGAACAGCATGCCCTGGGCTTGGGGAAGGGAGGAGTAACAAGCTCAACAGGAATGTCTGCCTGTACTTCATAGTGTTAGAAGCGGCGGGGCGGAGGAGGGCAGGGGCTCCTTCTCCTCTCCAACCCAATGTTGGAGGAAAATCTGATGTAGCTGGAACTCCTTAGCCTGGAGAAAAGAAGGCTGGGGAATGCCTCAAGGACTATTACCCCGAAGATAACTTCTCTGTTCAGGAGCAATGGGCAAAGGGAGGCACAAGGGAAGATATTCTAGGCTGAAGAGCATGGGGGAGGCAGAGGACTCCTTTAGCAAAATGAGAAAAGAAAGAGAACAGACACTTGGAAATCTGGAATAGATGTAATTCCCCCAAACGTTTCTCCCAGAAGACAGGAGAATGGATTGGATGACCTCTGGAAGGCCATTTTATCTCCAGGACTTCAGGATTCCATCTCTGGTGGCCTGAAGAGTTATAACCCTGCCTCACCCCAAGAAATGTTCCTCCTCCCCTCCCTAACTCCCTCATTAAACTTGTCACCACTGTACACCACGACTGGCTACCGGAATCCAAATCTTTATTTTGCTGCTTGCTGGACCTTCCTCATTAAGACTCAGAGAATTTACTATGAATAAACCATAACCAAGACTCAGGTGCTTTAAAATTCTCTTTATTAAAATCATTCTTTTTTAAGAAAGAACTTGAAACACTTTGCGATCAGTAACACAGATCAGTAAAACTGGTGACGATTCATATGACACTCAACAAATTCTAACAAATTCCAAATGTTTACAAGCCAAAAGTTAAATTAACAAGATTTTTTTATATAAGCTCAATAAATATGTTCTGGTCCAGTTCAAGTATAATTCAACAGATCACAGCCTCAAATAGTCCAAGAAGGATAAAACCCTGTTAGAAAGAGTCTGGTGCTCTGCTGATATTCAGTCAATGTTGAATTTGTCATTTCTGATGGGGCTTAGCTTTCACATTTTCTTTTGTTGTTGATGCTACAAAACAGTAAGTCTTGCATGGGATATTAACCAAGACAAGGATGCATCTTCTTTTCAGGATGGCTGCTCTCTGGGAAGCCTATGGTTGATTCACTTTCAAATGATTCACAGACATTGAGGAGCCTTTTTTTTAAGAAAAAATTAATATTTTTCTGGCTGCACTTGACACTGTATTCGGTGCTATACACATACAAATAAGAAGTGCAAATTACAAGGTTGGTGAAGAATCATGCCAACGGTATAAAAATACATATATACATATATATGTATATATGTATATATAAAATCTTAGAATTA
The DNA here is from genome assembly GCF_004115215.2 of Ornithorhynchus anatinus. Lineage (NCBI taxonomy): Eukaryota > Metazoa > Chordata > Mammalia > Monotremata > Ornithorhynchidae > Ornithorhynchus > Ornithorhynchus anatinus. The sequence goes on from NC_041743.1 coordinate 30,717,444, forward strand.
ATTTTTAAAATACAGGATCCTGACTGAGCCTGGTAAGGAGAAAGCCCGGGAGTTGCTAACTGACCTCTGCTGGAGAGACATTCATTCAGCAGAGGCAACCTAACAGTAACCCAGGAGAGGGGCTGACTTTAAGGGTCAGTCTCCATTTCTATAAAACCCCACTTTCAGTGATTAACTATCTGGGACCTTTCAAACTGGATGAAAACAAATTCCCCGGAAGGTAGGCCTACAGGAACAGGGAGTGAAGAAGCAGTCCTTCGCCACTCTCCGAGTCCTACGACCAAGCCAGTAGGAGTGAACGACAGAGTCCCGCCAAAGTGAAGGAAATGGTCCCATTGCTTCCTTCCATGGACCTTCACGAAGAAGAAACATGGTTTTCAGGGCTCTGCCAGAACACTTCAGAGAAAGAAGGAAGTGGTTTCTGGTGCACAGAGCATGGTAAAAGCACTTATTGTTCAATAAACAGCTTTGGCACCTGGACTAATGAACTCTGGAAATGGAAAAAGCCAGCATTTTCCAACCCTTTCCTTTTTCCAGGAACCAGCCTTCCAGAGGGCCTAAAACAATCAGGTGATTTCTTCTGAGTTCCAGCTGCAGCCTCAGTCTGGAGCCAGGATGCAATTCCTAACTTGGAAAATAGCAGCCCTGCTTTCCCTTCCTTCCCTAGACTACCTTCTCCCTCTCTCCGTTTGCCTTTCACTCAAAGTTTCCACCCAAGCATCTTATCGGATTTAACTGTGTTTAAATGGCTCCAGTGGGAAGGTCCTTGGGCAGGCCTTATGTTTGCAAGTCCCTGGGACACTATCACCTGCCATAAAAAAAAATTAATAATTGGCTCACAGCAAATCTGCTAATGGCTTCGGTGAAACTGTGGCTATTCTCTCAGCCTAATCCTTCCTAGGCCCAAAATGTCTAGGTCAATTTCACATAAACACCCCAACCCAATTCTCCTGCTGACCTTCCTGAGCTTTACCCTCTGGCAAAAGCTTAACCTGAGTTCTCCGTCTGGCCTAAAGCTATTAGGTGTGTAGAGCATAGGAATGTCACCTTTGGCCATTTTATTCCTGCATGTGCTTGGGAGTAGTTTTTCCTGCACAAAACACCTTTGAAATGGAGCAGAAATATAAGCCATGGGCTTCGTGGTGGCTCTGCAGAAAAAGCCCCAGAGCAGGAGACTGCAACTCTGTACAAACAGTGCAATCTCCAGGCAGAATAAATTAAGAACATGAAAGGAAACTAAATATCCAGCCAGTGCTGCAAGAACCTTCGGCGCTGGTCTTAGCTTAAACTGTTTCTCAACTCCCAGTGATCCACTTGGAGGAGGATCACAACTGCCATGGCCCTTTCAAATCATTCTACTAGGAGGTTCCCGATAAGAGCACTACTTGGGAAGGTAGTGCTCAGGCACAACGGGGTGAGATAAGGCCAGAGTCCTTGGCCTGCAGTTTCCTTGTTTTTATGTTTTTCAATCAAATGCTGAAAACAATTTTAGTGCAGTCGTTTGTCCAGAACCCACATACCAACTGCTATTTTAGCTGGAGGATCAGGAAGTTGTTTAGTTCAACGCTTATGGAATTCATTGTCGGAGATTTTTTTTTTTAAAGTGTGTGTTTGGTTAGGGGGGAAGGGGGATGGCAGGGAAGAGAGAGACCTAATTTGTCCTGAAATCAAGAAGGGAAAGAATGAATTAGGAGAAAAGGTGCATTAAGACACAAAGCTGGTGAATGTTCAGGATGTTCCCAAACAGAAACTATTAAAAAGGTGTTTAGTGTTTGGAGGATGAAAAAGATATGGCAAGTTTCATGAACACCCTGTCATTCCACTAGTTTTCTGACTTCTTTCCCCTTTTGAATCTGGACTGGCACAATACTTTCAGGTCCCATTCCTGACATTTGTCCTGAGGGGACCACAAGCAGGGACTATCCTGTCTCTACTCCAGAATTCAGCATGGTGCTTAGCACATAGCAAATGCTTAGCAAAACCCATGATAATTAGGATTGGAGACTTTCCCCCAAAGTTTCTCTTTCTTGCCAAGCAGATTTGCTTTCACTGATTGTGAGCGCCTCAGGGACAAGCTCCATGTCTAATTCCCACATGTACACTCTTTCCTAAGTGCTTAGTTCAATGCTCTGCACAATGTAAGCACTTAATAAATACTACTCCTACCACAACTACTTTCAGACTGCTGACCCTGCATGATCCATCCTCCATGTGTGTGCCCTGCTCTAGCTTGCCCAAAATCCAGACACTGAGGAAATCCCTGAGCAGGAGGATTTTATAAAAGGACCATGGTTTTGACAAAGAATGCAGGAAAAAGAAGGAACAGCTCTCCTCCGCTTGCAGGACCTGGAACAATTGCATCCCTCTGGAAATACTTTTGGGGTTTTTTTCCCTTACATTCCCACAGAAGAAAATATAAGTCCTACGCTCTTCAATGTGCTGCCATCCTCACGGTCAATGCCAATGGACCCCAGGCTGGCTCCTGAGTGCACCCACCAGTGTTTTCTTCTTTCTAGCTTCCCTGCTGGAGCATCAGAGCTTCTTCCTTTCAAAATGTGGAACAATTCCCATGTCCTCTGGCACCGGGCTGCTGCCTCTTTCACTCCTCTTCAGGCCCTCCTCGGCCAGCTGGGACAAATACTTCTGTGAGCAAAAGAGAAAGGCCAAAGAGCAGTTGCTACACAGAGAGGAAAAATCTACCCCGAGGGACTGGAAGAATGGAGACACCTCGCTCAGTTGAGAAACTATTTTTTTTTTTTTTTTTTGGTAAAGGAGGCAATGCAGACCCTTCTCAGGATTGTTTTCTGGTGCTTGTTTCCTGAGGGAAAGCATTTACCTGTGAAACAGCTCTGCTGTTTCCTTGGTTTGGGCTGAAGTATGTTGTGCAAGAACCAGCAAATAGGTCATCCCATAGAGCTGGAATTCTCCACCATGCTTGTTCTAGTTCATACAGCGCGGCATACAGAAACAACCCATGCAAGGATGGATTCCTTCTGCCAGAGCCCTTCCTAGGGAAGAAGAGGTGAGTATAGCTATCAGAGTCCCTTTCACTGGGCCTCAGTTTAAGGAGATGGGGCTGAGGCCCCACCTGCTTTTGCAGCATGTGGGACCCGAGGTTCAGTAGATGGCAGACTTCTCTCTGAAAAGACCCTTATGAATTCTTAATGCTGCAAGCTTTGAAGAAGGAAACTGCTGCTGCCATTCCGTCGTGGCACTCCTCTCATCACTGCAACCATTTATCAGTTGGATGGCTAAGGATTGCCCCATCCAACCCCCTCTGCGATGTCCCTGAGCAGCAATAAGAACACAGGATTGGGAGTCTAGTTAGTTCTAGCTCTGCCGATGTTAAGGAAGTAGCTTGAGGACCTGAAAATTCAAATCCACTCACCCTGGTTGTATAAGAAAAGGGGCAGTCGGGCACTACCGAGAGGGTAGTCAGTCTGATTGCTCCCGCTGTTTCCCATCTAGCAGGAAAAAAATAAGTGAAGGCCAAATTCCCCCCTCCCTTCCCATTTCCTTGCTGTTTCCTGTGGGGACTGAAGTCCAATGAATGCCATGTGGTTTCAACTGTATATTCCATTCATCTGTTGTTTGGAACAGTTGACACCAGGAGGCTACTGGGTGCTGTAATGAGAACACATTACTTTTCCATTATGAGGTATGGCTGAAGTCTGGAGGGGCAGCGCCTTGGGGGAATGAAGCATCCATATGGCAGCCCTGCCCCTGCCCCATCGTCTTCTTGCTGCCTCCAATTCTCTCCTTTCAGCTGAAGGGCTGAATGCCCCTATGAGCTTCCCCACTGGGAGCTCCCAAATTGCTCCTTCTGCTCCAGGAAAGCTCCAGCAGCACCCGTTCATCGGTTCACAGCTTTTCCAGCTTGCCACTTTGCATAGGGATGAACAGAAAACATTTTGAAAATCCCAGAGGTAGAAACCCTGGTGAGTGGTGGGGAAGAGGAGGAAAGGTACCCCACCATCTTTATGGCTAACTTAGAGCTGGGGACACTGAAGCTTGGCACTCATCACACCTGGCTTTGAAGAATCCTCATTCTGAAAACAAAGGCTCTTTTCTGCAGATAATCAAGTTTTTCCTCTCTCTCTCTTTCTCTCCCTCCCCCAGCCAAGGAAGCTAGAGAGCTACATTGCCTCTCCCTGTTTAATAAGGGTGCCGCACACAGTATGGTTAAATTATCCACAGAGAGGGTTTGTGTAAGGAGTGAGAATGAAGAAAGCAAGCCTGGCTTTTGGAGAGCAATATCCTGGGCCTCTACAGACTCGGAAAAGAATCTAAAGTTGAATCACTTCAGAATGTAGACATACTGAAGTCCAAGTCTGTTTCTGTCCATTTTGTTCGAGAAGCATGTTGGCATGGGTCAAACCTAATGCCGATAGCAAAGCTCTTCATAGAATCCATTCATTCAATTGGATTTATTAAGCGCTTATTGTGTGTAGAGCACTGTACTAAACTCGAGAGAGTACACTACAACAATAAACAGGCACATCACCTGCCCAAAATGAGAATTTAAATTTCTTAACAGCTTGAGAGAAATCTCCCATGCTTACCTGTAATTTTTTTTTTTTACTTTTGATTGTAGAGCGGTCTGGGTTCCAAAGCACCAGACTGAGCTCTGTGGGGGTATAATTTTTTTCCTGCCAGATATTCTTCCTGGTGTAGATCCCCTGAATGGATGGGGGGTGCATTTGCTTGACGGCTGCTGCCAGCCTGCACTGTAGCCCTCTCAGGGGACTAAGGTCAGAAGAGAAAATGTTCCAAAAGGTGACTGTTAATCAGGCGGATGGGCTAACATCAGGCTTCTGGAGAAGGTACTGGACATGGGACCGTGGGACTAGTGGATAATCACGGTGGGTTATTACCTAACGACAGGTGTCCCAGGCAGACTCTGGCCCCAGATGGAATCTCCTCCGTGTAAAAATACCCTTGCCCCATTCGAACATGGCCAGGGACACTCCAGGAAGTTTTATGAGCTGCCCACAGCCATAACATCAGCTTCTGAATTAGGAAAAAGTTATGCAGCGTGTGCCTTTGGGGGATTTGCCTTCCCTTCTAAACAGCTCAGGAAGCCACGTTTTTTGCACTCTCTGGAGTGGCTTGCCAACTGAGTCCAGGAGGGGAGAGTCTTTCACTCAATCCAGCTGCCCTGGTGGCTCGCACTAGGATTTGTGTCCAGATCTCCCCAGTTCACTGATTGGTCATGGGAAGAAATGCTGAATCACCATTTTTTCCAGCAAATCTTCCAGAACAGGTTTCAATCAGAGAATCCTCCCTCCTCGCTCTCCCCGGGATGCCATCCTGCCAACCCCATGGTCCTGCAGGGCTGCCAGTGATGTTAGGCGACTCTTTCTCCAGACCAAGTTTCTTTCGGTGAAAAATTGAAGCAAGTTCCAGCCTGAGCCCCACCATGCAATTTCCAGGAGGTTGGGGAAACCACTGAACTAGAACCTTACTCTCCCCCGACCCTCAATCTCTCTGGAATGGCAGGGAAGAAGGGTCTGGGATCTCTTCAGCCCAAAGGAGGAGTCCCCAAAGCAGTGACAATTGTGTCTGGTGTGTTTTTTTCAACTATCACCTCTTATCACTCTAGCATGCCTGAGAAACTCCCAAGTCACCAAAGGACATGGGGCTCATCCTCTTATGGCCAGAAAGTTCAGCACTAGGTTAGCAGGCAAAATTTTTGCTGCCAGCCTATCCCAGAGTCAGAAACCCAGCCTGAGGCCTACAGAATATACCTTCCCCCAGGCTCTCTGTCAGAGAACTCCCGGAGATCCAGGTGGAGCTTTGAATACAATCCAATGCTGATGCTTCAGTCCCAACACTTCAAACAAGGTATGAAGGGGTGGGGGCAAGTGAGTGGGGGTCATACCTGAAGGTTCCTATAGTGAACAGAGCTCCGACAGTGGTTTATCTTTGCAGTCTCCTCGCTTGTGTAGAAGAGTCCACACAGCTTACAGTAGAACCCTGTTCTGGGTACCACAAATTCTACCCCTAATCAAAGACACAGGGAATCAAACATGTTGGAAAGGCAGCATATATAATCAATCTATTATATTTTTTGAGTGCTTAATATGAGCACAGGGCTGTATTGAATGTTCGGGAGAATGTAATACAACAGAATTAGTAGACATGTTCCCTGCCCATAATGAGCTTACAGTCTAGAGGGGGAGACAGACAATAATATGAATAAATATTTTATAATCTATAAAATGTAAAGACATGTACATAAGTGCTGTGGGGTTGGGGTGAATATTAAATGTAGAAAGGTCGCAGATTGAGGTGCATGTACTCAACTGAACAAGGGGGGCAAACTGGGGTGTGACTTCTGTGCCTTTGGCTATATTCTTGTGATTACTCACCCAGGGAGACCAGGATCGGGAGAACTTCAGGTTCCTATTCTGCAGATGGGGATGGGGATAGGGATGAATAATTTGTCCAAGGTCACCTTCTGGGGGGGATGGAGTGCTGGAGCTAGAAGCCAGGCTTTCCCTACTACTTGGGGATAACCCCACTCAGAAGAATCTAGTATATGACCATTTCATGAAAAGATTATTGTTTGGGTGGGCTCCTGCAAGGGGATAACTCAGAAAGAATGGTGGAAATGGAAAGGGTCCGGAGAAATAGCAGTTGCTTGAAGCCGACTTGGATTTTGTTGGAATCAATCAATGACATTTATTGAGTGCTTACCATGTACAGAGCTCTGCACTAAGCTCTTGGGAGCGTACAATCCAAAATAGATGATAGACATGTTCCCTGCCCACAGAGAGCTTACAGTCTAGAAATGGTAAACAGTCAAGTCTCTTCTGCAGATTCCTTGTGGGGGAAGTGTATTACCCTAGATTTATATAATGTCACACCCCATAATTTGGTCCTCTTTCAGAAGACACAACAGCCCTCTCTCTGATTAGCACCAAGGCGTAAGTTCTCTGGCCCTCCACTACGCCCCATCACTTTCTTCTGGGTTTGGGATCTGCCTCTCCTTGAAGGCTATATAGGGTAGGTGGATAACACTGATGAGGTTAGGATGAATGCATATAGAGAGATGCATATAACATGTTCATACTGAGAAGTCCATTAATATCAGCCTGAGAAGTGGCAGGGGAATTAGTGTCCAAAGATAACTGGCTCCAAGACAGTTGTGCGTTGCCCAAAAGTCATGAAAGTTTTTTTTGTTTGTTTGTTTCTTTAAATAAATAGATGAGATTGTCTAAATCAGGCAGACCCATCTGAGCCCCCGTCTGAATCATGCAGACACATCTGAGCCCCTGAGATAGAGAAAAAGCCCAGTCTGGCTATTAGTTAAGTTTATTTTTTCACCTCAAAGTTGCCACTAACATTCTCAGAAAGATAGCTCACTAATGATCTGAGCATCTGATGGTGAGTTCTGGACTCTATCTCTGTGTGTATAACTAATTTGTGATTCTTAGAACTGGTATCTGGAAATAAAATGTTACCTTCATTTTCTTAACCCTACAATTAAGGATGATATCTACGTATTTCTCCCATTCTGGGCAAGTGGTAAAAGTAAAATTGTGCCCATGGAAGAAATACTTTATCAACTCTCTAGTAAGCCAGGCTGACTAAAACCATGATTTTGGAAGAAAACTTAAAGAGGTCACCTGATCCGTACTCCTGATTCCAGGCTTTACCTGCCCAAAGAAGTAATACTGCATCTTCCAATTTCTGGGACAGAAAGAAATTTTGCCCTTTACCCAGGTAATATAATGTTTTCTCCAAATCCTACTCACTAGAGCTGCCTTACGGGGACAGGATCAAGGGGGTGAGAAGTCATCACTTTATTTACATCTGCTAGACTGTAAATGCCTCCACTAGACAGTAAACTCCTTGAGGGCAGAGATTTTGTCTATGTACTCCCAAGTATTTAGTAGAGTACTCTATCTGGAGTGCTCAATAAATACCAATGATTGATTCGTTGATTATTTCTTGTCTGACCTCTACTGAAGATGCTACCTCCTATTATCTCCCCCTACATGCCTTACTTCTGTCCAAGCAAGGTCAATTTTGGTGACTTGGAGGAAATATAATTTAGCCCACCTCTTCTACCTATATAAATGTGGTATCTGTTAAGCCCTTACTATGTGGCAAGCACAATACGACGTACTGGGGTAGATATAAGATCATCAGGTCCCATATGGGGTTCACAGTCTAAGTAGGAGGGAGGAGGATTCGATCCCCATTTTACAGATGAGGTAACTGAGAAACAGAGATGTTAAGGGACTTGCCCAAGGTCACACAATAGACAAGTGGTGGAACCAGGGCTAGAAAACTGGTTCTTCTGACTCCTAGGCCCAGCTAATCTAAAAGCAGCATTTGTTTTCCAAAGACAGCTTCTAAGTAAGGATCATTATAATCCTCAGCGTGGCTCACTGGAAAGAGCCTGGGCTTGGGAGCCAGAGGTCGTGGGTTCTAATCTCGGCTCTGCCGCTTGCCAGCTGTGTGACTTTGGGCAAGTCACTTAACTTCTCTGTGCCTCAGTTACCTCATCTGTAAAATGGGGATTAAAACTGTGAGCCCCACTTGGGACAACCTGATCACCTTGTATCCCCCAGCGCTTAGAACAGAACAGTGTTTTGCACATAATAAGCTCTTAACAAATACCACCATTTATTTATTTAATCCTGTCATAACAATATGTCTGAGAATTAAGTAAACATGGAAGCATTTTAGAAGCAGAGCCCCTAAAAGGCAGAGTTGCATACACAACAGATGCAATCTGAGTCTTTTACCCTGGCTTTTGGGTCTCAGCCCTCCACACCCTACTTGCCATGGCGGTCCTTTGACCAGCACTGCCTTGGCCCCTGGGGAGGTGGCACTTGGTCCTTGGTTTTGATGACAATAGCTCTGTTGCACTGCCGTTTCACAGGGAGGGGTCTGCAGTCACACATGAGCGCCTACATCAGCCATCCCTGAACCCTTGGGAAGTATTACTGTTCGCTTAACAGAAAACCTGAAACAGAGAACTAAGTACTTCCTAGCTTGCCAATTCCCTCCTGGTAATGATGAAACCACTTCAGTCCTACCTATACCTCTGGGGCTCAGGACTGACCTGGTCTGAGGTTCCCCTTGTGCCAGGGCAGGGGGTGAAGTGCTGTTCCCTCAAACTGCACACCCCAGAGATCCAGTCCAACCAGGGATGAACCCCCAATCTACTCATTCTTCGGGATTTGGGTGAGTTACGAGCCACTGCAGTCTGAAGCCATGTAGACTGCTGTTTTGCTAGCCCTGGAGGCTGGTTTAGAGTTGAGACAACACTTGGGTCACGGGACATAAACACAGACTGCCCCCGCAGTGGACAAAGAGACCCTGTACCCAGCCTCAAGACTGAGGCTGCCTGGGGCCTTTCCCCAAGGCCCAGGATCCTGACTGTTTCCAGCCCAAACCAAAGACTTTGGGCAGAACCAGACTTCTGGGATTTAATACCAAGGAATCCCAAAATAACACAAAGAGAAAGGTCCTGGCAATTTCTTCTGCCTCTTTAACTCAAAAGGAATCCCCTATATGTCTAACCTGAAGCTAAGAATTTCTTTCAATTTGAAAACAGCTACAGCCCAACCGTTGTTAGCCAGGATCAACAGGATTAATCTAAAAACATATTTTTTTTTTGGATGGTGGACACCTTGCTGGCATATGACAGGCTCTGAGCAAAAAACCCCCACAAAAAACCAACAACAACAAAAGAAGGAAATTTGCTCTTCATAATCCTCACTATCAAAATGTTGCAGTTGGGACAGAGAACAATAAGAGCAAAGAAATTTGGTATCCAGGGTGAACCCACACCATATCAGCCTCTCTGAATTTTCCTTGCCTAATTTACCCTTCCTGAAGGACTGAATTATTGTGCTAGTTGCAATGTTTTTCAACTTTCGGCTAGAAATACCTTCAGAGAGATCTAAGTCTGTGTGTTTGAAGTACATTTGCTCTCACTCCTCACTCCAGAATCAAGCCTAGGTGTTCTGGTTCAGGGGCAGGCCTGGTCCATAGAGCCCAGCAAGGACTTAGGTTGACCTGGGGGGCTGCTAGAATGAGCTTCTCTTTTTCCATCCCCTTTTCCCAAAGTGATGGAATGAGATTCTCCCTTCTCTGCCCCCTTTTCTCTCCTCAACCTAGTTTTCGGGCACTGAGGGGGCTGTGAAGCTCTTGTCCATATGTTACTGTCTCCACACTGTTCCCTTTCCACTTTCTGTTAAGACCCAGCAGGTAAAACTACAGTTGAATAAGTGCCCTGCCCTTGCACGACTCCATCCCCAGAGGTAATGTAAGGTTTTCTTCAGATAGTTCAAGTGTTGGTTTCTGTATAATGCCACAGTACTGGGTGTCACCTTGGACCAGACTGGACCACAGGTTTATGGCCCAAGCAAGGCTTCAGTTCTCCTGTGGCCAACCCCCCAACCCCTGCGTCACATCTTTTCTATTTATTTTCAGTGCCTTCACATCCAGACCAGAGCCCACTGACCACTTGGGATGACCTTCACTGCTGCCACACCCCCTCTTTAGTACAGTGCTCTCTGCCTCACTTTTTGGAAAATTATTCAGTGGACTCTACCATTTTGTGGACTTATGGAATGGTTAATATTACTATGGTATTTAATAATAATAATGATGGCATTTGTTAAGCACTTACTAAGTGCAAAGCACTGTTCTAAGCGCTGGGGGGGGTGGATACAAGGTGATCAGGTTGTCCCACACGTGGGGCTCACAGTCTTAATCCCCATTTTACAGATGAGGGAACTGAGGCACAGAGAAGTTAACTGACTCGCCCAAAGTCACACAGCTGGCAAGCGGTGGAGCTGGGATTAGAACCCGTGACCTCCGACTCCCAAGCCCGGGCTCTTTCTACTGAGCCACACTGTTTCCCTTATTTGTTAAGCGATTAAGCGCTTACTGTGTCAAGCCCAGTCCTAAACACTGGGGTGGATACAAGTTAATCAGGTCAGACATAGTCTTGTCCCACATCGGGGCGGGTGGGGGAGGGGTACTTGCAGTCTAAGTCATAAGGAGGGGGAGCTGGACTTTTAGAAGTTTGCTTCCTGAAGGCCTAAGAAGAAGCATGCCATCTTCATTTGGGGGAGGAGTGAGTGATCTGCAAAAGCCCTAACCCCCATATCTTCTTAGAAGAGGACTGAATTCACTGCCTGTTTCTTCGTAAATGAAATCCCTGACCTCTAAAGGAGAGATTTTAGCCTTTTGCAATGACATGGTTCTCCAAAGCTCCAGCTGCTTGATTAAAGGCATCCTGGATCTGCTCTCCTGGGACAGCTCACCAAACCCTGAATAATGTCAAAGAAGCTGGGCCACAGTCTGCTTTCTGGGGTCAACAGGGGATTCACAATTTAAAAACTTTACCCTGTAAGACACTTACCTAAAGGAATGCTAAGTTCCCTGAACACATCCTCTTGTCCCCAGGAAGACAGAGAATGTGGTTGTTTTGTCTCTTCTTCTGTGTATTCCAGGGATTTGATTTCCAGGTACCCAGAATTTTCTGAAAGACAGGGTGGACAACGAATGAATGGAACCCAAAATGCTAATCAGAAGTCTCAGAATCTATTCCTAGCATTTCCTGTTACTGGACAAATAAACGACATTCATTTCAGATTCTTAATAGCATGGAGAAGGCAAACAATCACTAATTATCACCAAAATATCTTAATTGCAATGTTTTTTTTCCTGGCAAATTATGACGTGCCTGTTGCAACTAAGGGCTTCAGCATTTCCATTGGTCCAGTGCCTAAGTGTTGTTGGGTGAAAATGGATTGTTGAAGCCAGGGTTGACTCATTTCCCTGGCATCAGCCTAGATGGTCCACTCCCACCAACATTACTCAGTCAGGCGATGTGTTTCCTGAAGAACCCAAATTATGCTGACACACTCAGGACTAACATTGGCAAGAGAAATTGGTGAAATTCTCACCTCAAGCCTGTCAAGTATTATTACTAAATATGAACTCAAAATTCTCTGTGAGATAACAAATCAATAAAGCTAAATGCATGTTCAGGCCGACACAGACAAATAGAGGCAGTCTGAACGAAACAGGGTGAGAAGTTGGCTCCACTTTTGATTTTACCTTTCAAGGTCAGAGTTCGGGTCTCCCAGTTCTCTCATTAACCAGAATGCAACTGGTGGCAGGGGTGCCAGAGAGATTCTGAAGCAGACAGATGAGAAGCAGTTATACAGACCTTGTGATAAGTAAAAGTCTATTACTGATTAGTGCAGTACACTGTGTTGAGTGGGATAGAAGAGTTTATTACATAGAACCCAAGTTATGCTGGTCTCAAACACTACAGGCCAGAATCAATAACATTTAGTAATGTTTATTTGATACCATAGAGAATGCAGGTTTCACAAAGAATATAACTTACTCATCTACCGCTCTGAAAATAATGATCTTTAACTTTACATTTGGGAAATGAATTTATTTTTTTCCCACTGATTTTATTTCAAAAGTTAACTTATAAAATACATACTCCCAAGTTAGGGTGACCCTCTTAGGAATATTGCTATATCACCTGAGACTGCTTTTAAATAGGCTCACCTTCAGGAAGGGCTCAGTCTGTGTTGTTTCTAAATCTTTCAGTCTGTGAAGTAACTATAGTAATAATCATAACACTTTGAATTTGTAGAATGCCTTGATTTTTCCACAATTTCTGTCCTCACATCTCTGTGAGGTAAAGAGAGGAATGTATCATTATCCCCATTTTTCAGATGAGGAAACTGAGATCTAGAGAAGTTGTGACTTGCCCCAAATCATTCAGCAGGCAAAAAGCAGACCTGGGACTAGAATCCAGACCATTTGGCTCCTAACCCAGTGCTCTCTTCACTAAATCTCACTGCCTTTGTTGAAAGCCTTTCTACAGTCATGTTTTCTCCATTTTAAACATGTTTTAAGGTATCAGAGTTTTTAGTGCAATATAGAAATTCATTACATCCAAGCACACCTACATGAGTTAACAAAACTTGCTCACTGTCGAGCACTTACAGCTGAAGGGGTATTCAAATCCTCTCAATAAAGCAGCATGAAGTTACATGGCCTAGTGGAAAGAGCCTGGGTCTGGGAATTGGAGGAACTGGGTTCTAATCCCAACTCTGTCACTTGACTGTTTTGTGACATTGGACAAGGCGCTTAGCTTCTCTATGCCTCAGCTTCCTCATCTGTACAATGGGGATGAAATACTCTGTTCTCCCTCCTACTTGACCTATCAGCCCGATGAGAAACAAGAACTGTGATCTACCTATCTCATATCTACCTCACCGTTGAGTATGGGGCTCTGCACATTGTAAGCACTTGACAAATACCACAAATATTAAAGCCCACACACTGCTCTCACGTCATTCAGGTCAGAAATAAATGTCCTGAATTGCCTTTGTGCGTCTGTGCCATGCAGACACAAAAGATACCCCTACTCCTTGTTGATCAGCAGGAACTGCTACTCGTTTTTTGCTGATAATCCAAACTAATTTTAGCTGGGGACTGCTGGTGTTCATCTCAACTCACATGAACCCAGAGGAGACTGCCTGCTCTATCTGATTATGCCTCCCAGAAAACCTTTGGCTGCATATCATATTTCCTTTACACCATTTGACTAAAAGCCTCTAATGGTTTAACTTGGCTTATGGAAGCTTGCTTCTCTTACCGAGTTACTTATAGGTCTCCTTTAAAGCTATAAGCAACATTAATTATATTAATAAACAGCTTGCAATCTCATGTTCCTCTTCTAGATAGTTAAAAGTTCAATGACCTACCCAACCATAAAATTCAGAGACACAGCATAGTTACCCTGGGTTAATATTTCTTGGCAATCTTGGCTTTTGAGGCTCGTCTCATCTTGAGAGCTAGGGTTCTCCTCTGCAGGCATTACTTCTGGAGCAGAGTCAGCTGGTGAGGCCACAGGCTTGAAGTGACCTAAAAAGGTGCAAGAGAGCTGGACACTCTCCTCGGTTGGCTCTTGGGAAAGGGTCTTCTGTGCTTCTGGGGTTAAAGGACCCTCGGAGCTTTCAACTTGCTCTTCTTCAGGATCAGGACAGAAGGGATCCTTGCGGGTGCATCCTTCCACCAATTCATCAGGTTTCTGTGCGGCTTCGAGATTTAGATTTGATGTTTCATCTCCTAGGTCATCTGGACCAACCCCCGGAGTGACAGGACTTCCTTTCGGTGACCTGCAGCTTGTTTCTAGGGATGCTTCACTGGTTGATTCACCCTTTGTTAATTCACTGTGGTTGTTTTTTGATTCCAAGGGGCTAATTTCACAGGAAGACACGTCGGGGCCAGTTTTGTCCTTGGGGATGACTGGCATAATTTCCTCCAGTTCAGTAATATCTGGCTCCATAATGAAATCTTCTTCTCCTACCTCATCTACTGTGACTAATTCTTCCATATTGGTAGGATACCAGGTCTCTCCTTCCCCCTCACTTTCACTCTCCCAATCTTGTTCCTGTTCAAAAACACAGAGTGAGTTATAAAGTGGCTATGAAATTCAATGGTCTAACAAAATAGCCATCAGTGTCTATAGTGACCACTGAGTCAGGCCTTCCTGTTCCCTATACCTCAGTATTAAAAATGTATTTGCTCTGAGAGGTAACCTCTTAAAACCTACCCTGCAGGACATGCATTCTTATAGAATACGACATTACTATTGGTGCATAAAACACGTGTTGGTAATTTGAGGCTCTAGAAACCTCCACCTGTGCACACCTGAGCTGTAGCAAGCTACCACTATTAACTTGAAGTGTTTAAAATGATTCTAAGCCACTGCTTAAGATGCCTACTATACACTCAACTATGATCCTGGGATATTTCCTAAATTGAGACATGCTTCTTGTGGCTATTTCCATGCAGCTTTAATATCATTTGGAAACTAACCTGGGCACCTTGCAAGCTGGCTGAAACAAATCATCTTGCACCCTATGTGCAAAGATATATGTTTTCATTTCTCACATCCTGCCTTTATTACTGTACCAGCTTCTTTGTTGACCTCCCCACCTTCCTGTCTCTCCCCACTCCAGTCTGTACTTCACTCTGCTGCCCAGATCATTTTTTAACAAAACCTTTCAATCTATCTTTCCCCACACTTCAAGAACCTCCACTGATTGCCCATCCACCTCAGCAAACAGAAGCTCCTTACCATCAGCTTTGAAGCATTCAATCACCTTGCCCCCTCCTACCTCACCTCACTAATTTTCTACTACAACCCAGCGCACATACTTTACTCCTCTAATGCCAACCTACTCAGTGTATCTCGATTTCGTCTATCTCACTGCCAACCTCTCACCCAAGTGCTGCCTCTGGCCTGGAACACCCTCCCTCTTCATATCTGACAGATAATTATTCGCCCCCCCGCCCCCCACCTTCAAAAGCCTTATTGAAGGCATATCGCCTCCAAGAAGCCTTCCCTGACTAGTTCCTCTTTCCCTCTTCTTCCACTCCCTTCTGCATTGCCTTGACTTGCCATCCTCCCTCCCAGCCCCACAGCACTTATGTGCACATCCATAATTTATTCATTTATATTAATGTTTTTCTCCCCCTCTAGACTGTAAGCTCATTGTGGGCAGGGAATTGTACTCTCCCATACACTTAGTACAGTGCCTTGCAAACAGTAGCGCTCAATAAATATGACTTGTTGATTCCTCACATCTAGTACAGTGCCTGGCACATAGTAAGCACTGAACGAATACCATAATTATGAATTATTATTATTATCCGGCCCTTTCCGAAATATGGTATCTAAGATCCAGGGCAGTATTAAGCCTAGGAGGGCAAGTTCTGTCTCCGGATCTAGAGATCAGTTTTCTCTTGCCTCAGATATTGATATCTTCCTCATCTGACTGTCAGCTCATGACTCGAGAGATATGGAGCTGGGTAGTTTCCAAGGACATTGCTTTGAGCCATTTAAGCACCAAACAGGGAGAACTGTAACTGGATTTTTCTCATTCTAATTCAGTTTGTCCCACTGCTGCTGATGGATCGTTAATCCAATGTCTTGGGAATTTACGTTTTAATACCCACTCTCTTCCTTGTCTACAGCTCATAAGTGATCTGGGTTTCTATTTCTAGGTGCAGTTTTCCAAGTCATATAGTCCTTTTTTAGGCATAATTGTTTTTAATGGACGCAGCCAAATATTATGCATGTAAAGCAAAGAGAATTTACTTGAGGAAAGAGCAACTAGAAAAGTATTTCAGAGGAAAGTATGGGAGGGCTAGAGCAAAAAGAAGGATGGGGATGGGACAGAATTAATTTAGGAAATAATTAATAGAATGCTTAGAACTGGTATTTAATAGGGATATCACATGTCAAAATGGAAAATTCCCCAAGTTCCTTTATAAACCTGAAGTACTCCAGATACACTGGAGGTATTCCAGATAGAATTACCTTCTCTTTCCTTGAGTTTTCCTGATCAGATTCACCTGCTTCTCCCTGCTGCCTGTCTGGGGAATGTGAGATCTTCCCAGTGAGGCCGGGCTCCTCTTTGTCAAGCTGAAGGCAACAAAAAACAGCATCTGTGTCTTTAGTAATGCTTGGCAGAATAAGTCTAACAGAGAAAGGGACAGGAAATTCTTGATGCTAAGCATTGAGAAGCGATATGGACTAGTGGATAGAGCAAGGGCCTGGGAGTCAGAAAGACCCAGTTCTAATCTCGGCTCTACCACTTTTCTGCTGTGTAATCTTGGGCAAGTCACTTCACTTTACTATGCCTTAGTTACCTCTTCTGTGAATTGTGGATTAAGACTGTGAGCCCCATGTGGGACATGGACTGTGTCCAATCTGATTAGTTTGTATTGATCCCAGTGATTATTACAGTGTCTGGCACATAGTAAGCACTTAACAAATACCATTAAAAAAAGATTGTGGGGGGCAAGAGTTACCCTGCCTCCTCAATAATTCCCTTTGTCTGCCACTTATCTTACTTTCGACTTAGAAAAAAATGAGCTCAGGGTCAGTCAAAGGATCCAGTAATGAGAGGATGATATTCTTAGGTTACCCATCAGACGTCTGAACCTCTCACAACTGGACTTTGGTTTCCAAATCAGTTCATTCCAATCTCAGAGCACTACCAATTTTCAGGCCCTTAGTGTTCAAGGCCAGATTCAAAATAAAAGGCTCTGAGGTCTGTAAACTCATTGTGGACAGGGAACGTGTCTACCAACTCTGTTGTATTGTACCCTCCCAAGGGCTTAGTACAGTGCTCTGCATCCAGTAAACACTCATTAAATACCACTGATGATGATGGTCCACTCCCAATGCCTCCGGCCACCCAATCCCTCTGGCATCAGAGAAGGCTGCTGTAAGTTAGAGCTGGAAAACACCTCAAGACCATACTGGTTTGGCTATCTGCCCTAGGCAAGGAGCTCATCTGATCTAAATCCCTTCCTTGAACCAAATAGTTTCCTATTCTTCCCAACATCCACTAAGGGAAAGTTCTCCATTAGTTGGCCCTAACTGAATTTAACCTTATTCTGTGCTGTGGTTTGAAACCTTTCGTCTAGACTGTAAGCTTTTGGAAGGCAGGGATCAGCTCTACTAATTCTATTGCATGCTTCCAACTGCTTATTACACTGCTCTGCCCACAGTAAATGCTCAAAAATTGATCGACTCCTTCTTGTCTTTTCTCAGTGGTCAAAGTAAGTAGCCACATTCAATCTTTCCTTCACTGAACTATTCATGGGTTTCCAAGGAGCAGTGTATTTCCACTGTTTTCTAAATTCTGTGAAAGGTGTATCTAACTAAACCAGTAACAAGTGAAACAAAGGCAATTTTTTGTTATAGTAAAAGGCCAACTATCTAGACCTCTAGGGAACCTCACAAGGATATGTAAAATAGCATAAAAGGAAGTCAACTAGTTACTGTGAATCTGTGTCTGGGTCACTGCCTTTGAGTGCACTCACTGGATGGAGACAACTTCCACTGGCAAATAGATATTGGGGCTGGCCTGCAGGATGGGCAGGAGCAGAAGCCAGGGCAGAGGCAAGGTGGGAAAATACCCAGGGAGGGGGTAAGGATGGGAAAGAGCTGCTGAGAAGAAGAGGAGGAAGAGGAGGAGGAAGATGAGGAGAAGGAGAAAGGGGAAGCCAGGGAGAGTCTGGAGCCATCAGGACAACAGGGCTGAGCCCAGGAGAGAGAGAGTGGATAGAGCACAGGCCTGGGAGTCAGAAGGACCTGGGTTCTAAGCCCAGCTCTGCCATTTGTCTGCTGTATGACCTTGGCCAAGTGCCTCAGTACTTTGTGCCTCAGTTACCTATCTGTAAAATGGGTCATCTGTAAGACTGTGAGCCTCATGTGGGACAGGGACTGTGTCCAATCTGATTAGCCAGTCTCTATCTCGGCACTTAGAACAGTGCTTGACACATGGTAAGCCCTTAACCAATACCATCATCATTACCTGCAGACAGAGCAGGAGCAAGGGTTGGGAATGGGGACTGACTGCATCAGCCAGACGACTGGGATGGTGGCAAGGAGAGGGGCAGGAACAGCGGTTGGGGCAGGGGCAAGGACAAGGATGAGGAAACGGACACCCCGATGCAGACCAGATACTAAAATTTGAGATTTTGAAGCTGTTTCTTTCTAAGAGAGACTGGAATCAATGTTTCCCAGGTTTCCACTGCTACATCTCAGAGACTAGAAAAAAGGTCACAATCCTATGGGGAGAAATCTTTCTGCACATTGATTATGCTGAACCTCTCCCACAGTTTTCCCATGTGCTAACAAGGAAAGGCAGGGTAACTCGTGGTTAGAATACAAGTCTGGGAACTCAGAGTCTTCCCTTTGACTCACTGTGGGACCTGAAGCAATCGCTCTTGTTGTTAAAGGCTTTGAGATTCCTGGATGAAAGGTTCTACATAATTGCAAAGCATTTTTATTAAAGGGGAAGCCAAATAGTGCTACAATTAATGCTATCCGGAGAAACGCATAATATAACCTGGTGGGAGGCTCTCCTTTCATTTCTTTTCCTTTCTTTGCAGTACCAACAGTGGTCACTGCTCTAGACTACAGACCGAATTTAGCTAGCCAGATCATCTAGTGCATGTCTGTGGGGATCTTTACAAGTGCCCATGAACACATGAAGGAATAACACTGGAGTTCCACCCTAAACAATGGATTAACAAAGACTGTCTCTGCATCAAACCACAGCGTGAGACGCAGTGCAGCCTAGAGGAAAGAGCCCGGGCCCGGGAGTCAGAGGACCTGGGTTCTAATCCCCGCTCTACCACGTGTCTGCCCGTGTGACTTTGGGCAAGTCATTTAACTTCTCTGTGCCTCAGTTCCCTCATTTGCAAAATGGAGATTCAATACCTGCTCTCCCTCGTATTTAGGCTGGGAGCCCCATGTGGGCCTTGATGATCTTGTCTCCTGGGTCACTTAACTTCTCTATGTCTCAGTTCCCTCACTTGTAAAATGGGGATTAATACCGTGAGCCCCAGATGGGACAGGGACTGTGATTAACTTGATAATCTTGTATCTACCACAGAAATTAGAACAGTGCTTGGCACATAGTAAGCACTTAACAAATATCATAATAATTATTATTATTATTACTCCAGCACTCAGTACAGTGCTAGGGCCACAGCAGACATTTTAAAAAAATACCACAAATCCCTGAAGCTCCAACCCCCTCTGTCAATGAGCAGAGAGGCCTAGTAGATAAAGCAGGGGTCTGGGAGACAGGAGGACCTGGATTCTAATTCCAGTTCTGCCACTTGTCTGCTGTGTCACCTTGGGCAAGTCACTTACATTCTCTGTTCCTCAGTTATCTCATCTGTACAATGGGGAGTACTACTGTGAGCCCCATGTGGAACATGGATTATGTCCAACCTGATTATCTTGTACCTCCCCCCAGCACTTAGTAGAGTGCATGGCACATAGGAAGTGCTTAACAAATGCCATTAAATAACCCCCAACAACTTTACTTTTAAGACCCAAACTGTCCAGGTGGAAAATTGGATATGCCACCATATTCTACATTAATTGGAGATGGGCCACAGGGATTACTACCTCACGCTTGGCTACTTCACTTTCTTTCAGATAAGCAGCAACTTCTTGGTCTCTATCCAGTTTCTTGGTTTTATTCTTCTCACTCTGTTTCTGCTTGGAGCTTTCAGAAGTTCTGTGGGCCTTTTGCTCCGATTCTTCCTTCCCTGAGTCCTCACAGTGGGCATGTCTGCTTTCTCTTAATCTCGACTCTTCTTTTCTCCTGGACTTGACCAGGGCATCCTGTTGTTGCTTTAGGTATTTGTCAGCTTTCTGTTTAGACTCCTTTCGGTAATAGTCATCTTCCCGGCTTTTATATCCAGACAAAGGGTGAAGAGGATTGGGAGAACTGGTCCTGGTGTACTTCTCTCGGTGTCCCCTCAGACCTTCGATCCGATCATCCAAATCTAATTTGTCCAACTGCCGGAGATAATGTTTCCGATCATGGACCCAGGTGTCCGTCCTGTCCCTCTTCTCCTCCCCATTCTCTCTCCAGGGAACCAGGTCCCGGTCTTCCTCTCTCCTGGAAAAGGGAGACTGGTCCCATGCCTCCCTTCCATTTCCCCAGTCTGCCCGTGAGGTAACCACTGGGCTGTGGGAGGAGCTGCAGGATGTGAAGCTAGGAGTATGAGATCTTGGAGAGAGGGACCGGCTCACAGGGCTACGGGACCGTGGCCTTTCGGGTCCATATCTATGGGGGAAAGTGGACACACAAACGCACATGGTGGTGGGAGAAGTGAGGAGAGAGAGCGAGAGAGGGAAAAAAAAAGACAGAGAGACCAGAGAGGAAGAGAGAGAAGAAAGGGAGAGCAAAGGAGAGAAAGAGAAAAGGAGGGAAAGAAGAAGAAAATGACAACAGGAGAAAAGTTAAAAAGAAGAGAATAGAAGACACGGGGAAGAAGAGTAGAAAAGCAGGGAGAGAAAAGAGTGAAAAACTGCTTTCATTATTAAACGTTTGGGAAGAACAGCAATACCTCAATTTTTAATATCACATTAATCAAGCAATTATATATACTGAGCACTTACTGTACGCAGAGTACTGTACTAAGCCTTTGGAATAAAACAATACAACAGAGTTGGTAGAAACATTCCCTGCCCATAAAGATCTAGAGTTCTCTGTGCTTCTGTTTTTCTACTTCTGCTCTCATCCTCTAGACTGTAAACTCATTGTAGGCAGGGAATATGTCTGCTAATTCTGCTATATTGTACTCTCCCAAGCACTGAGTAGAGTTCTCTGCAAATAGTAAGTGCTCAATAAATGCCATTGATTGACTGACTGATCAAGACAAATCAGACTTGAGTTGTAACCAGAGACAGCCAGGCTGCAGCTCCCAGACTATCTCTCTCCACAAGCTGAAAACAGTCAGGTTTTGGTGCTGTCCACTTTTCTCCTGAAGCCCATAAATTCCATGCTGTTGCCATTTAAAGTACAGAGAGGCCTACAGTATTTCTCAGACAACATGGCCAAAAGAAGACAAATCACCCACTGTTTTAGGCTTGTGAATGCTCTAAGTGGTCACAATGCTAATAGCTACTTCTTTCCTCCTTTGTTGACCAGAAAGGTGGCTGAACCTGGAAGCAGTCCTGGCATCCTGCAGCTTTAGATAGCTAAACTCTAGAAAGTGTTTCTCCTGAAAATTGCTCGGGGGACCCAACCTTTTTATTAGGCAAGTGAAAAGGTTTCCAGGACAGTGAGGAGAGGGTCAGAGACTCAACCCAGGTCTGGGTCATGAGACAACTAGTATAATATCTTATCTGCCCAGCCCAATAACACATCTTCATGAAGAGTTATAGCTGATGGTCCAGGAAGGCTTAGAATTTGCTCCCTGCCCTTTGTCTGGACCTCCTGAGGGGACCAGACAATGGTATATCTCAGAGATATTCTGTTACCTGTCTGCTTCCCGGAACATGTCTCTCTCCCTCTGAGAATGGATGTCCTGAATGATGGCTGCCACATTCTTCCCGGGTTTCTAGGCAAAGACAAAGCAATTTCAAATCAGAGATGCCATGCCCACACACACCCTGCCAAGCCCCAGATGGGAAGTAGACTGAAGAAATGACTAGTTTTATGAAACAATCAATGGTATTTACTAAGCACTGACTACACAGAGCACTACTGTACTAAGTGGTTGGGACCATACAATAGGGTTGGCAGACATGATCCCTGCCTTCTAGGAGCATTATCCATTCCACTGTTTGGGGAAGGCTATTCTCCCCCCTGGCAGAAGCAGATAATAGTGTTGGAGGTGGATTGTAATAATAATAGAAGAAGAAACACAATCAATTTATATGGCCTTATTTCTCTAATTGAGGTGGGGTGGAGAGGAGGTATTTTGGTGGTGAGCTCAAGGGTGGAAGGACTCAGCCCTGTACCCAGAGCTGTTTGGAGACATGCCTGTTATGGGGCAGTCCTGCATTTCATATCCTCACTGTGACTCTGTTGGGAAATGCAGATAAGATACCTGCTGGGCTCCAGACAGGGATAAGGTGGAAGTGAAGAGAAGGCTGCTGTATCTGTATCAGCATGTGCCATGTCAAGTGAGAGGAGGGAATGCAGGGAGCAGAGAGTTGGACTCAACAGTTATTACTTTTCTCTAATAATCATCCTGAATGACCTCATGTAAACGCTGATCTTATCACATTAATCCCCTTTTTCAAAACCTTCAGTGGCTCCCAATTGCATCAGCTTTATACGCTTGACCTTTAGCTTTAAGGTTCTCTCACACCTAACTAAAAAGCAGTGAGGCCTAGAAGAAGGAGCACAGGCTCGGGAGCCAGGGGACTTGGGCTCTAATCCCAGCTCTGCCATTTTTCTGCTGTGTGACCTGGGAATGTCACTTAACTTCTCTGTGCTTCATCTCTAAAATGGGGATTCAATACATGTCCTTTCTCTTACTTAAGATCGTGAGCCCCAAGTGGGACAGACTGGACTCGACATATTATGTGGTATCTAACCCAGCACTCAGCCCAATGCTTGGCACATAGTAAGCATTCAACAAATACCATCTTGGCGAATTCTTCTCACTCACTCCTGCTTGTGCTCTTCACTCGGCCCAAGCCAACCTCCTTAGCATTCAGTCAGTCAACTGTACTTATCTAGACTGTAAGCTTGTTGTGGGCAGGGAATGTGTCTATGTATTGTTGGACTGTACTCTCCCAAGCGCTTAGTACAGTGCTCTACTCTCAGTAAGCACTCAATAAATATGACTGAATGAAATGAAAGCTTACTTTGTGCAGAGCACTGTACTAAGTGCTTGGGAGACTACAATATAACAATACACACATTCCCTGCCCACAGCGAGCTTCCAGTTCACACTATACTCTTCTGCCTCCTCCACTCATTTAGTGCTCGCTCTATGTCTTTTCACCAAATTACAGCTTTTGCACCCTAAAAAAACAACATACTGAAAACACATCTTCTATGGACTAACCCCCTACTGCTCTATCCATATTGTCCACTACAGTTTCCCCATTGCTTTTAGACTTATCTGTAAACTTTTGTATATATTTTAGGACTAGATTATAAACTCTTTGAGAACAAGGACTTTGTATATTTTTCTTGTAAATCGCTTCACTAGTGAGTTCGGGCAGAACCCATGATAAAACCAGGCTGAGTTTAATGGAAAGCACCATGACCTAGTGGAAGAACATAGGCCTGTGAGGCAGAGGACCCGGGTTCTAATCTCGGCTCCACCACGAACCTTCTGGTGACCTTGAGCAAATCACTTCACTTTTCTGTGCCTCAGTTCCCTTACCTGCAAAATGGAGATTCAATACCTGTCCTCCCTCCTACTTAGACTGTGAGCCTCCACTGAGGCTTTATTTTCTTGTATCTACTCTAGTGCTTAGTATAGTGCCTGACTCATAATAAGCACTTAACAAATACAATACTTATGAATGAATATGTGATTGCATTGTGAAGGGTTCTTTTGCGGGGTACATTTGTCCATAATCCTGTGGAAAATTAGTTAGGTTCTCTTCCAGATCCAGCCCTAACAATACAGCTGATCACTTCAAAGAAGTCAAAATGACACTGTAAATTCCTCCCTGGATCTTTCTCCCCTTCCCACTCCATTCTACCTTCTCCTGTTCTCAGAGGTTTTTCTGCCTCCTGCTCTCTGCCCACTGAATTCACCTCACCCCCTTACCATTACCATTCTGGTCATCTTTCTTGGTTGGTTTTTTTTAAAAAAAACCCACAACTACTGGTGCTTCTGTGAGCGTCCCCACTCCCCTGCCACCCTTTCTTCTCCTTGCTCTCTGTTTCCCTGACTCTCTACCCCCGCTAAAGCCACAGGATTGAGGACAGGGATGGAGGAACAGGTGGTATTAGTGGCAACAGTAACTTGGGAGGAGATCATGCCACCTCTCCCACTTCCATCCTGCCGTGGGCCATCCCTGTCCCCCTAGTTTCGGCAAGTGTGGGAACTGAGAGGATAAGTGGGAAGTGGAAAGCAGAAGAGGTAGGGGGACGGTGCCATGTGTTTGCCACATGTGTGTGGTGGCAGCTACTAACATCACCAAGGTTGGTTAAAAGAACAAAAAAAGCTAGATCATAGTTGGAGAGGAGACGGAGGAAGAGGTTTAGTTTGGAGTATGGGGTCGGGCAGCAAAACCACTGGGAACAAAGGAGAGCAGGGAAAGGTTGAGGCAAGGAGAGGAGAGGGCAGGGAGCAAGTAGATTTTCCTCCAATAATTGGATATATATTCTGGGGCCAATCAACAAAGAGTACAGACCATTACCTGCCTTGTGGGTGGTCATGACAGTGTGCTAAATAAATTCTGCTACTTCTAAATGACTATCACACATCCATCCAGATTATCTGATTTTTGCTTCATAAGGGAGTTTGGAAAATTATTATGTTGCAACATTTAAAAAGCTCCTAGAGTGGGTAGGGCAATGTAGCTTCTCTTAAAAGAAAAAAGAAAAAAATTGTCCTGGGGATCTTCCATACTAAGAACCAAGATTCAGCCAATTCTCCATTATCCCAAGGTAATCAAGACAGGTATGACAAATGAAATTTTTAATTTAAAATTTTAATCCACAAATGTGATTTTAGATAACAGTTTTAAACTCCTTTCTTTTCTTTTTAAACCAGAGTTATTAAGAGCATTGTTATTAGATGGCTTGAGGTTTGTCTTCTTTTAATTCCCCAGCGCACTCTCTAGTTGCAGGTCAAAGAGCAGTGAATATTCTTTAAGAGTAAGCCTAGCAAGCAACATAATGGGTCTGGATAATACACAAATGGATAATGGAACTCCGAATAATCACAAATGGACTCTAAATGTGGGGCATGGACACATTCAACTACTAAAGATAATTCTGCAAATGCCTATACCTTCCATTGATTCAATCATATTTATTGAGTGCTTACTGTGTGCAGAGAAATGTACTAAGTGCTTGGAAAAGTATAATTCAACAATAAACAATGACATTCCCTGCCCACTACAAACTTACAGTCTAGAGGAGGGGAGAAAGACAACAGGACAATAAATAAAATTACAAATATACTCCTGTTTTACTTCTGTGTGTGTGCACAGCATTGAGTGGGAATTCTCAGGTCCAGGATCCTGTTTGTGTTTAAGTGCTGGGGTACTTTTGTTGGGGTGAGCTTGACAGGGCCCAACAGGGAAAGTGGCAGCTTTGAAGATTCTGGATAATATAAGGGATTGATGGTGGGAGAGGGATGAGATGAAATGAGATGAATCCAAAAGAGGAGAAAGCATCTTGCAGCAGGAGACCACAAATAAGGCTCAAGTGAAGCCCTCCTAGTTGCCTGATCTACCACATTCTCTCAGTCACTTCTTGAAGGGGCCATGGAACCCAGAAAGGGGCTTGTGTCCCTTATTTCATCAAGTCCCATACACAGAAAAGGAGGTCTGCTGGAAACCAGCCACCTCTGCTTCCCTATTCATCCTTTATGCCTTGCCAACCTTCCTAGATATTCCCTTCTGCTACTGCCCCCCTCCCCCCACCTCCTTGATCTGACCCACAGTTCTCCACACTCTGGGCCCTTCTCCTGTTCCCAGGCCCAGGCCCTGGCATGACCTGTTCTCCTTTTCGAGTCCCCTTCTCTGAGGATTGACAGGCAAAGAACTGGCAGCAATGCTGGCAGGTTACACTGGGCCTGCAGGTTGTGCGTGTGTGTGTGTGTGTGTGTGTGTGTGCGTGCGTTGGCATGCGCAGGAGGAGGAGATGCAGTCAGGCGAGGGAGCGGGGGTTGGAGCGGGCTGGGGGTTGGAGGCTGTGAATCAGGTCTGGCTCCAAGCAAGGGCTTTGGTTCATTTCACATGACTGGGGTCAGGCAACACTCCTTCATTCCGGCCTCCACTTCCTTGACACGTTGCTTTTTGTGGCTGAAAGGGACTGTGGGACTAGTCTTCCTCTCTTTGAAGAAAACTGTACCAACGACCTGTAGCCACTCCTCGCTGATTACAGCATCCTCTAGTGGCCGTTAAAACGGCCAGGACCACAACACCCCACCAGTTAGTCGGCAAAAGTTCCTAAGTGCAACAGGAGGGCCTTCCCCTTCTTCAAGAAAACACGTTTTGGTTTCCCAATTCAGTCCAAAGCTCGACAGAAGGGCACTGCCAGAGGCACAGTGAAAATCAGGCACCAGGACAGAATCCCAGAATCATAGCCCTTTTTGCCAGGCGGCAAGTGTTGTTTTTGTTTAGACTGCCTTTTCCCTAAAGAAATTTCTATTGTTGTCTTAAATCTGCCCAAGACAAAATCAAGGTCTGAGGCTTTTTAAAATGCCCTAGATACTGCTCAGTGCAGGCAATGGCAAGCTTTGGAAATCATAATCATAACATATGTGAAGCATTAATTATGGGCCAAGCACTGCGCTAAGTGCTGGGGTTGACACAAGATAATTAGGTCAGATACAGCCCCTATCCCACATGGGGCTCAGAGTCTAAGTAGTAATAATAATGTTGGTATTTGTTAAGCGCTTACTATGTGCAGAGCACTGTTCTAAGTGCTGGGGTAGATACAGGGTAATCAGGTTGTCCCACGTGGGGCTCACAGTTAATCCCCATTTTACAGATGAGGTAACTGAGGCACAGAGAAGTTAAGTGACTTGCCCACAGTCACACAGCTGACAAGTGGCAGAGCCAGGAGTCGAACTAGGAAGAACAGACACTGAATCCTCATTTTACAGATGAGGAAAAGGAGTTAAATGATCTACCCAAGGTCACACAGCCCACACCGTTAAACCGACGTCGGAGCTTGCCCAAGTATGCTAATAGTAGGACCCTTTTCGGACCAGAAGATTGCACTGCCTGACCTGGTGACCAGTTTCCTGGCCCTGTCTCCGCAACATATTTCTTTTTCCCTTCCTTCTCTTCCTTGCTTAGGGGTGGTCAGGGAAGATGAATTAGTGGTATTTATTGAGCACTTACTGTGTACAGAGCACTGTACTAAGTCCTTGGGAGTTCAAGGATAAGATGAAGGGAAAACAATGTAAAACAGAAATATCATCAGAACCTGTGTACAGAGAGAATGAAGCAATTATTCTCCCCACTCAAAAAAAAAAAGAAAGAAAATGAGTATAACCAAGGAAGTTAATCATTTCTTTAGCAAGGAAGAGATTAGCTCACTTTTCTAAACCCATTAAAATCCCAAATGAGTTTTCTCAGCTGGGGAGCATGATCTGTGGCTACTGGTTCAAATGCTTAGCGTAGGGCTCTGCCTACAGTAAGCACTCAATAAATATCAGTGAATGACCGGTCCTCAATTTGCACAGGAACCAAAGAAATACTATAAGGAAGAGATGGAGGTTTGAGTTTTCAAGACCAAAGTCGAAAGAGATATCCTAAATGAGGAGTTTCTCTCCTGAAATCCACTAGCAACAGTGATCCAGGAACAGACACAAGGGAGTAGCTTTAACTGCATATCTGTCTGTGGTTAGTGAAAGAATTAGTCATATAGATGTGAGCCTGATTAATATCTAGAGTTAACAGCCCCTAAAGAAGACTGTCCTCACATTTCTGTGCTAGATACATTTGATGCCTACAGAGTGACCAACCCCAATTTGGGGGAAAAAGAAGGACTAAACGCCCCCCCCCCCCAACACCCCCTTTTGTTCATAGAAGGCAGTAAAATAGTTTCATTCTAAAGACAGGAAGAACAAAAAGATACATATTAAATTTTGCTACATTTCCTTTTCTAAAGGATTGGGAGGAAGTGAGAGAGACAGAGGTGAAATTGCAGTCAGGCAGACTTGTAAGCCAATCAGGAGACATACTTGAAGCACATTCAGCCACGAAAACATTGTCTGCGTGGGCAAAATAGAACAAAACAGGGGATCCACAGAAACCTCTGTTCAAAGTTTGCATGCATTTCCGCAGTTAAGCAAATTGAGTTTCAGGATTTGTTCTTCAAATTATCACTGACTGTGCTTTAAACAGGAGCAGAAGATACTGTCGAAAGTGGATATTTGAGGCGGTTGAAAAGATGGTTGAGAAGCTGCATTGCCTGGTGGAAAGAATACAGTCCTGGAAGTCAGGGGACCTGGATTCCAATCCCAGCTCTGCCAGTTGGCTGCTGTGACACCTTGGTCAAGTTACTTAATGTCTCAGTACCTCAGTTACCTCATCTGTAAAATGGACATTAAACCCTATTCCTTCATGCTCAGACTTGTGAGCCCAATGTCAGACAGGGACTGTGTCCAACTTGATAAACCTGTATCTACTCCAGTCCTTAGAACAGTATTTGACACATGGTAAGCACTTAACAGATACTGTTTAAAAAAGAAAAAAAAAAACTTGTTTCCATTAGCTTAGACACAAATATCCCTCAAAGCCTTTGCAAAGATGAATACCACTGTGTGCCTGGCAAATAGTTTTTTTTAAAAAAAGGAGACTTCATTGATTTAAATCTCTATATGTTTTAGGGTTTGGAGAGTGTAACCTAGTCATTTTGTCTTACTTCTTTTGGTAGAAAATAATAATTATGACAACCACTGCCACCTTCCAGCCACAAAATATTGTCAATTATGGCAAAATCAACTGGGGATTTTAAAGAAATCAAGGATCTTCCAAACCTCTCCTCACAAAATTACTTAGCTTTAAGCAGCATAGGACCTCTCCATTTTGCCCCTGAGTGAAATGGCAAGTAGGGAAACAGAAAGCTGAATGTCTGCATTTGCCTTTCAGGATGTTCTCATGCAGGGGAACTGGTACAGAGCTTTCAAATCCATGTTCACTGACCTGGCCTCAGTATGACTGTTGCTGCCACTTCTAAAATTAAGTTGAAGGCTCACACGGTTCCTGGGGGAGTCACAGAATAGTACTTGCTGCTGGCTCAAGAAAAGAAGGACGACCTGCTACATTAACAGGGCGATTGAGGGGAGGGCTTATCAGATCAGGGATGCTGGCCAGTGAATTTGAGCCCTAGCTCCTGCCACTACCTGGCTGGTGACTCAGGATAAATCCCTTCACTCTCTGGGCCTCACTTTGGCCATCTGTAAACTATAATATAAATACCCGCCTTTCATTTACCTACAATCTGGGGGTGTGAGAGGTGGGATAATGAAAGCCTTCAGGCATTTGGACACATAGAATTGCTTCAGAGAGGGTTCAGTAGTGCTCTGCCGGGCCTGGCTGCAGTTTCAAATCTGTTATGGGAAGAGTGGAAGAAATCCTATGTGGTGGTATTTGTTAAGCGCTTACTTTGTGTCAAGCACTGATCCACGTTCTGGGGTAGATACAAGGCTAATCAGGTTGGACACAATCCCTAACCCATATGGGGCTCACAGTCTTAATTCCCACTTTGCAGAGGAGGTAACTGAGGCACAAAGAAGCTAAGAGACTTTCCCAAGGTCACTCAGCTGAGAAGTGGTGGATCTAGGATTAGAACCCAGGTCCTTCTGACTTCCAGGCTTGTGCTCTATCCATTGCACCATGCTGCTGCTATATGCTGTAATCTCCTTAAGAGTCAGGGGCTGTCCAAATGCTCAATGATTTATATCTCCCATAGCCT
The DNA here is from genome assembly GCF_004115215.2 of Ornithorhynchus anatinus. Classification (NCBI taxonomy): domain Eukaryota; kingdom Metazoa; phylum Chordata; class Mammalia; order Monotremata; family Ornithorhynchidae; genus Ornithorhynchus; species Ornithorhynchus anatinus. The sequence goes on from NC_041743.1 coordinate 30,747,416, forward strand.
GAGTGGTGCGCCATTTGTGGGTGCTTATAACATTGTTGCTTCCTTCAGAGCCATACATCCCTCAAAATTAGGGTTAATTGGGCTCAGAATTATTCTTGTTGAGACTGACTCTCCTGGGGAGAATGGGCTCTATCCTACATCTCTGTGAATATTCCTTGAGGATGATGGGAAGAGAGTAAGTGCCCTCTTCCAGTGCCCAATGTAATAGCGATACTGGGTGAGTCCTATTTGGGACAAGCTAGTGGGGCAGGTCTGGAGACTGGTTCCAGTGGGCATGATTCTACCACTGGAGTGATTTCCATGACTTTGTTCCCTTCCCTAATAGGGCTGGTGAAACAACCTCATGGTTGTGGAGTCTCAAAGCCCTTGAAGGGAACACTCTAGCTGAAGCAGGCACCACACTGGGAAGGATTTTCCCAGATAAACATGCTTAGCATTTGGAACGATGAATTCCAACAGGGTTCACCACCTGAGTTGGTCCACTTCTAACCGCACAATGAACGCATCAGAAATTATTATTCTTACCATGAATTATGGAACCAAGTAGTGAGAATCACTTGTGGAGGCATATACATCATGCTGTTCTTCTCTTTTCCCTGAACTAGGGAATTCCCCTGTGGTGTATTTAGACCCCTCTCAATTTCCAAATGGGTCATCTCCTAAACCCATCAAATGGCAGGGACTGTCTCTGTTGCCGACTTGTTCATTCCAAGCGCTTAGTACAGTGCTCTGCACATAGTAAGCACTCAATAAATACTATTGAATGAATGAATAAAATATTCAAGCTAGGGGCTGAGCCTACACATACACATTATCCAGATTATTTAGATGCCCCCAAATACATCTTGCCCTTAGTGATCTGGCTTTTTGTCAAAGTGAATGTCTGCATCTCACTGTCTGAATAATTTACATATGGCAGTTTTTTGATTAACTGAAAAAAAAATTCCCACACCGTATTATTCTATTTCTAGTTACTACTAATAACAATTTAGAATAATATGCCATCTCCCATCAATTGATGAGAATTTAATGTTGAAATTCAGTTCTAGTTTGAGGTAAAGTATTGGGAGAATGCCATAACTTTTTTTTGAATAGTGGTGAGCATGGAATTTGTGAAATAATTTAAATGCAGTCAAGTCAAGCAATTAGCTTTCATCAATCAGAAAAATATATTACTTTGTCTCAAACTAAATTGCTGAGGAAGAGAGTTTTAAAGATAAAATTGAAGAGTTTTAAAGATAAAATTGTTAAAAAAAAACACTCGCAGACCTAAATCTTTGACTTCTTGCACACAGTAAGTGCAAGGCAATTTGGCACATAACCAGAAAATACTTAGGGCTCTGTTTCATGACTTTAACCGAATTGAAAACTTGTTATATGCTTTGCAGAACAAGTTCCTGACCTACGTGATATAGTCATAGTTCCCTTTTTCCCTTTTTACCTTCAGTTGGAGTTCTTTGTATCTTTTGGACATCCGAATGAGCAATTTCTCATCATTTATCACAGCAGACTTTTCTTGGTAGTACTGTACCATAGCCTGGGCTGCTTCAGTGTATGCCATCTCCAGAAAGGCCTAACAGAGGAGAAATGCATTATATTACCTGATATAAACATGTTACATAATTACTTATGAAAACAGATTTTGGGCTCCATAATGAATATGTTTATTCCATTCCATTTAGGGAAGTAAGGGTAAGGATTGGGGGCTTAGGACTCCTACATTTTCCTTCAGTACTTCTGTGAACTCCTTCAGGAACTTTTTGCAAATCTTTAAAACTTCTGGGCCCTAGAGCAGAACCTTGATTATCAGTTCATGAAAGTTCGCAGCTGATTCTGGGGTCTCTAACTATGAATGTACATTCTCTGAGAACTGTCTGCCTCCGTTAGAATAAGAAAAATAATGATGTGGTAAGGAGGCTCCGAGTTAAGCATTCTGATGCATATACAAGCATTCTAAGACAATCTCACTCGATTTAGAATTAGAAGCAGGATTTTTCTGAATCCAAGCTCTCTAATTTCTACTTTGTCTCTGAATATGAGGCAGGTAATACCCAGAAGCCTTGTGAGTTTTAGTAAATTCCTATTCATATGTGTGTCATATGTCATGACTGTCATGTGGGACAGGGGCTGTGTCCAACCTAACTTGTATCTACCCCAGAGTTTACAATAAAGCTTTACACATAGAAAGTGTTTAACAAATACTATAATTAATTACTTAAATTCTCAAGGGGGACAGTATGATTTCCATTCATTACCTCGCACATATCCTACCTTATTGTCCCTCCCTCGGTTCTATTAGTGGAGACTTTGAACACATAATCTAGAAAATCTGATTCTGCACAGTTCTGATCGGTTCTATGCCCAGTCCAACAGATTCAGGAAGCCGAGGCCATCATGGTCTGATTTTTAGCTATACAACTATGATTTTTCATGCTATAGAATATTCAGTACAGTCTAGAAGAGTATGGAAGTATTGACAGCAGCAGAAATGAAAGGTAAAAGCTAAATCAAGCCAGGTACCTGATTGGTAGACTTCATGAGGATGTAATTGGTTACTTTTCCAAAGGGAAGTCCCAAGTTAATGACATCATTCTCGGTGCAGCTTCCTTCAGGGAGATTGCAGATGTGAACTACACGGCCAGCGGTGACTTTCCTCTGTGGATACTGAGAAGAATCGAGGCAAACATATGGAAGTGCCATTCTTTAGCTCTTCCCCTGTGCCTCTCAAGAATCAATATTAGAATCACTTCTCTTGTGGCAATAGAAATCATGTCTCCTCCAGGAGGCCTTCCCCAATTAATTTCTAACCTCCCCATTTTATATTCCACCAACTCCCCAGTACTTTCACACCAACATTGTACTTAAGTATTCACAACCTCTTAGCATTTATGTTCTTATCTCATATACTTTATTCATCCTATTTGTAATATACTTTTATGTCTGTCTCCCTCACTACATTGCAAACTCCCTGAGCACTTAAATACCACCATTATTATTAGTAGTAATAATAATAATAGAAATGGAGAGGGAGCTGGAGCAGCCTCTGTAGTATTTAGATATTAATGTGCAGGGACAGACAAGTTGTAATTCAATTAATAAAACTTTTTATCCCTTCTCTTCACTTGGACTGTTCACCAGGGATTTTCTTCCTTGGAATGAATTTTGGATGCTAGCACTGATCAAATGCTCACCTAGCAATAACTGTTTCTAGGAAGAGGAAAAGAGACTGCAATGCTATGGCAGATCTCTGACATTTCCACCTGTAAATGGAAAGGAGGCATTATACTCTTCGATTCAGAGAAGTTTCTACATATGCTGTGAGATGGATGAAATTGAACCTACCTAAGGATAGTCTGTATAGTTGTCAGGGGATAAATAAGTGAAGGGCTTTAAAGAGCCCATGAGCACTACCATTTTGCCAATTCATATTTATAACCTGAGGAAAGACACTCTGCCCTTAAATATGGTGAACAGTTCAAAGAAAAATGCAAATCCATAGACCTTGCAAGAGCCAACTCCCCAGAGTTCCTGGGAATTTGCGGCTTGGAGTGTGAGTTAACAAACTGAAAATTACGGTTGGGATTGTTATTTGGATTTTCATTACCAAAACATCCTGTCTGGAGTTTGGAGTCCTCTTTGTGTTTTGACTTTTTGCAGAGGAAATGAAAGAGAATAGGCATGCCCTAAAGTACTTATTTTATAGTTTTTTGCTTACCAGGTTGCCTAGAGACTGAAGAGTCAATGGAGGCTGTGTCACTGCTTTTTTTTTGTTTTTCGGTAGAGCGACAGGAAAACCCAAGGGATTTTTATTAAGGCATTAATTGTTCAACAGCTGACTGACTGGCTGGAAGTTGAACCTCCGCAAAACAAACATCCTCACATTTACCATTAACTCAAAAGCCTGGCGTCAATTTCACAGCTAAGACAGCTATAGGAAAGGGAACAAAATGAACGACTGTCTAAAACTTCTCAATCAGTGGTAGTTATTGAGTGTTTACTGTGTGTAAAACCCATACTAAGCATTTGGGAGAGGACAACATAGTACAATCCCTGCCCACAAGGAGCATATTTTCTCTATTTAAATGCATTCCTTGGTTCCTCAATACTTGCATTCTCTGTTTGCTTTCTACAGTTGCAGCTGCAATGTCAGCCTAACAAACTGAGGTAAATACAAATCATATATACAAGAATTATGCTTCTCAGGCTGAACATACTGGCACTTTACATTTCTGGGGAACAGCAGCTCTGGGGTGTGGAGATAGGCATCTTGGCAGATAGACTGCCTTTGATTCCATTGCTAATTCATCATCTGGAGAGTTCTCTTTTAAGGTGTAAGACCAGAGGTGCCCGTTTTTGCCTTATGAACCCAGGGGTGAAATAGGGGCTGGGATTGTAGGGGGCAACGAGGACTGGGAGAGGGACAAGGCTTCAAAGAGATAACAGGCCAGAAATCCCCCATTTTGGATCATTTCATCTCTAAAGGGAAACTCTCAGGTCTCAATAGAGATTTGGAATGAGCAAGTCAGGGAGTCCAGCTCAAGGGCTGAGGAGTCATTGCCCCATAAAGTGGGCACTCAATAAATACCACTGAATGAATGAATCTGTTTTTAATATGCTGACCCTGGGGGTCCTGTTTCACTGCCTACCCAAATCATGGCTGCTTTATATGCACAGGATGGGTTTTTTTTTTTTTACGATATCTGTTAAGTGCTTACTCTGTGTCAGGCACGCTGGGGTAGCTACAAGATAATTAGATTGGTCACAGTCCATGTGCCACATGGGACTCCCAGTGTTAATCCCCATTTGACAGAGGGGGTAACTGAGGCAGAGAGAAGTGACTTGCCCAAGGTCACAGGGCCACACAGCAGACTCATGGAAGAGCTGGAATTAGAACCCAGGTCATTCTGACTCCCAGTTATGTGCTCTATCCACTAGGACACACTACTTTGATTTTAACATAGATGCCATGTGTGGTACTGAAAACAAAGGCAAAAATCCAAAACATATGGAGGATTGCAGGATAAGATTCAGAATGTCCCTGGAAGTACACATTCATTCAACCCTAATCCTGATTTGGGCCCTAACTCACTTTATGTAAGTCAGTCTGCTGTTCTCTGCCTCAGTTTCCCCATATTTACAGTACAAATGTACAATTCTCGAAGTCACTTGAAGATGTAAACAATCTGAAAAGCTGGATCAAGAGGAAAAAAATTAGCTAGGTATAGCACAAAAGGAGTCAGATAAGAAGGAACCAGGTGCTAAGTAAACATCACAGAGCTGTGAAAACCGAAAGGCAGCTTTACAGGGATGAGTGGCAGTCATGCGGTATGTGCCTTCTGTAGACATATAAAGCTATTTACAGCCGAAGAATGCATAGGCAGCCCCTTCCAGAAACCTGATTCCTCTGTTCATCATGACTTGTGGAGCCAAGTATAGCTGCCCTGCTGTTTTGTCACATGGCATCGCTTGACTAAATGAGAATATTCCTGAGGAAAGGAATACTGCAAAATATTTCAAGTCTCCTCAGTCCCGCTGATGAAAGGCAATATGCAAATTGCCTCAACCTGTTTAACATAATTTTGATTACTCTCCAAGCCAAAGCTGGAAACGAATGGGTATGACATTCCCAAGAGATTCGACCCAATGCCACTTTTACTAAGTGAAAATTCCCGATGACAACCAATGAAGAATGGGTTTAGTATTCCAAGGAATTTTAGATTCCCTCTATAAGAAATACTGTAGTGTAGTCCATTTAACCTGTATTCACATTCAGAGAATGTTCAAGAGAAAATACCCTTTTTTCCCTGTTTGAGAATGGAATGCCAACTACAAATGTTCTCCAGGAAGAGCAACAATCTGTTAACATGGAAGGCAACTGACGTGCACGCTTATTCACAGAGTGATGATTCTCAGAGAACAGCTGGAGTGAGATTGGGGCTTCAATACCTGAGAAAGATTGACACTATCAGCCATACATTTAATACATAAAGTTTCCATACCTTAATCCCCACTAATCCGGAGTTCTGGACAAAATAGCTGTCCCCAGCTTCCCCTCCCTACACAAAGGAAGGCATTACACCAGAGCTAATAAAGCCTAAAGAGAACTGCAGTGGAAAAATAGTCCAGTACAGCAGAGGCTCAATCAGGGAAAGACAGAACTGGGGACACAGTTAAAGAGACATCTATGAAAAGGAAGAGGTAAACTGCATGATCATGAGCACACTCAGAGAACTAAAACAAAGCTGCATTTAAAAAATAATCAGTGTAGTTGAGAGACAGGGACTATGTCTAATTCCCACCTGCATAGTCTTTCCCAGTGTTTAGCACAGTACTCTGCCCACAGTAAGAGCTTAATAGATACTATTACTACTGCTGGAGAAAAGGAAGGAAACTTCCCCCTCCTGCCTCCATTTCAATAAAATGCATTATTTTGTAGGTATTTAGGCATTTCCAGATAATAAATGCCACGATGGTTCTTGACAAACCTTCTGGGGTTTTTTTAGTGGTATCTGTAGAGTGCTTACTATGTGCCAGACACTGTACTAAGGTAATCAGATTAGTCACAATCTATGTCCCATATGTAACTCCCAATCTTAATCTCCATTTTACGGATGTGGTTACTGAAGCTCAGAGAAGTTAAGTGACTTACCCAGGTTCACATAATTTGTATATTAGTCTCAGGACCATTCTTTCAGTGGGAAGTTCGAGAGAGTCCATATGTCCTTAAAAAAGTAACTAATGATGTTGGTGATGATAACAATGACAATGAAATAATCCCATCAGGAATTTTAACAAAAGAAACACCGAGGTGGGGAAGAAAGATAGTTTTAAGAATACTCAACAGGATAGAACCTTATTTAAGGCAAAGAGAGAGATTCTTGAAGCTCAAAGTCAAGCCTAACTTCAACTTTCCTGAATACGATAGAGGAGATAAGTTTTTCTTTTGGTCAATTGCTGGATTTCTGGGTTTCTTGGCTGCAAAAAAAGAAACAGGAACCATTCCCAAAAGAGAGAAGGAGATTTCCTATTTTACCTCAAGGCATACCATACCAGGAGTTCAAGGTTAGCCCAAAGAGGCAATGTGACTATTTCTCCACAGTGGATGAACGTCAACCGTTTGTATCAGGGTTGAAAGTAAATGACGGAAAAGATTGATCAAAGAATCCCCAGCCCCATAAGAAAGGGCCCCGATTCCAGAGGCAAGGCCATAGAGAAGGCTTCTCAGTCCTGGGAGGACCTACTTCCCTTTCTCTCAAGCTGCCCTGTGATCCAGTCAGTCTCAACTGCTCCACTTGGAGACAAAGACCAAGGATCCACTCTGCACACAGTACTTAACAAGACACTAGGTCCTGTGGGGAGCTGCAGAAAAAACAAGACTCACCCTCCTGGGTGAGGCCAACCCCCACCTTCATTAGCTCCCTCCTCCTTTACAGAGCTGAGAAATTTTAATAGGTCAGTATGCATCTGCTGCATCCGAGTCAGCTGGAAGGGCCATGTGGTGGGGGCTGCAGGTCGATTTTAGGCACTATCTTCATTATATTCCAAATGGTGATTATGTTGGTAGGGTCTGGAAAGCCATGATTGTAGTCGTGCATCTCCAGGAGGAGCATCTGGTCACCCCTCCTGCCACCAACCAGAGCCTAGGGCTGCAGCCCCAAAAGCCCTCACATCAAACTTGCCCTGTTGTTTTCAAGGAGCTTAGAGAATAAACATAAAGGCACAGGAAAATAAAACATGAAATGCATTACCTATGGAAGAACACAAACAGAAGAAATAAAAAGCCTACAGAAGTAAATTAAAGTGCTTAGAGGTTACTGAAGTGGAGATTGATGGTTTGGAAAGACTGGAGTCGGAGGAGGTTAATCTGGGAAAGATTCACACAAAAAAATAAGCTACAAGTAGAGTTTGAAAGTTGGAAGAGGATTTAGGATTGGTTAAAGGACTAGGGGATTTTTCATGGTAGGAAGGACACGTACAATGGTATAGCCTAACCCCACTGGGCACAGCCCAAACACATATTATAAACTTCTATCTGCTTAACTACGCAATAATCACTTAAATTGAGTCAAGAGTTAAATCAACAGTACAAGCCAGGCATTCAGCAGGGTGCTCAATGGCTTCCTCAGCCTCTCTTTGGTCCAGAGTGTAATAGGATCTTAAGTCGGTCAGTAATGTTAGCATCACTATTCCCAGCCCCGAGCACTTCACAACACCCTTCTAAGAATCCACAAAAGCCAACCAGAGTAATCAAGTACATTAAAGCCCAAAAGGCTTATTACTGTAATTCATCATGCCCATCAACTCCTCCAAATTTGGATTAGGCCAGATGCTCTGGCCTTTCAGGCCACTAAGCATATTACAGCTGTGAATCAACGAGATTGAGTGAGGTGTGTGGGAAGGAGAAGGGGAAGGGGAGTAGGATGAATTGAAGAGGCTGTTCTCCTGGATGGGGGTGTGTGTGTCTCTCCTCCCCCAGAAAAATGTTCTTCTCATAAACATGGTCAGAAAGGAAGAGGCTGCCTACAAACTGGAGAGACTGCCTACATTTCCACTGTCCTGCCAAACTCCCTAAATTTCCGGGGTTAGGGACCATATGCTAGAGTACTGTTCTCGGGTCGCCGCTAATTTAAACTGATTACTGTGGACTCATATCCCTTTACTCGAGAGTGGGACGCCACTCTCTTACACTAGGAACAATTATTGGATACCCAAACTGGTGGGACAAACTGACCTCAGGAAGTTTACAGTCTAATAAGACAAAAGATGGTTGCTTAAAAGACAGTTTTTGAAAATGGTCATTTGCTGTCAAATATCTATCAATCAATCATATTTATTGTTTACTGTGTGCAGATCACTTATTAAAAACTTGGGAAAGTACACGTTCCTTGCCTATGCATGAAATGTTTTTTGTTTCATTCTTGACTTTTATAGTCCATTCATTTTATGAGTGAGCGGGGCAGAAAAGAGGGAAGCCATGGGAAGCATGGGGATGCATGAGGAGAGTGAGTAGCAAGTGAGGGAGTGCAAAGGAGGGAGTTGGAACAGCCAGAGGGGAGAAAGGGAGATAGAGCCAAGAAAAGGCAATGAGGGAAGCGGGGGACTGAGGTGTGTGGGTGTAGAAAAAAGGCTGGAAGTGTGACAAAAGGGGACACAAATAATTTTCTGGCAATAAGCAATACTCTAAAATGGGCCTTATGTAGACCTATCAATACATCATCTAGCTTTTAATATTAGTCCGAGCTTTAAAATACATTTTTTCTTTTGAATCTGGCTGGTTTCTGGGTAATTTGCTTATACCTATTTAGGCACAAGAGAAAAAAACAATTGAGAACCATAAAAATTTGATTTTTTCTTGTTGCTAAGAATGCAGAAAGCATATTTTCTGATTAACAGCAATGACTTTTTTTTATGTTCTCTGGTTTGAAGAAACTAGCTTTGTTCTTTTGACAGGGGACATTTCCCCCAACCCCAGTTTCCCTCCACACTGCAAAGAGACCGACCATTCAAGTGGAGGATTTGCACTGCAGTTACTGATTAGACAGGCCAGAAGCGAATTGTCCCGCACTATCCCAGACGAGCAATATCAAATACGTGATATGTGAATGAGAATGAACAACGCTTATGTACTCACATTTGTCCCAGAAGAAGTGGAAGGGAATGCAGGGCTTGACTGAGCAAAGGGCCTTGTGGGAGCTGGAGTGTAAGCAGATCCAATATTGGTGGTATAATCTAAACAACAAATCACACACACCTAATGAAAACCTAGTTATTAACTGCATTTAAATCGTAATCACCTGGGCATACCTAATCGAAAGACAATTATTCTCCAGGCCTCTATCGACAAATACCAACAACAGGGACATAAATCTTAAAAAAACATTAAAATTCTGACAGGTTTGCTCGTTTCAGTCGGTGTTTCAAGACTTTGGCGAGAGTGGAACTGCGCGGGAAGCTTTAATGATGGAACATATCACGTAATGTTTATTCACAAATCAAACTTCTGCCCCGTGTTACTTTGGCCATCTATTCACTCACATGCAGGGGATTATTCACCTTCGTTGCCAGGAGAGTTATAGACAGTTGTGCTGTTTGGAGAGGTGCGTAATGTTCCTTCTGCTGCCCCCACAATACACCGGACACCCATGCTGGAAAAGGAATGAGAGGGACAAAGAGGAGGAACTTCACTGCTTACACTTGAAATACAATGATTTGAGACACCAAAGAGATCAGCTCCCAGAGCCACTACTTAACTTTTCAGTAAAGACGATGCATTTTTGGGTGTGCAGTTTCCCCTTAATATGATGCTCCCAGTCCTAAATCAGAAGGAGAAGATGAAAAACCAAAGGTGATCAATCACAGCAAATACTGAGGGCAGGGAGAGAGAGCAAAAGCTGCGACTGAAAAATCCAAGGGGCCAGGCTAGATAAAAACGCACTTTATCTGAGGCTTGCTTCTCCCTACTCTGCCCACTCAACTCAATCATTCAATCAATCAGCGTAATTATTGAGCTCCTACTGTGGTCCCTCCCAATTTGTGGTCACTGTGGTCATGAATCCCCCAAGCTCTCTTCCTTTCAGCAAGTCCACTTCCTCTGTTTCAAAACCCCTTGTTCTCTCAATCCCTCTCTTCTTTTTCCCTGTTCTTGCCTCTTCATCATCCCTCTCTGCCCTCTGAGCCTCCACCTTCAACTGCCTGGGCTTAGAGACCCAATTGTGCTAGACATCAAATTTCCCTTCCATTCCAAATAGAGCTTGGTTTACCCTCATGGATCTGAAGAAAAACACACATCACACGCTCACATATCAAGTCACCAATCTCATAGATTGGCACAGACACCGGTGTACAGAGATGGAGAAAAGTCAGCAGAGAAAGAAGCAAAGGCTGAACTGGGACTAATCAATTATTCCATCTTTCTTCTCCAGAGATGGCTACTTTAAATGTAGTTAAGGTATTGGACATGTATATGAATGAGACAGTTCTGAACTGCCTTTCCTTAACGGAGCTACTAGAATTGTAATTTCCATCACAGCTCCTTGATGCTTTTACTTGGCATTTTCGTTTGCCAGTAAAGACTGCTTTATCAGTGTCAACGAGAGAGGGTATTTTCAGCAAAAATAGCTGAAGATGGAAGAAGACACACGAGTTATTTTCCAAGGCTCGGTCCAGGGGCAGAGATCTACCGTGATGATGTTGGATGATCCCAATCAGAGGAAGATGAAGATGGAGTCAAGGATCTGACAGGCCCAAATGCTCCAGGGTCCGGGGCAGCAGCGCAGCTGGCTTCAGGCTGCCACCTCCCCACATACAGTGCCATGGCCAGGATCCAGTGGTGCCCCCTGGCAGCACCCTCTGAGGTAGGGGCAAATGGGTCGTGATGGGAGCCCTGGAGACCGAGCAATTTGAGAGCGGAGCAGCAGTAGCAGTCCCGGAGCTGTTTACTAGCTCTGCTTTATGGCTGGAAGAGGTCCCATACCACTGACTAGAGCAGGACCCAGGGTCCTAGGCCTGGATAAAGCCCCGTGTCATGCAGAGCCCAGGACAAGTTCCCTGCTCTCCCTCCACTTCCCCGTCTCTGGCTCTGAGTTCGGCTTTTACTCTGGGATATTGTACAACATCTTCCTGGCTGTTACAAGGAAAATGCTAAAGGATTTAACACATGACACAAATGGAAGAATTTGAACTGGTAAATTAAGCAAGGAACAGCAGGCAATGAATAACTAATTTTCAAAGGAGAAAAGTGCACATGGACTGAGAAAACCAAAGGTTAAAAAAAATGAGCCGAGGGCTTAGTTTTGTTGAGTGATCAAACTTCTCAGCTGACACCTTAGTTTTTGGTGATTCGAAGAACTTTTCCAACACAAACTTGCCCCCCGCTGCACTGGGGGAGGTTATAGAGGACCTCTGAACTAATTGCTTTGCTTCTACCCCAGTTTAGCACAGTGGTTGGCAAATACATAGTTTTACTACCTACATACTACCAGTAAGACTGCAATTATTATTATTATTCTGCTCAATGCTTTTCTCAGGAAAATGTCCATTTCCTGAGGGTGATCTAAAATTCTGATGTGCAATCTATAATTCTATTTATTTATATTGATGCTATTGATGCCTGATTACTTGTTTTGATGTCTGTCTCCCCCCTTCTAGACTGTGGGCCCCCTGGGGGCAGGGATTGTCTCTCTCTGTTGCTGAATTGTACTTTCCAAGCACTTAGTACAGTGCTCTGCACACAGAAAGCGCTCAAAAAATACGACTGAATGAATGCATGAATGAATTTCAAAAACAGGGTAACAAGATAGATGGGAAAATTCAGTTAACAAAATCCTCTCCCTTCTCTCAGCATGTCTCCACTCCAGGGGCTCAAACCTGCTGTCCCGTAGAAGGCAGCGGCCTCTCAGCCTGGGAGCCTCATGCGGGATAGGGACCATGTCCAGTCTGATATTGTATCAAACCTAATGCTTAGCATAATGCTTGGCACCTAGTAATAATAATAATAATAATGGTATTTGTTAGGCACTTACTATCTGCCAGGCCCTGTACTGAGCACTGGGGTGGATAAAGCAAATCAGTTGGACATGGTCCCTGTCCCACATACGGCTCACAATCTTAATTCTTATTTTACAGATGAGATAACTGAGACACAGAGAAGTGAAGCGACTTGCACAAGGCCACAGAGCAGACAAGTGGCAGAGCCAGAATTAGAACCTATGTCCTTCTGACTCCCAGGCCCGTGCTCTATCCACTACGCCATGACCACGTCACCAGCATTACCAGAGGGACTGGGCACTAACGGCTGACGTCGGGGTCCTCCGCCTGTCTCCGACTCACCTTCAGATCAAAGACTTTCTTGTCGCAGACGCTGCAGACGTGTGGCAGGTGAAGGGGCGTGACGCCGTGGAGGTCGTTGAGGTCCTGGGGCTGCAGGGCCGGGAGGCTCTGGCCTTGTTCCTCGGGCTGCCGCATCCGGGGACCGCCGAAGCCCGTCTGGCCGTCGCTGAGCCTGCCGAAAGGGCCGGGCCCCCCGGGGCCGAATTTGGTGTCGGGGGTCGGCTCCTCGGGGTCGTAAAGCTCGTTTCTGATCTCGTAGGGCTGGCTGGTGGGCGGGGGCCACAGGCCAGAGCCGGCCACGAGGTCGCCCTTGCTTTGGCCGGGGAAGCCTTGGGGGCTTTCCCAGTGGCTGTTTGTGCCGGCCCCGAGGGGGACTGAGGCTGGTTCTACTTTCTGGTTCCCAGGCGGGTGAGCGGTCACATGCTGGTCACCAGAAAAGCCCAAGGATTGTCCTCTTGGCACGTGCTGCTCTTGGGGGTTTAGTCCGTAGAAGTCCTTCTGAAATGTGGTTTGGCCGCCTGGCTTAAGATGTCCTGCATGACTGTAATGGCCCTCATAGTTGGCCCCTCCAGGGGTTGGGGCCGAACTGGGCAGAAAGCTTGGCTGGCTCCCGGGCTCTGCCTCTGAGGCATATACCTGAGGGGCCCCGGGCTTGCCATAGTCGTAATACCCTGCGGCCACCGCCGTCGGGGAAGGGACCCCCTTTCCAAGGCCCAGGATGACAGCTGGCTGGGGAGGGGGTTGTGCGATGAAAGGGTGCATCATCAAGGTGCCGGGGGACTGACCCGGCCCCAACCCGGGGCCCTGGGGCGGCCCGGCCTGGCCGGCAGAGGGGAAGGCGATCCCTCCCGGTGGGAACTGGGCACTGGGCATCCCCGGTGGGTGCTGGGGCGTGCCAGCGTGCCCCTGGGCAGCACTGAGCACCGCCGGGGGCCTCAGCTGGTTGAACAGCGGTTGGGACATGGCCACTTTGGAAAGAACCTGGTTCAGCACCGTAGCGGCCGCAGTGTTGCTCGTGACCGCCGTTTGGGCCAATTTGAGCCGGTGGAGTGTGAGCTGGGCTTGCAGCTGGGCGAGCTGGAGGCTCGCAGGAGACGGAAGCAGGGGGTTCGGGGTGCTGATAGAGAATGGATTTTTGTCCAGGAGTTTGGCAGCACTGCAATAAGAAACAAGTTTACATGAACACACTGCTTCTAAATTGGCTTAGCCACAGTTTCCTTTCCATTCTCTCTGTTCCACAGCATGCTAAGAAAATAACTTGCCCCCAGGACCAAAGCCCCAATCCAGATCATCATTTTTGCTCTTAAAATGAGTTTAAAAGCCCCCAAATATGGTAGATGTGTTCTTGGAGAGTACTGGGTTGTAGGAATCATTGAACCAATGAGAAACAGGAAGTGAGATTCTCATCATTTGACCGTAAACCTAATCCACCATTTTTCATCAACTCAATCACCCCAAAGACATAACCCAGGACCAGTAAATGACTCGGATTCCCTAGGTAGCTCTTCCCCTGGAGCTTTCCTGTTGAATCAAAATAACCTTAATCTCTCTCCAGTTGGTCAGGTATGGGGCAAGGGAAACCATCGAGCTGACGTGGGAAACTGAACTCCCTTTAAGGCTGTCCCTTAAAGTGTTGTCATGTTTGATGTTTGCAGTGCCTGACGCTGTTTTTGCTTTGGCCTCTGAGGCTTGAAAGGTGCTGGCTGAGTAATCTGAACAGAATGTGAAAAGAAGCTGAGGCTGGCCTGGCCAATATTCAGTGACTGATTTGGAAAGAGCAGTACACACAAGTCAAATCCAAAACCCAGTCCAATCTTTGCTCCCTGGTTCAGAAACACCCTGTTTTTCCTAACAAGGTGCTAATACGGAACCAGTATGGTTTCTATAACCAAGGTAAATAAGGGTGTGGTTTTCTTTTTTCCAAGAACTGCCTCGTAACCCAAGAATGACCACTGGTTCTTGCCTGATCTTTGCCTGTGGACTGTTTTTTGGAAAAAAAAGTGCTGACTTTTCAACCCAGATATGTGAAACTCTGGACTAGGAGAAAAGTTATTTCCGTTCACAAGAATAAGAAGGAAAGCAACATATCCATCTCTTCAGTGTGAAAAGGACTAAGAATCACATATGGCTCTATTCAGCCACTCTAAAGCACCCAATAAATACAATATACTAACAAAATCATCTTAAAATATGAAAGCCCCAGGTCGGTTTCTCAACTAGTGGATAGAGCACAGGTCTGGGAATCAGAAGGACCTGGATCTAGTCCCGGCTCCGCCACTTGTCAGCTTTGTGACTGTAGGCAAGTCACTTAACTTCTCAGTGCCCTTGGTCCCCATATCTGCAAAATGGGGATTAAGACTGAGAGCCCCAAGTGGGGCGTGGATTGGGTCCAACCTGATTACCTGTATCCATCCCAGAGTTTAGAACAGTGCCTGGCACGTAGTAAGCACTAACAAACACCACAATTATTATTACTATTATAACTCCCTGAGGAATATGTGAAAGGTAGGAAGCCAGAGGCTTTAAAGACATCATTATTCTGCATTGATTGTGTGTCTTCCCACTATAGTCAATCAGTGTGATTTATGGACAGTCATGCTGTTGGTCCAGTGGAAAGAACATGGCTATGAATCAGGAGAGCTGAGTTTTAGTTCCAACTCTGCAAATAGGGAAATGTCTACTGGGACTATGCCAACAGCCATGAAGGTTTCTGACAGATGTAGAATGATCTGCATACAGTAGATGATGCTCAATAAATACAAATAGTGTTTTATCAAAAAGCCACCTGGGCCACTGCATGAAATGGATAAACATGGCAGGAATCCTGAAGAACAGCTGACTAATTTGGGTGGCCAAGACAATGGAGGTTACTTCCTAGGTCATGGCACTAGCACAGAGCATTGCCATTATACTGTGGTCATTCTGTCCCAAAATAAGTCCTGCATATAACACTCCCCCCCCCCCAAAAAAAACCACCCTCTGCATTCCTGTCCTCCTACTCATCAATCCATCAACTAACAGTATTGATTGAGCATTAACTCTGTGTAAATCATTGAATTTAAGAGCTTGGGAAAGAACAAAAGCGTTGTATCCATCTACTGTACTCTGAGTCCGAGGGGGAACACCACTGGTAGGGACAATTTGTAAGTGACCCTGGGAAAGCCACTATCACTGCAATCAACTCCTTCAAGTAAATGCTCAGGTTCTGAAGTCTTGGGAGCGAGGTTCATCCACTGTTCCTGATGGGAGACTCTTTTCCCCACCCTATTCACCCTCCCTCTGTGTGTTCTATGAACATGGGTCTAATCTTAGTCTCCCTATCAAGACTGTAAACTCGCTGTGGGCAGAGAATGTGTCTACCTACTCTGTTATACTCTACTTTCCCAAACACTTAGGAGCGTGCTCCACGCACAGTAAGCACTCAATAAATACAATTATCAGCCCACCCTCAGCCCCACAGCACTTATGTGCTTATCTTTATACTCTGCCACTTCCTCTAGTTGTAGTTTATTTTAATGTCTGTCTCCCTCACTAGATTGTAAACTCCTTGAGGGCAGGTATTGTGACTACCAACTCTATTATAATCGTACTCTCCCAAGCACTTAATACAGTGCTCTGCGCACATTGAGCACTCAATAAATACCACGGATTGATTGACTGATTACTGATCACCCACTGGGGAACATGCACTGTACTGAGCAATTGGGAAATACAACATAAGCACATGACTTTCCCTGCCCCCAAGGAGTTTACACTCTAATGGGAGAGATAGGCATAAAAAGTTTACAGTGGAATAAAATAAACAATTGAATGTACTATTGAATATACTTATATGATCAAACGCTGAGGATGGGCATAAATAATTTCATATGCTCTAGAGGTGGCTGTGAAGTAAAACGACTTGAAGAGTTGGAAATTAACTGGGGAAGGCTTGTTAGAAGATGTGAGATTACAGTGGTGCTATGAAGTGGAGAAGGCTAAATTTTGGCAGATTTGGCAAGGGAGAGGTGTTGTCCAGGGCAGGGGAGCAGCATGAACGAGGGTTGGAGGTGGATGAGATGAAAGAGGGCAAGGAAAACTTAGGAGGGGAGCTAGGAAAGAGTGAAAAGTATAGACTGAGGAGTGGTAGGTGAAGAGAGCCTAAATGTAAAATGGAGAGTGCTGGCGTACAGCCTTGAAGTCAACAGTCATGAGTTTTTGCTTGATGTGGAGGGAAATGGTTAGTCAACGGAAATTTTTGAGAAGGGGAGAGATTGTGGTGAATGACATTTTAGAAGAATGATCCAGGTCTCAAAATATCTATCAATCTTATTTGTTGAGCAAGTACTGTGTATAGAGTACTGCACTAAGTACTTAGGAGAGTACCTTATAACCGAGTTGGTGGATGCGGTCCCTGCCCACACAGAGCTTATAGCCTAGAGGGGGAGATGGATATTAATATAAATTACAGATATGTGCATAAGTGCTGTGGGCCTGAGGGTGAGCTGAATAAAGGGTGCAAATTCAAATGCAAGGGCAACACAAGAGGGAATGGGAGAAGAGGAAATGAGGGCTTTGTAGGGTAAAGTCTCTGGAGGATGTGTGATTTAATAAGGCTTTGAAGGTGGGGAGAGTGATCTGTCAGATAAGAAGGGGGAAGGAGTACTAGGCCAGAGGCAGGACGTGGGTGAGAGGTCAGTGGTGAGATAGATAAGACTGAGGCTCAATGAGCAGGTCAGCATTAAAGGAAGAGAGTATGTAAGCTGAGATGTAGTAGGAAATCAGGGAGGTAGGTTAGGAGGGGGCAAGATGACGGAGTGCTTTAAAGTCAATGGTAAGGAGTTTCCGTTTGATGCGGAGGTGGTTGGGCAACCATTGGGGGTTCTCCAGGAGTGGGGAAACATGGATGGAATTGTTTTATAGAAAAATGATCCAGGCAGCAGAATAAAGTAGGGACTGGAGTGGGGAGAGACAGGAGGCAGGGAGGTCAGTCAAGAGGTCAGTCAAGGTGGGATACTATAAGTGCTTGGATTAATGTGGTAGTGTTGGGTAGAAAAAAGCAAAACAGGTTGGACCCAATCCCTGTCCCACACAAGGCTCACAGTCTTAATCCTATTTTACAGATGAAGGAAGCGAGGCACAGAGAAATGAAGTATCTTGCCCAAGGTCACACAGCAACCAAATGGTGGAGCCGGAATTAGAACCCAGGTCCTTCTGAATCCTAAACCTGTGCTTTATCTGCTAGGTTAAGGTTCTGAACACTGAGCTGGGTCACCATAGAGGACCAGGATGGCTCACAGCAGAACTGGTAGCACTCAAACTGCTGGGTCCAGGTAGAAGTGAGCTGACGAGGAGGGATAAGAAGCAAGATTCCCCCCACCTTGCCCTATCTCCCCCTCACTCCCCTGATTTTCCTCTTTTCTTCTTCTCCCTTTCGGCCCTTCCCCTTCCCTCTTTTAACTCATTTTCTCCTTTGACCTTCCTTCCAACTCAATTTCTGACGCTTTTTGGTCTGCTTGGAGGTCCTGACCTTCCTTTGGAAACTGTAGTTAACCAGCACCAGCACCATCACCTCTCCTCTCCTTGCAAGTGAGGGAAAGAGTTGGAGAGATTAAAAAGAAGCAGCCAGAGATGCTACTGAGGGAGATGGACGGGGGGGAAGGGAGGGTCAAACTCGTGACCCCTTGTGAGGTTGCCTGAAGTCAGTCGGGACAGCTGGCCGCAGGCAGGGAAGCGGGAGAAAGCAGCAGCTGATGTGCCCCTCCCCCATTTTTGGCAGTTGAGCTTCTTGCTCCGGCCCCAGTCTGATGAGGCGGTGGTGGCTGCTGCTGCTGTCCCAGTCTGAGGGAAAGATCATCTGGGTGAATTGAGATGGCGTGTGTGAAAGGAAGTGTGAGTGGGGTGTATGTCTGGGTCTCTGTGTCTCTCTCCTATTTCTACATCTATGGGCATCTCTCTCACTCCTGTCTCTGCATCTGTGTGTGTCTCTCCTGTCTTTGTCCGGTCACTGAAACTGTGTCCCTTCTCCTGTCTCCACCCAAGTCTCTCCTGTCCCTGCATCTTGTGTCTTTCTCACTCCTTTCTTTGTACCTGTGTCCTTCTCTCTTGTCTCTGCACCTGTCTCCTTCCCTCTCCCGTCTCTCCACCTGTGTCTCTTTCCCTCTTCCATCTCTGCAACTATGTCTCTTTCCCTCTCCTGTCTCTGCAAATGTGCTTCTTTCTCTCATCTGTTTCTGGGTTGTTCTCCCTTTCCTGCATTCTTCTCCCATTATCTTGGACCACAGTGGTCCATCTACATGGATTAATGTACCTGCCTGAAAACAGTAAATATTTTCAACTTGCAAGCCTTTGCGGGTACAGTCAACATATAAAGGTTCAATTGCATAAGTGACCCATCCATTGGAATGAATCTGCCATGCCACGGCCAAACAGTCTGGTTCCTGTTCCAGCATTTCTATTAATGTGGAGCCCAAAAATTACAATCGAGGGAAAATCCATCTGAAAATCAGTGGATTTTACTGTGATTTGCTGTAACTCTTGAATACTGCAAAGTGTCTCTGTCTGGGGGGAGAATCGGACTCAGTTCAGACTGGCAAATGTTTCATTAGGAGATGTGCGTCACTTTCGTGGAATGTTCTACTCAAAAAACAAATGAGATGATAGTTCTCCCAGTCCTTCCTGCTTATTCCATGGTAATGTTTTTGAAAACTAGGCTGACGGTAATCCTGTTCTACTAGCAAGCAGGACATTGGGACCCCCTCTCAAGCATGCCTGCCTGCCACACCAGTTCTTGATAACCGTGCAAGGGGGCACACAATGGGCGTGTCACGGTCTATGTCCTACAACAAGCATCACGGAGTGTTCTCCAAACTGAGTACGCTCTATCCAGACATAAGAGTCCAAGTATTAACACTGAGCAAGAATGGCCAGGGATCGTTGCCAGTAGGTTAACCAGTCTGGTTTGACTACAGGGCATTTTTACATTTTTTTTTCACTTGTCTGGGCAGTGTACAAACCGGAACTGCCTGGCAAAACCAGGATGTATGATCAGACTATCTCTCCCCAGTCTTACCAATTTATGTTTCATCTGATGGAGAAGCAGTGTGGCCTATTGGAAAGAGCACGGGCCTGGGAGTCAGAGCAACTGGGTTGTCATCTTGGCTCCACCACTTGTCTGCTATGTGACCTTGAGCAAGTCACTTAACCTCTCTGTGCTTAGTTACCTCATCTATAAAACGAGGATTAAGATTGTGTGCCCCATGAGGAATGGGGACTGTGTTTAACATGATTATTTTGTATCTACCCCAGAGCTTATTACAGTGCCTGGCACATTGAAAACACTTAATAAATACCACTGATGGACTGAATTTATTGTTTAGGATTCTGAGTCAAGTATTTACCAAATTGGTTGACTTGATCAGGAGTAACTAGTGGTAGGATCTCCAAAGCCCTTTGGAAAACCTTGTGTAGCAGAGGTCTTCCTTGAGGTCTTCCTTCTACCACCCCAGGCCTTGCCAACTCAATATCCACCTTGAGAAAATTATATCTATCAATTTATGCAGTTATCTATTCACTTTCCAGTCATCTCTCTGTTTCCTCACTTGGTCCCACTATATGCATACAATTATTGTCTGTTGCTCTCCCCCATTACACTGTAAACTCCTAGAGGTTAGGGACCATGACTGACTTTTATTACATTCTCTCAAGAACTTAGTACACAGCTCCGTATGCAGCATGTGCTCAATAGGTAATGATCAGCCTGGAAAGAAAGCCCAGCTCATCTCAGTAAGAAAAAGATAAAATGGTTAACTCGGGGGGAGGGGTGGGGGGAGGGGGAATACTGTAAACACACTGTTTAATAATAATAATTATGGCATTTGTTAAGCATTTACCAGGTGCCAGGCACTGCACTAAGCACTGGGGTGGACACAAGCAAATCGGGTTGGATCCAGTCCCTGTCCCACATAGGGCTCACAGTCTCAATTCCCATTTTACAGGTGAGGTAACTGAAGTATAGAGAAGTGAAGTGACTTGTCCAAAGTCACAGTGCAGACAAGTGGCAGAGTCAAGGGATTAGAACCCATGACCTTCTGACTCCCAGGCCCATGCTCTACCCATTACACCAAGCTGCTTCCAACAGAGGTGAACTGGCAGGGAGCAATACAATAGGTTGCTTGGGCCTGTTAGCTCACTGTGGAGAGAGAACGTGTCTACTAATGCTGTCACATTGTACTCTCTCAAGCACTTAGTACAGTGCTCTGCAAACACTTGATAAATATGACTGATTGGGCCATAAATCAATTGAGCATGCTGAGAAGGCTAATCACATCCTCTAGAAGAATTCTGTCTCCCGATAGCATCCTAATTCATATACAAAGGAAAAGATGTTTTGACCCTCATCAAGTCATTCTGAGGGTCTTACTTAATTATGGCTTACAAAATGGATAATGAGAAAGTGATGTATCTGTTGCTGTTGAAGTCTCAGAGATGTCCTGTTTCTTCACCCCAGACTACACAGTTTTCCCTACCAGCCATCTTGCAATTTGTGCTATTGGGAATGGGGACCAGCTAAGCGTACGGTTGCCTCGGCACAAACCATCGTCATGACAGCAAAAATACTCTAGTGAATGTCTTGTCAGTGGTGTCTAAGCAATGCTCACTCCAAACGGCAAAGACACAGAAAAGGTACACTACTGTATTTTCACAGGCAGTGTACAAATGCGCATGAGATTCTCTCTCAACAACGCTCACACTTTTCAGCATCATTAGGCTCATCTTAGAACTGAAGGATGACGCTGCAACAAATTCATACGCAAGACTCAATATCACTGGGGCGGGATTTGATAAAACCGGGTTTGCTTAAAAATAATGTATTGGATCAGCAGAAATAAACGCACCTAATAGCCTTGAAGAAAAAGAGAACTTAGAAGGTAAGTGGATCTGCACAAAAGGAAGCAAGACTCAGGAGATCCAAATGAGAATTGTTTCTCACAGTTTAATTCCACAGGGTTGAAAGGACATTCAATAGAATAGGCACCCCAGAATTTAACAGCAGCTGCAGTGATTTATTTGGTAGTGCCTTTATAACCTGTTTTAACACTTTCTGTCATTTTATGCTATATAATAAGATGTAAATTTGGGCAAGAGTATTACAGGAAACCATCCTCTTCAAATATGGATACCAGGATCTCGGTTTCTGCTTGCAAGACAATCTAATGACTATAAGGCCTGGATATTTTGGGGGGTGAGCTTTCCTTTGACGTATAGAGATTTTGGTTTAAGTGATGAAAATAGTAAATAGCTAGCTGTTTGTAAATGTTTTTACCTTCGAGGGAAATGTTTAAAATGCTACAAATAAAAAACCCATTGTGTATAAATTTTCTGTTCTTTAAGCAGAGTTTAGATTATCATGCAATTGCATTAAGATTTCCATTAAGCAGTTCAGTAAAGTCTACAGCACAGATGATTGATAATCCACATGCTATTTAATTAGGAATGACCTATAAAGAAAATGCACCTACAGCAAATTATCTACACCACTGTCTTAGTGGATACGTATCTCCTACAAGTGACGAAGCACATCCAACACGTATCCCTGCAAAAACGTGGAGACGTGCTCCTTATGACACATATAAAACTATCTTCTCCAGACCACTTTAATCTATAAAGAAGGACATTCTAAACCCACTTGTGTGGCCTGGGTGATTCCAGCCGAGCAAGGCTGGTGAGCTGGGAAATCTCTGATCAGCACGTCTGTAGAGGCCCACACAAGACAAGCATGTTTGAGAAAACAGTGAACTCTCCGTGCCCAGGAAGCTGCTTCCATCATCCAGAACACTTTATTTCTCCATTTTATAGCCCTAAAACAGAGACTGCTTTGTGTTAGCCATCAGCCACTCTCCATACCGCCTGACTTTAAAAAAAAAATTAAAAATCCAGTAGTTTCTTGCATATTGAAAACATTCTTTGCCCCTCCATTCCACAGCAGAAAGCACATGGACAGAACAATGGAACTGTAGGAAGAAGGATATGACTATAGGTCATAAATCTATAATTCCATTTCTTCCAGTGGCAAAACCACATTCAGAACCTGGATTTCAAAGTGTGGCTTAGCTGGATTTGCAAATGTTAAGGCAACTCTGTGGTGAATTCGCTATCTTCCTCTTTTTAAAAAACAAGGAAATACATTCAAGGAGATGGTTCAAGGCTAGAGATGGAGAAGAGAAAAGTATACCACTTCTTCTCCTTCTGAAACGAAAGGACCACAAGTTAGCCAGACTTGGGAGTAACCATGAACCACACTAGTAAAAAAGCAGGAACTGCACTGGAGCAGCTACTGAGGTTTGAATTATTTCCAAATGGACTTCTTTCCTCACCTCTATGGCTCCGAGCTTCCCTCTGCTACATCTCCAAAGCCAGAGACAAGCCCGTCTGCTCAGGGGCTCTGGACAGGGCAAGTCCACAGAGGGCATAGTGGTGGTTCGAGGGCTCTAAGAGGTGTGTGTGCAGAGCTGGCTTCACTGCCGTGTGGTCCCGAATGCTGTCCAGAGCAGGAGCAGGTGGCTGAATTTGCAGTTGGCAAACACCACTGTTGCTCCTGAAGGGACCTCGGAATACCTCTGAGAATGGGGGAAGAGCAGGCCTGCATTCCCACTGATTCAGCTCTTTCAGCTGGCGGAATGTGGCTCCACAGCCGTGTCGTGGATGTATTTGCCTGCCATGGTCCTCATCAAGATGCAGGGCCAACCAGAGCAGCTCTGCCCCCAACACCCATGTCCTGTTCGCTTTCCATGCTGTTGGAAGTTGTAATTGCCTAATCATTCCACCCAGAAAACATTTTTATTTTCACCCCTGATGTTAAGAGAATCAGACCACCTTCTCCCCATACCAACATCTCCTTGCGGGTGGTTGGAGGGTGGACAAACACTCTCTTTCCAGGAATTATTGCTGGCTCCCATTTTACAGAACAGCACCTCTTCTTCCAAGGTCATTCCCTCGGCTTTCCACTTCCCTTCTCCTCCATAAAATAAAACTTCTTTTAAGATCTCCTGGGATCACACTATGCTACTGAGAACCAAAGGAAGGAGGAAAAAGCCACAGTCTACATTGCATTCTTAAATCCTGAGTGACTGACTCTCTTTATGGTGAACTTTGGCTAGACTGAATCACGGAATTTTATTTCAAAAGAAATGTAATTAACTGCTCCACTATTCAAGGCATGGATTTTTAGGGTTTTATCCAATTTGAGTGGTTTCCATCATCCCCCTCTATCATGTTTTAAAATTTAGGATTAAACCTCTCAAAATTTAATTCCTATTAATTTTAAGTTTTCATTAACGTTGTCACTGCCCAAACGGACAAACTGACATACAAATCACTTGTGCTATGAAATCTAATTTGTGTAATGAATCGTCAGCATGCCACAATCATCAATATCATCAACACATTTTGGAATGCAATATCTGGATAATTTGTCTATTATTTAGCAGGTATCATATGCTTTTGTTTTTCTGGGAAATTTCCCTTCTCCCAACTTGTAGAGTTAGAAAATTCCTTGCTTAGTCGCTTTGGTCAAGTTTTGCTTATCCCCTAGAAGAATGCCATTATTTTTCTTATTCAGTTTTGGATCTGTGCTGGTTGAATACACTAAATTAGTCAAGGTTGCCTTGGCAACCTCAAATGTCCTCAGTCGGCTGTGATGTGGAACATTCGTTTAGGCATTTGTAATCACCAGAAACAAATGTTTTCATTTCACAATTTGGATACAATACGGTGGCAGAATTAGGGGATTTTCTTCCCACAACATGAGTTTATTCTGGAACAAAGTAGGTGTCTGTAGATTCAGTGTTGAGAGAAGTAGCTATGTGCAGGTAAGTAGTGTAAGTCCAGCCATGATGCTGATACATTTCCCTGCTTCTACCTGTGTTACATCACAGAGCATTTTCTGTTTCTGTAACTTTGTGGAACTGCACATATAAAGCAGCCATGACAATTTAATCATAACAATAATATAGGAATTTGTATCCAAAAATATGAACCACAGTGGTCACTTGGAACCAACTGTCCCCTAACCCATTAACTCCGGTTGAATCAAAGGTTACTGTGACATAGTTTTCCCATGACACAGAGTTCTTCGAGAACACAACTACAGCACCAAAGCAGAAATGGCTGTATTGCTTAAGAAACTCTTTCCATTTGGATGTTTTTGCATGTAAATCATAAAAATAAAATCTAAAGTAAAGCTCAAGTCTTGAAACTCAAATCTGATTTTTACTTCAGTTTAAAAAAATAATGCAACTCGATCCCCTGAATTTATTTACATCTATATACATTAAATTAATAAATATATTAAACCCTTAAAATATCCACATTCTACCAACATTCAGATCCACTGTTACTGTAAACTAGGCGTTGTCTTTTTCTTATTGGAAATGTCTTATCCAAAGTGAAACTGGAGTACATTTAAGTTCATTTCAAGTCAGCCTTGTAGAACTGGACACCACTTCAGCTTCAATTTGATATAAAGCTCAATGCCCTGTTATCACCAAACCCAATCTCTCTTTCAATCCTTCAAAGTTCACGCTGGCCTTCTTGGTTCTGCTTTCTATTCATAGGTATTTAGATATGATATATAAATCCATAGTGATATATACCTATGTGATACTATATATACATATTCTACATATGCATAGCCCAGACTACTAGAAAGAACATGCAATTGGTAGTCAGGAACCTGGTTTCTAGTCCTAGCTCTAGCCAGTTGCCTGCTGTGTGACCTTGGGCAAGTCACAACTTCTCTGTACTTCGGTCTCCTCATACATGAAATTGGGATATAGGACTTGTTCTTCCTCCTTCTTAGTCTGTGAATCTTGTATATTATTGTTTAGGATGGGGAATGTGTCTAATCTGATTATCTTGTATCTAAATCCAGTGCTCAGTCCAGTGCTTGGAACATAGTAAGCACTTAATAAAATCCACCATTATTATTAGTTGGCCACATATTTATAGAGATATATACAATATAACATGGGATTTTTTTTCTGAAAATTCCTTGAGAAACATTTTTCTACAAAGTTTAAAATTTTTAACGTTGCAGATAAAACCAGCTGCCCTAATCTCTGGAAAACTGTACTTTATCTAAGGCTTCCAACTGTGTCAAAGAAAACGTTTTAAAATATGACATTTTAAACCCAATGAGTTTATTTCTACTTTTCATCTCTCAGCTACAGGTTGAAAGGGAAGTGGTTACAGTTTGAACTGTATGGATGAAAGTGTTTTACTTGCAGGCATAAAAAATGGGAAATAAGTTTCAAAATGTTTACACTGAAGATACATATAATAAACAGAATGGAGCTTAAATTATCCCAAGTGTCAGACAGAGAACTGGAATGCGCTTACTTCATATCCTGGAGGTGTCTTTTCTAAGTGCACACACAGATGGTGACAGAATTGAACACCCACTGCACCAAAATAAAACTAGACACTGATGATGAGATTATTCTAAAGAGTTAAAACAGGCAAAAGCTAACAGTTTCAGGTAGCAGAATCCCTGTAACGTAGTTATTTCTTCTGAAATGGATTGATCCCCTTCAGATAAAAAGTTGCAGACTAATTCCTATTAACTGTGGTATTTAATGAGTGGTTACTTTGAACACAGCACTGTACTAAGTGGTTGGGATAGTACAATACAGCATAGTTGGTAGTCACAATCCCTGCCCACAAAGTGCTGACAGTCTATAGTCTAGAGCCTACTGAGAAGCAGCATGGCCTAGTGGATAGAGCACAAGCCTGACAGTCAGAAAGAACTGAGTTCTAATCCTGGCTTTGCCACTTGCCATTCATTTTCTGTGTGACTTTGGGCAAATCACTTAACTTCTCTGTGCCTCAGTTACCTCATCTGGAAAATGGGGATTAAGACTGAGCCCTGTGTGTGTCCAACCTGATCTACCCCAGAAGTTAGAACAGTATATGACACATAGTAAGCACTTAACAGATACCACAATTATTATTATAATCTACAGCTCCTAATGTAAATTTACTGTCCAAGAATGGTAATGGCTTTTAATTTTGTTAACTATTGCTGTAAATGTTATGAAAAAATAGATTTCTTTTAAGGGTGGACCAATATTTAATTTTAATAAATTACACATGAACGTTTGCATTTAAGATGGGTTACAAATATTTCAAATAGCTTATTCCCCAGTCCCCATAGGTTTGGGACATTCAAAAGGTAATTTTCATGCGATTATGTCTGTTACTGCAATCTTTATGAGCACTATGCTACACTGTTAGGTTTAGAGTCAAAATTAGAAAGCTGACCAAATTTAAAGGTTTCCTTCTTGTTTTAAAAACCTTTGTTTTAAATTTTTTTAAATAAACAACTATCTATTTTTCCCACAGATAAGTAGGACGTCTCTCAGTTCACACTCAACTGGGAAATAACAAGAGAGGGAATGATCCTTCTTCAGAATGCTAAAATTTTCATGGACAATCAGTTGATCATCATTGTACTAAAATAAATCTAGGATTATTAAGCTAGCTGCTTCCCAAAGCCATCTGGAACTAAGGGGTTAGACAGTGAAATGATTTCATAACCACATTCAGTTCAGTGGACTCACTCTGACGTTAAGATCTAAATGTTTGAAAAAATACATACCAAGAACAATATTGGAATTGGTCTATAATTTTCAGTTTTGAGTTTAAAGCACTATTCCTTTCCTAATATCTTCCTCCCACAGTAATCTAGATGGATCACCACGGCCTATATTGTTGGATCACCATGGCCTATATTGTTTGATTTCAAGCTGCTTTCAAGCACAAAAAAATTACAATGCCTACAGATATTTAGAACCACACAACATGTAACAGCAGCAATAGTGTCTGTCCATCCTGTCTTCGCCCTCTCACCCTCCTCAGTCCCCACCTATGGCAACCTAGCCTTTGCAGGACAGACGGTATCAGAAATTAACAGTTTTCCGCCACAGTTTTCAAGGACTTGGACTAAGCTGTTAAAAGACCGGTCTAATTGAAGTTAGAATGTTAACCACCATTATTAATACCTCTGTATACAAATACTTCTTTCAAGTCAATCAAAAATTCTCATGAAAAATATAAGGATAAAGCCTGATAACTAGTTGATAAGGATTTGAAGATTCTTTTTTCATGAAGTTCCACAACGGCAGGTATATTCAAAACCAAAGAATTGCAGAGGTCAACAGCTATTTTCAGCTCTCTATGGCAGGGTATAAGCCCTAGCAAATTGGATGTAACATGTTTCCTTTGAACAGCAAAGAAACCAGAGATAAGTAACGGTTAGCACTGTTAGACTACATACGGCACTGAAGTGCCTAGGGAAAACAAGTACTATAGTATTTCACATACTTTAAAAAAAACAAAACTACCGAACTCTGGGTAAAATCCAAGCAGGTCAAGAGTAATTGTGGCAGAAGCAACAAACACAGCTAAATTCCATTGTAAATTTGACATTGTTAACTATCTTCTGAACATACAACTTGCTGTTTCAACCATTGCTAATTAGGAGTACCCACGAGTTAACATGGACAGAGATCGCTCTATGGTAAAATTGATTAGAACATTATTCTGGTAAATAAGGAAGTCATTTTGTTGGAAATATCAAATTCCTCAAAATTCTATGTGGCAGCTGTTTGGGAGGGGGAGGGAAGTGTGTGAAAATATTAACCCCGAACTTCACAGTTAGCAGACGTCTCTGAGCAGACATGCAAAAGAAAAACCCAAATGAGAATACATTAGCAACATAAAATGGTAAGTGTAGCAGTAAAATGGGATTTTTGGTTCACATCCACTGCCAAAATTTTATAAGTTGTGAACCCCACTTCTTTTCTCTTGGTAAAGTTTTCATTTTCCTTCTGCACAGCCGCATGCAGAAAGCCAACCCTCCTCTATCGTCACCATATATGCTGAAGCTGCTGTAAATTGCCCGGGATAAAAACAAAGAGGTAAGTCACTTGAGGCTTTCCCTGTGTCTGGATAGTTCATAACATTGACATAAAAAATTGTTTTTTGAATCTTTACTTCAGAGGCTTAAGCAGGTATTTTTTTCTTCCTAGAGATTCCAAAAAGGCTATTACTGAACTCTTGCTTTGACATGAATTTCAAGCTTGGTTTACTTATAAAAAATTGTACCATGCCCAGTTCTGGAGGGTTCAATAATGATTTTGAAATTGATTTTTCTCTGTAAATTTCCCTTTGTTCAAACATTTTATTCTCCCCATGATCCTCACCCAGACAGGCTAAATTGAATTTGCATTTTATGAAAATGGGCCATTTTTATGTTTGGGCCATTGCAAAAATCTCTGCCTTTGCATTCACATTCGGATTCTGGAAATTTCCAGTGATTTAAGTGAACGATTCAATAATGCTGAATATCCCATTTTCCAAGCCAAGGGTCAAGCTGAATGTGTAACTTTCCACTCCTTATAAACCCTAACCACAACGTTAGGCTTGCTATGAGATGATTTCCCTTTTAACATCGCTTATCAACTTGTGAAAATAAAAGCAGGATTGAAAGTCTCAAACCGGGGTTGTGAATGGCATGGTTATAAGGAAAGAAAGTAGCAGATCTACAAGAGTGGCTTTTTCTTGCAAGCCCTCCATTTCTTTCCCCTGGTGTCTGTGATTCTTTTTTTCCCTAAAATGAAAACAGTTGGTGGGCATTGAAATATCGTATACGCATGCACAAACATTTAACCTCAGAAACTTGGGAGAGGACGGTTGTCTTAAAATTCCTGAAATGAGGAAAAAAAAGAAGCTCCATTACTCTTGAGCGAGACAGCCAGTGTGACATCATTCAGTCTTACCTTTCTGCAAAAAATCGTGTCGCCAGACAGTCCTGACCTGCAGGGACTAGAGCCAGTAGTCATTTTTGCTCCTGCGCATGTGCCTCCCTATGAAATTCCAGTGACATTCTCCCAGCTTTCTGCACGCTGGCTATTTTCAAGCTTCCTCTTACAATGTCACAAGTTGGGGAGTGGAAATGTGACAGAACAAAAAATCCTCCTCACCCCCCCACCCCTCCACTCCTCTTTACCACCATCACATATCGAGTACAAGAAGTAGGGTCACATGGTACCCAGAAGTCATTCTTGCTGCATTACACATGCAGAGTGTAAATGGCAAACAATATCAGTTGATATTAATGCCATATGTTCTCAGTCTCTTCACATATCAACACCCCAGGGCCGCCCAGACAGGTCTCCTGAGAATCTGAGGAAGGACGGCCCAGGCTAATGGGATAAATTATGTAAATCATTTTCATAAGATATTCAGGTCTGCAGCCATACTGGCTTCACTTAGCATTGGACTTATTGACATATGCTTTGGACCAAGGAGGCACACAAACTGATCTTTCATTTTAGGGGGCATAGACACCCCTTCCACAACCCAAAACTCTTTTTTTCACCCTCCCCTGGAGGGCTGGCCATCTGATTGTCTGCCCCCCTTCCCCATCCTTAAACCTTCTCCACTTGGGACTAGAGTCAGTTTCCCGTAGTTTCTCATGTGGAGAAATCCATGCCCCCTTTGCCCTGGGTCTTTCTTCGTAATGATGTTCCCACGGTAATCTTAACAGCATGGGTCCTGTCTCATGGTAGTGATCCTGATCAAATGCAATATGCTATTACAGTCAGGGAATGATATGATATGTATCACCCTTACTCTGCCTTCTTCCCATAATATAACTGGCCCTCTCCCTATCCTAGTTTTTTCTCTTCTACAGACTGCTGCCATCCAAGTCTACTGTATTGCTTTAAAAAAAAAAACCTCTCTGGGGATAATTTCCAACCAACTGTATGTACACATCAGGATTAAAAGAGACAGTCATCAGAGTTGCCCAGAGATGGAGTAAGTTTGTAAAGTCTGAAACAGAACCACCAAAGACCTAAAACACATGATCAAAAATATCCATTAAAGAAATCACAATGATTAAGTGCTTAAAACTCTTTTCCTCCAATACACTGACCATAGGCAAATGGATACAGTGAATTTTTCAGAATTTCACCACATGGAACCCATCTCTCATTGGGAAACAGATGACCAATTCTCCCTCCCTCAAAAATTGAAACGAGACCCAAACGCCTGCCTTCCATCAAGTGGGATAGAAAATAAAGGTGAAAGCCAATCAGATTTGCCTTAATAACATTTTCAGCTGCCCAGCTGGCCACCCTGCCTTCCACGTCCCCCTGTAAGCTCCTGCAAAAGAGTAAGGGTTCATTCTTCCCTTATCTGGTCACAGTTGTTGCCAGTTCACAATCAGTTCCTACCAGGATGGCATTTGCTGCCAACAATCACAACTACCTAAAGGTGCCAGTCCTGACACTTCTGACTTATGGAAAAAAAAAATAAAAATCAAGGTGGGCCGGTTGGTTGCTGCTCTGCATGACACAAACACACACACACACACACACATACTCTCTCTCTCTCTCTCTCTCTCTCTCTCTCCTTTCTCATTCTTTTCAAAGAAGTTTTCTAATCAAAGTAGTTCAAAATGACCCAAGCTGCTGCATCTCTCTCTTCCCCTTTTAGGGAATGCATTTTTCTGTGTCTCTTGTTCTCCCCTTGTCTTTTTTTAGACTTACTGCAAATCCCTGCTTGTCAGCTCCTGAAGAGAATCCCATCCCAACATGTTGAGTGAGGGTTTTGCTCCTGAGGAGAACCATATCTTTAATTATTGCCTGTGAGTGTGGATTAACAGTTAGAACAAGGACAAAAGACTCCTTATCATTAGTTTGGGGATGCTAACCCAGCAGAAGGAAGGAACACACTCTCAGAATAAGAAAATGCAATTAGAATATTCCTCCATTATTGTTAGATTGACTTCTTGCACAATTGCTACTGTGACTTACTCTTGGGGTCTCCCTCCACCAGGAACCCCAAGAAGCATCTGCTGCAAGTCAAAAGCTATTAAAATCCACTACCATGTAAAAGAAAATTACGCTTCTCCATTCCAATCTATTCTAATACCCCATTTAGACAAGACACAAGATTCATTGATATTTTCTGCCCCTCACTCTATGATCACAATCAGATCAACAGGGAGGGAACTGAAATAGAGGGGTGAGAGGGGATGACGAAAGGAAATTAGTCTAAACTCTTGGGGCTGGGGATAAAATGTGTAGATTAAGGGGAGAGATAAAAGAGGGAGTTGGATATATTAATAGATGGATATTCTAAAATAAGTTATTGAAGAGAAGGTTAGGGATGCTAGATGGTACCCATATTTAACCATTAGGATTGATGGCAAGGAAGAGAGCTTTCTTCAAATATTCTGTCATTAGTGTGGGTGATGGAACCGTACGATAGATGGACCAATGGCCTGAACCAGTAATAACACTGCCTATGTTTTTAGGATGCTGGCCCATTCTTTAGGGATACCTACTGCTCAAAACCTTCATGGATTGTTTATTGTATCTGTTCTGCTGAGGAGAAAAGAGGGACGAGGGGGGAGAAATGGATCAGGATGATAAGCAGCGATTCTCCCCATTTACTCAGCTGCATGAGGCTTTCAGAGCTCTGCCAGAAGCACTTTCTAGAATTTAAAAATAAGATATTCTTCCAACCAATCACAAATCTAGTCTGGGGCAGGGTTTGTAGCCAATGTTGCTGAAGTCCCTTAATTCCTGGGATTGAGAGCCAGGACTTGCTGTAACCTCCTCCCACCCACACTGAATGCCTAGAGCAGTCCCTCAGCTGCCTGACATTGGCCAGTGTGCAGGGATAAACCTGGTGCCTGCTTGGATTAGCCACCTTCTGTCCAAGAGTCCCAGTGGCCCAAGTGAATAGAGAAAAGAGAGCCACTTCACCGTGGCCCCTGGATTTCTACAAATATTTTTAGGTCCACAAGATGCCATCTGTCCAAAGGCAGATCCAGCCTTAATGAAAAAAATCTTGCGTTTAGCTAACATTTTTCTTTACAAAAGTGCTTTTATTTCAGGGATCACATCACAATATCCCCATACGGTAGGGGTGGACTGATAATATTAATTCTGTTTCACAGGAAACTGAGGCCCAGCAAGTTTGAATAATACCATCAAGATTATAGTGGCAGAGCAGGGAGAAAAATCCAGGATTTCTGAAACTCAGCTCTGCACTTTTTCCACTACACTACCCTAGACACTTCAAAGGAAATAAACAAAAGATGCAAGCATGGAGGAGGTTACTGCAAAAATGGAGCCACAGTCCCAACAATGAAACACACAAAGGGAGGCTGCCCCCCCAGGAGAGCAGGACAGAAATGAGGAAAGAGGTCTGGGCCATAGTCAGGTTTCTAAGAATGTAGGATTTCCATTCCCCCTATCAAAGAGAGCAAACTTCTGCACAGAGCCAAGGCAAGAAAAGAGCCAATCAAAGCAAAAAGGACCTTCCTTAGCAGCAAAGGATTTACTCATGAAGGATTTTTCCATTTACAGGTGGTCTACATTTTCTGAAGGTCCATCAGGATCACATAGAGAAGTGCAGGAAATTTGGTCTTCCATATGTCTTCTTTCCTTTTTGCTCTATATGACAGAGATAAGGATCCACTGAGGCAGGGAATATGACTGTTATATTGTCGTGTTGCACCCTCCCACACCCTCCAAGTGCTTAGTACAGAACTCTGCACACAGTACCCACTCAATAAATATGAAGTATTGAATGAGCGGCCACAGAATCTCGGTTAAAAACAAAACCAAAAACAAGTAAAAAGAGTGCCAGGAATTGTGTGTGGTAGCAACAGCCATAGTCGGAGGGAAAGTATTTACAACTGTGCAGCATAAAAGGGATTGCTTGTCACACTTGAGCCTTTCAGTCTCCTTCATATGGCAAGTCATTCACTATCAATGGCATCATCTTATAATATGAAGGTGTATATCCACAGATATACACAAACATATATATATATATATATACACATATCTGTATCTATCTATGAACAAAGATAGATAAACGTATATGTCAAGAAGACCAAACAGTCCAGTCTACTCAGGGATTTAACAGTTAAAGCTGAAAATTAAAAAAAACTTGATCCAGCCACCAACTGGTCAAAACGTGATGTAGAGAGTGGCCAAGTACCCTCTGCCCACCTCCAACCTTCCAGCTGCCAGAATCAGCACTAGTTGGAGGCACTTGGCCCAACCTTTTTGGTAACTCAATCTTGTGCGCATCAGAGGCATCACCTCCCTTGTCACCAAGACGCGTGGGAATGTTGAGGCTCAGGGTGTAAGAAGAGGGGCTGCTGATGGATTGTGCCTTCCCCATGGTCAGATCCTACCACCCCCATAGCTGACACTTAATCATGTAACACTGGGGCATCCAGATTTCACAAAAGGCTACTTAACAGGAGTCCAAAACCTTCAGCAAGCTGGTGTGGTAGGTTTTCCTCCTTAAATCCGCAAACTATGTCCTTGGCTGATAATCTGAGAGTACTCCCATGTGAGAGTCCAACAGGTGTCAAGTCCATCAGTTTGATGGTAATCCTCAGAGACAGGGAGCTGGGCCCTGCACTTCAGGGAGCCCTCCCAGATGGAACTGAAGGACTCTATTGGCCTCTGTTTGCCCCCCTTCTCACGTTGTGGAACCACACTTCCCAGAGCCTTGCAAAGACAGTTCATTTCAGCAGCAGCAGCAGCTCCATTAACTGAGTACCTTCAACGTGCAGACCACTATGCTAGGCTATTGGAGAATGGACAATAGAAATAAAAGACATGGTCCCTGTCCTGAAGGAGTTTACAAAATCAGAGGACCTGAATTCTAATCACGGTTCTGCCACTTACCTGCTCTGAGACTTTGGGCAAGTCACTTAACTACTCTGTGCCTCAGTTTCCTCACCTGTTAAATAGGGATTCGATGCATGTTCTCTTTCCAAGTTGGACTGTGAGCCGCATGTGGGACAGAGTCTGTGTCCTCTCTGATTATCGTGCACCTTCCAGCCCTGCACTTAGTACAGTGTTCGGCTCTCAGGGAATGTTCAGCAAGTTCCACATTTATTATTGTATTATTAATTGAATCATTTGAACTGATCCCTGCATTTGCAAGAGGTCCTACATCTCCACCATAACTTTCCTTTCTGAGACCTGACCAAGGTGAAGAAAATGGCATTGATGGCAGAAAGGAGCCTGAGTCCCTCTAGTTTGGCTCCTTGTAGCCTCCACCACAAATATATATCTAAATTGTAACCCTTCCTCAATGCCCACTTAAATGTCTCACAAGGGCTAATTAGGCAGAGGACTCTCCTCCATCCTTAACTTTCACTGGGAAGCAGCAGGGGACAGGTGGGTATATTTTCAGTTTGACCCTGGAAAGATGATGCTCTGAAGAATTGATTTAGTTTTTTAAAATAACATCCCTTGGTATATCTTATTCAGTAGTATTTTCTGACTTGGTATCTTACAGTATATCTGTTGCCGACTTGTTCATCCCAAGCGCTTAGTACAGTGCTCTGCACATAGTAAGCGCTCAATAAATACTATTGAATGAATGAATTGAATGAATAGTATCTTCTGACTTGGCTCTGCTAAAATTGATTAGGCTGATTCACAGGTTGCTATCCCATAACTTATGAAATGATCTCATGGTGCCCCAGAAAGCTCAAATGACGAAATTAAAGTCTTTCGGACTCATTTTTCACAAACTTTCTAGAGGCCTCTATCAAGTAAGCTCCATACCACTCAATTGGCTTATAATGCAATATACCCAAAAGTTGTAGGGACTTGAGATCAATTTGGCTGAGATAATTTCTCCTCATCTATGTTAGCCCTTAAAGCCAGTCCAGCAATGAATTTGTGTGTCTGTGTTGGGCAGAACAGGGAATCTGTAATTAACAG
Organism: Ornithorhynchus anatinus; assembly: GCF_004115215.2. Lineage (NCBI taxonomy): Eukaryota > Metazoa > Chordata > Mammalia > Monotremata > Ornithorhynchidae > Ornithorhynchus > Ornithorhynchus anatinus. Next base: position 30,783,058 of record NC_041743.1, read on the forward strand.
TGCTTTTGCAACACTCTCTAAATATTGATGCAACTTTGCAATTCTCATGGTTTAACAACACAGACACCCAAACTTCAAGTCTGTACTTGAACTCTATTCCCAAGGCTAGTTGGATGAGTTGCTAAAGAAAGCCAGCATCAAAATAGGAGCAAGAAGGCATTATGCAAAACTTCTGCCCAGTGACTACTGAGTAAATTACAGGAAAAATAAAATACATAGCCACTGGACAGAGATCAAACACCCAGTGCCTGTCTTCCCCCATCCCCCACCCCTTCAACAAAAGAAAAAAAAAACCCCAAAAACATGAATGAATGTTTTCAGAAAATCCACTCTCTTCCTATGGAAGAAGTGACATTTTAGGCATTTCCCTCACAGAAAGAGGTAGGGAAGGAAGTGACAGGAAAATGGGAAGAAAATGGGAAAATAGGAAATAGGAAAATAGGAAGAAAAAAGTGAATACTGAATTTCGGATTCTTTATTTTAATGTACACTGCCTTCAACTAAGTTTTAAATGGGAGAGAAGCCAAAACCTAGGGGAGAAAACAGGGAGAGGAATTCAGGGGGTTTTAAAATGTAATTCATGTAATTAGATATGTTTCTCCAACTGTTTTCCATTTGATTTCACTGCTAATGCTGGTACTTGAATGATGCTAGATACTTTCTTGAGGCAAAGAAGGGTTAGGTTTAGTAAGTGCACAATGCATTTCATTGTTTTATTGCTGTCCAGCTCTGAGACTGGATCTCAGTGCAACGATGTAAAACTGGAAGATTCTCTTGACAATAAAATCTGATGAAATTACCAGCTAGGATAACACGCTATGATAACAATAATTACTAATACTTAACACTGGGGTAATATTTCCCCAGCTTCAAAGACTTTGACAGCATTACCAAATGAGTCCTCACCACACCTTAGTACAGGGTGATTACCCCCATTTTCAGATGAGAATACTCAGGCAGAGAAGGAAGGTCAGCAGTTTACTTGCCCTGAGTTAGTGAAGGAGACAAAGCCAGAGAAAGAATGAGATCTCCTATGGCTCTCCAACCCCCAACTTGCCCTAGAATAGTCAGTGCTGCAAGTGCACTTAGGATTTTCCGTTACTGCCATGATTTTTCTTCAGTGCCCTGGCTCAGAATCAAAATATCCATGCTGGAAGAGTCTTTGCTAGCACTTCAAGTCCTACCTCTCATTAATTCAGCCACCCAGATTATCTAGTATCTTTCCCTGGTGCTTAGTACAGTGCCTGGCTCTCAGTAAGTGCATAAAAAATACCATTATTATTATTAGACAGCCCTGAGGCTGTGGTCTAGGATGGAAATTGGAAGGGAGAAATCAGTTGACTGGTTCTCTTTTCTCTCCTACAGAGCTCACTCCAGCTTTTCTATTTAAGGAGACTATTTAAAAGATAACAGAGGCAAAATTCAGCCCAGTGAGTTCGAGCTATCAGCAACCAGTTGACAGGGAATTTATTGCAATGCTAGGGTCTTTCAGAGACTAGTAGTACCTAAGTGCAAATTAACATAGGTACACAGCCTGAAAGGGAAAAAAAAGTTAGGCAGGGTCAGACAGTAAGAGAGTGTTTCACAGAAACTGAAAATGCCAACTACAGCCCTGGAAATGCATGCTTTCTGGTCAGTAATACTTCTTGCTCTCTGATTTATAGTCCTGAACTTTGGACAGGGTGGGGAAATTCTCCAGGATGGCAGCCTTCTTTTCAGCACGGCTTAGTGGATGAAGAGTAGGTTCTCAGTCAATGTTAAAATAATGTGGGCACGCACAAGGACAAGCGGTGAACTATTGGTTTACTGAAGGGTGAGTCGTTTAAATCCCTGTCATCGATTTTATCTCATTAGACAGCCATCGTGGCACAACATGAGCAGGTCTGAGTGGGTCTGCTGGCCCCGGGAGCAGGACACCACCCTTACATGGGTACATAAGGAGCTGCTAACTTCTATTGCTAAAGAAACCATGGGAAGGGAGGGGAGGGGACGGAGGGGAGGGAAGGCCAGGGGTGTTGACAAAATCTGAGTTCAAGTTCTGTGGGAATGGTGCCAAGCAACAGTTTGGCTCTTTAAAGTGGATTAAATTTCCTGGGATGGAGGCCAGTGAAGGCCCCTGGAGCCTCTAATGCCAAAACCACTAAGAACAGCATTCTGTCCCAAACTCAAAACTTTGAAGAAGCAGGTAGAACCCAGGGCAACTGCCCACCCCTTCTTTTACTGCTTCTAGTATTAATCTTTCCTACTGCCACGCTGGTTCCTGTGGTCAGCGGTGTGGGCACAAGCAATGGGGGATTGTTGCTTAAAGGAGGTAGGGGCCACTGTGCTCTCCAGATCTCTGCTCCCTCAGGAGACCCTCCATCTTCCAAAATGGAATTGATTTGTCTCAGATAGTCCCAAGGCTGTGGCCTAGGAAGGAAACTGGAAGGGAGAGCAATCAGTTGACTGATTCTCTTTTCTCCCCTACAGAGCTCACTTGGGTTTTTCTATTTAAGGAGAGTATTTTAGAGATAACAGGGATAAGGGTTTAAAAATATCCCTGTTGCTGAAAATAAAATCAGAAGGAGCTAAGATGGAACAAATAAAGCAAAAGGAAACAAAAAGGGGACAGGCTCAAAACTAAAGGGTGAAAGGCTCTAGAAACACTTCTTTGAGAGTTAAAGTCAAACTGGAAAGGAAAACCCTGAACAGTTCCCTTGAAGAAGTCTAACAGACAACCTTCCTGAAGCGGACATATATAGGTCTGTGATAAGGAATCGGACAACACCTACCAAGACTTCACAACAACCAAAATTCCGTGGGTACTTGCCCACTGCATTACTGAAGCTTTTACAGCCGGATTTGTGCCTGGGGGCAATTCTGCTGAATGTGATGGGGAAATGGGGGGTTCTGTTGGGAATGATGTGCTGAATAGCCCTTCCTGTTGATGTTGAACTCTCCCTTTGGAACTGGCTAGAACAGCTATATTTAACTAACTGGACTTACAAATGGCATGCATTTGGGCTTGCCTTTTAATTCCAGAAAACCTGAGGGAATATTGGTTTGGGTAGTTTTTCAAAGGATGGGATTATAACCAGCTAGCGATTTACTTGGGCGGATGGAGAAAACACAAGTGAAAGGACCCAACCCAGTCAGCCAAGACTTCTAGAAAGGGAAATCCCAGGGAAAGCCCAAGAGAATGCCAAGCTAGTGACACTTTTTAAAAGCTGCATCACTGGAATAATCCCATGTAGGACTGCTTTTGCTAGCAGAACTGGAAATCTGTGAGGTTTTATGCCGATTTGGGTGATTTCGTGTAGTTATCTTTTTGGGTATTAGTCTGGAATAAGCGATTTACAAACCTCGGGCATTGGAGTGGGGGCCTTAGTGGTAGGTGCTACTAAGCCCCCAGCTCTATGCTTACGCTGCCTCCGAGACCCAAGTGATCTTTGGCTGCTGTTTCTGCCCAGCAGGCACTGAAAGGGAAAGAACTGTTTGTGCTCTAACTGCATGCAGTTTACGGTGGTACTCTTTTTGTAATAACAATGGCATGGGAAGAGAGTCTAACTTCATTATCAGAGAATCCCTGGGTTGAAAAGAACCTTATCTATTCTACTCTTCCCTGATTCCCTCTCCACCCCTACAATGCCAATCTCACTGAAGTATTGACAGGCTGGGAGTCAGATGAATCATTCATCAATGCATGTGCTATGTGCACACTCTACATGAAAAAAAAATTGAGGCTGCTGTGGCTGCTGGCACTCTTTTTAAAAAGGTATTTGTTAAGCACTTACTATGTGCCAGGCACTATTCTAAGCACTGGGGTAGATACAGATAATCAGAGTGGACACAGTCCATGTCCCCCATGGGGCTTACAGTCTTCATCCCCATTTTACAGATGAGGTAACTGAGGCACAGAGAACTGAAGTGCCTTGCTCTAGGTCACACAGCAGGCAAGTGATGGAGCCGGTATCAGAAACCAGGTCCTTCTGACTCCCAGGCCCATGCTCTAACCATTGGGGAACACTGCTTCTCAATACCTCGTGGTTTGATCACAGTGGACACTCAAATACTATTTACTTACTACTTCTCCATGTTCATAAAGAACAGTCTTTCACAGTAGGCATTTGTAGACTACAACCATGTTACCTCTCTGGCTTTCTTCTTTGGGATAAACGAGTTTAACTTTTTCCAGCATGATCACACCTATATTTTGAATAAAGGACTTTTTTCCATTTCAATCCCCAAAAAAGTTTCTCTACCTCTGGTCTGTGTGCCAACAAACCTTTGAAGCCTGCAGGTTGAACTAAGGAAGGAGAGTTTCAGAGGATTTAGAAAAAAGACTGTATACTTGTTCCTGGGTATGATGTTGGGTGCTGGTGGGGAAGAGAAAAAGACATTAAGGGGAAAAGGTCTCCAAATTCTGAAATAGGCTTTGGTGAGAGTCAAGGGTTTGATTGCTTGTTCTCTAATATTTTGACATGTGTGGTTTATTGTAATGCTCCCACATTATTCTTTACAGTGAGTCCCTATAAATTAACTTGTATTGTCACTGACTACCTTGTGTATCATCCTATTATTCACTAATTTACCACCAGAAATGGACACCATCATAAAACTTACAAACAAATCACTGCCCTTTGTGCAACTGACAAGAACAGAGTAGTTTACTGTATTTATGAGAGAAAGCTTAATTTTTTAATGAGAAACAAAAAATTCAAATTACAATTTACTAGATTTTGTGGGGAATTTAAGATCTCTTGTTTTCTCTCATCTCTATCTTGACCATTTGCACTTTTTTCTGTATTCTCCATCTTCTATTTTTTTTCTATTCTATTTTTTCCCCGACCTTCTTGGCCTTTCAAATTTTTCAGGGCTTCAGCCATACCCTTTACTTCTTTGAGCCTCTCAGAAGTTCCTTTCTCAATTTCCCTAGACTCCTCTCCCATTTGGTCCCCTTTGCTTTATGCTAAGCACTGGCTTCAGGCCAGACATGTATACCTGAACAGAGACACAGCAAGGCCTTGTGGAAAGAGCAGAGGGCTGGAAGTCAGAAGATCTAGGTTCTAATCCCAACTCTGCCATGTGTCTGCCGTGTGAGCTCGGGCAAGTCATTTAACTTCTCTATGTCTCCATTCCCTCAGCTGCAAAATAGGGAGTCAATAGTTGTTCTCCCTCCTACTTAGACTATAAGCCCCACTTGGGACCTGATTCTCTTTTATCAGCACCAGCGGACAGTACAGTGCCTGACACATATAAGAGCTTAACAAATAGCACAATAATTATAATTACTCAAAGTTCCTTCTTCCCTTGTGATTGACATAGGGTTCCATAAAATTTACATAGATTAAAACAGATACTAACAATACCCAATTTTGAAGCATTCATGCAACACCAGCATGGCTTAGTGGAAAGAACACCTGGGTTCTAATCCCGGCCCTGACATTTGCCTGTTGTGTAATGATGGGTAAGTCTTCATCTGTACAATGGGGATGCAATACCTGTTCTTCCTCCCACTTATATGGGACAGGGACTGTTTCTGATCTGATTAGTGCTCTACATATAGTAAGGGATCAATAAACACCCTGACTGATTAGCATAGTACTTAGTTCAGTGCTTGGTACACTGTAAACACTTAACAGATACCACAATTATTAATAGCTGAAAAGGTTTACATGATTTTCTTCACTCAGTGACACAGCCCTCAAGGTGTTTAGACCATCTAACTATGGATTGTAGGCATATGGGTCCACTGAGCTCAAACATGATACAACCACTGGTAAATTCCCACTTTCTGTTCCAAAACCAGCATAATATACTGTAGCTGAATTCTGCATTTGCTAAATGGTAGGAGAATTTTCCATTCAAATCCAACTTTTTATTGAAACTAACTACATGACCATTTTGAAGTTTAAGACAAAATATGCCCAAATGCACTAATGGTTCTTCATGCCCTTTAAGTGTTGGATAGTTATTTTAATTCTTCATTTCCCCTAACGACTAAAAGTAGTAACCAAAACTGTTTGCCCCAGGATGAGGAACCCCGGAGCCCAGAAAGAGCAAATGGCTTGCCCCAGGATGAGGAACCCCGGAGCCCAGAAAGAGCAAATGGCTTGTTACAGTCATTCATTCATTCATTCAATAGTATTTACTGAGCGCTTACTATGTGCAGAGCACTGTACTAAGCGCTTGGAATGTACAATTTGGTAACAGATAGAGACAATCCCTGCCCACTGACGGGCTTACAGTCTGATCGGGGGAGACAGACAAAAACAATAGCAATAAATAGAATCAAGGGGATGTACATCTCATTAACAAAATAAATAGGGTAGTAAAAATATATACAAATGAGCAGATGAGCACAGTGCTGAGGGGAGGGGAAGGGAGAGGGGGAGGAGCAGAGGGAAAGGGGGGGGAACCAAGATTAAACAAAGTCAAACCAAGATTAGAACTCCAGGTCTAAATTCCCTTTTTGCTAGAGAGGCAGTGGCGCTAGCGACAAGGGGATCCTGCCCCCTAACAGTCAGTCCATCCGTGGGTGGGTGCAGAGTACTACAGTGCATGCTTAGAGGAGTACAGTAACCTACTGGGCATGAAGCCTGCCCTCGAGGAACTTAATTCCAGCTCCCTTCTTCTAAAATGGGGGTTTAAGACTGCGAGTCCGATGTACGACAGGGACTGTGTTCAAATCTATTTGCTTATATTGCCCCCCACAGTGCTTAGTGCTGTGTCTGGCACATAGTAAGCACTTAATACCACAATTATCATTATTATTATTTTCAATTTTTAAATCAGTACTCCAGATGCAGTAAAGGACAAATCCCCAACTCTGAATCCCCTGGGCTCACTATTTAGACTATGAACCCCATGTGGGGCAGGGATTGTGTTCAACCTGATTAGTTTGTACAGTGCCTGACACAGTGCATTTAACAAATACCATCATCATCATCTTGGATATTACAATTAAGTTTCATCATTTAGTAAATATCACTTGTTTAGGGAGCTTAGTGGCTATTACTTGTCTGAGAAATCTGGATTTCAATGGGAAAAAATATACTTAAAACAGCATACCTTGTAAGAGGTGCAATGTGAGTTTTGGAAAACGTTCTTGGAAGTATGGAGTAAATGTGTAATGCAATACATCCCCAAGGAAGACATTTTTCTAGTGCCACTGCCAAGAAGAGGACATTCAATGCTAGAGTGCCACAATGAAGTTTCTCATTATCTAAAGAAAGATGCAGCTTCTGTTTCTGCTCATAATCTTCATTCCCCTCAAGATAACCAATTTTTGTATCTTGGCTCTTGTTTCTAGCCAATTTCTTGTTTGCGTTCCCCCACAGCCCGGAACTCCCTTCCCCATCCTATCAGACACACCACTCTCCCCATATTTTCCAGAAGGCCCTACCTGAGTAATCTTTAATCTTCCCACTTCAACTCCCCTAACTGCCACTTCAGTACCTTTGCCCCATCGCAACTCTAAGTTACCATAATGCTCACTCCACTGTAAGCTCCCTGAGGGCATGGATTGGGTCTGCCAACTCTACTGAATTGTACTTTCCCAATGATGTAATACAATACTCTGTACACGGCAAGCAGTCAATAAGTACCTTTGATGATACACATGCCTTATATACTCCATGACTCCCCATATTTGTAACTTATTTTAGTGTCTGCTCTTCCAATAGGACTATAACCATCTTGAAGGTAGGGATCTTGCCCTATACCCTACTTCATTCAGGACTCTCTTCCCGAGGAACCTAAACGACCTCATGGTCATAAAAGAGCCCTAAGAGCAGTAAGGAGTAAAGATTCTCTCTCCATTTTTGAGGCAGCACGACCCAGGATTCAGTGAGGTGAACTGGCTTGACCAGGGTCACAGAGAATGTTTGATTCAGTGCCAGATGCCCCGGCTCCTGAGTCCAAAACTCAGCCTGAACCCTACAATCAATGTAACCTTCTCTAATATTGTCGCTTCCAAGAACCACACTTTCCAACTTCTGAATTCTACCCACTTTTTTGCACCCAGTGTCATCGGCTACAATGCCAATCATGCCAACTGGCTGATATCACCACCTAGTGGTTCAACGGGGCGCAAACAAAAGTAGACCAAGTGGATCTCCCAAATCATACACTTCACGCATTCTTTCTGTTGCCTACACACTCACAGACGGTTAGAATCATTTCCCAGATCTTCAAATGATCTGTTATGGCTACATTACTGATACGGGTTCTTCATCGGAAATGGATCCCAAAGTCTCAGAGCTCTGTGATGCTTTTTTACTAAAGAAAAATCTAGAAAATTCATCTGGGATGGGAGAAGGGTCTGATGAAACCACATGAACTGGGCAGAGAAAACGTCTCATCATCTGACATCTTTCTGATAAACTGCTGTTGTTACTGAGAGACTGTTCTGTTAATCCAATCACATGTGTCAATGCTGCCAATCCTGCTGGAGACAGAGACGCTATAGTTCACTATATATGCAATCTACTTATTAATTCCACACACTTAAAGAAATCTTTTTGGCACACTGCTGAGTTTACCTCTTGAGGGGCCTGGTGCTTGCTCATCTGATATTCTCTATGCATCTGCTAGAGGAAAGAAATATTAATATTGTTATTATTACTACTCTATTTGTTAAAGTGCTTACTGTCAAGCACTGTTCTCTAAGCTATGGGGTAGGTACAAATAGACTAGGCTAGACACAATCTCTGTCCCACATGGGGCTCACAGTCTAAGTAGAAGGGAGACCAGGCATTGAATCCCCATTTTACAAATGAGGAAACTGAGGCACAGAGGACTTACGTGAGTTGACCAAGGTCACAGAGGAAACTGGCAGAGTCTGGATTAGAACCCAGGTCCTCTTACTCCCAAGCCCATGCTCTGTCTTTCCACTAGGCCAAGCTGCTCCTCAATAATAATGTGGTATTTGTTAAGTGCTTACTCAAACATCTCTCTTGATTGCTCACCCCAAGCTGATCTGCCTATTGATTTACTATATTTTTAAAACATTTATTTGGGCCTCCTTGATGGAGTGTACCCTTTTATATGCACCCCAACTCACTCATATAGACACATAGCTAGCTTGGGATCCAAAAATGATGCAATTGGTGGTGCAATTTTATCCTTGGTTTCAGATATGGTTGGAAAGCTAATTTGAGACTGCCATCCCTTCCATAAATGCACACATAATAGCATCCTTTACTGCACTGATGCATTAGTCACTTGCAGTTCTCACCCTGCCCTATTTTTTGGTTTACCTTTTCCTATCAAAATCCCTGCTCTGAAAGAGCTCTCTCATGGCTACTGGCCTTGGACAGTCTCCTCTGTCTATCACTGTAGCCTTCCAGCAACTCATGGCTGGGTTATGTTGTTTGAGATTGTACCCTAGTGTATCTTCAAATGTTTCTTCTGCCCTCCTTGCATAGAGTTCCCTTAGAAAAGCAGCATAGCACAGTGGAAAGAGAATGGGCCCCGGAGTCAGAAGACCTGGATTCTAATTTTGGCTCTGACCTATGTTTGCTGTGCGACTTGTAGCAAGCAGCGTGGCTTAGTGGAAAGAGCGCAGGCTTGGGAGTCAGAGGTCACGAGTTCTAATCCCGGCTCCGCCACTAGTCAGTTGGGTCACCCTGGGCAAGTCACTTAACTTCTCTGTACCTCAGTTACCTCATCTGTCAAATGGTGATTAAAACTGTGAGCCCCACGTGGGACAACCTGATCACCTTGTATTTCCCCAGCACTTAAAACAGTGCTTTGCACATAGTAAGCCCTTAACAAATACCAAAAAAAAAGCAACTTCTCTGTGCCTCAGTTACTTCATCTGTAAAATGAGGAGAAAGATTGTGAGTTCCATGAGGGATTCACTTCTCTCTGTCCCAGCACTTGGTACAGTGTCTGACACACAGTAAGCGCTTTACAAATACCATTAAAACAACATCCATTCTTTTCACTTACCACACCCAGCAAAACTGAGTTGTGACCAGTATGATGATATTAAGTGTTTACTTTGTGCCAAGCATTTGCAGAAATACAAAAAATAACAGTACTAAACACACAGTACTCACAGCCTGAATGGGAGTGAGAACAGGTATTTTATTCGCTTGTTAGAGCTGAAGAGTATGTGGCATAGAGAGGTTAAAAAATTTGTCCAAAGTCACACCGCAGGCAAGTTGCAGAGCCAGGTCTAGAAGCCAGATATTCCGACTCCAAATATCCTACCCTTTCCATGGGGCCATGCTGTCGGCCCAATTGGATGAGCATTGTTTTGATATTCCTAGATGGGGCCCACTTGATTCTGTCGCTGGAGTGACACTGACGGAATTGTCAAAGACCAGTGGAGCATCTGTGGTTTGCACAGGTCTCACTGATATATATAAAAATTATACACTACAACCGCAGGGTAGACTTTCGATTCAGTCTTCAGCTCAGTGTCCCACTGCTACCACACTATCATCCCAAATTGACAAGTAGGGTGAATATTCCGTTTTTGAGCATCTACTTCTTTGTCGAGCACTTCGCTGTTGAACAATAACAGCTTTCAACTCTGAATGGACAGTGAAAACGTACATAAAATTTACTGAGTGGAGGCCAAGATACGATCTTTAAATTCTTCATGGTTATTGGTTGCCTACATTGTTTTGCAGATTCTTAAAACACCATCGTCGGTGTAGAGCAGACACCTTTAATGTCTAGCTGTTTTATCGATGTCTGGATCCGGGCTCAACTTTGCCATATGAAAATGTCTGGGGACAGAGGACGGGGTTAATGATTACACCACAGCCAACACCAGGCCTATTTACTCAGGATTCACTGTTCTCTTGACGAAGAAATGAGATGAGATTTGTAGACTGTGCGAGAAATGGTGAAGGAGAAAGGTAGAGGGGGACTGCTTAAGAGCACAGAATAGTAGATGAGAAGGTGCTCGTGCTAGCCAAATTGGAGAGTTAAAGATGCCTAAATTAAAGCTGTTCTTGGAAGAAGTGCTAATTGGTAGGAGAAGGGCGTGAGAGTCACAGTACTAGGATTCAGTGTGTTTACCTCGCTGGCTAACTACCACTAGATGGAGATCTTTTCCTGAGCTAGGGAGGAAACATTTCTAGTCAAATGCCTCAGATGCTTTACAAGTGAGAAGCTTCCCCACCATCGGACCAATTTACAAGTGAGAAGCTTCCCCACCATTAGACCAACTTAGCCAAGTGAGAAAAATACTTGGGAGACCGTATGGGGTTGTGATCCAAGCAGGGACTGTTGTTGTGCAAATTATCCTGCAATTTCCGTGCCTCAGAAATGTAGCCCAAATAACTTTTGACACATTTAGGCTAACGTAGGGGAAAGCTTTTTCTTCCATTTGCAGTAACTGGAGGCAAAGGATATTCTTTTGAAAACCAAATTCTTTTGACCTAGATTCTTCCAATGGGGCTCAGTAGGAGTTCTTATTGGCCACCGGGGGGATGACTGCACTCGAGGAGGGAAGTAGCATGATCTAGTGGAAAGAGCACGGACCTGGGTTCTAATTCCGCTCCACCACATGTCTGGGCAAATCACTTCTCAATGCCTTAATTACTTCATCGCTAAACTGGGGAATAAGACTAAAAAGGGGATTAAGACTATGAGTCCCACAGGGACTGTGCCCAACCTGATCACCTTCTATCCCCCCAGTGCTTAGCTCAGTCCCCGGGACATAGTGCTTAACAAATCCCATTAAAAGGAAAGTGGGGAGTTCCTTTGGCCAAATCCCTAAGGATTGGGGTATGGCTAAAATTACAATTTACGTGAACCACGGTAGCTGACTGTTCTGAGACCCACAGATGGGGAATAGCAAAGTTCTGTCACAGCATCACAAGACCCTCGAGAGAAATCATTCAAGCTCATAAATGGCAGCAGCCGGTGAACCTCAATTCTGGACAGAGAAAATTCCGTTAGTGTAAGAGGGGAAACCTATCCTCATGGGTAAAACCATGACTGGGCCGGGTAAAAGTCCTCACTGCATTGTGAACAATAATATTCTCAAAGGTTCTCAAAGGAAATTCAATCTCAGTCTCAGAATGATAACAGCCTCCAATAGAGCAAGGAAGCATAAAACAGCTCATTAACAGCCTGCTCAAGTGACCAACCCAAAGCCAACTCCCAAGTTGTCACACCTGTCTGTCTAAGTGGCTTGCCAGAAAGCTAGATTCCATGGGGTGGGGAGGTGGGGAGGAAGGGAGGAATAGAGGGGTCAAGGGGAGAAGACTCATTTTTTTCATTCCACATCTGGACCCTAGAACACCCAGCTACACTCTGGGGCATTATTTTTGGTTGGAAACAATTGATAGGAGGGTGGGGTTGGGGGTGGGAAGGGGAAATGGACAAAATATGAGAGAAGAGTAACTTTCCTTGACAAGAGAATTTCTGTAATTAACGGAAAGCTTTACACTATCAGTGGATCATTTAAAAAAGCAAATTTAAGGGTGTCTATTAAAGCTGTCTTAAATAATGATGACAACATTTATTATTAAGCCCTTACTATGTACTGTGTGCTTGGTGAAGGTACAAGGTTACGAGATGGGACACAGTCCCTCTCCTACACAGGGCTCACAATCAATTTTATTCCCATTTTACAGAGAGGAAACTGAGGTCCGAATAATTTAGGTGATTTGCCCAAGGTCACTCAGAAGACCAGCCACAGAGCTAGGACTTGGCCTCAAGCCCTTTGGCTCCCCTTCCCATATTCTCTCCACTACGGCTAAGGTGACCATACATGGTCTTACGTTTGTTTCTGCTATCTCACTCGATAAAGCCCCTGTCCCGTCAAAAACTCCCTGATTGATTTTCCACATTTTTTCCAACAGCTCACTGGTTTATTTTCTCCAAGCCTTGAAGGATACAGTGGGCCCTATGAGGCTTAAAATCCAATTTATTTTTTCTTATAATAGTTGTCACTGTTTTTCTAGGTCTAAATATACTGGTTCCTCAACTGTAAAATAGGGAAGAGATAGATTGCAAGCCCCATGTGGGACAGTGCTCTGCACATAGTAAGTGCTCGATAAATACCATTAATTGATTGCCTGAAAATGCCACACTGAGTTATCCTAATTTAAATAGCCTAGTTACAAAGAATCCTCAGAGAACAGTATGATTATTGCTCTTCATGACATCCTCTTGATGTCATTCCTAGTTTTTCCCTGACTGCAGAAACAAGCAAAAATGGATAAAAAGATGTGCAAATACATGGAATAAATACAAATAAAATGGATCTTCACATAGGTGACAAGGAGGCTGATGGGGTGACATGTTGAGGGATGCCTAAAGGAGGAGATGGCTTCTACATGAGGGGTCTGAAGGAGAGAATCTGGCAGATATGAATGGGGATCGAGTTTCTAGCAGGGGAAGGATGGGTACAATGGGTCAGAGGTGGCAGTGGAAAGCAAGGTACAGACAGGAGCTTAGTTTTTTTTTTTTTTTTAGGAAAGAAGAGTGTGAGCTGGGATAAAAAATATTAACAATAAATAATAATGATGGTAATGGTGTATTTGTTCTAGACTCTAAGCTCCTTGTGGGCAAGGAACATGTCTAATAATAATAATAATGGTATTTATTAAGTGCTTACTATGTGCCAGGCACTGTACTGAGTACTGGGGTGGGTACAAGCAAATCGGGTTGGACACAGTCCCTCTCCCCAGTGGGGCTCACAGTCTCAATTCCCATTTTACAGATGAAGTAACCGAGTCCCAGAGAAGTGAAGTGACTTGCCCTAGGTCACACAGCTGACAAGTGGCAGAGCCGGGATTAGAACCTTCTGACCTTCTGACTCTCAGGCCCATGTCCTATCCACTACTCCACGCTGCTTCTCATAAGATGTGAGACCCATCTTGGGGACAGGGACTGTCCAATCTGATTGGCGTATATCTTCAGTGTCTGGCACATAATAAGCTCTTAACAAACACCATAAAAAAAAAAAAGAGTTACTAGACATGTCTGTTGGATATGAAGAGGGAGGGCATTCTAGGCCAGAGACAGGGCATAGGCAAGGGGTCAGTGGTGAGATAGGAGAGATTGAGGTACAGTGAGTAGGTTAGCATTAGAGGAGTGACGTATGCGATTTAGGCTGTAGTAGGAAATCAGGGATGTAAAGTAAGAGAGGGCAAGGTGATTGAGTGCTTTAAAGCCGGTGGTAAGGAGTTTCTCTTTGATGTGAAGGTGGATGGGCAACCACTGGAGGTTGTTGAATACTGGGGAAACACAGACTGAATGGTTTTGTAGAAAAATGATGCAGGCAGCAGAGTGAAGTATAGACTGGGATGGGGAGAGACAGGAGGCAGGTAAGTCAGCAAAGAGGCTGATGCATTAATCAAGGCAGGATATGATAAATGCTTGGATTAACAGGGTAGCACTTGGATGAAGAGAAAAGGGTGGATTTTAGCAGTGATGTGAAGGTTGAACTGACAAGATGTGATGACGGACTGAATACGTGGGTTCAATGAGAGAGATGGGGAAGATGGTGGTGGTGTCGACAGTGATGGGAAAGTCAGAGGGAGGACAGGATTTGGGCAAGAATATTAGGAGTTCTGTTTTGGACATGTTAAGTTTGAGATGTTGCTGGGACAGACAAGTAGAGCTGTCCTGAAGGCAGGAGGAAATATGAGACTGCAGAGAAGGAAAGAGATCAGGGCCTTCGATTTCTAATTTCTAAATTCTCAAACTGGGTGGGTATAGGTTGTGGTGTGCATGTGTGCACACACGCCCATTACCATGGTATAACTACACCATGAAAGTCTGTGGGAGCAAAAAATAAATCTGCTATTATAAGCAGCATGGCCTGGAAGTCAAAGGACTTGGGTTCTAATCCTGGCCCTACCACTTGCCTGTTATATAACCTTGGACAAGTTACTAACTTCAGTTTCCTCATCTGTAAAATAGGGATTCAGTAGCTGGTCTCCCTCCTACTTAGATTATGACCCCATTGAGGGACAAGGACTGTGTCCAACCTGTTTAACTTTATCTTTCCCAGTACTTAGAACAGCGCTTAACACTTCACAAATACCAATTTATTATTATTATAACCAGGAAAACACATTTAATTTGAGACAACGTACACAGCACTTGAGTAGGTGTACGATTTCTTCATTTCCCCACCCAGGGAACCTTCTCTACGGTTAAAATGAAATTTTAACTATTTCCTGCATGTGGATTTCTGAGTAAACACTGCCATTTAATTAGAAGATTTCAAGCAATTTTTGGTTCAGTAAAGACACCTACCTAATGAAATTAAATCTCAGTGCCACTTGGAGGAAGAATTTGCTAATCTACATTTTTGAGAGTCACTTAGGAAAACAAAGTAACATGGTGCAGTGGATAGAGCACAGGCTGGGTGTCAGAAGGTCATGCGTTCTAATTCCAGCTCTACCACTTGTCTGCTTTGTGACCTTGGGCAAGTCACTTTACTTCTCTGGGCCTCAGTCCTCTCATCTGTAAAATGGGGATTGAGACTGTGAGCCCCACATGGAACAGGGACGGTGTCTAATCCGATTTACTTGTATGTATCCCAGCTCTTAGTACAATGAATGGCACATAATAAGCGCTTAACAAATGCCATAATTATCAGAGCTTAGAAAAGTGCTTGCCATATAGTAAGCGCTTAACAAATACCATCCTTTTTATAAATATAAAAATGTTATTAGTCTAAGCATCTGTGCAGGTACTGCCAACTGATGAGATAGTTTCATCTTTTTTTGGTATGTAAAAATGCTCAGAGGGCTTTTGGGGCATGAAACTTCCAGTGCTGCCAATTTCTAAGGTCATTTCCCTCTCCCTTATCACTACAAAGACAAAAGGGAACATAGCAAGAGTCTCATAACTGGAGAGCCAACAAGCAGATAAGTTCTTGGCAGGTCAGTCTACAAGAGAATGAGTACACTGTATCAAAATTCAGAAAGCGCCTTGGCCCAGCTACCATTTGAGGACGCAGGCTCTCAAGTCCTTCTCTTCCTTAAAAAAAAAAAAAGAAAGAAAAAAATTGCTGTGTGTCATCAGTGTTAATCTCCCTCAGCAGGTGGCAGTGAAGTCGTCAGGGCTGCCTGAACCAGATGCCTCTCTTAGTCTTGAGCAGATGGAAATGCATATAGATATGAAGAATAAACCAGGATTTCTATTTGGGAAGGGGAAGAAGATTAGGAATAATTAGCTTTTGTCAAATGCTTTTCTCTGTGGAAGCCCAAAACATTTCAACTTCCAGCTCGCGTGTGTGTGTATGCAACACACGTGTGTGCACTTTAAACATACATGATTGGGAAACATTAAAGTAAAATCAAACCAGAATCAGAGGCTTGGTAGTACTAACAGTATTTATTAAGGACTAACTGCGTTACAGCACTATATTAAGAAGAGCTGGGAAAGAATATACGTATGGAAATTAGACACTGTGGCCCTCAGACACTATGAAGTTGAGAGCTGAGAAAGTAACTGATCTAGTGCCTAATCTGTATCATTCAGGCCCCAAACAGCATTTGTTCTTCAAAGGCATAAAGGATTTTAGCCCCTAATTCTCCACCTTCTGGGCCTAAGAAGGTTTCGTAGAATAGAAGATGGGATTTACACTCATGTGCTTGTCGAGAGAGGTTGTGTGACCTAATGGAAAAAGCATGGGCTTGGGATTCAGAGGACCTGGGTTCTAGTCCTTGCTCTGCCACTTGCCTGCTATGGGACCGTGGACAAATCACTTGAATTATCTGGGCTTCAGTCACCTCATCTGTAAAAAGGGGAATCAATACCTGTTCTCCTTCCTACTTGGACAGTGAGCCTCATGTGGAACAGGGGCTGTGTCCAACCTGATTATCTTGTACCTACCCCAGTGCTTAGTACAGTGCTTAATAATAATGATAATAATAATAATGGTGTTGGTTAAGTGGTTACTATATGGCAAGCACTGTTCTAAGCACTGGGGTAGACACAAGGTGATCAGGTTGTCCCATATGGGGCTCCTTAATCCCTTCTTAATCCCCTCCCTACCTTAATCCCCATTTTCCAGATGAGGGAACTGAAGCACAGAGAAGTTAAGTGACTTGTCCAAAGTCACAAAGCTGACAAGAACTCAGACCTCTGACTTCCAAGCCCAGGCTCTTTCCATTATGCCACATTGCTTCTCACACACAAGTACCATTGTTCAAAAAAGTAAAGTGGCTTTTTAAAGGCAAGGAAAAATAGGTAACAAGTCCACTAGCTGTGGGTGTATAGTCTTCATTTGCAGCTGTACTACTGTAAAGCCCCAAGTGGAAAAAAATGGAAAAAGCCCCAAGTGGAAAAATATACCAGGATGAGAAACAGGACAGCAGAATCCAAGTTCTAGTTGTGTTGGATGACCTTGGAAAGCGGCATGACCTAGAGGAAAGAGCATGGGATTGGGAGTCAGGAGCCAGGTTCTAGTCTGAGCTCTGCAATTGGATTGCTGTGTGACTTTGGGCAAGTCACAACTTCTCTGTGCTTCAGTTTCCTGTACAAAGGGGAGAAACTAACTGCTCTTCCTCCCTCTTAGACTGTGGAACAGGGACCATGTCCCAAATGATTGTCTTGCATCTACCTCAGAGTTTAGGACATAATAAATGCTTTTGTTGAAAATGGGATTAATTAAGCAAGTCACTTCACTCCTCTGTTTTCAGTTTCCTCAACCCTAAATAGAGACCATACCTACTCCTCAGCTTCTTCCAGTGAAGCTTAGTGGAAAGGGCACTGGCTTGGAAGTCAGAGGTCCTGGATGCTAATTCCTGCACCACCAGTTACATGCTGTGTGACCTTGGGTGAGTCACTTAACTCCAATGTTTCTCAGTTTCCTCATCTGCAGAATGGGGATTCAATGCCTCTTTTCCCTTCTACTTAGATTGGGAGACCCATGGGGACAGGGACTGTGTCCATCTGGTTACCTTGTATCTACCACTAAACACTTAGTACAGGGCTTTGCATGGAGTAAACACTTAAATACTGTAACTATTACTCCTACATGGACATTATAAGTTGCATTTAAGATAACTGAGATGAAAGCACTCGTCACATAGCATTAGTTACAAGTGTCACATAACATTAGCATCATTAAAGTCACATCTCCTCCAAGAGGCCTTCCCCGATTAAACCCTCTCTTCTCTGGCTCCCATTCCCTTCTGTGTCATCTATACACTTGGATCTGTGACTTTTGTCCATTTGATATTCTCCCCACCCACAACCCCACAAAAAAAAAAAAGGAAGAAACCATTTTTAAACATTGATATAATCTATACACTTAAGAAATACCAGATAGAGACAGGCTTATTTCTGGGTAACTGAATCCAAAAAAATGTATGAAATTTAAAACAGAAGATTGTTCATCACAGCTGTAAAAGTGTTGACACACATGGTGAGTGCAGAGAAAATATGTAGCCATCACTGGGGATGGTGCCTGCTGGGAAGCATTACAAACATAAGAAGCAAGTTACAGTAGGTATGTGAGTTTGATGGCATCTTTGGGAAACTGTCTTTCAACTGCATTGATACTTTCTTTTATATACATTTTTATATATAAATTCCCCACCCTATCATCCTCAAAACCTTCACTTTTGCAGTGACTCATTTTAAATGCTGACAGTCTGAACTGCATACTACTGAAGATTTGCTGCCAAAAGATTGAGTTTCCCTCTCTCAAGTATTAAGAGTGTCTAAGTTTTTTTGAGAATGCACTCGTGCTTTCTTCTGCTGATGGCCCATCATAATGAAGATGTCCCCAGGGAACCATTGGTGAGGTGCAGTGGAAATAACAGTTCTTTACCTACTATCAACTTTGACCTAAGATTTAAGTTGAGAAATGTTCCTTTCCCAGAGCTGAGCTGTCACCAGTCAACTATGTGAAAGGTCTGGTTTGCTCTAACAAGCATCATTTTTCTACTCTTGCAGTGTTCAGAGAAAATATTTCTGGGTTTATGGACAACCCCATATAATAAATGTGACAGAAACAAAATTCTGTGTGTCACTTTTAAAACACTTCTACAGGCATGTTAACCAGAGGAGTCTACACAACTCACCAATTATTCTGCTTAAACTCAGTAATGTTGGTGTTTAGAATCAAATAACTGCGTTACTGTCTATACATTAATTCATGAACTTTAAATAATTAATTTTTCTACATTCCTGCTGTTCCCAGTTCCTATACTTATTTATGACAGCCTTGTCTCCCCCATGAGATCATAAGTTCTTCGAGGACAGAGAAGTGTTTCTCCTGTTGGTACTCTCCTGAGTGCCTAGTATAATGTGCTGCACCCAACAGACATTCAGTGAGCTCCTTGAGGGCAGTGATTGTCTCTACTTACTCTATTGTACTTAATAAAGACCACTGATTGATTAAATCTACTGAATGAATTTCACTGGAGCTGAATCAGGATTTAGACATTACTTTTAATATGGCTTTGGTGTGATTTTTAAATGATTAATCTAGGTTAAAAACAAACAAAAAAATGAATAGAGGCTAACCAATATGATTTTAACCAGATTAAAACATGAGGGAAACAGCGTGGCTCAGGGGAAAGAGCACGGGCTCGGGAGTCAGAGGTCATGGGTTTGAATCCCAGCTCTGCCACTTGTCAGCTGTGTGACTGTGGGCAAGTCACTTCACTTCTCTGTGCCTCAGTTCCCTAATCTGTAAAATGGGGATTAAAACTGTGAGCTCCACGTGGGACAACCCGATTACCCTATATCTATCTCAGTGCTTAGAACAGTGCTCTGCACATAGTGAGCACTTAACAAATACCAACATTATTATTATTATAATTAGTATAGACCCAAACAATTTTCACACAAGTTTAAGGAATGAAGGGTAAGCAAACATAAAAAAAAAAAATCCAACCAAATATTTTCCAATTGTTCCTACAGCTCTATGGATATTGGGGAAAGAGATTTGGGAATATGTTACTTGAAAGCCACAAATGTATTACACTGAAGGCACATGGGAGGCCATCCAGGGAAGCCTCTACTTTCAGGCAGATTGAGGGCATACGGTTGGGTTTCTTCAGGATTTTTTATTTTTTAAAACGTTTTCAAGGTATGAAAATTCAAAACCCTCCTTTGCCAGTCTTTATTGGTGCTTACTCATCACGCAGTCAGACATTCTTCCTCATGTTTAACCAAACTCTTTCATGTTGCCAGTTAAACCCATTGCCATTTTATATAGGTCTGGGCAGACTTGGAGAGCACTATAATGGAAAACCAAACTCTCTGGGGCCCTTCTTGAAAAAACTTACATTTGGTCTAAAATCTGAAGCAAGGATTTGTAGCTACAGTTTTGCAATCCTATGTTTCCCAGGCATTCTCCTCTTCGCCCTCCAAAAATTTTTTTAGCCACCCTGCCCCTCAACATGTTAAAAGGTGAGTGGGGATAAACAGAACCACTGCCTAACTAAATATGGCCGGATGCTCTAACAAATGCAATCTTCACTGCCTTATTTCATAAAACTATGTGATGAAATAAATGAGTTTCAAGAATTCAGAGGCATAATTTTTTTAAAAAAAGAAGGGAGAGAATCATGGTTAATAGGTCACTAGAGGTCAAAAGGAGGGAAAAATCAGTCAATATCAATGGTATTTATTGCACGCAGAGCACTGTACTATTAATCAATCAGTGGTATTTATTGAGTTCTGTGTTCAGACTACTTAACTCAGTACTTGGGAAAGAACAGTCCAACAAAGTTGGTAGGCATGTTCCCTGTCCTCAAGGAGATTACAATCTACAGGGGGAAATCGACAATAAAATATATTATGGATGGGGGAAATAGTAGAGTATAAGAATATTTACCTAAGTACCATAGGGCTGGGTTGAGTATACAAGTCCTTAAGGGGTACACAGTCAAAGGATGAGTCAACACAGAGGCAAGGACAAATAGGGGATATAAAAGATTCAGTTTGGGAAGGCTTCTTGGAGGAGATATACTAAGCAGCTGGGATAGTAGGTAGAGACAATCTCTGCCCACAAGGAGCTTACAGTCTAAAGGGGCGTCTAGGTACAAAGGATTAAATACACATTCATACAAAAAATGTAGCAGCTATTCAGCCCTAATTTCGCTATTTGGATTTCCAGACAGCATTAAAGAAGAATTCTAGAATGTATGCTCGTTGAGGGCAGGGAACATGTCTACCAACTCTGTACCTTTTTTTATGTTATTTGTTAGGTGCTCACTGTGTTGCCAGGCACTGTACTAAGCACTGGGGTGGATAGAAGCTAAGCAGATTGGACAAAGTCCATCTCCCACATAGGGCTCACAATCTTTGATCACCATTTTACAGTGAGATAACTGAGGCTCAGAGAAGGTAAGTGACTTGCCCTAGATCACACAGCAGACAAGTGGCGGAGCCAGGATTAAAACCCAGGTCCTTCTGACTCCCAGGCTTGTGCTTTATCCACTAAGCCACACTGCTTCTCCAGGCACTTAATACAGTGCTGTGCACACAGTAGGGGCTCAATAAATAATAATAATGGTATTTGTTAAGTGCTTACTATATGTCAGGCACTGTACTAAGTGCTGGGGTAGACAAAAGATCATCAGGTTGGACACAATCCCAGTGAATCAATCAATTGATGAGCGACTAATATGTGCAAAGCACTGTACCAAGTGCTTGGGAGAGTACAATACAATGGAATCGGGGTTCACAGTCTTAATTCCCATTTTACAGATGAGAAAATTGAGGCACAGAGAATTCAAGTGACTTGCCCAAAGTCACACAGCAGGCAAATACCACTGATCGACTGGCTGATTGACAACCAAAAATGTTGGCCCTGAAATACACCTGTTACCTTAGTTTAGAGGTGGCACTCTCATAGCAGGAGGAAAATGAGCCTGACAAACACCTCTCCATGTTCATAGTTCATAGTCACATGGTTCCAAATACCAAAGGCGGCAGACAGAAGCTTAGTCATGCGTACAGAGAATCTATGGCTTTCTCTGAAATGAAAAGGATCTGAGAGAAGCAAATGAGTTGGGGACATGAATAGAAACTACACATGAGATCCCAGTGATCAAGGAGAGAGACAGGGAGAGCTCAAAATGCACTTGCTGCAACCTTTATAATTGCACCCCACGTCCAAGAACTAGACAGGATCTGGACACTTCTATTCGTAGCCTCTACAAACGATGGCATTCTACCCACCTCACCCCCCTCAATGGATCCGGGAGTCTGCCATCCTCCCCCACAAATCGCAGCACTGCAAAACAAGAAAAAGAAAACCCTCACCCTTTATCCTTCCAATAAGATCCCTGCTTTTTATTTCTGCCCACTTACTCTGGAGTCAAATGGCACTTCAGAACCACTAATGGGGTTTTGCATTTTTGCATCAGCCCAGGAATGGTGAGGCGACCAGGGACAAGAGTAAACACTGTCCAGGCTTCATGGAGCGGAGCTGGGTATGGAATGGCACTTCAGAAAAGACCCCAGGTAAGTAGTGAATCGCTCCATCCTTTAAAGCATGGTCTAACAATGGGTGCAATTTCTATTCTTGAGCCTAAGGCTTCCCTTGACAGGTGGTGAGGCGACCAGGGACAAGAGTAAACACTGTCCAGGCTTCATGGAGCGGAGCTGGGTATGGAATGGCGCTTCAGAAAAGACCCCAGGTAAGTAGTGAATCGCTCCATCCTTCAAAGCATGGTCTAACAATGGGTGCAATTTCTATTCTTGAGCCTAAGGCTTCCCTTGACAGGTTCTGGACTGAAAATTACAGTGGAAAGAAAGAGATAGATGCTTGAAGATTTGGGGGGCCAATGAGTCAAAACAGAATGATTACTCCTCCCATCAAAAGAAGAAAATCAATAAAAGCAAAAGGGGACAGTGGTTTAGAAGACTGGTAAAAGGGGGCTTTTCTCTCTGGAATATTGATATAAATTTGGCTAGTGAGCAATCCTTGCTAAAAGCTGTTGCCATTTCCCATTGCCTGCTTGCTTATGTTTTATGAGTTTATGGCAATCTGGAAGCAGGTACCACTGGTTACCTTGAAAGAAATTCAAACTGCCATTGCCCTGGCTTTCCTGCCAGTGACTGCCCTAAAAACCCGGCAATGTCCCAACTGAAGAACAGGCTCTCCACCTTGCCTCCGGGTGAAGAGGAGGGTGCAAGGGCGAAACACAAATCAGAAGGGATGCCCAGCCACTTTGCTGGCAATTCTTTTTTGGGAGACAAATGATGCCCTCTACCCTCCTGGATGGTGAAGTTTTTTCTGAATGGTAAATAGGCATTCGGGGAGAGCAAATGAAGATAGGATTGAAGGCTATTAAAGAAGGGAAAGAAAAAAGGCTTTTTAGTGTAATCACTTCCATGTGTGTGAAGCCAGTGACCTCATCCAGTGCAGGGAGAATAGTCAGTAGACTCTCGCATGTGATACTGAAATGTCAGTGTTGGTAGAAATTCACGGAGGCGGAAGCAATCAATCTATCATAGGTATGAAATGTCTACAGTGTGCGGAACACTTTACCAAACACATGGGAGAATACAGAAGATACAGGAGACACAATCCCTACACACAAAGAGTTTACAATCTAAAAGACGAGAGAGAATAATTTACATTTAGGAGGAAGAAGTGCTTAAATAGCACAGTATGTAAAACAATTTGCATAGAAGTGCAATAGGAGATTGTGTAAAAATCCTGAAATGATAGTTGGGAAGATATAACCTGGAGAGAAGAAAATTTAATGGAGCAAAGCTTTCTTAAGGTGGAGGGATTTCAAAAGGGCTTTTGGAGATGGGAAGGGCTGAGGTGTGACAAATATGAAAAAGGAGGGGAATTCCAGTAACGAGGAAGGACACAGGCCTGGAATTAGAGAAGGGACATCAGGAATGAGGTAACAGTGAAGTGACTTGGGAGCTGGGGTGTAGTAGGAGAAAGCTGAAAGGTAAGGGGGAGTGAGTTGATGGAATGCCTTGAAACTACTGGACATGAGTTTCTGTTCTTTACCGAGGAGAACTGGTCACTACTTAAGGTTTCTGAGAAGTGGAGAGATGAGTACAAAAATAATTCTTAAAAGTTGATCCAAGAAGTATTTGGTGTATAGCCTGCAGAAGGAGAAGCTGGAGGCAGGAAAAGCACGGAGGAAGCTGATACAGTAGTCGAGGACAGACTAGATGAAACAGAGATTTATCAGGGAGCAAGGAAAAGAAAATTAGAAATAAGTGTGGCAAATATACAGGAGGGCAAAGAATACAAATACTAAGTTTTTCAAACCACTAATGGGAGACCATCAAGAGAACACTAAAAGAGAAACAAAGAAAATAAGATTAGCAAAGAAAGAACGAAAGAGATGAAGTTATGATTTCAGTGTCAGAATGTAACTTTGAAAAGGCTTAAAAATATAAAATAATAGACTGAGAAGTCAATTATGCATAATAGAAAAGTGACAAAAAGTGTACTTAAAGACTGTGATCTGTTGAAAAGAAATGAGTGAGAAGGCAGGGAAGACAAAATACCTCCACTAACTGTAAATTTTAAAATCTATATGTGAAGAAAGTTAGGGGTTTGAGAGGAGCAAATAGGGAAGATTAATTAACTTTTGAACTTAACATAATAAAGAAGGAATTTCGAGAAGTGGGGAGGGAGTGTCCTAGGGGCAAAGTACATTTCAAATATCCAATGTAAACAATGAAGTTTAAAAGGTTTTTTTTAAAAAAAGGATTGCATGTAGAAAATGTGTCTGGATAGGGCATCCCCAACAAATAAAAAAGAATGCAAAGAAAAACCAGAGACAATAAAATATATTACCAAAGAGAAATAAAACATCATAAACTGTAACCAATAATAAGTATGGTATTTGTTAAGATAATCAGGTTCCACATAGGGATCACAGTCTAAGTAAAATTCACAGATATTAAATCCCCATTTTGCAGATGAGGGAACTGGGGCACAGAGAAGGCAAGTGATTTGCCCAATGTCACACAGGAGATAAGTGGCAGAGCCAAGATTAGAACTCAAGTCTTCTGACTCTCAAGCTTGTGCTCTTCCCAGAAGGCCATACTTCTTCACTATTATGTGTAACCTATATATACATATATATATATATATTTCCTTTTATCTTTAATCAGATAACAGTTTTTCTCGGTAAGATTGCCTTATGATGATAGTTTTCCTTTCCACTTATCATCATTTTCTATTTCCCTTGACCAAAACTTGGTGTGGGAAATAAACTAAATGCCTAAATAAGAAAGAGAAAGTGACAAATCTTTTGAAAAATATGTCAGACACACAAAGAGTTACACTCCAATCATCATAAGGACAAAGTCCAGATGAAAACCATCCTAACAATTATAATAAATTAGAGTATGGAAAAGAATAATAATGATAATAATGACGGTACTTACTCTGTGCCAAGCAATGTTCTAAGCCCTGGGATAGATACAAGGTAATCAGGTTGCCCCACGTGGGGCTCACATACTTAATCCCCATTTTACAGATGAGGTAACTGAGGCACAGAGAAGTTAAGTGACTTGCCCAAAGTCACACAGCTGATGATCTCCTGGCTTCCAGTTTCTCCCCTCTCCAGCAGAGCTGGGATTAGAACCCACAACCTCTGACTTCCAAGCCCATGCTCTTGCCACTAAGCCACGCTGCTTCTCTGGCTGGAAAAGTGTCTGGCAGCTACATTCAATCCTCTTGGAAGGGTGGCAAGAGGACAAGGAGAGATCAGAGCAGGCACGCAAGACTAGAATACCTAAAGGAAAATGGAAGCAAGGGGTCTGGATAATTGAATAGATAATCCCCAAACTTCATTTTTGCTGGTCATTAAAAATTCACCCCTCACTAGACCTTGCATCTGCACTAACAAGTAGCAACCAGGCCAGATTTGAGTTTCAAGTCCAGACCCTCCTTGCGTTTCTCGCTGGCGGAATTAGTCCCTCCTTCATTCACTCATTCAATCGTATTTATTGAGTGCTTACTGTGTGCAGAGCACTGCACTAAGCACTTGGAAAGTCCATCCTGTAAAGACCCTCCCTAAGTTCAAAGACTCCAGATGTGTGCAGGTCCATATCCAAATTCAAAAATCACTCACGGTTGTTTAAATTAAAATCAGAGACCCAAGAAACAACAATTGACAAATTTCCCCCCCCAAAAGGACAAATTGACAATTTCCCCCCAAAAGAAGCAGAGAAAGACTTGGAATAAACTACCAAAAGGTGTAACAAACAACAGACTTGTTATATTCTTGTTTTGCGGTTTTAAAAAATCTAAATAAAGGATTTTTTTATGGTGCACAGAATGTTTTTCTAGCATAGTGACACTTACTTGCATTCTCCTTCCATCTTGAAGTCTTTCTGGAATATTCACCTAAAGATCGGGGCATCAGAAATCATCTTATAACAATAACCTATAATTTCAGGTCCAACTGTCTGGGTGAAGTCGAATTTTATTTTTTAGATCATTCATTCACTGGTAAGATCAGTGTCAGGCAATCAAGCACTTAGTAGAGTGCTCTGCACCTGGTAAGCATTCAATAAATACGATTGAATGAATGAATGAAAGTAAAACACCCCAAGTTACCAAGCAGTCAGGGAAATCCCACTAAATCTTACAGCAGACTCTGAAGGCAAAAATAGACTCTCTATCTGTAATGAAATAGTTGGTGTCACTGTCTGTGCCCTGCAAAAAAACCTTATCCAGAATGTAATCTAAACAGAAGTATTTTGGAAGAAGGGGTGCTCATTTAGGAGTGAAGTAGTGGGACAATCCTAAAATTTAAGATTCTCTCTTGCCACCTGCTCTCAGTGCTTCAAGACAAAATTGTCACAAAAACCAAAAGGAAACACAAAATGGTCATCTGAGTGCTACGTGCAAAGCACTTGGGTGGGAATGATGGTCGACAAGATCCCTGCCATCATGCATCTTGCAATTTAGTTGGGGAGACAGAGACCGTACTTTATTACAGATAGAATACAGTATTTAAATTATGTACTTGGGAGCTTAGAAGACATGGAAGTGTTGAAAATGCAGCTGGAGATAGATGGTATGTCAATCATATTTACTGAGTGCTCGCTGTGTGCAGAGAATTGTGTTCCCTGCTCACAATTAGCTTACAGTCTAGAAGTAGGTATAAGGTTAAAGTCAATTGGGGAAGACCTCGTGGAAGAGATGTGATTACAGAAGGGCTGTGAAGATGGGAAGGGTAGTGATCTGCCTAATGTAATGGGGCTGGGAGTTCCAGAAAGGAAGGAGGGCATGAACAAGAAGTTGGCAGAAGAGACAAGGATGAGATATAGGGAGTAGGTTAGCTTCAGGGGAACAAAGACTGCAAACTTAAGTAGATGGACAAGAATGTGGTTAAATATTTGAAGAGAGAGTGATCCTTGAGCCTTAAAATCAAAAGTCAGGAGATTCTATTTGAAGCAGAGAGTTATGGGCAGCCATTGGAGGTTTTTGATGCTTGGGAAGATGTGGCAGAAACACGCTTAAGAAAAATGATATGGTCAGGAGAGTGAAACACGAACTGGAGAGGGGAAAAACTGGAAGCCAGGAGGTCAGCGAGGTGGCTAATGCCGTACTCAAATCAGGATAGAACAATTCCTGAAGGAGAGTGGTGCCATTGGATAGCCATGACTGCAGGCCCAGCTTCAGGGCAGCTTTTCATCCTGAGACGTACAGATCAGGCAGCTGTGACCCTCACAGCAGCTCAAATCACCGACCCCACAGACCTGCCTCATAGTTGAGCCAGGGGCAGATCCCTCCAAGGCAGAGATGGCAGCATCCCCTGTTTCAGTGGTCTACCATGGATCAGGGCTTTCCCCTCTTTCTGCCTCATCCCTTCTATGACTCTATCCCTGCACCCCTTTCCCCCAGTAAGGGATCAAGACCCTGGTCACCTCAACCCAATGCCTGGATGCCTGAATACTTGGCATTTTGAAAAAGACAAAAAGAACAAGACCTTCAGAAGATAGGCTCAAAGAGCCTGTGAGCTACTTGATGGCTCGGACATTCTCACTCCAGTGACTTCGAAATCAGGGTTCAGATTCTGAGCCCACTAAGATAGAAACAAGGTCTTCCGCCAGGCCTGAGTGCCTCAATGCCCAGTGATGCAACGGGAACCTAATCTCAGCTGGTCTAGACGCCCGGGGGCAACTAGGGAGAGGGCCTGGAGCAGGCCAGGAGAGGTGGAGGAACATCTTCCCTTACAAAGTTGACTTTGCTGTTGTGTGTGGCATTGACGCGGCCACAGTGTTAAAAGCTGCCCGGCATGATCGCCTGCCACCGCAGCAGATTCCCATCTGTCATCGTGGTCAAGCTGTGGCTGTCAATCCTTCCCAGCTTCATGGAAAACCTTGGTGTTATCAATCGGCATAGCCTACTGTGCACATGCCACTCTGCTACACACCATAAAATTAGGGTTTTTACAAGAGCAGCGGATTTGAAAACCCGTTCTCCAAACACCAGCACTGAGAGCCCCGAGGCTCCTCTAAAACGTAAAACTGCTAAATAAAATGTGTCGAAACCCAGTGTCCTTGAAAGGAAGTCTGCGCCACCAATAAAGATGTCTGTTGGTGGAAAAAAACCCTGCTCTGGAATAAAGAAAACCAGTTCCGTGCAGTAAGATGTGGCTTGGAAGAAGGTTTTTCTGCCCACGTTAGCAGAATGGGGACAGCTGGACCAAAAACTATCCTTGTTTATGTTTCATTCACTGTGTCTGTCATCCCAAGAAATGCTAACCACTAACCATAAGGCCTCAATTCAGGAAACAACATGGTTTCTCTGAGGAAAAATCCCCTATGCAGAATCAACTTCTTGACCCTGAATATATTGGATTTATGTAGTGGCCTTAACTCCAAGTCCTTTCTCAAGCATTCCATATCATCTATTCACAGCATCTGGATTAGGGAGGGAAGAGAAAGAGATTATTTTCCTTATTTTCAGCTAGCACAGAGAGGTTTGGTGACTGATCCAAAAATGCACTGCCAAACAGTGATTGAGTTGGTGCTAAAACTCAGATTTGACTTCCAACCCAGTGCTAATGCAGAGCTTCAAAATAAGCATTCCCTCTGGTCAGAAAGGTTCTCAGGCTGAAAAATGCTTACATTGGCCATGACGAAGGAATGTACCATCGCTGGTTTTTCTAATGCCTAGTTTTCCCAAAAGGCGTGGCAAAACTGCTAAAGGCACAAATAGGTTAAGGAAAATCTCTTACAATCAGTCCAACTCCAGTGATGACAGCAAATTTAGTCAGAAGCAAAAGGCTAGAGTCAATGGGGAAATATAAATAACCTGTTCAGTTTTCGATATTTCCCACTCTTAAGTGATTAAACGATTTGAAGAGGTACTTACTAATGTCACCCTTACTGTCAAGCAGACGAGAGTAAATCCTAATTAACTGCCAACCCACTGGGATTGCAATAAAACACCAAGATCTATTTTAACCACTTTCTGATCTCCTCATTTAGAATCCGTTGAACACATTACTGTTTCATTCATAATTCAACACTCAAGGCACTTCAATTTAAATTCTCAGGAGTCAACAGCTTTCCTGCTTTCCGAAGCACGAGGTGCAACTGCTCAGTGTCATAAGGTGGAAGCTGAAATTGGAGCAGGTACAAGGGGTGTGCCATTTGGGCTTAGAAACTGGAACCATCAGTCCTCCCTGCCTCCTGCCTCCCCACACTCCGGTCCTTACTTCACTCTACAGCCGGGATCATTTTTTGAAAAAAAAATGTTCAGTTTGGGTCTCCCCATTCCTTAAAAACCTTCAATGGCTGCCCATCTACCTCTGCAATCAAAGTCCTCACTAATGCCTTTAAAGCACTCAGTCAGCTCACACCCTCCTATGGAACCCCTATTACAACCCAGCCCATATGCTTCACTCCTCTGATGCCAATCTTATCCATCTCGCCACTGGTCCCTTGCCCACATCTTCCCTCTGGCCTGGAACTCCCTCTTCCTTCAAATCCAATAGACCACCACTCTTCCCACCTTCAAAAGCCTTATTAAAATCACATATCTTTCAAGATGACTTCTCAGTCTCACAGCACATATGTACATCATCTGCAATTTATAATAAATGTCTGTCTTCCCCTCTGGACTGTTAGCTCTTGGTGGTGAGGGAACGAGTCTACCAATTCTGTTGCACTGTACTCTCCCAAGCACTTAGTACAGTGCTCTGATCACAGAAAGCACACTGTAAACACCACTAACAGGCTCATGTTCACTGGCCTTGTTGCTGCTCATTCTCACTGGCTGGTAAAAGGAACCTGGGAAGGACAGTGCACCGTGAGTCAGTCGTTTTTATAGAGCGCTTACTGTACTCACGTACTGTACTAAGCACTTGGGAGAGTGCACTATAACAATATAACAGACACATTCCCTGCCCACAAGGAGCTTACAGTCACTGTACTTTGTCCTCAGAGGAGCAGCATAGGTACGATTCATTGCTTAAAATAAAAATTCCAATGGCTTCATAAACAAGGTACTACAGCCTTTACCTCCATTTCCACCAGGTCTGTCCACGCTCCCGGGGTAAATCAGAACCAGGCTTTTGGGGCTTGAGTCTCTAATCCCTAAACACTTAGGTACTCATCCCACCTACATGACACTTATGTACCTATTTTTATACTCAGTTGCTTCCCCTACCTGTAATTTGTTTTAATGTCTGAATTCCCACTTGATTTTAAGCTTCTTGAAGGCAAGGATCATGTCTTTCTCACTCTATGGTACTTTCCCTAGTGTTTGTGTGCTCTGCACACAATAACTGCTCAATAAATTGTTTATTTGGTAATTTGTGCCAATAATGGGTACTTGGTGAGTACTTTCGAGGAATGAGGGAGAGGCAATAGGCAAGAGCAGGCTAACAAAACACCAGCACATCAGCAAGAGGTGATGACTGAGGACAAATTCATAGTCTAACGCCTCAGGGGAAATAATAACAGAAGAAACTGAGCCAAGTCACAGAGTTTAAGGTACTGGTGTGGGAATGGATACTATGAAAAGAGAAACATGTTTGTGCCAGGGTATGCTTGCCTGTCTTGTCTTTTCTATTAGAGTTTAAGCTCCTTAAGAGTGCTCTAATGTGGCAGACATAACTTGATTACACACATATGAACAGGAAGGCAAATAAAAACTAACAACTGCAGGAGTATGGAAAAACTGAATACATAAAGAATGTAAATTCTTTAGAATATGCTTCCAGGCTCTATAGTGGATGCTAAATGCATTTCAGCCATTATTGAAAGTGTAGCGAGATAGTAATCTCTAGTGCTTAAAGGTGACCCTGAGAGCTAATTTTCATTCTAGTGTATAGCTGGGGCAGGAGGAGTCAGACATCCTTTCACCCAGATCATCCAATAGTGTTTAGGAGTGCTAAATGCTGTACTGGACACTTGGGGGAGTAAAATTAATGTAAAAGACAGGATCCCTGACTTGACAAGTTTATACTCTAATGTGGTAGACATAACTTGATTACATACATATGAACAGGAAGGCAAATAAAAACTAACAACTGCAGGGGTATGGAAAAAATGAATACATAGAGAATGTAAATCAATTTGTAAGGACTAGGATGACAGGTGGGATGACAAACCGAAGAAACCTTCCTGGAGGAGGTGGGTTTTCAGGAAGGTTTAGAAGATGTGCAAGGCTGCAGTCAGGACGGTTGAAGCATGTCCCCTGTCCAGTCTCTCTGGAGTGTAAATAAGCAGCTCAGGAAGATTTGAAATCGGAGAAGAGCGGGCATGTTCCAGGCAGGGGAAGGGTGTGAGAAGCAAGGGGTTGAAGACGGGAGACTTCCCACCATTCACCTTTGGGGACAGATGTCACCATGGTAGGATACCCCACAGACCCAAAAATAGCACCAACCAGTGTTGACTAGCATAAAAAGTTGCCATCCTCCCCTCTTCTGCCCTCCGCACCTAAAAGACAACTTCATCTCAGCTCTAAACTCAGTGGGGCTTGGGCTTTTCTCCCCAGATGTTCAGAACTATTTCTATCCTTTCTGTGGCCATGCTGGAAAAGAACAGTTGGTGTATACTCCATCAATAAAGTCAAGGAATCAATTTTTAGGTCTCCTGACTTAGCTCTTAATATTATATATGCTTGGGGCCTCTGTATAGAAATGAGAAACTAGCTAGACAGGCAAGCAGATTCACCTGTTGCAGTAAGACCTTTCACATAGTTTCATATAGAGCTTCACGGAGATGAAAAGCAGATTAAAAACAATTATTCATCTCCTTCTGCATCAAGAAAATGATCCCCACAGTTGGTTCCAAAGCCCTGCATAATCTTTTTTTAAAGGAATTTAAGCTCTTACTATATGCCAGGTACTGTACTAATGACTGGGGTAAATACAAGTTAATCAGATTGGACATAGTCTGTGTCCCACATGGGGTTCACAGTCTTAATCCCCATTGTACAGATGAGGTAACTGAGGCCCAGAGAAGTTAAGTGACTTGCACAACGTCATACAGCAGGCAAGTGGTGGAGCCAGGATTAGGACCCAGGGCCTTCTGGCTCCCAGACCTGTTCTTTATCCAATAGGCCACACTGGCTTCTCAATCTTTTATATGACTCTTTTTATCTGCTCTCTCCCTAGTTCACACTCTTGGCTCTTCCCAAGCTCACCTTTCAGCTGAACCTTGCTCTTGACTTGCCTGTTTCTGCCCAGATAAGAATAATTATTATGGTAGTTATTAAACATTTACTATATGCTAAGTGCCTGGTTCCGGCCTTGGATCACCTCCACAGTTCTGCTCCTTCCCAGGTCACTGTCCCAGGTCACTGAGCATTGCTGGCAGAAATCTAGGCATCAAGCCAGTTTTGACGATTTCAAGTTATCCTTACTGGCTATAGCTGTGGTCTCTCTTCCATTCACCAACATTACAAATCTTACCTCATCAACTCCGGTGATCATCAGCCCACTTGACTATTCCAGACCTTTAACTCCCTCATAAAACCCACACTGTCCTCTCCTCTCCACATTCTCACCCCAATGACCTTGCCACCTACTCTGTTGACAAAAATCAAAACTAGATGTAAATTCCCCCAAATCTCCCCAGCTCTCCCCCACCCACCATGCTCATCCTTACCCACCATCTCTCAGAGGTAATTACCTGCATGCTTTCAAGATAGGCCAGTTCCATCTGTGTCTCTGACTCAATCCCTTCTCACCATGGAAAAACATCTGTGCCACTCCCCTTCCTTTACCGAGTGCTATCTTCAATTAATCATCCTCTGGTGGCTCCTTCTCTCTGCTTCAGACACACCCATGTCTCCTCTCACTTAAAAAATCATTTTCTCGACCCTGCTACACCACCCACCTATCACCCCAAACCCTGTACCTGTTCAAACTCTAATGCACTGGTTTACATTGGCTGCCTCCATCAATTAATTGCAGTTACTTAGTGTTGACTGTATGCAGAGCACTGCATTAAGCACTTGGGAAACTGCAATATAACAGAGTTGGTAGACATATTCCCTGCCCTAAAGAAGGTTAGAAACTAAAAGCCTCTATTTCCTCTCCTCCCTCTCTCTTCTTGATATGCTACAATCTAGGTTATGCCCCCTTCACTACATTGAAACCATTCTCTCCCAGGTCACCAGCGACCAGTGGCCAATCTAATGCACTTAGCTTTACTGAAGGCCCATCTCCTCCAAGAGGCCTTTCCAGACTAAGACCCACTTTTCCTTATCTCCCACTTCCACCTGAGTCACCCCGACTTGTTCCGTTTGCTCTTCCCCCACCCCCACCCCACAGCACTTATGTATATATCTGTACTTTTATTTACTGATATTGATGTCTATTTGTACTAATGTCTGTCTCCCCACTTCAAGACTGTGAGCTCGTTGTGGGCAGGGACTGTCACTCTTTGTTGCTGCATTGTATTGTCCCAAGCGTTTAGTAGAGTGCTTTGCACACAGTAAGTGCTCAATAAATACAACTGAATGAATGAATGAATAACAACTACCGCTTATATTGATTAGCACTAGTCCCTTGGTATTTTCAGATTGTATTGTCCTCAAAGAAATGTAAACTCAACATGATGCCTCATGTTGAATTTATGCATGCCTGGATTACCAACACCCATGGAACACAAATTCCAAATATAGCAACACCCACTAAAGGGCGTATTTAATCCAAACCATTTCTTGAATTTCACTAACCCTTTTGTGATCACCCTGCACCGAATTCTCAGTCTGGATTCCAACCTATGAAAAGTCTATGTTGTAGAGAAAAAAGATTTTTTAAAAAAACAACCGAGTTCCTTTTATTAGTTGAGGCCAACTAAAACACTGGCTTTCACGGTGCATTCATTCATATCCAAAACATTCACTATTCTCTCCTTTTATCAAAAGAAAACTAATCAAATCATTTACTTGCATAAGGACTACTTATAAAACTGAAAATACTATTCATCACGTTCACAAACAAATCTCCTAAAGCTTGGGTCAATCGTTACAATTTGTATATATAGTGAAAAAAATCAGAGTCAGGTTGAAGTTGTAAGGCTTAAAACAAATAATGGGAAAACACTTCTTCAGGCATCAGGCAGTGAACAAAAGGAATCTGGGACCACAGGAAGCTATACAGGTTGAAAATACTGGAAGGTTCAAATAATTTGGAAAACCTCTCAAACAAGAGCTCCATTATGGGTTCCTAGAGGGGAAAGCCAGAGTTGTAGAAGCAAAAATTAAGGATATTAAATTACTTATCCCTAATCACCAGGGGGGATGTCAGGATCGATGAAAATACTTCATGGTTCCTCCACAGAGCTCATTTGCTACTGTTGGAGACTGAATATTGAACAGAATGGATGATTGGTCTGACAGCTAAATGGTCTTGTTTATGTGGTTACTTTTTACTCTAGTGGATAATTCAGGGCCAAAAATACAATTCTTCATTTATTCCTGTTCAGTGTGGATTAAGCACTTATAAATAGGGTGGAAAATTCTGTCCTGAAGTAGTTTAAATTTAATCAATCAGTAGTATATCTTGAGTCTTTACTCTATGCAGAGCACTGTAATAAGCACCTGAGAGAGAACAATAGAGATAGTCAGATGAGACAGAGATTAAAATAAATTACAGGCAGGGGGAAGCAAAGAACAATTGGAAGCAATTCAGGGCAGAGAGCAAGTTGTATCTAACCCTGAAATTTTTAGTCCTAACAATTTTATATTGCATGGTCCTCCCTTAATCTTTAAATGATTTTCACAAGTTAGTCAACAAAACGTATTAGCTTTTTTGAGGGAGGGGAAGGAGAGTATAGCAGCAAAGGAGCTATTTCAGCTTGACCTTGTTTAAGTATTTTCCAACATATTTTCCACTGGAAATGAATTGGATATGCAGCTGAATCTTATAAAAGTACAAGATAATTGCTATATCAAGTTAGCAAAAAAAAACAAAAAAGACCCAACCATTAAGCCCCATTTTACATCCAGAAATCTAGATCACAGATTTATAATTTTATAAAATGTGTTGTAATCCACACTTTTGGTGCTGAATGTGATTGTGCTTTAAAAAAAAAACCAACAATAGATTTCTTTATAAAGCTTTATCAGTTGGCATTCAGAACTGTATAAAATTAAGAATTCTCTCTGCCTCTTCAAAGTGCACTGGGTATACTTTACAAGGGAAAATTACCATGAAAAGGGAGTGGTCATAAAGTTATCCAGAGTATACTCTGGTTTTATAATGCTGGGGTTGAATTTCTGATGAAGCCCTCGATAAAGAAAATTTGTATTTCAGTATGTATGCCTTGAATGATGTCACGTGTACAACTGCTTTTTCTGACATCACCCCATTTTATAGCTAGGCAGACGTGCATTATCAGGAGAATGTTCCCTGATCCTCTTATGATCATCTATCCACAGCGTGCAGTGAGAACATGCTTAATGGGAGAACTGAGTTCAGCTCTACATATTTTGATTTTTAGCAAGTATTATCAAGGTGCTCCCTTGTGATACCTGGGGGATCACCTCCATCCCTGAATGAAGTGGAAACTCAATACTATCTTCCCCGGATTGTGCCAATTTATTCAACAACTCGTGGTTCCCTGGGGTTTCCCGGGGTGGTGGGGAATTGGGCAGCCAGTCGTCAAAGGCTGGGGATGGGGCTGGGATCAACCACCATAGCAACTGCCACTCTGGCCCCAACCAACTGCTCAGAAGTGAAAACAAGAATATAAAATCCTTGAATGCAAAGGGACTACTGAGTAAACAGAGAGATGTAATATAATTACTCAATGGTTGAGAAGCAGCATGGCCTAGTGGAAACAACATGTGCCTGGGAGTCTGAGGACCGGGGTTCTAATCCCAGCTCTGCCACTTACCCTATATGACCCTGGGCAAGTCATTTAACTTCTCTGTTCCTCTGCTGCCTCATCATGAAAATGGGTGTTAAGACTGTGAGTCCCACGTGGGACATGGACCATGGCCAGCCTCATTAGCTGGTATCTACCCCAGCGCTTAGTACAGTGCCTGGTACAGAGTAAGTGCTTAACAAATATCATTTTTTAAAATGGCATTTATTGCTTTCAAAGTACTCTATTAAATACTTGGAAAGTCCAATACAATAGAATTATAGACACAATCTCTGCCCAGAGGGACCTTACAATCTAATACATAAAGGTTAGCATGGTATTTGTTAAATGCTTATTATGTGCCAGGCATTAATCAGATTGGATACAGTCCCTGACCCCCATCGGGCTCATGTTCTTAAAAAAAGTTCTCCTTCATATACCAAGAGACACCACTAGTGGTGAAGTTTACCTAAGGAAGTAGATATGACTGAAGAGGCCAACATGGGTCCCACAATCACATTTACACTGGGCACTCTCAAAGACTCTGTTCTGTGAAATGTTCATTGTCTGCTGTACCTGATCCTATTTTAGCTTTCATCTTCCAATCCTCAAAGTTTCCACTCAAAACAAGCTGCTCCTTTCTTGATGTGTGCTGTTTTTGTGCTGCAGTTGTCTTCCAGCTGTGAGACCACACTGTCTGAGACTGTGCTTTATTGTATCATTAAAATATTTCCTTAGTTCCCCCCTTGTTTTCTTTTAGTTGTCTCCCACTTCAGCTCACCACAAAACAGCTGTTTGGGTATCCTAATGTCATCCATCCTCCTCACATGCCTCATTTAGTAAATTCGTGCTCTGATTTGTATAGCTTCAATGCTCGCACACTGACTTCATTCCAGAACTTCATTTTCCAGCATCCCATTTTGCGATTTATTTTTGAGAATGGATACGAAGCTTCACTGACGGAACTGCTCAAGAAACTTGTACGTGGCATTTGAAATGGGTTCAGGTCTCTGCCGAATTCTGTAGCTCTGAAGACCTCTATCTGAGCAATTTAGGCCAAAAGAACTGAACTATATAGAAGAAAGCCCTGATTTTTTTATACAATGATAAAGATACGAAGAATTCCTTCATGGCTGTTACAGAGAGCTTCCAGGGGAAAGCCTGAGCGCAATTCTTCAGCAGTTACCAGTGCCAAAAGGAATTCAATTCCAGGATTGAAAGCAAGAAAAAGAGAGCTGAATACTGTCTCCCCAACATCCCTTCCTCCCAACAGACCCCTAGGTATTAGCTAAAAACAGCTGCAGAATCTCTCTGATGAGAATGAGAACACTTTGTATCAGTACTGCACTCTTATAACAAAGACCTCAAGGCACCATCCAAAAATTCCCTCCTTAATCCACACCACGACCCAGTGAGGCAACTATTATTATCCCCCAGGCATAAACCTCTATTACTCAGCATCTATAATCCTTTGGCATTATTTCAAACCTAACTTTTAAGCCACTTTTATTGAAAAATGGGACATTCAAGACACTGAAAAGAGGTTAAATAAATTAGCAATACCAATAATTCCCAGACATTACCGAAGTTACTCTGTACTGCCTTTGTGGATGGCCAACCATGTGTCACTCTGCTGTTTCAATCCAAGTGAGGAAAAAAGCAAAGAGGCGAAAGTTAAAACACTGAAGATACCTGGAAGAACAGGTATTATCTATTTTCCAGTGTATATCATTTATAAATTCATAAAATGAAGGAGCACAGGTTTGGTTCACATTTGCAGACACCTAGAGATCAAGCTGGACCCATTTACTAGCATTATCAATTTCTAATTTCCTGGTTGACAGGATGAGCAGGAACTGCTGAACTGCAGCCAGTTTCCCTAGTTCATACTGAAGGAATAAACAATTGCTGGTCATTCAGTTTTTCTACAACACGTTTTTCATTATGTGTCTTGGTCAGAGTGGTGTGAAGGAATGTTCTTCCTACAGTGCTCATCTATCTAGATTAAAAAGTGATGCTATTTTGAAAGAAATGTTCATTTATATAAGCGCAATATCAATTACATCAGTCAAAACACATTTTATAATATGAATTTTCCCTCAGGCGGCAACTGGGGTGGGGTGGGGTGGTAGAAATGGCCACTGCTATCACCAGCTACTTGGTTCCTCCTCTCCATCCTCTCTCCCTCGTGCTTGACTAAACTGCTAAGGCCAGGTGGTAGAATGGCAAAAGTGATAAAAGGTAGCTTGATCAGATTCCTACCTGAACAAGGTCATCTTTCCTTGCCCTTCCTCTCTGTTCCCCCCATTTTCCCTTTCCCCTCTTTCCCTTTTTTTATTTTTTACAGTATTTGTCAAGTGCTTACTATGGACCAGACACTATACTAGACACTGGGGTAGATACAAGCTAATCAGGTTGCACAGTCTATATCCCACGTGGGGTTTACAGTCTTAATCCTCATTTTACAGATGAGGTAAGTGAAGCACAGAAGTGATTTGCCCAACTTCACACTGCAGACAAGTGGCCCTTGCTCTATCCACTAGGTCAAGCTGCTTCCCTTCCTCCTATTCCTACCTCTCCCACTCTCCTCACCCTCCTTTTTCTTTGCAGTTCCACCCACCGAACTTCAGCATTGGAACCAGGGAACTTGGTCACCATATTATCTGAGGACTAGGAAATGAAATGAGGTCATTATACTCATTCAATATTGCAGGTACATCTGCTTAAAAAATCCCCATATGAAACAAACACAACTCTCAACCTATAAAATTGCCTTTAGGTAGGGCAGAGAGGAATCTGCAAATAGTCTAGCAAAGAAGGAAAACAGAATTAAATTCCCATTTGAAAATCCTCTCACCACCGGCCATTAATTTTATGCATTGAAGATCTAATTATCAACACAATTAAAGTGCACTGAAACCTTTCTTGTCAGGGCAGCCAAGGAGTAAAACAAAATTGGAAAAAAATGAACAATGTTTTCAATCAATCGTTTTTATTGAGTGCTTACTGTGTGCAGAGCACTGTACTAAGCACTTGAGAGATTACAATATAACAGAGTTGGGGACATGTTCCCTGCCTACAACAAGTTTACAATCTAGCTGAATTATGTTTTCAATTCATATAATAGTTTTCACAAACCAAGTGGCATTTGAAGTGGTTTGTAAGAGGAAAGCTGAGGTTAACGTGGACAAGAACCATATAATTGAGTCATGCTTCAAATAAAATTGCCCCAGCTTTCTGCATTCTATAACACAATCAGAAAATTTGTAACTTTCTGATGTCTTGGAATGGTCTCCCACTAGAAATTTTGACTTCTTAGTTTCAAGCCCCACAGGATTATTGTGAAACTGTTGGATAATGTATCCTCCAGGGAATGAAACACAGAATTTATCTGGCATTCCAGTGTTGCAGGCTTAGAGGGAGCAATCCAGCTCAAAAGATTTTCAGATTATCAAGAGTGGATAACAGGAATGTCACAGCCTCTGTTACTCTATGTAGGGACATTTATCAAAAAAGACAGCTGCTGTGAAATTGTCATCTCCCTTTCCCACTGGAGTGGCACATGGAGTGTGTGTGTGTGTGTGTGTGTGTGTGCGCGCGTGTGTGTGTGCATATGCACTTGTGCATGTTTATCAATCATTTCTGCTCATTTTCTGATTTTCAGAGCCAGAAGGTAAAGAAGACCAGAGCAATAACCTTTTGACCAGTTTTAATTTTCCAGTCACAAACCACAGAATTGGCTTGCCTCATCATTCACAAGGAGTTTATCAGAGTACAACTTCTGACAGGTTCTGTTGCCACAACATTTTCAGAATACTCTCCTTCCTTGCTATTCCAAAAGGCCACCATGCTGGTTCAGGTGCTTGTCGTATCCTGGATTGACTCCTGCATCGACCTTCTTTCTGAGCTCCCTGCCTCCAATCTCTTTCCTCTCCAATCCATGCTTCACTATGCTGTTTCGATGCATTTTTTTAAATGTCAGACTGGCACACATCTCCCCATTTCTCTCCACATCTAACAATGCTGTCCTATTTTTCTACCCTCTTTTATTACATCCCAGCTTGCAATCTTTATTTCTCTTAGGCTAATCAACTCACTGGGCCTTGTTTTTGCCTCTCCTGACAGTGATCTCTTGCTCACATTCTTCGCCCAGCCTGGAACTCCCTCCCTGCTTCATATCCAACAGACAAGAACTCTTCCCAAAGTTCTTCTAAGATCACATCTCCTCTACGAAGCCTTTCCCAATTAATCTCTAATCTCTCCACCTTATTTCCCCTCAAACCACTTCAGCTCTCCCAAATAATTTAACTACCGTAGCTTTTATGTACATATCTTATACAAACTATTAATCTCCCAATTTATAATTTATTTAAATGCCTGTCTCCTCTAGACTGTTAGCTTGGTGAGGACAGGGTTCACATTGCCTATCTTTAGTGTACTGTCCCAAATGCT
Organism: Ornithorhynchus anatinus; assembly: GCF_004115215.2. Taxonomy (NCBI): domain Eukaryota; kingdom Metazoa; phylum Chordata; class Mammalia; order Monotremata; family Ornithorhynchidae; genus Ornithorhynchus; species Ornithorhynchus anatinus. The sequence continues at coordinate 30,823,717 of NC_041743.1, forward strand.
TAGTACAGTGCTTTGCAGAGAGTAGATACACTATAAATTCTATTGCTTGTGCTGTTGGAGGATAGTAAGCAGTCTATTGGAATCTCTTTAGGGGGGATTTTCGGACTTCTGCTTATGCTCTCAGTTTAGAGTTGAAAGAGTTTTCCCAAGGTTGGGAATTGTATTTTGCCACCAGATTTCAGATTGCTAGCTTTTTCCTTGAACATGGCTGGCAGAATACAATAAACAGGTACCCTACAAAAACACTCAATTCTAAAATGTGAGCCCGTTTAGACTGTGAGCCCGTTTGGGGGCAGGGATTGTCTCTATCTGTTGCCGAATTGTACAGTCTAGGCACTCAGTACAGTGCTCTGCACACAGTAAGTGCTCAATAAATACAATTGAATGAACGAATAAACCAATCAAAATCAGCTTGACCTATGGCATGACTATTACAATCCATTATAGTATCAAAGGCCAATAAAGGCCTACTCTTTGTCAGCAAAAGCCTATCCTGAAATCTATTCAAGCCATAAACACCTCATCACAGAGAATGGATAATTGACTGACAAAAGCTACCCAAACAATGAAAGTGCTCTTTGTCTTTGGTCCTGAGAAATGTTTATTTTACTAATGGGGTGTAGAAGCATTATTATTATGGTATTTGCTAAGAACTGAGAGTGATAATAATGAGTTTGATTCTTTCTCCTACTCAGAGGAAGAACTGTCCCCACAAGAGATCTTGGAGACTTTGCTGACTTTGTTTGTCAAGAACCCTTCTAAGCACTGGTGTAAATGCAAGACAAGCAGGTTGGACAGTCTCTATCTGACATGGAGTTCACAATCTAAGTAGGAGGGAGAACAGGTATTGATTTAACATTTTACAGTTGAAGAAACTGAGGCACAGAGAAGTAAAGTGACTTGACCAACATCATACAGCATGCAATTGGCAGAGGCAGGATTAGAACCCAGGTCCTTTGACTCCCAGGCCTGTGCTCTATCAGGCCATGCTGCTTCTCCCATTGTAAATGAAGAATCCAGTTTTCACAAGTAGCCTCCTTTTCAATCTACCTGTTCCATGTAGTGCTTTATGAATTCAATTCACAATTTAACTACTTCAGGTTGATTAAATTTGGAAGAGAATTTTAGATGTACAAAACCTAGGGAGAAGAATAGTTTGGTGGAGAGGACTGGATTGGAAGGATACGGTCAGGAGTTAAGAATATAACAAATGCTACCCAGTGTTATTCTAGGAATTTAAATAGCCCTGGATTTGGCCTTTCACATATTTCCAAAGAATCCTCAGAGGAACAGTCTGATTGTTGCTCATGACATTCTTTTGACAACCCTAGGTTTTCCCTTCTTATCGTCCATCATCGATTTACCATTCATGAATTTAACCAAAGCTTTGCTGAATGCACTGATTTTATGTGCCTGCACAACTTTCTAGATAATGAATTCCCTTATCTGCCCCCTAGTTCCAGTGCTGGGGGATTTGGTTGGCTGCTGTCTCTCAGTACTTTTTCTAGCTCTGTTTCTTTCCTAAGACATGGTGACCAGACGTGCATGAAGTATTTCATGTAGATTCCAATGATTTTCTTCAGTGGCAAAGCTATGGTTTCCATTCTGTTCTGTACTCCTTACCTGATGATGGCCAGCATTTTGCACATTTCTATGAATTTCTATTGATTTTACCAAAGATAATAATGATGATGACTGTGGTATTTGTTAAGTGCTTACTAGAGTCAACAAAGTCTCCAAGATCTCTTTGGGGGCAGTTCTTCCTCTCAGAAGAAGACAGAATCAGACTCATTATTATCACTCTCAGTTCAAATGGAAAGAATATGGATTTTAGTTTAGGGTCATTTGGGAAAGGGCCCTGCTCAAGAAGAGACACAGAAAGTCCTGTCCTGATTAAACACCAACCTGCCCAACCAAGTTGCTGTAGAACTGAAGATTACCTTTTCTCAGATGTGATGGAACAACCTCAACTAGCTTACCATATAGAGACATCCCCTCTGAGATACTTGATATCATCCCACTTAACAAAAAATAAAAATGCCTAAATGAAAGACCAAGAAACCACTGGGCAGCTCAAATGGCAAAATGCTAAGGTCAGAGATGGATGTTGAGGTTTGAAACAGAATGGATTGCCTCCCCCACTTGAAATCCTACAGACCACAGCTCTTCCCAGCTTCAGAGCTCTCTTGAAAACCTATCTCCTTCTAGGAGGTACTTCCATACAAACTGCCTCCTATGTCAGGTTAACCCAACAACTGCCCTTAGCTCTTATTTAGTCCCGACTTATGTTAATTTACACTTATTTTTCAATTCAGCTATACCTCTCCTATCAACAGTTATGTGTGTTCTTTCTCCTGTTCCCCCTATTAGTAAATAATTTAAATCTTTCTGCCTCTTGAAGGCAGGATCATGTCTTCTACTTATATAATACTCTTTGACGTGCTTTATACAATAATCAAAGTTATCACTCAACTACCACTGGTGGTTTTACTGACTGATTCATTATTGACTGGCATTCTTGAAAGACAAATGAGGAATTATTAGGTAAAAGAACGTCAATTCAATTGGAGAATAAAGACCAGTTAGGAACATGTAGCAAACATATGGACACATCCAATCCCACTACAAAAGAGTATAGGACCTAAAATGGATTCTTTGCTCTCTACCTTGCCTACTAATTTGTTTGTGAATTAGGTCAATTTCCTCTTGGCTGCTGTGCCTTTGTTTCTGCAAAATGGAGATCATAAACCTTGAGCACTACCAGTTCTCATGAATATTGCAAGACTAATAAAATGCTATGCTAGTGATCCGAACTATTCATCGCCTTTATTTATTCAGTGGGACAATTTAATTATAAGCTTTACAAAGGCACCCACTGCTGAGCATGAAAAATGCAACGGATGCATTTAAACTGTTGTAGTCTCTGAAAAGCATCTAGATCTCATAATGGGAGCAATCAGACACCTAAGCAGCAGCAGAGCTGCTGGGTTACCACACTTGGATAAAAAGAGAAAGTATTTCTCTAGCACTCTCTATCTGCATATCAACAGTCCTCATATTTGTGACTCAATCCATTACGTCCAATTGGTATAAGAATCTCTGGGTTTGGTGTAGCATGTGACTGCTCTTATGAAAACAATCTTCCCTGAATTGAGTTCCAATAATTAGGATAATTAATTTCCCAGGACCAGGTTTCAAGTATCAGCAAACGTTTTTGATAATAGGGCTAATAATAATAATTATAATTATGGTGTTTGTTAAGTGCTTACTATGTGCCAGGCACTCTACTAAGAGCTGGGGTGGACACAAGCAAATTGAGTTGGACACAGTCCCTGTCCCACATGGGGCTCACAGTCTCAAGCCCTATTTTACAGATGAGGTAACTGTGGCACAGAGTAGGGAAGTGACTTTCTCAAGGTCACACATTAGACAAGTGACAGAGCCGGGATTAGAATCCATGACCTTCTGACTCCCAGGCTCATGTTCAATCCACTACACCATATTGCTTCTCTACCAAATTTACTATCAGCAGCAGTATTTACTGAATAACTACTGTTTGGGTATTTGTGGAAAATAAAGAAAGAAAAGATGCAATTCCTAATTTCAAGGAGTTTACCGGGTACTGGAGATGTCAAGCAGGCATAAATGGACATATGTGTGACAATAAATCATAATAAATCCAGAGGCTCAATAAACAAAAATGGATAGATAAATAAAATCAAAGTTGCTAGGAGGAGTGGGGGAAGCCAATAAATAAGAAGAAACCAGCCGACACGAAGCCCTGAAGTGAATGGTCAGGAGCTTTTGTTTGATGCGAGAAGCACTGAGAAGTCACTGGAGACTGAGAAGGACCCTGTGGTGCTTCAAATGGCATTTCAGAAAGGTGGTGAGCATTAAAATTTGAGAGACCAAAGATTTGAGAGGCCACTAAGGAAAGAGCAAGCAGGTGAAATATCATTGAGGAAGAACCACTGGGACTTGGAAATGAATATCTTTGTCCTGGAGTTTGTCCTACATGTTCCAAAAAGTCAAACAAAATTCAAAAATCAATTGATCGCTCAATGACATTTATTGAGTGCTTTCTATATACAGAGTGCTCTACTAAGTGCTTGGGAGAAAACAATACAACAGAATTAGCAAATGCAGCCAAACCCTCTTATGCCTGGAATTCCGAGCCTGGTCCCAAAGGATATCCTACATGAAAAAGGAGAAAGGGAGATGGAGATCAGAGGAAAGGAGGTGAGTGTAATTTATGCCTTGGAAGGAGCTATGCCTTTTTTTAGGGATACTGCCATTCTCTTTGGCCAAATAAAAGAATCATTTTGAAACTGCTGCAAGTTGGTGTTTGGAACTGCTCCATCAAATAGAAGTCTGGAAAAACAGATTTACATCAGCACAATTCATGAACATGTGGTACAGACGTGCAAATTACCCATGGGTTTCTTGACCTGACTGTACGTGACTTGGCTGGGAGCAGCATATTTTATATCAGCTTAGGTTCTGACATTGTATCATGCTCTCTGTCAAGAGACCAAGGGGTTCTTGGAAACTTGCACGCCAACTGACACAGAACAGAATCTTGGCTAATAAGATTTTTCTTTAGTAAAGGATGTTAAATTCTTAGAGCCTGTCCCCCAGGGTCAGCCTGACTCAATGAGTATCAACAATATTTACTGCGTACCAGTGGACGGAGCACTGTGCTAGATGCTTGGCAAACATACAGAAGGATACAATCTGTCTCCTTGAGGAAGTTAGATTCTAATGGGAGACAAACAAAATATGATGTATGTCCATAGTTAAGAACCAGAGAATAGGTAGTAATTTCAAAGGAATAAATAAATAATTGAAGAGATAAATACATGACAGGTGAGGAGGCTGATTGGATGGCATGACTGCGAAGATAAGGAACTTAATCTAGAAATGTTCCTGGGATACGGATTATCATTTTAGGAGAGCTAAAAAAGAGTGGGGAAGGACAGGGTTTGGCTGAGGATGAAGAATGTTCCAGTAAAGTTCATTCCCAAGATCTAAGCTGTCCTTTGAGAAGCAGCATGGCCTAGTGGACTGAGCCTGGGCCTGGGAGTCAGAAGAACCTGGGTTCATTCATTCAACAGTATTTATTAAGTGTTTACTGTGTGCAGAGCACTGTACTAAGCACTTGGGAGAGTGCAGTACAACACTAAACAGATCCATTCGAACCCTGGCTCTGCCACTTGCCTGCTGTGTGACCCTGGGAAGTCACTTAGCTTCTCTGTGCCTCAGCTACCTCAACTGTAAAATGGGCATTAAGACTGTGAGCCCCATGTGGGACAATCTGATTACCTTGTATCTATCCCAGCACTTAGAAGAGTGCTTGGCACACAGTAAGCACTTAACATATACCATTATTATTATTACTGTGGGACATGGCCTATGCCCAGCCTCATTAGCTTGTATCTACCCCAGTGCTTAGTAAAGTGCCTGGCATGTAGTAAGAGGCTTGCATGTAGTAGGCACTTAGAACAGTTCTTGACACATAGTAAGCACTTAACAAATACTATAAAAAAAAATCATCCTTTTTGAAATCCAGAAGGAGGAACTCTCTATAATATTCACTGTGGATGGCACCCTTCAGCTAAAGGATGAATTCTGAAGAATGTTCTGGATTCCAACAGGAGAAAATAAGGAAGACTAATAACTTCTCAGGGAAACTTGGCCACCGGGAACATAAAAGTTTACAACCCGTCTGATTTATCGTTTCCTTGTTCAAGGTACAGCCAACGGAACCCCTTCCCTGAATTCTTAGTAGTAGCAGTAATAGCATTTGTGAGTGTTCACTGGGTGCCATTCATTAAGTGCTTGGGAAACTGAGACAGGTGCAGAAGACACTCACTTTCCCCACCCTCAAAGAGCTTATACTCTAATGGGGCTGACAGACATAATCCATCAATCAATCAATGGTATTTATTGAGTGCTTACTCAGTGCAGAGCACTGTATTAAGCACTTGGGAGAGTACAAAAGATATTTGGCAAACACATTCCCTGCCCATAAGAAGTTTACAGTCTAGAGTCCCCATAAGGGGGACAAAGAGGAACCAGAATTGAACCGTGCAGGACATCCACTATTAAAAGCTTAAGTGAAGAAGAAGAATCAGCAAAGGAAACTGAGAAAGAGTGTCAAGGGAAATAGGAGGGAAACCAGTCCTAGGTCTATAAAACCAAGGCCAGACAGTTTCAAGGTAAGAATGGTTTAATCATGTAAAATAAGCCAAGGATGATCAGGCTGGAGAGAGAACCAGAACCAAAATAGGTCATCTGAAAACTTGGTGGGTGGTTTCAGCAGAGTGAAGGAGGGTAAGGGGAAGAGGAGATAGTGTCTACAGCCTGTTCAAGGGTTTGGACAGCAAAGGGAAAAGTGGGATGGCATGATAGTTAGTCCTCCTTAGCAACCACAGTGTGCTCGGTGCCGCACAAAATAGAGAAGATTCTGAATCCTTGACCAAGAAGTTCACTTGCTAAAAGGACCAATTAACCACAAACGTAAATAGAGTGACAAAAGAAACTAAAGGGGACCAAGTAGGAGGAGGAGGAAGAATTACTGTATTTACTCAGCACCCGATAAATGCAAAACACAAGATATGATCCCTGTCAAGAGGCTTACACTCTAATGGGGAAGACAGACAAAAGTATTCATTCATTCATTCAATCATTTATTGAGTGCTTACTGTGCAGAGCACTGTAATAAGTGCTTGGAAAGTACAAAAGTAATTACACATAGTAACCAAAACTATGAGAAATAATCAAAAGTTTGAGCAACCAAACCAAAAGGGATTAAGGTTTCCAAATACGCACATCACAAATTTTGTTTCACTATCAGTACTTATGTTTGACATTATACAAACAAGCCTTAGTTAAGATAAATGACTATGCAGAGAACTTGAAGGAAATACAATTACTGAAGAACCCTGAAGATGGGAAGAAAAAAAGCCAGACCATTCAGCAAAGGAAGACATGGATAAGAATGAATGGAACCTGCAGCCCAACCCAACAGAGAACCTATCACTAATCACCAGCTTGATCCAACTGGAAAACACGTCACAACTTACAGCCGTCTATAGAGTCAAACTTTAGGGTCAAGTAATAAAGACTTCCCCGTTTAAAAAAAAAGATACAACTTTGGAACCATCTAAGCTCTTGAAATTTTTCAATTAGAATTCCCCTTTACCCTGCTTCCTCTTTTTCCATGATAGCACTTTATTCCTTTAACGGAAAAAAAAAAGCAAAGCCACTTTATATTAGATGGAGACAGGAAGATAACATGTTACAGCATCTCTTACCATAAAAGAAGAAAAAACAACAGGTTGGGACAAATCAGTCTAAATCCATAATTGAGCCGGCAGTGTCTGGAGTCACTGACAGACATGGAAACGGTGAGGCAGACTTTGTAAAGAGAGTGAGGTGGATGGTATGGGAAGCTTAACAAGCTACCTCACAAAAAATATCAATCACTGCTGATCACAAGCACAAGGCCAGCTACAATATATTCAGTTACAAGTAGGCAAGCAGTATAATTAACCAGTTCATGATATGGAAGGCTTAAGCAATGCACGATTGCATTATTTATGTCTTTTGCACCTGTGCAGGAGGGTTTTTTTAGGTTCAAAATTTATAATACTGATCTTTCAGATGGCAGGCAAAGAGAACATATCAGTTCATCCGTGAGAAGAGAATACAGACATCATTAATTAGACGAGTGAGGTTGGGGGAGTGGGGTGTGAGAGTGAGGCAACAGGAGTTGTTATCATCATCAAGAGATATCGATTGAGTGACTACAAGGTGCACAGTCCTATAAAAGCCAATTTAAAAATCTCTAACCTCATAGGGTAAAAGAGATCCCAAAACAGACATAAAATTGATATGATATGAACAAATATAGAACTGACATATACAGCTATTTTTAATTTTCAAAGATGACAAAGAAGAATATGTCTTTGTTGAAAATATGTCTTCTTTGAAAGTGCCCTGTGGGCGAGGAACACATCCACCAACCCTGTTCCTTGCAGAACTGATATGTTTGCCCTATACAAGGACATGCTCATTAAAATGGGCTACAAAAATCTAGTTTGAGAGTTGCCAGTTTTACTGTATATATTGGAAGGACTCCTATTTTATTGCCTTGTTCCATTTCCCTGAAAATATCTGTTGAGAGAGTCCCATTTCTGAGTGATACAAACAGGACTCTGACCTTTTATGGGTATTTCTCCCATTGCTTTGCTCTCCAGAGAGATCTGTAATGACCGAACACTTTCCACACCAATATCTGATCACTGGGCCTCACTCTAAATTCATATTCTCTCTCTCTCTCTCCCTGCTTCCCCTCCCCAGCTCCCCGCCCCCAAGAGGCCCAGTAGTGACTGGTAACAAAAATTTGGGAGGAGTTATGCAAAGTCAAAGTTTGCAGCCTCTTGCATTTTGATTGAAATATTGAAAGGAAACATGGGATACTGACAATTCAGCCTAGCACCTTGCCTTGAACTCATTTTGAAATAGCAATGGTTTCCATACTTTTTCACCACTTGTGAAGGCTCTTATGACCTCATTTCCAAACTTTTTCACCATGCTTTTCCCACCTGAAGGCTCTCATGACCTCCTCAAGCTTTGTATACTCACCCCCTTCAGCCCCCCAGCTCCCTCTGCCAAAACTAAAGCCAACCAACCAAAAGAACAAGACAAAACAATCCAACCACAACTCTCTAGATAGTCTCTGTCTCAGCATGGTAGCAGATCTTACAGGCAGAGAGGGAAAGTATGAAGAGGTGGTAAAAACCAGATTTCACCATTCACCCACCTCCCCAGTTCATTGTGCCACCACTCAGTAGAAGTTCAGAGCCCTGCAGCTCTGGTTTCCCTCCTCCTTCAAAACCTTCCTTGACTCAGCTGAAAGTCCCAGTGGTTCAAGGTGCGTAGCACTTGGCGGTTACATCAGTAAAGCACCCTCAAAAGCAGAAACAATGACATGTCTCCAAAGGGTAAAGATCATTTGAAAGTCTTAGGGGTCTCATTAGGAAAAGAATCAGTGATGGAACCCTGATGTAAATCTGGAGCAAGTGGGCATTTATTGCAATTGGGAAGCAGTGTAGTCTAGGGGGAAGAGCACGGGCCTGGGAATCAGAGAACCTAGGTTCTAATTCCGGCTCTGCCAAATGCTTGCTTGTGTGACTTTAGGCAAGCAACTTCTCTGTGTCTCAGTTTCCTCATCTGTAAGCAAGTGAACAGGTGTCTAGTTCTTTGTTGCCTTGATGCATTTGCCACTTGCTGTTTTTTAATATCACTTTTTCTACTCAAAAGGGAAGCCAGAGAGCAATCTCTCCCCTGAATGCCTCCTCCAAGACTCGCCATCTGCTGAAGAGCTGCTCCCCAATGGCAGCTGCTATTCTGCATAGTCAGTCTGTGCATCACCGGGTTTTTAAAATGTTGCTTCTGCCCTTTCTGCTTGTGTGTGCCCCATTTCAGTTCACCATACAGCAGGTGGTTGGGAAGTTTGTGCTGGGTCACAGCAGAACACTATGGTGAGACAAACTGTTCCACGGGAATGTGTCTGTTTGTTATATTATACTTTCCCAAACACTTAGTACAGTGCTCTGTTCACAGTAAACACTCAATAAATGTGATTAAATGAATGAATTGAATGTATGAAGGTTGAAGGGGTTCCTGAACTTCATGAGTGGGATCCTGTGCTGAATGTTAAAGTTGAGAGTGGTATGTAGGATACTCTGATAAAATGCTTTAAGCTGAATGTACTTGCTATAGGAGATCCAGATCTCAGACCAAAGAAGCTGGAACACCCCACAGTTTGCAGTCCTTAGTAGGTCTCCACATTGGTGTTAAGCATGATGTCCCAAATCACTACAATCTGCCATTCTCCCAAGGATATTCTGGCTTTCTGATTCGGTTTTCTCCCCATCTAGACTGTAAATTCCTTTTACGTACATAAATATGGTATTTATTATTTACTATGTGCCAGACACTGTACTGAGTGCTGGGGTCGTTACAAGTTAATCAGGTTGGACACAGCCATGTCCTACAAGGGGTTCATTGTCTTAATCCCCATTTTACAGATCAGGTAACTGAGGCACAGAGAAGTGACGTGACTTGCCCAAGGTCACACAGCAGACAAGTGGCAGAGCTGCGATTAGAACCCAGGTCCTTCTGACTCAGGCCTATGCTCTAGCCATTAAGCAACACTACTCCTTTGTTGGCAGGATAGGGGCCACCAACTTTTACTGTATTGTAGTTTTCTAAGTGTTTAGTACAATTCTCTGCACACAGCAAGGACTCAATGAATACTATTAATTGATTGATTTTCTATTTCATTTTCTATGCATGAGTCAGTAAGCTGTTTGATATCTAAGGATCAGAATTTCATGACAGCCAAGGGGGCCCCTGATAGCCCTGAAGGATCCTGAGGTGACATCACACTGGTACACTGGACACAGCATAACGTGACAATGTCACGTGCCATTTTGCACATATATATGCAGATTTCATGTGACCCTCATACATTATTCCAAGGGGACCCATGAGCTTCTCCCCAACTTTCTCCAGCACCTTTTGCATTCTTCTCCCAGACCCATACGATCAGCGAAGCCCAAGCAGCAGCAGCCAGTTCAGAGGGAGGCTCCGAGTTGAAAATGAATGAAAACTTTAAAAAGACCAAAAAAAAGCATGCAGTTTAAAATCAGGACCAGCGAGTTAGCCACCCTACAGACAACATTAAACTCTGTACTACCAAGGAAAATCTTCACTGGTGTGCAGTATTTCCCTGATGCTGACTGGCATATAAACTTGGTCTTATTCTATGAAGATCACTGAGTTAAGGGTTTTATTTTTCAAAATGACATACATTTCAGTTCAAATGGATATTCTAAAATATACTGATTGAGATGATGCTACAAAGGTCACATCAGAGATTTTATCCACAAATTTTTGGTACATTCTATTTTATTCTTCCTGTGAAATCATTACATTAAATTATGGTATTCATTTAATTCAAATGTTTTATTTTATATACTAAAACTGTTTCATTACAAGTATAAAAATCAACTACCATAAATTAAATAAAGTAAGAATATTTGTCTGTTACCCAGCTTAACTATAAATTTGTCACTATGATTTCAATTGCCTTTCACTGATTCTCTTCACCAGTGAAAAGTTTTAAATCCTTTGTGCTGTAAAGCTGTATGACAAGAAAGGGAAGATTTATTAGATCTTACCTTGTTATTTATAACAGTTGAGAAGACTCACAAACATCTCAGGTTTATCATGCCTCGATTGGTATTTTTTCATGGTCTAATCATACATAGTTGTTCATATAAATCAAGTTGATTTGCTGAGTTGAAAGAGTAATGCATTAGAAATTAAATAGTTAATTCTGAAGAATAAATGTCCTACTTTGATTCAGAAGACCATGGCTAAAGAGAAATCTCCAAGTGACACAGGTCAATTAAACATATCTGTGTAATAATAAGTCGAAGAACTCCTGACCGCTGACTTTAGGGCACCCCATCAGCTCTTACGAATCCATAATTTTATCCTACGACATCCAAATCACACACTGGCCCTGTCTTTCCTCCTGCTGGGAACTTCCAATCCTGCAAATCTAATGGATCACAGTTCTCCCCATTTTCAAAGTCTTCCTGAAATCCCACCTCCTCCAGGGGGCCTTCCTGGATTAACTTCTCTTCTCCCTAAGATAAATGAATCACTTTCTCCCTATCACCACAGTACTTTTTCATCACTTTTACACTTTTGCACCCATAACCTGTGGTCACTCTTTTGTACATATCGATTTATATACTCTATTATTTGAATACGTTTTCCTCTTATTTATACATTATTTTACATCTACTTCCCTCCATTAGATTGTAAAATCCTCATCAGCAGGGATCATGCTTCTATATCTACTGAACTCTCCCAAATGTTTAGTACAATCCTCCACTCTCAGTAGGTGCTCAATAAATAAAGTGGACTCTTTAAAAAAAAAAAAAAAGGAATCCACTGAGTCCATCAAATAACTTCATAGACAGAAATAAGGATCAAATACTTTATAGTACTGCTCTCTCTCCACTTAAAATTTTCTGAAAAACTGTCAAAGTTCCAAACCAAAAATTTTAATGTCCAACAAGAATTTCCAATATAGAGCATTTTTTATGTGTTTTTTTAACCCAGTCCCACATCTATGGGAGTCATTCTATTCTTTCTTTCTCCATTTAAGGAGTTAGGTTCACAAGCTCATCTAGAGAGCATGAATGCCAACTCTGGTAAACCAATTTGATCAATCCTAGACAGTGTGGTTATCTTCTAACTAGCATTTATTTGGGTATAATGTAATTTGAATTCACATTTTGATTTGCAGCTGAAAGTTTATCTCTGACTCCCTCATCTCTTGGGTCATTTTTAAGAGTCCTATTATATTACAGTATATTCTACTTTGGTGGAATTCCTGTAAAGTATTTTAAATAATAAGGACTTTAAGTAACAAGGATAAAATTGGAGTATAAAAATCTGATTGAATTGTGACAGTTTTAATATCTACCACTCTATGTGTCAAGATGGAATTGTCTTTTTTATTACTTCCAGTCAGCTAATGGTATTAAGCACTTCATGCAGAGCACTGTACGAAGTCAAAAATGTTTAGTATTCTAATAGTAGTGCTAACTTACTCTTTTATTTTATTTTATAAATAAAATTTTATTTTATTTTATAAATTTTATTTATTCATTTTCCAGGTTCTAAAGTAATTAGCAGTTAAAACCTGTGTCCCAAGCCCTTCCGAAACTATTATTAGTGAGTCTTTCTCACACATATTCCAGTAGCTCTCCTTTTCCTTTTTTTCCTGGTCTTACAGAGTACTTGGGTCACACTCACAGAAATAGGGAGAAAACGTTTAGATGCTTTAATCGATCTGTATGATTTGAGAGCCCACTGTATTCAGAACATTGTACTAAGTGCTTAAGAGAGTACAATAGAACTACCAAACCTCTTCTGAGACTTAGAAACAATGACAACTAAGAAAAAAAAAAGTTGGTGGCAAGGGAAGAGTAATGATAAAGTGTTTGCTTCTCGCTGACCTGACAAAATGCAGGACCCAGTATCAAAAATAGATCATCCACTTTAAAAGTAACACTGAACTTTTCCACACTTATAGTCCAGTCGGTTGTGACAAGGAGTGCATTAAGCATTTGACATAGTGGAATCTGGAGTCTCTGATATGCCCTTGGAAAAATCAGCCTGTCAAGGGCAAGGAGGCCTTAAATTACTGGGGAACCATGTGAAAGCACTCTCTGACAGTGCATGAGTGGAAGAAATGAAGCTACAATTTTTTCATGCTTGCAACAAAACAAAGCCTATCAGGTAATCTAGTACTGCTAAAATGAGTTTTTCAGTTTGAAGTCAGCTTTAGAATCGGTGCCGGAAGGGGCAAACAGGTCTGATAATGCTAAAACTTACTCTTCTGGGTGGAAAGGAACAAAAGGAAGAAGCAGACACCAAAAATCGTGATCAGGCACGAATCACTAATCTTGATCGCAACTACTTCATCCTGATTGACAAAAAGTATATGACACCTCTCTCTGCTCTCCCTCCCTCACCCCTTCCATCCCCGGGTGCATGTATGGCTGAAAAAAGTCATCATGATTCAGAAAGGTTGACAGAGAAGCAAGGGTCACCAGTGTGACCAGAGTGTTAGGCCACTCAGGAAGACTACGCAAGGAAGCTCTACCAAAGACCCGCCACCTTGTCAGTGATTCATCTCACTGCAAAACGTGCTCAGTTGTGTCTTGACAAACAAGCTTACCAACCCCTTCTTTACTGTACTGAAAAATAATCAGGGCAGTGCCAGCTTCAGACATCTGGCTGTCCTGGCTCAGGAAATATTTGCTTCCCCGTCAGAAAGTAGAGATAACAGTTATCCAGAGACACCTGAGGCTGTGAATTTTACACCAAATCCATAATGAAATGTAAATGGCATCTTACGGAAATCTGGACACGCATTCAAGCTCTAAACCCATCAGGGTCAGAGACTGTGACTGTCCAACCTCATTATCGTGTTATCACCCCCAGCATTCAGTAGAGTAAACCCTTAAATACCCATTATTCTTTTTGTCATTACAGGGTTTCTTCAGGGAGATCTGTGGCCACCCCTTGGAAACTTTGCATTCCCCTCCCAGGTCTCCATTAACCCAGGGGTTGCTTCTGAGTTTTAGGGCTCCTACCTTGAGCATTTTTCAAAGTGACCCCTGAGCCTGGGAATGCTGTGATTATTAAGCCACTGGCAGGACTAGCTAAAGTGCTTTTCGCCTGCTGCGGAGATGGCATGAGTAGTCTTCCAGTGCCGGGACAGAGTGTCAGGAGAAAACCGCAGATGGAGAATTCCTGGAGTCATGCTGTGGGATTTATTAGAATTATTCACTTAGAGTAAACTGGGATGTCAGAATTGCTGAAGTATTATTAGCCACCATGCAACACCTCAGGCCTTTAGAACTCAACTGTCACAACAGCCCTAACCTTACATCAAGTCATTCCCTTTATAAAGAATGACTCTAATAATAAAAATAATGATGGTATTTGTTAAGCACTTACTATGTGCCAAGCACTGTTCTAAGCACTGATGCAAAGAAAATTCTATATTTAACTGAACCCGAAAAGAGTATAAAATGTGCACTTTCCTACTGCTCACCAACTTCACTAGCTTACCATAGGTTGAAATTCTTTACAATAATTATCAATCGTATTTGAGCACTTGCTATGCACAGAGCACTATTCTAAGCACTTGGGAGAACACAACAGAATTAGCAAATTATAGCATTTATTAAGCCACTATTATATGCCAAATGCTGGCAGTAGATAAACAATAACCACATAGTCCCTGTCCCACAAAGTTCTCATAGTCTAAGAGGTAGGAAGAGCAGGTATTTTTTCTCCATTTTACAGATGAAGAAACTGAGGCCCAGAAAGGTTAAGTGACTTTCCCATGGTCACAGAGCCAGCCAGTGGTAGAATGGGGATTTAGAACCCAAGCCTCCTAGCAGCATTGCCCAGTGGATAGAGCACAGGCCTGGGAGTCAGAAGGACCTGAGTTCTAATCCCAGCTCTGTTACTTGTTTGCTATGTGACCTTGGGAAAGTCACTTAACTTCTCCTTGTCCTAGGTACCTCAGCTATAAAATGAAGATTAAGACTATGAGCCCCATGTGGGATAGGAACTGTGTCCAACCCTATTTGCTGGTATCCACCCCAGTATTTAGTACAGTGCCCGGCATATAGTAAACACTTAACAAATGCCATTATTATTATTATTGTCTTAATCCCTTTCGATTATGCCACAGAGCCCCATTACGGTACTAATACATTTAGACAAGCAGCAGCACACAATACTGACTTGAATGGGATATGAAAATTAAAAGCTTTTCACACTGCATTGGACTCTGGGAACTATAGCACTGGAAGAGCTTAGTCCTCTTTTTAGCTCAAAGATTTTCCATTGTGTTTATCGCCCTCTTAAAAGTTACTTAAAAAAAAACTGGTAGTGTTAACCCAAGAGTAATTAAACTTGCAATAGGTCACAGAAAACCAGAAGCCATCCTGCTTAGGAAAGCTTTATTTAATTAATAAACATCATGTCGGGCAGTGACTGTGCTATTTATCTTTCCTGGGAGGGTAGAGAAGGCAAGTCTAAACAAAATTTGACTCCTGTGGTGCTTTTAACACCTTTCCAAATGACAGCCATCCTAACTCTAAATGGGATGCATCCCTGCAGAGGGAAAAATGACAGGTGGAGGAGAGCCATCTGGAAGGAGAGAAGAGGCGTTTTATGAATGAGCCATTTGGGCAGGAAACAAATGCTTCAAGCTTTTTCCAGTGTTGCCGTCCTTTCCCCCTCCCTCCCCCTGAAAACTGCTTCAAAATTGTATCTAGGAGAACCAGGGGTGAAGGAGGGAGGGAGGGAGAAGAATTCACGGCACAGCTCTTGCTTAAAATCCCAAAGCAACTTCCTGACTTTTGCCAAACCAAATAAGTTCCCTCCTAAGGACTGTCTGGACTGTACAATAGGTGTCAAATTTAAATGCAATATAAGGTTTGGGAGCACAAGTTTTCCTGTTTATGTTTTTAAATTTGCTGCAAGTTATTTTAAGCAACATTAAATTAGACATTTTCTACTCCCCATCCCCTTTTCCCTCTTCTCCCTCGCCCCCCCGACCCTCAGAAAAGAAATGGGGAGTCAGGGAATCACCAAGGTGATCATCAAATCTTGTTGTCTCTAACTTTGTATGACTTTTCGGTGACTCATTCTATTTAGGTCAAGCACCACTAGCACAACAAATTCATTTGTGACCTTGGGACTCTGAATCTGTCTGGCATGGGAATTTGGTATGTCAGTCTGGCAAAGATGGCATCTCTGTCTGCAGGGCTGAATTAGACAGCTGCCACTCAGGATTCCTTGATAAGGAATCCTGGCTCCACAGGCACACACACCAGCTCTTCCCCCTCACAATATGATTCCGACATTTACTGTCTTGTCCTTCAGGCGTGGGATGATTTAATGACAAAAATTATCAACTGACCTAACACATTTTTAATATTTAGTAAACAACTGCAGTTGCTAAACAAGTACTGTAGATGTCTCCTCCTCTCTTCCCGAGCAGTAGATTTTCCAATTATTCACTGAAAAATAAATCTCAACAGATATAAGGGATGGTAATAACATGAGTAACTAAATTTAGTATCTTCAAGAAGGCAGCACCTCGTGGATGACTTTTTCTCTCGCATGACAGACATTGGTATCAATCCAACTATTCACTACTCTTGGTCACCCAGTATACCACCCAGTATACCACACACCTACCACTCTGAATTTTTCCAAATTCTCTTCAAAATGTTATTCAGTAACAACCACTGATCATTTTATCACACTTGAAAGGAGGTGAATTGTGTTAGAAGTTGAATTTCACATCAAGTTTGAACAATTTCTCAAAGCACTGTTATCACCCCAACACTTTTTGGAATGGTACTTGTTAAGTGGTTAATGGTACTGGTTAGAGAAGCAGCGTGGCTCAGTGGAAAGAGCACGGGCTTTGGAGTCAGAGGTCATGAGTTCGAATGTCTGCTCTGCCCCTTGTCAGCTGTGTGACTGTGGGCAAGTCACTTCACTTCTCTGTGCCTCAGTTCCCTCATCTGTAAAATGGGGATTAAGACTGTGAGCCCCACGTGGGACATCCTGATTCCCCTGTGTCTACCCCAGCGCTTAGAACAGTGCTCGGCACATAGTAAGCGCTTAACAAATACCAACATTATTATTATTATTATTATTAAGTGCTTACTATGTGCCTGGGAGGCACTGTACTAAGCACTGACATAGCCTAAATTGGAGGGAGAGGGATTCAATCCCCATTTTACAGATTAGGAAACAGGCACAGAGAAGTTATGTAATTTGCCCAAGGGCACACAGTAAACAGTGGCAGAGCTGGGATTAGAATCCAGGTCCTCTGGCTCCTAGGTCCATGCACTTTCCACTAGGCAATGTTGCTTCCAGGTCTTGTCAGTCTTGTCCTAACAGTAGCCCTCCCCCAGCGATAGTTCTGAGGAAGGAAACTGGAGAGGGATTCAGTTGGGATTCGACTGTAAAATGGCAATCCCATCTGAGGCTCTGAGATACCTATTTGCTATATCTAGCTTTTTAAAATCTACTAGGCATCTAACCTAACCATAATAAACGTTTAGATAAAATGAATGCATTCAGATTTTGAAGACGTTTTTTAAAATCATGAAATTCATGGTCCCCCAAAATTTAAAACATGTCTAGGTGCTTTGAATTCTATTTGGGGAATAAGGAATGTGAGGAAGGAAGGAGAAAGAGAAATGGCTTGGTTCATTCATTCAGTTGTATTTATTGAGTGCTTACTGTGTGCAAAGCACTATACTGAGCAATTGGGAGAGTACACTATAACAAGAAACAGACACATTCCCTGCCCACAGTGAGCTTACAGTGTAGAGGACTACAGTCTTGGTTCCATAAATAAGGCATGTCTGAATAACAAAAAACTTGTGGCAACCAGTAAAATATAAGTAAAAGTACTATGGAAGCCATATAAGACACATGAATCAAGGAAATCTATTTTTTTAGACCAGAAATATTACACTTATGTGTCATGAAGTTTCTGAAGGATGAAGTGTACAAATTAAATTAAAAAAAGAATTCACAACTGAGAACCATCCTGCAATACAACTATCACATGAAAAGCCCAAAGGAGGGAAACGCATGGCCTAGTGGATAATGCATGGACCTGGGAATCAGAAGGACCTAGGTTCTAATCCCTGCTCTGCCATTTATTTAACCTTGACCTTGGGCAAGTCACTTAACTTCTCTGTGCTTCAGTTACCTCATCTGTAAAATGGGAATTAATACTGTGAGCCCCATGTGAGATATGGACTGTGTCCACCCTGATTAGAGTATATCTACCCAGAACTCAATATAGTGCCTGGCATATAATAAGTGCTTAAATATCAAAAAATAAGGAAAAAAACCCCTAAAAATGTGGAAAAATACGTAGTCCTTATCTTCCATAAAATGTGATGATGGCATTCCTAATTAGTATTTAGTTTTACTGTTCTTTTTATTCTGTGAATGTTAACAAAAATGCACTCCTAATTCTAAATTCCTGTCAGTAAATTCATGCATTGCTAGACTTTTACTTTAAATTCATTAAATACGCAGTATTCAAAATAATAGTTTTCTCTGTTACACCCAATATGATTATCTGTGGTCAGCAACATTAGTCAAGTGACCCAAACAGAACATGAACAACAACAATTTCAAGGTTCTTGATCTCAGCCAACAAATGGGAGGCACAGTTCCAGATGTTATACTGAATTTCAGGCCAATGGAAACATCCGGTTTTACCTACTTTGTTCCTATTCCAATCCACCCTTTTCAAGGAAAAATAGAATTAGAGTTAAAATCTTATTTGTGCAATACAATTGTCCACAAATGAAATTCAAACTACCCCAAGCCTCTTGGAAAATAAAAAAAAAGAATCAGCCAATTTGAGTGGAGTTTGGGCTGATAAATCTACACTTGGGGGAGCGACATGGAATGGATTACAGCTGCTTGTCAAGACACCTCAGCCCTGGAGGCTGGGCTGGTTCCTACAAAATGTGGGAGTCAGCCCAGTTTATCATTCATAAATTCATTAGTAACTTTTGAGTAAGCTTGTTACGGACAAGGAACGTGTCTGCTAATTCTGTTGTACTCTCCCAAGTGCTTAGTATAGTGTTCTGCACATAGAAAGGGCAAAATAAACACAATTGATTGACTGGAGTGTTAGGTGCTTGAAAGCTTAAAAAAAAAAACCATCACTGGCCTCGAGGAGTTTACAATCTAATAGGCCAGAAGAACACTAACTAGTCTGTTGCAGGGAAATCCAGTGCTCCTAGGTCCTCTCACACAGACCCAAACTTCTGAATTGGCCCCAGAATTCACCTGGTCTCCTTGGGGCCCTTCAATCTGGGAACAACCTGTGAAAGGTGGGCTGGATCACTTGGATGCTTCGTTCAAGAGTCCCACCTCAATCAATCTTAGTTATTGAACACTTATTACGTGCAGAGCTCTGTACTAAGCATTTGGGATAATACGACAAAACAGGGTTGGTAGACACATTCCCTGCCCACAATGAGTTTACAGTCTAGAAGGAAAAGAAAAAGGCATTTGCTTCTCTGTGTTCTATGCTACAAGGGGATAACATCCTCTGTCATCTATCTGTATGACAGATAATTATATATTTTGAACATATTTACTTATTGAGTGAAGGTTTCATAGTTCAAATAGGAAAGAGTTTGGATTCATAGAATTGTAACTAATTTGATAAGCATCTAAATGATTTAAGAATGTTAAACTTTATTGAGTGTATATACCAATGAAAAAAAAGGCCAGTACAAGTTTCATACCACTTTGTTATCCAGAATTTATTGCATGTGAAAACTAAATAATACTGTGAAGGCTTGTGGATGCCTCACTAACTGAATTTAAAGTGTGACCATTTGAAATGTCTAAAGCATGATTTGTATAATGTACCATTCACTTGTTATTCAAGCACAGGACCTTCCAAAATGAAAACTATTGTATATAGGTAACAATTTGGATTCCCACCCACTCCTCACAACCCAAAAAATAAGAAAAAAAACCACCTTAGGTATACCTTCATTTGCAACCTGTCAGGACCCTGGAAGACATAAAGGAGGTAAAATAATGATCTTCAGGGCCTCTATTAGATTGCCAGGACCAACATCCCCAATCACCTACAATTATAAGACAGCTTCCTCTGCGCATATCTTGACAAAAGGCTTTATCACTAAACTCGTAACTGATCACTGACTTTTCTTACCACTCTTCATAGGATGCTCAAGTATTGCTCTCTTTCAGTTCTCACCTTCAAAAAAAGGTTTCTCCTTATCCATAAAGAACTAGTGTGGGTAACGTTAGGATACCTTCTACCATGCTTTAATCAGCCATGGTTAAACATGCAGACTTTCCACTCTTGCCAACACAGGGTGTTACAACTGATGAGTGATGGTGATGACGGCGTTTCTCACCGGGAATAATGCATGAGCCCATCATTCATTAATTCAATTGTATTTATTGAGCACTTACTATGTGCAGAGCACTGTACTAAGCGCTTGGAATGTACAATTCAGCAAGAGATAAGAGACAACGGGTGTCCCACCGGGGCACAGAGGCCACTGAACAACTACATAGGCAGAGATATTATGAAATGCATGCAATGATTTTTCTTTACATGCCAGACGCATTTATGACCCTGGAGGCCACAGTCTGGTAGCAGTTGTTTTGATGGCCACTGAAGTCTTCGCTGCCATATTAACCAGGTATTTTTCAGGATTCCTGCTGGTCCTGTCTACCTTGAGATACACCCAAAGTGGAATTTGGGTTGGAAATCTTCACCACTGATGGTATCACACCAATGGGAAGAACCAGGACTAAAACCCATATCTCCTGATTTCCAGAGCAATGTTCTTTTCACTGGGTCAACAGCAGGCTTAAATTTTTAATTAATCTAGAGATTAAAGGTACATAATTCTTTTGGGGGCGGGGGGATGCCTTAACCCAATTTCCTCTCCAAGGAAGGCTGATATGTAAATGTTTCTAATGGTGTTTAATCTTAGAAATATCTCTGGAAAGGGAGTTTCTGTATTTTACCTTGGAAGTCTACTGCAGCTGTATAAATTTTTAGAAGCCATAACAGGGACTGCAAGTCAGAGGTATAAAACTACAGAACCTTACAACAGAGAGTGACTCAGTAAGCCAACAAGTTGACAAGATGTATCAATTTTATATAGAAAATATTATTGTTTCTTGGCCAGTAATCAAAGATCCCACCCCTATCTAACCTTGAACCTGGGGGCACAACTTTTCTCCATACTGAAAACCCCCAGTTCAGTCCACAAGAAACATGTTGGTCCCCTTCTATTCTCCATTAACAACCACTCCCTTGGAGGACTCTTTCTCCCAAGTCTTCCACTACCATCTCTATTTCTCCTTTAAACTGTAATCTCATTGTGGGTAGGGAACGTGTCTAAGCTCTTAGTACAGTGTCCTGCACACAGTAAGCACTCAAATTTGATTAACTGGATGACTTTTTTAATGGTATTTGTTAAGTACTTACTATGTTCTGGGTACTGTACTAAGCATTAATCGGGTTGGACATAGTCCAAATCCCACAAAGGACTAACAGTCTTCCTCCCCATTTAAAGAAGAGGTAATTGAGGAACAGGGAAGTTAAGTGACTTGTTCAAGGTTACATAGCAGACAAGTGGTGGATCCGGGAACAGAACCCAGGTCCTCTGACTCCCAGGCTTGTGCTTTTTCCACTTGGCCCCAGTGATTCTTCACCCTGATTACCCTATTCCTCCAGCCCTGATTTATCTCCTTCTCTGCAATCTCACATTTTCTCCTGCCTTCAGGGCATCTCTACTTGGATGTCCCACTGAAACTTCAAACTGAGTATGACCGAAACAGAACTCCCCATCTTCCCACCCAAATCCTGTCCTCCCTCAGACGTTCTCATCACAGTAGACAACACCACCATCCTTCCTGTTTCACAAGCCCACAACCTTGGTGCTACTCTCAATTCATCTCTTTCAGTCAACCCACATATTCAATCTGTCACCAAATCCTGGCAGTTAAACCTTCACTGTATCACTAAAATCTGCCCTTTCCTCACCATCCAAATTGCTACAGTGTTGATCTGAGTACTTTTCCTATCCCACTTTGATCAGTCTCCTTGCTGATCTCCCTGCCTCCTGTCCCTTCCTACTCCAGTCCAAACTTCCCTCTGCTGCCTGGTTTATTTTTCTAAAAGGCCCTTCAATCTATGTTTCCCCACTCCTCGAGAACCTCCAAGTGGTTGTCCCACCACCTCCACTTCAAATGGAACCTCCTATCACTGGCTTTAATGAACACAATCAGCTGGACCCCTCTTATCTTACCTTGCTGATTTCCTCTTACGTCCCAGCACATTCACCTTGCTCCTCTAACACCAACCTACTCACTGTAGCTCAATCCCCTCTATCTCACCACCAACTCCTTGCCTAGTCCTGCTACTGGCTTGGAACTACTTCTCTCTTCATATCCAAACAGACCATCACTCTTCCCACTTTCAAGACCTTATTAAAAATCACATCTCCTCCAAGAAGCTTTCCTCATTTAAGCCCTTGTATTCCCTTCTCCCTCTCCGTCACCCTTGAGCATAGATGTGTACCCTTTAAGCATCTGATATTCACTCCATCCCCAGCCCCAGAGTGCTTTTCATAAATACCCATAATTTATTTTAGTGTCTGTCTCACCCTCTTGACTGTAATATTCTTGTGGTCAGGGAAATGTCTACCAACTCTGTTGCTGTGTACTTTCCCAAGCATTTAGTACAGTGCTCTGAATAAGCACTAGGCACTGAATAAATATGATTGATTGAAGCAGTATTCTGCATCCTTGCATAAAGAAAATGACCCCAGATTCTTTATCTGAGTGCTGACGAAATCCCAGAAGAGATTAAAATATGAAGGGAAAAAATATGAGGAAAAGATACTTAATTTCAAAAGGTCAGTGTTACGTAGGCACTGCCCAAGAGGTCTTGGGAGTTTAACTCCATTCATTTACAAAGACTATAAAACTCCATCCAATAGACGGAAGCAACCTGCTCAGAATTCTGGGAATTGGTCAGAGAACGTCCACTATCCAGAGGTGAAATGAAGAAGCGGAGGCCCATAGGTTCACTTTCTTGCACTGTGATTTCCCGGGACCTTTTGAGAGGTTAAAAAGCACAGGTCCCGAAACTGATCCACTGATTTATTTACACAGTTTACTGGGAGGTTGAGGATTAAAGAGGAGCTGAAAACTAATTTTGCAGAAAAATCCAGGGTGTGTCAGAACCACCTGTTACTTCTATCCAGGCTTCAGTGAAGTGAACGGGGATCAGAAATTAAAAATCGGACACCCACCACCACACCCAATAGCCCGCACATATACAAGATCATAAATACTGAGTTAAAAGAGAACACATATGTTCCTAAGATCCAGAATCAGAGTGAAGAGGAACACGAAGAGGTTCTATCACCATCATGTCACTCTCATCAAAAATCATTTCTAGCTTTCTTTCATAGCATATATTAAAACCTCAAAAGGCATACTAACACTTTTTTCTATGCAGACAGCTACCTATGAGACTGAACCATCGAGAAATACTAGTTTTTTATTTCTGAAAATACAGAAAAAGATTTTACAACAAAAGACTGAACTGGATTTAGTCATTTGGCCTCCAAAGAAATGCCTTGCTATCAGCAAGAAAGAACTTTTTACCTGCATAGAGTAGGTTACCTTTAATTTTGACTAAATTTTGATTAATTTTGATTATATTTTTAAATATACAAACATACCACCTTTACAAATCTTTTCTTGAAAATAATTAAATGGTATGTGGTTTGCTTAGACCTGAAATTCTCTCTCAGAAAATAAAATTCAGAAGTGTTAGAATAAAGGTACACATTTGTATTGTTTTTAAACTTTATTCTCTGAGTACCTCCACAGGCTGCTGGCTAAGAATGAAAGCAAGGCGGATTTCAATGGAACTACTACTATTATTAAATGCTTTCACATCATGGAGATAGAAACCACCGGCAATAATGAAGTCTATTGGATGAACCCTGAAAGCAACGGCTATTACTAACAGTTTATCCCAATGCAAATCCAATATAAAAACTAATCCAATTTTCTAAATTACAGAGTAAGACCCAAAAAGGCAATTAGTTAAGACATAGAATGTTTTTCACTTAACCTCTGTGTCTGCATAATACATAGCACCATCAAATGGACTCTTGAGAGCCCATCCAGCAGCCTTGGTAAATTGTCTGGGAAACACTTGGGGAAAAAAAGAAAACAGAAGTAGACCAACACGATATTTTACAATTTCATAGAAACATCCCTGGTGACCCAAATCTCATTCCCTTAATCCCTACCACAAATGTGCATGCATATACACGCACATACACACACCAGCACAAAATTAAGCTAAATTAAGACTATAAAATAAAGACAACAAAAAAACTACTTTACATAGTGTATTAGAGGCATGCAAATTGAGAAAAGGCAAGAATAAAACTGGCAAAAAATAATTCTAGAGTTTGCAGTAAGAATTTTGCCCTTCACTAAATTCAAAGAATTGTGTTCACTTATGAATACCAAGCATATTTTTCTGCCCTTTCATTTTTAAGGAATACGATAATATGATCTTTTATTTTTACAAATTGGCTTTGTAGCAGAAATGTTTTGGCTGGAATAGGTGGTTCCTTAAAATGAACTGTATTTAAGTGAATGGGCAAAATTTCAAACTTGAAAACAAGCTTCAGTTTCTAGTTCTTTTGTATTAAAATCCAACCTTTTATTGAAGAGAACATTAAAGCATTTACTTGGTCAATAGATCACTTGGTCTGTTGAACTACAAGCTAAAGCCAATGCAAGATTTTTTCAGACAGATGGCAATGATCCGTAAACACTTCATATTTCATTTTGGCACTTTTAGGAAAAATTCAAGCAGTATTTTAGTGACTGTTGTTTCATGCAAATGGTTAACATTTACTGGAAGTAATGCTACTCCTCTCTGATCCTCTTCTGAAGTGAGCTGGAAACATTTTCATAGTTTCCTAGCCATAAACAACTTCACTGTCAGCGGATTAGCAAAAGTAATTGGCATTTTAAATTAATCTTCCACTTATCCTTAACAATGTCTTCCCTGCACTGGCAAAAATAGAGTAGAGCTCTCACATAATTGTGTAAAAACAGCCATGGACTAAACGGGAAAATTTTCACAACTGTAAATTACTGCAGAATTCAGTCCTCTGCATACATTCATAAAAGCCGCATAAGGAGCACTGTCATAACTCCACTATAAAGCATTAACCATTTCTCCACTAAAAAAACTAAACTCATTATTTTCCACCACATTTTCAGAGACAAAATGAACTGGCAACAGAAGGATGTTTATAAACAAACTCCCTCAAGCTAATCCATTTTTTCTGAGAATTATTTGGGGATTTCCCACTAATGATTAAAAAAAAACAACCAAGAGCCCTGCCAGCTTATCATCAAAACCCCCAAACTGTTAAATGAGTACTTTTAAGAGTTGGAGTAAATTCTGCCCTCTTTGCTGCCTCCTTTCACTATGGCCCAATAAAAGAAGAGGTGGATTAAAAAGTGAAATAATCTTCTAATTGTTAGAGGAGAATTTAGGATCGATTCCAATCTGAGAATTTTCCTATTGATTTTAATCACACCACTGATTCTGTAGCAGTAATATTGTTCTTGTTATTTAGGAATTTTTTTCCTACACCTGTTGTCACAAGTCTCCTACAGTAAGGCAGAGCACTTTCTTACTTTCTGTTTGAAGGAAACACTGCTCCTTTAATGTGATGGATGTAGCTGGTGAAACTTCCCCTGAAAACTGCTCTTCTCTTGGGGAACTAGAAGCTAGACACTATCACACAGAAGACCTGCCCCTACTCTTCAATACCAGATTGCCCAAGATGAGTATTAGTGTTTTAACTAGTTTTGCTGTTAATTCAAAGGTTTGAGTAAGAGAGACAGAGGATGAAAACAAACTGTGTAGACAAAAAAACAATACCACAAGAGAAATAGAGAATATCCACAAAGAGAAAATCCTCAGAGTTCCTGAATTCCTCCTCATTTCATCCAGGGCTTCTGCACTATTGGTAAACCCGGCACAGCTCAGTAATTTGAGAAGAGAATGTTTCAAAGAAGTGAATAATTTAATTAGTGGAGACCCAAAGAAAGATTTTGCACTCACATTCATATACTAAAGTGATTTAAAAATAGAGTTCGAGAACAGTCTGACTTCACCCTTTAATTATAGCTGGATGATGAGCATACCCTACAGACAGAAAGTCACCGGGCATTTTCCTGAGCACATTGATCTTCTTATTTTTATAAAAAGGAAATGCAGCATGTTCTATTAATAAAACTGCTGTAGCCTTAGACAAATCTTAACGGTCTGTAAATCATGACACCCTTCTGTTGGCTTCCCCAAGTCTTTCAGCACTAGTCTAAGACACACCCATGGGTCACATGTAGTAGGGACATTTCAGAGATTATAGATAGATGAAAGGTTATATTTACTGCATTTCAATCTTATGCCAGATCACACAATACCACAGATGAAGCAGGGTGGGCAAACTTATGAAATATTAGACGGCCGTTTGATAAAAGGATTGTTAAAGTTTTGATGTGAAGGAACTTAATCAGTAAATCTTCACAGGATTAAAATTTTTTAAAAAAGTCTTTATTCCCACCAAATCACCTGCTTAAAAGTGCAGCATTTCAGCTCCTAGAAATGTAGACATGGGAGGGAGGACTCACCCCTAAAAGGGTGCTCTCTTCTGGAAAGAGAAAACTATTTAGGTCTCTTCTTGGGTGCAATTTAGCCATTTAGTTCCAATTTCATATTTAGATGAGGAAACTACTGCAGCAATGGTGCCAGCTGGATGGAAACATATTACACAAGAGAAAAGAAATTGATCAAATTGCAACTGAAATCAAATTCCATTATAATCTACTATTAGAAACGTTGCCTTTGTTAACAACCATTTACACCTACTTTTAAGTGTTCGCTCCACAAGTCCTGTCATTATTTAATTAGGCCAGGAGGAAAAAACAAAACAAACTTTACATCTTCGGTATCTAATTTTAAAGAAGATTCTCTCCCCCAGCATCACTCTACTAAATTACGAGAACAAAACTTTGCACAGGAATTTTAAACTTCTCACTATTTAACAATTGCATTTGTCAAATATGGCCACCCTGTTTTAAACCCGCAAGTTACTACTGTCATAAAGAGCTTTATAGCAATAGCCCATTCACCCCAGTGTTCCATTTTTGAAAGTGTACCAGGATGCTTGAAAGAACTGTGTGATGGCAGCCCTCTTGAAAATTCATGTTCGTAGTTAATGATAGACCCTCTAACATCTTTAACTTTTACCTCCTCAGTCCTAATGTTTCTGTTTAGGACCAAGAATTTACCCACACCCCTCTTGAACCCACAAAGC
The DNA here is from genome assembly GCF_004115215.2 of Ornithorhynchus anatinus. Lineage (NCBI taxonomy): Eukaryota > Metazoa > Chordata > Mammalia > Monotremata > Ornithorhynchidae > Ornithorhynchus > Ornithorhynchus anatinus. Next base: position 30,851,373 of record NC_041743.1, read on the forward strand.
TTTTTACCCTACACCACTTAAGGAGACATGATGTTCTGAACAGGAAGATTCCCTGTACAGACTAGTCCTGGAAACTACAGAGAAGATGAAACACCACAAAGAAGTCAAATCTTAGAATTCTACAAATAGAGGGTTCTTCTGGCTGAATCTTGGTGAAGTTAAATTTGATGGCTGGAAAGATGAGTGACATATATGAAGCAGTATGGCCTTGTGGAAGTCAGAGGATGTGGGTTCTAATCCCAGCTCCGCCTCTTGTTTGCTGCGTGACCTTGGGTGAGTCACTTAACCTCTCTGTGCTTCAGTTACCTCATCACTAAAATGGGGATTAAGACTGAGCCCCATGTGGAACTGTGTCCAACTTGATTATCTTGTATCTATCCCAGTGCTTAGAACAGTGCTTGGTACATAGTAAGCACTTAACAAATACCATGATTATCATTAACCCAACCGGATCATAAAGGCGGCAGACAATGTGCTTGTTTCCATTTTGGATCTTCACTCCTTCCTTAATCACCCTCTTCCACTAATTGATAATGTACAAAGCACTGTGTTAGATATTAGAAAAGCTTGAGCTTTGAATGGGTTTGCATTTGATTGGAAGCTCCTTGAGGCCAGCACTCTATACATGGTAGGTGCTGAATAAACACCACTGATTGATGGAACGATTGATCTCCATGGACACTTTGCATAAAGCCACATTGGTAAAATATCTGGATAATAAAGGCCCAAGATTACAATTTATTTTACACTATTCAGTTTATTTGGCAGCCACTTCCCCTGACAAATTTTTAAAAAAGCAAAAACAACCCATAACCTGGATTTGTCTGCTCTACCCAGGTAATCTGATTTAAAATGCACTTGGGGGCCTGAATTCACTGTAATTCAGCAGAAACTATATCTCAACCAGGAGCTCACCAGTCTTCCTTAAAAATACTGTGCTCCCTAAACAGAACTTGCAGTATTCCAGAGTAGAGAGAAAAATACTTTATCCATGTTGTACTCATTCCTACTTTCTTCCATTATTCATCCTCCTTGTTCAGTACACCCAAGTTGCCTCTTGGTACAAGCAGTTCTTTCATTATTAATTCTGCTTCCTTTCAGGGGGCCGTTCCCTTGCCTGCCTTAATCGTTTTTCCTAATTTTTTTTACTAACTCCTTAGTCCTTCTATAGCCTGCAGACTAATGGGTTTGAGAAGTGAGCTTCTAATTCCACCCCAATCAGGATAATCAAGCAGGATAATTGCAACACAAAACTGATTTCTTAAAAAATGCTTCAACAAAGCCTTAGTCTTTCAGAACCCCATGTAACAACTGGTTCAGGCATCTGCAGCATTATTTTCCTCCCACTTAATATACGATGGAAAGAAATGCTGAGAACCTTGAAAGAATTAGACCTGCTGACTGAGCCTATGGGTTTTATGTGCCTGCCTTAGTACAACAAAGTCCCTGGAAGAGCACACCATCCATCAACCACAGAAATACCATCCATCAACCACAGAAATACCATCCGTCCCCACCTCTAAGAGCTCTAATATCTGGATGTATAATTTTCATATTCCCTGATTGTAACAAATGAGTTGTGTTAATTATTCAATATTTAGTAAATTCAATGGTGTTGGATGACTTGCCAACAATAACCTCTTCTGGAATTAAGACTATAAGAACATAAGAAATGCCACACTGGCCCACTGGCCATTGGCCAAACCAGCTCAGGATTTTGGCTTCTAAAGTAAGCAACAGTGGGTTGCAAGCATTCAGTACCCATCCTCATAGTTAGGTATGCATTATCTTCTATCCCTAACTTTTCATTCTAATAATCCTTTAGGTGGTCCCATTTACTTACTTATATCCTTTCTTGAACCTAATGATATCTGCGGTATTCATTAAGGGTTTTGTTTTGCACCGAGGCCCTAAGCGAAGCCTGGAGCACATACAAGATAATAAGATTGGAAACAGTCCCTGTCCCAGACAGGGCTCACAATATAAGAAGTAGGGAGAGCTGGTATCCCATTTTACACATGAGGAAACTGAGGTCCAAAGAGGTTAAATGGCTTTCCTAGGGTCTCAGAGCAGACCAGTGGCAGAGCTGGGACTGCAACCCAAATCTCCTGCCTCCCAGAGCCCTGCTTTTTCCCCTAAACCACCCCAAGTCCCCAAATTTCCTGCCTATACAACTTCTTGTAGTTATAAAAAAAAACCTGTCTTTTCATCTTAATCAAGTTCAACAGACTTGTCCTCTTGTTGTGGGAACTGATGAATTATTCCACGTTAGCCTTGTTCACGCCCTTCATGATTTCAATTGACTTCAACTACATCCCCTTTCAGACTTTATTGTTCCAGACTGAAGAGTCCTTAATCTTTTCAATTTCTCCTAATACAAAAGCCTTTCCCCTTAACACGCACACTCACAGACACACCAGCTTATTTCTTTCTACACCTTATCCAGCTCTACAATCTTCTCTCTAAAATGTAGTGAGCAAAACTGCCCCTAGATGTGGACGAGCCATGGTTTCATACAATGACAGAACACCATCCTTTTTTTTGTTCTTGATAAAACAAATTAGAAAGTCCTTTTTTCATTTCCCCTCTATCTGAAGCAAAGTTCTAAGCAAGGTTTTTCAAAACAAAGTTTGTCCGACAAACCTGAGAAAAGAATATACCCCTTTTTCCTTTGTCTACTTGCAAAAAGCCAACCAGTTTTCATCATCAATGGTATTTATTGAGCACTTACTGTATGCAGAGTGCCGAATACCAAATAAGCATTTGAGAAAGCACAATGCAACAGAATCAGTGGGAATGTTCCTGTTCAAAATTAGTTTACAGTCTAGAGGAGATAGATAGAATAGAAATAATTCAATATATAATTTATAGATATGCACATAAATTCTTTGGGATTGAGGGTTGGGGAACTATCTAATGACCAAAGGTCACTTGGGAGAATTGTCCTTACACCTGTATCTGTGTACAGACATTTCTTCCAAATTCTAATAAAGTGTACTTTTTTTCCTCATTGTTCCCAAGAAAATGCCTGTCACAATTTGTCCCAGGACAGGGAGACTAACTTTGCTGTACTCTCCCAAGCACAAAGTGCTCTGCTCAAAAGTGCTCAACAAATACTATTGATTGACTGTGTAATGATTTCAGACACTTTCGTTGATCAAATGAGATTTACATTTAAAGCTCTGGGGAAAATTGTCTCTGACAGAGAAGAGTAATTCACAATGTACACTGAAATTATAATAAGTAGTAACACCACCACAGTAATAAATACCACCACAGTAATATCGTAATGCTCTGTCCACATCCCTCTTAGCTCGCTAAACTTGGCCCAGTGACCTCTTCACATTCTTACTGGTTTAGGCAAGTAGTACGGAGTTTAACTAATCACCTTTCAGGTCTATGATGTTCACAAAGCCTTGGGGCAGACATCATGATGCTTATGCTACAAATGGGAAAATGGAGTTAGAGAATTCATCCAAATCTATCACTGAGGTGCTGACAGGAAAAAGGCAGAAAAATCCAGGGGCACTACTGTCTCATCTTCTTTCCTTAAACTTTCTAAATTTCCTCTAAACTTCCCTCCTGAACTATCTCTTCTAAACTTCCAATCACTCTTAACAATTCTCCCACCTTCCGTGGCCCACAAACTTGCAACCACAGTGTCAATTTTGAAGCTTTTCTCATTTACCTTCAGCGTTCAGTCTGGCTCTAAGTCACGTCGGTTCTCCACTTTAATGACCAACCCTTGTCTTCTACTACTCATCCCCGCTCAGTTGGACTATTATAACAGCATCTTTCTGACCAACCTGCCTCTCCCCACTGCAGTCTGTTTTCCTAAGGAAGGAGAGAGGAGGGAGGTGACTGACCAGTTGAGAAGGAAGCAGTGGCACTGGTGGGGAAGGATAGGATTTTGGCAGAGGAAGAGGTTGCCTGCCCCCGACAAAACTGGCCCATCCTAGGTCAGAAAAACAAATAACGACCCATTAGTGTGAGTTCTGCTGGGGTCAGAAGGAGCCTCTTCTCAACTGCTTCTTTCTGCCGCTGGACCCCAGCTGCCCACTTCTGCCCACCTCCCACCTGTCAGGTCCCTTCTTGGACTTCTGACCAAAGGGGTCCTCCCCATCCAGGCCACCTGGGTGGACAATGACAGCTTCAAAAGATATGAACACCCCACTTTTTATGTGGGATATCTGGTCATTTTAGCCCAAGGAATTCCAGAAAATATACATAGAGGACCAAAAAGGGGAGAGTGCACTCTAAAGCCAAAGGACATTTATGAAGAAGGAAAAGTCCCTTTTCTTTTGCGGGATACCCTTACAACTTCCTGTAACTTTGTTGGCAGAAATCAGACACCTGATGAGAAGGGGAGCTAGGACGATAATGACTGTGGTATTTTGTTATGTGCTTACTACGTGCCAGGCACTGTACTAATCACTGGTGTGGATACAAGCAAATCAGGTTGGACACAGTCCCTACCCACATGGTGCTCACAATCTCAGTCCCCATTTTACAGATGATGTAACTGAGGCCCAGAGAAGGGAAGTGACTTGCCCAAGGTCACACAGACAAGAGGCAGAGCCAGGATTTGAACCCAGATCCGTGCTCTATCCACTAGGCCATGCTGCTTCTCGTGTTGATTACCCCTGAATCACAGTTTTTGTTCTTTGGTGTTGGGGCTCTCTGGTAAAGCTTGGCAGACATTTGCCTTATAAATCAAACTGTGGTATCATTTCTATGATTATTTTAGCGCATGCTGAGAGGATTACAACTGTTTATATACAGTACTCTTTCCCTATCCTCAAATGCAGGGCTTGCTTAACATGCATAGCGGGCAGAGTATAAAACCACATAAAATGTGTGGGTCAGATTTGCTTAGGAATTTAAATCAGAGTATAGGTTTCCATTTACACTAAAAAAAAAATAAAGGTACTTGCATAATTCAAGATCAAGCTTCTTAATCTGATTACCATCTGTGCTTTATTTTTCCTGCCTTCAAATTCTTTCCACCTATTTCTTTTCACTAACAGTTACATTTATTTACTGATGATCTAGAACTGTTTTAAGTTACAGATATTTATGGTAATAGAGGTAGCTGGCAAAACCTGAATTATGTAGCATCTTCCTCCTCTTATTCCCCTCCACTAAGAGATGCCAAGTCTTTAAAATAGTCACTAAACTCTCCCTGCTGCAGGAGGAGAGAACAGCCTGTCCGAGAAAAGCGATGGGCGAATGATCTTCCCCATAAACCTCCCTATCTTCCCACTCAAACCCTGTCTTTCCAATGTCTGTCCCATTACTGCAGAAAACATCACTATCCTATCTCACAAGCCTGTAACCTTGGCGTGGTCCTCGACTCCTCTCTCTCATTCCACCCACATGTTCAATCTGTCACCGAATCCTTTCAGTTCTATCTTCACGACATTGCTACAATCCACCCTTTCGCTCCATCTAAATTGCTACCACTCTGATCCAAGCACACTTACCCTATCCCACCTTGATTACTGCATTCTCCTCCTGGCTGACTTTCCTACTGCCTCTCTCTCCCCACTCCAGTCTATACTTTATTCTACTGCACAGACAGTAGCCCCACTCCATAAGAACCTCCGATAGCTGCCCATAATAATAATAACAATAATGTTGGTAATTGTTAAGCACTTACTACGTGTAGAGCACTGTTCTAAGTGCTGGGGTAGATACAGGGTAATCAGGTTGTCCCACATGAGGCTCACAGTTAATCCTCATTTTACAGATGAGGTAACTGAGGCATAGAGAAGTTAAGTGACTTGCCCACAGTCACACAGCTAAGTGGCAGATCCGGGATTCAAACTCATGACCTCTGACTCCCAAGCCCGTGCTCTTTCCACTGAGCCATGCTGCTGCTCTAAGGATGCCCATCCAACTCCACATCCAACAGAAACTCCTTGCCATTGGTTTTTAAAGCACTCGATCAGTTCGCTCCCTCCTACTTTACCTCACTGATCTCCTACTCCAGTTCAGCCCACACACTCCACTCTTCTGGCACCAGCTTACTCACTGTGCCCCAATCTCATCTACTTCACCACTGAACCTTTTCCCATATCCTCCCCCTAGCCTGGAACTCCCTCCCTCTCCATATACACCAGAACACCACTTTTAAGGTCACGTCCCTTCCAAGAGACCTTACCCGATTAAGCCCTCTTTTCCCTGCTCCCTCTCCCTTCTGTGTCATCTCTGCACTTGGATCTGTGACCTTTGGGCATTTGATATTCACCCCACAGCACGCACTTGCATATTTTAAATTATATCTCCCTCTCTAGACTGTAAACTCGCTGTGGACAGGGTATGTGTCTGTCAACACTGTTGTACAATATTCTCCCAAGCGCTTAGTCCAGCGCTCTGCACCCAGTAAGTGCTCAATCAATACCACTGATGATGATGAGCTCGAGCAAGGAGGGAGAGAGATTATACCCCGCTCTGTGCTTGACCTGATAATACTTCAGCAAAGGCGGATGGGAGGCCTGGGGACATCCCCAGGACATCAAGAGGACATCTTTATTCATTCAATAGTATTTATTGAGCGCTTACTATGTGCAGAGCACTGTACTAAGCGCTTGGGATGAACAAGTCGGCAACAGATAGAGACAGTCCCTGCCGTTTGACGGGCTTACAGTCTAATCGGGGGAGACGGACAGACAAGAACAATGGCACTAAACAGCGTCAAGGGGAAGAACATCTCGTAAAAACAATGGCAACTAAATAGAATCAAGGCAATGTACAATTCATTAACAAAATAAATAGGGTAACGAAAATATATACAGTTGAGCGGACGGGTACAGTGCTGTGGGGATGGGAAGGGAGAGGTGGAGGAGCAGAGGGAAAAGGGGAAAATGAGGCTTTAGCTGCGGAGAGGTAAAGGGGGGATGGCAGAGGGAGTAGAGGGGGAAGAGGAGCTCAGTCTGGGAAGGCCTCTTGGAGGAGGTGATTTTTAAGTAAGGTTTTGAAGAGGGAAAGAGAATCAGTTTGGCGGAGGTGAGGAGGGAGGGCGTTCCAGGACCGCGGGAGGACGTGACCCAGGGGTCGACGGCGGGATAGGCGAGACCGAGGGACGGCGAGGAGGTGGGCGGCAGAGGAGCGGAGCGTGCGGGGTGGGCGGTAGAAAGAGAGAAGGGAGGAGAGGTAGGAAGGGGCATGACATCGGCATTACTGTCCTCACTTTACAAAATTGGGGAATGGAGGCACAGAGCAGCTATGAGATTTGCCTGAGGCCAAACAATCAGTGATGAAGTCTGAACTAAAATTTCCCGAGTTTCACTTCCAGGGCTTTTTCTACTAAACTTGGCTCCTTTCTACAACTTATTTTGTATATGAAGACTGGTTCCAAATTCAGCAAAGGTAAAAGCAGATGGTTGCCCTCAATCAAGAATATTTACTGACACCTGTGTGCAGAGCCCAGTACTAAACACTTGGGCAAGTACAACAGTTAGAGGACATGATCCCTGTCCTCAACTAATTTACACTCCAGTGGGGGAGACATATACAAAAATACTTCCAGGTCTCTCCATATTCTCATTTTCCATTCTCATGATCTCCCCTTATTCTCGCTCTCCGAGACTCACCCCAGACAAACATCCACCCTATTTGGAGCACCTAACCTCTAAACTTTTCATCTAGAAAGCCCAGTCATTTATTCAAACCCCTCTGGTATCTCCTGATGTTCTAAGTCTACGCAAATTTCTGCACTTAACCCACTGCAGAAGTGTTTCTTACCACCTTTAAATGGGTGTCCCCTCTTCCTGTTGTAAGATTTAATGAACAGGCATTCATGTGTTCTCCCTTTCATCCTTTGTGATTTTCTGGATTCTAATCATGTCTCCTTTGAGCCTTCATTGTGTACACTGGAATTCTAATCCGTTCAGTCTACACTTATAAGGAAGCTTCTCCAACCCCCTGAATGCCTTGGTTGCCTTCTCTGTACTTTTACCGGCAAACAAATCTGCATACAGTGTTCAGATGCAGCTGTGCCGTGGCAAAATTTTATTTTGTTTCACTCCTGAAACTGCCCACCTTTTTGGCTTTTGCACTGCCATGACAGGTGACCAACGATTAAAGTACTATCAACAGTAATTCTCAGATCTCTTTCCACAAGTTGTGACTGATAGCATGGGGTTCTTGGTCTGTTATAGATTGGATTATTTTCCCCTCAGTAAATGTACTTGTCCCTGTCGAACTGGAGTTCCTCTGCTTTTTTTTTGGCTTATGCACTCAGCTTTCTGAGTTATTCCAGTAATTTAGCCCCATCTGCACAGCATTTCACCACTGGAAAAGCACAGTGCCACCTGCAAACTTGAGGATTTTGCTGTGCACTTTATTCCACCTCTTAAATAAGCAGCTTCCTAAAAAATTGGCTGGGCTAGTAAAGAAGTTTGTTTGGGCTGACATTTACACTCACCAAAATTCTATGGGGGTTTTTGTTTGTTTTATTTACCTAGAATGTAGTTTAATATGTATAATAAAGTTTACCTTCACTGATTATATGCTGAATGGGAAAGAAGCCAAGACTTAAGTATTATCAACTTTGGTGGAGGGGGCGTTAACAAATATTCTCTGGGGCTGGTATTCTTTTTTTTTTAAAGATACTTGCAAAGTTGAACTACATCTGTCTACAGATCAGTCTCACGGATATTTGGTTTCGCTATCCCAAATACTCTGCTATGAAATCATTTTGCTCATCTCCCAGAATCAGGACTACAAAATTCATTGCATGAGGCTCACTTCTAAAACAGGGGCTCAACTGAACCTCATGCTAGAAAATTCAGTTTTGATTAATGGGGGACCTGAAGCACACCCTTCAAAAATAGAAAAAAGTATCATAAATATTTCATTTCCACTGAAAGATATTTTTGAAGTGCCTTTCCCAACAACAATTATTCAAGCAGGGTGGTCTAGTTGGAAGAACACAGGTCTGGGAGTGAGAGGAACCGAGTTCTAATCTTGCCTCTGCCACTTGTATGCTGTGTGACCTTGGGGAAGCTATGTGACTTCTCTGTGCTTTAGTTTCCTCATCTGTAAAATGGGGATGAAATTCCTGTTTGCCCGCCCCTTGCACCATGAGCCCCATGTGGGGACAGGGGCTGTATCCAAACTGATTATCTTGTATCTTCCCCAGTGCTTAGTACAGTGTTTGGCACATAGTAAGCACTTAAATACCATTATTAATGTTGTTGTTGTTATTAATCAGCAAATCTCACGAAGAGGAACCAATTGAGGAGTACCAAAATGATAGAAAGGAGTTGCCTACGTATTTAATGCAAAATGACCTTAGAGCACATTGTAAGCTAAAGGGATGCTGGGTGTCTGGCAGGGATGCTGGGGACAATCTTGACTGATACATTCATTGCCAAAGAGCAGAAAGACCAATAAGTGAATAGAAGGACAGACAACTGAGCGGGGAAATAGCTGAAACGAGACAGACTTGCCCAGTGGCAGTAGGTGGGCAGAGCAGTGGGTCCAATTTCTCTCTCCCCCATGTAAAGAAATCCGGGTAGAGAAAGGGGACACTGTGTTTTTGACTGCAGTTGACAGACAACACTCTAAAACGGGGTATATGATCATTTAAAAGAAAAATCTATCAAGTGTAGTTGTCGCTTAATAACTCATCTACCACTTTTACTCAGAGGATTTTACAGGACTTTTCAAGGATTAAATTAAGCCTCACAGAAGCCCAGAGAGGTGCATATGCTCCATTGTAGTTATTGCCGGGCCAGGATATCGGGGTGGGGGTGCAGTGGTGTAAACGTACACTCTAGTGACGGTTAGTAAACTGCCTCTCCACCCCAGAGAAATAAAACTGGCAGGGGGCTTAAAGGAAGGGGCTGCCCTGTATATAGGGAGAAGTCAAGAAGCTGGCTAAATTGTCTGAAAGAGGAAACTTTATTCAAAAAAAAACCTGACTTCTGAAGTTAAAGGAGGAAGTTTTTCCTTTCATCTAATCACAGGATAATTTACTCATTAGGAAAATGCCGTTTTACTAATCCCCCAGGATTATTAACATATCAGTGAATAAAAAGGCTCACTGGAGGAGTTTTAAAGAATCTTGCCTTTTCTAAACAGAAACTGCAATCTAATTTTACAAAAAGATTTACTGCTAAGGAAAATTTCCAACTGCAGAAAATATTAAAATTTCTTCTCTTTTATTGATACCACTAATCATTTGCATTCCCTAAATTAAAACCAGAGACTCACAATAGGCTTTGCAAAGAATGAAGCATTTTGCACTCCTTTTTAAAAGAAAAGAAAAATCTCACCACAAATGCACACACACCTACTAGAAATTTCACTCTTCTTGGATTGTGAGCCCCTTGAGAGACAGGGACCATGTCTAATTCCCATCTGTGCTTGCTCTCCCAAGGCTTAGTATAGTTCTCTGCACACAGTAAGGGCTTAGTAAATACTCCTCCTCCTACCATGCCTTGCAAATGTACTGATACAAACTTATAGCTTTCATTAAAATATATTGCTTCAGAGCCCAAAACACTTCTTCATATAGCTAAAGGCAGTCACTTCACATTTACTAATATCCAGGGTATTTAATATACAATAGTCTGACAAAGAAATCACATATTCATTACCCAAATATTTATCTCCTTATCTTGTCTCACATCAGTTTGATAACTTATTTGGGAAATGGGTTTTGAATGAGTCACCATAGCAAAAGACATTAAAGTTTCCAGACTGGAAGCAGCAATTTCCCAGGTTTATAGAGTATGTGAACTCACAGATTTGCAGTGAACAGTTATTAACGGACTAGAGAAAGAGCCGGGGAGCAAAGAGCCTGGAGCTCACAAACGAATCTCATCCTTAACCAATGCAGAAAGGAACAGAAAAAGGGAAAGCAGTTTGGAAAAGATATTCAGAAAAAAAAAAATCCATTCCACCAAACACTCCAGAAGAATGAGTCACAAATATGGACTGCAGTCTGAGATTATTCATATTTTTACAGGCAGAGAGATGGGCTGTAATTAGACAATTTCACTTGACTGACTCCAAAGGACCTGGCCAGTAGAAATAGACCATTTCTCCCCCTACAGATTTGCTGTTACCTAATGGGGAAAGGGGTTGTGGGTTTATAAAACAGCAGGGATTTACTCTCTGCAAGATCAACAGGAGTCAGAGAAAGGGAAGAAGGGTTCCGTTTAATTGTATATTTCGTTTCTGAGGATTTTTAATCATTATTATAGGGATGCTCTGCAATGCTCGCTCTCACACACACACCTGCAAATCCAATAAATTACCAGTGTTTATCAGAAATAGAAAACACAAAACCTATTTACTGATTTTTTCGGTATCTTTGTCTTCCTCCTGTAGAACCCAGAGATAGAAATTGCCTAGACTGTTTGATGTGGCTCTCCTCTACACCAGCCATTATGACCACCCATTATGCATCGACACACATCTGCAGAATACTAACCCTGCCTAGGTGGCTTTGCCACCCAGATTCTCACGCCTGAGTTGGGATCTGATTTCTTAATTAAAGCAAACATTTCCCAGCCTTCTCACTGATGGGAACAAAAAAAAAAAAAACACTGATATTGGATTTCCAATAAAACACCCAAGCATCCATCCCCTACACCCAAACAGTTTATGTGAAAGGAGAGACCCCAAAACTCTATTCACTCTCTTCCTTGAGCCACTAATTACCTTTCTCGCTTCTTTATCCTCATTCTGAGATACAAATCATTTTACTTTTTGTAAACCTTCACAGGCCTGGATCTCCTACCCATACCATGGGTAAGTCAGCAGCAGTTTCCTCCGTTGAAGAGGACTAAATAAAATACACGTCAGCTGGGGAATTGTCCTGTCCAAAACATGGCAATTACTGTAACTGGTAATAAAAAAATTGGATTGAATGGGATGTCTGGCACAAGTGCACGCTTCATGCTTTTGACAGGCCTCATGAGCTGTAGATGGGGGTGCTGCTTAAATATTCCTTCTTTAGCCTCAACTCTACTTGCTCATTATTAGTGCCTGCCAAACTACTCCTCAGTTCACTTTTATAATTCAAGGGAACATTCCAAACTCAGGTGTCACTGTGATCTTCCCAGTGACAAATTCTCTATTTACAAAACTACGTGGTTACATGTTGCCATTTACACGGGAAGTGTGTTTTGAGCCCTGGATGGAATATTGGCTCTGTGAGGGGGCTCAGAGGCTCAGAACTTCAAGCCCAAGGTTAAGCAAAGAGAAGAAGAAATGGGGAAGACAGAAGGAATCTAGTAACATTTAACTCTATTTTTGATGAGAAAAAGAGGGACATTCGATAAGAACAAGAATGAAGGAAAAGGGCACATATCTGAAAATCTCCTGTTTGGAAAGAACCTGCTTGATGCAAGACTTCACAATCTAGTAATATTTAACTATTTTTTGATGAGAGAATGAGGCACACTCGATAAGAACAAGAACGAAGGAAAAGGGCAGATAGCTGAAAAATCTCCAATTCAGAAAGAGTCGGCTTGATGCACAACTAAGGCAAGAGACGTGGGGAAAAAAGTCACTGACAGAAGACACATTACTTTTCCCTCCAGCACTACTGGTGCGCACACAGTTCCAACAAGTGTAGAAACTCATTTGCCATGACTAATGAAAATAATGTACTACCACATTTCGTACTTCTGATCTCTCTAGCCGTTTGCGAGAAACCGATAACCGGATAGCAACATTTATCATTTAAATGTCAATCATATACTTGAAACAAAACCTGAAAATGAATTCATCTTTTAAAATAATACTCATGATCTGTGACTTTTCTAGGACAAGCTGAAAAGAGTAGACATTTTAGGATAATACACGGCAGCTAGAAAGCGTCTCTCCTTTCCATTTCTGGGTAAGTCACTTAAGCTTTTATTTTATTTTCGTGCTGAATGCCTCTTCTAATGTCCTATTAAAGATAAAGGAATTTTGAAGATTTTCAACCCCAACATGTGTATCCTCATTCTCCCCCAATTCCGACCCAAACTTATCAATTGTATTTACTGAGTGGTTACTGCCCCATGCAGAGCAAGCCTTTCCCTGCCCATTCACAGAAGTGCTAAATTTAACTGAGGTAAAATAAACCTTATCTCTGGTTCTGAATGCCTCAATGTATTTGCAAACATGTGAATCAATTAGAGGAAGCTACAAAAATGCATCTATTATCACCAACATCCTCTTCCTAACTTGCTACTTGCAATATTTCCAAAGTGCACACAGCAGCTTATTTGGTTTTCAGAAATCAAAGTTTTTATCTATGCCATGTTCACTTTTCTTTAGTTGGTTTGATTTGTTTTTTACAATGATCAGACCTGGGAGAAACGAGCCATCATCATTTATCCCATATGTTCCAAATGTCTTCCCATTAATATGCAATAGGGCTGTAAACTCTAGTAAGCTGAAGTGTGATAGTACTGTTGATGTTTTTGTGATAAAGCAAAGAGATATGATTCATTTTATCCACACAAATTCGAAATGTTTTAGATTCTCTTCAGAGAATCTCTTATTTTTTTTTAATTCTCTTATTTTTTCACATCAATATTTAGAAGAACTTTATGAAGAGATCCCAATATCTCATATACCCATGAAGAAAACACTCCAGAGCCCCTTGTTGGGTAGAGATTGTCTCTATCTGTTGCCAAATTGTACTTTCCAAGCGCTTAGTTCAGTGTTCTCCACACAGTAAGCGCTCAATAAATATGATTGAATGAATGAATGCATATGAACAACCTATTCAATGACACGCTAGGTATAAATGTGCCTACTGCTAAGTGGATGTAAACTTTAACTATATACCTGAGAAAAACTAAAAGAAAAATCAAGTTGTTTATTTCATTAAAAACATGCATTAAACAACTATGGCACTCTTGATTCCCTCATCTGACACCTTTATACATATATATATAATCAAGAACTTTTGATTTTATTTTCCTGATAAAATTTTAAAAGTGAGGTACTTCTAGTAAATGCAAAGTAAACATTCCATATGATTTGAAATAAAATGTTAGCAAACATTTGACATGGAGAATATCCCTAAATATCTATTTAATCATGTTTTACACTTCTCCTGAAATTGCTTAAACAAGTCATTGCTTGTTGTCATAAAAAATGGAACTTGTTTCTGAATGTATTCAAAGTCTCCTCTTTGTGGACTATTTAATGAACTGTAATATGTTAACTGTGCCTGTTCAGTGTTACTCTGGGTACAATATTGCCCTTTCCATCACATGACATATCAGCAACACTCTAGTTATACTTAACTTTTTAGGAAAACAGCCAGACCACTTAAAATGAAACTGAGCAAAATGATAAGGAAACTAAATAAGCCTCAGTGTTGGATATCAAATACATATTAGCAGCTCTGTACACTTTCCATCATAACAGATTGAAATGCCAACATATTTTATTAAAGTCAGGCCAGAATTTAGACAGAAATAAAATCACTGAAAATCAGAAAATAGTCTAGGAAAACTATAAAAAAAAACTATTCAGAATTGTTTAACTTATACAAATTATGGCACATTAATACTTCAATATCTTGGAGGAGGCAAAAATAGTCTTCCTTCCACAGTCCCTAAGCACTATGTGTGCAAAAACTTATAAAACAAATGTCAAACTGAGTCTTTTAAACATCCATTTGTGATCTCTGCTTTCATGGGAATTTTCCATTAAAATCTGGTTCATAGAATTGTCCCAAATAAAAGCTGGTGCTAAAATTTGAAGCTACATGAAATGTCCCCACTATTTTAGATCAAAGATGGTTGGGGCAAAGGACTGCTAATTATAATGCAAATATGGTGGCTCAGATGAAATTATGCAAACGCAGTTTCAAAATAACCCGATCAAATTGCAGTGCCTCAAAGATGGACCTGTAAGGCGTTTGCCATTTTATGCTTTCTCCCAGTAATATCCCAGCTTTTTTGAGTATGTCAAAACCCAAATCATCCTCCCAGAGAAAGATTCTGAAGCAAACCACGATAAGACATCAATGACCATTAGCAAAAAAGCCGTGGCTTTTCTGCCCTTACTACATGCAAATGCCCAAATCAAGTCAGAAAAAATGAAGGCGCTCCTTGTCTTCACGCTTAGGAGTTAGAAACAAGTGGGGGCCATCTTTAAAAAAAAAATCACACAAATATGTTTTGATTATTTTTTAAATTGATTTCATTAACTTGAGGGCTTAGTTTACTGGACAAATGATTTGTCTCTTCTGGGGATTAAAATTCACTTTCTTAGTGACCAATTTCCAAATGTTTTCCAACCTCTTCCCCTGCTTGCTCTCCAAATGCCATACATGTTTACACATGCACAAAAGTTGGGAAAATAATATGCGATTTCTTAATTTTTGCATTTTAACTCGGTGGCCCGGGAAAACGTTGTTCATAGAGTTAAATACATCAGCATTAAATCAATCAGACCCAATTTCATCATGCAAGAGGTTGCTTCTAAGGGGCATATTTAATAATTCTAAAATGTGTATTCCCTGTAGACTTAAAATAACCTTCATGCAGCTGTTTATACTTCCAGAGACCTAAAAATAATTTTTTGAAAACTGAATTACATCATACTTTGAGACGTGAGATAGTTTCAATATTGTGAAAAACCATGACAGAACAATTATAAGAAACATCGATTTTGTAAGTATTTAAAAGAATAAAGTAAGGGTTCAACCGACCTAAGAGTTACCACACCTTCGGGAGAAAAATCGACTTGCGGCAATAAAAGTTGGATTCAATTATTTGGGCGGGTCAAAACATTCTGAATCATTTCATAGTCCCGAGCACGTTGTAGATCAGCAATGACTGACATTAACTTTCCCCCATTTTTCCTCTCCTGACGAACCAGGCCAAAGACAATGAGCCTTAAATGTGATTTATTCCCACTGACTAATTTACCGGACAGTCTTCTTTTAGCCCAGTTCAATTCTGTTTAATCTGCAGGATGCAAACGAATTGAACCTCCTTCACTCCACCCTACCACCCACCTATCCATTGGCTAATAGCTGTACATTTTCTCAGCACCACTGGATTTGGGGCATTTGTCGGGTTGGTTGATTTCTCTCAACTATTAGACATCCAAACCTAGCTCCCACTAGTTTTTTAATGAATTTTGAACGTTTTGTTGGAGTAAGACGTGAAAATTCGCAGTTCCGGAACTTTACTGGAAGCCGACAGCAATCCACTCCATCTAGGCCTTAACACTGATGTTTTTAAAACTTGAAACGGAGAGATTAAAAAGAAAAAGAAGTCTAACACCAAAGGTCATTTCTCCTTAGCGCTGCTGAAAAGGCTTTCGACGCCTGTGTGAGGTCCCCGAAGGGTAACTGGGTATCTACCTCTCCCTGGTTAAAAAGGAAAAAAAAAATGGAATCTGAAAATCCAGCTTGCAACGTTCATCATGGCTACGAGACGGTAACATTAAGGGGCAAGTAGTTGGACGTTTGGAGCGTCTGTGTCGAAAAGGAGCTCCGGAGAGCTCAGCTTGTCGGCACATGGTGAAATGTCGAAAGGACAGCCAAAACTGTCGATCCAATGCCGGCCTCCACCTCTGCCCAGACACATTATTTTCCTTCTTGGGTCTTGTTGGAGGTGCCGTCCCGTCCCCCCTAAGAGGTCCCGGGAACCCGGAGAAAATGCCAACAGAGAAGATGGGGGTGGGTGGTGGAAATGTCATTTTCCCAGAGATCGGGTTGGCGACCTACCCCCGAAACGTCTCTTTCCAGCGCTGGGTACAGTGCTTGGCACATAGTAAGCGTTGAACAGAGACCGTGATTATTACTGACGGGGCGGGCGTGGGGGTTAGAGAGGCTGAAGATGCATCCCCCCAATGCCCCCCAGAGAAGCGGCCTGAATCGTGCAAACGTTGGCCCCCGGGGTGGCGGGGTACCGTCCCTCGAAAAGAAACTTGTCTTTGCGGCAAACCCAAGGGGAGGAGGGGGCAGGGCAGAGGGCAGAGGAGGAAGGGAGAAGAGGAGGCGGTCGGAGCGTCAGAAAGGCAGGCCCCCCGCTCCCCCCTTGCTCGGGCCCACCCCCTTACTTTTGGATGATCTGGGGGAGGCCGGCCTGCGGCTGCGGCGGCTGCTGCTGCTGCGGTGGTTGCTGCTGCTGCTGCTGCTGCTGCTGCTGCTGCATCCCTCGGTGGGTGGAGGGCCCCGGGGCTGCGGGCTGCAGGCTGCGGGCATCCCTGTCGGGGCCGTTGGTGTCCGAGGCCTGCTTCATGGCAGCGGCGGGGACGAGGCCACCCCCGTCCGGGGCGCGCCCTGAGCGGGGTCCCCGCGGTGGCCCTTGTCCTGCCAGCGGCGCCGCCCGGCTTGGGGGTGGGGTGGGGTGGGGTGTGTGTGTGGGGGGGTCCCGTTGGCACCGCCCCCGCCCCACCTTTCAGCCCCGCCGCCCGGGGGAGGGTCCTCGGAGCGGGGGCGGGGGCGGGAAGGACCAGCCGGAGAGAGGCGCGCTCTGCGGGGCCGGGCCGCGCAGTGGCGAGCGGCCGGGGGGCATCGGGCCCCTCCCTCCCCAAGGAGCCTGGCCGCCCCCGCAGGGGCAGCGGAGGGCAGGCAGGGCTGGGGGGGGGGACGGGGAGGCGGGGATGGGGGGGAGCCCCGCACTGCCAGAGTCTCCCACCGCCCCCACCTCTCCCAGAAGAGTCCCACCATTTGGTGACAAACGTCTCCAAGTCTGGACGGCTCCAAGCTCCACTCCTTTGGGGAAGGGGGGGGGGCGGAGAGGGGGGGAGGCCGGGTTGCCCTCCCGCCACCCCAAATGACCTTCCAAAGCTGGGGGAGAAGAGAGGACGGGAGGCCCGGCCCATTGGGATCAGCCGGGGAGGATGCTGCAGGGCACGGGATGGGGATGGGGACGGGGACGGGGATTCCCCAGCTGGGAAGGCGGCGGAGGAGGGCCGGGCCCCCCCGGGGTGGAGTGGATAGACCACGGGCCTGGGAAGCACGAGGACCCGGGTTCTAATTCCAATTATTACTATTAAGCGCTTACCAGGCGTCGAGCACCGCTCGGGTAGGATCCAAGGGTCATCGGGTTGCCCCACGTAGGGGTCACAGTCTTCATCCCCATTTTACAGATGAGGGAGCTGAGGCACAGAGAAGTGCCCCCGTTTAGACTGTGAGCCCGTTATTGGGCAGGGATTGTCGCTATCTGTTGCCCGATTGTACTTCCAAGCGCTTAGTCCAGTGCTGTGCACGTAGGAAGCGCTCAGTAAATACTATTGGATGAATTCCGCCCCCGCCACGTGGCTGCTGGGAGACCTTGGGCACGTCGTTTCCCTGCTCTGCACCTGTTAAAAAAAAAAAAAAAGAGGGGGTTAAGAGTAGGAGACTGAGCCCGTTGTGGGCAGGGTTTGACCCTGTTTGTTGCTGAATTGTATTTCCCAAGCGCTTAGTACAGTGCTCTGCACACAGTAAGCGCTCAATAAACTCATTCATTTGTAAATATAAATACGATTAAATGAATGACAGGGACTGGATCCCCACCTGATTAACTTGTATGTACCCCAGCGCTTGGCACGTAGTAAACGCTTAACAAGTACCATTATTATTATTAGAGCTGGGCGGTGATGGGCAGCATGAGAAGGGAACCAAGCTGGGCTGGGTCCTGGATCGACTCCAGATCTGGTTTGGTCTGGTTTTGCACATCGCCTCAATCACTCAGTTTCACCGACTCAGTCCCTGTGCCCCCCAGAACGGGACTAGCTCCCAGGGAACCCACCTTTAAAGAAGCCTAGGGGAGGGGGGATGACCTCTTCTCACTTCAGGGCACATGTGGTGTAACGCTTGTCATGACCCTGCAACATCATTTCCCTGACCTCCTACCCCAAAACCTGCAAACTCTGTCTTCAGATTAACCATTTTACTTGGACACTGTGAATGATCAATGGGCTGGCAACTTTCCCAAAGTAACAGACTCTAAAGCATTGTTTGTTTATCGGTTTGCTTTTGTTTTTTCACTTTGTTTTTTATTTTTATAGCAGTTCACTTGAGGGCATAAGGACAAAATGAAATAATCATTCAACTCTATTTTTAAGCAGCTTTCAACACTGCTTATTTTGCCCTTTAAAGGATCCCCTTTGTCACCCCCTTCAGCAACTGCCAATTTTTAAAAAAGGACCTTGCCTCAGGATACTTAGGTATCCAGCTACAATTTAATAGTCCTTTTTTATCTTTTAATTTCTACCTCTCTTCAGAGCCAGACTTTCTTTGCTCTCATAACTCTTCTGCGGAAAGACAGTTGAGACTGGAGATTGCTTGTGAAGTACCCAAGAAGGAAAGAGGTAAGTGCTTGGGGCCCAAAATTGTGTATCTTCACCTTACCCCCTCCCCATTCTTTATTACATAATCAAAATATTTGTTTTCTGCTTCATCCTTTCCAGGAGCCCATTCGGCCCCAAAGATACCTAGTTAATAACAATGGTATTTGTTAATCGCTCACTATGTGTCAAGCACTGTCCTAAGTGCTGCAGTAGATATAAGATCATCAGGTTGGGCATGGGCCCTGTTCCACCAAGGGCTCAGTCTTAATCCCCATTTTACAGATGAGATAACTGAGGCACAGAGAAGTTAAGTGACTTGCCTACGGTCACACAGCTGACAAATATTAAATGCTTAGGAGGGTACAATATAACAGTCCCTGCCCCCAAATGAGATTACAGTCTAGAGAGACACGAATACATTCATTCAATCGTATTTATTGAGTGCTTACTGTGTGCAGAGCACTGTACTAAGTGCTTGGGAGAGTACAATGTAACAAACTTATGACTGATTGATTATGACAACAGTCTAAGGTGTGAAAATCCAGTACTGAGGCAAATCGAAGAAATAAGGCAAGGAAACAATGGAAAATAACTCCCACTGATCATACCCTTGTTAGAATGCTACAGTTTGTTACCACACATTAAAAAGGATGCATAAAACCTGGAGAGGGTCCAGAGAAAAACCACAAAACTGATTAAAGAGATGGAAAATGGCTCCTATGAGGATACGTTAAAGGAGTTTGATTGTTTAACAACAAAAAAAAGCAGAGAGTCACTTAATTACTACATATTATGGTTTTTGATGGAGGAGGATGTTGGCCAATAATTCTTCAAAACAGTTGAGGAGCAAGAAAGAACTTCTTGACTATCCAAGTGATTAAGCACTGGAAACTGTGGACTCTCCATTCGTAGGAAAAGTCACTTGCCCTGGATGGTTTAGTCATTCACAAGCCTGAAGCAGAAGGCTGGACCAGATGATCAATCAATCGTATTCATTGAGTGCTTACCTTGTGCAGGGCACTGTATTAAGTGCTTGGGGGAGTACCACAACAGAAACATTCCCATCCACAGTGAGCTTATGGCCTAGAGATCACTCAAGTTCTCTGCCAACAGTGTTACAGTTCAGTTAAGAATTGCATTATTTTCTTGATTCCTTAACGGATCCTAATATATGACAAAAATGATTGTTTTCCAGTCATATCCACGCAAGGTAATAGATTAAATAAATCAATTACACATCCACATTAGTATTCATAGGAATTTGAGAGAAGGAAAGAAAAGAATATTTTGTGTTGATCCCAATCCCCATCCCCTAGTTAATTTTCTGTGTAGTTAAAGAATCTTCTCCTGTATTTTTCAGCAAGTTAGGGATTTCTCATTTTTTCCCCATTTGAAAATGAGGCTAAGGGAGAGAGCCTGTTGCTAAGGGGTGGCAGTAGAATGGGGAGAGGGTAGTTCACTTACTCTGGTTTTTATAGGCTGCAGTATGAGTCAAAGTTAATTACAGAAGTGAGAGAAATATTGGGTGACTCATCTTTAGTTGATAGAACTAAAAGTATAACAGTGAAATGAATGTCTGGTAAGGTATCTCTCTGTGGTCACACTAAAGAAAAGTATGTTCTTCCAAACCAAAACAAACTAGGAATCTACCCTAAGCTTATACATCTAAAACTAATTGTATTACATAAAAGTAGAAAATCTTGGCAGGCAATGAACATCTGATTCTAATGGTCGGAAGTAATCCTCTTTGCGCTACTCATTCATCTTTGATTTTCTCGGTTCATTTTATTTCAATATCTGGCCTATTTCCCACCTCTCAGTTTATCTGTCTTTTGATCCTGCCCCCTCGCAATCATTGACCCTTCTGATCCCATATCCCACTTGGTTGAATTTTTACCTGGGCTTCTCAGATCCTTGAATCAAAAACCTCCTTCCTTTCTTTCACATACAGTCAATTCTCTTCAAACCCCAAGAAGATACTGAGTGTGAAAGATGCTATTTAAAAATAAGGTGGTTACTCATCATCATACTTAGCCAGGGCTGAGGCAGTGAACTGGTTGATTGTTTATCTGGGAAAGAAATCAGACAGGGACTTTACCTTATGAAGATTGAGCACATAACCCAAGAGGATTCATATCTCTAACCTTTGAATTCTCAACTTCTCTGAGATTCTGTTTCTGGTTTTTTGCACGATGTATCTTTTGTGTCCTGTGCCTTTATATTTTCACTTCTATGTTTGTATTTGTTAGCCTAATGTCTTTCATGAGTCGGTAAACACCTCGAAGTCAAGGACTATGCTATATGCTTCCTTTGTTACTCCACACAGCTTCCCAATTGAGACTGTTAAATTACTGAGTGAAGTAAGGCGGCTTCCAAGCACAGGCTTCCTAACTGGGTTGGAGACAGTGTAGGAATAGCTGGATTTAAGGAGTGGAAATTATATAATTCTGTTCCGTAAACATCTCTCCCTCCCCACTTGGACTGAGCCTTTGAGGTTTTGGTTCTGGGGATTGTGTGTCTGAACAGTTCTGCCGTTATCACAGAAGTGGGAAGAGCCCTATTAAAATTGGTGGGCTGGGGTTTTGTCTGTGCCTCAAACCAATTCTGACAAAGTACCATTCTGTAGAATACTATGTACTGTAGAACATCAGTGTAAACTGATGGTTTACAAAGTGACCAAAGTATCACCAGCCTGATCCTTGCGGGCTTTGACCCTGCTTCTTTGTCCATCCTGCCTGCTCTGTTCAAGGAGAATTCCAGGAGATTGAGAAAAGTCTCCCCAAATCCCACTACAGAAGGCTACTTGCCTCCCCTGTTGTCACTTGCTAAGGCAAGTGATTGCAGGGGGAAAACTCACCCAAGTAGGATCAGTTCCAAGTTAGTTTTGCTTTTTATTCAGTATTTACTCTGTGCTGAGCACTTTACTAAAAGCTAGGGAAGGCACAAACATATGTTCCACATAGGGCTCCCTAGCTGGTTGGGCATAGAGTGTTAAAGACAGAGGTAGCAACTGGTTGCAAACATCAAGCAGCAGTCAATAAACCAAATAAGACAAGTTAAAGTATAGATCTTGGGAGGTGGGAATCTTCCCCATTGCTTCAGGTAAACAATCCGTAAATTAATCGATCAATTGTACTTATTGAGCTTATTGTACCTTGTGCAGGGCACTGTTCTAACCCCTCTTCCTGACCACTTGTTTGTCACTGTTTTAGGTCCCAGCATGGCTCTAAGTAAGGGGCGGAAAGGTTTGTAGTTTAGGCAGAGTCCATGGCCAGGGAGGACAGGCTGGGAAATAACTGAGAAATAATAAATGAAAAAGCACAGTCCACACAAAGACAGTAACAAGGAGAAAGCAGGTGGATGGAGTACAGGCCTGGTAGTCCGAAGGATCTGGGTTCTAATCCCAACTTCACCACTTGTCTGCTGGGTGACCTTGGGCAAGTCACTTCACTTCTCTGGGCCTCATTTACCTCATCTGTAAAGTGGGGATAAAGACTGTGAGCCCCATACTGTGTCTACCATAATTACCTTGTATTCATCCTAGCCCTTAGTACAGTGTCTGGCTCAAAATAATCACTTAAATACCCTAAAAAAAAAAATCCAGGTGCCCATCACAAGCTGGAGAAAGAATCTTTGGACTCCAGTCAGGCTATCCTTGGTCACAACCTTTCTAACGTTTAAGCAGTTGGGACAGGCCTTATCTCTGATGGAGGTGGAAGGAAAGGGACCCTGGAGCTCCAATGGCAGAAGGTCATTCAATCAATAGTAACAGAATACTATACACTAAGGCCTTGGGGGAGCACAGTAGAGAAAGTAGGCATGACCCCTGCCCTCAAGGAATTTCCAGTCTAGCAGGGGAGACAGACACTAAAATAGTTTATGGGTAGGGGGAAGCAACAGAGATTAAACATATGAACATAAGTGCTGGGGGTGCTCCATGGAGCAGGTCCAAACCCACCTGACACTGGTCCTTTTTTTCTTTCCCATCAAGAACCATGAGAGCTCCCATTCATTATAAGGAGCAGAAGAAGGAGGGAAGACAGTCCCAAAAGATCTAGACAATATCTTGGCACCCTTAGATTACCATGAGGGAATCCAAGACACCAAGTGCCCAAGGAGAAATTAAAGCTGTCTCGTGTTCTCGTGATGGATTCTTTGGATATCAGTGTAGAAATGTGGCCTATTCAGTTAATGGCAAGATTTCAGGGCAATGAAGTACAACAGCCCACTTTGAGATACACCTTCCAGACACTGGAATGTACCCCTAAACAACATCAGCATCATGAGGCAGATACTCCCTCGGCACCAAACACGTCAGCATTTCTCTCCGGCAAATGGTTTCTCTCATCCGCCGCCTATAACCTCCTCTCCTCCTTCTCTTTCACCCAGACTGTCCATCAGGCTGTTGGAGTAACAAAATCTCCAGCTAAGTTTGCCCACCGACTCACAGATCAGGTGACCATTATGGAAGGAAACACCAGAGTCACCTAGTGCCAGCATGACGCTTTAAGGATTGCAGCCTCTGCTGATTTCACTGGGCAGTCACGCAGCTGACCTTTGTATCGATGTTTCACATTTGTGTAGCACCTTTGTGTCATCCCAAACACTTGTTAGTCTATTTACACCCCACCCCCACCCCACTGAAGTACAGCCCTCCCCAGGAAGGTGGGGGGGTGGAGGGGAAGAGGAGATGGAAAAGGAAGGAGAGAAAAATTTTACCCCAGATCTACACAGTCTCACCCACCCCTTTTCCCAACCTGTTATTCAGAGATTTAAACATGAGACTGAAAGGGGAGGCTGAGGAGGATGCTAAGGAAACCAGAGTGGGGAAACTTGATAGAAAGGCGAGGTAAAAGGAGAGAGTACTGAAGACAAAAGCAAACACAGAGCATGCCTAGGACTTTAGCAGAACCACTTTGAAATTGCCCAAGAGTCAGTCTGAATTTGGATGGAGTGTCAAGGAAAGGAGAATACCCAAACAAATTATTTTTGCTTATGGTTAGAATTTTTCCATGAGGAAACTGAATTCCAGTTTCCTGGGTGAGGTTTTGGAGATTCACAGCAACAGATCCAGCCAGAAGAATCTTAGGTGGAGCCATAGAAGAGTGCTACTTCCAGCCCCGACTATTTCACTCTAATTCATGGCACTGTGTGTGAAAAATGTCCAGGGACCGATAAGGAATGGTAGACGACTAAGTTCTTAAATTTTGAAAGGAGCCATGGTGGGGGATTTTGTTGTCCCTGATCTAAGAGCAAAGCAAAACCCATAGAGCAAGCCAGACGAAGGAATGTAAGTATGCAGAGCCAAGTCCTCGGAGAATTCCCGATCACAGTGCCGGCCCACCCGGGGGTTCTGCTTGCTGACTCCACCTCGCCTTTCTTGCTTACAAGTGATACTTTCAAAGCAACGACTGAGCTGAGGGTGGTGGAGGGGGAAGAGAAGGGGATGACAGGCTACAGAAGCTGGGTGGGGAACCTGGAATTGACAAGGGACCCCCCCTTCCAACCTCAATTTGCCCTTCTTTCCCACCCCACATGACTAGTCATCCATTCAATAGTATTTATTGAGCGTCTACTACATTTTGAACACTGTACTAGGCATTGGGAGAATACGATAGGAGTAAAAGACACCATCCCTGCTTACAGAAAGTTTACAGTCCAATGGGGATATATACGATTGAGAGACAGTAACTGTGGTAGCTGTCAAGTGCTTACAAATATTAGGCAGATCCAGAAGAATCAGAGCAGACCTGTCCCACGTAGGGTTCACAGTTCAAGAGAGAGGGAAAACAGGTATTTAATCTTTACCTACCAACTCTGTTGCATTGTACTCTCCCAAGCGCTTAATTCAGTGCTCTGCACACAGTAAGCACTCAATAAATACCCCTCTAAGTGATTTTACAGATAAGTAGACAAGCAGCAAGAAGTTAACCGCCTTTCCCCGGTCACACATCAGGCAAGGGACAGAGCTGAGATCAGAATCCGTCTCCTGCTCTTGCCACTAGGCCTCACAGCTTCTCGTTGTTTAGGGCACATTGTGACCCGTCCGATGAAGCCCTCGGAGCTACGGAAGAACCGGCCACCTGGCTAGGTAGAAAGTCTCTTGGATGATGCTCGCCAAGAAGGAGGTTGTCATTTGAAAGGAAAGGGAAGCAAGAGCTAATCCGCAGGGGTGGATATAAATCCCAATGTGGCAGAGTCAAGTGGCATCAGGACCGAGGAATGTAAAAAGATATCAGTGGGGAGGCATATCTCTCCAACACCCCACGAGAGATTCTTCATTTACTCAAGCTGTCACCAGCAGGGGATGGCTCCAGACACTCTCAAATACAACCCGCAACCAAGGAGCTCAACTACAGAACATGATGTAAATGCTGCACTGCCATGTTAGAGTCTGATAACGGACTGCATTCCTGACTGGCTATTATTTTAGTCTCTCCTGATAAGAGAGAAATGATAATAATGTAACCTCCCGCCCTTCCAAGGCAGAGAGCAGCAGACTCTAATTCTTAGTCTGTGTCTGTATTAAAAAGGTTCATCGAATGGCAGCCACTGATCACGCAGTGCTAAGGATGGTTAGTCAGACTCCTGGATCCCTAAATATTGATTTATGTTATCATTGTTCTGTTTGCCTCTGCCAAGAAAAGTAATAGCTCACTATGTTTGTGGCTTTTTGTTCTTAATAGAAAACAACCTCACACCTCCCAAAATAAAATCATGAACTGCAATTGGATTAATGAGCCTCAGGCAACTTTTTAACAAAATGTAACAGATTCTAAATTGAATTCCATGAGTTATTAAATGACAGGTGTGTTTTGTTTTAATTTAGGTGTGTCTCCTTTCTCTGAGGCTTCCAGAGAGCCCCACCCCTCCCCTCCACTGACTATGAACATATGTCACATTTTATTTGCTGGTTTTCACAATTCAGGAGAATGTTTAAAGTCCATTTATGCTCAGACACTTCTAAAAAGATGGAGGTGATCCCAAAATCCAGAATTCTCCTTTGCAAAAATTTTTACATAACAATACCTTGAATTTCTAGATGGATTTTCAGAACACAGGATTAGAATGCAGGT
This sequence comes from Ornithorhynchus anatinus, assembly GCF_004115215.2. NCBI lineage: Eukaryota > Metazoa > Chordata > Mammalia > Monotremata > Ornithorhynchidae > Ornithorhynchus > Ornithorhynchus anatinus. The sequence goes on from NC_041743.1 coordinate 30,877,709, forward strand.
GACCAAGGTTCTAATCCCAGCTCTGCCACTTGTCTGCTGGATGGGCTTGAGCAAGTCACTTAACTTCTCTAAATAATAACTGTGGTATTAAGTGCTATCTACCAAGCACTTTACTAAGCGCTGGATACAAGATCAACAGTTTGGACAGAGTCCCTGTCCCAAATGGGGCTCGCAGTCTAAAGGGGAGGAAATACAGGTAATCTCCCATTTTACAGATTAGGGGACTGAGGCACAGAGAATTTAACTGACTTGCCCTAGCAACTAATGGAGGCAATATTAGAAGCCAGGTTGCTTGACTGCCAGCTCTGTGCTTTTTTCCACTAGGCCATGGTACTCTTCTATGTCTCAGTTTCCTCATCTGTAAAATGGGAATTAAATATGTGTTCTCCCTCAGCTTAAACAGTGAGCCCCATGTGGGAAAGGAACTTGGTCTGATCTGATTGTATTTTGTTTACCCCAGAGGTTAACAAATAGCACAATTATTATTATTGTGTACAGGGAATGTGTCTACCAACATTGCTATACTGTACTCTCCCAAACACTTAGTATAGTGCTCAATAAATATCATTATTTCATTCATTCGATGTATTTATTGAGCACTTACTGTGTGCCAAGCACTGTACTAAACACTTGGAAAGTACAGTACAGCAATAAAGAAAGACAATCCCTAACCACAACGGGCTCAGTCTTGGGGGGTGAGAGGGGGAGGGGAGGGGAAAGACAGAAGTCACTACAAGTAAACAGGCATCAATATAAATAGAATTATAGACATATACATGTACACATAAGTTCTATGGGGTGGGGAGAAGGGGGAAGAGCAAAAGGAGCGAGTCAGAGTATTTCAAAACCTTTCACATTAGTGATTTCGTTTTGCCATCATAACATTCCTGAGTGGTAGGGGAAGGTAGCCATATTATCCTCATTTTCCAGAAGAGGAAATGAAGGCTTGAAGAGGACAAATGACTTGCCCAGTGTCACAGAGCAGACCAGTAAGAGAGCTAGGTCTCCGCCTCATGTTTTCCCCAGTTCAGGCTACTCCCCTTCTCTTTACACAAAATGCCAGAGTAACTCAAACCTGCTGGAATTGTTCTCTTGTAGGGATTCCTGGCCCCAGACACTCTCAAAGGAAAGGGACCCTGAGGTGATGAGGTTTTTTGCCAAAGCATCACAGTGGCTTTAAAGGCTGGCAGAAAAGATTGAGAAAAGACAGAAAGCTCTCAATGACTCTCAATGATCATCAGCATGTGGAAATCTTAAATCTGGAAGCCAGTTATGGCACATAATGTTCCCTATACCTGCGATCTACAGCTATGCAGTTTAGCCCAAAAGTATATAGGTTTTAAAGCACGTGAACCACCGTCTGTTTTGTAGTAAACTGAGACCTCCAAACAAATTCCAATAAGGTCACATCTCCTCTAAGAGGCTTTCCCCGATTAAGCCCTCTTTTCCCTGGCTCCCTCTCCCTTCTGTATCATCTATGCACTTGGATCTGTGACCTTTAGTCATTTGATATTCATTCCACCCTCAACCTCACAGTCCTTATGTACACAACTTTATAATATATAATTATCAATTATTTACTTATAATTTGTAAATCTGCCTCTCCCTCTAGACTCTAAGCTCGTTATGAGCAGGGAGCACGTCTGCTAATTTTTCTGTACAGTACTCTCCCAAATGCTTAATACAGTGCTCTGCAAATAGCTAGCTAGTGCTTAGTAAATACCATTGATTGATTCTCTCCCAAACGCTTAGTACAGTGCTCTGCACTAAACGAATGCTAAATACACAGCATTGTTTGATTAATCTCAGACAAATGAGACTGGGAGTCGTGGGACAGAAGTGAGTCTGTTCTTGAGTCAGAGTCCAGGGTTAGGGGAAGGGAGGGGAACGGCGCCAGTCTCTGGTGAGGGGAGGGGAAAGACCTTCCCGTGTCCTGGAGAGTCCTGAGGAAGCAGAACTTCATGGCCTAGTGGATAGAGCCTGGGCACCAGAAGGACTTGGTTCTAATCCCAGCTCTGCCACGTACCTGCTGTGTGAGTCTGGGCAAGTCACTTCACTTCTCTGTGCCTCAGTTCCCTCATCTGGAGAATGAAGGTGAAGACTGTGAGCCCCATCTGGGACAAGGACTGTGTCCAATCCAAGGTATCCATAAGGTACCTACCCCAGCATTAGAACAGTGCCTGGAACAAAGTAAGTACTTAAATACCACAAATATTATCATTATGGAGATTGTCAGACTGTCAGCTCCATGGGGCGGAGAATGCATCTACCAACTCTTGTATTTTATTCTCCCAAGCGCTTAGTACAGAGCTCTGTACATACTAAGTGCTTAATAAATACAATTAAATGAATGAAGTGAGATTAGGAACTCTGATTCTCCCTATCAAGCTGCTAGTTTCAAATGGAGAAATGCTCACAGAGCCTGAAATGAACTAAGCAGATGCTTCAGATCCAGAGATTTCCTTGGATGCACAGATCCTTCAGACAAGTGAGGGGGAAGCTGTAAGTTCATTGATGCTATTTATGCTCTTCCTTTTTGGCCTGGCTCACAGCTGCCTCTACATGGTTTTCCTACGCTCCTAGGATTCAGCTCTGAGAGGAGAAGGGAGGAGGTGTGGGGGGGAGGAGAAGAGAGGCAGGAAAGTAGTGTGAAAAGCCACTCGAGGTCAGGGCTTTTTTACCTTGGCTAGAGTGAGCAGGCGGCCCAGTGTGGTTATACTGTCGTGTTTTGGAGGGTTCTGTCACTTATCTGATAAGTCAGTGGAGGGTCCATTAGGGACCCACTTTCAGCCAGGATGGCATGAAAGCGGATGCCTCTGTGGCAGTGCCACAGCAGTAGGGAAAAGGAAGTGGAGCAGAGGAAATGGCATAGCCTAGTGGAAAGAGCACAGGCCTGGAATTCAGAAGACCTGGATTCTAAACCCGGCTCTGCCACTTGCCTACTGTTTGACCTTGGGCAAGTCACTTAACTTCTCCGTGCCTCAGTTTCCTCATCTGTAAAATGGGGATTGAATACCTGTTTTCCCCACCGACTTAGACTGTGAGTTACATACAGGACAGGAACTGTGTCCGATTTGATTATCTGGCATCTACTTTAGTGCCAAGCACATAGTAAATCCCAAGTCACCTTCACTTCTCTGGGCCACAGTTACCTCATCTGAAAGATGGGGATTAAGACTGAGCGATAGGTGGGACAGGGACTGTGTCCAGCCCAATTACCATATATCTGCCCCAGCACTTGGTAATAATAATAATGATAATTATGGTACTTATGTGCTTACTATGCACCAGGCACTGTACTAAGCACGAGGTGGATACAGGCAACTTGGGTTGGACACAGTCCCCGTCCCATGTGCGGCTCACAGTCTCATCTCCATTTTACAGATGAGGTAACAGGCAGAGAGAAGTGAAGTGACTTGGCCAAGGTCACACAGCAGACAAATTGCAGAGCCAGAATTAGAGAGCCCATGACCTTCTGACTCCCAGGTCTGTGCTCTATCTGCTACACCATGCTGCTTTTCTAGTAGTACAGTGCCTCTTACATAGTAAGCATTTAACAAATACAATAATCCTTATTTATCCACAATTATCATCATTATGTTGAGCTTCCTCTTCCTCATCTGCCTTCTCTTCCCCAGCCAAAATAGGTGCTGTCCTCAAGGTGCAGAGAGAAACTGAGTCTAGTCTTAGCTTCTCTGTGCTTCAGTTTCCACATCTGTAAAATGGGGGATTGAATACCTGTTCTCCCTCCAACTTAGACTATGAGCATCAGGTGGAACAGGGACTGGGTCTCACCTGACAGTCTTGTATCTATCCCAGGGCTTAGTACAGTGCTTAGAACAGCATATAATAAGGGCTTAGTACAACAATTATTATCATCATTATTATTCCTCCTACATCCATTACTGCTGCTGTTGCCAACACTGCCAAGGCAGGACTGGACCCATTCAGGAACCAGGCATGAGTGGGAGTTTCCATGCTGCTCAGAATGATGTAATTCTGGCCTTTCCAGAAACTCCTATGCCTGTACAGCCCCAGGGAAGCCCAGTCCAGCTAGGCCTGCCACTATTTTTGCCCAGAAGTGGCAGAAGAGACTGACTTTTCCCCTCTTCCCTTCCCTTTCTGATCTCAATCCCTCTTTCTGGAGGCCCTGCCCCATTCTACCTGTGTCCCCTGAACTTCAGGAGGAGAAAAGTGGAAATTGGATGGATTTGAGTTAGCTAGTACCTCAAGAGTAAGCACCTGCCCTGCCAAACACTTCTCTATGACCAAAAGGGTATGTTGAGCTAGAATCACAGTTCCCAACTTTTGAGTGCAGGAGTGAAAAAGGAGTGGGGATTTTGGTGGGGATGAGGACTGTGAAGAAACAGATTCCCAGAACTAACAGGCCAGAAAGTCACAATTTGGGGTCTTTTTTAGGCATGATTTTAAATTCTCAAGTCTTGTCAGGGACCTGGAATGAGCATGCCTTGGAAGTTAAGCTCAGGCAGCTGTGAGGGTGATTATCCCCTTCCCCCACATGGTTTGGGCACCTATGGCCAGGAGTGTTAATGAAGGGAGGGAAAAATAAACCACCCCACCCTATTTCCACATGTTCAAATTATTTCCAGGGGGCTTAGAGCCCTGTCAGTCACTGGGATTTGTGGGGTGAGCAGAGCTAGTAAAAGTTTAATTGCTCAGCAACATAAAGCCCAGAAGCCCAATGCAACATTTACCAAAAAAATGCCTGACAAGTCAAGTTGACTTTCATCTCCAGCCCCCTGGGAGAGTGTGAATCTCCCTGACCAAAGGGGCCAGATGTTCCTTTTCTCAGTGACCCCAATAAATGTATCAATATGATTTGTTTTGCCTTTGATAAGAATTTCTGCTCTGAAACTGCTAGAAGCTAGGGCTGCTGGGGGGGCGGGGGGGGGGGGGGGGGGCGAGGGGGAGGGGCGCACAACAGTGGCCAATTACTGTGCTTCTAGGGTAAAAAGCACTGGCTGTTACTGCCGTCTCCTGTCTCCCAGCACGGCTGAGGCCATTCGGATATCTCCTACATCATCTTAAATGGCTCATGTCTCAAAAGAGCAACGCTGGGCTATCCCCACCTGTTTCTCCCTTCATATTTATTCAGATAGTCACATAGAACATAGTCCATTTCCCAGGGGCTATTGATCTAAGAGAAGTGGCTTGACCTAGAGGAGTGGAGAGAGAACAGGCCTGGGAAGTCAGAAGAACCTGGGTTCTAATCCCAGTTCTGCCATATATCCACTGTGTGACCCTGGGAAAGTCACTTCACTTCTCTGTGCCTCAGGGCCCTCATCTGTAAAATGGGGAAGAGTGTGAACGCCATGTGGGACATGGAATGTGTCCAACCTGATTAGCTTGTACCTACGCCAGTGCTTAGTACAATGCCTAGCACATGGTAAGCACTTAACAAATACCATAAAAAAAGGAGAATGGGAATCAGATCCTTATTTGACAGATGGCAAAAACAGAGAGGTTGTTAAAATAACAGTAGTAGTTATTCTAGGCAAAACACCATTAAAGTTCTGGAAAAGAATATATGAATATGATAGAGGCCTGGTCCCTGGATTCCAAGAATTAGGGAAGAGAGGGCTAGCAAAGACATAGAAATAGAAGGACCAAAGATAATGACAAACATGAAAGGACTTGAGTGACTTGCCCAAAGACACATAGGCCATTGGCAGAGCTGGGACTAAAACCTGGTCTTCTGGTTTCAAGTCCCAGGCTCTTCCTTTAAGCATATTGCCATGCCTTACTACATCAACAGCTGAATTGAGTTCCTGCCACATGTAGAACACTGTATTAGACACCATGGGTGTTATAAATGAAAGCAAGTCATAGACTTTGCCCTTAAACTGCATATAGCTAGGGAGTAAAACTCTGATTTGGTATCTTTTTTTTTTTCCAATGGTATTTGTTAAGTGCTTACTTTGTGCCAGACATTGTACTGTGTACTGGGGTAGAAACAAGCTAAATCGGTTAGCTCCCATATGGGGCTCAAAATCTTAATCCCCATTTTACAGATGAGGGAACTGAGGCACAGAGAAGTGAAGTGACTTGCCCAGGGTCACGCAACAGACAAGTGTCAGAGTCAGGATTAGAACCCAAGTCCTTCTGACCCCCAGGTCCGTGCTCTATCCACTTGGTTTGAGTAGCTTCCAAGAGCTGAGGCACTTCAGGCTAGAGAGAAGTTTAGGGTAGTTATTTATCTGTTTTGCAGCTGGCCTGTCCTGACGGGTGTGGATAGGCATGAACTGCCACCATATTTGGTATTTTTATTTTAAGCACCTAGCTACCCACCATCTTAGCTCCTGCCACTGAGTTCTGTGGCTGAGCAGTGGTGCCCCGCTCCCAGGGACCTGCCAGAGAAATGCAAAGGCCCTGGAGCGAGGAGGTGAGGTGAACAGGAGTCCCCCATAGAGAAAAGTGTAGCTTCCTGGAACTCAGGCTGAGGAGGAGAAATGCAGGCCCAGCTCAAGGTGGGAAGAGGTAGGGGGATGGGGGCACCCCTTCCTGGCTTGGGCCTCAGAAAGCCCTACTAGACTCCAACTAGAGGCCGGAGCTGGAGTGGAGGCCAATCCCTTGCACATGCGGGACCGGTGACCGGTGGCCGTCACACTGTGTGGGCATCAGCTCAAGCCTGTGTGGACCCTCTAAAACCCCACGGTCCACTCCAAACAACTGTGCACCTACAGCCCTCTCCCCTGTGTTCCTTTATAGAGAGGGGGTCGGACCTGACCAGAAGAATGTGGGGTACCAGGCCAGATTCAGCTTCCTTGTGCCTAGTTTAGGCTGCTCACCTCCTCATTTTACCCTGAAATCTGTGGCTGCTAGCTGGAATTCCAGTCTCTTGGCTTTCCCGAAACATAGTAAGTCTTTGTCCAATCAGTTGTAAGCATTCTGTCTTCCCTGCTTCAGCAGACCTCTGAGGATGACACCACCGTGCTTACTCCAGGGAAGAGACCAGGTCCTAGAAGCAAGGCAGAAAACTGAGTCTCAGTTTCTTCCCATGGCAGAATTCCCCAGAGGTCAGAGACAGCAGTTAAGTTTGGAGAGCCGGTAAAATTGGTTGAGACCTGGTACAGTGGGGAGGGTGATTTTCATCACTAGAGAATATTTGTCACTACTGGGGACTCAGCAACAATATGGGTGTAAAGACACTAAGTCCTCAACCTTCCAGTGCCCTACAGACAGAATTTCATCTCCCGCTAATTCCCTCAACCCCTATCGATTCCCTCCCTGCCTGACAAACCTGTGGCTCCGCTGTCCCTTTCCCATCTGCTCCTTCTACCCTAGTCCCTGGCCCACCCTCCCAGATAGATCTTCCAGTCCAAGGGAACATCTTGGGGTACAAATCAGAACCCTAAGAAGGCTCAGCTCTCTTCCACTGGACAGAACATCAGACAAAGGCAACGGTACCAGCTCCTCTTCAGTTTTGCCGACAGATCTCAGACAGGACGTTTAAGTTCTCCATTCCTTCTCCCTTGTCATAAAGGGATGGTTTTCTCACCCATGTCTACCCATCCTCTTCTGGCCTTGCAGGGAAGACATCTGAAAGTCACTTGGAGTTCCACGTAGACGGTAGAGTCTGAAAAACAGTAAAGGGTCTCCAGAATGAATACAGAGCATTTTTCCCTCACCCAGTTGCCCTTATCAATTATAAGGAACATAGGGTGGGGATGAGAGGGAGAGCAACAGGAGTTCCCTAGGGCAGATTCATCCCCTTTCTCAACTCCCAGTGAAGGGCAGAGACTTGGGCCGTGGCTGGCTATGCGACGGAGCTGACACGCCAGCTGGGGGGCGGATACAGAAGACAGATGGCCCAATTCATCATAGCCCCGAAATAAAAAAGCCGTTCCAAGCATTACGGGCCCGGCGACGATTGTAAATTCCACAGCCCTGGCTCAGGGCCAGACCAGTCCCACCACCCCAATCCACTACTGGGATCGTGCCGATCCCCAATGAGTTGAGGAAATCACTGCCATACCACTTCTTTTCCCAGGACTTGGTCCGTCAAGTCACCTCCCAATGCACGGCGGGGGGAGGGTGGCCGGAGGAGGAATGGGGGAGAGGGGAAGGATAGAAAAAATCAACATGCTAACAGGCGGCTGACACTGTTGGGTGATTAACGGTAATAGGTTAGAGGGTCCGCATTTCCTCCTTATCGGGATTTCACGCTATGGGCTTCCGGCACTAGAGGTTTGAACTCACAATGATAGAACCACCATTCCATCACAGGCCAGGCTCTCTTGAGGGCCGTTAGCTGAAAATAGCAGCTGGGGTCTCCGGCCCTGGGCCAATCAAGAACCTCCATCTCCACAAACCAGAAAACTCAAAACCAGACCAAGGCTGCGGGCCCAAGACTGCCTTCAGGTCTGTGAAAAGATCATCCCCAAATAATTCCTCAGAAGGTCGGCCCAGGGCTTGGTCTCGTGGAAATGCTCAGTAGATCCTCCAGTGTCGTGATGATGAGTCTCCCACCCAGAGCGGCCTCTCAGTCCTAGGGAAGTGGACGAAGCAATGTGGCCATAGTAAGTCAACTGCTTGAGTTGCCAAATCTGCCACACAACAAATACAGACAGTAGAAAGATAAACGACAACTCTCAGCATTTGCAGATGGTATCTTTTGTATCCTTTCTTTGCCTGCCAAGTCCTGAGTTCAGGATTCCCATTGTCCCTTACTCTCCCTGCCCCCTTCCCCCACCCCACACAATGCCCCAGCTACTGAAAAGCCACCCAGTCTCACCCCACCCTCAGTCTATTCCCTAACAAAACCTCAAAGATGCCCAGGACTCCTCCCTCTTCCTCTTCTCTTTTTATACTCAAAATGAGCCCAGATCGAAAAATGCTGGCTCCTGGGAACACTGTCCCTCTGATTTTCCAGGGGGGGTGGGGTTATGGTATTTGTTAAACAGCTACTATGTTCTAAGCACTGTTCTAACTGCTGGCTTAGATATAAGGTAATCAGGTTGGACAAAGACCCTGTCCCACATAGGGCTCACCAATCCCCATTTGGCAGATGAGGTAACTGAGGCCCAGAAATGAAATGACTTGCTTAAGATCACCCAGCAAACAAGTGATGGAGCCAGAACTAGAACCCAGTCCCTCTGACTCCCAGGTCCGTGATCTATCCACTAGGCCAAACTGCTTCTTTGTGTTTGATTATGGGTTTGTCAAAGGAGCTGCCAGGTGCAGCCATCCCAGCTTCCCTCTTTGCTTTAAGATCATTTCACAGCTCAGTCCCAGTGACTTAACCCTGTTCCAAACAGGGACAGGAATGAGCCCAATAAAGCTGGGATGTAAGGAATTCTACAGTTGCTGTTTGTTTGGATATGGAATACTTCGCTCTCACAGGAGTGAGTGGAGGGGCCCTGCACCTTTATTCCTGCTTCCTAAGAAACCAAATCCAACGGCCCCCCCACCAACACAACCCCCTAGACATCCACCTGTCTAATCCTTTCCTCTTTGCCTCCAGGGTGGGCATTCCTCCGGCTTTCTAGTGGACCGTCCAGCTGTCAGCTGGTTTGTCCCGTCCCAATATGGCACCAGATGCCTTTATGTCCAGTATTTTTATTTTAAGCACCCAACCTCCCTTCACCTCAGCTCCTGCCATCAAGTTGAGCTGCTCAGAAAAGGTGCGTATCCTCAATGGGACCTTGCAGGGAGATGGAAGCAAAGGCTCTGGAACGAGTTGGGGTGATGGTGAGAGGTCCCCCAAGAGAAACATTTTAAGTTTGAGTGTCTTCAGAAACTTAGGCAAAATGGTACACATTATATTATTATGCTCCACCATGTGCCCACTGTAACACGGGACACTGCATTCAACTCAGTGTCCGGTATCCCACAGTGATCAGCAGCAGCTACCCTCCTTGCCTTTTGTTTCCTTTTGTCCCTCTTGAACCACTTTAGCCGGTCCCATTTAATTCTGGTGGCACTGGAAGTTCCCTCTTTTTTCTTTTTCTAGCTCCGGAGAGCCACGTGAACTGTCCGAGACACGTTGCACTTAAGGAAAGTCTGTTTTCCAGGGAGCATAGCCTCACAAGCACACAGACACGTGTGTGTGCTACAGACCACCCATTGGGCACCACTGGTCTAAAGCACTACATTTTGACCAAAATAGACAAACTCTAGGGGAGTCAGGAAAGACAGGTTTCTAATCTGACCTTTTCAGTGACCCTTATCCTTTGTTTTTCTTCTTAAATCTTCTTGGACATGCTTCTGGTTTGTGTATGTAACCTCTAGCCCTGGGCTGGGCAGCATAAAAAGGAACTGTTAGCTTTCTGGCGATTATCTTGACCTCCAGTGGTATTCTTGCAAAGGTTACTGCCCTTAAGAGATTTCTCATTTAACTTAAGTGTTCTGCAGCTGAAGGCACCAGTGTCAGTCTACCGGAGAGCAAGTAAGCATGTGTGAGTGAGAGGAACGTTTGGAATCTATTATATATTGTAAGTTTATTCATATCAATGTGTATCTCCCCACAAACCTGTAAGCTTTTTATGGGCAGAGAACGTGTCTGCTAATTCTCTCCCCAACTTCAAAGCTTTATTGTAAGCACATCTCCTCCAAGTGACCTTCCCTAAGTCCTCCTTTCCTCTTCTCCATTCCCTTCTGAGCTGCTTTGACTTGCTGCTCCCTTTATTAATCCCCCTTTCCAACCTCACAGCATTTATGCACATCTCTGTAATTTTATTTATTTATATTAATGCCTCTCTCTCCCTCTAGACTGTAAGCTTGTTGTCGGCATGGAATGGGTCTGTTATATTGTACTCTCCCCAGCACTTAGTAGTGTTCTGCACACAGTAAGCGCTCAAATACAATTGACCGCTGCATTTTATTCTCCCAAGCACTTTCAGTGCTCTGCACATAGTAAGCACTCAAATACAATTGATTGGAAAATCATATTGGAATATGGCTTGTGCCACACTAAAGGACCTCAGAGTTCATACTTATCACTCTGATACCTTATCTACAAATAGCTTTAAACAGACTGGGTTTGTTTTTGGGTTTTTTTTTTTAAATGACTTGAAAAGGCTGAATGGGCAGAAAATGTGGTCCTGGATCTGGCTAATTGAAGGTTAATTTTGACATCCCTAGCACACATTAAAAGCATCATTTCTATTCCCGGACTTAAGTTTAAAATGTCAGGGAAACCCCACTTATAAAAGTAACTCTCTAGAGTTACTCAAGGGTTACGTGTAGCTATTCTCTAGTCACTGCGGTGCCTCCCCCATCACACATTATCCCTGGGCTAGCTTTCAACTGCTAATGCTTTCCCACTGGGGGTGTGATCTGAAGTACAGAATTTCTGTTCTGTAGACTGGTCTTAAAACTTGAGCTGCTTATAGGTGGTCTGAGAGGGAGGAACTCAGAAAGACATGTCCAAATCGATTAGAGGGGGAAAAAAGCTACCTTGGTTACAGGCTCCTAGTTTGCAGATTGATTTGGGGAAGCAACAAGGTCATTCCGATGATCCACTCCGGAGGGTGTCACACATTCTAAACCAACAACCTTAAGGCCTAGGGAGGAGAGAATATCTTGGGTTACTAATGTAATGGAAGAATTTATGGGATCTTCCCTAGAGACTTGTCTGGCTGGGATAGTTTTGTTTCAGGTCTCTTCCTTTTGAGGGGAAGTAGGGAGAATGGTCTGGCCTTAATTCTGCAGCAGCCTAGGAGGAAACAAAGATGATGGAAGCAAAGTCCAGCAAAGTCCCTGGAGGGAGGCAGAAAGAGAAAGAGGAGAGTAATGTGGGAGACTGCAGAGCAGGGGCAGGGAAGTAGCTGCTGGGGAACGTAAGCTAAAAGCAGGCAAACAGATCCCTCTAAGTGCCACTTCCACCAAGCTCTGGCCAAGCCCAGAATGTAAAAACTAGCTTAGTCCAGCCTGCTCCGAACAGATGGTCTGGTCTTATATTGGTCAGTGGAGCCTGAAGGTCTGAGTTGAAGGCGTATGGGGGCTGACCAGGCTAACACCAAGTCAATCCCAACTGAATTTGGACCGTCTCTTCCAATACCCTTCCTCTCCCCAGCCCCCACCCTCAAAATTAAATAGACTTCAAAATGGAAGCTCCAATGCACGGTGGCATTGCACCTGATTTTGGTACTTCAGTGGAGGGTAATGGCCTGCTGGATTTGCAACTACCTTCCGGAGCGGTACTAGGCTTCCCGTCATCCATTCTCCCTTGACTCATACCACCTTCCCCCTATCGTCATTACCAGAAGGCCCAGCCTCCCACACTCCTCCACTCTACTAATAGTTTATTCTGTCCCAAGGAATTCCCTACTCCATTTGGGCAAACTTCCCTTCCCCCAGAATACAATTCCCTCATTTCTCCTTGCCAACATCGACATCTGGCTCCCCTCCACAACACATCTTAGGCAGCTCCCTCCAGAGGACCTTTCATCTTCTGTCACCCACACTGGCTTGCTGGGAAAGCAGACTTCTCCTGGTCCCTCGGTCTCACTTCCAGAGCTTCTCGCTGCCTTGGGCCTCACTTACCCATCATATGAAGCCTGTACAATCTAGCCCACCAACGAAACTTAAGTTATTGTAATGATCTGGTCACCTGGACCCACTGTGGCATTTAGATCATCAACAGTATTAACTGAGTGCTTGCTGTGTGCAGAGCATTTTACAAAGCATTTGGGAGAGCAAAAATGGAGTTAGTATATTCGTTCCCTGCCCATGAGTTTGCAGTCTAATGGGGAAGACAGACATTTCACATTCCTTCTTTACAATCTATTGTCCATAGCGAATCCTGGAAACTTCAACTCCATTTAAACTTACAGCCAAAATCCAAGTTAGGGGGCAGGAGCAGTAACATCTTTGCATTTTCGTAATTCTCTTTTGGGGAAAGGCTTCGGTAACGGGGCTTTATTTAAACCAAGTAAGCACACACATTCTGGGAATAATGGCAACAATGTCAGACTCTTCTGAGGGACTGGGTAAATACAGTGGGCATGGGGAACAGAGAAAGTTATGATAGTAGCCTGGCCTAGTGGATAGAGGATAGGCCTGGTAGTCTGAAGGACCTGGGTTCTAATCTCAGTTTCACCACTTGTCCGCTTTGAGACCTTGGGCAAGTCACTTCACTTCTCTATGCCTCAATTATCTCATTCGTAAAATGGGGATGTTTCCAACCTGATTACTTTCTATCCCATAGCTTAGTACAGTGCCTGGCACATAGTAAGCACTTAATGAATGCCATACCAAAAATAAAAAAAGGAAGACAGTGGCCTGAGAGGAGTTGCAAGGAGACACTGACCCCCTCACTCTATCCAAGAGAAAACCACCATGGCAAACACAATAAGAAACACTGTACCCAAGAACAGTCATCAGAATCTGATGTAAACAGAATGACAAATCCCAACATATCTGCACAATGACAAGAAACAGCTGCACTGCTTCCCAGAAGAAAAGTAAACTGACGCTAGTACCGGCTATAAAGCATCCAGTGTGTGTTGTGGAACAAGGCTGTTAGCCAGCAGTTCCAACTTCCACAACAAAGAAATAGCAAGAGTGTCACTCTTTGACCTTCCCCACTGTTAAGGGGACTGTCCAAGTAAGACTTTACTGTGAAGGACAGAAATGCCTTGTGAAAAATGAGGTTAAGAACCAAGGTGGTAAGCAGGAACAACGCAAGGAGCTCTCCCTAGTGGCCAAGATTATTCAGCAAGTGCAGGAAAAGAGGAAAAAAATAGCACTGCGGATTAAGAGGAAAAACCCAGATATCTTTTTCCATTATAATTCACGTAAAGATGAATAATTCAGGTAAAGTGCAAGTCCACATTCTGTAAAGTATGACAATTCAACACAAAACTTCATCTGTAGACATATCACATTAAGTGATCAAATTATTTCCAAGCAAAGAGTTTGCAAAAACTTCAATTTTCAGTCATTTTATTTCTCACTGTAACTCTTCCCATATTCCTTCACTAATCTTAGGCAACTTCTCACTCAAATTTCCTTCTTCAGCTCACAGAAATAACCCTTCTGCCACCCCCTGCAAAAAATGCCTAATTTGGAAAACACCTAAATGTATTAATTCTGACACCCTAAGGGGGAAATTACTTGAATCCTTTAACTCTTAAATTTCCATCAGAAACTCTAAAGTCCAATCATTCAGAAGCTCTTCTTGCAGTTCCAATGCTATGGAGATCTAGAAATTGAATTCAAACTAGTCTTGGTATTATCAAGTGTCAGAGTGCTGGGCTGTAGAGAAATCAAAGACAATCTCAAATGACAGACTACTACCTGTTAAGGAGGTATATCCACCAACATGATACCTCGAGTGTAAATTTATCCACGAGCGCCTTACAAACATGATCCTTTCGCTGTCTCATTTTCTTTGCTCCTACTGGCTGACACAAGTCGCCTTACACCCAGGGGACTACATCACCAATGGGAGCACGGATTGGGTTTGTTTTGGGTGCCTCTTGGTGGCAGATTTATAGGGCAATATTGGCATCAATCTTGCAGATGGCTGGCATACAGAAGTAACCCAGTCTCCCCTGGAATAGTTCAGGGCAGACGATTGATGACAGAGTGCATCCAGACAGGTGGGGAAAAAAATAGGGCAAAGATTAAAAACCAGCTCAAGTAAAACATACCATGAAAATCTGGTTCGTGGTCTCTGAAAAACTCAACACATCTATGGTCAAAATGCTGACCTTCATGGAGCAATAAAGTAGGACTGATATGAATCTCCTTTCTTTTATGAAATTAAATGAACCCACTTGATTGATATTTACAAAATTTTGGTGGGGGTAGAGAGGAGAGGCTAAATTATATCAATAACTGAAAAATGACAATCTAGAGAAGAGTACAACAATCATTTTCTTAAAAAAAAAAAGCAAAAGCAAAAAGCAAAAAAAACCCAAAAACCTCAACCAATGCTTAAGAAATATCAAGCTACTTCACTAAAAGATTTGAAATGAAAAGCACATGAAAGTGGGGCAATGTTTATACAAACATCAAACTCAGTGCTGACATCTTTATTCTTTTTCCCCAAAATTCTACATGGAAAAGATTGAGGAAAGCAGTGCATGTTTCCCCACTCCATTTCTCCATTATTCAAAGTGAAAAAGAAAAAAAAAAAGCTAAAATAGGGTTAGGAACATTTCTAAACAATTATCTACTCATTTCTGGGTAGGAATAGAACTAACACCTTCCCCTATCACCAGCCTTAAAAACTGTGTTAATGAATATTCTTGGGCTTCCTCCCTGTCCTCCACTGGCTATCATATCAGGCTCAGCATGGATAAACAAGTTTGTATTATTTATTAGTGTTTCATAACAGAAGGCTTACGTAGCAGGTGAAAAAGCAGTACACATTGAAGCAGAAATTATGAGCAGTAAATGCACCATGTTTCAACTACAGTAATTTCTTATGAAGACACGTTTTTGCATAATGTACTGCAAGTTTTCCAGTAGCCTAATCTGTATATGGAAGAAGAATTTGCTAGTTATATTCAGTATAATAGTATGACATTAATATAGTTTGGCTTTCTTAAACACCTCAGTCACGTCTATCAGCTCTAATGGACTGTATTCTCCAAGTGCTTAGTACAGTGCTCTGCACATAGTAAGTGCTCCAAAAATGATTATGATTTATTCATGAATCAGCTGTAGATATAAGGTACCTAACAAATTTTGTTCAGCAGGACAAAAAAGATGCTAACTTCACACATTTCTTATCAGTATACATCCATAGGAAAAGATGGAGAGGTTCAAAAATATGCACAGAGATGTTTTAACTAAATAAATGCTTTACTTAAGACATTTTATTTTAGCTACCCAGATTCTTGGCCCTTAGTCCTTCCATCCAACAAATAAATGGAAGCTCCCTATGTTAAAATGGTTTAAAAAGGTTTTCACACTTCCCGAAAAATGCCTTAAAAATCAAAACAAACAAAAAAAAATCCAAACAAAAACCAACCCCCCACAGAATTCCATTTTCCTGCAGGTGGAGCCCAACTCCATTTTTCAATATCCTGAGGGTACAATAAAATTCAGCATTAAGGACAATGATAAACTTGTGGTTTTCTTCAGAAAAAAACACAATACTACTGAAATACAGCCATAAAATCAATTGTTTAATTGAAGCTATTTAAAAAAACGTGAGGCATTATAATCAATAAAATTATAATTAGGAGGGAATATCTAGCACTTCTCAAAAAGATTTAAAACAGCAACAGGACACTTTACAAAAAGATCGGAGGGAGATAAAGTTTTCAAACTACAAGTATAAAGGTAACATTAATAGGCATCTTATAAAAGAATACAGCAACAGAAACATAAAATGGATACTCAAGCTCCCCTCGAACTAAGAATCCTCTGGCCTTCTTAGTTAAAATATAAGTTCAAAAAACTATTTTAACAATGACCAAATATTTAGGTTTAAATTTACAGTTCCCAGGTATAGGCATCACACTATTCACATCTTCCAAACAAATTGGCAACACACTTCCATTTAACCATGAGTGGTGTCATCTTCCACAAAGTCTTTGGCCATCTCTGCTGTTATCACATCAATGTGACTAACCTGATAACACAAAACCAAAGAGAAAAAATTATATCTTCAATGCAAAGCAATTCATTCAATAGTAATTCTTGTTCAGTATTATTTGATGCAACTGTTCCACATAACACTGTTTAAAGGTAAAGAAGCAATTTTCAAGCATTCCTTCATGCAAATTTTAACCAAATATGCTAACTCTTACTTTCAAACAGAATTTACTGTATCCAGTCATATGAAAACCCAGTTTGATTTAATGTTCGAAATAATTTGGTGAATGGTACCCTCTAAAATATTGAATAATCTCTAGCACAGGTATAATCCACCTCAGTTTTGGTCTAAAATGTATTTATTTCATCTTAATCAAAATCACTATCCATTGCTCCTTTCTGGAAGTAGCAAATCATGCTTATTCTTACCGCAGCCTAATGGTGCTTTGTCCAAACTAGGGAGTTACAACACACTGGTGGGGTAGGGGGGTGTCTGAACAACTTCGCCAGGTTTCTCCCAAGGAAATTCTACTGCTTTATCAGCAACTGCTCTTTCTGCTTCCACTTTGGAGACGGGAGTTGATGTAAAATGAACGAGGCTGACCCAGTAGTGGCCCAGAACTCCCTGGAGAATTTGTGGCATGATTCCCCAAAAGTGAATTTGGGGCTTCTAATTTGCTCTGTTTCATTCATGTCCACTTTGTGGGTGGACAGCACCAGGCTAAGCCTCAAATTTCCAGCTAAGGCAGTGCTCTTATCTGCCCTGTTCTCCAGCATCCATGAAGTACGTCATCAACACTTTATTTGCAACTTCCTTGATTCTGTTCAACCTCATTCTTCTTTACAGGAGAAGCAGGGTTGAAGAGCAACAAAGAAAGCATAACTTTCCTACTAATGAAGTATAAAAAATGGAGCATGTGTATATGACTTAAGAAGTACTGTCTTGAATATCATTATGGACAGGAAACATGTCTTAATTCTGCTACTGTACTCTTCCAAGCACTTAGTGGAGTGCTCTACACATATGCTCAATAAATACCACTAATTGATTTATGTAAGCAGTGAGAAAGGAGAAAACCGTAAGACTGGAGGGGGGGGGGAAAAAAGACTGACTTTTTTTCCTTTTGAGGGTGAGAAAATGTTTTCAGTTGAGACTGCCACAGCAATTACAGAATTTAAACATGCCCCAAGCAAACTCATATTTCGAACCACTGACAGAAACTAAATCTACCATGGCAGCATAGCTGTTTTCTCAGAAAAGTTCCCAGCAAATAATACTGAAACCAATATTTCATTTAAATTTTTACCTTATTTCTGAATTTTACACCATAGAATTTGTCAGCTGATTCAAGCAGTTCAGGCCTAAATGTAGTTGTGATAAACTGGGCATGTACAGCAAGCTCCATAATCATATCTGCAAAATAAAGTCACAACTTATGGCACACTTTTCTCTTTAGTATAAAAATATATCTAAGAGGCACACAACATCTATCCTCAACCAAAAGTAAAAAGTGTGAATGCTGCAACGTTTTCCGGAACACAGAGTTCGGCTGCCCCAGGGTTATAAAAGGACTGGGTATATAAGCCAAACAAAAAGTGTCTAATGGTGGCACTGAATATTCCTCAATACTGTAAAGTTTCAAACAAAACATCTTCTTAGACTAGTATTTTGTTCTTAGCTACACCAATAACATTGCCATGTAGTTCCTCTTGCACTGAATATATTCTTGCATATAGTACCACAAGGGAACAGTAATATGTGAGGCTGAAATTTAGATTTATTCATGTTTTAATCTCCTGGTGCCTTCCCTGATTAATCTATCATCTCCACACCATTGCCCCCACAACTGCCTCTTCACCATTTCCACATCACTTAGGCATTTAGGTATTCACTCCTTTCCCTACTCCTGCAGTAGCACGAACGTACATCTTTGAACTCCAAAGCTTCCCTCTGTTCATAATTTATTTTACTCTCAGTCTTCCCCACTAGAATGTATGCTCTTTGAGGGCAGGGATCATGCCTAAGGGCTAGTAAACTCTCCCAACTGTTCAGTTCACTGCTCTGCACAGGGTGAATGGTCAATAAATACTATTGATTCATCAGGTCTAGGGATTAGAAGAAATATCACCTCCAATCAGGTCACCACTACAAGTTGAGCATGAAGACATAAAAGCCAAAAAAAAAAAAAAAAGATACCTGACACAGCCTTTCGGTGCTGAGCATCCAGGGCCTGGTCAATTTCATCAAACAAGTAAAAAGGAGCTGGGTCACATTTCTGAATAGCAAAAATCAGAGCAAGGGCCACCAAGGATTTCTGTCCACCTGAAAGCTGCTGCATTTCTCGCATTTCCCCTTGCTTTCCTGTAAATGACACCTATGAAAATACCAAATAATGACTTGAACACCCTGAAAGTAGAGAATTAAAATCACCCTTAAAAGGCACTTGTGAAATAAGGGTGATTTTTTTTCCTGATAACGCACTTAAATTGACCAACTGTCATTTTAAATGTCAACACACATTTTCCATGGGATTGATATGGGAAAAAATGTATTTTAAATTGTTTATTTTACCCTAATTCCAACGCCAGTGAACTGGTCAACTGATGGAACACTGCTCTGTGAGCCGGAGCCTCTCTCACTTTCAGCACTCCCTTCTCCTTCATCCTGGGACTGACTACCCTCTACATCTCCTTTCTTCATCACCAGAGTAGCCTTGCCACCAGGAACTAACTTCTGGAACACTTCGCTGAAGTTCTTTGACACCTTGAGGGGAAAAAGCAGTAGTTAAATTTAGAATCCTTGTAATGAAAACCCCTACTCTTAATAATTGAAAAAAGCAGCTATAAGTAACTTTCTCTTGTCTGGGCAGGGAAATAAAATAAAGGATTTTGGCAGTACTTTTTCCTTTCATTACCAGCTCTTATACACCCAAATAAAGCAGCAGCAAGCCCAGTGCATAGTGCATGGGCCTGGAAGTTAGAAGGACCTGAGGTTCTAAATCCAGGCTCCAGCACTTGTCTGCTACGTGACCTTGGGCAAGTCTCTTAATTTCCGCTGTGGCTGTCACCTCATCTGTAAAATGGGGACTAAAACTGTCAGCCCCATATGGGACATGGACTGTGTCCAACCCTATTAGTTTGTATCTAACCCACGGCTTAGTATACTGCCTAGCACAAAGTAAACACATAATAACATTTAAAAAAAATGATAGCATCTCATACCCAACCTCAGCCTGAGATGGCTTAAAGTTTAAGAATAACACAAAAAAATTAAGTGGCTGCAAGATTCTCTTTAAAGAATTTCAACGAGTTAATCAAACCTGCTTGAAAGTTAGTTGAATAGCCTCATATTTTCTGAGTTCGAGGACATTCATCAGCTCCATAATAGATTTGTAGCCCCTGTCCAACTCTTCCTGACGCTTTATTAATTTCTCCTTCTGCTCTGAGAAATTTACAAACTGGTCCAGAGCTTTTTTATTGACATGACTGTATTTCTTCAGTTCGGTATTACACTGCTCAAGTTTACGAAACAACTGCAAAAGAGAATTTAAATAATCACTGAGAATAAGAGGCTGAATTCTAATAGGAGTGTTAAGGTACAATCACAGTGTGCTACTGGGTTTCAAACTGAAAATATGGCTCACCTGTTTCAGGCTCAATGTCTGGTATTTTTCAAATGCTTCTTGGGGAAGAGACCCAAGCTCACGGATTTTCTTCATGCACTCTTCTTTCTTCTTCAGAAGCATGCCCTGCCGATTTGTCATCTTCTCCAACTCCTTGGTGTCATGGTTTATAGCGTCCATATGTTCTTTCTCCATGTTCTTCCAGCGCTCCATACTCTTCTGCAGATCCTTAATTCCAACTTCTGTTTTGTCAATTGAATTATCCAGATCTGAATTAAGAAGAAAGGACTTCATTAGTAATCGATGTTCACATATTCAGCTTTCATAAAGATTTTTTTTTTTTTACTATATAATCAAAATCAATGATAAAGAACTACTCAAACCACAGCAGAAGGAACATGCATCGAATAACTTTTCTTTCCTAGCTTCGTAACACTTTATAATGTTAGCCCCCAAAATTGCATGCCTTTGTCATTACAACTCATTCACACCTTTGTTGGGAGGCAAAAAGTTTTTCAAGTTCCCCAATTCCAGGAATACAGTAAAGAGCTTTATTGTCCAAACAGGACGTGGCTGTTAGTTAAAAATTTCCATTAAACAATATCAGGGATAATCATCAGGGACTTTAGGAAGAAGTATAGATAATATAGTGCTGAAGTTACTGTCAGAGGGAGAGGGTGTTTCAATATCCCTAAAGAGCATATATCATAGCTTGATGGTGAAAACCAAAAAAAAAAAAAAAAAAAAAAAAAACATTCTAATACCTGAAATTTTAAACAAAGGTCAGAAAACGAAGGGTTAGATTTAAATCACATGACGGTAAGTGCTTTATTTTTAAATCATGTCACAACCAGATGCATTTGGTTTAAGAGGAATTTAGGGGAAACTGACTGTGAAAGAACATTATCTGCTACGGAGCCAAACCAGTAAGTGGAAGAGAAGAGTAACGATCCCAGGAAGAGGAAAACTAGGCAGCCTGCCTATCTGTGATGAAGATGCTATAGAATGATGCAGGCTGTGGGGAGAAGCAGCTCAGGCATCGGCCAAGAGTTGAAGACACATTAGCAGAAAAACATATGTCCCGGTAATGCTGCATTATCACTCAGGAGAATGAGGCACCTTAACTCCTGCAAATTGGCCAGGACTGCCTTTGTTCAAAAATTCTTTTATTGTAAGACTCTAGGGCCCATTAATAGCAACTTATTGTCAAGTATCAAAATAACAGTCAAAAATAATAAGCACATAATTTTCCCTGCTCATCTGCTGCAATCCCTAAGTCTGTTTTAAAATAAATGTGTTTAGAATTTTATGGCAATATGCAAAATGTACACATCACAACTAATCCAAGAAATAAAATAACCAACCATCTGATCGTGCCAGAGTATCTTTTACTCGTTTGTTGATGGCCTCAAGTTCTGAAGTTGTGGCAGTGAGGACAGTACCTCCCTCTGTCTCTCTCAACTCATTCAATTCCTATATCATAAAAACAAGAGTTAAACTACTGACCAGAAAATACCCAAAGATTCCAAGGCATTTCTCTAATTAAGGTACACAAGGAAACACATTTAGAACCTATCAAGGATTTGCTAAATCTCTAACAAAAAAAGGCTTCTAAAAATACGAGTTGGAATCGGCTGATTTTTTTTTTTTTTATGATACTATAGACAAATAAATTCAGCTTTGCCAGAACAGAAGGACTCTTCAGAAGATGAATGACCTCACCTGTTCCACTTGGTCTAAGCGTTTTCTCAGATTCTCATTGAGATACGTCTCTACTCGAGTAATGATACCTTCCAACTTAATTCTTTCATTCAACAGCTGTCTGTTTTCCTAGAATTCAGAAAAAAATACCTGATATAATGTAAGGCTTTCTGTTTAAGTCTTGACACTGTGGGAATGAATGCAAGGAAATAAGTTTTACATTTTGATAATTCTGGATAACTGACCAGATGACAGTAATTACAGTCCAAATTTTTTATACAAACTAATAATAGGTGCCATCTATTTTAGCTTTCTGGAACATCATCCAACATAAAAATTCCTTAGTGAATTGTTCTTACTTGCTGAAGCTGACGAATCTCATCATTAAGTGCATCTACTCGCTTCTGATCATCAAGACTGAGCTGAGAAAGCAAATCTGTCCCCAGTTCTGCCTTTAGTGATTCTCTAGTTGACTCCATTGCATGCAAGCTTGCCTCCAAACTTTGCAAGCTCCGTTGCTAGAGAGAGATTATTAAACAGTTAAAAGTTACAAGACAACACTTCTCAAATAAATGTTCAAAAAACCTACCCTCATTTACTTACACAAAATCACTGAACCAGTAAGTTCAAGAATACCACAATGAAATGAAGACTAATAAATTAATAGATGGTATTTGAGTACTTAACTTTACGCAGAATTTTTTTATTAAATAATTGGGAGAGTACAATATAACATAATTGGAAGACACATTCCCTGCTCACCAGGAGCTTACAGTCTATAAGGGGAGACAGAGCAAATTATGGATATGTATGTAAGTGCTGTGGGGCTGAGGATGGGATGAAGATCATGTGCCTAAAGGTACAGATCCAGAAGGGGAAAAAAGAGGACTTAGATGGGGAAGCCCTTTTGGCCGAGATGTGATTTTAATAAAACTTTGAAGGTGGGGAGAGTGTAGCAGATGAAGGGGGAAGGAACTCCAAGCCAGAGACAGTAGTCGGCAGCAAGATAGATGACAGAGGGGCAGAGATGAGTAGGAAGAAATCAGTTAGGTAAGATAGGAGGGAGTGAGGTGACTAATTTAAAGTCAATGGCATGGAGTTTGATGTAGAGGTGGATGGGCAACCACTGGAGGTTTCTGGGGAGTGGGGAGATGTGAACTGAACTTATTTTTAGAAAAATGATAGAGGAGGCATAGTTAAAGTAAGGACTGGAGAGCAGAGAGGCAGGAGGCAGAGAGGTCAGAGTAGGCTGATGCAGTAGTCAAGGTAGGATATGATATGTGCTTGGATCAGTGTAGTAAGGCTTAGAGGAATGAGTGGATTTTAGATGTTGTGAAGGGAAAACCAACAGGTTTTGGTGTCATATTGAATATCTGGGTTCAACGAGACAGAAGAGTCGAGGATAACGCCCAGGTTGTGGGCTTCTGAGACAGGAATAATAGTGGTACTGTCTACTGTGATGGGAAAACCAGGGGTAAACTGAGGAGTTCTTTTTTTGGACATGTTAAGTTTGAGGTGTTGTCAGTGGGACACCCGATCAGAGCTGTCCTGAAGGCAAGAGGAAATGCAAGACTGCAGAGAAAGTGAGAGTTCAGGGCCGCAAAGGCAGATTCAGAAGACAGTATAATAGATATAAAACAATATAATCTCTAATGCCACCTGGAGATACCATAAACATCTCAAAATAAAAATTTATAAAATGTATCCCAAAAGAGTTCCTATTACTGTACCTTGGGCATGAAGGTTTTCTCAGATTGCTGCCTCTTCTCTTTCAGCATCTTCATCTCTGACAATATGCTGTCCCGAGAAGCCTTGAATTTTCTCTGCTGGGTTTCGATTTGCTGCATTTGGTTCATGAGCTGGTCAATTTCGTTATTAATCCATACAGTGGGATAAGGAAAATTCTATTCAAGCTTTTAATATAACAGATATCTTTTTCTATTCCTTTCTCTAACCTATCTACTCAGCTTCAAAGGCGGTATATCAGAGCAATTTTCAAGCTTTTGAGGAACTGAATATTTCTATTGGACTCAATCGACAGATTAGGAAGGTGGGACAAATCAGTGGACCCCCACTTATTACTCTGCCATTTCCAACTCCAGTTATAAATATGCTACTTCACTGATAGCTGAAAGAAAAATGCATTATTCTGTTAAACCCGTGTTCACTTTAAAAATAAAGTCAAATCTAGGCTCAGTATAGAAAATTATAAAAAAAATTAAACATTTCTCAGTCATCTCCATCATTAACAATATTTACCGGAGGCATATTATGTGTAGAGCACTGTACTAAGCACTTGGGAAACTCTGATAAAGTTGAAGACACGGGCCTGGCCCTCAGTGAGGTTGCTATAAGTAGGGGGGAGGTATACTTTTCACACATAAAAATGAAATGAAATTTGAATCAAGTACCAAATATTTTTAAAGTGTAATTTTTCCTTTTAAGGATCCATAACAAAAAACTTTCAAAATAGTTTAATCTTTTCAATTCTTTTGGCTCTTCTCTAAATCACTGCAACTACCTGCCTAACTGAACAATTGCTATTAATATCAGAACAAATCCTACTGACATACAAGTGCTATTTAGTCACCCAAAATTTAAGATAGAATGATTCACCCACAGAATTGTCTAATTCCTTATGAAATCCACCTCCTCTCCCTCCACCAGCCACAACAGTATCTGCAATATGAATCACCTAATCTGCATCACAGTTAGACAAATTCTGAGAGTTTGGTAGTACTTTATTATTCCACATCTGAGAAGGTTGTAATTTACGTATTTACAGTAATAAGGATGTCTTGAGATGATTATGACTGATGAAAGTCAAAGCAATGTGTTCAAGAATCTAATTACAATTTTATATTTATATCTGTATAACACACAGCATTATAAGCAGCAGCGTGGCTCAGTGGAAAGAGCCCGGGCTTGTGAGTCAGGGGTCATGGGTTCTAATGCCAGCTCTGCCACTTATCAGCTGTGTGACTTTGGGCAAGTCACTTAACTTCTCAGTGCCTCAGTTACCTCATCTGTAAAATGGGGATGAATAATAATAATAATGTTGGTATTTGTTAAGCGCTTACTATGTGCAGAGCACTGTTCTAAGCACTGGGGTATACAGGGTAATCAGGTTGTCCCACATGAGGCTCACAGTTAATCCCCATTTTACAGATGAGGTAACTGAGGCACAGAGAAGTGAAGTGACTTGCCCACAGTGCCCACAGATGAAGACTGTGAGCTCCACGTGCGGAGAACCTGATTACCTTGTATCAACCCCAGCACTTAGAACAGTGCTTTGCACATAGTAAGTGCTTAAATACCATAATTGTTATTATTAACATTTCTGATGTCACAGCTATTAATTTCCAGCTTTTCATTTAAAATCAAAAACTATTAAGCCGTGTGTGGTTCAATGGTTCAAAAAAAATTATCCTTTAAAATGTGATAAGCATTCTATTAATTCTGCTATAGAGGAAAACACTCTAAAATGTATTCAGCTACCCTGAAGAAAGGAGCTGAGGTATTTTAAATAGTCCCCGCTAGGCATATTATAATTTTATATTTCCTTAAAACAGCCACAGAATTCAAATAAATGCCACTGGAATTTTAAAAAAACACCAAAAAAACAGCTCTCAATTCAAACAGCTTCTCTCACCAAAGAATGTAATTGATAAGGTGATAGGTAGAACACACATAAGGTCAATTTAACAACAAAATAAGAAAATCCAATCCTCAACCTGCTTCTTCCATTTAATATATTTTGGGCTATCATTTGAGTTCCTGACAGCATCTGGGGAAGAGAGAAAATTGAGTGGCCAGATGTGCTTATGGGATCAACAGTCCTGGCCCACCTGAGTACACACCGGCAGCTCTAGAAGGCAAATGATACTTACTTGCTACTTTGGCAACAATGCTCCAAAATGATTCTTAGGACAAGGGCAACTCTAAAAAGCTCTATGAGGGCGTCAGAAGGAGAGAGTCCCAAAATCAAGTAGGGATCTTTAAATTCAAATAATAATATTTGCTGAGTGCTTAGTGTGCAGAGTTCTGCACTAAATGCTTGGAAAGTGTACAGTACAGAGTTGGTATATGCAATCCCTGTCCACAAGAAGCTCAAAGTCTATGGGAACTGCCACATCCTTAGAAAATTCAGTAGTTAAAACTGCTGACAAACAGCAGGATCAGAAAAAGCACACAATAAGCAAAATAATTTATTAATCTGCAGGGGGTTCAATTTAGTGTCGGCATTTTGAGTGAACAATTGTATGATGCATTTTTGGGATCAATACTGTTCTCTCATAGAGCACAAGAAACATTTTCATTCTCACCCACTCAAGCACCTACATCATCTCCAAGAGAATCACTGCTATTAGTTTAGGAAAACTACCACCGCAAAAAGTAATTTTCTTTATCCTCCCACTAACTGCAGAAATTAAGAATCCTAATGAGGTTTGATGTTTTATGTGCTTGCAAATGAATGAAAACCCACGAATAGTTCACCAGGTAGAAAAGAACCACCTACATGATGTAATTAAAAACAAAAAAGCAACCCATTCCTCAAAATTGGTGAGTGCAACATAAAAGGATATTCTCAATATTTCTACGCAGATTTTCATTGAGCTTTGCTTCAAGTTCACCTAGTTCTTCTTCAGCCTTTCTTACGTCTTTCTGTAATTCAAGTCGAGATTTTCTTGTATCGTAATAACCTCCGGTTAGAGCACCACGATGACTGACTTGGTCACCTATGAACAAAATTATGGAATCTGGTGACTCTGTCCAGTATATTTACAGGATACATCAGAATTGTTCCTTGATGATCTAGCTCATCAGTAACGGTAACTTAATTAGTACGAGAATCCTCTCCCTTGAAAAGACAGACACTTAGAAACTGCAGGATTAATACAAATTGTACTTAGAAATTGCAGGATTAATGCTCCATTTTTTTTTTTCCCCAGAGTTGAAATAAAACTGGAAATAGTCCTTTTTAAAAAAGTTACTTTTCTTGACAAGGGGTACTGATAAATAGAAACTAACTTTTCTGAATCATGCAAATCCATTTGTATTTTCTTTTTGTGCTCCTTCCCACAAAAAAGTAATAAATTATCATTCATAACATTCTCCATCATCCTACAATAATATCTACAAGTTATACATTTTCAAGGCTAGCAATTCATATTGTTGGAAAAGGTCACTTGGGCTTTAGAAACTGATTATTAATTCTGGCTGCTCTAAAGAGTTCAATAAAATTTCTGAGATGATTTCATGATGACATGGCTGGATGGGCAGAGCTGAGGACATCCTGACCCATCCATTTCCCGCCACCCCTGGGTCAAAGCAGGGATGCACAGTGACTCTGTTCCTGTATAATTTATTCTACACAGCCATGCTGGGGGAAATAACAAGCAACTTGGAGGTAGGAATTAGAATATGCATCTGCTCCACTGGCAAATGCCTCCAATTCAATAGACTGAGCAAAATCCTGAGACATTCAAGAGTAGCTGTTAACAAATAATTACATTGCACACACCCTAAAAGACAGGTCCAATGATTGTAAACCACTTCACTGAGTCAGCCAGATATTATGAGCTATCAGTAAGTCTTAAAAAAAAAAAAAAAACCCAAACCCAAACAAAAAACAAAGATAACGTTATCTGACTGCACCAGGGAGTCACACAAAATGAAAAAACAGAGAGCTCATAGCTTTCTCAAAATTGATACCGAGACAGTCCGCTGATTAAGTTGTCACAATAGCCAAGGAAGTGAGAAAATCAAATCAAGGCCAGCAAAATCTCTGGTAGATTCTCAGCCAAACAGAATGTGGAGGTGGCACTGTACAGAGCTGTAGTGCCATCTAACTTTCTCCACATTTATGAGAGCTGGAGTCTCCAGAGGCAACCCATTCAGCTATTTGAGCACTTCCATCAGCATTACTTAAGGGCCATTCTCCAACCTATAGTATTCAATAAATACTATTGAATGAATGAATGAATGAACCTCAAATGGGTCGGTAGGATTTCAAAACAACAAAATTCTACAACAAAGTCAGGCTCCTATCATATGTTTACCTCAATGCAGTTATACTGTGTGGGACAGCTGAGAATGGATGACAGCTGCTAAATAGCTGTTAAATTGTCAGCTGAAACTGGGAAACCAAAAGCAAAGAAGAGGAATTTTAATAATAGAGTAGAATAAAGCCTCACAGAGTGCTGCATCATCTCAGCTGAAAACTAAGTTGTTTGCCACACTGCAATCAAGAGAGGAGAATACAGTACACAAAAGTACAGTATACAAGTTGGTAGACATATATGGAAAGACAAGGAGCCAAAAAAGAGAAAACACCACCAAGTGCTACAAACATTAAGCACAACATCACAACAAGAAAACAACCTGTGTGCTCAATGCAGCCATGACTATGGATCCCACACTAGCCTAGCTGGACACATATGCACTCAGAAAATGAATTTCACCAGCAGTGCCTAATTATATGTACATATAACATAGATAATTATATGATAGATAATGCAGTAGGAATAATTTCTGGAAATCGCAGGGGCTTTTTTTTCCCCCCAAAATGGTAATAATGTTGACTACATACCTTCTAATGTAATGCAGTCCATGGTGAAAGCTCGGGCCAACTGGGTAGACACTTCCATGCTCCGACAAATAAGTGTCTTTCCAAACACGTGTTTGAAAGCTTTGTCAAATCTGGGATTATATCTCAGTTTACTGATCATTGGAATAGCGTCCTGAAAATGAAATGACATCTCTTTATTGAACAGAATTACTAATTATCTTAACATTACAGTGGACTATCAAATGTACTCAGGTCTACCATAACTTGGGTTTTCACTACATACACTGGCTAGAATGCTTTTAGGGAATGCCTATCCAGCCACATGAGACTGTTCAGATATAACATGCTACAGGGATGGCAGAAACAATTCCTCAAAACTTTTAAAATGTCTAAGTACTATTTGGTGAGTTTTCCTTAATGCCAGGTTTTGCAAGAATGCAGCCTCTGCATTATAGAATACGGTAAAACACAAACCCTTTCATACTAACTTTCAGATTTGGATATTTATTCTGCAGAAGCTAAAAGGATTTCTTAATTTGAATATTCCAGAAATAAGAAGTTTTCTTAAGTACACAATTACATACTACTAGATGGTAGTCTCCCTCAGGTAATCAGTATGAGTGACATGCTGTTTAATTTTTATATCAATATAAAAACTAAAAAAAGATGCAAGTGTGATAAAAACGAACACAAGCACTTACATTGGTTTCAGGATAGGCAGTGTCTCTGACATCCAGTTTGTTGAGAGGCAGAAAAGTTACTTCTCCAGGAAGATTCATTTTATTAAACTCCATTAAAATCTTGGTACTTACTTCATCTGAATCCACAATGTGATAAAACAATCTATATTTAAGCAGAAGTAGCCGCATTACTGTTTTATTCTCAAGTGAGACATGAACTTTGAGAAAATTACAAAAGCAGCATTTATTTTTCTCTTTTTGATGCTGTTGGCAGTTTTAAGAATGCGAGTGTGACTTTAAACAAGAAAGTAAATCCAACAAAAGTAGGAACAGAGGGAAATGTTTCAAAGTTTATGGTTTTCTCAGGGAGAAAATTACACTACAAGTTCAAGTTCTGATGTTTCCCAGATGTTTAATACAGTCTTCTCCACATAGAAGACACTCAAATACCATTGATGATAAAAACTGAAAAGGAGAGGGCAAAGAAAGTAACCTCAAAAATGCCTCTGTCTTCAAACAAGCTACAAAAATCATTCGGCCTCTCTTCCTTGTCTCCCACCCCCTTCACAACAGTGGGTCCACAGAGCATTCCAGTTCACCTGTTTCCGGCAGTTACTTCAACACAAGTGTAGAAAGCTGGCTCACACTCAAAGTTATTCATCACAATGCCATGATATCCATTTTGAACATGCTGATTTATGCCTTTTCGTCGGAAGTGTTCCAGGACTTTGTTTATGCTGTCTATGCCATTTAAGATAGCCTAAAAAAAAAAAAAACAAAAAAAAAACAATGGTGAGTAAAACCAACAAGGCAAAAACACACACCCCGTTGTTTCTGGTCAAAGTTTCACCAGAAAGACCAAACCTAAAGTTCAAAAACCAAACCCCAGTACTAGCAGCCTACCTCAAGAAACATCGCCACACCTGTGTCCACATATCAGTTATTTCTGTTGATGACTAGAATTACTATTAATTCAACGGTAACAAAATGATTTGCCAATAACCCCATTTTACAAGCTGATGCTAATGTTTCTCAAGGCATCAACTGCAACTAGCAAAATAATTATCATGTAAGATAATGAGAAATGACTATTGAATAGTTTCTCAGGTGGGGCTTATTTGGGGGGGAGGAGGGAGAAAGGGGAGAAGAAAATGAACTACTGCCCACCTTCCCAGTTGCTGCTCTAAGCAGCTGCTGCTTCTTTTCCAAATCTTCTCGCTTAGCAGCAAGGGCTTGCTGCTCTGCATTCTCCTCCCTCCACAAATAACTATTAAATAAAAATAAGATTGAATTAAATTACAGAATATTAAAAGAAAACTTTTAAAAGGTATTGTTGATGTGATAATCTGTAGAAAAGTATCTGTAATTGGATGTTTTGAAACTAAATATTTAGCAGTTTAATTTTATACATAAAATGAAGACAAATTTTAGGACATTACTAACTTTCTTTCACTCTGTAACTCATCTTTCTTGTTTTTCACTTCATAATATTTTCTGTCCAGTTCTTCTACTCGAGCCTTCACTTCATTAAGATCTTGGTCCAATTTCTAATGCAAATAAAATGAAAAATCATTTAATAACCATTTCTTTTTAAGCATCTATAGAAACAGCATGAGATCCTAAAATTTCCTTTTACCAGGGGACACAAATATGAAAATAACTCATTCCTACACAATTCTACAAATGTTTACTGAAAGGATCCTGACTAGTCCTTGACTTTCTTAAAAAATAATTCCTGAGACAGTTGGAAAGTTCAAAATTTGCTTCTTGACATGAAGCTGATTGGATGCCAGCTGTCCGCCAGAACATACTGTTGAATTATTATAACTCGCCAAAGGCACAGAAACATTATCTAATGTAAAATGCAGTGTCTCATCCCTGAAGGCATTCCACTGCAAAACCCCCCCCAAAAAAACCCTTAGAGGAAAACAGTCCATTTGATTATTTATGAATTACCAAGGATAAAGATTACCTAGTTTCCTTTAGTTTCTCCTCCTTTTCTATAGGCTGGCCATCTTCAGGCTACTTCATTCTTTTGTATTGTACTCTCAAGTGCTTAGTACAGTGCACATAGTAAACACTCAATAAATACCACTGATTGGTCATTAATAGCCCTACCAGAGGAGAGAGAGGGGAAATAGACAGGACAACTTTTATGTCTGAGAATTTCTCTCTCAGAGCATTTCTACAATTTGATTTAAATCTATGAAGCTTTATTTGTTTACATCTTTCTTAGCTAAGATGTTGCCTGCATTCAAAGCAGCTCTGGAGACTGGGAAACTGCTACTGGCCTTTCTAAAGTTTGGAATTGTGCTGATTGGAGAACACAGAATTGATAAAGTGTATCACACAAGTTAAAAGGGTATTTCCACTCAAAAAGCATATAAAAGCAACCAACTGTATATTTCACCTCTTAGGTTTTTATTTTTTATGAAAAGGGACTTTTTTTTTAAATGGTATTAGATAAGTCCTTACTCCGTGCCAGGGACTGTAGTCAGTCAATCATATTTAATGAGTGCTCACTGCATTCAGAGCACTGTATTAAGCGCTTGGGAGAGTACAACAGAGTTGTTAAGCACATTACCTGCACACAGGGAGTTTAGAGTCTAGAGAAGGAAATAGACAATATCATCTTCTTTCATTAAACCATGTTGCCTTTTCCCCAAACTGGGTTGCACTTGCCTGTTGTGTGACCTTTGGCAAGTCACTTTACTTTTCTATACCTCTGTTTCTCATCTGTAAAATGCGGATTAAATAGCTGTCCTTCCTCCTAGTTAGAAGGTGAGCCCCATGAGGAACAGGAACTGTGTCCAACCTGATTATCTTGTACTATCTCAGTGCTTAGCACAATATCTAGCATATAATAAGTGATTAACAGATACCACAATTATTATTATATTGGCCACCTGCCATTTCTCCAGGGCACTGGCTGCTTGTATTGCTAGGTAACATGCCTTCAACCAACAGTCCTTCAGAGCTGTCAGGCATACACGATCCTGTTTTGGTTTATCTAATCAAAATAACATTTATTACAATTTGATCCAATTCCTCTGACCTGACAAAAAGAAAGAGTACAAGAAAATTTTAAAATTCTTACACTGTATTGCTCCAGATTTTTCTCCTTATTTGCCTCAGTATCCTCCAAATCCTTATGTATGGCAGCAATCTGTCGTTTCTTGTCATTAATGGCCTGATCCAAAGACTTCAACTCCTTTTTAATCCATTTATCTCGTTCTTCTTTGGATGTAAACTGGCTTCCTCTACCCTGTTTTGCATAAAGGTCTGTTCTTTCCTGGGTAGCTTGGGCCAACCTAATCAAGATTAGAGCAAGTGATAACAGGACAAAAATAATGAATGTTTCAAAAGGAGAGACAGGCCATTTCATTTTTTTAAAAAAATTAAAGTACTGCAGATGACATTAACAAGATGTTACTAAATGAATGATGCCCCACTTCTTTGAAAGTAATGGCAAAACATTGTATGCAGTGAACCTTACTTTTAATCTATTGACAATATTTTAAAAAACTAATGTGGAAAAGATAATTAAAATATTTCTTATATAAAATTTCCCCATTTCTCTTGTTTCTTAACAAAAAACATGCAAACGTTTCCTCATTACTCTTACTGGTGAACAGCCAGTCAATGTATTTGAGGGAAAAAGTTCATTACAGACTGGTAGTTTTTTCTAGAGCAGAAAAAGTTACTTCAGCAAGGTCTAAACAACACGTTTTGTAATTCTGGAAAAGCATATGGAAGGTGGGTAACAACGAAGTTCATTTTAAGAGCTACAAAACATGGTAGGACCTTCTTTTCAGGACTACGACAATATAAATGTGGAGATATTCTGAAATGTTCCTTTGACAGGGATGAGAAAGGAAGAAAGGGAAATGGCATTTTATCCCCAGAGACCTAATGCCACTTCACACAGGGCCCTGCCACCATAGGAGGGGCACAAGTCCACGTCTTCCTTACCCCTGAAAAGCTGACAGACCACTTCTCTCCCCACTTTCAAATGCTCTCCTAAAATCACTTCTCCTCCAAAAGGCCTTCCTTGATTAAGCCCTTATTTCTCCCACTTGCCTATATGCTTGGATCTGTACCATTAAGCAACTGACATTCACCCTATCCTTAGCCCCAGAGCAATTCTGTACACATCCATTTTCTCTATCTGTAATTTATTTGAATGTCTATCTCCCCCTCTAGACCGTAAGCTCCTTGTGGGCAGAGACGTTGTCTACCAACTCTATTATACCGTATTTTCCCAAGTGCGTAGTATAGTGCTCAGCACACACTTAATAAATGTCACTGACTGATCATGGGTGTCGAGGGGGTTCCAGGGACATGGAGCTTCAGATTGACTATGAGACTGCAGAAACTCCGGGATTCAGCTACCCTCTATTAAATAGCCTCTGCTCCTGCCACCATCTTTAGCAGTAGGGGCACTGTGGAAGATCCACAGAGATAAGAGTGCAAAGGGAAGCCCAAATCATCAGCTTACATGCCAGGTTTCCTGTAGCTTCCATGAACCGAGGTGATCTAGCTCACTGGTTAGACTGGCCCCAGCCCTGAGCCATCCAGAGAATCCAAGGCCTAACAGACTTAATTTTGATCCTTAATGACTTGATAGAGACAGTTAACCTGCAGTTTTCTACTTTTAGAAGAAAAAAACAACAAAAAAAAATCCCAGACCTAGCAATTCCTCGCTCTTCTTTTTCTTTCACACTGTTGAATTTAGGTTCCGTTTCTGCCAATTCTTTCTGCTTTTCTTCAATTTTCTCAAGAAGCTTCTGTCTCTCTTTTAACAGCCGTTTCTAAAAATAAAGTAAAAGTCACTCATCAATTAAATCTCGTAAGCTGGGAGTAGAAGGTGAAACGTTATTGATTAAGCAACAAAATCATTAAAAAAGAATTACTCACAAGGCGGCAAATAACCATTAGTATTGAAGGACTCCATTTCCACTGACAAATCTGCTCTGCCAGAATTTAAATATGAATACAGAGGGAGCCACCTGGCAGCAAGGAAGAATCCTTCTGTATCCCACTTCGCAGCACCGGGGAAAAAAATGCCACGCCCCTACCCACTCCACCTCAGCCGCCTGGAGCATCCACTGGGAACGGGGTGAGAGTCCCAGCTCAGGGCTGGTAGTGCATACCCCAGGGTGCTTCACTGATGCCATGCCGCTTTTGGGCCGGGATACGCCAGCCTCCATTGGGATGCTTGTGTGGCACTAATTATCAAGCTGTGGCCAACAGAACCTGGCCTAGAAGTGGCATGCCATTTGTGTGGTCCCTTGGGGTTCACGCTGCCAACACACCAACTCCATGGTTCCAACCTCCAACCCACTCTCGGTGGATCCCTCCAGCTACTTGAGAGGATCAGGCAGGATCAATGCAGGGCAAGGAGATGGGAAACAGAATCCTTCGCAGGGATTCTGCAAAAGGTAAAGGGCATGCTCTACCCTGGTACACATGCAGAAAACATCAGAAAGATGGCAAAGGAGAAAGAGCAGCATGAATAAGTACTCTGTGTCCTCTTTCTCTCCTTCTCCATCCTCCCTCCTCAACTTTCTTCCCCCAATTTCACACCCATGCTCAAAATGAAAGGCTACACCCCAAGTTCAGAGTATATCTGCAATGGAATAAACTGGCAAAGTTTTGAATTTCCAATATCATTTCTGAGTGTAGCAGCAAAGGAAGTGGAATATGGGGGCAATTCGGGCTAATGTGTGTCAGGGCAGAAGTGACAGGAAGAAGTGAGGAAGAAGTCTGGTTTACCGGCTGAGTGGCTGAAAGTGAAACCCCTTTTTATTTTAAAGGGTGGGGGGGAAGAGATATCTTACTTACCCTTTGCTCACTATTGCCTGCCAATTCATCTTGCAGATCTTTAGCTTTAAGCTCTAATTTAGTCCTCTGCTTAATCTGCTCCTGTCGCTCAGCACTAAGCTGTTCCTTTTCTTCCTTCATAGCTGAAATTTTCGTTTTTAGCTCTCGAACTTGTCGTTCAATATCCTGAAGAAAGTAATCAGTGGAAATTATGATGCAAATAAAAGTATAACTCCTTATTAGATTCTACTTTCCAATGTCCTCTCCTCCTGCCACTTTGACCCCCATTTCCCAGACCCATTTTGCCATTCCCTCTCAGTGCCATCATCTGCCAGTTGGCTGCTGGGCATCAGCAGGACAACTTGCAATCATAGCTTCCTAGAGATGGAAGGGACCTCGGAAGCTAATCTGGTCCAGCCCCTTGTATCTGTGCAGGTGACTGACTAAACCTATTCAAGATACAGGATTATGTATTTTTTGAAACCTCTCCACAGACCAAGATTCCACAGGTTCCGAGTGGCTTGTACCTCAGAAGGTTGAGAGGCCTCTGGAATTTAGCTTTGGCAATGAGGCTTCCTCTGCTTGTCTCCAGGCCCTTCCTAGTCCCACTCCGAGAGCCCAGGCTAAAGTGAGTCTGATCACCAACAAGTAGTTGGGATTTGGTCTTTTGGTTTGGTTTTTTTTTTTTTGTCTTAACCATTACAGTGCTCAAGAAAATTAACCTAAAATGACAAATATGGTCTCTGACTGAGGCTCACCTCTGGGTTTGGGGCACAAAACTATATTGTTATGTTGAAGTCGATGCCTGTAGTATTCAGTGCAGTGAGGGGCAGGTCACCATGTGGGGGTGGAAGCGGAGAAAAATGGAGAAGAGAAAACCCCAAACCCACAGCACTTAGACATATCTTAAATGATATATTATAAAATATTTATTCATATCAGTGTCTGTCTCCCATTCTAGACTGTAAGCTCACTATGGGCAGGGAACATGCCTGTTAATTCTGGTGCATTGTATTCTCCCAACAGTGCTCTGCACAGAGTAAGCGCTCAATAAGTTGACTGATCAATTGATTGAGAAGAACACGGGACTGCTTTCTTGCACATGCTCAGAGCGATTTTTGGTTCACCATATTTCTAGTGTTGAACATTAAAATAAAAATGTCATTACACCTAAGCTAATTAATGCATCCTCCAAGATAACTGAACACAATACACAAAGGCACCCATACAAGTCCAAATCAACAATATAATTATTAAAGTTTATCAAGAATATATCTTAACTGTTTCTACATCATAAGATGGGAAAACATATGGGCTTATATTTTATTCAGTATAATTGGGTAATGCTGCTCAAGTTTATAAATCTACAACGCTCAAGTCAATTGCCATAACATTTACCTCCATTTTATCTCTAGCATCCTGTTGAGCATCTCTTAATTGCCTCGATTTTTCTCCACTAGTCTCTCGTTTAGCAGAAAGCTGAAAAGGAAACAATTAGTACAATTACCCATTATTGAAGTGTTGGGGTTAATCAAAAGTATTACCAAAGAACAAAAATATGAAGAAAGAAAATACCTCCTGAGTTACCAAAGAGACTAATACAGTGTTCTGCACACGGTAAGCACTCAGTATTTACCACTGAGTGACTGACTGAAGTTGCTAAAGGAAGCAAGATTTGACTGCTCAAGAATAAATTTACCTTAACTTTTGCCTAGGTCCTAGACAAAGAAATACATTCTGTATTAATTCCAGAATAGAACAATTCCACTTCTGTCCGGAAATCCTACACCCGACAGAAGGAAGCCTCCTCTAGAGAGTTTTCCATTCAGCCCAAGATAATTATCTTCTTGCTACAATTTGGTTAAGAACTCAAGGGGAAAAGCACTACGACAATGGCTTTTTAAGAATTTGCGATCCAGTTCACTTAGAAATTGAAATGCCACTATTTTATTTTATATCAAAATAGATTTTTAAAATGTTCCTCTTAGGTCAGTTTACTTAAATGAAAAAAGAACACTGAAATTTTCCTGAGAGTCTTTTGGAAAGGATACTGAAAGTAACTGGGTATTTCGGGATAGGTAAACTCATAACAAAACATTTTGATTCAGTGACAAATGTAAATAAATGCTTACCTCATCAAGTTTAGCACGGGTTTCATTAAGTTCCTGATTATAAATGGTGTATTCCAGAGCCCTCCTCATTTTATCCCACTTCTGGTATTGTGCTAGTTCTTCTTTTTCTTCTTCCAGGGTATGTAATCTTTCTTCAATGTATTTCAATAGCTCGTTGATTTTTTCTCGTTTACCCTCTTTTTAAAAAACAAACAGGAATCTCACTTTCAAAATATGTGTGGTATTGAATTTCTCAAATAAATGTTATGCATGCCTAAAGCAGAGCTCTTCATAACTTGAGACAGGAAGTTAATAGTAAAGGCATTAAATCGTAGTAGGAATGAAGGCAGAGTCTATTTACCTAGAAAGTTAATCAAAATAAGCATTCCCCTGCTTGCAAATACTGTAACTGGACTTTTAATGTCTATATGTGGTGCCTCCTAAAGTGCACACATCCATTCTTGATACCTACCCTCATTACTAGCTTACCAGGAAGACTGAACTACCCTATGACAGATTACGTTTACTACAGCAAAACTAATCTACCAAGGTCTTCTTCTATCCAAACACTAATCTACTTAGAGGCACTCTAAAAATACTGCTAAACTACAAAACCAGTAAATTATAAATTTTGGGGATATCTTAAGATCTTTCAAATGAGCACCTCAAAGAGCTGAATTTAGGCATAGGAAGAATACTTTACATATAGCTAATAGACGTTGGGAAGTCTGTGAGTACAATTACTCTCTGGCAGTTAATTCTGAACTTTGGCTCAAAATTCTCACATTATTATTATTATTATCATCATGTTTGTGAAGCGCTTCCTATATGTCAAGCACCATTTGAAGTGCTGGGGTAGATAAAAAGTTAATCAGGTTGGAGAGAACCCATCTCACATGGGGCTCACAGTTTTAGTAGGAGGGAGAAACTTTACAAGTTTTATATATACAGATATATTGCTTATTTCTTTGGGTTAAAAAAAGCAGTACAAATTCAAATTTCTGCCATGTGATTTATGTCAAATTACCCAACTGTTTATTTCTCAAGGAAATATGCATCAGGGAGACTGACTTACAAAGAAGGACAGAGTAAGACGAGAGTCATTTTACCTGTTTCTTTCATTAAGGAAATACTCTCTTCTTTACGTTCATCATAGACTCTAGTACCAGCCACTTCTCTTAATAGTTTCAGCCTTTGAGAGTCAGGTGCTGTTGCCATTTGGTTAATCTATGGAAGTTTAAATAATTATTTAGCTATATAATTTCCTTTATGCATCATCAATGGCTGAATGAGTAAATTCTAACATAATAGCAAACATTTAAGTAATGAATGCTTTTGTAAAAGTGATTTTTCTGAAGATTCAGAACCTATTATTCTGATTTGTATGTAACCCCATCTTGAAATATTTTGAAGGAATATCTAGAGTAGATTATTTCAAAACTACAAATAGGTTTCTTGGAAGGTGGTCTTTATGAAAATTAATTCAATGAAAGTATAAATAACATGTTCTACCCTGTTTGAAGCACATGCAAATCCAGCTTTAAGATTTCATGGGACCAAAGAAGTTTTAAGACACAAGAATCACTACGTTCTAGTTCACAACACTTTTCACTCACTCAGTGCATTGCTGCTAAACTCATGCATCCTTTAAACTATGGGGACAGTGAGTTTACAATACATATAATGAAACAGGTTAATAGTTAAACTTGCAAGTACCAGTTTCAATAAATTGAATTTTCCTAAGTGTCAAAATTTAGAGCATTTCTCAGAAAAATGCACAAGAAAAAATTTTACCTTTCCTTGTTTGACGATATAGTATGGGTTACTGCGAGAAAAACCCGCACTTTCAAGAAGATTCATTACATCATTTTTCCTGTAAAAAATAAATAAATTGCTAAACCTTTTTATCAATAATAAAATTTTAATATATAAGATAAACCAAAAACCACACTAATTCATAAAACGTAAGAAGTATTACATGAGAGACCTGCTTCCCTGTGCTTTAAGATCTGAATAAATTTCAGTATTATTATTATGAATCTAATGATGTTTTATACCCCCAGAGCGTAACTGTTCAAAGTCTAATTACTAATGCTAGCTTTAAGGAAGTACTCTAGAAATAGA
Organism: Ornithorhynchus anatinus; assembly: GCF_004115215.2. Lineage (NCBI taxonomy): Eukaryota > Metazoa > Chordata > Mammalia > Monotremata > Ornithorhynchidae > Ornithorhynchus > Ornithorhynchus anatinus. Next base: position 30,916,857 of record NC_041743.1, read on the forward strand.
TGTGTGTTAAAAACATATTATTTTTTGAGCATAAATTTTGGGTACATGAAGAGAAGTTAAGAAGTACCTACGTCACCATTTTCTTGTCTAGAAAATATTGGTCTTTTTTGGCACCAATGACTCTACGGAGAGAGACTTCCTCTTTATCAATCTAAAGAAAACAGAGGGAAAAATTCACCACAGGGCAAAGATTAGGAAAATTTAGTGTAGTCACCCAAATTTTTGGAGGATCTTGCAATCTTTTCTACTCTTCAATTTATTTAATGATGTCATTTGACTCACAATTTTGTACTTTTTTTTTTGGTCCTTTACATTTAAATAGCTGGTACTCTGCAGGAAAATCACTGTTATAGCCAAAAACAATTATGGATAAAATCATAAAATGAAAGCAATGTAGATAAATTATTCTACTAAAATGTCTCATAATACTATTAACAAAGGAAATATGTCTAGAAATCCATCCCCCTAATCTTTGGAAAATCCTCAGTACTGTTTCTGAATAGAAAACCTGATAACTCACTGGTAATCTGTTGTCTGAGTTGTCGAAAATAATCTCCACAAAAGCAGAAATGACTCGAGGCCCAGTGCCTTCCTAAAGGAAAAGAATAAGCTTAGTCCTTTTAACAAATTTAGCTTTCACCTTCTTAAATACAATTTTCTCCATTTCTTTTTTGTCCCCATATTTCATTTTTATTCTCATCAAGACTTAATAGCCAGAACCATCGTATCCTAGATAATTCCCTCATAAATGCTTTAAAGAATTTGTTGAAAAACCACTGATTCTTTCATTTCCCCTTGTGTGTCTTTTCTCCTCATTAACCCTCCACAGGGTTTAGTTTACACTTAGGATATCAGGACAAAACATTGTGTCGTGGCAAATTTGAATCTTCAGAGAAGATACCTGAGGTTTTACTACATAACCATACAATTAACTAAATGGGAAAAGAACCATAACATTCTTAAAATCTTTAGAATTTTATTAAATATATATCATCCCCACAGATTTAATTACTTTGGAAAGCACTCTCACTTACATGCAGCAACGCCAATCTCTGCTCTGGACGAAGATGACTAAACTCATCGCTGAGGACAAACTGAATTGCTGCAAATAAAACACACATAACCAAAGGTGTTGGGCCAAGTCATTCAGCATTCTTTATTTTTAAAATGCACAATTTTGCTTGGCACGTACAATTGTCATTGACACATGCTAAATATTTGAGGTTCTGGATACCTGGCCATATTCCTGGACATACATAAATACTTACCATAAAAGAAATTGCTTTTTCCAGAGCCATTTCTGCCCACTGAAATTAAAGAACACATATTATGAAAATACATTTTAAAACAACTTGAACTTGGTTCCATAAATACATTTGAAACCACCTTTTCAGAGGTTTTTCTAATGCCTTATAAAATTTAATCAAGTCATAAAAAACTAAGCCAACCGCAAAAGCACATGCAACTAAAGAACCCAACAAAAAACTGGTCTCGCAAGTAGTAAAAACAAATTTATATTATTAATCTTTGCTCTTGTCCAAAATCGAACCTCAGAAAAAAAACCAAACTGGCAGTAGTAGCTGGTATTAACAGTTTTATATGCTTATTAGAAAGCTGACTACTCCCAACACCTGCAATAATTATCTGAATCCTGAAACTATTAAACTAAAAGCTCAATCAGATGACGGGATGGCAGTATTTAGGGACAGAAAGGCAGTAGCTATACCAGGACTACAGCAACTGAAGAAAGCTGGCTCAAGAAAGCTTGGAAGAGAAGCAGCGTGGCCTCGTTGAAAGAGCATGGACCTAGGACTCTGAGGACCTGGTTTCTAATCCCAGCTCTGCTGTCCAATCCCAGACATACATTTCTGCTGTATGACCTTGGCAAGTCACTTATCTCTGCTTTACTCATCTGTAAAATGGGGATTAAAGCTGTGAGCCCCACTTGGGACATGGACCGTGTTCAACTTGATGATCTTGTATCTACCTCAGCGCTTAGGATAGGGCCTGGCACTTACTAAGTACTTAACAAATCATATATATTTGTATAAGAAACAGAAGGGCTAGGAAGAAAGCCCATGCTATATGTGATTTTCCTTGCCTCTCCCTTACTGGGGAGGGGACCAAACTGTGTGCGTGTGGTTCGGGGTGGTGGGAGAAGAGACAGAATGTTAATAGGGAATTGGAAAACATTCTTCTGACAACACACTGCTAACTGAACAGAACACAATGCAATGTCAAATGCATGCAGGTAGCACTGGGCAAGGCCAACGATAATTCTGTTTTGTTTTGGTTTTTTTCCACGTGGGGTTTACCAAGAATGTAACACCCATCTTAAAGGAGAACTGAGTGCATTATGAAACATGCTCATCCTTTACCCAGAGAAGTTTAACAAAACTTTTTTAATGCACTTGCAAATGAATGTGAATTGAACAAAGGATTTCAAAGGCAGAAAAATTCTTCACATATATCAAAAGAATTATAAAATTCAGAAACATAAGGATTATTTCAAATTGAGTTGATAATTAGACTTTCCTTGTTTCATCACCACCAATGTGAACAAACCTCAGAGATAAATAAATTGTTAATCTTGTATTCACCTCACTGCTCAGCACAGTGCCTGGCACAGAAAAAATGCTTACTAAATACTACAACAAATGCATCAATCACTTACCGATAACATTGTGTTTGGAACTGAATGGATCGACAATTGTTTGATCTCTGTAACTTCTAAAACCCTGGATGATAACCTAATGGAAAAAAAATTAAAATCACTATTAACTATTTTAAAAAACACGATCAGAAGTAGTAATAAAATCATGTCACTTCCTTACTTTCAACTTTCACATTTAAATAATGCTGAAGATGTTTAATATATAACATTACTTTCTTTCTTAAAGATTCACAGACTTGCTTTACTTTACCAGCAGTAAGGGATGTATGAGCTTCCATGTGTGCACACACCCCCACAACCCACCCCCATTACCCCAACTCCTTACACTGCCTCATTTGGCAATACCCACGCAAACACAATCCTTCACTCAGTAAGACCCCCCCCTCCCGTTTCCCCTTGTCCTCAGCACACACATGGTCTCATTCAGTGTGATCCATGCACATGGAATTTGGCAAGATGTACATGGGTGCACGCATGGAGTCTCTGTCTCTCTTCCAGCCATATTCTCCCAGGAAGCTGACCGAGGAACAGAAAAGAGAGACCTTGACCACAGCCATGAAGGTGGCTGGGGTCAATCTTTCATGCCAAGTCTACTCTGATGCATGGGCACTGTGCACTAAGGTGGGCCTTTTGAAATTACTTTTATATACTCATACATATTTATTTTTAATCAAATAAATGCTAGACAACCTTGAAACAGGGTCAAGCAAACCTAAATGAACCATTATATAGTAAACACATACTTCAAAGAACAACTGCATACAATAAACTTTGAAAAACAAATTACAAAATATATCAATGGGATGCTTCAGCAGAGCATTTGCTACACCTTCCACAGGTTTCTGCGCGCTTCTGCTTCTCACATGCTATGTTATTTATAAGCATTATAATACTGGGGATATCTAAGCATATTATATATATATCTAGTGACATTAAGACAAATGCAATCTTTTCTTTCCTCTGCAGACATTCCTTGGTTTTCTTCTCCCCAGGCCATGTCCCCTCAATTGTCACATCATCACTTTTGCACCTACAACCGCCCAGCAGCCAGTTTTGTACATATCGATTTTATGCGCTAGCAGTGTGGCTCAAAGGAAAGAGCACAGGCTTGGGAGTCAGAGGTTATGGGTTCAAATCCCAACTCTGCCACTTGTCGTCTGTGTGGCTGTGGGCAAGTCGCTTAACTTCTCTGTGCCTCAGTTACCTCATCTGTAAAATGGGGATTAACTGTGAGCCTCACGAGGGACAACCTGATTACCCTGTATCTACCCCAGCACTTAGAACAGTACTCTGCACATAATAATAATGTTGGTATTTATTAAGCGCTTACTATGTGCCGAGCACTGTTCTAAGCGCTGGGGTAGACACAGGGGAATCAGGATGTCCCACGTGGGGCTCACAGTCTTAATCCCCATTTTACAGATGAGGTAACTGAGGCACAGAGAAGTTAAGTGACTTGCCCACAGTCACACAGCTGACAAGTGGCAGAGCTAGGATTTGAACTCATGACCTCTGACTCCAAAGCCCATGCTCTTTCCACTGAGCCACGCTGCTTGCACATAGTAAGCGCTTAACAAATACCAACATTATGTGCTCTTTTGAAGCACTACTTATTCACCTAACTTTCCAGTCTCTTTTTCCTTCTAAATTTTATACCAGTCTTGCCCATTATTAGATGTATTAAAATCATATCTTCTCCAGGAGAGCTTCCCCCACTAATCTGATTTTCCTCCCTCATTCGCCCCCCCTTCTGCCATCTATGCACTTATTCACCCCACCCTCTGCCCCACACCACGTATGCACATATCCTTATACTACCATTTCTGTAGTTAACTGTAATGTCTGTTGTACTTTCCCATGTTCTTAGTATAGTGTTCTGTAATCAATCAATGGAATTTTAATGCTCAGTAAATATGACTGAATGACTGAATTAACTGAGCGCTTATGCTGTGAAGAGCACTGTACTAAGCTCTTGGGAGAGTATAATACAACAGAGCATACTCCCTGCCCGCAACAAGTTTACAGTCTAGAGAGGGAGACACAAAAGGCACTCATTAAACTCTCTTATTTGTTCACTGAGGTATGTTCCCCCATTAGATTGTAAACTCCTTTGTAGGCAACAGTACTGTACTCCCAAACCCTTAGTGCAATGCTCTGCATCAATAAATGCACAATAAATACAACCAATTTTTCTACCTTTAGCTCCCTTCACCACATCAAACGAGAATACATCGATATTTTACACAACAGAGGAAGAATGTCAGCCCTCTAAGCATAGTATTGCGGCATATTTATACCCTAGGAAAATACAGGAGTATTAGCCAAGGTTATCTTGGATAATAAAAAACTTGAATAACTGATTAAAACTGAGCAAATGCACCTGTTCAAGATAGCCAAACCCCATTTTGTTTGAGTAGCTGAACTTTTCATTATCTGCTTTGGTCTTAGCTTCGAATAGTTTGAACAGTTGGCTTCTATACTGCCCTAGTGGGGAACATCAGGGGAGAAAAAAAACACATTAGGGAATTTGTGGTTTAACTGACAACTTGTTGCCAACATGTCTACCAACTCTAATAATAATTATGGTATTTGTTAAGCGCTTACTATGTGCAAACCACTCTAAGCGCTGAGGTTGATACAAGGTAATCAGGTTATCCCACATGAGGCTCACAGTCTTCATCCCCATTTTACAGATGAAGTAACTGAGGCACAGAGAAGTTAAGTGACTAATGTATTATACTCTCCCTAATGCTTATTTTAGTGCTCTGCCCACAGTTAGCACTCAATAAATACCACTGATTGGTATTAATGAACTCCATCACAACTTTCAATGTCACTGATGTGCCCCGCTTCATGCTGAAAACCACCCGGTGACAGAGAAGCGGTTGTGGAGAAGCAATTTAAGGTTCAAGGATTTTCTGTGCTCCACAAGGTAATGTTTTAAAACGATCACCTCATGAAGAGCTCCCTCCACATTCGCTCCCACAAAATTAATTTTCAAAAGCTTTTAACATCTCACATAGGAGCTTCGGCACGGAACTTGGAAATCCTGCGAACTGGAGCTCAACCACCTGCTTGCTGTAAAACACTGCACAAGCAATATGGTTTCAGTATCAATCTGCAGAGAGAAAATACCTCAACCGCTGTCAATATGGTCCTATGGCTTTCTGTACGTGTTTGGCGTCTGTGGACGAAAGGGCCGCTCCGCACAGTGTCAAATCTCAATAACTACTTCATGGGTACGCATGAAGCGGGGGGGTGGATTTTCATGCTGCCGGAGCGCTCATCATCCAAATGCAAACTTTCGGAATTGCTCTTTCATTCACTCATTCATTCGATGGGATTTATTGAGCGCTTACTGTGCGCAGAACACTGTACTAAGGACTTGGAAAGTACAATATAGCCATAGAGAAAGACAATCCGTGCCCGGGACGGGCAGGTGAATGGGTGGTAAGTGTAGGAGGCAAAACTGGGGAAGGGGGAAGATTTAAGGAGGGTTGGAACCTAAAGCAAATCACCAACTGACCCCCCTCTGAAGGCCCTCACGAAGGGAAGTCCCGCTTTGCCAACTTTGGCAGGCCAAGGGCGGACAGAGAAGCAGCCTGGCTTAGTGGAAAGAGCATGGGCTCCGGAATCGGAGGTCATGGGTTCTAATCCTAGTTCTGCAACTTGACAGCTGTGTGACTCTGGCCAGGTCACTTCTCTGTACCTCAGTTACCTCATCTGTAAAATGGGGATGAAGACTGTGAACCCCATCTGATGCCCTTGTATTTACCCCAGCCCTTAAAAGAGCGCTTGGCACATAGTAAGGGCTTAACCAATACCATTATTATAAGCGCTTAGTACAGTGATCTGCACATACTAGGTGCTCAGTAAGTGAGAAGCTCAGAGAAGCTGCTGCTCAGAGAAGCAGCGTGGCTTTGTGGCAAGAGCCCAGGCTTGGGAGTCAGAGATCCTGGGTTCGAATCCCAGCTCTGCCGCCTGTCAGCTGGGTGACTTTGGACAAGTCACTTAACTTTCATTCATTCAATAGTATTTATTGAGCGCTTGCTATGTGCAGAGCACTGTACTAAGCGCTTGGAATGGACAATTGGGCAAAAGATAGAGACAATGCCGGCCCAATAACGGGCTCACAGTCTAAACGGGGGAACTTCTCTGTGCCTCAGCTCCCTCATCTGTAAAATGGGGATGAAAACTGTGAGCCCTACGTGGGACAACCTGATGACCCTTGTATCTACCCCAGCGCTTAGAGCAGTGCTCGGCGCATAGTAAGCGCTTAGTAATGATAATAAAGTTGGTAAATAATAAAGCGGCAGCGCCGCTCAGTGGAAAGAGCACGGGCTTAGGAGTCAGTATGGGATATACACCCATTCCTGATCCCAAATCACTTATGCCACCCTTTGAAGGGCAATCCAATATTGTCGTCATATGGATTTGAGAGTCAAAGTAATTTCTATCCATAATGAGTGTTTCAACCATTTTTCATGGTGTAACCCATTCCACAGAATACTTTCAGGTAGGGTAGGCTGAAAGCTTTATTGTTCTGTGGATTGTGCTTTTCAAAGATAATGTAAACATCGAGGTCATGGGTTCTAATCCCGGCTCCGCCACTTGGCTGTGTGACTGTGGGCAAGTCACTTCACTTCCTCTGGGCCTCAGTTCCCTCATCTGGAAAATGGGGGTGAAGACAGTGAGCCTCACGTGGGACAGCCTGATTACCCTGTTCAAATCCCTGCTAAGCCACTTGTCACCTGTGTGACTTTGGCCAAGTCACTTAACTTCTCTGTGCCTCAGTTACCCCATCTGCAAAATGGAGATTAAGACTGTGAGCCCACATGGGACAACCTGATCACCCTGGATCCTCCCCAGCGCTTAGAAGAGTGCTTTGCACATAGTAAGTGCTTAACAAATGCCATCATCATTATCATCAACCCCAGCGCTTGGAACAGTGCTCAGCACATAGTAAGCGCTTGACAAATGCCATCATGATTATTATTATCTACCCTAGCACATGGAACAGTGCTCAGTACATAGCAAGTGCTTAACAGATAACATTATTTTTATTGAGAAGCAGCGAGACTCAGTGGAAAGAGCCCGGGCTTGGAAGTCCGAAGTTATGGGTTCGAATCCCAGCTCTGCCACTTGTCAGCTGTCTGACTGTGGGCAAGTCACTTCACTTCTCTGTGCCTCAGTTACCTCATCTGCAAAATGGGGATTAACTGTGAGCCTCACGTGGGACAACCTGATGACCCTGAATCTCCCCCAGCGCTTAGAACAGTGCTCAGCACATAGTAAGCACTTGACAAATGCCATCATGATTACTATCAACCCCAGCGCTTGGAACAGTCCTCAGCACATAGTAGGCGCTTGACAAATGCCATCATCATCATTATCATTTACCCCAGTGCTTGGAACAGTGCTCAGCACATAGTAGGCGCTTGACAAATGCCATCATCATGATTACTATCAACCCCAGCGCTTGGAACAGTGCTCAGCACATAGTAAGCGCTTGACAAATGCCATCATCATTACTATTATCAACCCCAGCGCTTGGAACGGTGCTCAGCACATAGTAAGCGCTTGACAAATGCTATCATCATCATTATCATTTACCCCAGAGCTTGGAAGAGTGCTCAGCACATAGCAGGCGCTTGACAAATGCCATCATCATCATTATTATCTATCCCAGCGCTTGGAACAGTCCTCAGCACATAGTAAGCGCTTGACAAATGCCATCATTATTATCATCATCAACCCTAGCGCTTGGAACAGTGCTCAGCACATAGTAAGCGCTTGACAAATGCCATCACCATCATTATCTATCCCAGCGCTTGGAACAATCCTCAGCACCTAGTAAGCGCTTGACAAATGCCATTATCATCATTTTTATCAACTCCAGCGCTTGGAACAGTGCTCAGCACACAGTAAGCCCTTGATAAATGCCATGGTGATTATCAACCCCAGCGCTTGGAAAAGTGCTCAGCACATAGTAAGCGCTTGACAAATGCCATGGTGATTATCAACCCCAGCTCTTGGAACAGTGCTCAGCACATAGTAAGCGCTTGACAAATGCCATGGTGATTATCAACTCCAGCGCTTGGAACAGTGCTCAGCACATAGTAAGCGCTTGACAAATGCCATGGTGATTATCAACCCCAGCTCTTGGAACAGTGCTCAGCACATAGTAAGCGCTTGACAAATGCCATGGTGATTATCAACCCCAGCTCTTGGAACAGTGCTCAGCACATAGTAAGCGCTTGACAAATGCCATGGTGATTATCAACTCCAGCGCTTGGAACAGTGCTCAGCACATAGTAAGCGCTTGACAAATGCCATGGTGATTATCAACCCCAGCTCTTGGAACAGTGCTCAGCACATAGTAAGCGCTTGACAAATGCCATGGTGATTATCAACCCCAGCTCTTGGAACAGTGCTCAGCACATAGTAAGCGCTTGACAAATGCCATGGTGATTATCAACCCCAGCTCTTGGAACAGTGCTCAGCACATAGTAAGCCCTTGACAAATGCCATGGTGATTATCATCAACCCCAGCGCTTGGAACAGTGCTCAGCACACGGCAAGCGCTTAGACACCAACATTATTGGGGCTCACTTAAAAACCACATTATTATTACTAAATGCGACCGAATGAAAGAGCTGAGGAGCGGGGCATTTGGACAAGGCCGGGCAGGAGTCTCTGTTGACACCCCGCACGTGTCCCGCAGGGTCGGTGCGGCCGAGGCCCCCCCCCCCCGCATCATGACCCAGGCGTGCGGGGACCCCGCCGGGGGTCCCCCTCCGGGGCAGGAGGAGCGTGGCGATGGTTCTTCCCCCCTTCTCTGTCCGGAGCGGCTCCCCCCGTGTCCCCTCTGTGGCCTCCCCGGGCCCCGCGGCGGGTGGGTGCGGGGGGGGGGGGGGGGGCGGCAGGACCGGCCCGGCGGGAGGGCGCGGGGCCCTCGGCGGTGACAGCGCGGCGGCCTCACCTGCTTGATGTACATCTTGGCGAGCCCCGGGCGGGAGAAGGCCGCGGGCCGCGTCCGCCCGGTGAGGCGAGGCGAGGCGAGGCGGGGGCTCCGACCCCCGAGACGAGGCCGCCGCTCCTCCCCGCCCCCTCCGCCCCGCTGGCTCCAGTCAGCCAAACAAAATGGCGGCGGGCGAGGAGGCGGAGTCCCCGCTCCGGACTCAACCATCGCACACCCTCCGCGGGAGGGGGCGGCGGGGGCCTCCGCCTCCGCTTCCCGGGCTCGGACTCCCACCTGGCTCCGGACCCGGCGGGTCGCGACGGGCGTCGGCTCTTCGGTCGGCGTCGGCTCCTCTCTCCTCCTCGGGGATCCGCTCAGGGGGACGGGAGAGCGGCGCCGGTCTACCTGGGCTCCCCCTCCGCGCGCCGGGCGGGTGGTTTCGTCCACGGCAGGGGAAAGGTTCGGCGCCAAAGCCAAGTGTGAGCGGGGGGGGGGCGCGTGCGCGCGCGCGCGAGGGTGAGCCGGGGTAAACCACGTGGGCGACGATTGTTTAATAACGGTTCGAGGGCCGGAGCCGTTTCTAAAGCTTCCGGAACGGTGACGCGGCCCCAAGGACCGGCCAAGGCCCAAGCGCAGCCTTCGCACCCGGCAGGACCCGAGACCAAAGAAGACCTTCCCCCCCAGGGAGGGCCCCGAAACACCGACAAGAATAAGAATGATAATAATAATAATAAAAGTCGGTCTTTGTTCAGCGCTTACTACGTGCAGAGCGCTGTTCCAAGCGCTGGGGGAGATCCAGGGTCATCAGGTTGTCCCACGTGAGGCTCACAGTCTTCATCCCCATTTTAATAATAATAATGTTGGTATGTTAAGCACTTAGTCTGTGCAGAGCGCTGTTCCAAGCGCTGGGGGAGATCCAGGGTCATCAGGTTGTCCCACGTGAGGCTCACCGTCTTCATCCCCATTTTAATAATAATAATGTTGGTATTTGTTAAGCGCTGGGGGAGATCCAGGGGAATCAGGTTGTCCCACGTGAGGCTCACAGTCTTCATCCCCATTTTAATAATAATAATGTTGGTATGTTAAGCACTTAGTCTGTGCAGAGCGCTGTTCCAAGCGCTGGGGGAGATCCAGGGTCATCAGGTTGTCCCACGTGAGGCTCACAGTCTTCATCCCCATTTTAATAATACTAATGTTGATATTTGTTAAGCGCTTACTACGTGCAGAGCGCTGTTCCAAGCGCTGGGGGAGATCCAGGGGAATCAGGTTGTCCCACGTGAGGCTCACAGTCTTCATCCCCATTTTAATAATACTAATGTTGGTATTTGTTAAGTGCTTACTATCTGCCAAACACTGTCCTAAACGCTGAGGCAGATACAAGGTAACCAGGTTGTCCCACGTGGAGCTCATAGGCTTCAACCCCATTTTACGGATGAGGTAACCGAGGCACAGAGAAGTGACTTTCCCAAAGTCACACAGCTGACAAGTAGCAGAGGGCAGGATTAGAACTCATGACCTCTGACTCCCAAGCCTGTACTCTTTCCTCTGAGCCACACTGTTTCTCACGGTAAGAACGGCACAGAACGGAGTGAGAGAAGAGAGGAGGGCTTAGGCAGGGAAGGTTTCTCAAAAATCTCCAGTAGTTGCCTATCAACCTCTGTAACAAGCACAAACTCCTCACTATTGGCTTCAAAACTCTCCATGACCTTGCCCCCTCCTGCTTCACCTCCATTCTCTCCTTCTACAGCCCAGCCCCCACACTCCGCTCCTCTGCTACTTACTTTCCTATGGTGACTGTTCTCGCCTGTTCCGCCATCAACCTCTGGCCCACGTCCCACCTCTGGCCTGGAAGGCCCTCCCTCCTCAAATCCGCCAATCAACCACACTTCCCCCCACCCTTCAAAGCCCTACTGAAGGCTCACCTCCTCCAAGAGAGCTTCCCAGACTAAGCCCCCCTTTTCCTCAGCTCCCCTTCCCCTCCCCCTGACTCGCTCCCTCTCCTCTTCCCCCCTCCCCACAGCACTTGTGCATATATATATATATATATATATGTATATATCTATAATTCTATTTATATCAATGCCTGTTTACTTATTTTGATGTGTATATCTATAACTCTATTTATATTGATGCCTGTTTATTTGTTTTGATGTCTCTCTCCCCTTCTTGACTATAAGCCCAAAGGGAGCAGGGAATGTCTCTCTTTACTGCTGAGTTGTACTTTCCAAGGGCTTAGTACAGAGCTCTGCACACAGTAAGCCCTCAATAAATACAATTGAATAAGTGAATGAATGAAAGGCTTCGTGAAGAAGATGTACCTTTAGCACTCAGCACCCAGGAGGTGCTCAGTAAAGACTATTGAATAAAATTCTGATAACTCTGCTCTCTTCATCCAGTTGTTCCTTACCAGTCAACGCTTTTAGCTATTCCTCAAGTTGCACTGTTCCACTTCCATCTCTTGGCTCCTGCTGTTCCCCCTCCTTGGAATTCCCTTCCCACATCCAATGGACCACAGCACTCCCACATTCAAAGTCCTAAAATTGCATCTCCTCCAAAAGGATTTCCCAGGTTGATTTCCCAACACCAACTACAACTCTTAAGAATTTATTTACATATGTTAGAGTGTCAGCTCCCCCGTGGGCAGGGAACATGTACTTTCCAAACCCCTACTACAATGTGCTGCACCAATGGGCACTCAATAAATGCTGCCACTACTACTAAATCTAATCATTTTGCATTCTTTTTTGGCTACCTTGCAACAAACGTTACTAGCAGCAGGCATAGGTGTCTAAGGGCATGGCAGTGAGGGGTGGGCACCTCCAACCTCTTCCTTATGCCCTTCTCCCTGCTCAGAACTCCCTCTCCATCCATATCCACCAAGCCACTACTCTCTCTCTCTCTCTTCAAACCCTTCTGAAATCACATCTCTCAAAGTCTTTCCTGATCAATTTCGTTTTTTCCCAGGTTCTATTACCCCTAAACTTTAAACTCAGGCATTCTTTGCTAACTATGTGCTTTGTACTCACAACCATCTCCAGCACTTAATGATAATAATGGCATTTAAGCACTTACTAATTGCAAAGCACTATTCTAAGCGCTGGGGAGGATACAAGGTGATCAGGTTGTCCCAAGTGGGGTTTACAGTCTTAATCCCCATTTTACAGATGGGGTAACTGAGGCACAGAGAAGTTAATGACTTGCCCAAAGTTACACAGCTGACAAGTGGCTGAGCCCGGATTTGAACCCATGACCTCTGACTCCCAAGCCCGTGCTCTTTCCACTGAGCCACGCTGCTTCTCTAGCCACACGGTTTCTCTGTACTTTTGTACAGATTTTACATTCCTTATTTCATGGTCATTAATTCATCTACACAGCCCCATTTCCTTCAATTTATCTGTAAATAACATTAGTGTGGGTCTTTCTCATGTACTGTAAGCTCCTGGAGGTCAGGAATCATGTCTATTAACTTTATCATACTCTCCCAATAGCTTAGAACAGTGCTCAGCATGGCCTAGTGGAAGAAGTATGGGCTTGGGAGTCGGGGGACCTGGGTTCTAATCCCACCTGTGTGACCTTGGGCAAGTCACTTAACTTCTCTGTGTCTCAGTTTCCTCAACTTGCAAAATGGGGATTCAAAAACTGTTCTCTCTCCTACTTTGAACTCCATGTAGGACAGGGACTGTAACTGTCCTGATTAACTTCTATCTATCTCAGCACTTAGCACAGTGCTTGACACATAGTAAACACTTAAATACCATTAAAAAATAGAAAAAAGAACCCTTCCAAAATAAGCCATGGCAGGGATCTGCCACCAGCAGGTGGCAGATTGGTGATACCCACATCAAGAATCCTGACATCTGTTCTACTACACTCACTCAAACTCATCACTACACTCAAACTCATCACAGTTTCCCTGGGAGGAAGGTGAGGGGAGAGGGATGTGAACAGGATCCCCAAGCAGCTCATTATTGGCAAACAAATAGAACCAAAGCAAGTAGCACTTTTCAAAATTTGGCAAAACAAAGTTTCAAATGATCATATATCTGCAGCAAACTATTGTACTCTCCCAAACGCTTGTAGTGCTTGGCACATAATAAGTGCTTAACAAATGCCATCATCATTAGAATTATTATTACATACCAAGCACTCAGTAAATACTGTTGATTGATTTTGAATGCTAACAGCAGCCAACAGACCAGACTAGCATGCAGCAATCAGGGAACTTGAGTACTGGCTGTGGGATGATCAAGATTCCAATAAGCAGATTTTTAAATAGTGATAGAAGCTGAAAGTACCCTACACATCGGCCTGAGAAAGGACACTCTACATACACTTACCATCATCAGAAGGGACATCTTCAAATAAGAAAAGAGATATAGATACAGTAATCATACTTACTGCCCTCTGCTTCTTAATGTGCCTCTATTGCCTTGACTGACAAACCTCTGTTCAGGGCATTATAAATGCAGGGTACTTTAAAACCACCACCCAGAACAATAGACTCTAAGGAGTCAATGTCTATTTAGAATCCAAATCATTATCACAATTAGAGCCTATCTTTCTCAAGGGCAGAGACTTGTCCTCTACTTTTATTAAATGCTCCTATGGTTTTAACAGGGAAACAGCAGGTACTTATTGAGTACCTGATGATGATAATGATGATGATAAGCACCTGTTCCCCCTCCGACTTAAACTGTGAGCTCCATGAGGGACAAGGACTGTGTCCAACCTAATTACCTAATATCTACTTCAGTGCTTAGCATATAGTAAGCACTTAATAAATATTACTATTATTATGACAGGGGAACAATAATAATATACTAGATTCTAAAATATAAGTTAGGCATCATTAGATTCTTCTCTCTCTATAGCCCCTGATAAACATAATTGATTTGACCATTTGTGTTTTTCTGTGTATTTTCTTCAACCAGTACAATTACTGTGATTTGGCCAAGTTTATTTCACCCATCTAGACCTGCTCTCCTGATGGGTATCACCTACATACAGTAATCGATGAATAGTGTAAAGTAGTTAATGGACATTTTACTCACAACCAGCTAGAGATTATGTAAGACAGAATCCAGGCAATTATTCTCAAAATAAGTTTCATTAATGAGATAGCGGATAGTCATGGGATCATGATTACAATATAGTACAAATAAACTAATTTTATTAATCATCTGCTACAAGCAGCGTGCTCAGTGGAAAGAGCACGGGCTTTGGAGTCAGAGGTCATGGGTTTGAATTCCCGCTCTGCCACTTGTCAGCTGTGTGACTGTGGGCAAGCCACTTGACTTCTCTGTGTCTCAGTTACCTCATCTGTAAAATGGGGATTAAGACTGTGAGCCCCACGTGGGACAACCTGATTCCCCTGTGTCTACCCCAACGCTTAGAACAGTGCTCTGCACATAGTAAGCGCTTAAATACCAACGTTAAGTCTCAAATAGGATAGACAGGAAGTCTGGATATGAATGAAAGAATACAACACTGTGAGACCTCTCCACAGGCATTCATTTCTCATTCTCCTCTTTTATCAGGGACTTGGCCTCTCCTAAATGACACCAGGCTATTTTGACTGGGGTTTAGTTCTGAGAGTATCTCAGAAATATCACAATAGCATTGGAAGATATAAATTCTAAACTACCAGAGTTTTCAAGCTTTATCATTTGCACTGCACTTCATCCTTAAAAAAACACTTACTTAGAAACCTTAATCGAGATAATAATAAAAAAATCCCAACAAAATGCATAGCTACTCACAGCCAACAATGCATCTTTTCTTCTGGTCCCAGCAAGTGTGATGATCTAAGGTGAAAGACTCTTTTTGTCACGAGAAAAATGGCCTCCTATCCCCATATCGGTAGGACAGTGCCACATTCAGCTAATCTATATTGCTGACCCACCTTGAAATGGAGTCTATCCAACCCAGTTAGGATAGATTTTTATTACTCTATTTATTAAAAGGAACAGTCTGTGAGAACAGTAGGGATCTGGAATCAATCAGCATTTTGGTCACTATGGCTAGCCCCAAAAGGAGACAGAGAAATGAGAGAGATGAGGGGAGGGAAGTGAAAAAGAAATTAAAGAAAAAAAAGAGAAGGAAAAGTGAGAAAACGGGAGAAAAAAGGGAGTGAGAAAAAAGAGGGTAGAAGGTCTACCCTTTCCTACTTCAATTTTCTATCCTTTCACCTACTGGGAAGGAAGTGGCCATGGCTTAGATAAGCGAGTTAAAACCTAGCAGCAGCCATGCCGCCACTTATATGTGGAAGCAGCAATCACCTCAGCAAGACTCCTGGCCCCTACTGTGCCTGTTCTCAATCAGTCAATCAATCAATCAATTAGTGGTGTTTATTGAGTGCTCACTGTATGCAGAGCACTATACTAAGTTCTTGGGAGAGTACAATACAATTGGCAGAGATGATTCCTGCTTTTGAGCCAGGTTTACATGGGGAATCAGAAAAATGAAATGTAGTATTTGATTCTCATTGTCCCTGTTTAAGCACATACTCCCCTAACACTTCCTATGGGGCCAAGATAGATTTAGTGTGAAAACAGGTCTGGTGAATTTACAGTGTGGCTGTTCTGGATGAGGGTTTATTATATAAAGACACCAATTCGCGATTATCTATTGTCCTGGGGGAGAGTCTGAAATCTCATTTAGATAATCTGAAAACCTCATTTTGGCCTTTAGTTCCACTCACTAACCAGTAGCTAAATTGAATGATTTGATTTTCCTCTTCTCTCCCAATGAGCAGTGACATGGCTGAAAGGTGGGCAGCAGACAGAGAAACAAAGACTCTGGATAATCCAAAAACTGGATAATCAGTCTCCATTCAATTAGGAGTTGCCTGGAAAAGGCTTTCCTTCAGGCCACAAGAAATAGAGATCCAAAGGCACGTGAGCCTCAGGTTGAAGACCTTCAACAGAGGGACAAGAAGAACTCTTGCAATTTGCAGTACTGCAGAGAAGGCTTAGCAGTTATTTATCAGCAAATTCCATTGATTGATGTTCCCTCACTCCAGGAAGTAGAACAACTGAGAATTACCCAAATGCTACTCCATTGTTTTCTGTCAGTTGAGAGTGAGTTATCTTAACTCATTCCAAAATTCAATATAAATAAAGACAGTAAACTGTGTCCCAACAATAAATAGAGATCATCTTAGATTAGAAACAAGTGTGTCAAGACACTTTTTTTTTTTTAAGCAGAAAATCCTGAAATTTCAGAAGCAGGTACTGTTGTTGGTTCCTGGTCAGGATTTAATGGTTGTCCACTGACTGAAATGCACGGAGTTTTTAAAAAAAAAAGATGGAGTGGGAAATAAGGGTGGAAATTGTGGAAAGGGAAGGATTAGAACCAGGTGGGAAGGAGATGGTCGGTGACAACGCCTATTTAAATGGAAGTGTATGTTAAGTAGTTACTATACACCAAGCTTGGTGTAAATGCTGAGGTAGTTACAACATAATCAGGTCAGACATAATCCCTGTCCTACTTGGGGCTCACAGTCTGAGGGGGATGAGAAAATAAGTATTTAATCCCCATTTTTAAAATGAGGAAATTGAGGCACAAGGAATTTAAGTGACTTGTCATGGTCACACAGCAGGTGGTGAAAGGCAGAGCGGGGATTAAAACCCAGGTCTCCGGACTTCCAGTCCTAGAAGTTTTCTGTCCTACATTAACTGTCTACTCATTCTGTTGTAATGGACTCTCCCAACAGCCCAGTACTGTGCTCTGCACACAGAGAGTGCTCAATAAATACCAATAGCTTTGGTTCCAGTGTCTCCACAACTACCAAGAGGGTAATCAAGCAAACAATCGATAATATTTATTTATTGCTTACTGTGTGCAGAGCACCATACAAAGCGCTTGAGGAAAGTATAATACAGTCGACACGATTCCTGCCCACTGGCAGTTTGAAGTTTAGATGGGGAAGCAGACATTAAAATAAACTACAGAAAGGGGTAAGGCCAAAGTACAGGTGATGGGATACGGACCAACGTGCATAGGTGAAGAGAAAGGGGAAATAGGGTCTTAGTCAAGGGAGTCCTTAGATTCAGAAAGCACACTTTACAAGTTTCATAAACATTCTTTTTGCTCCATTAAAAGCGTAGCTAAAAGACAGCAACAATTAGTAAATCAGATCTTGAGCAACTGCCTAACTCCTGGAGGGCATGGATCATCCGAGACTTTCACTTTCATTGTTTCCTCCCAAGCATTTAGTACAGTGCTCTGCATACAATAGGGATTCGATTAAGACTGATAAATGAATAAACGACTCAATGAAAAGCATGATTAGACTAGCTTGAGGGACTCATGGTCATTCTTGTTTCTTAGATACTGCTGGCTACAGAGTTGGTCAGCTCTTTTTCACCAGAATACAGGACTGGTTTATTTGATTTAGGCAGGATGCACAGAGGACAATCATTTTCTAAAATCCCACAAATTAGAAATTTCCACTAGGATTATTCTAAGGCTGGTGAGAAGCACAGTGGGCTAAAGAGAGGAGAATAGGCCTGAGATTTAGAAGACCTGGGTTCTAACCCAGGTTTTTATCACTTAGTTGCTGTGTGACCTTGGACAAGACACTTAAATTCTTTGTGTTTCAGTCTCTTCAACTGTAAAGTAGGGGTTCAATATCTCTTCTTCCTCCTATTTGGACTGAGAACCCAGTGTGGGACAGGAAACTCCTCACTCTAGGCTTCAAGGCTCTCCATCACCTTGCCCCTTCCTACCTCTCCTCCCTTCTCTCTTTCTACCACCCACCCCTCACGCTCCGCTCCTCTGCCGCCCACCTCCTCACCGTCCCTTGGTCTCGCCTATCCCGCCGTCGACCCCTGGGTCATGTCCTCCCGCGGTCCTGGAACGCCTTCCCTCCTCACCTCCGCCAAACTGATTCTCTTTCCCTCTTCAAAACCCTACTTAAAACTCACCTCCTCCATGAGGCCTTCCCAGACTGAGCTCCTCTTCTCCCTCTACTCCCTCTGCCACCCCCCCTTTACCTCTCCGCAGCTTAACCCTCTTTTTCCCCTTTTCCCTCTGCTCCTCCACCTCTCCCTCCCCATCCCCACAGCACTGTACTCGTCCGCTCAACTGTATATATTTTCATTACCCTATTTATTTTGTTGATGAATTGTACATCGCCTTGATTCTATTTAGTTGCCATTGTTTTTACGAGATGTTCTTCCCCTCGACTCTATTTATTGCCATTGTTCTTGTCTGTCCATCTCCCCCGATTAGACTGTAAGCCCGTCAAAGGGCAGGGACTGTCTCTATCTGTTGCCGACTTGTTCATCCCAAGCGCTTAGTACAGTGCTCTGCACATAGTAAGCTCTCAATAAATACTATTGAATGAAATACTATTGAATGAACTATCTACCCTAGTGCTTTGTATGGTTCTTGACACAAAGTAAACTCTTAACGAACGTGACGATTATTACTTGAATTAGAAACTAAACTCTATTTTCCAGGGTTGCATGTATTTTGTTCCTTCCTTCATATTCTGCCCTTCCACAGCTTCTTTCTGTAATTTTGACTCTTGCCTTTTATCCCAAGCTTCCTCCCACCTCCCACCAACATTCTCCCTGTTGCTGACTGTCACACTTCCACAACTCATCTTTCTCCCATCCTCTGTCTCTCACCACTTCTTCAGCTCCCTTTCCCTGCTCTTACCCCTCGAAATAACATTGGGCAGTAAGTGTATTCCACTATTATGATGGACTGACAGTTACAAGACATCATATCCTCTAGACGGTAAGCTTGTTGTGGGCAGGGAACATGTCTACCAACTCTCCCAGGGCTCTGCACATAGGAAGCGTTCAATAAATAACACCGACTGATATTCCAGATTCAAATTTTGTGATGAGTTAAATAAGAAACTCATGGCCATATTAATCCAAATTGATGTAATAATGAGAAGACCATCCATCGCATGGAATTTCATCACTCCTCCCTCTACCCACAGATCCAATTTATCCAGCGTTTAGAACAGTGCTTGGCACATAGTAAGCGCTTAAAAAATCACAATTATTTTAGGAACTTTTGGAGATGTTGTCTGGGCAACAGACAAACATAATACCCTCAATGTTATTCACAGCTAAGAAAGATAATCCTAAACACACAACAGCTCACAGGCATTTCCAAGTTTAATAATAATGACAGTATTTACTAAACACTTACTATGTGCCAAGGACTAGGGCAGGTACACAGTAATCAGATTGGACCCAGTCTCTGTCCCACATAGAGCTCACAGTCAATGTGGGAAGTCGAACAGGTATTTCTTCCTCATTTTACATATGGCACAGAAACTGAGGCACAGAGAAACTGAGGCACTCAGAGGCTAAGTGACATGCGCAAGGTTTAGCAGGTCAGTGACATCCAGAACTAGAACCCAAGTCTCTTGACTCCCAGATCCAATTGCTTTCCACTAAATTAAGCTCCAATTTAACCAGATGATAGAAAAAATTGCTCTTGGCAGTACAGCTAAGGTAAAATGTTTTAAATTCCTTGGTGATATAAGAATTTAGATTCCTGGCCAGATGGGACTGACTCACCAGATTAAGAGATTAAAGAGCAAGTGTAAAGGATAGTGGCCCTTTAAATCTACCTTGACTCTGGGCAAGAGCAGAGGCATAGAGGAGTTGGGCAGAGGCCTATGAGAAACTCTACTATACCCTCTACTGCAGTCACTAGATAAACTACCCTCCCTTACTTTTTTTTTGGATCTGTTAAGAACTTATTGTGTACCAGACACTTTACTGAACCCTGAAGTAGATACAAACTAATCAGGTTGGACACAGTCTCTGTTCCACAGAGCGCTCACGGTCTTAATCTCCATTTTACAGATGAGGTAACTGAGGCACAGAGAAGTTGAGTGACTTGCCCAAGGTCACACAGCAGACACATGGCAGAGCCAGGATTAGAACCCAGGCCCTTTTGATTCCCAGGCCTGTGCTCTCTCTACTAGGCCACACTGCTACCCTGCTCCATGTCCTCTCATGGAGGCCTGAAACAGTAGGTCCTACCTTGCCATAGCACAGATTCTGGATCAAAACTATTTGCTTCCTCCAGACATAATCTTATTTATGTATTAACCTCACTCCCACCTCTAAATACAAACAGCTAAGGTTGCCACTTCCCTGGAATAACTCAATGAGTCCCACTGGAGCTGAATTAAAACTATACAATCTTCCTGACATTCCTAGGGGCAATAAGCAGCCAACATTTGACATCATTCACTTAAATTAGAAAGGGAATGGCATTTAGGAATAGCCTGCCGTTGATTAATTAATCTATATTTTGCAGCTGTTGGGCTTTCTTTTTCTGCTCAGCCCAGCCTCTTCCTATTGATCAAACCCTTTGCCAAATATAGACTCAGAGCTCCAATGGGATATTTTACCATAGGATCCTGTATCAAACCTCAGCATGGCTTAGTGGATAGACCACGAGCTTGGGAGTCAGAAGGACCTGGGTTCTAATCCTGGCTCTGCATTGTGTCTACTGTGTGACCTTGGGTAAGACATTTAACTTATCTGTCCCTCAGTTACCTCATCTGCAAAATGGAGATTAAGACTGTGAGCCCCATGTGGGACATGGACTGTGTCCAACCTGATGAGCTTGTATCTACCCCAGTGCTTAGTATAGTGCCTGGCACATAGTAAGCACTTAAATACCACAGAAAACCCCCTCCTTTCTGGCTAATGTCAAAAAAGTTTGGGAAAAGGACTGAGTTGGCAAGAGGAAAAGGAGAGGGGAATCATGAAGCAGGGTCAGTTTCAGATATTTGGCTACCTCTAATCTAATCGAACTGTGTAGTAAGTGCCTATCAAATCCAAAGGAAAGAAGAGAGTCTGCTTTATAGTCTACCTCTCTGTTTCTCACTTTCCTGATGATTCTAGCTGAGGAAGCCCATGGTAAGAGGACACGATCAGGAGACAGTTCTGGACTAAAGTATTTACTCTTCCACTGTGTTCTGTGGTGTCAGGCAACTCACATTCCCCCAACCCAGTATTTCTCCTAATAATAGCCCTGGGGAGGCCACCAGCAAAATGATCAAAATAATAAATGTTTTTATGAATATTCCATTTTTCATGAATTTATGAAGTGCTTTTTCTTCTAAGCTACCTTCTATTAACACTATCATAATTAACCCAGTTTCAAAAGGCAAAGCAATTAAAAGTGATGCTGGTAACATAGTAGCCACAGCAAAATATTCTTAGTGACCCGTGGCCCTAACCCATCTCTTGGTGATGCAGGGAGCCATGACTAATGTCCATCCAGAGCTGCTTGAAAGCTAAGTATTGTACTGTTGTTCTTATTACTAAGCAGGGCTGGGCTCGCAGCACTCAGTAGTAAGGTCTCCAGAGGAAAATCTCCAAGGGGAAACAGGAAGTGGTGGGGGTGATTCAAGAGTGGAAGCCCTTCCCTTCTGGTCCAGGTCAGATGCCCACCCTACTTTGGGGAGAGCAGATGGGGTTAGATTTTCGACCACAGGTTGGGAAGTGGTGGGGGTGATTCAAGAGTGGAAGCCCTTCCCTTCTGGTCCAGGTCAGATGCCCACCCTACTTTGGGGAGAGCAGATGGGGTTAGATTTTCGACCACAGGTTGGTACAACACAGAGCCTGGGCAACAAGACACCAGACAGCTTGAAATCGGGAAACAGAACACGATGGACTTCAGCTATTTTCAAAGATGATGAATTCACAGAGTGAACAGAAACACTTTCTTTCCCTGATCAGACAAATACAGGCTTAACATTTCAACTTCCAGAAGGCAGGGACCACTTTTTCCTTCATTTTGTGCATTGCCCAGGTTGCACTGAAACCTGACTCCCCGCCCTCTAGACTGTAAACTCACTGAAGGCAGGGAATATGTCCGTTTATTGTTATATTGTACTCTCCCAAGCACCTAGTACAGTGCTCTGCCCACAGTAAGCACTCAATGAATGCAATTGAATTGAATGAATGAAATGATGGATGCTCAATAGTTGCTACTGATGCATCCATCACCCAATTAGGGACTTGGGTTTACTATATCGTTGCTTAGCCCAGATACTCAGGGTAGGTGCAGGCCATAGCCCCGTGGAGCTAAATGGACCATCACATGATTTGTTTTAATAATAATACTACTTCAGCTAATAACAACAATAATACTAACAATTATACTAATTTGCTAAGCTTTCTAATGTGTAGATTCTTGGGTAGATTCAAAACAACCAAGTCAGATACAACCTCTAATGGGGCTTTCAATCTAAGGGGGAGGGAGAACAGGTACCTAATTCCCATTTTACAGATGAGGAAACTGAAGTACAGAGGTTACACAGCAGGTAAGTGGGAGGGATAGGATTAGAACTCAGGCCCTCTGACTCCCAGGCCCGAGCTCTTTCCACTGGGCCATGCTGCTTTTCAATTGTTCTACTGAGTTGTTGCTGTCAATTCAATGCAAATCAACAGTGCATCCTAAATGAAATTCATGGACAATGAGGCTGCGCAAATCTCTCCAGGTATTCTAGCCCCTCTGTCAGTCCCTTCAGTGACTTCCTTTTAAAGATACTCATAGGCTAAAAATATATATATTTTCTAATTATTCTTAAGGTCAGGGGCCATATCTTCTCACTCTATTGGACTCTCCCAAACACTAAGTGCCCTTCAAGCAGTAGGTGCTCAATGAATTCCATTGACTGACTACCAGGGAGGCCATGTAATATCTTCCGCCTTTGTGTTCACCTTTTAAAAGATCATACCTGCAACCCAGCTGGGTGTTTTTGATCCACGCTGTTTTCCAGGAATTTAAAAATCCTTCTTTACTGGACACCCAAAACAGAAGTCAACCCGAATAGAAAAACCAACCCAAGGCAGTTTAGTTTGAGGTAGCGACCACTAGGGGGCAGAGCAGCCTGCTGCTGTTCACAAACACCGGTCAGAGAGAAGAATTTTGTGGAGCAGAGGGATGATGTCGTTGGGAAACATAAAGAAAATAAGGCACGGGGATACTTTAAGGTGGATTAACTTCCTCACAGGCTACATTTCAACCACTGAGAGCTCAACCTAGCATTTTGTCCCAGCAGTTCTCCAAGGGTCGAAAACCGTATTAAATATTTTGCAGGTGGTTCTGCAGGTGCAGGAGAATAGCTGGGCAGTTTCCTCCAAACCCCAGAATCAGTAGAAGAGCCAAGAGGGCCATTTAGCTGTGTGTGTGCTATTTGCACACACAAAGTTGGGCCCAGGACTAACTGGTTATGAAGTATTGTTCACGAGCAGTGGGAAGACCCTGTGGTGGCTTGGCATTTTCTTAGACATTGGACTTCAGTACTCTGCACATAGGAAGCACTCAATAAAAATCATTGATTGATTGATTGATTGATCGAGTTAGGGCAGGCACCACTCTGACAGCCAGCAGGAGTGATGGCTCCAGGCCTAGCAGGGATGAATAGCACTGGGGCCAGGGAGTTTTCCTTGCAGATGACCAGAGCGCTAGCTGGAGCATCCAGCACGGAGGTTTTGGGGGGGGTCGGGGGGAGGTCCCCATTCCAGACTGAACTCTAGATCCCGCCCCTGCTACCACCATCCAAATGCAGAAGCGGAGCACTTCCCTGGGACCTCCAGGCAGAGCGTGTTCAGGGCCCCACCCAAGCCTTCCCTGCCCTTCTCCCTCATGACGTGGCAGTTGCACAACCGCTGCCACAGATGCCAAGGGAACTCCACCAAGAATGTTGCCGAGGCAGTTCCTTCAGGGTTCCCAGCACCGGGAGGGGACATCCCTTTGTCCAGATAATCAAAGCCAAGAGAGCAAAAATATTAATTATTGCTCTTCCTAAACCTCACCACCCAGACACTCCAGGCACTGCCCAGGAAGTTAAAAAAAATCATCAGAGTGTAATTAGGGGCAACTTAATGACCATAATGTGGATTTCAATTACCCAGGACACAAGGGGAGAGGAGAAGGGACAAGGGGAGGATAAACAGAGTGAACAGAGATCATTTAGCTTATCACTTCTACCTCCGCCATCATCACCTCTAGTCATAGTGGTAGTAATAGTATTTGCTAAGCGCTCACTATGTGCAGAACACTCTTCCAAGCCCTGGGAAAGAAATCCAAGGATCAATCAATCATATTTATTTTGTGCTTATTAGGTGCAGAGAACTGTACTAAGTGTTTGGGAGAGCACATGCAAAAGAATTAGCTGACAGGTTCACTTCCCACAACGAGCTTACCATCTAGAGAATGAAGATTAGACGAGGTCCCCGGCCCCAAAAGAGCTCACACACCAAACTGAAAAGTGACTCACAAAGAGTTCTCTTTTGGGAGGTTCATCCACTTTTGGTGGATGGTTCATCCACTTTTCCCTGGGAGGAAGGGGAAGAGAAGAAGCAGAGATCAGAACAGCCAAGACCCAGCACACCAGCCCCCTGGAAATAGGATGTTGGAAGCGACTCGGTAACAAGGGGGGGGCGTCGGGGGCACAATATCCACCCTGTTTCTGGATCCTGACCCTCTGCCGGCCTGACCTGTACACCAGAAAAACTGATCATCTTGTGGTAAATGCAGTCCCAGCTCAGCCACCCACCGGGGTGACTTGACCCTGCAAACCACCTCTGGGAAGGAATGTTTGACTCTCAGAAGGGAGGAAATGACAGGCCGAGTCCGAGGTCAGACCATCCAGGCAGTACCACCCCTTGGAGAAGCAGAGGCGGGCTTCCTGGATGTCATTCTTCCTGTATGATTTTGGCAATGCAGTGGGCAGCTCTAACCTCGGGGCTGAACCCCCCCCCCCACCCCAATTCGGTCCCTTCCTAGCTTGGCCCTTTTTCCGTCCTCTGCCTCCCCCCCTCACTCCCCTCCCCAACCACCTCCTCCCCACCCCCGCTAGAGTTATGCAAAGGAATTCCAGGATTCTAACTGAGTAACCCCTCTGGGGGTGGGTTGGGGAGGCGCCGGGGAGGGACCGAGAAAGGGAGGTTGCATTGCGTTTTCACAAATCCCTCAGGCCTCATGTAGGAGGAGTAGGAGGGAGCACTATTGGCATAAAGTGAGGCCTAGCGCCCTGCAGAGGAAACCATATTTTTGGCTCCCAATTTAGCAGCTTGGTTCTTGCTGAGTCAACTAACGAGGTGTTTAGGTTCTGTAGCCACCTAGTAGGACAAGAAATACTCCCCTTCTGCTTCCTGGCCTTGGTTTACTCATCCCCTAAATACAGAGGCTTATGTTCTCTAAGCTGGGAAGCCACGTTTCCTAGGATCCTCAATGCTGAGCCAGAGTCTAACCTTTCTCATGGAATCCTGTCACCTTCCCCATCATCCTGGCAAAGTCCTTCCCTGGCTAAAAGAGATGGTCTGGTCTTCAGACTTCCTAGTGGTGGTGGGCTGGGGCAGGGGAGGCACTGTGAAAACAAATTAACATCTGTATAGAGTTTTGAGACTCTTGGATGAAAGCCTTCAGGTGCCTGGGGTCATGATGAATAATTTTATTGTATTGACTTTCATCCTAATGTCATTTAATAACACTTCACCCTTGTGCCTCACCTCTCATTCTGGGTTGTCAGCTTGACCACAAGCATTAATTTAATTAAGGCTCCTAGCCCTCCCAGGCTATGGGAAGGGAGTAAGGCAGGATGCACATGCCTCCTCCATTTTGCAGATAGGAAAAAGGAGGTCTCCATATCCTCATCAAGCCCCAGGATGGATGACAGAGAACATTTTGTAAATGGAAAAAAACAAACTGTGAGATCAACAGGTGGGGAACCCTGACTTATAATTCTCATCACCAACCCATCCCTTGGCTTCTGTTTTTTGAAATCCTCAACCTGAGGTTGAAGGGGACTTCATCAAACTACCTGGTCCATTCCTCTCTCTCTCTAGGCAGGCTTATGACTAAGCCTGTTGGTTGTTTTCTTTCTTTTTTTAAAAAAATTCAGTAATTAAACACATTCCAAGCAAACACTCATCTCCCTCTGCCCTCTTTCAATCAGCAGTTCAGACCCATCTAAACTCTTTTTTAGAATCCCAACATTTCATTTCCTTACCATAAGAACTTGGCAATTATCTCTCCTCTTGTTATAGTTTTCTTATTTTGATTTTCTTTAGCTCCGGAATGGAAGGGAATCTATTAAGGTCAAAAGGATAAAAACACCAGCGGTCATACTTACACAATATGCTGGAATCCGTGGCCAGGTACTCATTGGAGTACTTTGATCTTATGCTGGCCTCGGTAGTCATCAATAGGACAATCCTAGAAAATGGCAGCTTCATCTAATGACATCCTCATCTAAATGTGAGGCTGCCAAGGGACTGGGACCATGTCCGAGTCCTACTTGGGTATTCATTCCCAATGCTTAGTACGGGGTTCTGCACTCAGTAAGCACTTAATAAGTACAAGAAGCAGCATGGCCTAGTGGAAAGAGTACAGTCCTGGGACCCAAAGGGTCAGTGTTCTAGTCTTGAATCTGTCATTTGTCTGTTGCTTGACCTTGGGCAAGTCACAAAACTCCTCTGTGCCTCAGTTACATCATATGTAAAATGGGGATTAAGACAGTGAGCCCTATGTGGGCCAAGGACTGTGTTCAACCTGGTTATCTCGTATCTTCCCCAGCACTTAGTATAGTGTCCGGCACATCACGCTTAATCAATACCTTCAAAAAGTAAATACAATTACCACTATAACTACTTATGTTCTAGACTTTAGCTCATTGTGGACAGGGAAGGGGTCCACCAACTCTATTGTATTATACCCACCCAAGGTCTTAGTACAGTGCTCTTCACACAGTAAGCACTCAATAAATACCATTCACTGATACTACTGATACATAATGAGGGATGGTCAAAGATCAATTACACCAAGGTCAAGCTGATCTTCCTTTAATTGAGTTGTATGCTATTTGAGGTACAATGAAAACCAAGTCCCCATTTTTTTTTTAATTCAAAGGATATAAAGTAGTTGATTTCATAAGCCACCAAAAATAATGGTGAAAAGATACATTGTGGTGATTAAATTGAAGCATCCGGTCATAAAACAAATTACAGAGGGAGAACAAAATTACCAGGTAGCAGGAAGGAAGAGCTGCTGAAATTCGAGGTGGGAGAGAAAGCAGAAGACAGGTGCAAAAGTGGGAGAGCAACAGAGGAGGATTGCTGTCTGGACAATCCCTTGAGAGAGGTGGGAGATAAAAGCATATGCCGCAAAAAGGCCTGTTAATACTTGCTGTGCGAGTTGGGAGACATAAGGGAGAGAAAGGATCCTGGAATTGGGACAAGCACAGAAGCCCAAGCAAGTTTGAAAAGCGAGGAGGGCAATTTTAAAGGGAACTCTGGAATAAACAGGAAGCCAGCAGAGAGGTGGGTGGATAAAATGCAGGTCACAGAAAGTGAATTCAATGATAATGGTAAAAATGTAAGCTCTACACAGTAAAGAAATCTCTGGGTATTGACTGTTTTGGGGCTTGGTTAGTGCTTAGTTCTCAACCACAAATAGACCCTCAATCGTCTGTCTCGTTTTGACTTCTTGACCTCCCCAAGCCTACCCATCCTCTCTCTCTTTCTTTATTTTAAATACCCAGTTAGATCCCGGGGTGTCCATACTATGCTAAAGGTGCATGTGGAGATTCTGCCATTCTTTCTGGCCTTATTTCCTCATCCACTTTTAGGTATCACTCAAGGTTCCTGCAATGCAGGCATTGTTTCTACTGTGAGGATCCTTTGTTCTCTCAAAAGGGGAAGGGAGACAGAGCCAGGGAGGAAAATCAAGAGATGGTAAACCAACACACGAGTCTCATCTTATTTAAAGCCTGCAGATAGTTGGGGTCTGCACTTTGGTGCCCTCCCATCACCTGGGAAAGGAAGAAGCAAAACTGGTTTTCCGTTGAGGAGGTGGGCGGGAGGGGCTTTCAGGTAGGGGCGGGATTTACAGTTTACAAGTGGAAATTACAACTGTACTTTCCAAGTCCTTAGTACAGTGCTCAGGAACTTTAGACAAGTCATATAACATCTCAGGATCTGAGAATGAGAGGTCACAGGGATACAGTGGTTTAAACAGTTGGAAAGCAAGGCACTAAGTAAATTCAGTGGATTGCACTAAAATGATTCTCAAATCCTGACATTTAAGGTGATATCTTCAGAACTGGGTATAGGAGAACATATTTCCATGAAAGTTAGGGATTCTCTGTAGTTTTTTGAAGTTCGGGTGGACAGTGTTCTGTCAGAGATGGTTTAGGACCCATTCTTCCTGAAGTTAAGGGATGAACTCTGTCTTAGCTTTTTATTATTATTATCATTAACAGTAATAATACTTGAGGTATTTGTTAAGCGCTTAATATGTGCTAGGCACTGTACTAAGGGCTGGGTAAATACAGATTTGTCAGGTTGGATACAGTCCACCCTGCTTTTTTTGCCTTGGACATAGCCCCTACTTTTCTGCCTCCCATGGTTCCCCCTTCTCATTTTCCTTAAGGTCAATACCAAGTCAAACAGTGATGAAGGGTGTTGTTAGGTGTGACTTGGGCCCCTTTCTGATGATAATTATCAATCAGTCAATCAGTCAGTTGTATTTGTTACTATTGTTATCAATAAAAATTAACTTCAGGAAGAATGGGTCCTAAATCATCTCTGACAGAACACTGTCTGTCCAAACTTCAAAAATAATAATAATTGTGGCATTTGTTAAGCACTTACTATGTGCCAGGCACTGTATTACGCGCTGGGGTGGATACAAGCAAATCAGGTTGGACACAGTCCCTGTTCTTCATTTGCCTTCATTAGAGCTGAATTACCTGAGGTACAGAGAAGTTAAGTGTATTGCCCAAGATCACACAGCAAACAAGTGGCAGAGGCAGGATTAGAACCCAGGTCCTTCTGACTCCCAGGTCTGTGCTACCATACATACACTGGCCATGCTGCTTCCCTCAGTATTTATTGAGTCTTTATTATGTGTAGCACATTTAATTCATTCATTCAATCATATTTATTGAGTGCTTACTGTATGCGAAGCACTATACTAAGCACTTGGGAGAGTACAATATAACAGCAGACACAAACAGAGCACTGTATTAAACACTCTAAAGGGATGATGATGATGTTGGTATTCATTAAACGCTTATGATGTTACCAAGTGCTGAGGTACATACAAGATGATCAGATTGGTTGGAGTTCTTGTCCCACATGAAGTTCATGGTTCAAGGAAAACAGGCATCTTATCCCCATTTTATGGATGGGGACACTAAGGCACCGAGAGGCCAAGTGACCTGCCAAAGGTCACACAGCAGGCAAGTGGCAGAGCTGGGACAACTGAGTTCTTTGGACTACCAGTACGGTGCTCTTTCCATCCTGCCCAAGATTCCACTTAAGGCCAAACTGGAAGGGGCCATTTGTACTTTACCCACATTTAGAGAAGTGGTGGCAGCAGGGAGCTTCCAGAAGGTCCTGCCCAGGCAATGCTCCTCCTGTCCAGTGGTTTGGAAGTCTCAGCTGAAGTTTCTGGACCGATGGCGGGACTGGCTATCTGTGCCCAGCTCTATTCAGAGCCATGAGTAACTTCAACACACACACACGAGGGAGAGGGGAGGCAGGAACATTTTGTATTTGTGTATGCATGCAATGTGGGTGATGGTGGGATGGGAGGCCAAGAACACACCAATTCTCTGCTCCACTCCTGCCCTTTAATGATTTGGACAAATTAGAGGCAGCTAAGGTGGAGTCTTGAAGCAACTTCAAGAAAGGAGAGGTGGCTCAAACATAACAAATCAAACTTGAAGTCAAAGTAAGTCAAATGCATAAGTCATTAGTTCCAACCTAAACTGCTCTTTCAAACAACACACCAAATGTAAGACTGTAAGTTCATTGTGGACAGGGAAAGGGTCTGCTTATTGTTGTATTACACTCTTCCAAACGCTTAGTACAGTGCTCTGCACCCAGTAAGCTCTCCATAAATACAACTGGGTGAATGGATGGATGAAATAAACTCCTTGACTGTTCAATCCTGGCCTATTCTAGGGTAGAGTAGAATTAATACTTCTCTTCCTGTTCTGATTGCCTTAAAACTTTCTGTGGGGTTCCCTGGTTATTTGTCAGACTCAATAGGGAAGCAGCATGGCCTAATGAAAAGAGCATGGGCGTGGGAGTCAGAGAACCTGGATTCTAATCCCTGCCCTGCCACTTGTGTGACTATGGGCAAGTCACTTAACTTCTCCATGTCTCAGTTTCCTCCTCTGTGAAATGGGAATTTGATCCTAGTGGAAGGAGCACGAGGCTGGGAGTCAGAGGACCTGAGTTCTAATCCCTGCTCCGCCACTTGTGTCCTGTGTGACCTTGGACAACTCATTTAACTTCTCCGTGCCTCAGTTACCTCATCTGTAAAATGGGGATTAAGACTGAGCCTCATATGGGACATGGACTGTGTCTAACCTGATTAGCTTGTATCTACTCGAATGCTTAGGACAGTTTCTGACACATAGTAAGTGCTTTAATAAAAACCATAACTTATGGTCATTGTTTGGACATAACCGATATTAATGAAGGGAGACGAGTAGAGAACTTTGGGAAGCTGAGTTCCTGTGGGTCATACTCCTTTGGTAGTTGCCACATTTACCTCCCTCTCTTTCCTCAGGGTTCTAGCTATTCACTTCTCCCTGGAAGCATGACTGGAAGGAATGTTGTTTATTTTCTTAGTTGGGGAGGTCAGTGAAGCAAAAAGTGAGTGGAGAGGTGTCAGAAGCATTGGGAAAAGATGAGAAGGTGCTTGGGGATTTTAGGTGGATTGGATAGTGAAATCAAAAATCTAAACAGGTCAGTCAGTTGCTGAGGACGTGAAGTCATCTTAAGAAATAAGGTTTTCCCCTTTTCTATCAAGATCCAGCTTTTTTCTCTCCTCACTCCCGCACTCTGTTGCATCAGAAGTTCTATTTTCTTATTTTGGAACCAACTGCCACAGTTGGGTATTATCGAGGTCTCATTGGTCTGTTATTCTGTGAAAAACCCAAGTTTGTATTTCTTAAGTAAACACATACTCATAATTTATGGAAGAAAATGGATCTGCATTTTCAGAAATCTCTATTTTAAGCTACAGCCTTCTGGATACATTTTAATAAATTTTACAAATGAAGAGAGTGATCAGATGCTCCACTATAAATAAGCCACAGATTTAAAATTAGGTGCTGTAATTTAGGGCCTAGAACAGACCCATTAGGAACCATAAATAAGTACTGCTCATTTCTATCTGGTATACAAAGTGGCAATCTCTTCCGTCTTTCTTTCCTCATTTTCTTGATATCGTGTCCTCTTTTATCTCCCCATTCTCACCTCTTCACGTGTCCCACTCAATTAAAGTCACCGCAGTCCAGTGCTTAGATTCCTGGCAAGGAAATTTATCGTGGGAAATATATATTCTTTGCTTGAGATAGGGTACATAGCTCGGCCTGCTGAGAAATTTATCATAGCTGGCAGGGGAAAATTGAATTTAGCGCATCATCCTTAACACCTCATCCATAGCTGAACCCTTTATTTTTCAAGCTGATCATTTTGAAGTTGATCAGGGTGAAAGGATCTATAATTTATGGGTGAATATTAAACAAAATGGGATTTTCAGCAAAAACGCCAGCAGCAGTGCTTCATTTGATTTACCCCAATGACTCAACTCGTCTTATGAGCAATTTTCATATGCCTTATTTAGAGGACTTACTCACACCTCTGAGAAAGCCTTTAATGTGATAAAGCAAATGTCAGGAAACCGAGTATGGTGGTATCACATCTCCCCCGCAAAAGTCTTGCTTCCTTATTTCTGAAGCTCTGTAAATTGGCTCCTGCATCACCACAGGAAGACCAAGACAGCTTTGCCTTTGGTCCAGCTGGCATGATTTGACTGAGTGTCCACACCGCTTATTCCTTTGATATAAAATTGCAGAAGGCCCAGGGTGCTTCCTGGCAAATGGTCTCATTAGAAGCCAAGGATCTGCAAAAAGCAGTGAGACCAAATGGAGGATGAGTTCAGAGCCTGGCTGAGAGCTTGGCAACTGCAGCCATTACCACAGATGGTATTGAGGTATCAGGGTTTCAAGCATGAAGCAGGCGAGGGGGGGTGTCATGCGAATGAGGTGACGCATGTGAGGTGGGACTTGGGGAGAATACCACCATCATCCACAGCCTGCTGCTACCTCTCAGCTGGAAAGTGCAGGGGGATAAAGGGAGAATAGAGGAAAGGGGAAGGGAGGGCCTTCAAGGGAAGATGGAAGCAGTAACATGTAAGGAGAGTGCTATCAATCAGTCAATCAATCTCATTTATTGAGAGCTTACTGTGTGCAGAGCACTGGACCAAGTGCTTGGGCGAGTACAAAATGGCAGATCCGGGAGACGCATCCCCTGCCCACGTCAGGCTTATGGCCTAGAGGAAAGGAATTGTTTTTATGGTATTTGCTAAGCACTTTCTGTCAAACACTGTTCTAAGGACTAGGGTGGATACAAGTTAATCAAGACAGATATAGTCCCGATCCCTCATGGGGCTCACAGTCTTAGTATGAGGGAGAGTGGGTATGAAATCCCCATTTTATAGATGAGGAGAGTGAGGCACAAAGAAATTAAGTGACTTGCCCAAGGTCACACAGCAGACTGGGAGAGTCAGGATTAGAACCCAGATTCTCTGGCTCCCAGGCCCATGCTTTATCCACTACGTCACACTGCTTCCCTAGAAAGCAGTGTTCCCATCAGCCCACCCACAGGGGATTTCATGAAGGCCCAGCTGACCCTCACTACAGAAAAGAAGCAGGAGGGTGGAACAGCTTGTTGGGGTCATGGGATGGCTGCTCAGTGGGGATGCTTCTTGGGACATTAAATGGGAAATTAGGGTGTTGAGAAGAAGTTGGGACTGAGCAAAAAGTCCTGCAGCCAACCTGAAGTAATCATCCTGTTCCAGCTCTTTAATTCTGAATTGTTCAGTAAAGCCAGATCTATTTTTCTTCAGAATAATAATAGTAACTGTGGTATTTATTAAGTGCTTACTATGTGCCACATGGTGGGGTAGATACAAGTTAATCAGGACCCACATGGGGCTCACAGTCTAAGGAGGGAGAACAGGGATTGAATCCCCATTTTGCAGATGAATGAACTGAAATACAGAGGAAGTGAAATGACTTACCTAATGTCACAGAGCAGGTATTTAGCAGAATCGGGAGTGGAATCCAGGTCCTTTGACTCCCAGGTCTGTTCTTTTTCCTCTAAGCCACGCTGCTTCTCTGCTTCTCCAGTGTGAGGGTAGAATCTGACTTCACCTCAGCGTTGTGATTGATTGAATTTCCTTCTGGGAAGATTGTGGAGATTGTGTGCAAGGGCTTTCGGAGAGTCTGGATCAACAGGGGCAGTGAAATAATTCCAACCTTCCCAACGTGGCTCCTGTTTAGGACATATGAGATGATGCCCATTTCAGACCATTTTAAGCAGGTGCAGCTCCCAACTTTATTTTATTTTCACTTAGATCCATTGCTTTCCCCCCTCAGAAATTTAATTATTTAAACACCTAGGAGCTTTTCCCTCCCCTCCTTCTTCCTTGATCCTCTGGGTGGCTTGGTAACCTTTGATTTGGGGGCCCAGTTTTCCTGTTTGTCCAGAGCTGGGCTGTCAGGCTTCTGGGACAAGAGTTTGGTGGAAAGCGGGTTGGGGAGTTGTGCGGGGGGGGAGGCGGGGGGCAGCTCCCAAGCTCAGCGGTCCCTGGCCAGAGGCCCCCAGGTCACACAGCTCAGAGAGGGGAAGTGGGAGATCAGAGGGCAGAAATGGAGAGGAGGAGTCTTTTGGCTATGGCAGTAGGGGTTGTGTGTAGAAGAGAGTACTGAGGGAAGAGGGGAAGGGAAGACCTGGGAATGATTGTTCCAGATGAGGGGTTTTCATGATGGACTTGGCAGGCTCAGCCTTGAGGGCCACTTACTCCGATTCTGGGGCTGGGCTGCGGGCCTCCATCAACTCGCTCCCATCCAACTTCTCCCCACCCCTCAAGCCAACTCTTCCCCCAGAACCACTCCCAAAGTCTCAACCAAGCCTGTGGAACCCCCGCTCCATCACAGGGAAGCTTCTCTTCATCTTTGTCCTTTTCCTGACCCCAGCAACACTCCTCGCCATCAAAGAAACCTGGCTCTCTCCAGAGCGCAAAGTCTCTCCTGCTGCTTTCTCCAGAGGGGGCCTCATCTTCTCCCACTCTCCCAGCCTCATGGCTAAAAGAGGAGGTGTTGGCTTCCTTCTTGAGCCCCACTGCCACTTTTGCAACTTTGGAAGAAGAACGAGTATTGAATCCCCTTAATGCAGATGAGAAAACTGTGGCACAGAGAAGTTAAGTGACTTGCCCAAGCAGGTAAGTGGCAGACCAGGGATTAGAACCCAGGTCCTCCGACTCCCAGGCCCAGGTTCTTTCTATTAGGCCCTGCTGCTTCTCGGTAGTAATAGCACTCATAATAGTAACAGCCAGTAGTAATACTATTTATTAAGCACTTACTTTATGCAAAGCACTGTACTAAATACTTGGAAAGAATACAAGGGTGAGAATTAAACGGGGTTTAGTTCACTAGACAGGGTTTAATGTCTGTCTTCCCCACTGGATTGCAAACTCCTTAAGGGTAGGGATCATGTCTGCTAACTCTATTGTAACTATTTCCCAAGCACTTTGAACAGTGATTCTGCAATAGTGTAAACACTCGATAAATTGAATGAGCTAGGGTTAAGCATTCCAAACACCACTCCAGCAGCTCTCAAAAGCCAACTCCTTCTCCTCCACATGCCTCTGGTTGTATGGACAGTGGAACACTGCCCCCCAAAACGGAACAGGTGACCAGTTCGACGTCTGAGTAGCATTTCAACCTTCAGGGGATTCTCGGGAACACAGGCAATGACCGACCCATGCCACTCCCACTCTTTTCCAGGCATCCTCTGGAAAATCCCTTTAGCCATCATCCAGAGCCAAGACCCTCTTCCGTGGTCAGGAAATCTAGTTTTTCCTAGAACGAACTTGATCTCCCCATCCCTCCCTCCCCCACAGTGCCAGCAGAGGAGGTGGTCCAGAATGGCCATTATGAGTCAGACAACCATGGGCCAGGCCCACCTGGTGCTTTGAAGTTTGTCTTGAGAAGTTTGAAAAGCTTCTCTTTGGACAGAGACTATCCTAGGCATTCAGGAACCCAAAGTCCATGCGGATGAAACTGAGTGACCAGAGGAGGTTCCACCCATGGAAATAGGCCAGATTAATCTCTTCCCAGCACCTTGCTTCTCTAGAAGGCTTTGCAAGTTGTCAACAGGAAATGCCTTTTCAATTCTGAAAGACGCAGTGTCTGGGGTGGAGTTTAGGCGTGGAACAGCACTGCACAGTGGCTCAGGGAGGAAAGGAAGCCGGATACCATATTCAGGTAGAAAGGAACTGATCACGCGGTGAATGGTGCTCTGATTAAACTGGTCCATCTCTGACTCAAAGCAGCAGCATAAAATGTGCAGCAAGCAACAGCATGCCTGTGGGGTGGCAGTCTGAGGCTATTGGAGAGCACAGAGGAGAGGAGAAATCAGCAGGGAGCAGAGGGAATAGGAGGGGAGGGCACGAGGGGAGGGGAGAGGAGGGGAAAGGAGAGGAGCATCTGCCTCCTCCTCTAGACTGTAAGCTTGTTGTGGGCAAGGAACATGTCTTATCAACTCTGTTGTCTAGAACTCTCCCAAGTCCTTAGTACCATGCTCAATAAATAGCCCTGATTGATTAGCGGTTGGAATCCCATACCAGTGGAGTTCACCTCCTTCCTCCCTGATGGCGAGATTGTGGATTGGCCCAAGTTGAGGCTGGCAGGATCTCCTGCAGCACTGGCAGAAATGTAGACAGCTAAAGCCCGAGTTGTAACACCAACCCATCAACATCTCTGAGATCAGCTGGGATGTGCCCTTCAGCACCCCCCTGATGGCAGAAGCACAGTCCAAGCTAACAGCTGCTGGAGGCCTAGAGAGGAGGAAATTCATCTGGGGCCTTCCTGAAGTATGAGACTGGGACAATAACCCCAGCCTTATAATTCCAGGGCAAACCACAGGACTCTTTTGTTTCTATTTTGTGGATTGTGTATTTGTCCTTGTCACTTCTGCTGCTTTAATGTTTGTAGAATGGAGAGCCTTGCGGGACAGGGTCTGTGGTTTTCTTTTTTTTTAATGGTATTCATTAAGTGCTTGCTATGTGCCGAGCACTGTACTGAGTCCTGGGGTAGATATAAGATAATTAGGATGGACACAGTCCAAGTCCCTCATAGGGCTCATAGTCAATCCCCATTTTACAGATGAGGTAACTGAGGCATAGTCACGCAGCAATCAAGTGGCAGAGCTGGAATTAGAACCCAGGTCCTCTGACTCCCAGGCCCATGCTCTTTCCTCTAGGTGCTCCTGCTTCTCCTGTTTACTCTTTCCCAGTGCTTTAGTACAGTGCTCTTCACTCAGTAAGTGCTTAATAGATACTAGTACTAAAACAGACTCTGGTTGGGACATGATTGGACCCTGAAAGCATCATCTGGGGGCCAAGGTGATTAAGCAGCAGGATTTCTTTAATTGCCTCCCCTTCGTGTAGAACCGAGCCCGGCAGTGATCACCCCAGACTGGCGGATTCTTCAGGTCCCTTGGTTGTGTACGATCAGTCCTGACTCTGAAGGAGAGAGGATTTGAGTGATTTCTGGTTAGGAACACACTCCGGGCAAATCCCCTTGAGAGCAGGGTCCGTGTCTTGCATTGTTATGGCACAATTTCAAGTACCAAGGCAACTGGAAGCTGAATATTGCTGAATATTAAATTGATCTGGGTGTGATCCATTTACATTGTGCCT
Source organism: Ornithorhynchus anatinus (assembly GCF_004115215.2). NCBI lineage: Eukaryota > Metazoa > Chordata > Mammalia > Monotremata > Ornithorhynchidae > Ornithorhynchus > Ornithorhynchus anatinus. Next base: position 30,954,281 of record NC_041743.1, read on the forward strand.
TCCACCTGCCCCTTCAACTCTCCCGTCCTTCTCAGCAGTCTCTCAAGAGGAGATCTCCTGCCTTCTCTCAAAATCCACCCTCTCCACCTGTGCATCAAACATCATTCCTTTGCCCTTTATCCAAACACTTGCCCTCTCCTGCTTCCCTCCCCAACCGCCATTTTCAACTCTTGGCTCTCCAGTGGCTTCTTCCACACTGCTTTCAAATGTGCCCGTGTCTCCCCATCCTAAAAAAAACCCTCCCTGGACTCCACTGCTCCCTCCAATTCTCCCTCCCACCATTCCTCTCCGAACTCCTAGAGTGAGTTGTCGACACCTGCTATCTCAAATTCCTCTCCTCCAATTCTCTCCTCGACCCCCTCCAGTCTGGCTTCTGTCCCCTTCACGCCAAATATACTGCCCTCTCTGAGGTCACATCCAATGGCTTCTACTCCATCCTAATCCTCCTCGAACTCTCAGCTGCCTTCGACACTATCAACCACCCCTTTCTCTTGTAAACATTATCCAACTTGAGCTTCACTGACACTGACCTCTTCTGGTTCTCCTCCTATTTCTCTGGCAGCTCATTCTCAGTCTCTTACACGGGTTCCTCCTCTGCCTTCCAACCCCTAACTGTGGGTGTCCCTCAAGGTTCAGTTCTGGGTCTCCTTCTATTCTCCATCTTTACCTTCTTCCTTAGAGAACTCATTCTTTTCGGTGACTTCAATTACCACCTCTATGCAGATACCACCCAAATCTACATCTCCAGTCCTGATCTCTCTCCCACTCTGCAGTCTCTCCTATTTCCTCCTGCCTTCAAGCCATCTCTACTTGGATGTCCTCCTGTCATCTCAAACTTAACACGTCTAAAACAGTACTTATCTTCCCACCCAAACCCTATCCTCCCCCGACTTTCCCATCATTGTAGATGGCACCACCAATCCTTCCGGTCTCAGACTCCCGTAACCTTGACGCTATCCTTGACTCTTCTCTCTCATTCAACCCGCATATTCAAACTACCACTAAATCCTGTCTATTCAACCTTCACAACATTGCTTAAATCTGCCCTTTTCCTCTCCATCCAAAGTGCTGCCACATTAATCCAAGCACTTATCCTATCCTGCCTTGATTACTATATCAGCCTCCTTGATGACTTACCGGCCTCCTGGGTTCTACTCCCAGCTCTGCCACTTGTCGGCTGGGTGACCTTGGGCAAGTCACTTAACTTCTCTGTGCCTCAGTTACCACATCTATAAAATGGGGATTAAAACTGTGCACCCCACGTGGTATAAGAACTGTGTCCAAAGCCCGATTAGCTTGTACCTACCCCAGCACTTAGTACAGTGTCTGGTACATAGTAAAGACTTTAAAAAAAGCATTTAAAAAAAAGTGTGTGCCAACTGTGTTGTACTCTCCCAAGCACTTACTATAATGCTTGGCACATAGTAAGTGCTCAGTAAATACCATTGATGATGATGACACTAGTCAGGGCAATGATATTTAAACAAAGGATTTTTTTTGTTTAAATTTTTATTTTACACTATAAAAAACACACAACCACATGTCATCTTTCTTTCACAGTCACGTATTTGCTTCAGGAAATTATTGCCGTTTCCCCCTGTAGAAATAACTGACAGATGCGAAGAGAACTACAGTGTTGAAGCCCCTGCAGATCTGGGAACTACAGAAGCAAACAGCTCAAAGACACCCCCCTGGGATAGAAAATGAAAGTTTCACGAGAACAAACACAAAGTGAACACAGATATGTACGTACAACAACGGCAAGCTAGAAACGCAGAATTTCAATGCCACTGGCCCACAAGATACAAGTAGGTAACACTTTTAAAATAGGGGGTGGTGGGGAATTTTTGGTCTAAGATCCAGCAGTTGCTGTTTGAAAACGATGGAAGAGTTGCTTTGCTTAGTGTGGTGTCGAGAGACATTCAAGTATTGAGAGGGCCATGCAGTGAAAGGTGCTGGATAAGATGGACCAGCCTGGCCCAGTGTCTTTAGTTAAAATTCCCAAATGTTTTGGGAGTTTTAAAGCTAAAGCAATGGGAAATGCAGAAACTCAGTGATCTGCTAAAATGCAACAGATCTCTACTCTGCTACTCTGATTGTCTGTCTCAGGCAGCAACTAGTGAGACTCTCCAGAGAAAGATGTGAGCCAGCCACACAAAATGTATCAAGTGGGGCAGTCCTACATCCCATGTGGAGAGAGTTATTTTCCTGATTCCAGCTGGTGATCAGTTTAGACCCTGAAGCAACAGGCAAAAAATAGGCAGATGCAGCCAAAGTTCCAGTCCCTGCCACCTAAGAAGGGTAAGATGACAATTGTGCTTCCTTCAAAAAGAATTGGCTTATTTCGTGCCTTTCTCTCCTCACCTCTTTCTTCCCTTCCACCTCCACCCCACCGGCCAACATTGCTTGTTCTTCCGCAATGCAGCCGTTTATTGCCGACATTTGGACAAGAAAAAGGCAAGAGATGGGATTAAGCAGTCCTGAGGGACAGGGAGTCCCGACCCTGGGAAGCTTTTGGTCTGGAAGTACAGTAGTCAACGCACATCAGTGAAACACAGATGGCTAGGTGTCTTCACGGTAAAACTGAAAAGAGTCCGTGTCCCTACGGCCAGTCCAGTTGTTGAAAAACCCGGGTTGGGCATATAAGCGTTTCTGTTTCCTATAGACAGCGAAGCCTCTACTGCCACGGTTCTGGTTGGGATGAAATCAGCGAGGTCTTCAGTATTGCACATCTATGAAATGTCCTCATTTTAAAAATCACAGTTGGGGCCAGAGAACCCACGTCTCAGCACGATGACGAGGCGGCGATAGGGCTCAGCTTCAGCTGATGGACTGGAGAGCGGATGGGCACTGTGGTCAGCACCGAGGTAGGAAACGTATAACAAGAGCCTTCAAATCCTTGGCTTAGAGTCAGTTCTTCTGCAAAGAAAGACACGGCCTCCCTTTTGCAAGAAGCGACTGGGGGGTTGGGAGTGGAAGACAGGATCTCTGACTCATACTGCAGCAGCTGGCCCATGAAACCAAAGTTGGGTGAGATCATACTCCTACGTTGCTTGATGTAATCAAATGCCTCCTCCAAGCGGAATTTTTTGGTCTTCATGAGATAAGCCATACAGATGGTGGGGGAACGGGAGATTCCGGCTTCGCAGTGGACCAAGATCTTGCCTCCAGTTCGCCTGACGCAGTCTGGAAAGGAATAATGAGAGGCAGATATGTCAGTCGTCATCCTGACACGGGTCACGGCATCAAGTTAGAGCAAACACAGGGCTGATCTAGAGCAGGGCAGAAGAGGAGCCACACTTATATATTCAGAGGACACGTCTGCCCACTTTCCCCAAATTCCTATGCCCTCAAAGAGTGGCAGCCTGGCACTCTGGGCCGAAGGCAACATAGATCACACCGATATGAGCCTATACGTCTCTCTCTCCTGCCACTGTTAGGTCCATAGGACAGGACGAGTAGTCTGAAATAGTAGATCCCCTGGACTGAACTACCCCATATGGAGAACACCAGACAATTAGCATAGTAATTCTGTCTCTCTTCTTCACGACCCAACCCGGAGGCCACTTCTAATGCAAAACTTGAACTCAGGAGGGGATTGCCTAAATTACATTTGTAAAAACTGCCCGTATTTAGGATTCAAAATGAAAACAGAAAATTCTCCTCGGTGGTCAATAATGGCTGATCCTGGAATAGTCGCTTGGAATTGCCTGAGATGGAGAGAAGTCTTCTGAAATGCCATCGGCCCTTGCGCCATCTCTCCAAGAGCAGAGCTCACAGGTGACGGGAAGGTGTAGAGACTGGGAGCCTTGACTCCTCCACTGATGGGTCTGGGATAGTGAACTGGGCCGGAAGCACTGGGTGGGGAAGTCTGGGCTAGGAGTTGCTGCCTTGGCCTTGCCTGTCAGTGAGCGGTTTTGGCTCCCTGCCTGGCATTTGGTTCCTGGGCTGGGATGTCTTGCTCAGATCCCCGGGGCTCTCACCACCCAATGTACAATAAACAGTGTACGATCTCTAATTATAACCTAGCAAAGTGATACTTGGACTTGACGGAGGATATAAATGGCTTCTGAAAACTACCATCTTACCAACAATGGAAGTCATTGAGTTAAGTCACCAGCCCAAGTATTGTTATTAGAGTTCAAAAATGTTTTCAGTGGTGTAAAGTCAACGTTATCTGTGGCAGGGTGGGGGGGACAAAAAATAAGAGCTTAAGATGATAATTGCTGAGGCCTTCTGCCCTTTGAGAAGTGAAAAGCGGGGGCGGCGGGGTGGAGGGGGTGGAAATCTCTCCCTAAAATGAAACTACAAAATTCAAGGGCCCCTTCTGCTTTGGGGGAGGAAATGGTTAAACCAACGGAAGTAAGTTCCTCCGGAAGACCAAATAAGTCCAGGAAGGCAAGTACCCACTACCTCCCCCACAGATTAGATAGGGGGAATTATTCAAACGTTTAAAAGAAATGTTAAAGTTTTCAATTGAGTCAGCATCCAGCCAAAGTAAAACACACAGATCAATTGGGTCCTCTGCTGGAGTTTCCCTCAAAGGCCAAAAGGCAGAAGTCAACAACACCAAATGGAAAGAAGACAAGCAGGGAAAACCCTGGAACGGGGAACGGACAGGCTTCTCCACACAAAGTGGGGATGAGCGTGGTCTGATTTTGTACTCCCTTTGTATTCTAATTTTTCAAATTGCCTGGTTCCAGCTCACAAGTACCAGCAAGACCCAGGGAGCAGGACCAGTTTTTCATTAGGATCAACACTGGAGCCCAGGTCTCCACCCAAACTTCACTACACCCATTTAAACCACAGGGTACTTTACAGGTGTTACTATCCTGCAACTTCCCTTTGTAGCACTCAAGGTATTGCTCGCCACACACCCTAATTAGGATGCATTAAACCTCCCTAGGTCTGGGTAATAGCCTGGGAAAAATGTTCCAAGTATTTCAAAACAATGTTCAGGTTTAGGTGTACAGACCATATCTATATTACAAATATGCACGGTAATAGACCCATTGAAAAGTACAGAGGTGGTTTTAATGAACTGATTAAAGACTTTAGTTAGATAACTCAACGATAGACTTAGGAGGCAAAGCTAGGCCAAAATAATTCCTAGCGAATATGTGATAGGTAAAAATTTCTTCACACAGAGCCATCATCCTCTCTAGAAATTGCTGCTGAGGGAAAGCAAGGTGCCTCCAGCCTTGGTGACATTTGGTTGCCCTTGGTGGTTTAACCACCCACCAGAGAGAGGGGTTCACCATGCTCTCTCAGCTTTATGAAACTTTGAAGGCTTCTTTTAGAAAGCCCAATTCGTACCAAAATATTGCAGTGACTGTCCCAGTCTATCGATTTCTATTTACTGAGTGCAGAACATTGTACTAAGCACTCAGGAGAGTACAGTACAACAGAGTTGACAGACATGATCCCTGCCCACAAGGAATGTCTAGTCTAGAAATTAAAATACATTACAGATAACAGATAAGAATGAGATGTGTTGGTGATTTGCCTCAGGGGAGATTTCTTTGAATAGAAATCAATTTGTTTGAAAACAAGTTTCTGGTTTTTCTGAAATCACAATTAAGCTGACCAGCCTCTGAGCAACCAAAATGATACCACTGAATGATTTCTTGCAACTTGTAAATGTGGTGGCTTCCAGCAGTCCCTCCGCCCCTGCCCCATCGGGCACCTTAATAATAATAATAATGTTGGTATTTGTTAAGCGCTTACTATGTGCTGAGCACTGTTCTAAGCACTGGGGTAGACACAGGGGAATCAGGATGTCCCACGTGGGGCTCACACTCTTAATCCCCATTTTACAGATGAGGTAACTGAGGCACAGAGAAGTTAAGTGACTTTCCCACAGTCACACAGCTGACAAGTGGCAGAGCTGGGATTCGAACTCATGACCTCTGACTCCAAAGCCCGGGCTCTTTCCACTGAGCCATGCTGCTCCTCCTCTGCACCTTCTTCTCTCCAGCTTCCTCTGAGATAAACTTGACTTGCATTACGTTCTTTTCAATGATGGGTGTAACAGTCATTTTTCTCAAATGAGGGAGAATGAAGCATTCTTTTTAAGAGGGCTTCTCATAGATTGAATATCCTTGGATATGGAACCCCACTTGTTCTCCAATCCTAAATACAGGTCCCTTTGCTCTCAGAGTTTGTTTTCAAAGTCATTCATCCATGTAATTGCACTTATTGAGGGCTCTTTGTGAGTAGAACATTGTTCTAGATGCTTAGGTCAAATTGATTCAGTCCTGCTGATGTGGGCTTGAATCCCTGGCTTTGCCACTACACAGTGTGGCCTTAATCGAATCCCTCAACCTTTCTGTACTGCAACTTCCTAATATGTAAAATGGGAAGGATAATATCTCCTCAGGGATGTTATGAGGATATTAGATTTTTTTAAAAAAAGGATACAACACTTATCAATTTTGAAATACATGATTAAATTCACTGGGGTCTTGGAATCCAGACTGAGGTGCCGGGTAGTGGAAAGCATGCAGGTCTAGAAGTCAAAGAACTACTTCTGCCACTTGCCTGCCAGTGATCTTAGACAAGTCACTTTAACTTCTTCACACCTGAGCTTTCCCTTCATTTTTCCTTTTGCAAAATGGGGATAATAATTCCTGCCTTTCCTACCTCCGAGGGATGCTATGGGGACAAAGATGGACTAATGAATGTCAAAAATCAAGGTATCATTATATTTCCTGGAAAATACGAAGTCAACCCTTTCACTCGATTCCAGAAATCCAACTGTAGGGAAAGTGTCGACTTCAGTGTTGAATGCATTATTTAGTGATCTCTTAGTCTTTTCTATTTTGTTGTACAAATTTCCCAGCCTATGTAGATTAGAGTCAAAGATTTGGGGGAGGTTGTTTGTTTCTTTGCTCTCCTCTCAGCTATAAGTGATAGCAAAATTTGTCGTATAGTGAGAATTGCCATAAAATTATATTAATCCATTTATCTCCCAAATTAAAATTCCTATTAATAACCATAAAAATCCCATTTGCCAACTCATTTCAGCAATTTTCTTTATTCCCCAACCCTTTTAAGATTTTAATCTCATTAATCTTTTCCCTGAATAAAATTGGTGCCAGGACCTCTTTAAACAAACAGACAAAAAAAGGCTACATATTTTGTTTGCCCAAAAGAACCCAAATCAGAAAACTACAAGATAATGACTGAACATACCAATGAAGTCTATTGCTTCCTGAAAATGGGAGCTGATATCTGCCATGTGGTTGTCCTCCACTGGGATCCACTTATAGTGATACTGTTCCGTGCAGGATTCTGAACTTTTCCTGGAGACATTGAGCAGGGCAGTGATGTGAAGATTTGCTAGGAATTCACACTTGGAAGCATGGTAGGCACTACCAAGGTAGAGGAACGGGAGGATTTCAACAGGACCACCCTAGATGGAGAAAGAACAGCAACCAAAACATATATAATAGTCTTCTTTCTTTAGGGGAAAAATGACTTATTTGCTTTGAAACAAATGGACATTTACTTCTTGACTCCATGGTAGAACTAGTTAGTGAGCAATTCTGTAGGTGGGATTCCGTATCGGATAGCTCTCTATCCTAGTATTTCTGGCCTCTGAATCATCATAATGGAAAAACCTACACAGAAAAGGTTTTAATTTTCTTGTCCACATCTGTGAGACAAGAAAATAAAACTCAAGCTATCAGCGCAAAGAGTATTTCCTTCTTTTAAAATATATTTTTGTAGCCATCACCCAGCATTCTTTGATATGCAAAGCACTGTGGGTTTCCCCACCTCCACAACCACTACCCCATCCACCTTCTTCCAGGTGGCTGACAGGAGAATTGATTTTTATTCAGGGTACGAAGTGGGCAAAACTCCCCCAAAAGGTTTACCTACTCAACATATACCCAATCAACTGCTGCCTGGAAGCCTCACAAAACCCAACTTGGTGGGGAAAACCCAAGATCTACTTCCACCTTGAGCTGAAACCCAACTTTACTGCTAGAGTATGTGATTTCTATCAATATCACCCTCAAATGGCCTGTACCAGTTTAGAAGAAGAGCAAATGAAAAAACAGTAGTGTTCTTCAGGAGTAGATTTAAAAGCTAATCCAAATTCTAAGGGACAGCTACCATTCTGTTCTCATAAAAAGTTTATTTCCTTCATGAGAATACAGCAACATGGAAATGGTAGATTTGAACACACAATCAGACAAATGCCAGGTTTATGAACACAGCTGTGACTTCCTCAGGTTCTTTACAGATGTTGTCTTGATCACCTTCCCAAAGTCAGAAGAAAAGCGCAAAGAAGCAGGTGTGTGTGTGAGAGAGACAGAGAGAGACAGAGAGACAGAGAAAGACAGATCCTTCAAAGCATCTTTGTATATTGAACTTTTCCCATCATTTACTCTCCATTAGGTCTGTTGTCTTGGGAAATGTCTCAACGGATTTCCTAGAGGTTACATACAAGAAGGAAGAGGAGGGTTCTCCTATCATTACTACCAGAATTAAGAATCAACTTGTAGCAAAACATTATAGACCATAAGAGAATCTGCTATCTCTGACTTCTGATTATCCAGCTTCCTGCAGGTTGCCACTAATTCCCCAATATCAGCTTCCATTATCGAAAGAGATTCTGGAACTGGCCTCCTTTTGGCCATGCACATGTGATTTAGTTTGATGTTTTCCCTCTGAATTGCCCGTGTGGCTCCTCTCATCAAGGCAGAAAAGAACCCTGCCTGGTTTCCAAGGACCACAGAAGCCCTGGAGATTACCAGGACATCACCCTGACTCCTCTACAGTTGAAACGCTCGTTTATAAGACCAGAGAGTTCCCCAAGTGAATTCCCACAAGACCTGGTCTCCCAAGCGGGCACTTAATGCTTTCACAACACAGGCAAGTTCTGTTTTCTCTTCCTCTTATTTGAAAAACAAACAACCCCCCTACACACCAATCTAAACAGAACAAACTTGGTTAAAAGTTCCAGCTCAAGTGACATGGAGGGGTGAGTCAGTCATTTGGAGAAAACTCCCTAAATGTGGTCATTTTCTCACCCTTCTGCATCATTCAGGGTCAGTTATCCAGTTACTTTTTGGAAATTACGAGTTCCTCCACTTGATGATGGAGCAAGCAACCCCATGTGCAACTAGATGTTTACTTGGGGGTAGTTTCTGGTGTTGCAAGAACAAAAGTGTTTCCTGGGATCTCCGATCGAATGCAAGGACTCTTGGCCCAACTTCCCAGTCTTTCTACACAGGGATCAGAGCTTTCCAGTTCCTTCTCACTTAGCTATGATCCACTCCCCCTGTCAACCCCACTGGAGGGCTTTTGGCAAATGGGCCTCCAAATATATCAGATTATCTAGTCAGGCTGCCTCTGGTTACACACTGATAATTACCGGCCAAAAGAGGGCACTCTGCAGCCAGTCTTTTTCACCAGATGGCAAATTTTGGTAGGTTAAAGACTCCAACAGGATGTGGGGGTCCCTTGCTACCCTTTCCTCTTCCTTAACATCCTTCAGCAGCCCCAGCTTCCTAGAGGCCTGAGCGGCAGAATCTTCTTCCCATGACTGGGAGGGAGAAATGTTCATTCATTCATTCAACAGTATTTATTGAGTGCTTATTATATGCAGGGCACTGTACTAAGCCCTTGGAATGTACAATTCGGCAACAGATAGAGACAATCCCTGCCCAATGACGGGACGGGACAAAAACAAGATAACATAATCACCATAAACAGAATGAAGGGGATGTACACCTCATTAACAAATAAATAGGGTAATAAAAATATATACAAATGAGCAGTGTTGAGGGGAGGGGAAGGGAGAGGGGGAGGAGCAGAGGGAAGGGGGCTTAGCTGAGGGGAGGTGAAGTTGGGAAGGGGGAGGGAGCAGAGGGCGAAGGGAGAGCAGAGAGGGAGCAGAGGGAGCAGCGGGAAAAGGGGAAGCTCAGTCTGGGAAGGCCTCTTGGAAGAGGTGAGCTCTCAGTAGGGCTTTGAAGAGGGGAAGAGAGTTAGTTTGGCGGAGGTGAGGAGGGATGGCATTCCAGGACAGCGGTAGGACATGGGCCAGAGGTCGATGGCAGGATAGGCTTTTCATATCACGTTGAAGCCCCGATATGGGATATTCACTATAGTTGAAAATTAAAGCAGGGTCCAGTGTCAAATAAAAGTAGTCTTTGCTTGGCCTACATCTCCTCCAGGGTATGTAAAATAAAATAATGGGTGACCTTTTTGGTATGTGTCAGTTCCAAATTTCCACCATGTTTGCTTCTACTGTGTGTGTAGTTGCCCTCCTGAGTGTCCTCACGTACGGACAGAATTTAGAATGAAAAAGACTCACCCAATACATTAGGGATAGTCTGATCTCCACTATCCAACTTCTTCCTGCCCTCTCACTCCACCTGGTTTGTGACCAAGAGGTATGAGTCCCCATAAACCCCCTCCTAGGTCGCAGTGCTTCAGAACAAAAGAGGTGGGAAGCACTGAGAAACTTTCTCTAGTCTTCTAGACTGTAAGCTTGTTGTGGTCAGGGAATGTACCTGTCATATTGTTGTATTGTACTCTCGCAAGTGCTTAGAACAGTGCTCTGCACATAGTAAGCACTCAACAGATACGATTGACTGACCGACTTCACCGAGATTTCCTCCTGCCCTGTCTGCTTTGCAGCATACTTGGGCTCCTTTTAACTGGCCACTCTCTACAAGACAGACCCAAAAACACTGTGGGTTTTACTCTTGCCCTACTGAGGGGCTTAAGCTTGGGGAAGTTGTTTATGTCTCGGCCCAGGATCTACTGTGGGGAATTTCTTTGTTTCAGGACTTGCAAATAGGCTTAACCCCAGGGACGTTTAAAAGCACATGTTAATGCCAGCATTTTTAAAAAATGTGCTATATCTCAGTCAGGAAATTTCCACTTTATAGAAATGCTTTCAAATCCTCTTCCTATCTTTTTAGGTACCATCTAACCACAAGCCCTTTTTATGCTGACTTGAAAATTATATATTTTTTTTAAAGGACCCGCAAGTGAGGAGCAAAGAAAGATAATCTAGCAGGTAGAGCCTGGAACTGAGGCAGAAGAACTGGCTTGGCTTGGTTCTTCCACTGGTCTTCTGAAGGCCCCAGAGCTAGTTACTTGGCTTTTCTTTGCCTCAGTTTCCCAACCTCTAAAATAGAGAGGCAACCTCTGTTCCTGCTTCACCTCACAGGGCTGTCACTCGAGGATATTTTTTGAATAAAAGAGGATGAATGAGATGACAGGTATGAGAACCCGGTAGCCAAAGGGGAATAGAAAGCCAAGGGATTTTTAAAAAAGGAATGTGTAGCAGAAATGCCTGGCTCTCCGTTACTCCTCATCAAAATTACAGAATAAATGTCAGCTGACTACCTATTTACACAACAGAATCATTTTGTTCTCTAGTTCAGGAAATATCAAGAGCATTAATTAATTCATTCAATAGTATTTATTGAGCGCCTACTATGTGCAGACCACTGTACTAAGCACTTGGAATGTACAATTCGGCAACAGAGCATGGGACTTGACAGTTATTAGCTTGCAGAAGCTACAACCCATCAATAAATAACAAAGGAGATAAGCACAGGAAGAGTCTATGGGGCAGAGGAGCCAGATATAGGAAGTGGAGGGACTTCCCCCTGAAACATACCTGGTCATAAGCCGGTTTGTGGCTAATGTTCTGCCTCTCACAGTGATTGATGAGGTTTTTCTCAGTTTCGCTTTTCTCTTGTGAAATGGGTTTTACATCCACGCAACACTCAGGATATTGTGAGTAAAATGTCTCATATCCCCCTAGTAAAAAGAACAACATACGCAAGCATTAGTTCTCTAGGCCTACATCAGGAAATACACCTAATTAAGTCATCTCCAGGTTTGTTTGTTTTTTTCAGATCAATGCTTTACGACTCCTGCAGAGTCAAGATTCCAGGCTGTACACCGGCGAACAGTGACATTAAAAAAAAAAATCAAAACTATCCAGCAGTTTCATTCAAGAACCACACATCAATTTTAAAAAGAAATGAGCTTTCAAAGAAATAAAATATAGTACAGCTAGTCAATTTTTAACTTGTTCAGTTTACTGAGGGCAGATTAAGCTGTGAATGGAAGTCTCTTGCCTCTGGCAAATATTAACTAAATCCCTTCTGGAAACTTAAGGACCCAGGGTTTCATGTTTACCTAACAAGAACAAGAACAACAACAACAACAAAGGCACTCTGCATTGCCAACAGACAAAATTCGATTAATAAAAAGTCCTGGACCAAACCAGCTTCTCACAATATTGATATGCACAGAATTCATTTAAAATAATCTCAATACACACTCACTCACAGGAGAGCCATTTGCTATTGGATGATGAATAAAATGAAATCACAAAGGACATGGAGGGAATGAAGATGCTTTGAAGGAACCCGATTAGAGACCTGACAATAAAGTAGCAGGAAATTTAGCACAGCAGGTTCTGAAAACCAAGGTGCTCCACGTGTTCTGTCCAGTTCAGACCAGGTTTGATGATCTTTCCCTCCCTTCGAATTAGAAGCAATCATCTCATATGCATTTTACAAATCAAATTGCCCTAAGGGTAATCTTTTCTGTTTCTAGCTCAGACAGCTCTACATCAAAGCTAAAGGAGGACGATTTTGATATGAGCTGAAGTTTGATAGAACCTGAAGGGCAGGGAAATTCTGTAGTAGGTTCATCTCTTTATCACCACTTGGTCAATATGAATCAGGGCTGGAAATCCTCAGTATCATCCTAAGAGAAGAAGGGCATGCCCTTTTCACATTTTCTTTTCATTTTTTCTTTTAAAGCCCGTGGAAACTTGTCCCTTGAGAGCAAATTCACTCCCAAGAATCAAGGACTGGAGAGAGATATGGTTATCTGAGTCCAAGCTTATATCATTCAATCATATTTATTGAGCACTTACTGTGTGCAGCACACTGTATTAAGCGCTGGGAAAGTACAATTCGGCAACAATAGTGACAATCCCTACCCTACAACCGGCTCAGAGTTTAAGTATATAATCTTGATGGGGTTCTGGCATATTCCTCTGAGAAACAAAAGTCAGCCCTTTAGTTTCTGTTTTTTGCTATTAGAGGAATGAACTAGTGTTTCTTGTTGACTCTAAACCATCTAAAGGAAACTTCACTATGTCATTTTTATGGAAAACTGCATTAAAAGGGTGCCTCTTAAAGTGGTCCACTTTTCCTATGATTTCCTTTACTGCCAGGCACCCTGCCAAGCAATTCTGTCCCTCCTCCAAACCTACTTTTGCTCAGATGTATTTTTCCTATTTATGGAATTTGGAAACCTGCATCTTTCCATATCACTCTGATCATGTTTGTTTTGGTCACCAGATTCTACTGGTTTTTTGTTGTTGTAGGTTGGTTTTTTTTGGTATTTTGCTATTTTAATGCTTTGAGGGTGCTTTCTTTAGCCTGATATTCAAAAAGAAAAAGGCAGAAAAGCAGAGCCATACCGACTTTTACCTGCATCAGCTGAATGGATAATAGATTGCCTTGGCCTCGCAAAAGCTGCAGCGATTCCTAAAATGAGTCATCTTCCCATCATCAGTCCTCCAGCTAGCTCACTCTCTCCTTCCCCACCTCCCATTACGAAGCCCAAGCCTCCCTTGAGGTCACTTCTGCAAATGCCATATTACTCATCCCCACTGAAGGGCTGGACTTTGTGGTCATCAACAATGAATCTGATCCATGTCATTTTGTCAGGACAGCAGGGATGTTTGCTGACTGATCCACTCCTGAACAGATCTTAGGAGGAAAAGTGCGAGGGCAGGATCCTGTAGGATTTCATTTTGCCTCCAGCTAGCCGAGCTCCTGCAAAACTCTACTAAAGCTCATCTCACCTAGGAAGTCTTCCCAGATTAGTCCCAGCTGGTTTCAAGTAGTCCAGCCACTCTCTGAACCTCTTCCTATGCCTTGACCTCCCTAAAATGTTTCTCTATTTTTGTCATGCATATTTACATGGGTGTTTTAAGTAGTTTTATGCTTCTGCCACCTGTGTTATGTTGGTTTTTGTGTTTATATTTGATTTGTCTCCTCCTGGGGAAGGGACCATGTTTGAGGCTTGGTAACTGCAAACAGCGCCTTAAAGGTTTATACACAAAGGTTCTTGGGATATATTTTATTGACTGGCCACAGTTTTCAAATTTTCCTCCAAGACACCTCCTCCAGACCGGTGCATCAGCAGGGCCTCTCTGGATCTAACTGGGGTGATGGATGAGCAGTCTAGGAAACCAAAGCTGAATCTTAGGACCTCTAAGTGAGGATCTAAAGAGAGAAAACCTGCCCTCCTCCCCGCTCCCCCCCTCCGACCTTTAGATTTATGCTCACGGCCTAGGGATCGGCAGGGTGGAAGGGAGGGCTTGGATTGGATCCAGACAGATCCTGAATGTTGTTGACACAGCACCCCAGCATCTTAACTTAACCTTAGTTAAGAAATGGATAAATGGGGGAACTTGGGGTGTCAGGGTAAGAAATCTTTCAGATACACTCTCTCCCCAACGCCTGCATCAAGGCTGCAGGCAAGCATAATGGTGCATGGAACGTTTTCCAATGATTTAAGAGACAAGACTCCTGTCTGGAGCCCAGATCAATACTAGGGTTTGAGGATATTAGGGGCTGGATTAATGACAGTTTTCAAGATGGCTTTGGGGGAGCAGATCAGTTTGGCTGTTAGAAACTGATAGCGGGGAGCCACAGAATTTTCCAGGTATTACAAAGGGAAACAATCACACCCACAGCACATTGGGCCTTTTATCTTATTTAAGAAAGGAAGTAAAGCATTTTCCCGCCAAGTTCAGCCCAAAGTCACATTTCTCAGTTCCTTCTCCTCACCCACTCCCAGGCCAGTCGGTTTCTTTAGAGTTGAAATTCTGTGAAATTCCACCACAGTGAAACCTTGTGGGGAGCTTTCATTTCTGATCAGTGGGTGGGATTAGAATGTCCTATTCTGGAATCAGGAGCCAAAAGATGGTCTCCCTTAAACCACAGTCACTTCAAACAGTTTCCTGTACTAAATCAGCACTGTTGGGTTTGAAGAGACCGAGGGATCAGAATGGAGACAGGCCAAGGAAGAGTTTCCTGCAAAGCTATGCCTTTTAAAATTCCTGAATCTTAAAAATCCTACGATGGATTTAAAAATCTACACAAGAAAGAGAGCAACAATATTGGAAGAAACACTGCTGGTGCCATTTGTGAAATCTATTTCCCTGATGTAACTCTAGAAATCCATAGCCACTCATTTCTGGTGAAGTTGTCCCTAAAACCTCCATTTGTTTTCTGAGCCTCACTCACTGAGGAAGGAATCTGGTTCTACCCTTATTACAGAAAACCGGCTAGGAGTTCTAGTCTGTTCCAGACAGGTGAACATCATCCAGAACAGAAGGGGCCTGGAACAGATGGGTGCCTATTCATGTTTACTGTCTTGATGTAGAAGGATCAAAACTTATTGCAAAGGTTGTTTGCTTTAGGAGCAGTTGATGAATGTGCTCAGTTAAAAGGATCCGATTGCAAACAGTTTATTTGCAGAAGGGGAAGAACTTCTGCTCCTCTCTGAGTGCCGGCCACTAGCCTAGAGTGGCAGGAGTGCCAATTGTAAACAGCTGGAGTTCGGGATGCTCAGATGGCTTAATTTTTTGGCAGAGAGTCAGTGTTCTGACCTGATGGGAGACTGGCTTTGAGGCAGAGGCTTCCAACTCACTATTTAACTGTCAAGATCTTTTATCTGAACCTTTGGATCAAATCTGGGCCCTGGCTCTTGGAATTTAGTTTCTAACTCTTTGGGAGATTGGGAGGACGTGGTCACTGTCTCTCTACCTCTCTCCAAACCCAAATTTATAGTGAGCGAAATTAAAATGGAGGGAGATCATAAAGTAAAGGCACTTGCATCGGACTGAAAACTAAGAGAACAGACATACGTCATCGGTTTCAAGTCACGTCACCAGAAGTGGTATCCTGGGGCCCTGATGTGGCTTCCTCTCCGATTCATGAATGATACCACTGTCACTGTCAGGCCCCTCGAGCATCAGCGCGCACATGAAGCTCCAGGCCTGCTCCTGTCACCGTCTGAGAATGGGCGGCTGATGTTCTGTGTCATACCTCCCCATCTCTCTTGGTTCAGGCATCATCACAGGGGTAATGGTACCTTTCTCTAGGTGAGTGAACTCAGTGGCAATCATCTCCAGCTTTCTTTCCTCCATCCCACCCCTCCCACCAGGCCAGGGAGGTGGGCAGTGCTGCAATTCCAGATATCTCTGTTTAATGCTCCTGGGAGGGAAAGATGGGTCCTGGAGAGGTTCCTGAGCCAGGAAGGGAGTAAGGCAGGGAGAGGTGGGGCGGGAGGAAGAGAGGAAAAAGAAAAGGAGCGGGGGGTAAGCGGGGAGGGAGGTAAGCGCTTTTCAGGAGGAAGAGAGAACATATTAGGCGGCAGCAAGGCGAGAGGGTCAGAGAGGAGATCTTTGCAAGAGGTCGGAGTGACTACTTCCTCAGGTTTCACGTTTTTAAGAGGAACGAAGACACCGCTCTACTCTAACCCGGGGAGTCTGATCAGGATCTTTCCCGGTGGCACTAGCTAGGTGTGTCTCAGGGAGCCGCAGCTCGGAGCCGGGGTACCCGACTCGCCCCGAAAACACCTCGTGGCTCAGTGGAAAGAGCCCGGGCTTGGGAGTCAGATGTCATGGGTTCAAATCCCCGTTCGGCCGCTTGTCAGCTGTGTGACTTTGGGCGAGTCACAACTTCTCTGTGCCTCAGTGACCTCATCTGGAAAATGGGGATGAAGACTGTGAGCCCCATGTGGGACAACCTGATCACCTTGTATTTACCCCCCCCCCAGGGTTTAGAACAGCACTCGGCACATAGTAAGCACTTAATAAAAGCCATTATTGTTATTGGATGGCTCTGGGAGCAAGGAGGGAAGAGTGTGACATGATTCATCGAGACACCCTGTCCGCGCCGCCGAAGTTTCTTGCGCAAACCGATTGTCGCGGGTGGCGTCCCCCCCAATCACCCCAACCCCGGTCCACCTGAGCCCCCGAGGGGCAAGTGAGTCCTTTCTCCGAAATGCGGCCCATCCGGCCCAGGAGGAGAGGGGTGAGGGGAGCTTTCGAGGAAACAAACCGTCGAAAGCGGATGGCGGCGGTTCCGGGGCAGAGGAGAGTCCAGGCCCCGGTCCCCACCGGGATGAAACTGCCGTGGCTTCTCCCAGAGGAGCAACCTGGCTTAATGCAACGAGCCCCACTCCGTTACTTGTCAGCTGTGGGACTTTGGGCATGTCGCTTAAATTCTCTGGGCCTCGGTTAGCTCATCTGTATAAGGAGGATGAAGACTGTGAGCCCCAAGTGGGACAATCTAAATACCTTGTATCTACACCAGCGCTCAGAACAGCGTTTGGCCCAGAGTAAGCTCTTAAGAAATACCATCTTTTGTGGCCCTCCGGTCCCGTGTTCCCCGCCCCCAATTCCGGCTTTCCTGAACAGTTATCCTGTCCCCTTCGGTCTATCATCTCGCCCACTCCGACGTCCCCGGGAAAAAGGGTTGGGAGGAGGGGGACTCTTGAAGCGGCGACTCTGCTCACCCCGAACCTTTAGGACTTAGTAATAATAAGGGCATTTGTTAAGCGCTTACGATGTGGCACGCACTGTTCTAAGCGCTGGGGGCAGATGAAAGGTCATCGGATTTTCCCACGTGGGGCTCACGTTCCTAACCCCCAATCTGGGGGACGGGTAGCCGAGGCCCAGAGAAGTGAAGGGACTGGCTCAAGGCCGCCCGGCTGACAAGTGGCGGCGGCGGGATTAGAACCCGGGACCTACGAGTCCCCCGCCCCCCCGGTCCCCCAGCCCTCCTTATCCCCCGGCCGGTCCCCACTCCGGGCCTCACCTCTGAGGAAGCAGACTTTGGGGGCGGCCGGGAGGCTGGACAGCAGGGTGCTGAGCACGATCTGCGCCGTGCTGTCCTTCCGCAGCTTCTGCCAGTGCCGGGTGCTCTGGTCCAGGACGATGACGGCCGCCACCCCGGGCCCGTCCTCCTGCAGCAGCCGCGCCCGGGCCGCCTCGTCGGGCACCACGAAGCGGACGGGCACCGGGCCGCCCCGGGCTCGCCGGATGACCACCGAGTTGAGGTTGACGTTGAGCGAGCCTCGGACGCAGGAGGCGGCGAAGGCCAGGTAAGGCCGGCAGTCCAGCACCAGGCAGCCCGCCGCCTCCTTGCGGAGCAGCTTGCGGAGCTGGCGGCCGTCTAGGGAGGTCACCTTCATCCTGCCGAGCCGAGGGACGGGGCCCGTCGCCGCCGGACACGGGCGGGGGGGAGGAGGAGCCGCTGGGGCGGCCGGAGGGGACTGAATGAACCCAGGGACGAGAGGGGAGGGGAGGGGATGGGTGCGCGGCCCCGGGCCCTGTCGCTGGACCGCCTCTCGGCCTCCCCGCCCCGCCGACGCGTCTCCGCGAAGCCGGGGATTCCGCTCGCCGCTCGCCATTTATCCGAAAGGCCGGCCGGGCCTTGCCGGCTCTGCCCATATTAGGCGAATGACGCGGCCTCTCCCGCCATACATGGGCATCCCCGCCCACTCGCACCCCTTCCCTCCGCAGGACCCGCCCCCTCCCGCGGGGGGAGACCCCCTCCGCCCGCCCACTGCCACTCACATGGGGCGGCAGGCCCGGCCCGGGGGCCATCCGGAGGGAGGGAGGGAGGAAGGGAGGAAGGAAGGACCGGCCGCCGCCGCCATCGGGAGGGATCAGGAGGGAGGAGGGCAGAGCGCGCCGCTCGGGGGGGGGTTCGTCGGTTGGAGAGAGAGGAAGCTTTCAGAAAGCCTCCGGGGATCCGGAGGGAGGAAGGAAAGAAGGAAGGAAGGAAGGACGAGCCGCCGCCGCCGCCGCCATGAGGGAGGAGGGGAGAGCGCGCCGCTGTTGGGCCGCCGGGGGTTAGTCAGTGGCCGCCAGAGGAAGTTGAGGAAGCTTGCAAAAATCCTCCTGCCCGTCAGCGCCGACACTCACCGCCGCATCATGCCCGCCCGGTCGTTTCAGAGGGTGGAAAAGAAAGGCTGCGGCCCGTCGGGGGCGTCGATTACGGTCGGCGAGGGAGGGCAGGGCCCGGTCGAGCCGCCCCCGCCCCGGCCCGTGACGCCCGCAGGGGCCGCAGCCTGCTCTAACGTGGGCCGAAGGGGGAAGGACCGGACGCCGAGCGACCCCGACGCCCCACGTCACCCCAAACAGACCGGCCTTCGGAGTCAGAGGTCATAGTGATAATAATATTGGTATTGGTTAAGCGCTTCCTTTGTGCAGAGCGCTTTTCTAAGCGCTGGGGTTGATACAGGGTCATCAGGTTGACCCACACGAGGCTCACAGTCTTCATCCCCATTTTACAGGTGAGGGAACTGAAGCACAGAGAAGTGAAGTGGCTGGCCCACAGTCACCCAGCTGCCAAGTGGCAGAGTCGGGATTCGAACCCACGACCTCTGACTCCCAAGCCCGGGCTCTTTCCACGGAGCCACGCTGCTTCTCATGACCAACTTCTCTTGGTCATGAGTTCGACTGCCGGGTCTGCCACTTGTCAGCTGGGTGACTGTGGGCCAGTCTCTTCACTTCTCTGGGCCTCAGTTACCTCATCTGTAAAATGGGGATTAACTGTGAGCCTCACGTGGGACAACCTGATGACCCTGTATCTACCCGAGCGCTTAGAACAGTGTTCTGCACGTAGTAAGCACTTAACAAATAACAACATTATTATTATTATTATTGTTATTCTTATCACCCCCGACACCATGGAGAAGCGGCGGGACTCAGGGGAAAGAGGCTGGGCCTGAGAGTCAGTGGTCATGCCTTCTAATCCCGGCTCTGCCCCTTGTCAGCTGGGTGACTTCGGCCAAGGTGCTTCACTTCTGTGGGCCTCGTGATCTCATCTGGAAAATGGGCATTAAGATTGTGAGCCCCACGTGGGACAACCTGATCACCTTGTACCCTCCCCAGCGCTTAGAACAGTGCTTTGCACGTAGTAAGCACTTAACAAATGCCATCACTATTATTGTTATCTGCTTGCCACCCGGCCTTTCCTCAGCAACAGACTCACCTTTCCACCTCGATCGTCATCCTCGTTCTCTGGGCCTCAGTTACCTCATCTGTCAAATGGGCATTAAGACTGTGAGCCCCACGTGGGACAACCTGATCACCTTCTATCCTCCCCAGCGCTTAAAACAGTGCTTTGCACATAGTAGGCACTTAAATGCCATCATTATTATTATTATCTGCTTGCCACCCAGCCCTTCCTCAGCGACAGACTCGCCTTTCCACCTCAGTTGTTATCCTCGTTAGGGAGGAGGCAGAATTCCTAGCCTGGAGGATTTCATAATCCCAGGGGATCCCAAAGAGGCTGATGAATACTGACCCATCCCACCACACTGGGACCGAGTGTAGGGTAGCGTGCTTAGTTCATACAATATGCCCCTCTCTATTCTTCAGTGAGTTAACAAATCCAGCCGGAGCATCCTCAACCAGGAGACCTCATGAAGGATTTAATAATAATAATAATAATCAGGATGATGGTATTAAGCGCTTACTATGTGCAGAGCACTGTTCTAAGTGCTGGGGTAGATACAGGATAATCAGGTTGTCCCACGTGAGGCTCACAGTCTTCATCCCCATTTTACAGATGAGGGAACTGAGGCACAGAGAAGTTAAGTGACTTGCCCAAAATCACACAGCTGAGAAGTGGCAGAGCCGGGAGTCAAACCCATGACCTCTGACTCCCAAGTCCCTGCTTTTCCTCTGAACCACACTGCTTCTCATTAAAAAATATGATGTCTGCTGTGCAAAGTTCCACCATTAAGGGGTCGTTCAAGTGCTTAGGACAGGGCTCTGCATATAGTAAGTGCTCAATAAATACGATTGAATGAGTGGGTTTTCTGATCATGGATTTAAACAGCCCCACTCGAACCAGTCTAAATACATTCCCCAACTGGAGTCAGAGGTCATGGGTTTGAATCCTGGCTCCGCCACTTGTCAGCTGTGTGAATGTGGGCAAGTCACTTCACTTCTCTGTGCCTCAGTTACCTCATCTATAAAATGGGGATTAAGACTGTGAGCCCCACGTGGGACAACTTGATTCCCCTGTGTCTACCCCAGCGCTTAGAATGGTGTTCTGCACATAGTAAGCGCTTAAATACCAACATTATTATTAACCCCTGTGGTGCAGTTTAAATCAGCTTTCTTCGATGTGCAACCCAGTAGTTCCATAAGGCTGGGTTATCTCACATAAGGCTGGGTTATCGCTGTGCACATAATAAATGCTTAATAAATACGATTGAATGAACCAACTCTTTTTTTTGAATATTTCTACTTTGTTATATCTGACTTATTAATAAACTCCCACCCAGTAGAGTTAAATGAACAGCTGATTTGATAACAATGATATTTACTAAACATTTTCTCTAGAGGAGCCTCGTACAAAGGGCTGGGGTAGATGGCAGGCTCACAGTCTAGTGGAGGGTCGGAGAACAGGTCTTTTATTCCTATTTGACAGATGTGAAAAGTGACACACAGAGAAGTTAAGTGACTTGCTCATGTTCACACTGTTTTGGTCTGGGAATGTGACTGCCAACTGTTTAATAGTGACGGTGATAATAATTAAAAATTGTGGTATTTGGTAAACACCCGCTGTGTGCCAGACACTGTACTAAATGCCGGGGTGGATACAAGCGAATTGGGTTGAACACAATCCATATCCCACCCGGGGCTCACAGTCTTTATTCCCATTTTATAGATGACGTAGGCACAGAGAAGTTCAGCGACTTGCCTAAGGTCACACAGCAAGCGGCAGAGCTGGAATTAGAACCCAGGTCCTTTTCTGACTCCCAGGCCTGTGCTTCATCCACTAGACCACACTGCTTCTAACCAAACTGCTTCTCTTCCAAGAACTTAGTATGGTGCTCTGCACATAGTAAATGCTGAGTAAATACCGTTAATGGAAGGGTCAGAGACAGGAATAGAACCAAGGTCCCAGTCTCAGGTGCTTAACACTATTTTGGGGGGCATTTGTTAATTGCTTACTGTGTGTCAAGCGCTGTTCTAACCACTGGGGTAGGGACAAGTTTATCAAGCTGGAAACAGTCCCTGTTCCCTATGAGGAGAGAACAGGGACTGAATCCCCTTTTTCTGTGTATGAGGAAATACTAGGTCACAAATTCCACACAGATTTAACTGTTTTTTAATTAAAACTATGACCTCCTCATTTTCAGTCACTGAACTTGAATATGCCGATGATTCTGTAGCCTGTACTCACTCAACAACAGATTTTCCAGCAACTGTTGATGCCCTTATCAAGTCCAAAAGACTGAGATATTTCATCAGATATCTCCTGGTAAAAACTCATCTACTTTCACCAATCCAGATTTATGGTTTGAACAGGAGGATGTGGACTATTTCTCCTACGTAGGAAACCACCTCTCACGGAACACCAACACTGACAGAGAAATTCAATGTTTTGCCAAATGTGAAAGTGCACACTGTGGCCACCTAAAGATATAGACAGCTAAAGGCTGAGACATTCGATCTGAAAAACTAACTCTGAGCTCCTTATTGCTGAATGGAGCTGAGGTAGGGACAGCAGTTAGAGAACATCTTAAGGGCCTTGAAAATGACAAATGGTGGGCTGGGGGGATGACACACGCAGAAATGTGAGCAGCCTCTCATAGGCGAGTGCTAAAAGTTTTGAGAATTATTTTTAAATATTGGCTTCGTTGGAATGGACAAATCATTGTTATCGCTGCTACTATTTATTACGGGCTTACATTGTGCAAAACACTTTTAAGTCAGTCAATCAATTAATCAATAAGATAACTTCAAGAAAATCAATGAACAAGGTCCCTGGCCCACAAGGGGCTCACAACCAAAGAAGGTGGGGAGAACAGGCACCAGTTGGAGGAAGCAGTATTTGGGTAGCTCACCATTACAGAGGCTCAGGAAGTTAGGCTCCTGGCCTCTCTAGGAATGTCTGATTCTAAAGTAAGCATTTTAGTCCCAACAAAGCCTGAGAAGCAGCATGAACTACTGGGAAAAGCACAGGTTTGGGAGCCAGAGGACCTGGGTTTCAATCCCATTTCTGCCACTTGCCTGTTCTGGGACCTTGGGCAAGTCATTTAACTTTTCTATGCCTCAGTTTCCCCAACTGTAAAATGGAGATTAAATACTTCTTCCCTCTTAGATTGTTTTAGATTAGATACTTAGATTATCAGCCCATGTGGCCTGTGAGTTCCATGTCCTACCTGATTAACTTGTCTCTACCCTAGCACTTAGAACAGTGCTTGACACAGAGTAAGTGATGAAGAAATACCATTAAAAAAGGTCGCCGAAGAGGAAGTTTGAGAACATGTATTAAAGTTGTCTTCAAAACTAATTTTAGAAACTGGGAAATACAGTATCTTGGAATATCATGGCCAGGCATCACTACACAAAGGAATAATGTAGTACCATCCTTATTGACACTCATGCCTATTGTCCTCACCAGTTGTTGCAGATGTTTAATTCCCTCCTCAAGCCTCCTGTCCCCCTTGCCCTCTATCTCTTGTGCCTGGTTACCTACTTAATTGAGAACACTGAAACTATCAGCTATGGTCACCTTAAAATCTCCCCTGCTCCTTTCCAATCCCTCCCCATTCCTTCCCCTTCTTCAACTCTCCCATCTTTCCCAGCAGTATCTCAAGAGATCTCCTGCTTCTCTCAAAATCCACCCCCTCCACCTGCGCATCCAACCCCATCCCTACACACCTTATCAAAGCACTTGCTCCTTTCCTTCTTCCCTCCCTGACCACCACCTTCAACTGTTTGTTCTCCAGTGGCTTCTTCCCTACAGTTTTCAAACATCCTCATGTCTCCCCTATCCTAAAAAAAACCACTCCCTTGATCCCACGGCTCCCTGCAGTTATCACCCCATCTCCCTCCTACCATTCCTCTCCAAAGCTCTTGAGGAAGTTGCCTACGCCCACCCACCCTCTCAAAGGTCACACATGATCTCCTTCTTGCTAAGGGTGATAGAAAAGAGTCAGAAAAGGCAACAAATTGAGACCAGTGAACCACTCTTTCTCCGTGGAAATGTCTGCTCAAGTTGCAGTGGATTTTGGAGGGCTCAAAAAGGACTTTTCAGTCACATGCAGGGAAAAGGAAAAAAAGAATGATTCTCGTTCAGAAGATTCACAATTATCTTGGGGATTGACCAGCTTCTTTAGACTGTTTTTTAAGGTTTTCATTAAGCACTTCCTATGCACTGTACTAAGCGCTGGGGTAGATACAATCTGGTCAGGTTGAACACAGTCTCTTCCCACATGGGGCTCACAGTCTTAATCCTCATTTTACAGATGAGGTAACAGGCACAGAGAAGCTAAATGACTTGCCCAAGGTCACAGAGCTGACAAGTGGTGGAGCCTGGTTTAGATTAAGTGCTCAATAAATACGATTGAATGAATGAATGAATGAATCCAGTTCCTCTGACTTTCAGACCGATGCTCGGTCTACTAGGCCATGCTGCTTCTCTGAGTTTCTCCTCTATATTGTAAACTCTTTGTGGGCAGGGATCATGTCTACCAACTCTATTGCATTTCACTCTTCCAAGTACTTAGTATAGAGTTCTGTGCACAGTTAAGTGCTCAAAAAATACGGTTGATTGATCGATTGCACAGATTTGGAAGGCTTCCTGGAAGAGGTCTAACCTTTAAATTGAGCTTTAGAAGATGAAAGGGACAGGTATGGTGAAATTATCAAATTGTTTAGGAGAGCTGTTCCAGAAAGCAGGGAGGGCTGCCCTGATAGCTTCCTTTCTAGGAGGCCAGGGGAGGGTCGACCAAAGGGATTAACTGAGCTCTGAGGAGATTCTCTTGCTTTATCTTCCCCGATTCAGCCAGCGGAGCCTAGCCTTGCAGGCTCCTGATTGAATTTGGGATTTGCTCATTTTCTCCTTCTCTTTGTCTCATCCATTCCTACCTCCTGCCTCTCAGCCCCCATCCCTGTTGTTCAACACCTCTAGTCTTTGATTTCACATCTTCTCCCCCTATCCTCACCTCTCCAGCAGAGAGGAGCTTCCCTTCCTCACTTTTCAAACTCCTTCTCTATTCATATGCATGTCAGATCAACTCTGAAAACCCACAGGGCTTGGCTGGAGGAAAGAAAGGAGCCAGTTGGGAGTGACTCCAGGCCAAAAGGTACCCAAAACAAAACAAAAAGGCAAACCATCCAATCTTCTAAGTGTAATAAGAATGAAACACTGTGGTGGTTTCATTACATCATCCCAAGTGACGATCAGGGATGATGAAGGCTGTTCTGTCAGTAATTTGAGGTGGCTCTCCCCCTTCCCCTTCTCCCCCCACATCCTAAAATTCCTATCACTCATTGTAGGGAGACTAGTCTCACCAGGCATTTGTGCCGCCGGCATAAAGTCTGGGTGAGTACTGTTCCCAGTTGTCTTAGCGAAGACCAAAATACCAGATTTTTGAAATAAAACAATTCAGTTTTGCTATTCTGATCCTAGGGGGAAGAAAAGGGATTTAAAAGACCCTCGAGTCAGTCCCACAGTCAAAGATACATAAATTGCCATATGAGCTGAAGGTAAATCATAAAAACAAAAGTGAAGAGAATCTGTCATAGCTAATGTTCCATCAGAATAGTGAGCAGAACTCTTCACTTGCAGTGTGGGCAGCTTAGAAAGGGGTCACTATCTGAACTAGGAGTCAAGAGCAAGGTAGTCCAGGGCCACTTAGAGAGCTATTGGGAGATTTTCCTTATCTCATAATGCAGCAGTGCTAGCCAGCTAGAACGTTGGTAGTAGAGTGGTACAAAGGTGATGCTTCAGCGATCTTAAATACACCATGGGATAGGATAAGGCGAGGCGAGAGGTGGGCTAGAGTTAAACCCCACTCTCCTCTAATCTAGGAAACCACGCGTAGATTGGAAAAGAACCACGAGAGCTGGAAACGAAATGTAGCTTACGCCATCCCAGCAGATGAAGAGAAGCACACTGCAGAATTTGGCTAACTCTGGAGTTTGGGTGACATCACCTAGAACAGCACCTATGCCTCATTTGAAGTTCATCGCTGTCGGAATTTGGGGCTGAATAATTCACTCTCGGAACGTGAGTTTGTATCCCGCCTTCGAAAGTATGCCAAAAGCAGACATTTTTTCCATTCCATTGTGTTGTTTCATGGCTTAGGAGGGTGATATGAATCATTAGCGAGCCTGCTTCCTTGTAAACGTTTGTCAACCATTCTGGCCTTATTCCTGCGATCCTTTCCTACATTCTTTCCTCTACATTTCCCAATCCCTTTTTTCAACAAACTAACAGCACTGAACATCTACGATTGACCTATCTTACCACAGAGCCTTCAGGCCTTATTTCCCCCAATTTTGCAGAGGGGAAAATGGGCTGGTGCTGAAATACCCAGTCTTGGATCACTTGGGAAATCAATAGCAGAAACAGAATGAACCTCTTGATTTCTTAGCTGGAGCTCATGGCGGGGCAATATTGTTGAGTTTGCACTACCCCCTTAGTCCCCAACGTTAACCACTTTAAGGCTCAGAATAAATCCTCACACACATTTTGAAACCTTCCAGGCCTAGGGCGAATTCTGCTATGAGCAGGGAACATATCTGTCAACCCTTTATATTGTACACTCCCAAGTGCTTAGTACGGTGCTCTGCACACAGTAAGTGCTCAATAGATACGATTGAATGAATTGAATGAAAAAAAAGCACTCAATAAAAATGATTGAATGATTGATTCTGCTGACATACTTTGTCTAAAGTCACTGCCACCCTGATTATACCCTATCTTCAAGACTGTCTTCCCCCTTTGTATAAAGTTGACTGGTTTCTACAGGCATTTGGGCTGCTAAACTAACATAAGACTGAGCTAGGAAATTCTGAATGAAATGAAATGGTTAAAGACCACAGCCTGTTCAGTTTCCCCACCCTTTCCTCTCTAAAATGCCAGAGGTGAATACACACACACACACACACACACACACACACACACTTCACCATTTAAGGCATCACAATCAGCAAAGTGAATGCATTATATAAATAGACGTTCACAGATAAATATGCTAGGTCACTCTGTCTCTCTAGTACATGTCTCAATTTAGGTTCCCCCTTTCCATCTTCCTCCTCTCTGCAACTTATTTTAGTGTTTATCTCTTCCACTTATTTGTAAGGTCAATCAATTGATTGATGGACACTTGTCAGGTGCAGAGAACCCACCGCTTGTCTGCTGTATGACCTTGGGCAAGTCACTTCACTTCTCTGTGCCTCAGTTCCCTCATCTGTAAAATGGGGATTGAGATTGTGAGCCCCACGTGGGACAGGGACTATATCCAACCCGATTTGCTTGTATCCACCCCAGTGCTCTGTACAGGTGCCCAGCACATAGTAAGTGTGTAACAAATACCATAATTATTATTACTAAGCACTTGGGAGAGTATAATACAATAGCATTAGTAGATATGATACTAGCCCACAAGGGTTGTACAATTTAGAGAGAGAGTCAGACATTAAAATTAGTCACAGATAAGAGGAATGGTAGAGTAGAAGAATAGGAATATAAGTACTATGGGGCTGCAGTGAATATCAAAATGCTAAAGGGGTACAGACCCAAGTGCATAGGTGACTCAGAAGGGAGGACTTAAATGGGGAAGTGAGGGCTTAGTCAGGAAAGGCCTCTTGAAGGAAATGTGATTTCAGGAGGGCTTTGAAGGTCGGGAGACTGGTAGTCTGTCAGATTTGAAGGGTGGAAAGAGTTCCAGGCCAGAGGGAGAATGTGGGGAAGAGAGAGGGAGATGCAACTGAGGCACATGAATAGATTGGCTTGGAGAAATCAAGTGTGCAGGCTGGGTTGTAGTAAGTATTCATCAAGGTAAGGTAGGATGGGGAGAGCGGATTGAGTGCTTAAGCCTATGATAAGGAGTCTCTGATGCAGAGATGGATGGGCAACGATTGGAGGTTTTTGAGGAGCCATATGGCCTAGTGGAAAAGCGTGGGTCTGGGTCTCAGATGACCTGGTTCTAATCCCAGCTGTGACACTCATCTGCTGTGTGACCTTGGACAAGTCCCTTAACTTCTCTGTGCATCAGTTTCTTCAACTCTAAATGAGGATTCAATACCTCCTTCCTACTTAGACTGTGAGCCCCATATGGGATAGGGACTGTGTCTAACCTGATTAACTTGTAGATACAAATCTCCCCAGCACTTAGAACAGTGCTTAATATATAGTAAGGGCTTAATGAATATAATACTAATTATATTATTATTGTTAATAAAAGAAAAGCTTGAAACACTGAATGAAAGCTGTTTCTTTTTAGAAGCCAACAGTGATGATCTGCCTTAGAAAAGCAAATTTTCCTCCACGTAGTGGGAAGCTTAAAAATTAGGTCTACCTTCCTCATCATGCCTTTTTTCTATCTCCTGTCAGGACTCCTAGGCACACCAGGAAATACATTCTTCATGTCCACTGCGTTTTTGTTTCATTTACTTTATTAGATTATAAACCCCTTGTAGGCAGGGAAAATGCTCACTTTTTAAACATTAAATGTGTGCTAGGCACCCTGGGGTGCTCAGTAAATATTGACTCTCTGAGGCTGCACTCTTAGGGCTCTCTTATCCTCTTTTCTCTTTGGCACTTTGAATTTTGAAAGCATTGAGGTAATACTCTTTGAAAATGATGTTTCTGAAAGAGGTAAATAATTCAAATCATTTAAGCTTTCCTCATTCCAAAGAGGCTCCCACCTTCTTAACCCCACTTAAACTTTGCATCAGCTTATACCATCCGGTGAAAGTGCCCTACAGCTTATTAAAATTTAAAGCCTTTACTCCCAGGGAAAAATGCT
Organism: Ornithorhynchus anatinus; assembly: GCF_004115215.2. Taxonomy (NCBI): domain Eukaryota; kingdom Metazoa; phylum Chordata; class Mammalia; order Monotremata; family Ornithorhynchidae; genus Ornithorhynchus; species Ornithorhynchus anatinus. Next base: position 30,983,147 of record NC_041743.1, read on the forward strand.
GAAATCTCTTTTATAGATTAGCTGATGGAAAGGATGAGGTAGGTGCACAATTCTAGTGTTCTCTTTTGATGGTGCAGCCCACCAAAACACCCTCAGAGGGAGAGTAAACCTGGGTTTGGCCCAGGTGTAATCAAAAGTGAATGGAGGTGACTTTTAGGACAAAAGATGGCAGACCCCCTTATTCCCGGCTAAGGTTCCTGGACAGGGGATGCCACCTTGGCTTCTGTTCCATGACAGCTCGTTATGGTTCTTTGTCAGGGTTTGCGAGAGGCGGTTGCCATAAAGAGGAAGTGGGATCCCAGATTGGGGTATTTCCAGGGTTGTTAAGAAGGTTGTGGTCTTTTGGAAAAATCCCAAGCATCTGTTTTTTAAAGAATTGTCCAATGTGGCCACCTGAGCATAGCCCTTTATGCTGCTGCATGTTTGCCTAACTTGTCTCCCTTGTAAAGGCTTCAAGCTCCTTGAAGGGAGAGACCATGCCTGGTGTCTAACATGGCCTCCAAATACCTACTGCTGTTCTTCTAATCCTGCGATGGCTCCAAAAATACTTGCTGGGGAGTGGAACAGATTCAGCATATACCACCATCACCCCAAGTCTAGTTTAAGGATTGGAATAAACCCAGAGCCATGATAATTCAGCCTGTACACAGGACAGTGAAAGTGAATTTAATTTGACCTCATATTCTAATTTGACTTTAATCTTTTACCCAGACTATTTATGGCAGGATCACAAGATCTGGGGGAAAGATAAGGCGTTTTAGGTTGGAGTGTCAGGGATGACCTGGGGGAGGTGTTCTAAAAACTCTCTATGTGACAATTCCTTCCTTTCTTTTCTTCTCTAGCCTTGTCAAAGTCTTTTCCCTCCCTCCCCCTTCTCCCTTTCTCTCTCCCTCCCTCCATTCCTTCCCTTCCTCTCTTTCTTTCCTCCCTTCCTCCCTCTTTTCCTTCCTACTCTCCCTCCCCCCTTTTCCCTTCACCTTTACTACCTCCTCGCTTTCTCTCTCCCTCCCTTCTTTCTAACTTTCCCTTCCTCTCTTCTTCTTTCCCCCTCCTTTCCTCCCTTACTTCTTTCTTTCCTCCCTCCCCCCACCTCCCTTCCTCCCTATATAACTGACCCACATTGATCTATGCCTGAAGAATGGCATGAGATAAAATAGACAAACCTTAGGACCATGGGCTCAGCTCTAGAGTGACCCTGTTTTCATTCAATCAATCAATTAATCACTTCAATTTACTGATCAACTTACTGTGTGCAGAGCACTGTACTAAGTGCTTGGGAGGGTAGACTATAGTTTCGCTTTCACTCAGGAAAAACTTCAAGTAGGGCTCTGTAGGGATAAGAAAGGGTTTCTGCCGAGGTGTGGTGGCATGACTCTTGCTCTATGGCCCCACCCCAGGGGGCCAGTGACACAATTACATTACCCCTGACCCTACTGTTGGCGGCTCTGTCCCGCCATCTGTTCTCTATCACTCATTTGCCCCTTCTCAGATGGGTACATGTACGATGGGGCCAGCATGAAGGGGAAAGGAGGAGCTCTGGCCACCTAACCATCGAGTTGGGGAGGGCTGGTGGATGAGGAAGGTAGGAGGCAGAGAAGGGGAAAGAGAGGAGGATTGCAAAGGGGGAATCTCCCCACAGGAACAGGAAGAGGGTGGCGTGGCCTGTGAGGGGAGGGGAGGGGACCAACCAGATGAGCAGAATCTCTGCTGGCAGCTAGTTTTCCGGGGGGGTGGCTTTGTTCCACACCCACTACCTAGCGTGGTTCCCTTATGCTACAATATTTCCTCTGAAAGCCTTGAAGTGCTGCAAATGTGGAGCCATCTCATAAACCACGTTAGGTTAAAAGAGAAACCAGCTGTAACGTTCAACAGTAATTCAGTTTGAATAGGGTGACCTATTTAAAAACAGACCCACTGACAATCTCAGTTTCTGAAGTCGGCCATCCTGGACTTTTACTCACAGTAACTCAAAGTCTCCTTCCTAATGATGAAATTTATTAAGCACTTACTCTGGGCCCACTACTGTGCTAAGCGCTGGGTGCATACAAGATAAGGCATCCCCAGGTTTTTGTGGGTTCACCGATCCCAAATTGGGAATGCCCATCTCCTCAGTTTTGGGAGCTCTCACTATCCCTCCGAATGGAGAGGTGGGAGGAGGTGGCAGGCGTTTTACAAGTGAGGAAGCAGATACAGAGGGGTTAAGTGATTTACTTCTTAGTTGCTCCGGAAAGGTGACACTCTCCCTGGCAACATCTGGAGACCCCCAGCCAGGATTCTGCTGAGCAAGTAGATACTCATTTACTTTAAACCAAGATAAGAGGAAGGTGGTGGGGAGGGAGAGAGGTGTGTGGGTGTGGGGGTGTGTGTACGAGTGTGCACATTCATTTTCTTATATTAGGGGAAGTTTGTGAATTAAAATATGAATTATTCTAATATACACAGGTCCTCCTGGTTCACAATCAATTATTGTACCTCCATACTACCCATTTATCACAAGGGTGAATTTCACAGGCCTCAGGTAGTGAGAGTGATTCAAGGTGGGAGGAAAAGAATAAACTAAGCAATAATTGAATTTTTATGAGCATTCTAGAGCACAATAGAATTTCTGAATACTAGAATAATAGAGTTCTATTCAGAGAACTAGTTGCTATTTTCTGGGGATGACTCCAATCACCCTCCACCTGGTGTATCAGCATGCAAAATAGCTAAAACAGCAAGTTCTGCATGTGGGTGTTCTCGCTCTGGGGCTACATCCTGTTCCCTGGCTTCTGTTTACCAATTTTGCATTTCCAGGTCTTCCCCCTGTGCCAATGTTTTGTCCCAGGACCTACCAGAGCACACAGCGATTAACACAGCCCCACTAGCACCAGTCTAAATATATTCCCCAACCCCTGTGGTGCAGGTGCCCCAACTCCATGCCTAAAACACCCGTTGGTTCTCTCCAAAGCCCAAATGATGTGAAAAAGAGGAGAAATTGGAGGCCTGGTGGACCTAGAGATATATAACAGGAGAAGGCTCCAAGGCTGGGAGTCTCCCAAATAACGACTAACAACTAACAAATAACAACTCCAATTAACAAAAGTGGGTCCAGACCTAAGAGGACAAAGCCAGGTATAGTCCTCTTTTGTCTGTGGCTGTAGGGTCCCTTGGGCCTTATCTGAACAATAATTGTGGTATTTGTCATGTGCTTACTATGTGCCAAGCACTGGGGTAGATACAAGGTAATCAGATCAGACACATGGGACTCACAATCTAAATAAAAAGAACAGATATTAATCACCATTTGACAGATGAGGAAACGGAGGCAAAGAGAAATTGAATGACTTGCCCAAAATCATACAGGAGGCAAGTGGTGGAGCCAGGATTAGAAACCAGATCCCTGACAACCAGGCCTGGGTTCTTTGCACTAGACCACACTGCTTCACTTACCCTGAACCTGGCCACGCTGACACCCTCCTTTCTTGCCGATTGTTGGACTTCTATCTGCCCCCACATTGAGGGTCAATAGGTAGAGGGAGTTGTGAGGAGAGTTCTTTTTTGACTTTTGAAGGGTCACTGAAGGAGTGCCAGAGCCCTCTCACAGCCCAGCTTCTCCTTATCTTTGCTGAGCCACACTAGAGACCGTTGCAGTTGGGCTGGGGCTCCCGGGCCGGTCCCGCCCCAGGATGGACATCTGTGGGCTGCACCATGTTCCCAGCCGGTCCTGACTGGAAACATTGGGTTCAGCTTGCCTAAGTCTCAGTCGTTTTATTTTCTGTAGGGGTGGAAAAAATCCTGACAGCTCTCCCCTTGACCGCTCCTTGACTCAAGGTGGTTCTCTCACAGTAATAATGTTGGTATTTGTTAAGCACTTACTATGTGCAGAGCTCTGTTTTAAGCACTGGGGTAGATACAGGATGATCAGATTGTCTCACGTGGGGCTCACAGTTTTAATCCCCATTTTACAGATGAGGGAACTGAGGCTCAGAGAAGTTAAGTGACTTGCCCACAGTCACACAGCTGCCAAGTGGCAGAGCCGGAATTCGAACCCCTGACCTCTGACTTCCAAGCCCGGGTTCTTTCCACTGAGCCATGCTGCTTCTCCTGACAAAACAATCAGGCAGCCTCAGTTTCAGAATGACACTTTAAAAAGATAGTATTCCATCAACCAGAAGTCTAGTCTCTTCAGGTTTGGGTTTTTTGTTTCTTTGTTTATGTTTTTGTTTGCTTGTTTATTTGCTTTTTCCTGGATTCCAAACATCTCTGGAAACTGGTTGGGTTTGACTCTCTCTCTGTAAATATACATATGTCTGTGTGATGGTAAACACATGTATAATAATAATAATTGTGAAATTGATTAAGTTCTTACTAAACCCTTGGGGTAGATACGATAAAGACAGATTGGTCCCAGTCCCTGTTCTGCGTGGGGCTCACAGTGTAAGTATGAAGAACAGTATTGACTCCCATTTTATAGATGAGGAAACTGAGGCACAGAGAAGTTAAGTGACTTGTCCAAGGTTACAATATGTCTATTTTATCTATATTTATACGTTCGTCCTTTGCTTGGATGAAGATGCTTCTGATTGTGAGGCTGCTGCACGAGGGGTGACTGAAAGGATCGATGGAGTAACAGATAGCCAATTACACGTGGTGGGCAAATCAAGATAGTTCTGGGTTGAACTGATGTGTTTTTCACAAAGCCCACACCATTAAAATACATTGGTTTCCCTCCCCATGCACACACACACACACACACACACACACACGAATAAAAATACAAACAAAAGTGATTAAAAACAAAAGTAAGCAGAAAAAAATATACACATGAGTACTAAGGATAACTGATGGGATTTCATGAGGGAGCACTGGAGTGTGAGGATTAATGGGAGTCCTCACTCACTCACAAGGCTCAAAGACATTCATTTTATCCAGATGACTTCTCAACCAGCCGCTCCTGACTCTGTATCTCCTGCAAAGGATTTCTCTATGAGGGTTTCTCTTTGTCCTCTCTTCTCACAACTCTTCCCGCTTTTCCTTCTCCTAGAATTCCTACCTTAGATTTATAAGGCCATCGAACACAAATTCCTAACCATGGACTTCAAAGCTCTCATTGTCTTTCTCTTCCTTACCTTTCTGCTCCCATTCCCGCCCCGCCTCCCACCCTCTGCAAGATAACTCCCTATTTGTATCTGTTCTCTGCCATCCCATCTCCAACCCATTGCATACACCCTTACTTCTGGATGGTACTCCCTCTCTACTCAAATTCATCAAACCACATCCTTCCCCACCTTCAAAACCCTCCTAAAAATCAACTCCTCCAAGAGGCATTCCCATTAACCCTCACATCCCACTGCTCCCTCATGAAATCCCATCAGCCAGCCTTAGTACTAATGAGTATATCTATTTTTTCTTTTCCTGCTTATTTTTGTTTGTATTTTTATTCTTGATCCTATTATATGACATTTGTCAAGTACTGTTCTAAATGCTGGGTTAGATACAAGTTAGGTTGGACACAGTCCCCATCCCACATGGGGCTCGCAGTCTAAATAGGAGGGAGGACAGGTATTTCATCCCCATGTTGCAAGTTGGAAAAAATGAGGCACAGAGAAGTTAAGTGATTTGCCAAAGGTCACACAGCAGACAAGTGGTAGAGCAGGGATTAAAACCCAGGTCCTCTGACTCCCAGACCTATGCTCTTTCCACTAGCCCATGCTGCTTCCCACATGTTTGCAATCCGTGCTTGCCCATCTTCCCTATTGAACTGTAAACTCCTTAAAGGGAGGGGCTGTGCCATTTACTTTCAATTTATGTTCTCAAGTGCCTTGCACAGTGCTCTGTAAACAGGAGGTGCTTAATAAATACTGATGATGGTGGTGATTGCTCGTTGCTTCTTCTACTTGTAGTTTATTTTAGTGTTTGGCTCCCCCACTAGACCGTAAGCTCGTTAAGGGCAGGGATCATGTCAACACAGAGCAGATAAGTGGCAGAGCAGGGATTAAAACCCAGGTCCTCTGACTTCCAGGCCCGTGCTCCGTCCATTAGGCCACGCTGCTTCTCATTTGTAGCTCTTCAAGCCAAAATATCCCCAACAGTGTTCTTGTTGTTTCTGATTCCATGTTGCAGGCTGCTAAGCACTAAACTGGCATTGCCCAATAATTGGTGCAAAGCACTCATCCTCACACATGCACAGATGTGTGCTAAGAAATGTGCTAAGTCCAATTGCCAGCAATCATGGCATATTACTCCAGACTCTAGCTTCCGGATAATTTGGCTTTTTAATAAAACAATCCCTGAGTCTGGCCAAGATCAGTTCTAGGGTGGGCACTCAGTGTTCTACATCTAAAGGGGAATCAGGAAGTGCGTGATATTGTGAGAATTTTACTGGCACATTTCCTCCAAATTTTCTCCCTCCCATTCTTTCTCTCCCTTTAGCTCTCTCTCTTTTTTTTTCTCCCACCCTCTCTGCCCTCTGTGCCTAGGTATTCCCAACCCTTCACTTAGCCCTAACTCCAGCATTGGAGCATTTCAAAATAAATTCATTTGAGCTTTTGAGGACGCAGAATAAATCTTTGTTAACCCCCTCCCACCATTTTGCCCAAGGATAGAACCATATCCTCCGCAAGGCCTATTACCCCTGATTCCTCCACCCACAAACCTTCAAACAGACCAAATATTGCCCACTCTTTTGGGAGATGTACAGGAGAAAGAAGGATTCTCTCTCCCTACTGTCAGCAGCTCTGATCACATGTCTTTATTTAGCATGGCCATTACGAATGCTTCTTTAGTTACCTTTAAGTTTACTCAAGCAAGCTAACCCACAATGCTTTCTGGAAGCATTTGGCTGGAGTAAAGCATTTCTGACAAAGCTCGGACAGGAGACTTGGCTTGGGATCCTTCGTGCTGCCTGGTGTTTTACGGAAATATGCGCTCCTTTGGTGGGGTCATTGATTATATTGCTTCCCCTAATCCCACCCATTACTTCCTAGGAACTCACTACTGAAACTGTCCCTTCCTTACTTAGATCACTTCTTTGACAGTAACAGGACCAGTGCGGAGGCCCTTTTTTGGCCTTTTAAGAACCCCATGGCCTTCTCTTGAGGTGTAGGTGTCAACAAACAAGGAACCAAAAGAAGGAAGTGTGCTTAAAGGAACTTTGCCACTAGGCCTTCTTTGCTCCTGCACTTTGGTCCTGCTCTGTCTCCTTTGGCCAGAGACTTGTCCCAGAAGAAGGGGGAATCCATCCTTCCCTGACCTGGTTGAGAGGACACTACACTTTCCAACAAAAGGGAAGTAAAGTGTAAAGCCAGATGTGGTGTCCATGGCCCCTCTGTACTAGCTTTCAGTCTCCTCAGCTAGAAGAGAAATTAGGCCAGGCTTTGAAGAAACCAGACGTAGGGAAAGCAAACATTATAATAAAAATGGAAACTGCAACCCATGACCCTGTTTCTTCTGTTCACATTCAGGCCCCCTGCCGTGGTCAGTGAAAAGAGCCAAGGACTGGGAGTCAGAAGAAGCAGCGTTGCCTTGTGGAGACAACACGGTTCTGGAAGTCGGAAGAAGGAGCTGGATTCTAACCCCAGCTCTGCCATTTGTCTGCTGTGTGCCCTTGGGCAAGTAACTTCACTTTTCTGTGCCTCAGTGACCTCATCTGTAAAATGGGGATTAAGTAGGACATGGACTGTGTCCAATCTGATTACCTTGTATCTACTCCAGAAGTTAGTATAGTGCCTGGCATATAGTAAGTACTTAACAAAGACCATACCAGAAAAAAAAGATCTGGGTTCTGGCCCAGGTGCTGCCATTTGCCTCCGTGTGACCTTTGACAAGTCACTTAACCACACTGTGCACAGTTTCCCCATCTCTATAAAGACGATACAAACCCTACTCTTCTTCCTCTAAGGACTAAGGACTGTAAACCCAGTGGGAGATAGTGACTGTGTCTAATCTGATTATTTTTTATCTAACCCAGAGCTTAGTATAGGCCTTGGCACATAGTAAGCACTTAAAAAGTGCCACCGGTATTATTATCAGGAAAATGAGAGAGACTGGGGAAGATTGTGTAGGCAACAGCTCTTCTGTGGGGAAGAGAGAGATGGCATAAGCCCCTGCATAAGGCGAGGGTGATTAGGTTTGGTTCCACCCAACAGCCCTTTGCTTTGTCCTTATTGCTCTGTAAGCAGATGGAAACTCCCTGGCCAGGCTGCCGCTCAACCATTCACCAAAGGGCACAGAACAGGATGAAATCCAAGACCCAGTCATTGAGGTAGATGTGAGTCAATCATGCCGAGGGTATGACGCCTTTTGCACTTCCCGTAATGGAGGGGTGCCCAACCATCATGTCCCCTTCCTGTGCTAGGAGAGAGGGGCAACATATTCAAGGAAGGGAGCGATGGCCTCAGCACTATCCCCACCCCTAAACGTTACTCATCTAGAGGACTGTGGACAGGGAGCATGTGGGAGGCATAAGAGGGAGACAGCTAACGTAGATCCACATGGCTGTCCCTCTTTGCATTCAATCTCCCTGCCCAGGCCACAGCCCAAGCCAGATGAGTTTGATCTGCCTGTCTTATCCTATCCCGTATCAGCCTCCTCGCTGACCACCCAGCCTCCTGTCTCTCCCCACTTCAGTCCATACTTCACTCTGCTGCCCAGATCATTTTTCCACAGAACTGTTCAGTTCATGTTCCCCTACTCCTGAGAAGCAGCGTAGCTCAGTGGAAAGAGCACGGGCTTTGGAGTCAGGGCTCATGAGTTCGAATCCCAGCTCTGCCACTTGTCGGCTGTGTGACTGTGGGCAAGTCACTTAACTTCTCAGTGCCTCAGTTCCCTCATCTGTAAAATGGGGATGAAGACTGTGAGCCCCACGTGGGACAACCTGATTCCCCTGTGTCTACCCCAGCGCTTAGAACAGTGCTCAGCACATAGTAAGCGCTTAATAAATACCAAAAAAAAAAAAATACTCCTCAACAATCTCCAGTGGTTGCCCAGCCACTTCTGCAGCAAACAGTAACTCCTTTCCCTTGTCTTTAAAGCACTCAATCAACTTGCTCCTTCCTACCTCACCTCTCTGATTTCCTACTACAACCCAGCCCACGCACTTCACTAATGCCAAATACCAAACTAATGTCAAATGCCAAACTTCTAATGCCAAACTAATCACTGTACCTCAGGGCCGGGGACCGGTTGGGCTAAGTTATTTTCAGTCAGTTTAGTGCTCTGCCACAAGATGAGGGGTGGAGAAGAAGAGCCCAAGCAGTCAGAGATCCATCAGCACCTCGTCGAACATGGTGGCAAGACAATGCAGGCAGGTGGGAGCAGGCAGGGGTGGCAAAGATCCAGCCAAGCTTGTCCCTGGATATCCAATTCCTATTGAAATAACTCTACCTGTGCCTGGAATCATGACGTTAAAGTAACAGTGATCAAGAACGGGGCCAGGAGAAAGGATTCCAGGCTGTCTGGGATGCTGGGGATTGGATTGAATGAATGAATGAATGAATGAATGAATGAATGAACGAATGAACAGCCAGGAAGGAAAAAGACAAAAACAAAAAACAAATGGGGAAATCTTCCCTGGCCCTGAAACTCTCCTCCCAACCCAAGCTCTATAAATGTTCCATGAAAGAGAGGAGCAAGCATCCTGGCTAAGAAAGGGCACTGGCTGGTTCTGCACTAATGTACTCTATATGTATGTGGCATTTCCTATCTAACAAGAGGAAATGGGCTTAGATTGCAGCAAGTAGGATGAAGATTAGCTCTAGGAGATTCCTTACAGGCAGAGAGGGTGGTGAAGCTCTGGGAATATGAACCAGGGGAGACAAAGAAGTCTCCTTTCCGGGCGATCTTTGAGAAACCAAGCCTGGGTCGATAGCGCGGCAACTAGACAATGGCCTCACGTGGGGATTGTGGCCGCGGGGGCCTCCCTTCCTTCTTCTGTGATGGGGGAAGAGGGTGAGTTGTGATGGGACTCCCAAAGGGAGCAGGTCAGCCTCCCTGCCAGGGCCACTGCCCCGCTCAGCTTACTGGGTAGAGGGGAGGACTAGAATGCTTGAGGAAAGAAGGCAGAGTGACTAGTGGGGTGTGGGTTGCTGCTCTCGTTATATCCCGGCTAGACTACTGTGTCAGCCTTCTCTCTGACCTACCTTCCTCCTCTCTCGCCCCGCTCCAGTCTATTCTTCACTCCTGCCCGGCTCATCTTCCTGCAGAAACGATCTGGGCATGTCACTCCCCTTCTTAAACAACTCCAGTGGTTGCCTATCAACCTCCGCTCCAAACAAAAACTCCTCACTCTAGGCTTCAAGGCTCTACATCACCTTGACCCTTCCTACCTCTCCTCCCTTCTCTCTTTCTACCACCCACCCCGCACGCTCCGCTCCTCCGCCGCCCACCTCCTCACCGTCCCTCGGTCTCGCCTATCCGCCGTCGACCCCTGGGCCACATCCTCCCGCGGTCCTGGAACGCCCTCCCTCCTCACCTCCGCCAAACTGATTCTCTTCCCCTCTTCAAAACCCTACTTAAAACTCACCTCCTCCAAGAGGCCTTCCCAGACTGAGCTCCTCTTCTCCCTCTACTCCCTCTGCCACCCCCCCTTTACCTCTCCGCAGCTAAAGCCTCATTTTCCCCTTTTCCCTCTGCTCCTCCACCTCTCCCTTCCCATCCCCACAGCACTGTACTTGTCCGCTCAACTGTATATATTTCCATTACCCTATTTATTTTGTTAATGAATTGTACATCGCCTTGATTCTATTTAGTTGCCATTGTTTTTACGAGATGTTCTTCCCCTTGACTCTGTTTATTGCCACTGTTCTTGTCTGTCCGTCTCCCCCGATTAGACTATAAGCCCGTCAAACGGCAGGGACTGTCTCTATCTGTTGCCGACTTGTTCATTCCAAGCGCTTATTACAGTGCTCTGCACATAGTAAGCACTCAATAAATACTATTGAATGAATGAATGAATGAATGAACGAATGGGTTTGGGAGGCAGAGGTGTTCAGTTGCAGCCCTGGGAGACATTCTGTAATTTACTAAGCAGTACTACCATCGTGCTCGGGAAGAGTCAGCAAAGTTTCGGGACAGATCTCCCAACCATGAAGCCCTCATTTCCTCTTCCCCACTCCCTTCTACGTCACCCTTGCCCTTGAATTTCCTTCCTTTATTTGCCTCTCCCTCAGTCCTACAGCACTTAGTTACAAATCCATAATGAATTTATTTATATTAATGTCTGTCTCTTCTTCTAGACTGTAAGCTCGTTGTGGTCAGGGAACACTTCTTGCCAACTCTGTTCTACTATATTCTTCCAAACATTTAGTACAATGCTCTGCACACAGTAAGCACTTCATAAATACTATTGATTGATTGAACGTGATTTAGGCATGAGGAGAGTCTGGCTCACCGCTGCGGGCCTTTAGGTGAGCCTTTGCTTCAAGCGTCTACCAGCTCGAGGATGATCCTCTTAGTCTGGTAGCAAACCAGGGGTTCACCAGGTGGGAAACGCCACGTGAACTAGGGGCCCAACGACAGAGGCCTGTGCCCCTGCCCGAGAGCTCCAAACTCAGATGTCTGGAAGCCGGAACCATCTGTACCCTGGGTCCCCCTCCTGTTTCCACTGATGAAAGCTATGGCAACAAAAGGCTGCTGAGTCAGAGCTGGTGCCAAGGAAGACGCCACGCTTCAAATCCTGCCTCTTCGGTCCAATCCAGATCACCCTGTGGAGGTGGAGGAGGAAGAGACTGATTGTGTTTACCTTTTTTGTTCCAAGGTGTTTCTCTGAGACTCAGGCAGAGACAGACTAGAATTGCTTCTTGGTGGAGGAGCAGCCTAAAGTAGGCTGAAAAGTAGCCCCCTCAGACCCTTTCTGATTTGTTCTCTCTGGTCTCAAGTCCCTCTGGGTGGGAAGTAACAGTGTTGCAGAGGAAGAAGAGTGTGCCTTGGTGAAGCAGCTGTCCTGACTGGCTGAGCCCTACCTAACCTAGTAAAACTAGAACTGCTGCAATAGTAATAGTAAAAAAGAAAAATGATAATAATAGCTGTGGTATTTGTTAAGCGCTTACTATGTGCTATGTGCTGGGATAGATATAATACAATCCAATCAGATGCAGTGCCTGGTTCACAGTCTAAGGGAAATGGTGAATACTGAAACAACAATAGTAGAACAACAAAAGCAAAGGCAGTTGGGGTTGAAGAGCAGGTTGAAGATAAGTGATTTGGTGCATTTTTATACTAAAGAAAATGGAAATTCACATCAGTAAGCACAAATCTACATTTATATGATCGTGACTGTGATAATAATAATAATGGTACTTGTTAAGCACTTACTATGTGCCAAGCACTGTTCTAAGCACTGGGGTAAACACAACACAATCAGGTAGGACACAGTCCCTGTCCCACATGGGGTTCACACTCTTAATCCCAATTTTACAGATGAGGTAAATGAGGTAAAGCACAGAGAGTTGAAGGAGTTGCCCAAGGTCACACAGCAGACATGTGGCAGAGCTGGGATTAGAACCCAGGTCCTTCTGACTCCCAGACCCATGCTCTATCCACTAGTCCATGCTGCTTCTAGCTACATGGCTGCTTCTGTAGCCATGTGAGTAATCAATCAATCAATCAATCAATCAATCAATCAATCACTCGTTCTAAATGCTTGGGAGCACGAAACTTAGAAAAGAAGAAAAACAAGTACTAGGGTTTCCTCTTCCAGGGTCATCTCTGCTGGAAGTGTTTCCTGCCCTGCAAAGTTGTGCCCAGTCTCTCTCTGGGTTCTTCCAGTTTGGAGAGGTTTCTGGATTGCCCACCCACAGGCTCTCGGAAGCTTAGTCATAAAAACAACAGCGTGGTGTGCTTGTGTGGGGGTTGTCAGAGAAGGTTTTCGGATGGATTTGGGGGTGGGGGGAGCGACCTGAGACAGAGTGGGGCTATACATGACGTGTCCAAGGCCAGACAGTGAGTCAGTGGCAAAGCTGAAATAGAACCCAGGAATGCTGGCTCTCTAGTCTCCCATATTGACCAGCTCTCATAGCTCAGTGGGAATATGAGGTTAGTTGAAGACTTCTTTCGTTCACAGAAAAAATACCAAGCGCTCAGTAAATATGATTGATTCATTGATTCATCAAATCGGTGCGTGAGACTCTCTTTCCTCCCATAAATTTTCTTTCCCTTTGGTTTGGTCTTCACGGTACCTGGGTTGTTGAGAATCTTTCCTTATCCATTTTCTTTCAGCCAAACAATTCTTGGTGGATAGGTATGCCATCTTCCTGGGAAGCAGTTTCTCCAGCCAGGGGTTCCACAGATTCACCCACTGAACTGAGAGGGAATTCTGGGTGTCATTGAGTCCATCCTCCCACCTTAGAACAGAATCAAATCCAAACCATTCTGGCCTGATGGGTATGCGGCTTAGTTACTGATGTCTGACATTTATTAGCTGTTTATTTTGTGTCAAGCACTTTACTAAGTGCTGGAGGAAAGGTACGAGAAATCAGGTCCCATGTGGGGCCCACCAAGAGGCTGGATGGTTGTGGGCAGGGAATGTGTCTGTTATATTGTTACATTGTACTATCCCAAGTGCTTAGCACGGTGCTCTGAACACAGTAAATGCTCAATATATACGATTGACTGACTGGATCTAAAATGCAACAACAAAGAAACAGCAATTGGACAACAACCAGAAAAGTGAGGGACCAACCCCTTGGGCTTCTTACTGTTTTGGCAGGGCTTTCCTTGGCCTAAATAATCCCACTTTTGCCCTGAAAAGTTGTTACAGGGGTTTCTGTGGGTCAGGGCAGAGCGGGAGGAGGGGGGCACTTCACACAGCTTCATTCTTAAAATGCCCTCCAGGGATGGAGATTATACACACACAGCCCTTGAAACCTATCCAGAAATCAATCGGATCTCTCAGTAGGTCCTTCCTGATCTCTAACCCAATCCCTCCTGCTGCAGCCACTGTTTTTGTTCCGTGTTCCTGAAGGTGGTAGGAGAGGTGATGGAGGTAGGACACCAGTACTCTCTGCAGAATGAAATTTTTCTATGCTCCAAAACACCTATCAACAGATCGATCAATCATAATTATCGAGCACTTACTCTGTGCAGGGCACTGCACATACAACAGGGAGAGCACAACACAACCAAACTAGCAGACACAGTCCCTGCCTCCTCTCCCTCCCTCTCAGGCCAAAGAAAATCTGGGGTAATGGGAGATAAAAGGAGAATGATTGGCTCATTTGAAAACAATTTTGTCAAAAGCCTAAGCACATTGAATTGGGCTGCATTGAATCAGGACACGGAGGGGGACACGGAAGGGGGAAACTGAGGACGAGAATGCAAGGGAAAGGGGTCAGGGTGAACTTATCCCACTGTGCTGGAGTTTCCCCCCTTGTCCTCACCTTGGGAGAGGTGACCACAAGGAACATAGCTGCCCTCCAGGGCTTGTCATCCAGGCACAGGCAGGCCCAGTCCAATAAACCCTTGGCTGCTGGTCTGGGGAGCGGTGGGGGAGGGGGGAAATGTTTACTTTAGCTGGGATGTTTCCGGAACAGACGGCTGTTTCGGTGGTTTTCAAGGGTGGAGGTTTGACGTGTGTTAATTGGCAGGTGACCGTGTTCTTTAAGATGAACACAGTGTTTTTCTCTACCTTTTTTTTCTTTTATAAAAACCACTCGGTGCTTCCAGATTGGAAGCAGTGAATGCACACGTGTCTAAAATAAAAAGAGCAAACAAATACACTGTATGAGGTCACATGTGTTATCCGAATGGTCTCTGAGTCGGAGGAATGAACGCCGTCAGCAGTGTGGTTTTGAAATACAAAAGCCAAAAGCTCCCTATTCCCTTCTAACCCATTCTAGTCTCTCTATTTTTCCCCGGTCTTTCCTTACAACCTCCTTGTTCCACTCTACCCATCCCCATCTCTGCAGGGAGGATGAGGGGGGAGGGAAAAGGAAGGGAGTGATGAACAAACCATCCATCAGTCAACTAGTAGTATTTATTGAGTGCGTCTATTCTAGATTCTTAGCCAAAAGGGAATTTTGCAGCTTCAGGGAAGTGCACATGGGGGAAAGAGATAAGGCCCTTTGTGTGTAAATAAATGGTGGGGTTTAGGGTCAGACTATAAGGGCTATTAAGGTTGGCTTTCTGGAAGTCTTAGGCTCTCTAGGTAGGGTTAGGGGAGCGAGCTATTTATTAGAGGAAGAGGGGTGTCAATTTAAGCCACTATGGCCTCTAACTGTTGTTTCCCAGTGTACTCAAAGCAGGTCTACTTGGTCATATCCAAACCATACTCACAGCACACCCACAGCGGGCCATTGTTACTCATTCACCCTTCCATCTATGCCACTGACAACCATATACACAGGATCTGCTTTTTCCTACTCAGATACACCCAGGCAGGCACATTAATACACACATGGAAGCTAAGGTTTCTCCCTCTTTCCATCCCCCTATAAACACCTCTGCTTTAGGGAAAGATGAAAATTAGTGTTCAAGGTCTGAAATGCTTTTCCTACAGAGTCTCTAACCAGAGCTGATTTTTTTTTTCTTTTAAGGTACAAGCTTAGTTGCATTGGCCAGTAGGCCGGTCTAACCATATTTTTGGAAGGCAGGGTTACGTATTAGTTTTATCTGCTTTTGGCAGTCTGCTACTGTCCCCAACCATCTCTTTGACTAAAGAGAGTCTAAACTAGGTTATGCCTCATCGAGTCTAGGGCACCTGATTTCAGTCAATCAGTGGTATTTACTAAGCCCAGTGTGGGCAGGGATTGTCTCTCTTTATTGCTGAATTGTGCTTTCCAAGCGCTTAGTACAATGCTCTGTACCCAGTAAGCGCTCAATAAATATGATTGAATGAATTAATTTATTGAGCGTACGTGCTTACTGCGTGCAGAACACTATACTAAGTGCTTGGGTGAGTACCATATAACAGAGTTGGTAGATACATTGCCTGACCACATGGAGCCAGCAATCTAGAGGGAGCTTCATACCTTTGCTTGAACATGCCAAGAAGCAAAAGTCCAAGGTCTAAATGGAATCAGGCAGTGAGGCTCAATATTACTTTTGGCTTAGGTGTTCTTGGGAATTTATGTTAGCGAGGACACGCTGGAGATTGGCTATAAGCAGGTTCTTGTTTTCCCTGACTCTGTATTTGGCTGCTAACTCCCTTCTGAGTCCCAGAAGAGACTCTGCCGTCTAAGGGGAGCCAAAGGGAATTATGCATTTGTGAAAGATTCATTAGCATTTGTGAGTAGCCCCAACAAAGGGTGTTAAACCAAGGGGGACTGGTGGGGGGTGGAGAGGGGCCGGTTGAAGGGAGGAAGTGAGATAGGTCTTAGCCTATTCCCATCTGTCAGTCAACAGATTGATCGAACACCTCTTTTGTCCTCCTGTGCTGGGGCTGTGGGAAGATGAAAAGTGGAGACTGCTTCCCACTCCCCTCATCTTCTTCCTCGCCCCAACCCATACAGGGATCACAGCATCATCTTAAACGTTAAGGGAAGATATATAATATAGATAGATAGATAGATTATATATATATATATATATATATTAGAACCACACAGTTCATCCTTCAAGAGATTTACAGAATAGTGGAGAAGACATGAGCAGTGCTAATTACACAGGCAGGAAGTCAGAATCTGACACAAAGCCCATGATGAGGGGAGTCAGAAGAGGGATGAAGGATGGGGGAGGGGAGGGACTGTGAAGGAGACTGAGGTAGAAGTGTCTGCTTTTCAGTTCTCTAGAAGCCCGGTCACCCTTTCTCCATCCTGGAGATGGGCACAACACCCCTCCAACTCACCACGAGCCTGCCCAAATACAATACAATATTTTTATATTGTATCTTATTGTATTGTTATTACATTGTTATTGTTATTATATAACAATACAATATTGTTATATTGTATTCTCCCAACTGCTTGGGAGAGTGCTCTGCACACAGTAAGTGCTCAGTAAATAAAACTGACTGACAAACTGCTGAAGAAAATAAAGAGTGATTTTCCAGGGTGTGGAAACGACATTGGGACACACTAACCCAGCCCATCATTCGTTCTGGACACTGGGGCTTCCTCTGGTGAAGGGGTCTGTGGGTTAACAGAAAGGGGCCAGCCAGAAAAGGTGTAGCTCAGACCATTAAAGAGCCTTCCCGGCATGTCCCCCTTCCCAGGCTCAGAAGCAGAGGTGTGAGTGAGTTCTGAGCTCTGTTGTCCCTGGTTAAATTCCTCCTGGGCTAATGACATTAATTATGCTTTCCTGGGTTCATTTGGAATTTAGATAGGCAGCTCCAATTGGGAATAATCACTGTCTTCATTTCCTGTGCTAAACCTAGGTGCTGGGGTGAAGGGTGGAAAAGAGCTCTAGGGCCAGTCCTGGAGCTCCAAAGCCTGAGGAGGGATGCAGGTACTTCCTCTCTACCCTGCTTCCCTGGGGTGTTCGAGGCCTAATGAATGTTTGTCAGCTGCTTGGGGAAAGCATTTCAAAGAATGATTAATTAATAATGGATCCTAGAACAAGTGATCCGGGTCCCAGGTTACCCCGGGCCACTCCTCCAGCTTGCAATCTCCAGCAAGCCACCCCTCCTTCTATGTTCCCACCCCACCCCCCACACCCCAAAAGCAATGAAGGAGCAGGGCCGGCTTTGCCCTTGGGCACAAAGAGTTGGCGCAGTGCTCTGTGCCTCCCAGTAGGTGCTCAAATGAAGGAATGAATGTTGAGGGGCTCCTTTTCCATTTTTGTCAACGTCCTGCTTGGCACCTCAGCATGATTTCTCTTAGGCCCAGGGCTGAGAGCCTGTACTAATTTGTACCAGTGACGTAGCACTTGGGATCATTCTCACACTTTTATTTAGTGGTATTTTTTGAGCACTTACTATGTACCAGGCACTGTGCTAAGCCCTTTGGTAGATTCAAGATAGACGAGAAGTGGCATGGCTCAGTGGAAAAAGCCCGGGCTTGGGAGTCAAAGGTCATGGGTTCTAATCCTGGCTCTGCCACTTGTCAGCTGTGTGACCCTGGACAAGTCACTTCACTTCTCTGTGCCTCAGTTACCTCATCCGTAAAATGGGGATTAAGACTGTGAGTCCCACGTGGGACAACCTGATTACCTTGTTTCCCCCCAGCATTTAGAACAGTTCTTGGCACATAGTAAGAGCTTAGCAAATGCCATCATTATTATTGGATACAGTCCATGTCCCACATGGGGCTCATGGTCTTAAACCCCATTTTACAGATGAGATAACTGAGGCACAGAGAAGTGAAGTGACTTGCCCAGGGTCACACAGTGGACAAGTGTCAGAGGAGAGATTAGAACCCAGTTTATTCTGAGTTCCCGGTCCATGCTCTAGCCACGAGGCCACACTGCTTCTCAAATTACACTTTGATCACTCCCATTTTCTTCCCTATAACTCGGTCTTTCTTCTCCCTTTCCCCTCCCTTCCTGTCACTCCTCATTGCAGGTCAAGCCAATTCCTTTTTGGGGGGGGCCATATGCTCAGGACTGTTTTATCTAGAATCCTATTTGGAGTATGCACTTTAAAATAATTCTTAGTACCTGCCAAGCTTTTTTAGACACAAAATGGCTCATTCTTCCATACTTCACCCATGGGTTGGAGAGATGGCGAACCCCATTTCCCAGATGGGTAGACTAAGTCACCCTGGGATTATGAAGGGGTTCTGGGAGGCCTCGCCCCACCCCCCTGCCTTCCATTACTATTCATTCAGTCAAGCATATTTATTGAGCACTTAATATATGCAGAGCACTGTACAAAGTGCTTGGGAGAATACAATACAACAATAAACAGTCACATTCCCTGTCCACAATGAGTTTACAGTCAAAGCGGGGGACACAGAGTCAGAAGGGAGTGGGAGATGAAAAGTGGGGCTTAGTCTGGGAAGATCTCGTGGAGGAGATGAGCTTTCAATAAGGCTTTGAAGGGGGGCAGAGTAATTGTCTCTCAGATTTGAGGAGGGAGGGTGCTCCAGGACAGAGGCAGGATGTGGGCTAGGGGTTGGTGGTGTGATGGGAGAAACTGAGGCACAGTGAGAAGGATAGCACTAGAAGAGTGAAGTTTGGTCTGGGTTGTAGAAGAAGAGAAGCCAGATGAGTTAGGAGAGGCCAAGGTGGTGGAGTGCATTGGTGAGAAGCTTATGTTCGATGTAGAGGTGGATGAGCAACCACTGGAGTTGTTTGAAGACAAGCTCTGTAGTCCTTAAAGCCAAACTGTACAATCTCCCCTGTTCTCTGAAGGAAATCTGGGTTAGGCTGGGTATAAATCAATGCTTTCTTGCACCGACATTGATCTTCCGCTCAGTTGAGTCACATGGAGTTGGGATGGCCTCAGGGAGCCAACAAATTGCTGGCTTGCCAGTTCCCTCCCTATGATTTTGGGCTCAGTGGATTCTAACCCAGGCCCTTAGGCGGTGGGTCCCAAGGGAATCGACTGGGCTTGGGAGACACCCAGACTCTAGGAACTTCAGGGCACTGGCTGATTCTGGTTCTGCAAGCCTGGATTTCTGGTTCAGTCCAGGCTCCCTGTGAGTCACCCTCGGCTTGTGATAGAGTGACTTGGAACTAATAATCGCCTCGAGGGTCCTTAGATTCTCAGAGCCTAGCCTCTCCCCCAACCACTTCCAGAGAAGCCAAGGTTCAGTTCTGGGTTCAGGTTAGAGATGCATCTCCTGACTCCATTCCCACTCCTCCCCCATTCCCTTTCCACTACTGGGAGGAAAATGGTAGCCAGACGTCACTGAGTCGCCTGTCTCTGGCTTCCTGTGGGGCAATTCTGGCTTTTCAGGTGATTCTTTGATTTACTGATTTTTGCTATTCTACTGGAGAGAGGTGGGAATCACAGGCAGGGAACTGGTTGCCTGAAGCTCTGGCACAAACAACCCGTGGGAAGGAGTTCCAGTTGGCTCTACACAGCCCCCCCGCCCCACCCCCAGTAGAAATTGTTCCTATGAAGAGGCGGGCAGACCAAAATTGGTTCTTTGTGGAGGGGATTAACAAAGACCAGGACTTTGATGCTTCCCAAATGAGTCCTGCTCCTCCACACTCCGTGTGTGCAGCGTACCTAGTTCCTGCTCAGGGTTCCCACACTGAGTACAAGTAGCTACCATCTCTTTCTCCATGTCCACTCTGGATTGTCAGCTTTTGCTGGAGGTGGTTGGGGGTGAGGTGGGGGGGGGTACCTTAGTCTTGCCCACAGGAAGCTTTGTAGGAGAGAAACTCTCTGAGGCCTGTTCCCTGAGAGCTGTTTTCCCATTTCACCAAAGGAGAGGAAGAGGTAGGGGAACGGGTTAGAAAAATGGAATCAGGCCAGGGCCTCAATCCCACAGGGAGTGCCGCTCTCCTTCCCTCCTTCCCCCCATTCCCACCCACTCCCTGCTCCAGTCAATGCATTCCATTCTCTTTCCCGGGACCGCGGACACCCACAAGCCAATCCCAGAGCCAAGGGACCTGCCCACGGGTCGCCCCCACAGCTCGCACATCAGTGACTTTCCCAACACTGCCACTCAGGAAGTCCATCCATATGCAGCCCTGAACTTCACCCCTCCACCCCCTTCTTCCTGAATTTTGTAAGCCACAGCAGCAGAGCAGCAGGCTGCCAGCCGGGGCATCAATAACCCGGCTTGGCACTTGCCCGGTGATTTCCATAGGCCGAAAACTTCCCCCAGCTCACCAGAGCCCACGGAACCGGCCAACGGGCCTGGTCTCCATCTAGCCCCCTTGTCCCGGGAGCTCGTCGCAGGTTACAGATGGCCTCCTCTCGCTCCCTTTCATCCCAGCCATGGGGCCAGGAAGAAGTCAAGGTCTAGAACAATACCTCCCTGACAGATGGAAAGCTGGTGTAGAGAAAGGGAGAGCTGTGGAGGAAGTCGTGGGTGGGGGAGGGGTGGGGGTCGGCCTTAGGTTAATAACTCCCTTCTATGCCCCTGGTCCTATTTATCTTGCCAAGTGGTCTACACAGGCAAGATTAATTTTTCATTTGTAAATAGCTGGAATGAATCTGGTTCACATTTCTGGCTGGGGTCAAAATTGGTTCAGTCATCATTCCCAGGATTGACTTGCTAGTTGTGAGCTGAGAATAAATATTACCTAATCGGGGACTCTGGCAGAAGGATGAAATGCACAAGACACCACGAGTGGCATGTTGTGGGCAAAACTCCACTAAAGTGTTCGTGTTTGGTGTCTGTTAAGTACTTAAGCTACCCTAAGCACTAGGGTAGATAGAAGAGAATCAGGTTCAACATAGCCTTGGTCCCACCTGGGGTTCACAGCCTTACCCCCCATTTTACAGATGTGGTAACTGAGGCCCAGAGAAGTTAAGTGACTTGCCCAAGGACACCCAGGACCCAGAGAGATTAGAACCCAGGTCTTCTGAGCCCCAGGCCCATGCTCTTTCCACTAGGCCATGCTGCTTCCCTAGAGCCCTTCCCCTTGTGCTATGACCTCCTCGTGATGGGTCCAAATTTGTGCTTTTATCTCCTTCCTACCTGTTCTCAGGCATCACCCAGAATTTATTCATCTGTATTCACCCTCTCTCCTGCCTAGAGCTTCCTCCCACTTCTCTGCAGTTAGACTGATGATACTCTCTTATTCTATCTGTCTTCAAAGCCCTACTAAATCACATCTCCTCCAGGAAGTCTTCCCTGACTAATCTCACATTTCTCCAACTTTTCCCCCTCTACTCTGTCTCAAGTGCACTTGAGCCCTCACCCTCTAAACCTGTAGGTTCCTCTCCTGACAGCATTTATGGCCTCCTCTTTACACTCTTACTTCACTCTACCTGTAAACTATTTTAGAATCTGTCATCCCCACTAGATTGTAAGCTTCTTGAGGGTAGGAATTGTGTCTTCTAGCTCGACTATACTCTCTCAAGCACTCTGCACAAAGTGCTCAATAACTACTGCTGAGGGATTATCCTTCCCCACACTTCAGGCCTGGAGCTAAACTGGGACCTGTGTCCCCAGATTGGGCTGGGAAGGGAATGGGTCTGTTATATTGTACTCTCCCTTAGTACAGTGCTCTGCATCCAGTAAGTGCTCAATAAATACAATCGACTGACTGACTGATTGAACGCTGCTGTTGAGGCTGCTACTGTTATTGGCCCGGAGCCCCACTCCTCCCAAGGGCCAGATGAAGAGGTCCGGTTCTCCCTCTCCTAGCTGGCAGTTGTTGCCGGGGCTTGTCAGGAGGAACCGCTCAGAGGGAAAATGAACCGGGGCCACAATCCGCCCTCCGCCTTGCTGCCAGGGTGACAGACGTAGACCTGGCACTGTCAGCTCCAAAGATTAGCACGAGCAATCGCGGCAGCCCTCTGATAAGTGTCCCAGGCGAGCAGGCAGCACAGATTAGTGTTCTGTAACTAACATTAACCTCAACCGGCTGGTAGTCTAGCCCCTCTAAGTAAGAGGTCTTGTGGAAGCTGCCAGAAATAGCCTTCTAACATATAAGCTGCTTTACCGCCACTCTGCTGGGAAGATTCTCCAGTGAACCAAACTTTCCCAGCTGGCAACAGCCAGAAGTCCTTACCCCGAGGTGCTATTTATAAACCTTTCAAAAGATGGGAAAGGCAGAAGGAATGTAAAAGAAAGCTAATCTGGGTGATCGCCCTAACTACCTATGTCTTTTCACTGTCTCCTCCTGATTAGCCAAGCACCTTCGATCATAAAAGAAATGAATTCTTTTTGTTCAGTCCTGCTTCATTGTCTGACCTGGTTGGTTTACATGGTGTATTTCACTGGACATAGTTCAAGGAAACAAGGCCAGTGTGCTTCATTTCCTGGTTCCCACGCTTCGGGGGAAACGTGGACATAAAAACGGGCCCCATCTCCACTGAGAGACAGCAACTCCCAAGCCCCTTGAGTTGCCCTAACTGAGGATGTGGAGGGCCGGGCCATGTGAACGAACTTTCCCTGGGTCTTCCCACCCTTCCTTCAACTCTCACCTAACTTTTAAACTTGGGTCACTCGCTAAAGAATGTGACACCTCCGGCTTTCATGATTCCAACTCAGTGAAAGGTACGTCCAGGGAGCTGGGCATCTGGTTAAGAGTTTCATTCCAATATGACTTCCCTCCCTGTATCATTTAGGCTGAGCACGTTTGAAATGTGAGTACTGAAGCTTTTCGGAATCCCGTGAACCCATCCGTCGATCATCCAGTCATCAGTACTGGCTCAGTGCCACCATGGGCAGTGCCCTGATCTAGGCAAGCTGATGAGAACAAGCCCCAGTCCGTGCCTCCTAGGGTGTTGCAACATAATGGAAGAGGTAGGGCAGGTACGATTGCACAGACATGGGTTGGGGGCTTTTCTGATCAGTTTTAAGAGCTGGAAACAGTGGCGGGGTTGGTGGTGTGAAGGGCTGAGAGCAGAGAGGCCCGCTTCTTGGAGGTCATGGGGGCCAGAGCCCCCAGGGGTTTGTTATTGTCGGGGTGATATCACTGCCTTTGACCTACATGGTTTTTCAGGCAGGAAAGGTAGCATAGCAAGGCCGCCCCGCCCTTGGATTTGAAATTGAGTCAGAGGAAGAGATGTGATGGCCCCTGCCAGCTGAGGCTGGAGTCCTTGCAATGCAAAGGAGGATGGGAGAACTCGTGCTACAAACAGGGGCTGGGCTGGGGCACTTGTGGCACAAACAGGTCTCCATGGCAGGAGTCTCTCATCTCTCTGTTGTTGCCCCCTTACTCACACCCTCCCTGCTACCTGGAACTCCCTTCTCCTTCACATCTGAGAGACCACTGCTCTTCCCAGCTTCAAAGTCTTACTAAAAACTCATTTCCTCCAGAAAGCCTTCTCTGCCTGATCACTCATTTCCCTGACCTATTTTCTCTTCCTCGTGCATCATTTGAGTTCATACGCCTCCTGAACACCTAGATACTCCCCTCTGTCCCCACCCCCACAGCACTTATGTATATATGCTTAACATTGGTGGTCTCCCCTACCTGTAATTCATTTTAATGCTTGTGTATTCCCCGCTAGGAAGACACAAATGCTTAATAAATCTCACTGATTGATCGGGCACCGGACATAGGTTGGGGGGGGGGGGGTCTCTGCACAGGTGGGCCTGGGATCTGGGCTGGGGTCTCTGCAGTGCAAACAGGGTCTGGGGTGGTCTGGGATCCATCCCTGTGGCACAAATGGAGGCTGGGTCTCTGCAGCATGAGCAGGCATTGGGCAAAGACTAGGATCTTTGAGGCACAGGCAGGAGGTGAGTGAGAGTTAGATTGCGAACAGGGGCTGGAAGGGGTTAGATCTTTGTGGCACAAATATAGGTTGGGGTCTCTGTGGCATGAGCAGGTGCTGGGCATGGGCTGGGGGCCCCGCAACAAGAGAGAGAATGAAGGGTAATGAAAGTCTGCAGCTGCCATGAGAACGGGCACTATGTGATCCTTTGGGGGTACCCAATGGGTATGCAGGGGCAAGGAGGCAGGGGTGAAGAGAGTCCCTTGTGCTTGGCCCTGGTGCCTGGGGACGACCAGTGGTATGGAGTGGGGAAAGAAGGAGGCTTGCCTTTTTTTGCATCTTTTACTTCCACTTCCTTTCCCTTTGTCTCTCTCCATCTGTACTCTTCCTCCTTCTTCCATTCCCTCTCTTTCCTTGGTTCCTCCCTTCAAATCCCCACCCCCTCAAAACCCCACCTCCAATTTTGCCCCTACATTCAAAATGGAAAGCTGGCACCCCTGGTTGGGTGAGGGGACTCTGAAGAGAAATCAACTGGAACACATGTTTTTCCTTTCTCCTCAGAGGTTAGACAGGAAATATTGGGTCTGGGATCTGGAGCATCCCACATCTCCATATCCTCACATGGGGCAATGGGGGTGGGGGGGTGCTCTCCTGGGGCAACAGAAGTGAGTGGGAGGATTACACATCCCCATAAAAAGGCCAGTAACCTACCACCAAGTTATCCAGTAAATTTAGGCTCCCAAAAACTGACCAGCCTCAGTTTTCTAAGTATTTCATGCCCTCTTTTGTCCCTCTTTACAGAAATATCTGGGTAATTTAGGCCAAGGAGTCTATATCTTGGCCTAAATTACTTGGATAATTTGCTGGTGTAAATCTGGCCCAAGTAACAAGAGTAAATAAGACTAATTGATTCCTCAGCTCACACACTGGTCTGTTTCATAATCTCCAAAAGGCTTACTGAACGTTAAAGCCGGAAACCTTCTCCCAGGGCCTGTGAAGTAGGTGGGAGGTGTGTCTGTGTGGGTGAAGCAAACACAATGCTCCACCCGGGGAAAGCTGAGGGAGGCTAAACCAGAGGATTATGGGAAGCAGCTGGGCCGGACTGGCTGTGGGAGTGACCCAGTCTCTGGGTTTTCATCTCAGCTCTTCCCTCTGGCAATTCCCTTCACCTCCCCGTGGCCCTATCTCCCACCTGTAAAACAGGGTTAATACTACTCACCTTCCCTGTAGGGGTACTGTGTGGGCCCCCTAATGAATAGCTGTAAAGGGCTTTGAAAATTTCTAAGGACTTTATTAGAAAGGCTCAGTGGGAGATCCTCCCTCCTCACCCCAGAGATAAGGAGGTCAGCCCTACATGAAAGGGGATTCTTTTGATGTGGTCCTCAGAACCAGCAGCCTAGAGGTCACTGGGGGAGGCCAAGGAGGCCTGTGCCTGTTATTTGACTGCTGAATATTTTTCACTTTTCTAACTGGATGGGACCGTAATTAATAATAGCAACAATAACAAACTGGGTCTTATGAGCCGAAGACAGAAGATCGGTAGATTCAATAAGCCCTTGGGGACAAACTGAGGCTCCTTGTACTCATACTCCCACAGTCCCCTGGCCCAAACTTCCAGGATCTCCCTGGGAGTTTAACCAGGGAAAGGAAAAGGACAAAAGGTGGGTGGGCATTTTCTCAGAATGCCACTGGCTCCCCAAAACATCATATGCCAGTGCAGAAAGAGGTCTCACTCCTGCTGGCTTTGTGATGTATGACCGACTCTCTACTCCTCCCGCGCTATAATTCAGGCCCCTGGCTGACTGGCCCTGGCTCCCCTCCTGCTCTTTCTCTTTTCATTTTTTTAAAAAAATGGTATTGTTAACCACTTACTATGTGCCAGGCACAGTAATGAGCACTGGAGTAGATACAAGATAATTACGTTGGACACTTTCCCTGTCCCATGTAGAGCTCACAGTCTTAATCCCCATTTTACAGATGAGGTAACAGAGGCACAGAGAAGTTAAGTGACTTGGCCAAGGTCACACAGCAGACAAGTGGAGGAGATGGGAGTAGAAGCCAGGTCCTCTGACTCCCAGGTCCATGCTTTTTCCACTAGGCCATGCTGCTTCTGGCCTTCCCCCTACTCCTCTAGGATTTTGGGAGTCTCCAACAGCCCAGACTGCTCAGGACACTCCCAACAAACATGCAACCTAAAGGGAGGGTCAGAAGGAGGGAGACAGCACCTGGATGCGCCTGAATTGGGCTGGTTGGTCAGTCTAGTTTCAAACTTTAGGGTGGAAAACAATTGGATGGGTGAGGCAAATTGTGGAAAAAAAAGAAATGACCAAAAAAGGGTGTAGCGCAGAAAAATGAATAATTTCATCTGGAAGCCATTTAATCTGGAGAACCAAGCTCAAACTTAACTCTGAAACCTTGAATTCTAACCTTATTTGGACTCGACTTCAGTAGGAGTTCCTGGACAGTGGCTTAATGGGCAGCGTATGGGCCTGGGCGTCAGAAGGACCTGGGTTCTAATCCCTGCTCCTCCACATGTCTGTTCTGTGACCTGGGGCAAGTCACAACTTCTCTGTGCTTCAATTACCTCATCTGTAAAAACTGGGGATTAAGAGTATGAGCCGAATGTGGGACAGGGACTGTATCCAACCTGATTAACTTGTACCTACCCCAATGCTTAGAACAGTGCTTGGCACATAGTAAGTGCTTAACAAGTACCATCATCATCATTATTATTATTATTGTAGAGAGAAATCCACTTCATTTGAAAAGAGTAGGATTATTTTCATTATTGTATTCGGAACCTCAATTGTCCCCAGAAAACCCATGGTGTATAGTACCTGTTATATCCCAAATTAGGGATATAAATTAAAGAAGACACCCTCAACTTTACTAGAGAAGGCAAGTCAGAAAACATACAATCAGGACTCTCACTATAGGGATGCAGGATTTCCCTGACAAAGCGAGACCACGGGGGCTGAGAGGGAGAGAGGGAAAGGAAGCCTTTTATTGTGGGCCATTGACAACAATCTAGACTGTTGTCTCTAGACTGTAAGCTTGTGGTGGGCAGGGAACATGTCGACCAACTCTGTTATGTTGTACTCTCCCAAGGACTCTGCACACAGTGCTCAATAAATACAATTGGTTGATTGATTAATTAACAGTCAACAATACTAGGATTACATAGCCTAGAAACTCATGGGATGGCAATGTAGGGCTAGAGCCTATAGTGGTCAGGCTACAGAGGTAGGGGTGGAGGTAGCTCATGGAGGTGGAGGCGAAAGCCTAAAACATGTACATAAAGATCCACTGCTAAAGCTCATGTCTGCTGTGTGACCTTGGGCAATTCGCTTCACTTCTCTGGGCCTCTGTTACCTCAACTGTATAAACAGGGATTAAGACTTGAGCCCCATGTGCGACATGAACTGTGTCCAATCTGATTGATTTATATCTACTCCAGTGTTTAGACCAGTGCTCAGCAAATAGTAAGCGCTTAACTAGTATAATAAATCTGATTTCCTCTGAATTTAATTAGGATAGAAACTGGGTGGAGGAACAGCATTAAAGATTCATCTCTTGAAATACACTATTGTAAAGAAATAGTAGTCACATGTTTTCACTGACTAAGGGAGTCCTACTGCAAACCGCTGCATTTAACAAAAACGCCAGGAGGCAAAGAAACAGAATTGGAAAGGAGCTGGCATCCACAGATCATCCGTTTCTGTTCAGTGAAACAATATCCCTGGCACATAATTGAACCAAGGAATAATGACCTCATTTCTGATGAGTTCTCAATCCCCTTGATCTATTGAAAAAACGATGAGGAGGAGGAAGCGGATGCATGCTCAGGAAGTCTTCACTGTCTTAATGTGAATCGAAAGGGCTGCAGATTTCCAAGGTCTAAGTGATAAAGGACAGAACAAACGGGAATCTCCGCTTGATGCTCTATAAAGGTGAGCCGGACCATTAAACAGGAGAGAAGGAGGAAAGGACCCAAAAGGAGAGATAAATATTTAATGCAAGTTGCAGGCTTGGGTTTGCTCTGAGTCACTGTGATATCAACATGCTGGAGAGCCCACATGTTGTCCACAGGATGTATCAAAGTTACAATCAGGGAAGGAACATTATAGAGACAGTTCCTGCTCCCAGACGTTATATAATGGCTGTGGTTAGTCTCTCCGGCTAGTTGGGCTGTCCAAATTAATATGATGTTCTGAGCTAACACTGCCCCCCTAAAGCTCAAAAATAAATAACAGCCCACCTACTCTGAACAGATCTGCCTAAAAAAAAATTGATCTTGCTTAATGTGCAAGATGTGGATGAGGGTGGTACCTAACGAGGTGGTAAAAGTAATGAATGCTAACAAAAACTGGTTCAGTTCAGTCTTTCAGACCTCTGTAGGTAGGCAACCAAATCCAGGTAGAGAGAGAAACTGAAGTTTTCTGGGGAGGTGGGTTGGGGGCCGTTAGGTGGATCTCCAAGCCCCTTCTCCCCTTTCCCTTTCCCTACAAGGTGGCAGGTCCTAATTTCTTGGGCTGCTAAAGGGTCCCAAGAGAGCCCAGTGATTTGACCCAGGCCTAGAGGCAAAAGTCAACATTAATAACAAGTTGGCTGCTGCATGCAGAACACCTTTTCTGCTCAGCCCACCCAGTTTCAAATATCAATCAATCATATTTAGTGATCACTCACTCTGGCAGAGTACTGTACTAAGCACTCAAGAGGGTACAATATAACAGAATTAATATATACCCCCTTCTCTGCCCATATCGAGCTTACGGTCTAGAGGGGGATACTTCTCAGGCCGCTGCTGCTGCCCTTATGGATTACTGATTTCCAGTATTTCCAGCTCATTTCCCACAGTTGGGAAGTTTCCACCCTCTTAGCATTTAAGCTATTTCCCCATTTCTTAACACAATCCCATTATTTCCAAAATCTTCCTCTCTCACACTCAATAGTTCCTCTCCCCCTCCTCTGGAGCACTGCTTGATGGAGTTCTACCTTCTGTAACTTCTCCTTGCCTTTAATCTACACACAACAACTTAACTCTCTGTGCTCCTTTTTGAAGAGGTCTTTCCAGATCGTTCCTATCTTTCTTAGTATGTGGCTCATATATAAGTCCTCCTTTTCTGAGATGAAATGATTTTAAAAGAACAGGGCAGATAAGGACCTAGCTTTCCTTTCAGCCATGTTACGACACAAACTCACTTCAATTAATCCTCAAAAGAATTTATCGAGCACCTATTATGTGCTGAGAATTTCATTAAGTGCTTGGGAGAGCACAGTAGAACTAGTGGACATGATTCTGGCCTTCAAGAAGTTAAAATCTGTCAGGGGGTGGGGCGGTATGGTGCTGGGAGGACAAGAGACAGACATTAAAATAAATTACAAATAGGAGTAAGTTATATAAAATAAATATATGTACATAAATGGTGGTATCCAAGTGCTTAGGTGGCATAAAAATGCTGAGACATAGCACGAGGAGAGATTAGAAATTAATTAGGGAAGGCCTCCTGAGGAGGTAATGTTTCAGAATTACTTTGAAGATGGAAAAAGCAGTGGTCTGTTACAGTGAAGGGAAAGGGAGTTGGAGAGGCAGAGTAGGGTGAGCAAGAGGTCAGCAGCCAGAGAGATGAGAGGAGGAAACAGTAAGTAAGGACCCTCGAGAGGAACAATGAGTATGAGCTGGGGTATAATGGAAGAAGTGAGTGGATAAGTAATACGAAGAGAGCTGGAGGAGTGACTGAAAGCTCAATGTCACGAGTTGCTGCTTGGTAAGGCGAGGAATGGGCAATCATTGGAGGTTTTTGCAGCTTAGGGAGATTTGGGCAGAATGATGTTTTAGAAAAATGATCAGGGCAGCAGAGTAAAATATGGACTGGTGGCAGAGAGGTCAGTGAAGAGGCTGATGCAGTAGTCAAGGTGGTACTAAGGCCAGAGTGGTGGCCGTTAGGATAGAGAGGAAGGGACGGATCCTGAAAATGTTTTAGAGAAAGAACATACGGGATTTAGCATCAGACTGAGTTTGATAGGGGGAAACGGGGTAGGACTTAAGGATAAATACAAAGGTTTATGGGGTTGATAAACTGGGAGGATGTTGTTTGATTAATGGGATTGGAAAATTAGGTAGAGGAGAAGATTTGGTAGGGAAGATGAAGAGTTCAGCCTTGGACATATCGAGCTTCAGGTGCTAGCAGGACATCCATGTATTCTAGAAATAGCAGGAAATGTGAGATTGTAGAGAAGGTGAGAGGTCTAGCAAGATAGATTTAGGAGTCATCTGCACAGAGGTGATAGTTGAATACCTGGGGGCAGATGATATTCCCTAAGGAAGTGAGTGTAGATTGAGAAGAGGTGACCCAGAGAGGCACCCTCAGTTAAGTAGTGGGAGGCAGAGGAAGAGCCATTGAAAGAGATTGAGAAGGATCCCACAGAGAGGAAGAGAACCAAGAGAGGACTATATCAGGAAAACTAGGAGATGGTGTTTACTGTGGTTGCCTCCAGTAGATAGTCTCTGAGGCCCTTCCTCCTGTTGTAATTGCTGCTTTTCCAAATCTGTTTCCCAAATGTACTGGTTTTCCCAATTATGTCCCACTTCAATGTTTTTGCTTTGTATCAACACATAGCTTAAGTCTCTGTTTCCCTGGCCCACAACTCCATATTTGTTTTGGAATTATAAGTCCTTGGAAGGCGAGGGGGGGGGGGGGAGGAGGAGGGTGGAAGGTAGTTTACCAGTGTGAAATCTAGTGGATTGCCGAATTTTCTCAAAGTATTTACAAAACTCCTCCACGGCAGCAGTCTTGAAGGCTAGCTAAAAGAGTTTGAAGGTGGCCGAATCATATTATTCATTCAATAGTATTTATTGAGTGCTTACTTTGTGCAGAGCACTGTACTAAGTGCTTGGAATGAACAAGTCGGCAACAGATACAGTCCCTGCCGTTTGACGGGCTTACAGTTTAATCGAAAACCTACCCTAATTTTATGCTTCTATCTCTGGATATGGAAGGTACCTGCCTTCTATAGGCAAATGACACTTGCTCTTTGCTACCGAGTAGGACTTGGTAAATAATTATGCCATTTATTATAAGAACTTATTCTTTGCTAAGCAGTGTGGTAGATCAAAGATAATCATTTTGGGAGCAGCTCCTGTTTCACACTGGGCTTACCAACTTGTCATAGCTCCATTTTACAGCTGAGAAAACTGAGGCCTGGAGAGGTTAAGAGAGTTGCCCATGGTCAAACAGCAGGCCGAGGATCGCCTCACTCCCAGTCCCGAGTTCTTTCCACGAGGGCATGCTGCCACCCACACAGCTTCCCTGCTTTCTTCACTGACCTTTTGCTAAAAATCAATCAGCCTTCCAAGTCTTGTGCAAACAGTTAACAGGAAAGATCTCAGGAATTCTTACCAAACTGTACGGCGACGATACGGCGGAGTTTTTACAAGACGAATGGCTTGTTATTGTCATGAAAGCTGCATCCTGCCACAGGATGATGGGGAAAAAATGTGGGCAAGTCTCCAAGGAGAAAAGGCAAGGGACACCAGCAACAGTAAAGTTGAAGGGGCAGGCGGTGGGGGAAAGAGAGACAGACAGACAATCTGGTTCTAACTAGAAAGATGTCTGCCTTCCAGTACTGACCATGAAGCTTCATTCCCTGCATCCCTGCCTAACTCAATACAAAGTCGGTACAGGTGGCTGAACCCTGAGGCTGGGGCTGCTTCCTAACTCCACTCAGGACTCGGTTTCAGGCCTTTCCGTGAGCCACCATCAATCATACTTCCTGAGCACTTACTGCATGCGGAACACTGTACTAAGCATTTAGGAGAGTACACTATAACAGAGTTGGTTGACACGTTCCCTGCCCACAGTAAGCTTATGGTCCAGAAGGGGATACAGACATTATTATAAATCAATCAATAAATAAATTACTGACATGTCTATAAGTGCTGCAGGATGAAGGTGGTGCAAAACCACATGCAAATGTGATACAGAAGGGAGTGGGAGAAGGGGAAATGAAGGCTTAGTCGAGCGAGGCCTCCTGGAGGAGACGTGCCCCCAGCAAGGCCTTAGCACACAGGTCTGAATGTCAGGAGATTTGGGTTCTAGTGCCAGCTCTGCCGCTTATCTACTGTGTGCCCTTGGGCAAGTCACTTAACTTCTCCGTGCCTGTTTCTACATCTGTAAAATGGGAATGTAATGCCAGCTTTCTTTCCTACTTAGACTGTGAACCCCATGTGGAACTGGCACCGAGTCTGACCTGATTAACTTGTATCTACCCCAGTGCTTAGAACAGTGTAGCACTCAGAGTAAGTGCTTAACAAATCCACAGTCATTATTTCACCTCCGTGAGCTTCCGCTTCCTCATCTATAAACTGGGGGATAATAATAGCTATCCCAGAAAGTTGCTGTGAGAATAAAGGGAAATCAGTAGAAGGAAAGTGCTTTGAAAAAAGAAGAAAAAAGCTGGGTACAAAGTCACGGTGTTCTTAATATCCTTGTTCGACCCAGCTATCAACAGGGCCAGAGTGAGTTTCTCTGGAGCAGGTAGAAACCTCCTGAAGGATTCCACCATGATTCATGAATGCAGTTTGCATTATTGATGAAGTTTTAACTCACTTCTAAACGATTTTTTTTTCCAGCCCAGGCTTGGCCTTCCTGATGAGGTGGAAGCATTATGGATGTATTTTCTAGAGGAAATTTGCCTTCCTGTATCCTATGCTGTATCTGTTTCCCTGGATCATTAGTGAATGTGATTCTTACACAGACATTCTTTCTCTCTCTCCCTCTCTCAGAAATAGGGGGCTGGTTAGTTGTTTGCACAGGGAAAGCTACCTATCTAACTTCTACTGTAATAATAATAATGTTGGTATTTGTTAAGCGCTTACTATGTGCCGAGCACTGTTCTAAGCACTGGGGTAGACATAGGGTAATCAGGTTGTCCCACGTGGGGCTCACAGTCTTAATCCCCATTTTACAGATGAGGGAACTGAGGCACAGAGAAGTTAAGTGACTTGCCCACAGTCACACAGCCGACAAGTGGCAGAGCTGGGATTCGAACTCATGAGTCCTGACTCCAAAGCCCGTGCTCTTTCCACTGAGCCACGCTGCTCGCTATGGAATTTCTGCCATTCTGATTGAGGTACTATATGCAGGTTGCAATCTGATTGTCATTGGATGAGTTATTCCCGGAAGCCAGTGGGGTTGGGGGATGCATGATGCTTCAGCGGTGAGGTCTAGAATCCTAATTCAGTCATTGCTGAGCGCTGTCTGTTTTGTTCCCTTGGCTCTCTCAACATGATCAGTACAGTCTCTGTTTCCTCTTTTCATTATCTGAATGGAGGTTCACTGTTGGCATTATACCAACTTTTGATGATGCAGGGCTGATCACTAATATTGTGATTATTCAACTTCCCCACTACCTAGTCCCCTACTCTGGCCCCTCATTTCTTCTTTTACGGCCCGTGTTTAGGCAATTTCCTTTCTCTTTAGCATCTTCCCACAGGATGAACAGGACTAAAATGGAGAAGCCAAGCTCCCATCAGCTCATTTTGCTCTTGGAGAGCACCTTGAGCAAAACATGGAGTTGGGGAAAAAATGAAACTATTGGCTAAAGCACATTTTTTAATTATCTCTGCATTGCATAACCTTCACGATCATTGGTAATCAATAATTGACTGCAATTGCTGGAGTTTTTTGAAAGGATCAATAAGCATGTGAAAAGAGGGAAAATTTTAGATTTAGATTTTTTAAAAAGGTCTTTGACAAGGTTCCACTCCAAAGACTTTTTAAAAATGGAGTATTTGTGAGATTGGAGGGTCTGTTTTGTGATCGTTATAAAACTGATCAAATCACAGGAAACCAACGGTAGGGAGAAGCAGCCATTTTTCAAGAAGGAGAAATGTTAATAGTGGGGTCCCCCAAGTGTCAGTGCCAGGACCGACACTTTTTGTTTTGTTCAATACTCTAATAAATTATCTGGAGGCAGCATGGTCTAGTGGAAAGAGCCCAGGCCTGGGAGTCAGAGGAATTGGATTTTAATCCTGGCTCTGCTACTTGTCTGCTGTGTGACCTTGGGCAAGTCACTTAGTTTCTCTGTGCCTCAGTTTCCTCATCTGTAAAATGGATATTAAATTATAGTCCCTTCTATTAGATTGTGAGCCCTAATTGGGACAAGGACTGTGTCCAACTTGATTATCTTGTATCTATCCTAGCACTTAGTAAGCGCTTGGCACATAGTAGTAGCCACTATCATTATTATTAGAAGAAGGCATGTGCAAATCCCAGGGTTACAAATCAATCAGTAATATTTATCGAGCACTACTCTTTGCAGAACACTGAACACTGCACACTTGGGAGAATGCAATAGAGATAGGTAGACTCAATCCCTGCCCTCAAGGAGCTAAGCTGCTAGCAGGGATGGCACTAAACTCTTTCCCATGCTCTATAGTTCGAGATAAACTGTAGAAAGACCTGACAAAGTTGAGTTAGTGGATTGAGAAATAGCAGATGAATTCAATATGAATACAAGATAAAGCATCTAGGGAAAGACCATCTAAATTACAATTATATGATGATGGGTTCTACGCAGGAAAGAAATCTCAGATTACATTGACCGTTCTTTTATATCACTGCTCTAATGTGAGGCAGCAGCCATAATGGCCGACTAAATGCTAGGTATCATTAGGAAGGGGAGAGAAAACAAGAGAGTGTTGGCACCATAAAAGCTGTGTGTCGGCTGTGTGACCTTGGGCAAGTCACTTAACTTCTCTGGGACTCAGTTACTTCACCTGTGAAGTGTGGATTAAGACTGTGAGGCACATGTGGGACAAGGACTGGAACCAAACTGATTAGCTAGTATCTACTCCAGTGCTTAGAACAGTGCCCAGCACATAGTAAATAGCTTCATAAATGCCATTAAAAAAAGTTAGGAAAGCTTGTGAGTGACATCCTAGTTGCAGGATTCTGCCACCTCAGGAAGTAAAAAATGGAACTGAAGATGGTACAGAGAAGGGCAACCAAAATCATCAGAGGGATGGAGAAGCTCTCTTAGGTGGACAGACTGAAGAGATTAGGATGCTTCAGTCTGGAAAGATGAGCCTGAGAGAAGGGACAGGACTGAAGTTTACAATATCATGCGGGATTTAGACCAAATTAAATGGAATTGCCTTTTATCAAATCCCACATGCCCATACCCATTACAGCTTCCATACCCACTTCTTTCCCCAGTGGGTTGTAAACCCAGGACCAGTGTTAGGCAAACAGGGGTGACTGGGACAGCACTTTCACCAGAACCAGAACCTGCTTCTGACTGGAGTGGTGGGGGAGCGTTTAAGGAGCAGAACTACTTTCCATTTCAGAAGTTCCACTCTGTCAATTGACTTGGCCAGGATCACTTACCAATCCCAGGGTCCTTTTCCCGATTGGTGACCCCTGAAAATGGACTGCCCTAGGCAGTACTCTGTCTATACCTCCCTGATAGCTGCCAAGCAAAAAGCCTATAGAATTTCTTCCTGCAATTTGTTGTGCAGACTGAAAATGGCAGCTGCTTTAACGGGAGTGGAGAGAGTGGATAATGGTTTATTAAAGCAACATTAGGGATGTAAAGGGAAAAGATAGTGATGTCAGACACCCTCCCCTAACAATGAGGATGGATATCAAATAGGGCAACCATCATACAGTTCCTAGGAGCATCCTTTTATGGCTGTCAGAAAGAGAATTTTGGGCTAGTTGTACCCCTGGTCTCTCTCAGTAAGGAATTTATCATGCTGCCTGGTTTTTATGATCCTTCTTGCAAAACTCACAAAGATGCCAGGGTTGGAGGGCCGGGAAAAGTCAGAAGTCCACTTTGACATAAAAGGGAAGAAGAAAAGCCATCTTCCTGGTGGTCATCCTTAAATCTAAGATCAGTCCTTAGGTATGTCCTGGAACCAACACTCAGTGAGAAATTCCATAAGTATCTGGAGCGGAATAGAATGTCAAGCAATAAACAGTCAGATTTGATAAAGGACACATCATCCCACAAACTCGAGCCTTTGTTTTGACTGAATCATTGCGTTCAGGGACCATCTGCCTGTCTCATGTGGGGCAAAAGGGTGAGTGACCTTTATTATGGCCCGGGGTGGGTGGATATCACAAAATGTCATTCTAGATTACTGGACCCTTGTGCCGGGATGACAGGCACATGACAATGCTGCCAAACTGCAAGAGTCACACTAGGGTAACGCACTGGAGGCTGCTACCGGTGGTTGCAGTTGGAAAAAATCAAACCCAATTGTCTCAGAAGTGATCTTGTCACCTAGACTGCAGATGTATAAATAAATTGTAAGGGTGAGTGACAGCACCTCCAGCCAGGAGTGAGAAGGAAGGGGAGGAATGTGCTGGGGCTGCCAGGCTTAGAGAGAAGGCTGATTTCACTCAATAGTCGACTCACTCCATTTGCAGTCCGGGCCTGTGAGAATGGACATAAAAGAGAGCAGGGCCTAGAGGCTTTAACAATAATGGGGTCAGAAGTAAATAAAAATGCCATTTAAAGGGGGGAGTCACACATGAGCCAAACCCAACAGGGAAAATCATTTGAAGCAACCAAGAATGGAGATAAAGGAGGAAGACTTGGCAGAAAGCAACATCACGCAAGATCCCGGGGCTTCTGAGCTAATGAAATACTGAGTGGAAAAACAGACAGCACAACATAGAGCAGGGCAGCAAGAATTCCTAGGGAGGGCTGATACTCTCTGAATCTTCAGAGAGAGACTAGGAACAGAGACAGAAAGACCAGCAGAAAAGGGGCAGATTTTAAGGACCCTCATCCTATTCACATAGCAAGATCCTGATCAATCAGTCAGCCAAGCAATTGCTTATTATTTTGCACTGTGTGCAGACCATTCCCTTTGGCCCTGTAATTGATGAAACTTCTAGGTCCTTGAGGAGACTGCAGTCTGAGGGGATGGAGGTAGGAGAGAGGAGGCAGAGAAATACTAAACTCATGAAAGATGTCAAACCGTACATTAATTAGGAGATCAGAATAAACAACCATCATCCAAAGATCAAATAACTGTCCATGTGTGAAAACTGAAGCTTCGATCAAGCCCAGGGTTTCCATTATCCTTCTTAACTTCTGCTGGTTGAACATCATTTAGCAAGAGGACCCGAAGAAGAGAGGTAACACCAGTATAGTGCCTAGGCACTGGTGTACCTGTGAAGTGGCTTTACCTGTGAAGTGCTTTTGACTTTGGGCCTGTTGGCCATGCACAACCAGTTGAGGAGGGCTGACAAATGGCTTCTTGCGTTCTCTCCTTCCACATATCTGTAGCTACTCAGCCCTGTCTTTGCTGTATTTTGTTTTCCAGTTGGATGTGGAGGGGGTGAGGCTGGGGAGAGTACAAGCAGGATGGAGAGGGTGGGCAGCCACAGACATCTTTGTCCCCCTCTCCCCACCCACCAGTGGAGCTTGGGGTCTGGGACAGTGCCATACTTGCTGAAGCATCAGCACTGGCCCAGGTAGCTAGCACTAAGGCTTACAGTTCCCCATCTTGGAAAAACAACTTGAGCCGCTCTTTGGGAATGCCGTTTTCTCATGGAGACATTTTTGTCATCAGAGACACTGAATGAAACATGTCAGTGCCCCAAAGGGTTGAGCAGAGAGAATTCCCCTTGGGTTCCAAGGAATGATTGGGCTGGTGGAGTAGATCACTCATCCTCTTTCATCTTGGTTCCCCTCCCTGATGCTGAGCAAGTGGGAAGGGTCTTGACTGTCATTACCAGGTCTGCTCCCTGCTGGGATAATGGACACACCCCTTGGGAAAAGAATAATGTGGGAAAGGAAAGGTGAAATGGGGGTGGTAGGAAGGGAATTGTGTGTCAGTTGGAATGGGGGCCAATTACATTGGTCATGGGGCAAAAGGTCTTGTGACTGCTTATGCCTTCCCTTCGGATGCCTGTGGCCAAAGAGTCACTGCCCATCTCAGGCTCTTCCATTCCCAGCCCCAGGAAGCTGTATTTAGGGTAACAGTTCTGTGGCAATCAAAAGCCACTCCTTCCTGCTGCAGAAAATGATTTGTGGTATTCCCCAACTCCCCCTCACATGGTGAGGTGGTGACATAGCCTTTTAGCAGAGATACTGTCAACTGAGCTAATGGAAGGGAAAAGAGAGCTGACCGAGTAGAACAACCCAAAGCTGATCTGAACAGGATAGTCCAAGGTTCTCAGATGTAGGAGGGGTAATGCACATGGGAGGGTGAGGCTTTGTATTTCCTTGAGGCAACATTTCACAGGGACGACTTGGCTCTGAGTACCTCTCCGGCAGAGATCTCCATCTCACTGCCCACGGAATTCAGGGAGCAAATGGTGGGTGCCTCCCTTAGGAGATTATGGGTGGATCCATGGCTAGACCTGCAACTTCTGGTTGGCACGGGAGGGGTCATGAGCCTGGGAACCTGTTGGGGCTAGAAAGGTCTCTTGCTCTGGACTGGGGCAGGTGAAGGGAGCAGGTGAGAAGGCTTGATCTGGCCTGGGCATTTCTGAGCAGTTCATCTAATTTCCATGGACTTTCACTCCCCTGCCTACCTAGATCTCTTTTCCAGGTCCCAGTGAAGGGGAGCCCACCGCAAG
Source organism: Ornithorhynchus anatinus (assembly GCF_004115215.2). NCBI lineage: Eukaryota > Metazoa > Chordata > Mammalia > Monotremata > Ornithorhynchidae > Ornithorhynchus > Ornithorhynchus anatinus. The sequence goes on from NC_041743.1 coordinate 31,021,886, forward strand.
GGAAGCCTGGCTGCCCCCTTCCCATTTTGAGGGAGAAAAATATGCATGTGCACATCAGAAGGCCTAATTAGGGATGGGCCACGTAAACATCACCTAATCCACAGTCACTAGGTAGTGACTAAGATTCATATTCTGTGTTTCCTCCATTTCAAAGGCTTTTTCTCCCCCCCCTCCACTTTAAGAAGAAGCAGAGCAAACAGCACCTGTTTCTCGAAGCAGAAGAAAACCCCTCAGAAGAGCATGAATCAGAGAGAAACCTTACCTTTGTGAATTAAATACCCTAATAGGAGTTGCTCTGCTACCATGTCTTTTGTCTGTTTAATCTTAACATCTGCTCTTATTTTTCCACAATGTTTCCTGTCCCATCCCCCGGGGCTTAGGAGCTTGAAATATGACAGGTGACAAATCAAAAGCAATTCTCTCTGAAACAGGTGTGGAAGCCCTCTAGGGTTCTGGGGTGAATTTTCAGTTCAACTCCTTCCAGAAAGTCTTCCAGCTCTCTCTCTTGAAGATCGACTTGGCCATGTTGCTGTTTATTAGTCTTAACATCCCCTGGAAGCAGTGTTACCCCGGGAAACAGAAGTGACACTTGATTTCTCTCACCCTCTGGGTGCTCTGTTTAAGTCCTTTCTTTTAAACTTCATTTGCTAATCGCTATGTGCCAGACACATTACTTAGAGCTGGGTTGATACAAGCTCATTCATTCATTTATTCATTCGTTTGTATTTACTGAGCACTTACTGTGTGCAGAGCCTTGTACTAAGTGCTTGGGAGAGTACAATATAACAATAAACAGACACATTCCCTGCCCACAACAAGCTAATAAAGTTGGATGCAGCCCCGGTCCCACATGGGGCTCACAGTCTTAATCCCTATTTTACAGATGAGGTAACTGAGGCACAGGTAAGTTAGGTGATTTACCAAGGTCATTCTGACTTCCAAACCCTTGCTCTATCCACTAGGTCATGCTGCTTCTCTAAATGTTATTCCTTGGTTAAATTCAGCTGCTTGGGTTGGGTTAAGCCCAGCTGGTGAGCAAGACTTCTTAAATAAATGAGTTAAATAATTAAAAATGCTCTCTCTCACTCTCTTTTCCACCTCTCTCTCTCTCTGCTTGGAAAGCTTGAGCAGAATTTCATTAAAGTTACTACTCGCTGCTGCTTTCCAATCCGCCCACTCAGGTTGGCCTAAAGCACTGGGGCTGGAGCTGGCGCGGGCCCGCCAGTCTCGGAGGATATTGCTCTGTTCTCTTTGCCCTGCCTTCCTTGAGGCAGGCCCCTCCTCTGATCCCCTGGCTGGATGTGGGAGAAGGGCTGTGGAGAAAGGGTGAGAATGATTTTCTATTCGGTGTAGGCGCTTTGATCGTGGTAGGAGTGGGGAATGTGAGCAGTAGGGGTGGGGAAATGGGCTTCCATCTGACTGGAACGCACGGGCATCTCTGACCCAGAAGCTGGTCCCGGCAGAGGCAGGGAGGAGAAAGAGCTGGCAACCCAAACCTCAGCTGCACAACCCCAGATCCAGGCAGTCATGAGGGAGAGAAAGAACCCTAGGGCTGGAAGGGATTATTACCCCTGCTTCCATGCAAGCTGGCCCTCAGGCTCCTCAGAGATATAGTGACTTTGTCCTTTCTTCTCTCCCTTTCTTAAAAAAATCTAGAGTAGATTCGAAGACATCCTTCAGGAACTTGTAACTCTAGCAGTCAAAAAGTCCTCCCTAACAACTGTCTATCAACAAATCAATGGAATTTTTTGAGCACTTTCAGGGCCAGAGCCCTGTACTGAGCACTTAGGAGAGTCTAAATACAATAAAGGTGGTAGGCACTATCTCTGCCCTCAAGGAATTTGCAGTCTAGTGGGGGAGACAGCCATTAAAATAAAATAATCGATCAATCGTTTTTACTGAATGCTTACTGAGTGTAGAGTACTGTACTTGTCACTTGGGAGAGTACCATATAACAGAGTTGGTAGACATATTCCCTGCCTGTAGCAAGCTTACAAATTACAGAGGGAGGAAAGGGCAGAGTATACACATGTGTACATAAGTGCTGTGGGGCGAATATCGACCTAAATCTCACCTATTGCAAAATAAGCCTACTCCCCCTGAAAGCAGAAAATATTACTTATAGTCCTCTGTGCAGCCTTATCTTCCCTAGGCCAAGAAGTGTTCTTCCCAAGGCTGATCTCCCCCAGTTTTAGTCTTTTTTATCTCCTGGACCTTTTTCAAGTTTTCTACATCACACTTGGCTTTTGGAGAAGTTGGAGAAGGCTTAGAACAAAGTGATGTGAGGAAGCGACCAGGGGCGGGGAAGATCTGGGGGCATTTTGGCATTCAGTGAATAAAATTCCAAAATGCATAATGCATAATAACATTCAAATTAAAGTCTTTTCTTTTTGAAACAACAGCTTGGGAGCTCTCTGCAATAAGATGGCAACGCCACTATTAAAGGCCTGGATAAAAATGTCCGGGGCCTCGTATTCCCTCTCTTGAGCCAAACCACGTAGCAGCAAGAAGATTCCAACTGAAATTACAATTGGTTCAGATTTGCAATTTTCCCCTCAACTCCTTGAGTGTCCATTGTGTCTGTTTATTGTTGTCGTACTCTCTCAAGAGCTTAGAATAGTGCTCTGCGCATAGTAAGTGCTCAATAAATATGACTGAATGAATATTAACTCCAATTTACAGGACATGAACAGGAAGGGGCGGGGGGAACTGGGCCAAGGAGTGTAAAAGGTCACTTCACCCTTACATTTACAGTAGATTGTTCCCTAAATTTTCTCCATTAAGCCCATGCTGTCAGTCCTTTCTCTCTCTTTATAACCTTCTTTCTTTCTTTTTCTATCTTTTCCTATCTTTCTTTCTCTCTCTCTCTCTCCTCCTCCCTCCCCTCCCCATCGCTGCCAACCCCTGACGTTGTCTGGTCTATAGCCCATATCCAGTTCTCAGGTTACAAGGACAAAGGCCTGCAGGCAAGTTGGTTTTGGATCACTCTACTTTCTCTTCCCTTCTCTGAAATCATCCTCTGACCAGGAGCTGTCAACAGTGAATTGAACATGACTGAGCTGTTCTTTCCTTGAAGAGCTAAAGAAGTTTTGGTTCTGCAAGAACTCCTTGGGTTTGGGTAGGAACTGGTCCAGTCAAGGGTTTTAGCGGGTGCCAGTGGTAGGACTTCTGCGACCAGAGCCTCGGACACACGTCATGACATGTTATTCAAGGCACGCAGCATAGCATAATGATGTCACATGCAACATTTTGCAGAGGTCCACCCAAACTGAGAGTGTTTTTCCAGGGGGACCCTTGACCCCACCAGTGGCTCTGGAGCCTTTGCGTTCCCCGCCCATGACCCTGTTAACACGGGCATTGCCTCCAAGCTCAGGAACTTGACAACAGGATCTGAGGTGGAGAGAATGGGGATCCAGCAACCCAGAACTGATGGGGATCTCAAGACTGCAGTGGACATCCAGGGGAGCCCCACACCTGAATCCAAGGAGCCACTCAGAACTGGCCCAAAGTTGGGGTGGGAATATAGGTGCTCGCTCTTCATTTGGGGCACAAAAAGGTGGGGAGAGCAAGCAGTTAAGGACTTAGGCAAGCAGGCAGGCTTCAAAAAACTAGCTGGTCATAAAGACTTGATTCTGAGGTCTTTCTGCCCTGCTTGGAGACTCCTAAATCTTGTATTGACATTGATGGAGAGGAGCAGGGCTGGGAGTTCAGCCAACAGCACTTGGAGGTGAAGACAATGGCTTTGCCCTTTCCAGCTGGAAATTCTGGAAGGGTAGGGAGAGAGCAATGGCTCCCATTGCCCTCAGAGAGTCAACACTCAAGTCCTGGTGGAATGTGAGGGGGAATGGCAAGTGGGCAGCTCCGTTTTCAGTTCTCTGCTTCTGACTCCTCCTCATAAATCACTCGGACCTTCAGCATTTAGTTCAAGAAACCACCCATCCTTCCCTCATCTCAACCTTTTTCCCAAGAGTTAGGGCAGAGAGATGATTTCCTTGGGAGGGACCCTAAAATTTGGACCTTATTTTAGCCATGGGAGGTAAACACTAGTTCAGAGAAAGTACTGGCAGAGGTTAGAGGGGAAGGCAAAACTGTAGAGAGAGCTGCTTCTACATTTGAGGCTCATTAAACATTCCAGGAAACACTTCCTGTTAGAGTTTCTGTCCTTCAGGACCTTGAAGACCCAAGGACCTGTGGCTGAAAACTTCGGGGAATCACGGAGGCCAGGCTTTGGCCAAGGAGGCCTGGCAAGAAATCTTGTCGAATTCCCATTTCTGGGGTCCAAGAGCAGAACTTCTGAAACCTCTATTTTTAGACTCTTTGGCTTGCCCCAGATCTCTCTTCCCCCAGACAGATGCAGCTGGGGTCTGTGAAATGCTGCCTGTCACACAGTTCCTTCAGGCCTCCTGCTGTCCTGCCTGAGACAGAATCCTCCGCTGGATGGACCTTACTTCTATTCTTAAGAAAACAGGGTTGGAGGAGAGGGGAAGATGAGACATAGACTTCAGGGAAAATCCATCTTCTGACAGGAATAGGGAACTGAGATATTGGCCTAGGGCTGGCTCTGGGAGTTCCAGAGAAGAAAGGCTGTTCTCCTTTCTTAGCACTGAGTTCCAACTCCTAGTTGTTCCAGCTTCTCTGAACAAGTAGGCTCAGCCCCATCCCTGAATCATTTGCAAGAACACTTGCAAAGTCTGGGAGAGTTGACTGGAGCAAATAGTTCTTTGGCAATGGGGATAACTAGATGACCTCAGAGGGCATTTCCATTTCCAAAATATCAAATATTTGCTTAGAATGCCTAGCAAATTGTAACATTTTGAATCACAAAAATGAACGAGAGAAAAGAGAGCCAAAGTTTAGGAATCTCCCCATCCCACCCCATGGCTTTGAAGTTAGAATGCAGCAATATCACATAGGCAGGTGTATAGGGGCTGCTTTGTCCTTCATTTGTTCTAACATGTTTCACATCAAAATCCCACAGGCTGAGTCACAACAGCTGAGGGGTGGGGGAACTGAGGCAGAGAGATCTGGAAAGGTTTCCCCATGGCTGGGCCTCTGTAGGCCTGAGGAACCCAGAGATAATGGGTCAGTTCTGTGGGTGCAGGAGTTCCAGGACAAGGAATCTGGATTCTGCTCCAGGCTTTACTGTTGGAAGGAAATGGGATGTTTCAAAGGCAGCTGATATGTCATATGCAATGGACATGACCAGGAAGATTTCCACCCTGCTTTAGAATCAAGGAATTAAGTCACAGGGTTCCCCACATCCTCGCAAATTGGATTGTGGCCTTAGGCAGTTTCAGCTCCCACAGTCAATAGGAAGATGCTTTTCTTGGTTTTTCCTAATTTGGCAGAGAAAATTATGTTGGGTTGAGAATGCCCTTCTCAGAGATTCTTTATTTCATTCTGTTCCTGACTTAAAAACTAGTAGTAAATGAATCATAAACCCAGGTAAAAGGCTGCTTGTGAAGGGGACTGGTCTATTCTCAATATTCTCTTCCGTGGAGGTAGCCAAAAAAGACCTTTCAATCCCAATAACCAGAAAGACAGGCAAAGGTGAAAGTCTGGAGAATTTCCTCAGTCTGAATTTTCCTTCAGAACCTGTGTTCTGCCTCTGTTTAATCTTGAAGGAAAAAGCAAGGCCCTTTAACCGCCTGATATGACTATTTGTTTAGAGGTTTCACAAGGAGCATCCAAGATGGCTGTGGCCCTGAGAACCCTCTGCAATAGGAAGTTGGAGGCTGGCAAGAGGTCACAAGGCAAGAGGTCAAGTTTCTGGCTTCTGTGGAGGTAGGTGGAGAAAAGGAAGAGATGGGCAGGGGGTTCAGAGATCAGGCTTCCTCAGAGGAAGAGGAAAGAGGAAGCAACAGGAGGAAACCCTGCTCCATCCATTTAGGACAAATAATCTCCAAACAAATTCTTGAATGAGTCTCCCCTCTTCCTTCTGCATCTTCTATGCGCTTGGATCTGTGACCTCTGGGCATTTGATATCCACCCCACCCTCTACCCCACAGCACTTATGAACGTATCTTTAAGCTGTATATTTATCTACTAATGTCTGTCTCCCTCTTTAGACTGTTAGCTCGCTGTGGGCAGAGAATGTGCCTGCCACTCTGTTGCACTATATTCTCCCAAGTGCTTAGTACAGTGCTCTGCACATAGTAAATTCTCAAAAAATACCAATGGATCGATTGAGTCCTCCAGCTGCCGCAGAGCCAGTATTTCAAGGGTCCTGGTCCAGGGCTGCAGGTTGGAACCCACGGCCTAATTCCTGTAATCATTTCTGAAGGGCAGCCCAGGGTGTCTTTCATATATATTTATATATTTCAAATTTAAAGACTCCCAAGCGATTTCTCACATCCTCTCCTTGGATGTGGAGAAGTCATGCCCCAGCCGGCCCCGGGGCACACCCCTGGACAGAGGGAAGAATGCCAACTTAGTCTCTGAGAGGGTGCTTGCTGAGGTGCGGGGAGAGAAGGGAAAAGAAGGCTCCATTCAGCTCACCTGTTGAAAAGGACAAAGGGAAAAGGTGCTAAGACATGGACAGAAAATCCTCCGGATGTCGGCTGCCCACAGGAGCCCTCTCTTGGCAATAGCCAGTGTTCAGCAAATAGCTCACAGGGGAACGTTTCTGGAAGCTGCAAAGCAGTGAGAAAGGATTCCAAGAGTGTAGGCCGTTCCAAGCCCATCCTTCCTGATCTCTTGGGCACTGGCCCCAAAGAGACGGGAGACATCTCTGCCAACAAGAGGGTATTTGCTTTTTTACTGGTTACCAAAATCTCATGCCACCTTCCTGGTCCTAGATCCTGAATTTTGTAGGGGCAAAACAAATGAATCCCTACCTGTAAGCATGGGAAATCAAAGTCTAAGCACTTTCCTAAGACATCCCAGGCCTGGTTTTTGTCCTCGGGCAGATCTGCTCCTCTTCCATGCTTTCAGTGAATGGGGAGCAGGTGGCTGGTGAGTGAGGTAAGGCGCATGCCCAGCCTGGTTCCCCAGCACCTCTAGTAACAGACTCTGTCCTAAGAAGCAGCATGGCCTAGTGGAAAGAGCACAGGCCTGGGAGACAGTGGACATGGGTTCTAATCCTGCTTCGACCACTTATCTACTGCGTGACCTTGGGCAAGTCACTTAACTTCTCTGTGCTTCAGTTTCCTCATCTATAAAATGGAGATTAATACTGTGAGCTCCATGTGGGACCTGGACTGTGTCCAACTTGATTATCTCATATTGACCCCAGTGCTTAGCACAGTGCCTTAGCACAGAGTAAGCACTTAAAACATATCACAAAACAAAAGAGCAATGGAAAGGAAAAGATGCAGGAAATGTGACAGGGTTGCACTTACCAGGTTCCTGGTGGGAGCTGCCACTCTGGAGCTTTCTGGAGACCCCAGAATGGTGTCTACCAACTGTTATATTACACTCTCCCAAGCGCTTAGGATGGTACTCTGCACACAGTTGGCACTTAATAAATATAATCAAGTGATTTATTGGTGAACCTGAGGCTCCAAAACCTGGGGCTCCAGAAAGGTAGCAGTCATGGAGGTCGTGGCATGAATGCGGAAGCAATGGCAGAAATGGTTCGGGACCCAGCGTGACATCAGGGTTTAAACTATGGCAAGGGAGTGATACGCTCACTGGGACGGTTAGCAGGTCCCGCTTGGGCACACGAGCTAGGGGCTACTAATACTAGCTGTGGCTCTGCAGCTTTGCAGAACCCCCACCCTTTGGGAAGTTGCTAGCCCTTCCCATCCGAGTCAGTATTTCAATCCCTAGGCCATGAAGCAGCGTGGCCTAGTGGATAGAGCACCGGCCCGGGAGTCGGAAGGACCTGGGTTCTAATCTCAGCTCCACCCCTTTTCTGCTGTGTGGCCTTGGGCAAGTCACTTCACTTCTTTGTGCCTCGATTACCTCATCTGTAAAATGGAGATTACCACCATGAACCCTATGTGGGACAGAGACTGTAGTCCAACCTGATGAGTTTGTATCTACCCCAGTGCTTAGTGCAGGGCCTGGCACATAGTGAGCGCTTAACCAATACCATAAAAAAAAACCCCAAGCCATAGCTGTCAAAATTGAGCATCCAGAGCTAGAAGAAATTGAGCCCCAGAATTGTGTGATGCATTTTCAATTTGTATTCAAATTCTTATTTACTCACAGTCTGATTTCCTTGAGGTTCTGAGTTCTTTCAAACCCACAGACTACAGACCTAGAGTGATTTTTTCCAAATGGCTGGGCCTGTGGACTTTGCCCGGCATGCACAATTTCCCCATTATTCAAATACAGTTGGTCTTCGTTGTGAGCCAGAGATGGGGAGAATTCTGAGCTTCCACAGATGAGCCATGCCAGGTTACTGGGTCTCCTGGACTGGCTATGCAGACCCCAGGGACAGGAGACCCCTCCCTCCTCCAGGTAAATGACAATCATCCCAGCTGCACACAAAGCCTCAGCCCCATATGCTGGGCCAACAGTCCACAGAGGAAATTAGCACAGCATGGCTCAATGCACCAGGGATTCAGCCCACGCTCCCGGCTTCAATAAAACATGACGTGAGCTTGTTAAAAGTTGTTCTCTTTCTGACGTGGCCTAAGTCAAAATGAATCGGTCAGAAACCGGGGCTGGAGCTATGCAAGACAGGAAGCCTGTGCTAAAAACAGGTTGTCAAGGGTTGTAAAGTTGGGTTTTAATGGATCGTGACTTTACCTCTTCTGTGATCTCGTGGAGATTCCTCCAGTGACTCCTCCAAGATGAATCAGAAGTCGTGTCACAGATTCTGTTGTGTTCTCCTCGCAACTTCCCATTACAGCGCTCAGCACCCAGTAGGAGCTCGGTAAATGGGACTGATCGATAACATCCTTAGCATCAGATACAAGACGGGCACTTGACTAGCAGCTTATCGCCTACATGTTGGGAAAACAGGACTTAATGTCCAAGTTAAGTGTTCCCCAGTGCTCTGCACAAAGTAGGTGCCCAATAAATTCTGTTGATCCTGATGCTGAATATAAGGTGTGCTTCCTTAGGGGCTGACTCCACTGTCAAGGATGCAAGGGGCAAGTGTATTTGTGACCCAAGACTGAGGCTTCTGCCTTCACTCTAGTACCCTTAGGTCATAGAAAAGAGAATGTGGATAATGTGATGCAAGTCATCACACATTACTATCAATTACTCACAAGGACGCTCCGACTGGGAAACCTCATCCAGAACAATTAGTGGGCACGTGTTAAGGCCTTGATCCAAGGAATCTTGACCAGGTGGGCTGCAGAAGGATGTGGGAAAGAAAACTCTCCCTTTTATACGATGGCAGACTGATGTGTCTCTACATACCCGCTTCTCAACCCTGAACATTGCACCTTGAATGCACGAACCATCTCTCCCTACAATGATTTTCTATCTCTTTTCCATCTCCTACCCTCTCCACTTCTCTGAATCCTGGGCTGTAGGTGTCCTTAGCCTCCTGGTCTTAGCCTCTGTTATAAGCTGCTGAGAAGCACCGTGGACTAGCGGAAAAAGCACGGATTTAGGAATCAGAGGACTTGGGTTCTAATCCTGGCTCTCCCACTTGTCTGCTGTGTGAACTTGGGCAAGTCATTAAGCTTCTCTGAGTCTTGGATTCATCATCTGTAAAATGGGGATTAAGTACCTGTTCTACTCCTACTTAGACCACGAGCTCCATGTGGGACAGGTATTGTGTCCAACCTGATTAACCTGTGCTTGGCCTATAGCGAGTGCTTAACAAATATCACAGTTATCATTATTCTTAAAATCCTTACAGTAGGGCAGCCAGCCCTATGTCTCCACATAGGAAGAAGACATTGTAACCTATTTTAGGAGAATTACTGTCCTAAATACAGCCTGGTGATTCTTAGTGGGGGTCTCCAGAATCTCTCAAGTTGAACTAAAATCTCTCCTTATACACGGGCCTCAAAGCGATGCTTTTTCTATATGCTCAGCAGGATTATCTGACTTTTATTCTCCAGACGAGACCCTACCTGGACCTCAGCATCCTTCTCTGGACTGTCTACATCTTTTGTTTTATCTATTGGGCTGTTTAACTTTGGTCTGCATCTGGGGAACGGGCATGAAGCTTCTGCAAGGGGTGGATGTTTGTTCCTTGGAGGCAAGTGATTGTGAGAATGGGGGAACATAGGGTTTCAGAGTCATCTCGAAGCGTCCTGCATTTCCATCCACTCCTTACTGCCCCTCAGCCTTAGGCCTGTCTGTATTAACCCTCCCACCCTCTCTCCACAGGCATCTCAGTCCAGAATAGTAGGTAAGCATCAGCTGCACAGCAATCCCCATGAGGCTGTTGGAATGGAGCCATGTAAGGAGGTTGAACTAAAACCCTCTTACTCCCTCAGCACAGAGCTTTGCTGCCAGACAGCTCATCCCCGTTACATCAGGAGATAATAAGTGCGTGGTCTCCATTTCCTGCCCGGTTCACACCACTACCTGATTCCGGTCCACTGGTCTTCCTGTAATTAATCCAGACAGGTAACACCTCTCCTTCCCCCTGCCCCAGCCCCTAATTCACCCTCCCTTCTCACTGCACACTGGCTCCAACAAAGGCAGCCTGGCAGCTCACCTCCTTACAGTTCACGTAATCGATACAATAGAGTGAGGATGGGTCAGCTGTGAGAGAGAAGGGGATGGTGGAGTGGAGTGGAGTGGAGTGGAGTGGAGTGGAGTGGAGTGGAGTGTAAGGGGAAGCAGAGTCTGAGGAGGGTAGCGAAGGAGAAAGAAGCTGGGGACCCTCCACCTTCCAGGACCCTGAGAGAGAATGTCAAGGGGAGAAGGAGAGAGAAAAGTTTCACTTCAGTCCCTCAAACCTTCCAGGGACTAATGAGGCCTCCTAGTTCTGCAGGCTGGGTCTGGGGATTTCACAGGCCCAGGCCCAGACTGCACTGGGGGGATTCCTACCCTTGGGACACAGCATAAGGCCTGGTTACCAGAGGGCCGAGGGTACAGTCAACAAAATCCTCCCCGTTGGGTTCACCATGCTTCCTGCTTCGGCGGGGGCCGAGGACAATCCCTCAGGGCAACCCCCTCAGAAGTTCCACAACTGGAAAGGGGAGGAAGGACCAGACACCAAAGATTCATAGTTGGAGTGGGAGGGGAGAACATCCCAACTGGAAGAAACTGGGTTCTCTTTCAGAGCGTTTTCAGATCCTCATTGAATCTCTCTCCTGGGGTTTACCAGCCAGCAAACAGGACTTGATCTTGCCCCTTGGAGCAGACTCTCCTTTCCCCATCCCCACTGGAATATTAAAATGCACAAACCTCCCAGGTGCCTGCATAGGCAGCCTTGGCAGGGCCCCCAGGCTTTGTGGTGGGGGCTTCGGTCTGAGTGGGAGTTCTACAGATAAATGCAGGAGAGTTAACAGAGAGTGGGTTGCAGAGTGGCAGGGCAGAACTAAGAGACAGAAGCCAGTCAGGAATCTATGTCCCTGTATCATACCCACCCCTAAATCCGCCTGTAACTCTCCCAGATGGAATCTGAGTTTGGGGCAGGAGCCTCGGAAAGCAGGAATCAAATGTATCGTCCCCCGCCACTTTCCTGCTGACTTGTGCAGGGCAGTTTCTGGCCACAGTCCTCGGGATCACTTATGCAGCTGCCCTATAAAAGCCGAAAATAGAGGCCTTCCCCTGACATGCCGACTCTGTTGAGATAATAAGGCTGCCGATGGCCGGTAGTGGGTGAACTGGTTGGTCTGGTTTGTCTCACCTTGGAAACAGCTTCTAAGGGAGTTAATTGCAGGGCTGTTGCAGAGGGTGATTTGTTTATTTCCCTGGACTCACAGGCATAGCACACCCTTTCAAAGGCACGGTGGTCTCTGTGACCTTTGAGGGACTGAAACAATAATGTATGTCAAAGCTGATGAGTCAGCAGTTTCAGAAGCTGTCCTCCCATCATCGCCATCACGATCAAAAGAGGGCTAAGATTTTTGGAGAGAGAGGGCTGAGCTGTTGGGAACCACCACCCAGCTGCCCCAGCTTTTTCCCTCACTCCTGGGCTGGGTCTGGCTGGCTTTGCGGTTGTTACTGTCCCCCCACCATCCACTGAGGATCTCTCTAGCAGACCCACATCGGGCAGCATGGGAACCAGAGCTAGCAGTCTAGGGCATGGCCCAACAGGCTGCGGGCCCAAGAGAGGAAATCGTAAATGGTAATAACAATAATTTGCACTCTGCTGGTACCTTTCATTGGAGGATCTCAAAGCATATAACCATTTGAACAAATTAGGCACCACCACACACTGGCAAGACTGGTGCTGTCATTATCCCCATTTCACAGATGGGACTCATGAGGTATCGGAAGGTAAAGGGTCTGATGGGAGATCACCTGGCTGAATCATGGACCAGTGCTGGGATGAATCTCCACACCTCACTCAGCAGGGGTAAAGAAGCCATGAGATGATTGTGAGCCCCTCGAGGGACAGGGTCTCTGTCTAATTCCCACCTGTGTACTCTTTCCCAGTGCTCAGAGCATGGTAAGCATTGAAGACTATGCTATTGCAAGGAAAAGCAATATGGCCTGATGGAGAGAGTCCAGGAATGGGAATGAGGAGACCTGGACTCTAATCCCAGCTTTGCCATTTTCCTGCTGGGTGACATGGGCAAGTCACTTGACTTCTCTGTGCCTCAGTTTCTTCATCTGTAAAATGGGAATAAAATACCCATTCTCTCTTCCCCTTAGACTGCAAGGCCTGTGTCGGGTAGGGACTGTGTCTGATCTCTGTGTCTACCCCAGGGCTTGGTACATGAATAGTAAATGCTTAGCATATACCAATGTTATTATTGTTAGGATCAATTTGCCAGCCACCCACCACCCAGCCTATCACTCATTCTCTGAGCATCTCCAAGGCTTGGGAACTAGGCTTGTAGGTATAGGAGATTTCATGGATTTTTTGTTTATTTGTTTTAAATGGTATTTGCTAAGCATTTACTATGTGCCAGGCACTTAACTAAGGTTTGGAATAGATACAAGCTAATCAGGTTGGACACAGGACTGTTCCAGATGGAGCTCAGTTTTAATCCTCATTTTGCAGAATAGGTAACTGAGGCACAGAGAAGTTCAGTGACTTGCTCAAGGTCATACAGCAGGCAAGTAGTAGAGGCGGGATTGGAACCCAGTTCCTCTAACTCCCAGGCCTGTGCTCTTTCCACTAAGCCATGCTGCTTCCACAGATTTTCCACAGTGTAGTGTTCCCATTGTGCCCTGGCTAGCACTGACCCACTTTGATCCCAGAGAAAGGTCAGCACCATCTAAGACACAGGCCAGAAGGAGTCATTGGCCTGTAATTTCCCTGCAGGGGATAAGCTTAAGGAGGACTTGAAATGAGGACAGGGACAAAAGAAAAGAGTGATACAATTCCAGGTGTCTGGAAAGCTGTGCAAGTCGTGAAAGACAGCAAAAGGAGCCACGGACAGATCTATTTGCCTGTACAAAGGGAGTAGTTGGAAAATGAAGCAGTTAAAAAAGAATTGGGAGAGATGGTGATGTGCATGTGTTCAAGTTTAGGGACGTATGTTATCCTATCCCGACTTGTTTACCGTGTTAGCCTTGCTGACCTCCCTGACGCCTGTCTTCTCTCTAGATGCCAGTCTATACTCTGCTCTACAAAAATGTTCACTTCATGTTTCCCCACTCCTTAAGACCCTCTAGTGGTTGCCCATCTTCCTCTGCATTGAACAGAAACTCCTTACCATTTGCTTCAAAACACTCAATCACCTTGTCCCCTCCTGCCTTACCTCCCTGCTCTTCTACTACAATCCAGGTTGCAAGTTTTGCTCCTCTAATACCATCCTACTCACTGTATCTTGATCTACCTGACCGCTGACCTCTGGCCCATCTCCTGCCTATGGCCTGGAATGCCCTCCCTCTTCATAGATGACAGAAAATTACTCTCTGCAACCTTCAAAGCTTTATTGAAGGCACATCTCTTCCAGGAGGCCTTCCCTAAGACCTCATTTCCTCTTCTACTCCTTCTGTGTCACTCCCTTTATTCACCTCTCCCTCAGCCTTTATGTTCATATCCATAATTTATATTAATATGTCTGTTTCCCCTCTAGACTGTAACTACATAATGGACAGGGAAGGTGTCTACCAACTATGTTATACTGTACTCTCTCAAGCAGTTAATTCAGTGTTCTGCACACAGTAAGTGCTCAATAAATACAACTGATTGACAGAACTCAGTGACAGAATTCAGTTTGTTGCTGATGAAAATCTTTGTCTGCAAGGTTTCCATAGCGTGGGTTGGTAGTGAATAACCTTGGTCTTACTGAGCTGACTGTCAAGATCTAGCACTGTACTGCCTTAACAAAGAGGCTTCTATCATCTGGACATCTTTCTGTGCCTGGGTCTCCAGAGTCCAATCATTCATTCAGCATTTCTTGGATGATTACCTCAAAAGCTTTTAAGGACACACAAACCAGTTGAGTTGGAAGAGCTACGTGGTGGAACAGAAACATGTTCTTATGGACAGCTTTGATGGCATCATCAGCAACAGCAGTTACTGTGCACCCAGAAGCAGTTTGACCTAGTGGGTAGAGCACGGACCTGGGAGTCATTAGACCCGATGTCCTAATCCTGCCTCCACCATTTGCCTGCTGTGTGACCTTGGGCAAATCTCTTCACTTCTCTGTGCCTCAATTACCTCATCTGTAAAGTGAGGATTAAGACTGTGAGCCCCATGTGGGACAGGGATGGTGTCCAAGCTGACTAGCCTATAGTCCAGCATTTAGTACAGTGCCTGGCACACAGTTACTGCTTAACAAATACCACAAAAAGCCCCCACAAAACCCACAACACGATTAAATGAATAGACTCCCCCCCTCTAGGCTATAAACTCCTAGTGGGCAGGGAACATTGCTACCTCGCCTATTGTACTTTCCCAAGCACTAACTCAATAAGCCCCCAGTAAATGCCATTGATCAATGGATAATTAAATGCATGAGAGTAATTATAAATGAAAAGCACAATAAAGAAATGATTAGCCTGATAACTGCAGTCCCTCTCCCCCTAACCCCATCACAATGGAGCAGATCATTCCCATTGGAGTGGGGCAGGAGGAAGCTGAACTTCTTTACAAAGAACTTTGTGGAGGTTGGGAGTATTAGGTCTATGGTAGTTTTCCCTGGAGCAGTGAGGAGCCCAAGGCCTAATCCCTCTTGGCTGTGATATATTGCTCCTTTGCTTCCTGATGAACAATGATTTTTGCGGAATTCACCCAATTATCTATTTCCGTGTGTGCCTCTCCTTTTCCATTTTATAGACTGCAAGCCACCTGTTGGCCACTAACCCTGTCCGATTCTGCACTTGGGACAGTGCCCTGCGCCCTCTAAGTAGTGAAGGAGCATCCAAAATAAATAAAATGAATAAACAGGTATGTGCATAATTATCAGTTGTGCTTAATGTGGCAGCAAGGGACTGTTAGAGAGCCTTGATAGCCTTATGGCAGAGGTGAGCCACGGAAGGAGAATTTCCAGGGTGAGTTGATACTATCTCCACTATTAAAATGCTCTTCTTAGATTAACCCCTAATTGGAGAGTGTTGAGGGTCATCTCAGGAAAATCAAGTTGGGATAAATGTACGGAAGAACCCCGGGATTGTCCAGATGATTAGATATGTGAACCCAGACTCCTAAATCCCTGTGAATCTTTAAGTAAACGAGCATTGTCCTGGAAGGTTTAGTCATTCATTCACCTACCTGAAGGCAGGATTCTTCCAGGGTTGTGACTGATTCTGAGGGAAGAGGTTCAACATCCCTTCTCCCTGCCAACCCACTCTATACCTTACCGGGTGCTGGGACTCTGCTCTCTTCATTTTCAGGGGTTAGGAATTCTCCCTTTGTTAGTTAGCCACCTGAGAGTGGTCAGCAATCCCAGGAAAGTTCTAGTTGGGGCAAAGGTCAGCAGTGCGGGAAGAGAGCTGGGGTAATGAAGGTGAAGGTAGAAAACAAGAGGAGATATAGAAGAAATGTGAACATATAATTTTAAAGAGAACAAAATGACTTGCACTAATTTAAATACACAAGAAGAGTCCAGACTGCAGTCTAGACTGCAGATGTTTGTCAATCAGTATGCATATGAAACCAAAAAGTATAGTGTCATTGGCAAATACTTGTCCCCTAATCCAGCACATAATGAGTGCTTATACTAGGACCAAAAAAAAAAAAAAGTCAAGACTCTCCAATGTATGGAATCCAAGTTCAGATTCCAAAGCTTAGCACCTAAAGGAGTTTTTAGAACCTAGCAAATGCTATTGTTGGAAGCAGATTTTCAGTAAAAGTTTTTTGAAAATGAGGAGGAAGAAGTTCATCAATTAGTGGTATATATTGAGCGCTTACTTTATGCCAAGCACTAAGCACTTGGGAAAAGTATAATACAAGGTGACAGTAGAAATGATGCCTGCCCACAAGGAAAAATGGCAAAGTATAACAGTATATACCTACGTGCTGTGGAGCTGGAGTGAATGTTAAGTGTTCAAGGGATACAGATCGAAGTGCTTAGGTGACGCAGAAGGGAGGAGAAATAGGGGAAATGAGGGCTTTAGTCCTTTGCATAGTGGATAGAAGAAGGTGGGCCCGGGAGTCAGAAGGTCATGGGTTCTAATCCTAGCTCCACCACTTGTCTGCTGTGTGGCCTTAGGCAAACACTTCACTTATCTGGGCCTCAGTTACCTCACCTGTAAAACGGGAATGAAGACTGTGAGCCCTGGGCAGGACAGGGACTACGTGTAACCCGATTTGCTTGTATTGACCCCAGCGCTTAGTATAGTATAGTTTTTATATTAACAAATACCATAATTATTATGATTATCATGTTCGTGGCCAGTTTTGAAGGTAACAGAGGAATGAAGACCATACAGGAGTCTCTCCCTTCTCCTGAGTGTGAGGAATAAGAGACTAAGAAAGGAAGTAGACCATCAGAATGCCCAGAACATAGGGAAAAATGGGTTCCCAATGAGATAGCCTGTACTCCCACACTTTGGTTCAGTCCAGTCTAAGATGGACAGTGTACCTCTTGGAAATGTTGCTGAGAACTGAAACAGAGAAGGGGTCTGATTATCAGAGAGTTGATTTACCTCACACTATAAATAGGCATCTTCTACAGCAGGTGAGTGACTCACCGGGTCCAATAAAAGCCTCTTGAATTGGGAAAATATAGTGTCCCACTGTGTGTGTAATTTCCCCCGGGTGCTTTAGCAACAGTAAGGGGCCAACTGAAATCAAAGTATTATAAATTTCTCAACTCCTCCAGGATAACTGGCTTTTTTTCTCTCTCACCTCCTCCTTTTTGAAAGCACCGTTAAATTGCTAATCTAACCAAGTCAGCCCCCACTCAGTTTCATTCTCTTATGCCCTTCAAGTGTTATCTCTGCATCATATCCAAATCCGGAGGAAGGAGAGGAAAGAAATCCACCACTAGCAAGAGGAGTGGAGGAAAGAGGTGATTACGTAAAGATAAGCAACAGGAACAATTACTACCTGTCTGCCCTGCTTTGTGCCAGAGCTGCAGTAATGGGTCCCCTCTGTGCAGAGGTTTGCCTGACTTCCTCACACAGATTTCTTTATTTCTAGGGAAATAGAAAGCACTACTTTTCCCTTTTGGTTCCTCTAGAAAGGAAATCACAGAGCTTCCTCCTACATCTGAGGGCAGGGACCCAAAAATCTTGCAGAGTGGCAACTGGAGAGAAGCAGCAGCAGGATGAGAAGCAATGTGGCCTAGTGGAAAGAGTGTGGGTCTGGGAGCTTGAAGATCATAGGTTCTAATCCCGGCTCCGTCACTTGTCTGCTGTGTGACCGTGGACGAGTCATTTCACTTCTCTGGGCCTCCGTCATTTCATCTGTAAACTGGGGAGTAAGACTGTGAGCCCCATGTGAGAAATGCACTGTGTCCAACGGTTTTTTTAATGATATTTTTTGTGTTTACTACGTGCCAAGCACATAATTGGGTTCATTCATTCCTTCATTCAATCAATCATATTTATTGAGCACTTACTGTACTAAGTGCTTGTGAGAGTACAATACAACAAGCAGGCACACTGGTTGTCCATGTCCCACATGAGGTTCACAGTCTTAATCACCATTTTACAGATGAAATAACTGAGGCACGGAAAAGTGAAATGACTTGCCCAAGGTCATCCATCAGATAAGTGGCAGATCCGGGATTAGAAGCCAGTCTTTCTGACTTCCAGGTCTGTGCTCTATCGACTAGGCCACACTGCTTTTCTTGTTCTCAGAATACGACGACAGAAAAGCACCTTATGTTCTTGGTTTAGATATACCTACATTCTAATTCTCCTGCTCTGGAGTAACACCCAGTCTTCCAAAAGAATTGAAGCTGAACATCAGTCCTCAGGTCTTTTATTGACTGTTTTCATTACATGCCTGCCTGATGGAAGGCACGTGAGCTGAGTTTTGGGGAAACTATCCCAGAGCTCCTCAAATTCATCATTTTTTGGGACATTGTTCCTTTACTAAGAGAAAAATCTATGACCACACCAAGGGTGCTCCCTACCATTTCTGTCTGGTTCTCCCCACTCTTTCTGCCTGGTTCTCCTGCTCTCCCAACCTTCCATTTACCACGAAAGCCCCTCCACCACTACCGATTATAACATTTTGGAGGCAGTCATAAAATGTGAGAAGTTAGTGCAAATTAAATTATTTCCTGCTCCTATACCAAATTAGCACGAAGGCTGCTTGGGTTAGCATTCTAGAAGAATTTGATTCAGTCAAGACATCAGACAGTACAAAAGAATCCATTTCTGGAGACCATTCTAATTATAAATGAAGCCTGATTGAAGGGCCATGGACAATGAAGATCAACATTGAAAGAGTCAAACAGATTGGATAGCTGAGTCTGTTGCTAGAAAGCAAAAGGATTTTTCTTCCTCTTTTTTCAGGTTTGGCACAAGCAACTAAGTAGAAAATGGGGAGAGAGAAGCCACTGAGGAAATTACTGCTCCCTGGAGATTCATCGGTCAGGTTCCCCCAAGATCAGGTAAGGTTGAGGGGAGAAGCAGGAAAAGGGTCTCCTCTGGCGGGCAGTTACAGGGAATCCCTAGTCCCCATCAAAATGGTCACTGGGTTGCAGAAAGACCCGTGCCCAATTTAGATTTAGAGTCACACTGCACCTGGGAAAGAGCTCCTTGCATTTTGGGTTTCTTAGCCAAGAATCCGAATACCACTGAGTCACTGCCAAGAGGAAGGGTTTGAAGATGGAAATGCGTGAATGGGTGAGGCCTGACTGATGAGGAAGGAATGAAAAGAACTAAACTCCTCCAGTTTGGCTAAACACTGACTAAACAGTGGTAAGAACCTCCCTACTTCTGCAGGAGGGAGCTCCAAGAGGGGAAGGAATTAATTCATCAGCTCAGTGAGGGGGCCAGGATGGAGGGGAGTGGGATGAGATAGAAGTGGGGGTTATACTGGAAGGGGTGGGGTAGGATGAGATGCAGAGAGAAAAAATTTGAAATAATCCTTGAGAGAGAGAGAGAATCTTAAATCAAATTTCTGCATAGTTAGGACACTGTTAGAAGGCCCTGAAACCAACAAGCCCACAACACCCAAACCGTTAACAGGTTCTGGTCGGCTCAGACGTTTGCTGGCACCATTTGAACTCCCCTCATGTGAGGCTGTACCCAAGGGACCTCTGTTGCCCACCTGGGACTAGCCTATGCAGAAGAGGTGTAGTCCCAGCAGACCCCTGGGAGATCTCCTGAAAGCATGGCGTGGGCAGGCGACAGCTCACAGAATGAAGGCTAAGTCCCCCATCTTGCCAAGACCTAGGCTGGATTCAAGTGCTGAGGCCTACGGGTTCAACTCAGGTCAGGCCAACCATGTCCAGGATCGGGTCTGGAAGGTGAGTGGGGTGGGGGCAGGCTGAGAAACCCAGCTTGGGCAGGCCTCTTATGCTTTATCTTGTTGTTTGACTTTTTCGCTCTCGGACTGGCAAATTGGCTTTCCAGGTGCCTAGTCTGGGGTTCAGTAAATGTTCCAAATAAGGTGGCCGGTCATCTGGTTTTGGAACAGACAGTCCAGTTTACCGATGGTCTGCCCACGCCTAGATCAGATACGCCTAGATCAGATACAGAGCCAGATACCTTCATGTCCAGTATTGGAATTTTCAGTGCCGAGTCTTCTTCTGCTGTGGTTCCTGCTTCTGACTTCTGTGACTAAGATGTGGCACTTAAGTTCACATGGACCTGGAAAGGGAACACACAGCAGCTCAGCAGCAAGTTGGAAGTAGACTATACCTTAGAGAGATGCTTTAAATTTCAGGCAAGTTTGGCTGGAATTGACCAGACTTTCCCCAAATGCCATTCATAAGACATCCCATTATGATGATGATGGTATTTCTTAAGCCCTTACTATGTATCAAGCACTTTTCTAAGCGCTGAGCTTTCATGTGCATCTCGGAGTGTTGTTTTGTTGAATGCTATCACTGGCCATCCTAGTCCCAGTTTGTGCCCCAGAAGGATTTCTGGGAATTGTCCTCCTCAAGCCTGGAAGAGTAATACCTGGTGTCCATCCTGGAGTTACAATTCCCCAAAATATCTGTGCAGAATTAGCTGCCCTCACCTCTCCACATACCCCAACACCATCCACAGTTCCCCATCACTGTGTTCCCTGTATTCTGGGAAAATAAGTCCTAATTTTTATTGGAATTTCTTAGTGGTTATGCATCTGGCATCAGGTGTCAACGTGCTCTTTCCTGTGAGTCCAGAGATATGCCAATCCAGGCAGCAATCAGGGGTCATAAGACCAGACACCAAAGCACCCTCTCTCCTGAATTGAAGGGAAAAACAATACGAGACAGACAGGGGACAGGAAACATGGTTTGAATGACAGGAAATGCCTTGTGTAGCAGCATTTATGTTCCCCGGAAGGATTTATGTCACTAGAAAAGGACTGAAAATGAACAAGACTCGGATTCCGTCATGCTCATAAATCTCTCAAAGATGGAGGCCCCTGGAGCGAGGCCCCGCTCCAGCCCTACAATGACTTCAGCTTTCTGCTCTGGATAGGGTGGTCAGCGGTGGTCAGCGATGGCCATGGCAGATACCAGATACACATAGAGACACTAAGAAGGCCAGCGATGGCATTTGAACAAACTGAGGCACACGGGACATCCCACACATGTCTGCGTGCAGAGTGGTAGGATGATTTCATACAGCCACCATTTTGCCTGAAATCCACTCGATTTGGCTAAAATCAGCCCAAATGTAGAGTGTTTCCCTTTAGGACCCTATCGCCTTCAATTGTCCCACAAGCCATTTCATTCTCCCTCCCATGTGAACTCAGTCACTGCGTCTAAGCCACAGAACTTGGCGGCAGGAACTGTACTGCAGGGAATTTGTGTGCTGAATGTATGAGGACCTGGGTTCTCATCCCAGCTCTGCCACTTGTCTGTTGTGTTACCTTGGGCAAGTCACTTAACTTTTCTGGGCTTCAGTTTCCCCAAATATAAAATGGTGATTAATTCCTATCCCTCCTCCTTAGACTGTTGGCCCCATGTGGGTCAGGGACTGTGTCCAGCTTGCTTATCTTGTATCTACTCCAGTTCTGAGAAGCCTGTTTGGCACAAAGTAAACACTTAGCAAGTACCATAATAACAACAGTTATTGTTACTATTATAAATGGACAAACTGGTATAAAACTGGATGGATGGTCATCTTAACCCTGGGATTCCAGCTTTTTCTTCTCTTTTCTACATCAAGTGAGAGAAAATGAGAGGCATTCCTAACCCACTCTGTAGCAGGCTGGCCCATTCTGTTGAGTCAGAGGAAGAAACCCAATGAAAGGAGTTTGGTTTTTCCAGTTTTCCCAGTTACATAAGATGACGGGGAGAAAGATTACAAAGAGAAGAAAATCAAATCCTTACCTATCTCAGATGCAAACAGACTCCTTGGCAGAAAAAATGCTTCCTCATTGGCATCACATCACCACTTTCAGTTAAAGATTTGTACATGTCCCTCCTCTTCTCCCCACAGGAAAGTATTCAATCATTCATCACTGTTTGCTTTGTATTATTTCCCAGAATTCAACAGGTCGGATGGGGCTCTTTCAAGATAAAGATCAGGTAAAGGGCCAGTCCCACTCTGAATAACTTTCCCCTTCTGCCTGGCTATCATAGCACCACCCTCACCCTGTGAAACCTCTTCCCCAGTTTTCCCTGCACATCAAGTTCAATCTTGTCACTGCTCCTAGGCCTGTCATGATCTAGCCCTTGTCTATTTCCCAACTTTCATTTCCTCTTCCTCCCCAGTCTTGCACCTCCTCTGTCCTCTGTCCTTCATCTCTCTCCTTGTTCTTCTCCCAGGTCTCTAACTCCCTGTGCCTGGGACAGACTTCCAATTCCAGGACTGGAGACATCATCCTTTCTCCTTTAAACATTTGCTCTAAATTCAGGCTTTCTTGCATATAACCTTGCCTACAAGCAGTCAATTTTACAACTGTCAGGAGTCTGGGCCACGTGACTATTTGAGGTCACTTTGAGACCTATAATTTTAAATTCCTCCCACTGGATGCTTTTATAAAGTTGTGCACTATTGACGTAAGAAATCCAACTGCTTTCTCCATGAAAATAAGAGTAGATTGTATATGGAGGTAGGAGTGGAGGGAAATTACCTACAAACCTTATGCGTGAGCCCTGTGGCTCAATGCGTGAAATCAATACCTGTGCATAATCTCAGGCACGTATCGCCAATGAGGATTTGGATGGGATTGGTGGGATTTCTGGGGAGTGGCAGAATGCATTCAACAAATATGATTGACTGACTGACGGAAACGGTTGTCCTGGACCATGCATTCGCCTGGTGAGTGTCCAAGCCACCAAACTGATCCCGGAACTAGTATTTCCAGGACTTGATCTGTGAGGGAGCAGTTCAAGATTCATTCAGTCTTATTTATTGAGTGCTTACTGTGTGCAAAGCACTGTATTAAGCACTTGGGAGAGTACAATATAACAACAGAGACATTCCTGCCTACAACAAGCTCACAGTCTAGAGGGGGAGGCAGACAATATAAATGAATAAATAGATAAATAGCATATATATACATATATATATGTATACATATGTGCTGTGGGGATGGAACAAGTTCCATCCCTTAAGCCATGCCTTCCCCAAGACCCCAACCCTGCAAAGGGTGACTTGATTCAAATCCTCACACCTCTCTAGGGCTGGCTCTGGAGGGAGAATTGCCTTTTACTTGCTGTGCTGGTGTCACTCCTCTCCTTAAGGAGACTTTGGTTAGATTGCCTTTCAAAAAAACATAACAAAAGTCTTCTTCTTGCTACAGTATTTTTTTACACTTGTGTCTCACAGGGCTGCCAAGATCGAGGATTATTCAAAAGTGAGATCCCATATTACTACATTGCTTTAAAGCGGAAGACCATTTTGGATTTAAGGCAGCTCTAAAATCTGAGGTTTCTTAATGTAAAAATAAGTCATTCCTCCGCTTTCTTTTCCTCAAACCTCTGTGTGTCTTTTCCTTGTCTCCTATTTTAGTAAGTCACTACACTGGTCACCCCTATTTTTACCTTTCCCTTATTTTATAAGTTGGCAACCTATTTCCCTTTTAAAAATCTGCTCACAGTAGTCATGGTAAGGAGGCTGCTGGAGGGATCAGCTGAGACATATAGAGACAGGGTGATAAACAGAGAACCTCAAAAGCCCAGTGAGAAAGAGCTACAGAAGAGGTGAAATACCAAGAGAAAGAGGCAGGAAGTGAGAGCCGGGAAGAGGGATTTAGACAAAGAATCAGGGGAAAGGAAGAACAGGAGGGAAAGAGAGAATGGGGGAAGGGAGAGTGAGACACACAGAGTGATAGAAAAACACATACACACAGACACACGCACACAACAAGCAGAGAGAAAATTCTAGCTTTTTGTCCAGCACTGAAAATGTCCACGTTAGGCCTCGCCACCTCTTTCGGCCATTGGTTGTAAGAGGGAGGGAGAGAAGGCCTCATTTGGTTTTCCACTGATGGACTCTGTTCACTTTTTGGGTACAGAGCCAGAGAAAGAGAAGGGAGAGAAGCAGTGAGGCCTAGTGGATAGAGCACGGGCCTAAGAGTCAGAAGGGCCTGGGTTCTAATCCCAGCTCCATCACTTCTCTGCTGTATGACCTTGGGCAAGTAACTTCAATTCTCTGTGCTTCAATTACCTCATCTGTAAAATGGGAATTAAGACTAAGAGGTCCCATGTGGGACATGGACCGTGTCCAACCTTGAATCTACTCCAGTGCTTAGTACAGCGATTGGCCCAGAGTAAGAGCTTAAAAACACCATTATAAAAATAAGAGATGAAATTCCACTGGCCCTACCCCACGGCACAAGTTCCCAGAGAGAATCTGTGAGCAATTGCTTACATCGCTATTTGAAGAGGAGGCCCTTTTTAGAGCTAAAATTAGCAGCAAAAATCCTGACCTGGTTTCATAGCAATACAGTATAAACAATATTTTCTTGAATCTGTAGAGCACTTTTGTTTTTCCCAAGCACTTTTCCATTATCTTATTTTGTCCTCACAACATCTCTGTGGGGTAGGAAGAGGCCCAGAGAAATTAGATGACTTGCCCAGTACCACATAGTGCTCGGTGGTAGAGCCAGGACTAGAATCCAAATCTCTTAACTCTCCTCAGACCGACCCAGGCTTCTACCACGCTGCCTCCATAACCAACACAAGTCCTGGGGAATGCCAACTCTAAAATTCCCTGGGATGTATCCATAATCTAACTATCTAAATAATGGGGAGTCTGGATTAAAAACCTGATAGGAATGTCCAAAAGCTGGTGGGGGAAAAAATCAAAAAGTTCAAAACCATCCAAACCTGCTATCGACCTGACCCCAGTTTGCAAGCCGGATAATGAATGGATCATGTTCATCACTCGATCAATAGTATCTATTGAACGCTTACTCTGTGCAGAGAACTACACGAAAAGTTTAGGAGAGTATGGAGAAGTAGTGAGGTTTAGTTAGAGGAAGGACCACGGGCCTGGGAGACAGAGGACCTGGGTTCTAATCCTGGCTCCATCCTGTGCCTGTTGGGTAACCTTGGGCAAGTCACTTAACTTCCCAGAGTCTCAGTTTCCTCATCCTTATAATGGGAATTCAATACCTGTTCTCCCTCTTATTTAGACTGTATACAGGGGAGAGAGGGGTGAGTATCCTAGGTCATCTCAGTTTAGGTCTCCAGGAACAAATGGAGCTGGGATTTTCTTCAGCTACTTTAGGGATTCAGGTGGTTTACAGCTGAAAACCTCCAAAATTTAAACTACTATTGGCACTGGGAGGCCTGTTTCAGGAAAAAGGTAATAACAGTAGTGAAGATTTTTTTAAGATGGAGCCCGATTCTTCCTCTGCTGGAGCCACATCTGTTCTCTTGTGTGCGTAGAAGCCATGGGGTTGTCATTATTGTTAGGGTTAACCATGTCATATGTGTGACCAGGGCCAGAATATGGCAAGGACTGGATTGGGGATTGGAGAAATCCTGCATCCTCTGGGGTGTCGCTGGCTGATGCTTCCTCTGCACTCACAGAGCATTTGTAGGAAGAAAACCTTATGACTTCATGTAGGCAACCAAGAGGGCAGCTCC
This sequence comes from Ornithorhynchus anatinus, assembly GCF_004115215.2. Taxonomy (NCBI): domain Eukaryota; kingdom Metazoa; phylum Chordata; class Mammalia; order Monotremata; family Ornithorhynchidae; genus Ornithorhynchus; species Ornithorhynchus anatinus. The sequence goes on from NC_041743.1 coordinate 31,047,478, forward strand.
TGGGGCAGCCAGCACATTCTCTCCTTCCTGAGGCAAAAATGCGGAGGCACGGGAAATGCAGATGGGGTCATGGGAGGCCCTGAGAAGCAGTGAGTCTAGCAGAAAGAGCACAGGCCTGGGAGTCGGAGGCCCTGGGTTCTAATCCCAGCTCTGCCACTTCTCTGCTGTGTGATGTTGGTCAAACCACTAACTTCTCTGTGCCTCAGTTACCTCTGAAAAATGGGGATTAAGACTGTGAGCCCCATGTGGGACAGGGACTGTGTCCAACCTGATTATCTCGTATCTTCGCCAGTGCTTAGTACAGTGGCTGGCACATAATAAGCGCTTAACAAATACCGTTAGCAATTATTAACATTAACTGTTCTCCCATTTCTGGGGAATGTGGGTTCTCTATGACTGGGGGAGAAAACACTCTTGGAGGTTAAAAAGAGGAATAAAGGACATTTGTTTGTTTCTAGCCATATTAGACAATCCACCCCCAAGTCAATTTGAAACAGTTGTGTTGGTTGTGCAGTGTTCACTGTCTTTCTGCCTGTGGATTTGGTTTCCCACAACAGAAGTCTCCAAGGTAAGGAAAAAGGACACTTTATCAGTCCAGGTGAGGAAGGGGCATGGGATGTAGGTTTGAAATGGCAGACAAACCAATTATCAAAATTGATTGTGACTGAGGCTAGTTCAGACAATCAAAAGTTAGAATAGCCAGTCAGAATTGAGTTTGTCTAACTTGGGCACAGGTCCAATTCTGCAGTTATCCAAGCTCTTTCTTATTACTATCTGAGCTGGCTGCAGTTCGTACAACTGTACACTTGAGGATAATCGGCTTTTTATTGAATGAATTGCCTTGTGATGGCTTTGGGAGCTTTGGGGGATGGTGGACACCCACCCACAAACAGTGGGATTACTGGTCAGATTAACCTCTTGTGTTCTTCCCAGAATGCTCATCAACTATTACATGAAGGACAGTAGTACGACACTCTAGATCTACCTAGGCTATAAGAGTGAGCATATTAAATTGAAACATTAAATATCCAAAGTGTCCCAGATGAAAGAGGAAAGGGATACAAGAATGTGCAATCCCATTGAGGTTTGTTTGTTTGTTTTTTTTAGTGGCGGGAGAGGAAGAACTGGGCCTGCAAAAGGCTTCCCCGGAAGTAAACCTTTCTAGTTGGAATCCGAAAGAGAGATAGTTGCCTGGGAGATGAGACAAGAGAAATCATTCCTAGACATAGAGGGGTGAGGAAGGTCAAGTGAAGGGGCGAACAGGAGTCAAAAAGAAAGGAGAAAGGTTAACTAGGCTCAGAGGAGACAGATGGGGATTTGACAAAGAGATGCATCCAAGAGATGGGGAAGCTGATCAGAGAGCCGAGGAGGAGAAATTTTGGATGAATTTTGGCTGGGGGAGAAAATTGAGGGGACAAAGAAAAATTTGGAGTGATCTGAAAAATGGAGGTGGCTGATAAGGGACGATTGCTCAGATGGACGGGTAGGAAGAGAAGAAGTTGAGGCAGAGAATGCTGCTTCTATCAAGACTGGATGAGCACCAGAAAGATATTGAGAAGAAAGCATCTTTACAGTATGTTCCTATTAGTAAATGCCATAATCATGGTTGTTATAGAATAATAATAATAATTGTGGCATTTATTAAGCACACATTATATTAAGCACTGTCCTAAGCACTGGGGTAGATACAAGTTAACCAGGTTAAACATAGTCAGTCCCACATGGGGCTTGTCTAAGAAGGAGGAAGAACAGGTATTTATTTAATCCCCATTTTACAGGTGAAGAAACAGAGGCACAGAAAAGTCAAGGTCACACTGCAAGCAATTGGCAGAGCCTGGATTAGAACCAAGGTCCTCTGACTTCAGAAGCCCATGCTCTTTCTGCTTATCTCAGGCCATGCTATTTCTCTCGTATTGTTCACTGAGTATAATATTGAGTATAGACGATATAAACATTATACTATTGTCTGTTTATTGTTATGATGCACTCCCCAAGCACTTAGTACAGTTCTCTGCACATAGTAAACGTTCAATAAATATGATTAACTTACTGACTATTGTTTATTGAGTACCTGCTGGGTTCAATGTACTATACCAAGATTTGGGAAATTACAACACCCTTGTCCCAGCCCATGAGGAGCTTACACTCTAACTGGGGAAACACACAAAAATATTTACAACCGGCTAGTGCCGTTGTAACAGCTGAATAACTCCAGATAATTAGGCCTAGGGGCATTACGAGGGGGATGTGGGATGTTATACAGGAGGTGATGTAATACAGGAGGTGAAGCCAGTGGGGAGGAAGCTTCTATCCCCAAGAGTTTCAATTTCAGTCTATCCTAGACCTTGATGCTGAGCCACAAAAGAAGGACCCTGGGCCCCCCTTACAATCACCCTGAATTTCCCCGCTGTGGCTGCTGCCTCTTTGGGGATCCAGGCAGCGGTGTGGAATTCTGGCAAGCTTGAGGCCCATTTCCAATCAGCCACCCTGGAGGGGACTCTGATTAGGGAGAGACTACTCCTTCTCTCTGAACTCCTGCAGTCACACTTCTACTGACAACAAGGTGACTGCCCAAATGCATTAGTTACCTCTCTTCCCCTAACAGTTTTATCTTCTAATTACATTCAGTCATGCATGCAAAGTAGGTTTCCAACTGAATTTCATTTCTACAAGCGTTGAAAACTGCATTAATGTTTAATCACCCTGGAGATCTTTAAAGAAAAAAAAAACTTAGGTTGACTTAAATTTCCAGTCTGAAAGTAGGAAACAGAAAATAGGTCTAAGAATTAAGTTTACCTTTGAGAATATTTCACGTGCACAACATCAATCAACCAATTAATAGTATTTATTGAGCACCAACTGTATGTAAAGCACTGTACTAAGTCCTTGGACTACAATAGAATTAGTAGACACAATCCCTGCCTTCAAAGAGCACATAATCTAACAGGTATATTGTTGAAAAATCCAGTCCTAGACACTGCTGCTAGTGCCTGGGGTATAAGGATCATCATCACCATCAGTATTTACAGAACACCTGTTCAGTACCCTTTGCCAAGCATTTGGGAGCATATAATAAAAATGAAAGACACAGTCACTGCACACAGCCCCTGCCCTCTGGGAGCCTCGTATCGAGAGAAACCAAGGTCTAGAAATGACAGATCAAAGCTGTGAGACTCTCAAAGAAAGATAAAGGGTTTGTGAAGGAATAGGAAAATGGATTCATCTCTGCCTAGAGTTGTGGGCAGGGAACGTGTCTACTAACTCTCCCAAGATCTTAGTACAGTGTTCTGCACTCAGTAACGCTCAATACATACCACGGATTGACTGGGATCCAGCTGAAGGAACAGTTATTTGTTCTTCATTCCTACTTAGAGAATTTGCCCCATATAGAATGGGGACTATCTCATATCCACCCTAGGGCTTAGTACAGTGTTTGGTAAATAGTATGTGCTTAACAAACGTCACAGTTACTATTCATTCATTCAATAGTATTTATTGAGTGCTTACTATGTGCAGAGCACTGTACTAAGCGCTTGGGATGAACAAGTCGGCAACAGATAGAGACAGTCCCTGCCGTTTGATGGGCTTACAGTCTAATCGGGGGAGACGGACAGACAAGAACAGTGGCAATAAATTATCACTATGTTTATTGTTATGACAAAAGATGGATTTAATGACTTTTAGAGGACTTTCCCAGCTCTGCAATGCTACTGCTGACTGATTCTCCCTGAAGCCAAACGGGAGCTCTCCATTCATATAGCCTATTTTTCCCTGCACTGACTGGAGAGGGGAGTGAGAAGATCCCGTCTCTGCCACTTGGCAGCTGTGTGACTGTGGGCAAGTCACTTAACCTCTCTGTGCCTCAGTTCCCTCATCTGTAAAATGGGGATTAACTGTGAGCTTCACGTGGGACAACCTGATTACCCTGTATCTACCCCAGTGCTTAGAACAGTGCTCTGCACATAGTAAGCGCTTAACAAATACCAACATTATTATTAATATTATATGGGGAGCACTGGGGCATCAAGATGGAATCGGATGCTGGAAGGTGTTTCCTCTCTCCACCTTGGGAAGATAAGACTCCATTTCCTTCAGAATAATGTCAAGGGAAAGAGGAAATCCTGCCAAGAGGTCTCCAGGGAAACCCCTCCCAGGCCTCTCTCTCCCACTCCCCATGTTTGTGATCACTAAGGAGATGGAGCCCTTTCCTTCCTTTGTCCCTCTGGGCATCCGGAAAGAAGTACCTCTTCTCCACCTGCAAACCTGGCATTGTGCTACTACTTCTGTGCCAATGTTGTGGCTAAAATCTGGCCTCAGACATGGGATTACAGTTGTCCTGCCAGAAAGTCTTTCTTCTTTAGAACCAGGAAGTACAAAAAAGACGGATGAGCCTCGTTGGAGTCACGTTCCAGTATATCTGTCCCCTTCCTGGAAATCCAGGGACTAAGTGTGCTATACTAACATAAACACCGGACTCTTGCATCTCTCAGGAATTTGCAGGCTCTCAGCAAAAAGCAAAATCCAGGCAGCTCTATTGGCTATGGAGAAATAGTACCTTCACCTTCTTTATCTTTTTCTTAAAAAATGGAACTTTTTAAGAGCTTACTATGTGCCAGGCATTGCACTAAGCACTGGGGCAGATACAGGATAATCAGGTTGGGCACTGTCTCTTGTCCTTAATGGGGCTCACAGTCTAAGTCAGAGGGTGGAGGATTTAATCCCCATTTTACAAAGGATTTAATCCCCATTTTTCAAATGAGATAACTGAGCCCCAGGGAATTTAAGTTACTTGCCAAGATCATGTACAGCAGGCAAGTGGCAGAGCTGGGATTAGAACCCAGGTCCTCTGACTCCCAAGCCCATGCTCTTTCCATTAGGCCATGATGCTTTGTCTCTGAGTCTTCCCTGTCTCCACTTGCATTCTTTCATCAGCTTCTGGCATTTCTCTTCACCCATGTGGTTCAACCTGGCGCTTCCCTGCGCCTCTTAGTCTTCTTCCCTCCATTATGCCTCCCTTGCCAACTCCCCCACCTTCCAACGTCAACTCTTCTTCTCTCAGGAGTAGTAATTGCATATGTTACCAAAATACAGGATGAACCTCCCACCACCACCCCCAGTCCAGTTCAGCTCCCTGCTTTTCAAGAGTAGACCATATTCCCTTCTCTGACAGAATAGCTGGCTCTTGCTCTCCTTTAAAAGCTAATTGCAGGATGGATTTCACTGAAACATCTTTTCCTTAATAGCAGCAAAAGATTGATCACCAAGACCTACATAAATCCCACAGATTATTGGAAAAAAAATGTTATAACTGGAGTCATTTAGGTCTTATTTGGAAAGGCTCCCTGGAGTAGCTGAGTTTTTAATCAGAGTTTTGAAGAAGGGAAGGAGATGGTGGCTCCAAAGGGAAAGAGAAGGGTGGTATTCCAGATGAAGGGAAATTGTTTGCACAAAGGCACAGAGGAGAGAGTATTGGGTGCAGAGCCATGTGCTGTTAACCTGCAAGAAGTAGAGGGGGTGGGATTGAGAGGAGCATGAGAGAGGAAAGGAAATGGAGGGAAGTTATCCAGGGTTACAGAATCCTCCAAACCCCAGAATGACCTTTGCTATGGAAACCATGGCAGTCACTGTTGAAACCATCCCCTCTTTTGTCTATCCTGGGCAGTACAAAAGAGGTCAATGCTTTAGTTGTGGCTGTGCTTGGCTAATCTGACCCCAGTTGCAAAGACTCAGAAGGGTATTTCTCTAGAACGAGGACAATTCAATTTCAGGGGCAAAACGAAGGGAGGGAAAGTAGTTAAAGTTGCAGGTATGGCGGGGTGGGGCGGGCAGGGGCAGCTATATATCTTTCCTGCATTTCACACACGTGCTTATCCCAACCACACCACCCAGGCCACTGCCAGCAAATAAGAGTGGAAAGAAGACCAATCAACGCAAAAAGCTAGAAATGGTCCACAGTTGAGTTGTCATTACAGAGATGGAGGAAGGAGTCTCAGGAATTCCATAGCTAAGAATGGGAACATGATCATTTACCAGTTTGACTGGTGTTTTGCTTCACAGTCACGTGGGTTCAAGCCCTTCGAGGAACAGACGGGTCATTTGCCCAGGTCCAGAATATTTTTTTCAGTGGTTTTTGTTAAACATTTATTATGTGCCAAGCACTGTTCTAAGTGCTGAATGTTGCTTGGGTAGGTCCATGACTCCAAGGATAGCCAAATTTTCCTGCTAAGGGGAAGATTGGACAATTATCCAGAAAAAAAATCAGATATGGAAACCGGTCTCAGAATAAGAGAAAGAGTAAAATGGGAGAAAGCAACTCTGCAGTGCAAAACAGTAGAGGCAACATGTCCTAGTGGATAGAGCACAGGACTGGGAGTCAGAAGGACCTGGGTTCTAATACTGGCTCTGCCACTTGTCTGCTGTGTGACCTTGGGCAAGTCACTTAACTTCTCGGTGCCTCAGTTACCTCATTTGTAAAGTGGGGACTAAGACTGTGAGCCCCATGTGGGACAATGGACTGTATCCAACCTGATTAGCTTGTGTCTACCCCAGCACTTAATAGTGCCCGTCACATAGTAAGTGCTTAACAAATACATTAAAAATATATGATTCAGAAACTAAAAGAAATGAGGTCAAATGTAAAAGAAATTAGACGGTAGGGATGAGAGACTCTCTTCTTGCCTTCCTATGGGCTATTATTTTTTGCTGCTGCTCTCTGTAACATTAAAAAGGGCACAAAAGGTAGAGGAACATTTGGTCTAGTTAACATTTCTAGTGGGCTGGTATACATTTTCAAGACTTAAATAAAGCATGTTAAAAGCAGAGGATTAATGGACCTTCTTTTAACTTCCAGTTCTATTGAGATCTTGGGAAGACATTTCGCCTCTAAGCCTCAATTCCCTTGAGGTAAAAATCAGGATAGATATTTGGCCTCGAACAGTGCTTTTAGGACTTTGAGATCTTTAGAAGCAAAGAGCTATAAATACAAATGGTTGTAATGAATATTTCTTGCGTTTGTTTTGATTAGTTTTCAAGACTTCTCTGTTGATTAGCTCCAAACTGTGGATGTTGAATTTTTAGGAACACTGCACGTGGAAGAGAAATCTCTCATCCTGAAATGTTTTGCATATACAGCAACAACCACACAATCAACTCACTGTGGGAAACCAGGAAAAAAAAAAAGCCCCAAGGAATCTCATTTGTAGCCGCTTGTACACTCCGTCTGTGATGACTACAGAACCAAGTCAAAGATCCCTTTGGCATTTTTTACTTAATACAGATTGCAACACTGGAGAGAAAGGAAGGCATCGAAGTGGAGGGAAGGTCAATAGTGCACAAGGGCTGGAGTGAGCGGTGCCCGGGGTGGGGGCGGGGGTATACATGTGTGGGTGTGTGAGTGTGGGAACATGGCATCGAGGGGTCGGGCGGGGAGGAGAGGGAAGGGAGGGAAGACACATATGTAACACCCCAAGTCAATCTTGCTTCTCGCTGCAAGGAAACAGACAAAGCCAGTTTCCTTTCTCAGCACAGGAAACACGAAGAAAGAAGCCCTGCTTTCCTCCGGCTCAGCCTGCCAAGAACTGGCTTACGGGCTGAGGTCCAAGTGCGAGAGACACTCTGACAGGACAGGAAGCTGAAACGAGTGCTAGGTTCCTTTCTGAGGTGGAAGTGCTGATTCTCACAATAGCATCCCACAAAATGGTACATGTCGGATTCCAAAATCTGAGTGGGCAAAACCCCAGGGGCCATGACCCTGGGCCACTTCAAGCTAGCCTGAGCTCCAGATTCAAGAGCTGCCTCTCGCACGCAACAGCCGAGAAGCAGCCTTTCACCCACCAGTCCCATCCTCCTCTTGGACTTTGTGGAATCATCAGGAGACAGAGTATCAGTCCCTCAGGTCAGACAGGTGGAGGGCTAGGGCAACTAGGGCAATGGGCTACTCCTTCCTTAGGAAATCCGACAGGCAGCGATGTCTGTCTCCCCCTTAGACTGCAAGCTCATTGTGGGCAGAGAACATGTCTACCAACTCAGTTATATTGTACTCTCCCAAGCGCTTAATAGAGTGCTCTGCACACAGTAAGTGCTCAATAAATGATTGATTGACTGATTTTTCCAGGATTCTATCACCTGGATTTATGCTCAACCTTATTTTTCTTGCTTAATTCTGCTCCTCTAACCATAACTCCCCACTGACTTCTTTTGGATTTGTTTTATTTATTGCATATTTGTCCTTGTCCGTTAGGCTATTCTGGTGCTTTAATGTTTCATTGGTTCCCATGTGTCCATCTCCAGGTCTCCCTGCCCCCAACGGCCACCTGTATTCATAGATTGTGAGCCCTTTGAGGGACAGGGTCCGTGTGTCCGTGTCCCTAATTACCACTCGTACAATCTTTCCCAGACCTTAGCACGGTGTTCTGCACATGGTAAATGCTAAATAAATAGTACTATTGCTACTATTATTACTACTGCTACTATCTCTGCTACCACAGTCATTTCTAAAACACAAATGAAATGAGCCATTATCCTCTAGACCGTAAGATCCTTGTGGGCAGAGAACATGTCTACCAATTCTATTATATTGTAGTCTCCCAAGTACATAGTACAGCGTTCCCTACACACGGCAAGTGTTCAGTAGATACCGTTGATTGATCGATCAGGTTTCTGCAGAAACCCCTGCTTTATATAAGCTCCATGGGGGTCACTAGGACCTCTGGGTAAGAAATAGTCAGGAAATGTTCATTTTGGGGGAACCAAACGAGGCCAGTGGGGGGTCACTGCCCCAGAGGAGATGAGTAGAGAGTGTTTTATGGGCCCAGTGTAGCAGAAGGTGAAGAAAATTCCCCAAAGGTGCCAATGCTTCCTTTTGAGGGTGGGAGCTAAAGGCTTTAAGCAGCTAACAGGCCAGAAAGCCACCATTTGGGGTATTTTCATCCCTGACTGGAAACGCTCTGGCCTTGGCAGAGACACCTTGACAGAGACTGGGAACAAGCAAAACTGGGAGCGTAAGTCAAAAAGTTATGGGGGTATCATCCTAGGGGCCCCCCAGGGAAGCAGCATGGCCTATCTTAAAGAGTGTGAGCCTGGGAATCAGAAGACCTGCCTTCTAATCCCAACTCTACCACATACCTGCTGCGTGACTTTGGGAACGTTACTTAACTTCTCTATGCCTCAGTTCCCTCATCTGCAAAATGAGGATTCAATAGCCATCCGCCCTCCTATTTAGACAGTGAGCTCCATGTGGGACCTGATTATCTTGTATCTACCCCAGTGCTTAGTCCAGAGCTTGGCACATAGTAAGCACTTATCAAATGTCACTGTTATCATTAGTATCATGAATATTTTCATTATTATTGTGCCCAAGAGGTCAGTAGAGAGGTCACTGCTAATTTTGTTGTACTGTACTCTCCCAAGAGCTCTGCACAGAGTAAGCGCTCAATAAATACCACTGATCGATCGATCAATTGATTGAGCAGGACTAGTGCCACCTGGTGCTACAGCTCATAATAACCCACACTTCCAGAATTTTTATGGTTATGGTTGACATTTTTCCATGGACAGAGGTTTGGGAGTCACCAGGGATCTACTGCCTCATCTGAGGTAATGTGTGGGTGTGTGCCCCCAAAACCCCGTTCACACATAATAAACCTCCCTTATTTCCAGCCTGCTCTGAGGCTGAGGACTTGTCTACAGGCAGGGAGAAGCAGTAACAGCGAGAATCTCGACTGGTCCCTTTTCATTCATTCAATCATACTTATTGAGCGCTTACTGTGCAGAGAGCACTGTAATAAGTGCTCAGGAGAGTACAGTACAACAGTAAACAGACATTTCCCTGCCCCAATGAGTTTAGAGTCTAGAGGGAGGGGGAGACAAAGAGAGGCTAACCTGCTCACACCCCATGGGACTCTTCATTCATTCATTCAATAGTATTTATTGAGCGCTTACTATAATAATAATAATGTTGGTCTTTGTTAAGCACTTACTATGTACAGAGCACTGTTCTAAGCACTGGGGTAGATACAGGGTAATCAGGTTGTCCCACGTGAGGCTCACAGTCTTAATCCCCATTTTACAGATGAGGTAACTGAGGCACAGAGAAGCTAAGTGACTTGCCCACAGTCACACAGCTACTATGTGCAGAGCACTGTACTAAGCGCTTGGAATGTACAAATCGGCAACAGATAGAGACAGTCACTGCCCATTGACGGGCTTACAGTCTAATCGGGGGAGACAGACGAAAACAATAGCAATTCTCATCAGCCCCTGCTTTGCTCCACCAGGCCATAGAAAAGCAGTTGTAACGACATGAAGCAGTTTTGACCTTTAGAGTATGGCGAAGGCTGGGGCTCTGGCGATGACTATTGTGACTGTTGGACTCTGAACCTCAAGGAGCCTGAAACTCTGCTCTTCTCTAGTCACAGCACTCTCCTGTTCACTCTGTACTTATTTTCCATATTTATCATTGTCCTCATATCTTATGCAGTTCTTGTGGTTATATCGTTTCATTTTGCCTTACATGTCGGTCGCCGACGCCCTCACCCCGGTTTATTCTTAGCTCGTTGTGGGCAGGGAACGTGTCTACCGCCTCTGTTATATTGTACTCTCCAAGCACTTAGTACGGTGCTCTGTACACAGTAAGTGCTCAGTAAATCTGACGACTGATAGATTGTGATTTCCTTGGGGGCCAGGAACCATATCAAATTCTCAAACATTTAACTGTTTTCCCCAGAGCTTAATACCAGTGCTTTGCGCAAAGAAGGCGCTTACAAAATACTATTACAATTACTGACACTAGCACAGATCAATGCCTTGAGTTTCTGGGTAGTGACCCAAATTGTGAATTAAATAAAGAAATATATAATGGCATTTGTTAAGCGCTTACTATGTATCAAGCACTCTTCTAAGTCCTGTAGTAGATAAAGGGTAATCAGGTGGGACACTGTCCCTGTCCTACTTGGAGTTCACAGTTCAAGGCAGAGGAAGGGAGATTTAGTCTCCATTTTACAGCTGAGTCAGCTAAGGCACAGAGAAGTGAAGTGACTTGCTTAAGGTCACACAGCAGACAAGTGGCAGAGTAGGGATTAGAACCCAGATCCTCTGACTCCCAGATCCACAGTCTTTCCACTAGGCCACACTGCTTCTAGGGTATTTGGCACAGTTCTTCCTGTCAGAGAGTTAGAATGCATTTTTTTTCTCTGTTTCCTACTTCTCTAACAGACACAACATAAGAAATACCTACCTATAAAGTAAGGTTAGCCATGTCCTCTTCATCTCCATGCAACCCAGAGAAGGATGCAGGAAACCCTTAAGGTTCAGGCCCCAAACGTCCCAACCACACTTTTTTTAAAGATGGCTACAGCATTTGCTCCTTTCCAAAACTTAGGAATACCTCCAGTTCTCCAAGAGTTCTGAAAATAATTACTAGTCCCTCTATAACAACATTTTCCATCTCGCAGGGGCCATCCCATCTAGCTAAACTGTAACTTTCATCCCTGTTTTAATGCGGTTTTCCTTCCTTCCATAGCAAGCCAGGCTTGCCCTGTCTAAACTTGACTTTTTTTGGTAAAGAAGAAAGAAGAGAGAAAATCCAGTCATCTGTTATCAGAAATTTCTTCCTGTTAACCAGCATGGAAACAGTGTCTCTAATCCACGCTTTTCATTCATTCGTTCATTCAATAGTATTTATTGAGAGCTTACTATGTGCAGAGCACTGTACTAAGCGCTTGGAATATACAATTAGGCAACAGATAGAGACAATCTCTAAAAGAATTGAAGAACTTTTATTTGTTACTCGATGTCTCATGTAAATGGATGCTCCTTCTGGTTTTAGCTTGTATGATTCTGTTTCTACAATGTCATGCTATATCTTTATATGGTAAATTCTCCCATAATTCTTCATTTTGCTATACATTTTGGATAGAACACCGTTGGAGAATTTGGGAATGTTCTTCTGGACAGTACGTGTCGGTCTGAGAGGAGCAGAAACAGCTGTGTGGGTTCTTGTTACATTGATCAAGTCATGTGCAGTACAATGCAAGTTTTCCTTGATGTGAATCTCTCCAAGAATTCATTCATTCAATAGTATTTTTTGAGCGCTTACTATGTGCAGAGACTGTACTAAGCGCTTGGAATGTACAAATCTATGTAACTTACCAGAGAACTGACTGCACCCCACTTCAGCCATCTGGCATTAATTCTCAGTTCTGGTAGCTTTCCCGTATGCCCTTCAGGTCTCTTGAGAGTTTCCTGGTCAATTTGACCCCTTGCTATCAACCTTGTTCTTTCTATAGATTTTTGTGGTTTATGCCCAGTCTTACAGAATTATCTTTTTGAAGTACAGCCAGCTTTCTCAGGGTCCTTTTGCCTTTTAGGTTTTCCTTCCTTCAGATCCTTCCTCCTCAGTGTGCTGAGCTACAGAGTCCTGCCGGGTGCTGCAGGCTTCCATGAGGGAAGAGCCCAAACTGAAATGTGTCTGGTTCCAAGGGACCCGATGGGAGGTCGGATCTAATCCCGGTTCTGCCGCTTGTCAGCTGTGTGACTGTGGGCAAGTCACTTAACTTCTCTGTGCCTCAGTTCCCTCATCTGTAAAATGGGGATTCAGACTGTGAGCCCCACGTGGGACAACCTGATTGCCCTGTGTCTACCCCAGCGCTTAGAACAGTGCTCTGCACATAGTAAGCGCTTAACAAATACCAACATTATTAACTTCTCTGTGCCTCAGTTACCTCATCTGTAAAATGGGGATTCAAAGTGCGAGCCCCACAAAAGGGGCAACTTGATGACGTTGTATCTACCTCAGCACTTAAAACAGTGCTTGGCACATAGTAAGCACTTAACAAATACAACCATTATTTTTATTATTCTCTAGAAGCAGCACGGCCTAGTGAAAAGAGCATGGGCCCGGAAGTCAGAAGGATCTGGGTTCTAATCCCACCTCTACCACTTGTCTGCTGTGTGACCTTCTGCAAGTCACTTCATTTCTTTGTGCCTCAGTTCCATCATCTGTGAAATGGCAATTAAGACTGTGAGCTCCATGTGAGACATGGAGTGTGTCCAATCTGATTAGCTTGGATCTACTCCAGAGCTTAGTACAGTGCCTGGCACATAGTAAGCACTTAACATATACTATAAAAAAGCACCCCAGGTCTCAAGGGTGATTCTTAAATAGGACTCCCCCGGGAGTTGGACATAACTGAGGAATGAACCCACTGCAGCACAATGCAGGCCCTCCTATTCATTCATTCATTCATTCATTCATTCATTCATTCAATAGTATTTATTGAGCACTTACTATGTGCAGAGCACTGTACTAAGCACTTGGAATGTGCAATTCGGCAACAGAGACAATCCCTGTCCAATGATGAGCTCATAGCCTAAACGGGACTATCTTTCAGGGCGGTTCACAGTCCAGGAAGTGTGTACCCCTTCGAAGGGCTCAGGAGCCCCTTGGGTTGGTCATTCATCCAGTTTTACATTGGCCTGCCTGGTTTTCAGCTAGCTTGTCTCCTGTTATAGATTTTCCTGGGAGTTTTCTATACTTAGTTTCAGCAACCAGCCTCCCACCTCTGTGACTCCTGCTGCTTGAGGTCTGCTGTTCAGTTCAGTCACAGCATCCTGAATTCACCCAAACCTGAGAGGGGTATGCAATGGCTCTGGAGTATTTGGGAGTGGGGGAACTGAGTTTTGGGACTATTTTGGCCAAATCAGACAGACTTCTGCAAAGATGATCATGATATGACATCCTTACACTAGATCCACTAAGCTCCTTGAGGGCAGGGATCATCTCTTCCAACTCTATAGTTTTGTATTCTCCCAAGCGCTTGGTGCAGTGCTTTGCACACAGTAAGTTAAGTAGCTGTTCAATACATACCACTGATTGTTCCCAGTGCCATGTGTTTGATGTCACATGCATATTGGGGGCTGATTTTTTCAAGTGCCTTCTCTGGCCGCTGCAGGTATCCCATCACTGTGTCTTGTTTGACTCTTTAAAGGATGCCCTGGGCAGCTCCATGTACAAAGCAGGATCACTGCTGGAGGCCAGGAGCTGCCTCCACCCAGCCTCCAAACAGTGCTGTGCACCCTGAGGGGTCTCTAGGAGTGAGGCAGGAGATGGCAGCAAATGGGTAAAAGCTCCCGTATGCGTGGCGGAGAGGAGGAAGGGGAACTGAATCTCCTTCCCACCCCCAAATAAATGTATGGAGAGAATGCTTCCCCTATCTACCCAACTCCAGTCTCTAATTTATGTAACAGAACAGAAGTCATCAAGTCAACCTCAGCTGCCCATACGCATCTGGCCTTCTACTAAGCACTGTAGAGAGCGAGTCAGACATGGTCCTTGACCTTTAAGAGCTCCCTAAATAGAGAAACACTACCCCTCCCCTCTTTCCAGATGCTGCTAAAGCCCAATGCTTCCATGAAGGCCCTATGGATTAACCCCATCTGACTCCAGGCACTCAAGCGCTGTCTAGAATTGAGGAGGCCCCTGTATATTATATTGCCATCTGAGTTCTTGCCTATCTTTTCTTGCTTTTGGTCATTTGGGCTAGATGTTTATTTGCCAACTTCTCTGTCCTGTCCAACCCCCACCATTGGACTGTGAGCTCCTGGAGGCCTGACACTGTGTACTCTTCTTCCTTTGTAGTGATCCTCTACTTTGCCTACCACAGTACTCTGCACACAATGGGTTTTTAATGTCTTGCGACTGTTGACTGATTAACTGATCTTTATAGCCAGAACTATTAGGTGCCCTGTTGGTTTATCTGTTTTATGGTGGTTTCTCTAGAATGGGGCATATGGGAGAAGTGTCAGCTTGCTCACGGTTCACAGCACCTTGTTAACTGGTTCCATTGTTAATGGTTCCTTTGTCTGTTGCTTCTCTATGCCCACTCCAAAGTGGGCAAGAAAAAAGTCCAGAGAGAGGATTCATTCAACATCATCTTTCTAGTTATGCCAGCTTCCTGGAAGAAGCCTGAAAGATGGCCCTGTGATGTTAAGTTCAGTGGAAGTAGTGAGTTCATCTGAATAATAATAATAGCAATTGTGGTATTTGTTAAGCACTTACTATGTGCCAGGCCCTGTACTAAGCGCTGGGGTGGATACGAACAAATCGGGTTGGACACAGTCCCGGCCCCACACTGGGCTAACAGTCTTAAATCCCCAGTTTACAGATGAGGTAATTGGAGCACAGCGAAATTAAATGACTTGCCAGGGTTAGAACCCAGGTCCTTCTGACTCTCTGCCCCATGCTCCATCCATCAGGCCACACTGCTTCTCTAATCCGAAGAAGAGGGGTATTTGGTAGTTCAGCTGAAGCTTAGGAATGTGGGTTCCCGGATCCTGTTAGGGGTCATCCTTACAATCTTGGAGCAGTGTGGGTGTCTGCATCCCTCACCTCTAAGAATTATTAACAAGGAGGGTGCTGGCTATCTGACTCCCCTGAGAGGTGATTCAGTGTGGATTGATGATAACTAAAACAGGTTGTGAGATCATTCTGTGAAGGCCGCTCTGCCTGTGGCCAAAAAGTGACGTTTCAAGGAAGCTCCAGGGTTCAAAAGATCTCTCTGTTATGTCTGAGGCCATATTTGCTGACAGCAGCTTCTTGCCGGACAGTGAGTAGCAGCATTCAACTTTGTATTAGTCAACAATCATTCATTAAGTACCCCAAAGGTGCATCGCACTACTGTGAACGTTATCTGCACCTGATTAAGAATAGACTTGGTCCCTGCCCTCAAGAAGTTTACAACCTAATAGAGACAAGGTGGATGAAAACAAAACCACCAGGTAAACACCCACACACAGATATATAAATATATATAATATATATTTAGTATGCCAACAGTACGGCTGGCAGGTAGGAGAGGTCACAGATTATTGGGGTTATTCAGGGAAAACTTCCTGGAAGAAGAGGATCTTGACATATGGCTGAAAGGAAAGATGATCTACGTGTTAGTGAAAGGGAGGAGGGAAGCTGTGAGCTGTAGTATACCTAAGAAGCAACGTGGCCTGGAGGATAGAGCACACGCCTAGGAGTCCAAAGGACCTGGGCTCCAGTCCCAGCTCTGCCATGTGTCTTCTGTGTGATCTTGGGCAAGTCACTTCACTTCTCTGTGCCCCAGTTATTTCATCTGTTATATGGAGATTTAGCCTGTGAGTCCCAGGTAGGACATTGACTATGTCCAACCTGATTAGCTTTTATCTACCTCAGTGCTTAAACAGGGCCTGGCATATAGTAAGCGTTTAACAAATATCATAAAAAATTAAAATAAGGGACACCCTGAGCAAAGGCTCCGAAGTAGAAGAGGGGTGGGAGCATCAAAAAGACCATCACGTTGTGTCGGGCCCGGAGAACAGCCGGGGCTAAAAGACCACAGGTGGAGCAAACCGGGTGGTGGTGGGGAAGCTTTGAAGACCACAGACGGTAGCCTTTGTTTGACCTGCAGGGTGATGGAAAGTCCCCAGTGGGATGGAAGTAATGGAGCAGTGTGGTGTGAGTAGCAGGTGGGGCAAGTGGTAGGCGAGGTAGAGGCCCTATTCATTTCACTGAAAACATTGCAGGTGCTGTATAAATGGCCCTCTTTAGGAATAAATGACAGGGGTGATCATGATAACAATGATAACCTTAATCGTTCTTCAGAGAGTGTTTGGAGAAGTGAAAGCAGAGGGTAGGCAGTGACTGTGGGGCCAACTCACTTGTTTTCAGAGTACAGGTCTCTTCGGAGGCTTTGCAGAGCTGCTGCTAGTCAGGTGGTGAGGTTTGTCCCAGGTGCGACCTTTTATCTGACAGAGAAGTGGGGACATGGAGACTGACGCTCCTCCCCTTCCACTGCTTTAGCCTCCTGGGAGTTTCTGCTCTAGATTGAAAGCACTTCCCCCTCTCTATTGCACTGACCTTTAAGGGTAGCGCTCCGTGCCCCGGGGCAGGTCTCTTTATATGGGAGTGAAGGAAAACCCCCTCAGGTTGGTAACTTGTGAGGGAAGTCTGGGGCGGGGCGGGGGTGGAGGAGGAAAGTGTGTGGACCCGTTGACAAGTTGGCATGTTGCCTTGCTTCCCTGTCTGTGGGGGTCACGGTTACCACAAAGGTATCCCTAGGAGGGCTAATAGTAATAATATAATAATAATATTATTTGTAAGTGCTTACTGTGTGCCAAGCTCTGGCGTATATACAGACTAATCAGTTTGGACACAGTCCCTGTCCCACGTGGGGCTCACGGTCTTAATCCCCATTTTATAGATGAGGCAACCGAGGCACAGAGAAGTAAAGTGACTAGCCCAAGGTCACACAGCAGACAAGTGACGGAGCCAAGACTAATTGCGAATAACCCAGGACCCTCTGACTCTAGGCCATGCCAAATCTCTGGCCGATCTGAGCCAATCTGGACCAATCCTTTTCTGAGGACTCTCTGAGGGGCTGGGGCAGTCCAGGCCAATGCAGACTCGGGTCATCTCTAGAGCAGGTTGGGTGCCCTCAAAATCCTCAGTCCCAGTTGGTTCACTCATGTTTTTCTCTATGAATCCCTTTTCTCTGTTTCCAATCCTAGACTTGGAGGTTCACACTTGAGAGACCTGGACAGTGAACAAAGGCCAGCGTAAGGCAGTTGTTTTAGCTGCCGGAAAAGATCTCCCAGCGTTCGTGATGCTTCTACATGGAATGGAAGAGCGGGAATTTAGCACACCAGAGAGAGACGAGAGCCAGTTTGAGATCTTAGCAAGGAACAGGTTTCGGTTCAATGGGGATAGGCCCATCCTCCTTGCCTCCAAGTCAGCTGTGAGGTCACGTGTCCTCCCAAGACCATTCTGTCTTGGGGATCAGAGTCTCCTAGGCCTGACTCAGCCTGGACCCTTGCCCCCGGAGATTGTCATTGGCCAGAAAACAGCTTCCGCGGTGGAGGGGGTCGTCTTCCGGGGACCGGGATTCATCCGATTCCTTTGACTCAGTGACAGATGCTATGGACTGAGATCCAGTGGGGAAACCGATAAGAGAAACAGGGTTAAAAATAAGGTGGGAGGGGCTTGGA
Source organism: Ornithorhynchus anatinus (assembly GCF_004115215.2). Taxonomy (NCBI): domain Eukaryota; kingdom Metazoa; phylum Chordata; class Mammalia; order Monotremata; family Ornithorhynchidae; genus Ornithorhynchus; species Ornithorhynchus anatinus. The sequence continues at coordinate 31,065,487 of NC_041743.1, forward strand.
AGAGCTAGAGTCCCTGGTCTGACCTTTACCCTCCAAATATCTGACTGGCAGCCCCAGACATGAAATAAAATCAGGCCATTCCGAGTATAAAGCGGAAACAAGTTATTAGATAACGCTGGTTTGGGAGTTTCCAATCCTGTTAAAATGTGATAACAAACCCAAAGGGGTTGAGAGGAGGAGGAGGATACTAAAGCCTCTTTAAAGTTGCTTCTCTTTTCCTCTTTTCTCACCCCCGCTGACAGTTGGTTTCAACTGAAATGCTTTTGTTCCAATCCTGTGGCAGGTCACTCTTCACATACCTCTCTCTCCCCAAGGCTAGAGGGACTTCCCAAATGAGGCTTTTCTATTCTTACCCAGATGCCTCACGACCCAAGATGGAAAGCCAAGATAAAGTATAAACAATGGAGAAAACAAAGCTAAAGTTCCCTGACTCTAACCTGGGCACTGACGACCCCTCGGGTGCGTGCCCGAGGGGGCTGCCCAGACTGTCATCATTCATTCTTTCATTCATTCATTCAATCATATTTATTGAGCACTGTACTAAGCACTTGGAAAATATAATTCAGCAATAAAGATAATGCCTGCCCACACAGAGCTTACAGTCTAGAAGGGCACACCAGCTTTTGGCTGCAGTTTGAGCTCTGTTGTTCAGACCAGACCCTGCACTGTTTCTGCCATTACTTGCTATCTACAGCTACTGGTATCACCAGAGCCGGTGCTACCTCTTCGTTGTTTAGATGGGCACTGCCCAAGGCTAGTGTGGCACAACTAGGCCTTTTCCCATCCTTCCCACCTCCACTCAGTCCAGGGCAGCTTGACTCTTGAGAGCAGCAATCTGAACCCAGAGGCAGTTGCAGCAGTGGGAAAGACCCACCCACACCCCATCTGCTGTCCCCAGGCCTCCCTACTGGCACAGGATCCTGTTTGTTTGCCAGTGGCCACTCTAGTCTTTTGATCCCAGCTGGGCATACAGGCCTAAGATAAGGACCTATCTGTCAGTCAACAGGATGTATTGAGCAATCATTTAGCCTGTGAGCCCCATGTGGGACAGAGACTGTGACCCACCTAATTATCTTCTATCTCCTTCTAGTGCTTACTACAGTGTTTGGCACCCAGTAAGCCACGGTTAACAAATGCCACGGTTATTATTATTATCATTCGCATGTACAGAACACAGATTCATAGATGATGGGGGTTCCAAAGGAAGAATAAGACCCAATCCCTGCCTTCTAGCTAGATTTTACTGTTTTTTTTAAAATGGCATTTGTTAAGCACTTACTATGTGTCAGGCACTGTACTACGTGCTGGGGTAGATACAGGCTAAGCAGGTTGGACACAGTCCATGTCCCACATGGGACTCACATCTTAGTCCCCATTTTACAGAGGCAGTAACTGAGGCACATAGATGTTAAGTGACTTGCCCAAGGTCACCCAACTGACGAGTGGTGGAGCAGAGATTAGAACCCAGATTCTTCTGGCTCCCAGCCCGGTTCTCTATCCTCGCTCTTGGCCCCAAAATTTACTCTAACAGGGTTTTTACCTGGGTTATGGTTGTTAGAGGGATTATCCTTCATCATCTTTGTGTCTATAATAATAATAATGATGGTATTTGTTAAGCGTTCACTATGTGCCAAGCACTGTTCTAGGAGTGTTCTGATTGGTTCCCAGGTGACGGTAACTCCATACACCAAGGTAAACCCTCCTTCCCATCTACTTTAGTCCTGTTTGGTTGAAGCTGTGGGATCCCAGCCAAGAAACTACAGGCAAAATGGTGTTCTAATAGGAGAGAGAGAAATACGACTAGAGGAATCAAATAAATAATTGGCTCTACAATTGAATAAACATCTACACAAGAGTACTAGGAATGGGATAAATACAATACATAAGTACTAAAATTGGATAGAGGGATTGTATGGTTTGGAGAGTTGGAGATTAAGAAGCGAAGGTTTGTTGGAGGAGGGGTTTTTTAGAAGGGTTTTTGAATATGGGCAGGGCTATATTCTGACAGATTTGGGGAAGGGAAATGAGCAGCATAGCCTAGTGGAAAGACCATAGATTTGAGAATCAAGAAATCTGGATTCGAGTTTTGGACCTTGGGGGTTTATTTCTCTATGCCTCAGTTTCCTCATTTGTAAAATGGGGATGAAATACCTGTTCTCCCACCCCCTTAGATTTTGAGGCCCATGGGAGACAAGGAGTATGTCTGACATGATTTTATTGTATCTACCCTAAGGCTTAGTACAGTGCTTGACACACAGTAAATGCTTCACAAATACCAGAATTATTATTATCATCATTAGCTTGCTTCCTCCACCCACCTTTGCCCTCTTTTCTCCTGGTCAAAGGGGGCTGAGGCATTCATCAACCTTCCCCATCCTTCTTTTGTTCCTACTAATCAGTCTTCTTCCACCACCACATCACCTTTGCATCAAACAGAAACTCCTTACCAATAGGCTTTAAAGCACTCAGTCAGCCTGCCCCATCCTACCTCACCTCATTAATCTCCTACTACAGCTCAGCCCACATACTCTGCTCTTCTAGAGCCAGCTTACTCACTGTGCCTCAATCTTGTCTATCTCGCCGCCGACCCCTTTTCCAAATCCTCCCCCTTGTCTGGAACTCCCTCCCTCTTCATATACGCCAGACCATCACTCTCTCCACCTTCAAAACATTATTAAGGTCATATCTCCTCCAATAGGCCTTCCCCGATTAAGCCCTCTTTTCCCCAGCTCACTTGCCTTTCTGCGTCGCCTATGCACTGCAATCTGTTACCTTTGGACATTTGATATGCACCCCACCCTCAACCCCACAGCCCCTATGTACGTATCTTTGAAATTAAATATTACAAATTACTTATTTATTCATTTTAATAATAATTATGGTATTTGTTAAGCGCTTACTATGTGCAGAGCACTGTTCTAAGCACTGGGGTAGATACAGGGTAATCAGATTGTCCCTCGTGGGGCTCACATTTTTTTAATCCCCATTTTTACAGATGAGGTAACTGAGGCACAGAGAGGTTAAGTGACTTGCCCAAGGTCACACAGCAGACAAGTGGCAGAGGCGGGATTAGAACCCACGACCTCTGACTCCCAAGCCCGGGCTCTTTCCACTAAGCCACGCTACTTCTCTATATTAATGTCTGTCTCCCCCTCTAGACTGTGAGCTCGTTATGGGCAGGGAACGTGACTGCTAATTTTGTTGTATTGTACTCTCCCAAGCACTTAGTACAGTGCTCTGCACATAGTAAGTACTTAATAAATATTATATTGATGGATTGAGCAAAGGCCCGAGCTGGAGAGAGGCATTCAAGTTCTCATCCTGGATGAAGGGCCCATCTCCAGCCTTTGCCATCTTTCCCAAGCCTTCGGGGGCCTACACTTCAGTGAGTTGGGTGACCCATATGGGAAATGAGAAAAGGGCCATTTCCATAAGCCGGTGGAGACCGGATATGTCTGCTGGGACAAATGCAATTAGTACCTGACCTCCCCCACTCCAGTGACATAGAGTCAATAGTACATCTTTTCTCATTGACCTGACCCTTCCCCACTCTCCCCTTTCTTACTCTTCTTTTGTCTTCCTTTCTCCTGGTCAAAGAGGGCTGAGGCATTCACCAACCTTCCCCCATCCTTCTTTTGTTCCTACCAAGCAGCCTTCTACCACCACCACATCACCTCCACATCAAACAGAAACTCTTTTCCGTTCTCTGCCCGTTTGGCCAGAGTCCTCTGGTCACCCTTCCCTCCTCAGCTTAGCACCTCCCCGAGGGTGGTTGGCACCGTATCTGGGCAGAGGCTCTTTCTCTGGCTTCTGAGTGCCACAGAAACAGCCTGGAGCTCTACAGGGAGGCACCTCTCGGGGCGGGGGTAGGGGGTGGGGTGGCTGATTTGGCCAGCCTCAAGTGGGGAGGGAGGAGACAGCTGCCACCCTAGGCCTGAATAGTAGGGAGGAACAGACAGCAGCAGGCTCTCCAAAGGCAGCCCACTGAGGGACAGGCTGTCCCAGTTAACGTGGGAAGCCGAGACTGAGGAACTGAGCCCCCACTCGCAACCTTTAGCAACTGCCAAAGCATTTGTTCGTCACTCCCGCAATAGGCTCCCGGCTTCCAGGTGCCCTGGATACACAACAAAGACCCAGAGGGTGAAGGGAAACCAAACCAGAATGGTGGTTGTTGAGGCAGAATAACCTTTTGGGGTCAGAACAAATTCTGTTCCAAATGGCAGATGTTTGAAATGATTAAGAGTTTCGTCTTCTTTACATTATTCGTGCTGCAGTTTCCCCTTTTTGTTGTTGCAAATAGGTTATGGGAGGGAATTCTCTCCTCTCTATGTCAGCGTTTGCACTTTTTTCTGCTTTCCCTATCAGCTTTCTCTCCCACTGGCTGTTGTTCTTGGTTCCTCTAGTCCTCCATCAGTATTTCTAGCTTCTTGGTGTTCCCTATTTTTAGCCACTCTGGGACCAGCCTTTTTATTTTGCCGGTTTTGTTCTGAGTTCTGCCTTCAGAGTGGGCATACTCAGTTAACATTTTTGTTTTCCTTGCCACTGTCCCCAGTCTGTTGCCTGCAGGGTTTTGACTGTAGCCACTCCAGATTGTAAACTCACTGTAGGCAGGGAAACTTGACGTGTCAGCTGTGTGACTTTGGGCAAGTCCCTTAACTTCTCGGTGCCTCAGTTACCTCATCTGCAAAATGGGGATTAAAACTGTGAGCCCCATGTGAGACAATCTGATAAACTTGAATCTATCCCAGCACTTAGAACAGTGCTTGGCACATAACAAGTGCTTAACAAGTACCATCATTATTATCAACTCTGTTGTATTCACCCAAGCACTTAGTAGAGAAGCAGCGTGGCTCAGTGGAAAGAGCACAGGCTTGGGAGTCAGAGGTCATGTGTTCGAATCCCGCCTCTGCCACTTGTCAGCTGTGTGACTGTGGGCAAGTCACTTAACTTCTCTGTGCCTCATTTACCTCATCTGTAAAATGGGCATTTAGATTGTGAGCCTCACATGAGACAACTTGATGACCCTGTATCTACCCCAGCGCTTAGAACAGTGCTCTGCACATAGTAAGTGCTTAACAAATACCAACATTGTTGTTACGGGACTCCCTGAACACAGTAAGTGCTCAGTAAATACCATTGATTGATTGATTGATTTGACAAAACATGCTGAATTACTTATAAAATCGCTTTTCATTCGGTATTTGGCATTAGGGCAATGAACACATTTTGTAATTAATCCAATCAGAAACATTTCTAAAGCCCCCCAAATCACTGATATTGATTGAGCAATTATTGAGCATAAAGCACTGTACTAAGCACTTATAATGCACAGTCAAAAACACTTGTTTCCTGCCCTCAAGGAGTTTACAATCTAATGGAGGAGTTTACAATCTAATCCACTCAAATGCCCACCCCCACCTACCCATTCAAATACTTTTCTAATCTGGATGCCACTGGGTTAGGCAGTGGCAACCCAAAATGGTGATTTTGCCAATCTAAGTTGGAGAAGCCAGAGGAAATGTGCATGTCATGTCCTGGGCTCCCAGAAAGAACTGCAGTGTCAACGGACTCTCCAGTTTGTGACAACAAAATTGCTTCTCTAGAGACTGGACTGTTGTCAGAGACCCTATCTGACCAGAGGGTGAGGAGGGTGGGCAAACAGCAGTCATTCAGTCAGTCATTTTTACTGAGTGCTTACAGTAGTACAGGTGTCCAGAGAGGTTATAAACACCCAGGAACGGAGATGGCATTGAGGTCCTAAAAATGGGCTTAATGCCTCCACTGTGGACACTCCGCCATCTGGCACATGGCAGGATCTGATGGAGCCCTGCTCTGGCCCCATTTGGCCCGGGAGCCCCGTCCCCACGTTGAACAGAAATGCCCCAGAGACAGGAATGGGCAGAACTGCCCAAGGCGGGAGGGGGTACATGTGTTCTGTTCACCCCAGGCCAGCCCTGAGGCCTCCTTGACATCTCTGGATCTCCCAGACAAGAATGCAACTCCTCCAGCCTCTCCTACCTGAGGGTGGGGAGGAACTGAGTCACTCTGTTCCCACTCACTTCCCTTTGCTTTAATCGGCTGCGGGGAGATGTACAATTCAGTCACCATTATCAGGCACATTCCAAAGGCGCCACTCATGTGGAATTCAGTCCGGGGCAGATAAGGGGTCTTGGAGACCCAGCCAGACCTGACTGATTCCCCAGGATCTAAGAGAGGGTCTCTGAGGAACTGGCCCCAGTCCATTTCCTCAGCTAAAACCCCAGAGATTCCTCCGGAAACCCTCAGCTGCTTCTCGGCCTCAAAATCATCATTCTGGAAGAGGAGGGCTTCTTAGAGAATAGCTCAAGTTGCTCCCCAGTTAGATGGAGGAAAAATGTGCTGGGGCAACTCTAGTTCATCCTGCCACACCTGGACCAGCACGCTGACAGTTACAGCCTTGCTGAGTCAGAGTCACGCCATTTAATTTCCTACCTCCAAGACCCACCTGCTAAAATACGATTTTAAACTGAAAGCCTTTTGATCTGGCATTGGCACCCAAAAAGGTGGGTTTCTGTTGACAGTCCTGCCCTGATAAGTCCCGGTAAGACAGCCAGAAAGCTGAGGCTCAGCACCCAAAGGCAAGGTGACAATCCTTACAGCAGCTCAAACAATGTCAGCTGTACCCAGAGCCTGATACACAGAGGCTCCTGGGGGCCAGGGCTTGGCTTAGGAAATGATCCCAACCCTGACCAACCCTGGGTTAAATCTGCCCTATGAATTGGGCCTTGGGTCAAAGGCCAGTGTCAACTCTAGCCTCCACATGGGGCAAAGGACTGTACCAGAGAATTCTGTGCACCCAGACCTAGAAGCAGCATGGCCTAGTGGCTAGAACCCAGGCCTGGGAGTCAGAAGGGCCTGGATTCTAATCCTGCCTCTGCCACTTGTCAGCTGTGTGACCTTGGGCACCTCACTTAACTTCTCTGTGCCTCAGTTACCACATTTGTAAAATGTGGATTAAGACTGTGAGCCCCATGTGGGACAGGGACTTTGTTCAAACCGATTTGCTTGTATCAACCCCAGTGTTTAGTACAGCATCTGGCACATATTAAACGCTTAACAAATAACAAAATTAGTGTTATGAAAGCTTTTCTCCCTTCAACATATTCACCGTTGTTTAGGAACTTTGGGTTCTGACTCTGTGTACCCATAAATGCAAGTATTCATCCAACACTGGAGAATCGTGATGTTGGTTATGGTGTCCTCATAGGAATCAGCAGGGCACTCCACTTGCCAGAGGTGAAGAAAACCTACAGCCAGGTGATAATCAATTGAATCTCCTTGGGCCTTCCCCTTAGGGTTTCACACCACTGCACAGGCAACTATCACTTGTCCCATTTTACAAATGGAGAAAGTGAGGAGAGGCCACAAAGTTCAATAAAATGGCTCATCACAAAGTTCTCCCTCCCACTTAGACCATGCATCTCATGTAAGGCAGGGATCAGATCCAACCTAATTATCTTTTATCTACCCCAGCACCTAGCACTGTGTTTGGCACATAGGAAGGGCTTAAAAAATACCATAATTATTTATTATTAATAATAATGATAATAATGAAAAATACATGACCAGAGTAAAATATTTGGCCCCCAGGGGTTTACCCAAGTGTGTTGTCTGAAAGATCATCACTGTAGATGACATTTACTCAGCACCTAATGGTATAGAGCACTGTACCATCTTTTTGCTGCCTGAGTCTTCTCGCTCAGCGTACAAACTAGATCCAGGCAGAAAGAGGGCAGTAAATTCTCATTTTAATGTTTCCTTCCACAAGCCTTACCCACAAACAGAGAGCTTCTGGGGGAATCAAGTTTTTTTTAAATTTTTTTAATGGTATTTGTTAAGCACTTACTATGTGTCAGAAACTGTATTAAGCGCTCGGGTAGATACAAGATAATCGGGTTGGACACAGTCTTTGCCCCACACAGGGCTTAATCCCCATTTTACAGATTACATAACTGAGGGATAGAGAAGTTAAGTGACTTGCCCAAGTTCACACAGCAGATTAGAAAACCCAGGTCTGTTGACACCCAGGCCCATGCTCTTTCCACTAGGACATGCTGCTGCTTCTCTCATTCCTGGCTGATGCAGTGCAGAGTGTGGGTTTTTACCATTTTCCATCCTGTTCCTACTCCTAGGGCACCAGGGCACTAGGTGATGAGGAGGATTTAGGTCCCATAGGTATGGCACCAGTTGTGTATAGGGACAGATTGGGTGAGGAGTGGATAAGATAGCACTGACCAAGGCTGATGGGGACTGGGGATGAAAAGTGCCTCAGGGAGATGAGATCTGGGGGATGTTTGTTTTCCTCACTGAAGCACTAGCTGACAAAAGATGTTTTTACAGTCAAGCAACTGCTGATATCAGGCCTGCTGAGGCTGTGTTGCCTCCTGAAATGCCTGCTGTTATCTTCTTATATCCTGCTCGAATTCTCCCCAAGCACTTAGTACAGTGTTCTCCACATGGTAAGTGCTCAATAAATATGATTTATTGATTGATCGATCCTGTTATCTTCCAGCCCTGGTCTGTCTAGTTGTGCAAACAATGGTGACATATTTTTTGTTGCTGTTGTTGGTGTTCTTCGTGGAGGGATTTTGGCTCTTCACAATAAATTGGTAAAGCCCTTTACAGTCCATACTAAACAACTCAGAGTAAGTGCTCAACAATGGCTTATCAAATTGGTGAGGGCACTGTGGTGTCTGCTCTGGTTGAGATCTCAGAAATATTCTGCACCTGTTCCCTCTACCATCTATTGTGCAGTGAGTGCTGCTGGGCACAAGAGAACCAGATGAGAGGGTGAGGATGGCTTAGTGCAAACCACCACTACTGCAAAAAACAATTCCAGCACATGTCCTGCTGACAATACCTTTACTCGCTTAACCACCAGCATCTGAGCAACACTTATTTTAATGGGAAAGGGCAAAAAGGTGCCCACCTGCACTTCTACGGACAAAGTGTACAATTGAGTCTCTCTCAAACACATGCACACACATTCACAAACACACATTCATTCATTCATTCATTCAATTATTTATTGAGCACTTACTGTATGCAAAGCACTGTACTAAGCTCTTGGGATAGTGCAATAGAACAATAAACAGACACATTCCCTGCCCACAGTGAGCTTAAACACACATTCATGCACTTTCATTCTTGGCGGCATCTCAATCCAAAGGACAATTATCATTACTAGGTACTTGGAAACAGTATAGAAGTAAAGGAAAGAAATGATCCTTGACTTTATAGTGTTTACAATCTAACAGGGACACAGTAAGCACCAGAAGCAGCATGGCTTACTGGATAGAGCAGGGACCTGGGTTCTAATCCTGGATCCACCACTTGTCTGCTGTGTGACCTGAACCTCTGTGCCTCAGTTACCTCATCTGTTAAATGTGAATTGACATATCTATAAGCCCCATGTGGGACATAGACTATGTCCAACCTGCTTAGCTTGTATCTACCCCCATGCTTAGTACAGATACTGGCAAAAAGTAAACAGTTAAATATTAAAAAAGGACAGAGGGACCAAGAGGCCTGGTTCTCCATCTTTTCCTTGGGACTGAGGCATAACATCCCTTTCCCAGAAGATCTTTATGAATAGAATGAAGCTCTGAAACCTGTGTTTCAGCCCCAAACTACATTTCCCCTCCCACCCCCCACCCACCCTCCTGCCATGCTGGCTTTGTAGGACTGAATAGTTTACAAACATAGAAGACACACTCCACAAAGGTCAAGAGGTTTTCAACACAAAAGCCGTTCAGTCCAAGCAGACACCAAAGACACTGAGTGTTTGTCCATAAAGAACTGTAGGACGACCAATTTACTTGACACTTACTGTGTTTTCAGAGGCACGGAATTCAGAGTGTAGGGGGTCAAATTGTTAGCAATTAACATGGAGTTAAAAGTCGAGCCAGAGTGTAGGTATTTAAGCATGCCCTCTATTTCTACAGGGTGTATTTTCCTCCCCTCAACAGTCTTTTAAATCTCTAAAGTACCATGAGAGGTTTTCTGCAAAGGAAGCGTAAACCATTTGTTAGCACAAAGCATTTCTTGTTCTGGGTTGTATTTTACCATTTTTTTTTTCCAAAGAAAATTGCTGGTGACACTTTCTTCCCCTAATTCCAAAGGGAGCCTTTCAGAACAGATGTGTTTTCACACTGTGGCTTACTCCACAGTAGCACCTAATTATTTCTCAGTATTGTTGTCATAAATCTAGGGAATATTAGAATAATGGAACCATATGGCATCATTGTGAGGGGGGAAGGAAAAAGCCAAAGACACTGAATGATAATAAAGAGAGAGGGAGAGAGAGGATTTTCATTAGAAAAGATGATAGATGAGAGGAGGGAAATAATTGTTACGGATGAGAGAATCAGGCACTGCAATGATGAAAGGAAGATAAAGATGCTTTTTGAGCACAGGGGAAGGAGGCAGAATCATAATTGCGGGGTATGTGTGTGTGAAAGAGCCATGGACCCAAAGCCAGAAAAGTTGGGAGGGGATACTGTGGAAAGGAATATTTCCCATCTCATTTCACTTCATGACTCCATTTTCCATTCACCTGTGTGGGAGTTTCTAAGCTGAATTCACCCAGTCAGAATTATAAAGGCACCACTAGCTGACTGTGGCTGCCCTTGACCTTTGAGAAGGCTCCATCCTTCTCTTTGACTCTTTCCATCTCAGTCAGCAAACTAACTGATACTATTTCTGTGAGTCACGAACTTGTCAGCCCCTGACAGGGGTAGCTGGGACTGGGAAGGAAAGCACTTTCTTTTTTTAAAAAGTCTTTTATTGAGCCTGCAGTTTGAAAGGTATCTTTAAAGATATAATGATAATAATGATCATGATAATAATACACCCCATTCCTTTCTTTCTGTCTGGGCTCTCAGTAAGAGCATCTGTCCTGTGTCTCCCTCCCTGGAGAGAACATCCTAAGGCACGTGAATGTGGAGATATTGATAGCTTGACCCAGGGATTCATTTTAAATAGCCAGCTTAAAATCACATAGATGTGGGCAGGGTTGGTAGAAAGGAGAGGAAGTCTGGGTCCACCTGAATGTGGAGATATTATAGCTTGAGCCAGGGATTTATTTTCAATATCCAGGTTTAAAATCACAGAGGTGTGGGCAGGGTTGGTTGGAAAGAGAGAAAGTCTGGGTCCAAAATCTGACAGGTGGGTGGGGGAACCCTCCTACACAGAGGATTTCGAGTCAGACAGTTCAGGCTACCTAGCAGCAAAACAGCTCTCATTTTCTAAGCTGGGATCCACCGCAGACTGGGGCTTAGCTAAGAGCTAGCTGAGCCCAACCCCTCTGCAAGGATGAAAAGCACTGCCCAGGTTTCTACATTCTCAACCCTCTACCTTCCTCCTCTCCAGTTTTCCTCTCCTTAAGCCTAGCTTTCCAAACCTTCAAATCTGATCTTGATTGTCACTGGCTACCTCCTTCTTAATCAATCAGTCAATCAGTGTTATTTATTGAGCATTTACTGTACAAAGAGCATTCAAGGAGCACTGTACTGAGTGCTTGGGAAAGTACAGTACAATAGAGTTGGTAGACATGATCCCTACCCACAAGGGAGCTTACTGTCTAGAGGGGGAGAAAGGCATAAAACTAAGTAAGTTACAGTTAGAAGAAATAGATATTATCAAAGAGCTTACAGTCTAGAATTTACATCTAGTCTCTTAGATGAAATGCATAAAATTTTAATACATTTGTAGACGCCTTCAGACGTTTCACTCAGATTCACATAGCCACTGAGATACTCAGTATGGAGAGAAGCAGCAGTAGAGTAATAAATGTAAGGGAAACCAGGAAACTAGAGTGGGGGTAACCATCGCTGCTGCTGGACCCCACTCCTCATTGCCACGACTCCTTCACTGGTTCCTCCTGGGAAGTCTAGGCAATGGTGGCTTCCTTGTCCTGCTTCTGTTGTTCCCCTCAGTGCTAAAGACACGATTCCCCGCAGATATGTGAATCTGAGGGAGTGAGGGTGTGGGTCTGAGCAAATGAGAGGCTGTGTGTGTCTCAATGAGTCTGTATGTGCGTATGTGTGAGTGACTTGGTGAGTGGGTGTGCGTCTGAGTGGATCTGTCTGTGCGTATGTGTGAGTGACTGAAGGTGGTGGGGGGTGTGTGTGTGGGTGTTTGTGTGTGTGTATGGGAGAGTGTATGAGGATCAAGGTCTGTCTGCTGCCTTGGTAGGTCGTCGATATCTCTGTCTTTCTCTCCCTTGTGTCTATGCCACCTTCTCTCACCAGTTCCCTCTATAACCCTGCCTGCTCCGCTAAGATATTCCTCTTTCCTCCCCTCTAACCTAGTATGCGAGGATATGTATATTCATATATGTGTGACCGTGTGGATGTGTTTGGGCCTAGGGGTTTATAGAAGGCACTCCGGATGGTGAAATTCATCTCAAGGCGTGGGTGGCGTGAGTGTTGCTGAAAATACTAATACACGGCAGGCAGTCTTTTCCAAACTCTGCATTCATAAAGATCATCCTTTGTTATGCTACTGCGTTTGCTATTTGCAGCTCTTGGCACTGTTTAAGACTCTGTCTCTTGACAGCATGATACTCCGAAAGCTTCTGCTCTAAAAGAGTCATCTCGTTCCTCATTTCCGTCCTCCAGGCGGATCTGTTCTGCTTTGCTGTCTCCCAACTGTCCAGTGCTGCGTGGCATGTGAAACTGAGCTTCGCTGAATCCCAAAAATGTATATTCTGCCCTGAAACTTGCAAAGAAATAGTGGGCCTGGAGTAATGTGCAGGTTGAAGAACAGCTATGCCAAATGGCTTTGTCTTTTGGAATAAGTGAGTTTATTAACATCCCCAGATGAATGCATCTTAGCTATTTGTTCGCTCCAGCCATGCTTAATAGAACAGAAACCCTGGGTTTAGATACTGAACCTGTCAAGTTACAGTCAGCCCCCTTTGACTAAGGTTTGAAGCTGAACAGTCTCAGGAATCAGACAGAGTGGATGGGCATTTCTAATGGTTGATAGCACCTGGAGGAGCCTTTACAAGGAGTATTATGCAAATTCCAGAGTTTGAGAAAATGATTATCTGAGTTGAAGTATTTCATTGAACAGCAAGACCTTTGGCTAACCTCTTGCCTCAGAGTTAGTCTTCCTCCCCCAAAGGGCAGTTACAACACAATAACCTTTAAAGGCACAAGTAAAGAAGCAGTGGCTAACCAGTTGTCTGACTAGGAGCACATTTACACGAACAATTAATGGTCAGACATCATCAGTTACACCTCACCAAAAATGTCAATGGTCAGTAAAATCAATTTCCAAAAGAAGTTTTAGTGGGATGGAAGGGGAATTTGACCAATGCTTAGGACTGGGGTCAGAAGGAGGGCTAGGTCGGATTTGGAATAAAGGTTCACAGTAAGGCTAAGAGATTTGTTTGGTCCTTTCTTGGCCAGGTTTTATGATTTCATTTGCAATGACCAGATGCAGTGCTTAACCATTAGTGGTTTGACTGCTTACCTGTTAAGCTAGATCCATCCAGAGAGCTACCAGGAAGCAGACTGTCACTAAAACCTCCCTTCTCCTTCCTTGCTCTTGAACTGATTTGGTAAAACCGGCTGGATTCTGAGTAGCTGCAGGCACTGGAGAGCCGTGCGAGGATCATGATGAGCTTATCGGGCTGGGAAATTCTCCGAGCAGGGATCCAACCTTAGTGCTGTAGTTGGGTGGCAGGCTGGGGACAAGGCTGTGGGAGTGACTGAGGGTGTGACTGGAGCCATGACTAGGGGCAAGGCGGGAGACGTGATCAGCTGGGTGGGTGACTGGAGGCAAGGCAGGAGATGTGACTGGGTGGGGGGAGACTGGGGGCAAGGCTGGAGACATGTTGCCTAGAGGAGATTTGAGGACAATATAAACATGACATGGAGCACACAAATTTCAGATTAGCACCTGTACACAGAAACTGAGTAGGCTAGGATTGTTTGGGATGAGAAGGGCTTGGGCCAGAGAGGTTTACTTGGGAGAGTCAGAGTTTGGATCAAACAGTGATGGGAGGTGAGGCAGGAGGGAAAGAGTTAGTGAAGGCCGGGGGAAGGGAAGTGAAGAGAGATAAACTGCTGTGGGCAATGGGGTTGGAAGAAAGATTGATATCGTAGAAAGAGAGTACTGCGGGAGAAAAAACAGTGCATCCAGGGCATTAGGGTGACCAGTGACAGCACTTGCGAATACTGGACACCCAGGTGGGCGTGTCCAGCAGTGTGACCTAGAGCACGATAGAGCACGAGCCTGAATGTCAGAATGTCAGAACCCTGGCTCTACCACTTGTCTGCTGTGTGACTTTAAGCAAGTCTCTGTGCCTCAGCTACGTTATCTGTAAAATGAGGATAAAGACTGTGAGCCCCATGTGGCACATGGACTGTGTCCAACCTGAATACCTGTTATCTACTTCAGAGCCTGGCACTTAACAAATACCATTCAACAAAAAAGGCATACCAGACATTTTGGATCAGTCCTCCCAAACCTAGAGGACTTCTCCAGGGTTATCCTTGGACCCCAACTCTGCTCCATTGCGCTCCCTTCCCTGGTGCCTCTGAACGCAGGTGCTCCTTCCAGTGCACAGAACTCATGGTAACAATTGTGGAGGAGGGAGGCTAGATAGTCAACAAAAAAATACCAAACATAAAGCCCTTGTTGGGTTGCGATTGTCTCTATCTGTTGCCAAATTGTACTCTCCAAGCGCTTAGTACAGTGCTCTGCACACAGTAAGCACTCAATAAATATGATTGAATGAATGAATGAAGACATCCAGTCCTATATCTGAACCTGGCAAGGGGCTATTCAACAGAAAACAGAACTGTTCAGTACTAAACTGGACATATGGTCACCCTACAGGGCGGGCAAGCAGGTTTGCAGGAGTGGTATGAAGGATGCTTTTAGGAATATTCTAGGTAAGGGTGGTTAGTTAGAGGAAGTGGAAAACACAGTGCTGGGCAACAGGACACCTGAACCTAATCTTTCTGGGCCCGGCTCCAGCAAGCAAATGGACCAGAGGTACAAAACGGATCCCATCCTCATAGGTCTGGACTAGATTCGAATGGCTCCCCACCAAAGCATCTAGAGGAAGAAGTTGGTTCCTATGTATTTAGAGGAAATTTGGATTTGACTGGGTTTCTTCTTGCCAAATTTTTCTCAGCACTCCTCTTACATGATCATATTGCAGCAGGGAGCATTTGGGCACAGCACAGTGGTGGGCAAATTTTCTCCCTTAAACTGTTTCCCTGATGGTATTTGTAGGGCCTTTATAAATCCTTCAGGAAACCCTGTGATGTTCACCCCTCATCCAAAAACAACACGCTTATGCAATAGGTGGGACAGTTTTTTTTGTTTTCTTTTATAAAGTGTGTCCCACACTTGGGAGAGTTTTTAAGGACTGGCAACAGTTCTGCTTTCTGCTTTTTTGAAATTGTATTTGTTAAGTGCTTATTATGTACCAGCTGCTACAGGAGATATAAGATAATCAGGTTGGGCACAGTTCACATCCCACATGGTGCTCACAGTCTTAATCCCCATTTTACAGATCAGGTAACTGAGGCACAGAGAAGTTGTGACTTTGCCCAAGGTCACACAGCAGACAAGTGGCAGATCCAGAATTAGAACCCAGATCCTCTGCCTCTGCCCATGCTCTATCCATTAGGACATGCTGCTTTTTCTACCATTCTTTCCAGCTCATTACCATCTGCAGTCTACCAAAGAGGGATCTGCCAAAGGACCTCAATCGCCCACCCACACAGGTCATCAGATTCAAGGCAAACAGTAGCACTTTAAGTCTTTCTTATCTCTACTTCAAGCCTTTACAAAACTCAGCATCTGCACCGAGTTCTTTTCCATTTGCAACAGGAAGTACTTAAGGGGACCCTCAAGGTAAAATGCCTATTGAAAAAATATCTTCTTGTTCACATTAATGACACCACAGGAAAATTAAGCAGGAAAAAATGATATTTCAGTTGCCTCTTTTTTCAAGTTTGTATCAAATTTTCAATTGATATTTAACAAACATCTACGAAGAATGTTCTTAAATTGCAAGCAGGAGAGATTTGGATTAGAAGCTAAGAAGGACTTCCTGGAGATAAAAGGCACTAGGGTTTGTTAAGAGACAAAGAGGCAAGAGGGAAAGCAGTGTCAGGCACTGCAACTAACAAACACAACAACACAACAAAGGATGTTTGCAATGTGACTAGGACTGCAAGCCCCGCATTGTCCTTTTCAGCCACATATAAATGTAAAATTGGACTTCATCATCAGTGATGTCTTACGTACAAAAGACACGTGGGTGTGTGGGTGTGTGTACTGTGGGAGGGAGGATGGAGAGTAGAACTTTCTGAAGATAAAAGGCACTAGAATTGCTTCCAACAGGAGTAATAGCCTCATCGTCATCCTTGTCATCATCATCATCATCACCACCATCCTCATCATTATTATTATCATTATCATCAGTATTTATTGAGATTCTACTGTTGGCTGAACCTTTTTCTGAGTGGGAACATCCACTAGAAGCAGAAGTCAAGTTCTGCCACATGTCCACCATGTGACCTTGGACAAGTCACTTAACTTCTCTGTGTCTCAGTTACTTCATCTCTAAAGTGAGAATTAGACTAAGAGCCTCATGTGGGACAGGACTGTGTCCAACCTGATTATTTTATATCTATCCCAACTCTTAATACAGTGCCTGACACAGTAAGTGCTAATTAACACCATCACATTTAAAAAAGACACAGTTTCTGCTCTCAAGTCACTTACAATCTTTCATCTAGAAAGGGAGACAGTTAATGATCTGCCTAGGATGCCTTAGATGCAGTCCTGCCTGGATGTAAAGGGACACCTTTAAAGACCCATTTCCATGCTTTAGTAGAACTGTTTACATTTTTTAAAGCAGGGACCTCATACCCACTTTGTAAACAAATAAACTGAGGCCTATGGAAGCTGAGTGACTGGCTCAGTTCACTGAACCAGAATCGGGTTCAGAAATGTAAAAGCCTGGGTCCCAGTGAGCCACACTGCCCCTCTTTATGTATTTCACATTGATTTGGAAATCGAGGGAAGACTGGCCCAGTTCTCTCTCAAATCCCCAAGGCCTTCTTGCCCCTGTGAACCACAGCTGCCTCGCTGTGGCCCTCACGTACATCCTTGTTAGTTGCCCCTCAGCACACCAAGTAGATCACTTCCCAGTAACTGTTCTGCAACTACTAGGCCTCAGGGGGCCTTTGTGATGGTTCATGAAGCCCTGATTTCAAGCCTCCTCTGTCTAACTGCTTCTCTCCCCTGTTCTTACTGCCGCTGCCCTGGGGTCACTTGATTGAGTGCCCATTCTCCAAGGGTCAGGGATCAAGTCAGGTTGAGGAGAGGTGACAAGAAACTATCAAGGAGTATTCTCTGATGCCTCAAGGAAGGCCTAAAAGAAAACCCATCAGTGGCTATGCCCCCCCAAATTCCTCAGTTGCTGAACATGAAGAGGGAATAGGGTAGCTAGCTAACTAGGAAATGAGCAGAAATATCCTGCAAATGGAATTAAGCCAGGGAAGGAGGGACGGAGACAGAAAGAGAGAGAGAGAGTACACATACACAGTCTAGAGGCCCTAGGTTTGAGACTGGAACCTTCGTTTCCACTCAAGGCCACCTAAACAACCTGTAAATGGAGGTCTGGATCCCAGTTCCCTACTTTATTATAGTGGGGTAAGGGGATATTTGGTCAGGGGCTTGGACAGGCTGGAGGAGTCTTGGATGAATATACAAGAATGCTTCAGTAAATGTTTCTGAATGTCCTCTGGCTCCATTTGCATCTGTAGCTCTGCTGTGATGACCCTCAGCTCTTTGCATGGCTAATGGACTAGGAATTCAGACTCTTGAAAAGCCAACCCACCTGGCTGCCTTCCCTTTTGCCCTTACCTTGTCCACTACCTGCCTGGAACCACTTAAACTGGACCAGCAAAGCTCCCAAGAGAGGATGCTGGGGCCAGGCACTAAGCAGTGGGACATCTGGCCACTTCAACTTGGTTCATTTCACTTGGAAAGTGTTTATTTAAAGAAAATAGCAGTGTTTCCTCAGCGGCATCGGCTCCAGCCTCGGGGGTAGAATTATCAGTGAGAACCAGGCCATTAATCAATCCTACGACTCCACCAGGAGGGTACAGTGACTCAAACTGGCTTTTCACCTTCTGGAATAATTCACAGGGTTCACTTCAACTCAAACAAGGGTAAAAAAAACCTCTTTCCATTCTCATAGCCGTAAAAGGTCACATGGGAAATAGTTCACGGGTAATGGAGAGGAGAACGAGGAGAGAAGAATTCCAAAGGCATTGAAGGTCAGAATTTTGAACTTGACCAGAGGACCTGAATGGAGGGAGGAGGCCACCCACAGAGAGAGGAGGAAACTGAGTAGTACTAATGGTATTCATAAATTACCTACTTTGTGCGGAGCACTGAACTAAATGCTGGGAAATACTATACAGATGAAAATTAGATATGATACCCGGCCTTCTAGGAAGGGCCCAATCTTGAAATAAAGATAGAGACAGGAGACGGGTGACAGATATCTAAGGGAGGTTGAAACAATGAAAACATAAGAACAATTTAAAAGACAAGAAAGACAGTAATAAATAGCTCACTGAGGGCAGCGAATCTGTCTACCCACTCTGTTGTATTGTACACTCCCAAGCGCTTAGCAAAGTGCCCTGCACAGAGTAAGCGCTCAGTAAATACCTCTGATGATGAAGAAGCGGGATTAGGTGTTGTGGCTAAAAGAGTAGAGTTTGAGGCTCCTGGTGAACAGTCACAGCAGCTGCCACAGACCTACCCAACCTTCTGAAAGTTGAACATGCTGTTGCCACCTCCTCCTAATGGCTGAAGAAGCGAAAGCCACTGGGAGCTCTCCTCTTAGGGTGGAGGGTTCTTCTGGTTGAACAAGATGGTGGAGGTGTGAGAAGCAGCAAGTGGGAAGTGTTTCCCATAACTTGGAAACAACCCAAAATGACTTCAAGGTTCAAGGACTTCGAGATAATCGAAGTCCCTCAGAACCCTATTGCAGAGCAAAGCACCCCTCAATATACAAGGGCCCTGCCCTTAGCCATGTCTTATTTTTATTTCTTTCTGCCTTGTCTTAATTGCTTAATAATAATAATCACAATAATAATAATTATGGAATTTGATAAGTACTTACTATGTGCCAGGCACTGTACTAAGTGCTGGGGTGGACACAAGCAAATCGGGTTGGACACAGTACCAGTCTCCCACGGGGCTCAATCTCAATCTCATTTTACAGATGATGTAACTGTGGCATAGAAAGTGACTTGCCTAAGGTCACAGAGCAGACAAGTAACAATGCTGAGATTATAACTCAGGACCTTCGCACTGCCAGGCCTGTGCTCTATCACTACATCATGCTGCTTCCCTAATCCCCCCGAGGGCATGGATGGTAGATTTTCCAATAACTGGCCCAGTTTCATGGACCCTAAAACTGCTCAATAATGACTGACTAAATGAAAGAACATAAAGCGATATCTCTGGGAATGGTTAGGGGCACCCTCTATGTCCACCTGGTCTTATATCGGCCATCTCCCCAGTCATAGGTTTCATCAGCCTTCGGAATCAGAACCGGAGGGGCTGTACAACTCCCCCGACCCTGGGTGCTCTTGTGCCCCCCTTCACAGAAAGTTATTAATATTTTAGTGTCTGCCTCCCCTCTAGACTGTAAGCTCCTTGTGGGCAGGGAAGGTGTCTCCCAACTCTGTTATACTATACTGTCCCAAGCACTTAGTACAGTGCTCTGCACATAGTACACAATAAGTGAGTGCTCAATAAATACATTGACTGATTGATTAACCAGGAAAGCTCCTCATAAGAACCTCTGGGGAGTGGAGTGAACTCCAGGGGGACCTTGTGGGGCCATGAGGAGATGTGATGGCCCTTGGGTAGAGAAGGTTTTTTGTTGTGTTTTTTTTTTGTTTTTTTTGCTGCTGCTGCTGCTGCTGCTGCTGCTGCTTCAAGCGTTAAACCACAACCTGAAGCACCACAGAGAGGAAGTGTGAGCAACTGGGGGCTGAGCTCACAGAACACTGTGGGGGTGGGAGGAGGGAGGTATAGATGGAGCGGAAGCAGGTGGGAAGCTGCTGAGTTCAAAGGGGTGACCTTCACCACTTGCCAGGGTGAGAATGGGAGGGAGAGAGGGCAGAGGAAGTAGGAGGAAAGCAAGTGGTGTCTTCTGAAAAGATTCCCCACTTCTTGTCTTCTCTGCCAGTCAGCCATTCCGGGGTCTCACCCTGAACTGAACTTGAACCACTATATATATCTGTCTCGTGTTCAGAGATGACGCTACTGATGATGAGATCCTATCTACGCCTGCATGTGTGGCTGGAAAGACTGATGTGTAACTGGTACTCCCTTCCACATTGTTTGCATTTAAAAGATAAATCCTGGTGGTGCTGATGTGTTTGGGCCCCCGCAGGGTCTGTCTCTGTCTGTGCCTGTTCGTTGGTGCATCAATTTTCATGTTCCAAGAGGGCAGATCTTTTCCCGAATGCTGATTCCGGGCTGATCCGTTGACTGCAGTGTCTTCCCAGCTGTCCAGTGCTATGTGGTATTGTTTGAAGCTGGGCTTCACTATGTTTTTATATCATTTATTCTGCCCTCCTGACCTTGTTGTCATCTCGTTCACCCTACATTAGTTTGGGCAACCTGCTGTTATCCATTTTCCTCATATGTTCCTCCCAAGGGAGTCATTTTTCTATGAGCAGTGCCTTAATGCTTGTGAGTTCTAGAACCCTATTGTGGATAATCTTGCCCTGCCTTTTGATGTTGAATATAATAATGATAGTAATAAATATAACAATATTTGTTAAGTGCTTACTATGTGCCAAGCATTGTTCTAAGCACTAGGGTAGATTAAGTCAGACATAATCCCTGTTCCACATGGGTCTCAGAGTCTAAGTAGGGAGGAAAATGGGTATTTTTTATGGTATTCTTTTCTTTAATGGCATTTATTAAGTCTTTTTAAAATTTATGGTATTTGTTAGGTGCTTATTATGTATCAAGTACTGCTCTGAGCACTGTTGATACAAGTGAATTAGGTTGGACGTAGTCCCTGTCTCGCACGGGTCTCACAGTCTAAATAGGAGGGAGAACAGGAGAACTGAGGCACAGAGAAGTTAAGTGACTTGCCTGAGGTCACACAGCAAGCATTTGGCAGAGCTGGGATAAGAACTCAGGTCTTCTGACTCCCAGGCCTGTGCTCTTTCCATTAGGCCATGTTGCTTCTTACTATGTGATAGGCACTGTAGTAACCACTGGGATAGATACAAGCTAAGTAGGTTGGACACAGTTTTAATCCCCGTTTTTACAGATAAAGTAACTGAGGCACAGAGAAGGTAACTGATTTGCCCAGTGTCACACAGCAGACAAGTGGCAGAGTCACGATTAGAACCCAGGTTCTTCTGACTCCCAGGCCCTTGCTTTCTCCACTAGACCAAGCTGCTTCTCAAGGTACTGAATCTCCATTTCAAATACAATAATATTAATGATAATAATAATAATATTTGTTAAGTGTTTACTACGTGTCAAGCACTGTTCTAAATGCTGGGGAAGATATAAGATAAACAGGTCAGACACAGTCCCTGTACCACAGAGGGATCACAGTCTAAGTAGGAGGAAGAACAGGAATTGAATTCCCATTTTACAGATGAGGAAACTGAGGCCCAATGAAGTTAATAATATTGGTATTTGTCAAGCACTTACTATGTGCAGAGCACTGTTCTAAGCGCTGGGGCAGATACAGGGTAATCAGGTTGTCCCACGTGAGGCTCACAGTTAATCCCCATTTTACAGATGAGGTAACTGAGGCACAGAGAAGTTAAGTGACTTGCCCACAGTCACACAGCTGACAAGTGGCAGAGCCGGGATTCAAACCCATGACCTCTGACTCCCAAGCCCATGCTCTTTCCCCTGAGCCATGCTGCTTCTCAGACACACTAGGCCACACTGCTCCTGAGTGAGACTTGTTTCATGACTTGTTCCACTCACAGAAGAGTAATTAGACTAAAGGGTCCCTGAGAGAAGTTCCACGTGGTAGAAAATGGACAGGATTAGGACTCTAGAGGAAGAAGTGAAGCTTTATGGGAAGGGACAGCTGGGGAGCCATTAGAAATGTGTTCTAGTACATCGCTGAGACAGTAAAAATGAGCCCACTGCCACTTTTCCTCCCAAATCAGTGGAGGGCCAATGTGTGCACCCCCCCCTCTTTTCTGCCCACTGCCAAGGTTCCCAGTGACAGTTGGACCAGGCGTGAGGCTTCGTAACCCCTGACTCCCACACAGTGCTTCCTCCTCCCTCCCGGAAGCAGAAGAGTTAAGCCTACGGTGATGTCACCCACCCGATAAGTGGGCTTAGCACGCTCCTGGAGTTGGTCAAGCATCATCAGAAAACCGTTTTAGGCATTTTTTTTCTCACAACTGATTGTGGGTTTGGGGTCCCCCCCACCACTGCTTTGCACCACATCCCTCACATGTATGAAAGAGGCTTTACGGAGAATTTCTACATGACTAAGTGAGAATGATGTGACAGGAAAGGGACCCAATTGACTAGAAGAGCGTGGGGATTCAGTCACCCACTAACTCCCACTGTTGTCAAATTAACATTGTGGAGCAAAAAGCCTTTTTGGAAGGCTGCTTCCATGTTCCTTTTCCTTGAGCCAGAGCACAGTGTGGTGAGGCTTGGGGAGTCAGGATGGGGATTCTCTCACCCTGCCCTTGACGCTCTATGTGACATCATGCAAGTCACTCCACCACTTAGGGGCTCGGCTTCCTGCTTCCGCCAAATATGAATAATAATCTCTCCCTTTCTCCTTCTCTCACAGAGATATTTGGAGGGACAGTGGGATTAATAACCATAAAGAAAGGTGCCCTAGAAATGTGAGGCATTATTATCCAAGCACAATGCCTGCTTTCTACAAACAGGACAGAGTGCCAGGCCCCCACCATTTTGCCAAAAGGTTAACTGAGGTATAGAGGTATAGAACGAATAGACTCTTTGGTCCTTCACGAACTCAGGAGAGAACATGGAGTGAAACTCAGGAGCCTCTGTTCTTGCTCTAGAGACCAGCTAGTCACTCCATTCAATCAAAGGTGAGCAGGGAAGTTTAAAAGCTGATTTTCACAGAAGTAGCTCTTGCCTTCCATATTTTCTGGGATATTAGCAATAGGGTGATCATAAAATCAGAGAATAGTTCTATTCTAAAGATTTCCAGGATTTCCATAATTCCTCTGGGTAGCTCGTTTAAGTGTTTAATTACCCTTGTTGTCAGAAGGGTCTTCCTTAAACCCTCTCTAAACTCTCTCCTGCTGCAGTTTAAACCCTTTGTGGACAGCGAGGATAAAATGGAGACATAAAAAAATCCTTCATATTCTTGAAGACAGTAATTGGGCCCCATAGTCCTCCTTCCTCCCCCTTACATCTCTTCCCCATCTCCTCCGCAACACATGCACTTCTCCAGTCTAAACACCTCCAATTCCTATAGACTGTAAACCACTCTAGATTGGAAGCTCGTTGGGGCAGGAATTGGATCTACCAACTCTATTAGACTTTACTTTCCCAAGTGCTTAGTACAGTGCTCTGCACATAGAAACATTCAATAAGTACCACTGGTTGATTTGACCTTTCCTCGTTAGAGCTGTGGGATGAGAGAAAAACTTTCCAAGATGTAAGAGAAAATGCAGTCCGTGGCCAGCTTCACTCACCTCCCAGCAGTGGGTGAGGGAGAGAAGGAGGGGAGCAGGGTTGAGAATTTCTACGCTCTCTGGCCCGGAGGTCATTTGTGTTGTTTGGATAGAACCTCAGCCATGAAAGAGTCAGGTCAGATGAAGCTGGCAATCCCTTTTCCCCTGAATCACCAAGGAGGTAGGAGGTTTAATTTGAGCTCACTTGGACAAAGCTTAGGTGGTGTTTTTTGCAGGTTGGGCTGACAGGACAAGAAAAATTAGGCCTGGAGGGATCGGAAAGCTGTGTGGTTTGGAGGAAAGATCACAGGACTGGGAGCCAGGAGACCTAGCTCTAATTTTGACTCTGCTACTTACCGGCTGGGTGACTTTTGGGCAAATCACTTATCTGTCCCTCGGTTTATCATCTGTAAAATGGGTTCTCCCTCTCCCCTCCCCCCAGACTGCGGGCCCATGAGGGACAGGGACTATGTCTATTCTGCCTGGAAATATTTCCCCCTTCAAATCTGCCAGACTACAGCTCTGCCCATCTTCAAAGCCCTCCTAAAATCCCATCTCTTCCAGGAAGTCCTCCCTGACCCCAAGTCACATCAATCAATCAATCAATGTTATTTATTGGTTCTTACTATATGCAGAATACTGTATTAAGCGCTTGGGCGAGTACAATGCAACAGAATTAGCAGACACGTTCCCTGCCCATAATGAGCTTACAGTCTAGAGGGGGAGATGGACATGAATATGAACAATTTACTTATATATAATTTAAATATGTGTACATAAGTGCTGTGGGTTTGAGGGTGGTGCTAATATCAGATGTCCATAGGTCGCACATCCAAGTGCACAGATGATGCAGAAGGGAGAACGAGCTGGGGAATAGAGGGCTGAATCAGGGAAGGCTTCTTGGAGGAGAATGCTTTAAAGGTAAGGAGAGTTGTGGTCCAGTGTTATGGAAGGGGAGGGAGTTCCAGGCTAGGGGAAGGATGTGGGAAAGGGGCCAGTGGTGAGATAGATGAGATCAGGGCACAGTGAATAAGTTGGAGCTCGAGGAACAGAATGTGTGGGCTAGGTTGTAGTAGGTGATCAGTGAGGGGAAGTAGGATGGGGTGAGCAGATTGAGTGCTTTAAAATTGATGGTAAGGAATTTCTGATTGATATGGAGCTGGACGGGCAGTCATTGGAGGTTCTTGAGGAGTGGTGAAACATGGACTGACATTTTATAAGAAAAATAATTATTTCGGGGAGAGACAGGAGGAAGGGAGGTCAGCAAGGAGGCAGATGCAGTAGTCAAGACAGAAAAGCAGTTCAACAGTCACACTTAGCACTTATGGACTGACACCCACCTTCAGCACTTATAGATCAACATATATAAATCTGCGTACATTACTTATATATTCATTTCTTATATCTTCTATACTCCTCCTACTGAGTGCATCCTTGTTCTAGCTCTTACTTTCTGTTGTAGCAAGTATTTTTTGTCTATCTCCCCCATTAGAATGAAAGCTCCTTGAGTGCAGGAACTGTCTTTTGTTTCTGTTGTACCAGTGTGCTACATTCAGTAGGTGCTCTAGAAATGCTATTGATTGATTGGCTGAGAAAAATCAACCCTATTTCAGAGATATTTGGATCAGATTTTCCATTCTATTACCCACCACGATCTTTCTCTCCCCACCCCAGTACAAAACCCCACAGTCTGCTTTCACTGACACCACAACTAAAGGTGTTCCTCTTGTCATCTTAGATGATCTTATAGGCTGGTTAAGGAAAGAGGGGAGGGAGGGAAAGAGAGAAAAGGAGAAAGAAGAGAAGGAAAGAGATAGAGTAGGGGAGAGCTCCAGTTTGCTGTCTCCATTACCCCTAAACAACACTGGGGAACTCCTCAGCTCTGATCTCTGCAAACACTGGGGAACTCCACAGCTCTGATCTCTGCAACCTCTTGCTAGCTATGGATGAGAGTTATGTACTGGCAGCTTTCAAAAATGTGCAGTGAAATCTGATTGAGTCCTCTATGGAAATATCTTTAAAGTGTCATCAGCGCTGGGGAGAATAGTCCACTGGGGTAGGATTTGGAGGTGCTTTAACTACTTTACCTGGATATGGGAGTGGGAGGAGGAAGGGAAGGGTCGGGGGGGAAGGCTGGAAATGCTAAATTTTAAACTGAGTGTCCTGTACCTCCTTCTAGTAAGTGCTGATTCCCAAGAGAGGACATCCTATGGTAAGACAGAGAGAGAGAGAGAGAGAGAGAGAGAAAGGGAGAGAGAGAGATTCTTAGTGATGGGAAGTTCTCCATCATGTCTATCCTAAAACTGTCCTGCTGCAGTGAAAGCCATTTTTGACTGTTAAGGGCAGTCAGAGTTGAGACCCCTGTTCCTGAAGAAGGCTTGTTTTCTGTGCGTGTAAAAATCAAGTTAATTTCTATTCCTGTCTGGAGACAATGATTTATGCCACCCCAGGTAATTTTCTCTTGAAAATTTTCTCTTGAGTATTTATCCAGAAGACCAGTACTCATGGGCCAGAGGACATGACTCAACCACAGATCAATAAAGTGGAGAGACTTTCAAAATGTCTCCCAGCCAGATGACACAGTAAGCTGGGTTTTTTTGGGGTTTTTTGAGAGAAACAGATGCACACTGTTCCCTGAAACACAAAGGAAGCAAGAAGAAACAGTACAGAGGGTGCTGAAGATCCATTCTTCAGAAGGAAAATGATTGCTTTTATTACTTCCTCATTTGCAAAAATCAAATTGGTCCACAGACAAGAATTCAAGTCCATTCTATTTGAAGGCATATTAGGTTCCCAGATGAAATGGCCTGAAAATCAGAACATTTTCTTGGCATCTCTTTCCATAATAGCCAACTTCTCTTCTATACCCTTTAGGGGATAAAACAGTAAGAAGGGGATGGGGGAGGGCGCCCACTGAAGCTTGAAGGTGACAGGTCTAGAACAAACAAAAGGAAACACTTCTTCACCCAGCGGGTGGTAAGCATATGGAATTTGTAGCCACAGGAAGTTTTGCAAGCCAAAAG
Organism: Ornithorhynchus anatinus; assembly: GCF_004115215.2. Taxonomy (NCBI): domain Eukaryota; kingdom Metazoa; phylum Chordata; class Mammalia; order Monotremata; family Ornithorhynchidae; genus Ornithorhynchus; species Ornithorhynchus anatinus. Next base: position 31,092,266 of record NC_041743.1, read on the forward strand.
TATTATTCAGTTCACAAAGGGTTTGGAGCAATGGAAGGGTGAGTGGTCCAAAATGAGTCACTAGAAGTTGAGTTAAGATTTCAAAGGATGGTATAACCTGAACCATCACACAGTTCCATCAAGTGTCCTGTTGATGCTGTTGGAGAGAGATTTTCAGGCTGCATGGACCATTGGTCTGGCCCAGGAATGGCATTGTTCTTGATCCTTTGTTCTTAACTGAACACGACAGTTCACACTTTCCCCTAGTACCAGTCCTTCAACTTTGCAGTTGTTTGTCATAGATCATAAGGCCTTCACCTTCTGGCTCAGCCTCCCATGAAAAACCAAGAGAAGGAAAAGAAGGTTTGAGGCCTGACTTAAATAATGTCTTTAAGGGTAGTCTTTGATCCATTTCCTCAATTGCACACAAATCAGAACTAAAGTAAATAGGTTTAACTGGCAGCAGAAGATACTCAGGCAAGATCTAAGAAAGACCTTTTCAACAGGAGTGATGAAAGACCATTATGCCAATAGAGACTGCAAGGGAAATAGTAGAATTTCAGAATTACTAGGTACCATACTGAGACTTGGGGCCAGACTAATAGAAGTGAAAGACATGGTTCCCGCCCCTGAGGAGCTTTCTGTTCTTACAGTTCTGCTGGAGGAGCAGGGAGCTGATGATCCCAAGTGTTTTGGCCAGATCAATTAAAAAAACCCTGATTTAGAAGATCATCTCAAGGATCTCTTAGTGCAAAGCATTTTTAACCGATAGACCGAATCTGAAAATTGTTCAATCTACAGGTCTCTGTAGACAATTTTCAGGTTGATTCAGTTATGTACAAGCACGAATACTTAAGCCATGCTAATGGTCCAGTTGCAAGAGTACGTTTTGGAAATCGGCAGACCTAGGTTCTAATCTTGGTTCCTAAAGGAAGGGAATTCCAGCTGGAGCTCTGTTATCACTGGTGAAGTCAGTCAGTTGATCATATTTATTAAGCCCTTACTGTGTGCAGAGTACAATATAACAATAAACAGAAACATTCCATGCCCATGAGGGTTACCTAGGGTGTTCAGCGAGGAGACCAGGTCCATTAGGAATCCTGATAAATTGCTGGTTAACATGGCCGGAGAAGATTGCAGACATTACCAAGGAAAACTACTTGCTGTACAATGGTACTACACCACAGCATCAGCATTGCATTACCATTCTACTGTGGTCACTTCGTCCGCTAATAGGTCCTGTCTATCAAAACCCTTGGTGTACACTTCACGATGTGCTAAACCCTGCTCACCTACTCATTTGTTGTACTCCGTGCTCCAGTGGGAACACAACTGTCAGAGGCCAGAGAGGACAGGTGGAGTAGCACAAACCATCATCACTATAATCAGTTCTTTCTCACAGGGTCTCAGGACCGAGGCTCATCCTTTGTTCTCAACATCATCATTATCAATCATCATTATTATCAGAATCAACCAAGAAGAGAGGTCCCAGCACAGAAAAACTCACTGTTATTTTTGTCACCATTTACAATAAGATTTTTGCAAAGAAAGGAAAAACAAACTGTCCATCATCACCTATCCCCCACACCCCCCGCCCCCCGCCCCCAACACATGCCATTAGCACTCTAACCTGCGGTGCCTGACACAGGTCAGTCTGTACTGAACAAAACATGTTCTCCGACCAAGTAATGGGATTTCTGTACTCCTGCTAATCATGCTCCCAATGAATCACATTTAGAAATTGTCCCCTCTGATCATCCAGAGTACTATGCTCTGCTCATTCTACATCGGCACATTTATTGAACAGTGAGTGGGAGGCAGAGGAAAAAAGCCAAAGATGCAGAATGGAGGAAGGAAGAGACAGAAGGAGAGGAGGAGGTGAAAACAGTGGCATAGCAACTTGGTGAGATAAAAGATGGGAATATGGTGACTGAAGCTGTCGACTGTTATCTCTGTTTATTTTATTCAGTGTGCCAGATCCAAATCTCAGAAGGATGTGCTGGGTTGGGGGTTTTCTTGGCTCCTCCAATAGCAAACACCAGATGGAGATGCCTCATTTTTCTTAAAATACTCCCTGAATTTTCTGCTGGTTTATTTTACCCAACACCCCCTTCATTTTTTCTTAGAATAAAATGTTGGTACTATTCATAAGTTGATTTCTGTTTTGTTTTCAAATCCACTAAAACAACATCAAACAGTCAAAAATGGCTTTTCAAACACATTTCTCAGTTTGGACTGAATACTCTGTCTTTCTCCCTTTTAATGCGGTGCCAGCAGAGAATGTGCCCCAAAAGATGGAGAATTGAGGTTCATAGGGTTGTCGAGATGTGTAAGGAAGCTCCGAGCCTTGCAAGATAATCCCCCGAACCATTCATCACTGGAACACAGACCCTTGGGAATCATTGTCTTCCTCCCTACTCCACCACCCTCTACACTGAGCTGACCCCCATACTGGAGCCACAAGCCGAATCAAACAAATTTATTGAGTGCTAACTGTGTGCAGAGCACTATACTAAGAACTTGGGAGAGTACAGTATAATAGAGTTGGTAAACATATTCCCTGCCCATGAAGAGCTTCCTGCCTAGTTGAGGAGACACAATAAACATTCACTAAATACCACTGGTTGAATGATTGATTGATGCAGAAGGGGCTTTACTCTTGGGTGGGCAAAAAGTGAAACAGTGTGGCCTAGTGGAAAGAGCCCTGCCTGAGAGTCAAATGCCCTGGGTTCTAATCCCAGTTCTGCCACTTACCTGCTGTGTGACCTAGGGAAAATCACTTAACTTCACTGTGCCTCACTTCCCTCATCTGCAAAATGGGGATTCAATCTATGTTCTCCCTCCTACTTAGAGTGTGAGCCCCATGTGGGATCTGATTCTTTTGCATCTACCCCAGATCTTAGTACTGTGCTTGTTACACATTAAGGACTTAACAAATACCACTATTATTATTATTATTATGTGTGTCATAGTGTTCCCTTTGAAATGTAGTATTTAGGAAAACATCACTTGGTTTCATACGCCTGGTGTGTCCTCAATACTAGGATGCTTGATAATTTGACAAGTACAGAAAGTTAGCAAAAAGCCATCACCTCACATATGTTCACCACCCCATCCCAATACATAACAGTGATTAATTCAGTGGCAGTGACTGAAGAACCTATGTGGAAGGAAGACTTTCAATTTTATTAAAACTTGTGCATGTCTTCAGCTGTGGTGGCCATTTATCCAACTATTTTTTTTTCAGGGAGTCTGGTTTTCAGCTGGTCCATCTCCTGGATGGAATGGATACAGCACCAGACGCCTTTCTATGCTATATTCTACATTTAAACACCCGGCTTCCCTATGACTGCTGGCATTTTTAAGTGCTTACTGTGTGCAGAGCACTGTACTAAGCACTTGAGAAAATATAATACAATAGAGTTGGTAGAAGTGACCCCTGCCCACAAAGAGCTATGGGTTCCAGAGATGCTTACATCCTACAGCAGCTGAGTTGCACAGCTTGGAAGCAGGACCCACATTCAGAGGGATTTAGATGGGGAAAACAAACACTCAAGAGCAAAGAGGTCCTGAGGTCTTCCTGAGGACATGGCTGTGGGATCTGTGAATTGTCCTAAAATCTTCCCAATGTGGAGCCATTACGTCACATCGTGTAGACATGTAACTTAATATACCTCTGTCGCTTCTGAGTCGACAAGGCACCTCTGGTATTCATGAGTAGCATCGGTGGTCTCTCCAACTTGATTTCTAACTGGCTGTAAGCATTTGGGAGAGTACTATAAACTTAGTAAATGACATCCCTGCCCTCCAGGAGTTTGTAATCCATTCAGGCAAGCAGACACTAAAGTAAATTACAGGTAGGAGGGAATAATAGACTACATAAAACATGTTTAAAGAGTTAAGAGGCGTGTGTGTACTTTGGTGCTTAAAAAGTACTGCCTTGAGTTGGGGGATATAGGTGAGGAGATCAGAATTTATTCAGGGGAAGGTCTCCTAGGTGAGATGTGATGTCAGAAGGGTTATGAAAGGAGGTGAGCTGTGGTTTATTAGATGTGAAGTAGGAGGGAGGCCAGGAAGTGGGGAGGATGTGAACAAGTGGTCAATAGTGGGAGGTGAGAATGAGGCAGAGTAGTTTGAAAGGCACAGAGAGGTAACAGCGGGGGTGTAGTGGGAGAACAGAGAGGATAGTGTAGAATGAGCTGTTTGAGTGTCCTAAAGCTAATGTTCAGGAGTTTCTGCTTGATGCAGACATTAATAGACAACCACTGAAGTTGTTTGAGGAGAAGGGAGATGTGTTCAGAATGATGTTCTAGAAAAATGATCAGGGCAGCAGAGCAAAGTAAAGAAAACAGGTCTAGAGAGTGGAGACAGGGAGATCGGCGAGGAGGCTGATGTAATAGTCAGAGTGGGATATGATCAGCACCTGAAACAATCTGGGGGCCCAGTGGTGAAGGCCTGAGGGACTGACTCCCATAAGAACTCCCTGTTGAAATGTGTTGCTTCCCAATAGAATGAAAGCTTCCTTCCTTATTCTACTCTTCTATAAGACAGCCAGACATAACGTTTTGAGTGGGAGTGCTTTTTGGAGTTCTGGCCTGCCTCCTAAAGGACAAAATCCAGAGCCCATTAAAGCTGTAGGATGGAGTCACAGGAGAGAATGTCTCAGCTGTGAAAAAGAGAAGGAGGAAGGCTCCTCCTTCAGCAGGAACACTAGGCACTTCCACTTCTGCCTCTGCTACCGGTGGCTTATGGCTAAATTGTCTCTTTAGGGAATAAAATAGAATAGAATAAAATACCTCTCTAGCCAACCCCAAGAATTCCCACCTCAGTCCCACCCCTTAGTCCCACCTAAGATGATCTTTTTCCAATGAATGTACCCCTCTATCTTAAGTCTCTATTCCAGCTGCTCTTGCCTCTTCCACAACCACAAAATCAGGCTTTTGGAAAATATCACTCTTCAAGGTAACACTAACTACAAGGATAATCTGTTTGTGGTAGCAAATTACAGTATTTCCCTCAGGGCCTCTTGTAGACTTGTCAGTCTTCATAAAGCTATTTTTGATACGCAGGTAAAATGAGAAAAAGAGGAGGAGGGGAGCAGAATGGCTGTCAAGATTACACATGATGAGGGAGAGACGCTATCTCTTTGCTGGCTGAGGCAGAGGAGAGTCAAAACGAGATTGCAGAAACCTCTTTCATTCTGGGTGGGTGTCAGTCAGAGGCCCAAGAGACATGTGAAGATTTATAAAGGTCGTCCAAGTACTTATGTCGTAGAAGTAAGCATCCCCGCCGCCCTCCCACCAGAACCCTGGGCTTGGAAAGAGCGTCAAGAAGTCAAAGAGTTCGGTTCCCAGTTGGCAAGCCTCTGTATGGCCACCAAGTTGTGGGTTTCCCCCTCTAGACTGTAAGCTTGTTGTGGGCAGGGAACATGTCTGTCAACTGTTCTATTATACTCTCCCAAGTGTTTAGTACAGTACTCCACACTTAGTAAGTGCTCAATAAATATCACTGATTGAATGATTGATTGATAGAGGGTGCAAGAGGATGGAAGCAGGCAGGCGTCTTCTTGAAAGTTTTTGGCAACATGGTGGGGAGTATATCGAGATGAAAAGTCTTTGTCTTTTACTTTACTACACCATTTCCACTCAGCTTTCTGAACTCCTTCCAAGTAGCCTGTAGTTTTACTGCAAGGCAGTGTTTCAGAAGCACTTCAAGTCATCTAACCAGGAAAAAACCTGTGCCAACAAGAGCAGAATAATTCTCTCTCCTATGGTACTTGCGGCGCCTCCATTAACACGTCCCTTTGTCACCTTTGGGCTGCTGAATCACACACCATTTGTCACCCCTCGATCCTCTGCTGCCACTTTGTAGCCAAATATCCCACATTTTTGATAGGTGCGTTTGATCAGTCTCTTCCCCCTGCACTGAAAAGGTAACATATGTTGTGGTTGCACCATTAGGAATGTATGTGAAGTGTCTCCAGGACCTACAGGGCACTGACAAGTCTTATAAGAACCATCGGTTCAGCCTCACTTCTCTGAGTCTTTATCTTCCATTTAGAATAGGTTATGGAGAAACTGGATGATGGGGATGAAAAATCTCTTTAAAACACTAGATCTGGATCCAGGACTTCACAGTCCATAGGGAACTTACATTTCTCAGTTGGAATTTCCAGCACTGCTTTCTCAGGTTCAGGTCTATTCTCATAGAATTTGGTTACTTTGTGCCCTACATGGGACAAAGACTGTGTTCAACCAGATTATTTTGTGTTCACCCCAGAGTTTAGTAAAGTGTTTGGCACACAGTAAGCACTTAGCAATGGGCACAATTTGTATTACAATTATGATTTTTTCTTCTTGCTTCCCCCTTCAGGTAGCTCTTAAGAAGGGGTAGGGATGAGTGGAAAAAATTGTGGTTTCTCTAGGCTCAACTCCATGGAGCTCTGCCTCACAGTTCCTGCTGTAGCAGTAGGTAACCCATGGAATATCCCATGAGAACTATCTGGGTATAAATGCCAAATCCCTGCTCATGCAATAATAATAATAATGTTGGTATTTGTTAAGCGCTTACTATGTGCAGAGGACTGCTCTAAGTGCTGGAGTAGGTACAGGGTAATCAGGTTGTCCCACATGAGGCTCACAGTTAATCCCCATTTTACAGATGAGGTAACTGAGGCCCAGAGAAGTGAAGTGACATGCCCACAGTCACACAGCTGACAAGTGGCAGAGCCGGGATTCGAACCCATGACCTCTGACTCCCAAGCCTGGTCTCTTTCCACTGAGCCAGGTGCTGGTCACAGTGGGCATTCAAGAGCTTGGATGGAGGGGAAGGGAAAGGATGAGGTGAAGGTTGAATTATAATCTCCCCTTTTAAAGGCCTATCTTCATCCCCTACCATGAAGAGTTATCTTCCCTCAACCCTCTCTCCAGTGATATAGATCATCACTTCCTTCCAGGTTTATATTAAGAAATATTAGGAGCTTGCAAAAGTCTCCCCAAACTTTTCCACCTCTATCGGTTTCAGAACCATAATTAAGTTAACCATATTTTCCAGAAGTCTGGTGGGACAAAGGGCAGATCTTCTAGGGGTTGGAACCAAAAGCCCAAAGGTGGAGAGAAAGGAGGGAAACAAATTGAATAAAGAGGCAGGCATATCCAAAGAGAGCAATACAGGACAGTGACAGAGAGGTAGATAGATAGATGAAGGGACAAAAAGTTAGATTGAGAAAGAGAGAGATAGAGACCTATAGACTGGACAGAGATGGAAAGAGAGAGTCAAAAGACGGAGGGAAAGAAGCTGTCACATAGACTCAGCTGAAAGACCAAAACATGCACACAGCAATACCAATAAACTCTCAGTTGTGCATGATTCAAAGAGGCATGCACATGCATAAAGTCACGCACACACAAATCTCCCCCTTTATATGCAACAGACCACCGTTCTCCCTGCCTCAATAGCTTTACTCATTCATTCATTCAGTATAGTCATTGAGCGCTTACTGTGTGCTCTCACATCTCCTCCAAGAGGCTTTCCCTGACTAAACCCTCATTTCCCCTACACATTCTCCCTTATGCGTCTTGGAACTGTATCCTTTAAGCACTTGGTATTCACCTCACCCTCAGTCCCACAGCACTTATGCACAAATCTGTAATTTATTTATTTTCAATAATGTCTGTCTTCCCCTCAGGACTGTAAGCTCCTTGTAGGCAGGGAACATGTTTACCAACTCTGTTGTATTGTATTCTTCCAAGTGTTTAATACAGTGTTTCTGCACATAGTAAATTCTCAATAAATACCACTGATTGATTATGTATTCACCGAGGCAGCATCCAGCCCAGGGCAGAGAGCACTTTCAGGAACAGTTAAGGGCAAACTAACTACTGCAAGGCAACTTCCCTCAACCCAATAGTCACCATCATGCATAACCCACTGTGGTTACTGTTACTGTTTGTCATTTGAGCCATGGTCTTGGATGGATCCCAGAAATTTTCAATGTGGTCACAGCTGTAGCAAAGTCTGTTTCTGCCTCTATTGCTTGTCCCTCTAGACTGTAAGCATGCCGTAGGCAGGGAATGTGTCCATTATATTGTTGTGTTGTAGTCTCCCAAGCTCTTAGTACAGTGCCCTGGACACAGGAAGTGCTCAATAAATACAATTGATTGATTGATTCTCTGTCCTTCCAGGGCCCTCTTTCACCACCACCGCCAATTCTGCAGTGACAGAAAGAGGAGGGTCTCGCTGGCCATTTGGGAAGGTCCTGACAGCTGTTCTTATGTAGTGAAGATAGGGGACCAAATTTCACTGCTGACGCATTTAGCGGAGGATTTCCGGTCACATTAGCCATTTTCTTAGGTTCCTTATCTATAATGGGTTACTAGCAGGAAATTTACTGATGTAATGGGGAAGAGTTCAGGATTATTATTATTTGTTATTATTTGTGACATTTGCTAAGCACTTCCTTTGTGCATTCATTGTACTAAGGACTGGGGGAGAAATGCGAGGGTATTAATTCAGACACGGTTCCCAGCTCACAGGGAGCTAATTACATGGTCCATCCTTAACCCTTAGGATGGATGACAAAGAAAGCACCATCACATAGTTCTTCCAAGCAATCTGTGGCTACTGTTGGAGACTGAATACTAGGATGGATAGACCATTGGCCTGATCCAGCCGTGGCCTTGATTACGTTTTTATATTCAGAGTGCCCCTGATGGTAAGGAGAAGTAGGACCTGAAGGAAATTCAAAGACAAGAAGATGACCTATTGGTTTGAAATATTAATTTCTTACCTCTTTCTAGTGTTTTTTTTTATCTTTTAGGCCTGTGGTGCTTGGGGGCAAAAAAACTAATCTGCTTTTACCAATGGCCATTAGTTCCGCAGTTGTTGGATTTTTATTTTGTCTATCTTCAAGCTGACCACGGCACTGCAGAAAAATGATCTAAATTTGTCCGGGGGAGACGACAGCTGATTCACTGAGCAGCCCTTCACGATTTTCTAATGGCCCCTCTATTCCATCTCTTAAAGTGGCCAACGACAAATGACTCAGAAGAAGATGTAAACAAGCTTGAGTGTCCTTGGCTTAATTACCCGAGTGGGCAGGAAGGAAAGGAATGAGTCGTGGAGTTTCAAAACCTAACAATAAACAATATCTAAAACAAAAAAAAATTAAAGGTTTCACTGCTCATTGGGTGCTGGAGAATAAGACACAGTTCAGGGACATGACCAAAGAACTGTCATGTTAGTTAGCTTAATTATATAGACTAATAGGTCAGGGCAAATATTAGTCACCAACTCCCTGCCTTGGTACAAACAGTCTCTGGCTCACCATGTGAAACAAGGTGCTGAATTAACCAGAATTGTTAAAACTTGCAAAAAAAGTTGACTTTCCTGGGAGAAAAGAGAAGCCTGAGATGCCAAAGTGCCAAGGTCTTAATCAAACCCATCCATGAACATTTTGTCATCCTCATCTCCATCATTATTTATTGAGCATCAGTGGCTGCTCCGCTAGGCACTTGGAGGGAAGAGCAGCAGTGCGAAGCACCGGTCAATCCATTTACCATTGGCCTGCCAAGGGCTGAAGGCCAGGAGAGAAACTGCCTCATCCTTATGCCATTGAAACTTCCCACCAGCCTCTGCTCCAGTCTGGCATTGTGAGAAAGCAGCAGCAGCAAAAGGCTTTTTCAACCTTTAGAAAGTTGGGAAGGCTGTGATTGTGCCTGTGCCTGTTATAACTCTGAGCTGTGGGGACCCTGAAACCCTGCTCCTCTAGACAAAATACCTTGTCTCTTATGTTGTTTTTGCATTTTTATAGTTTCCTTTTTCCTTATTTAGTCTTGGATTGTAACCTCTTGGAGGCCAGGGAGGGTATCTAATTTTCATCCTTATATTTTTTCCAGTCTTTAGTACGGTGCTGGGTACATGATAGGAGTTTGGCGTTATCCTTGACTCTTGGAATTATCCTTCATTCATTTATTCAATCATATTTATTGAGCTCTTACTGTGTGCAAAGCACTGAATTAAGCACTTTGAAGAGTACAATATAAAAACAAACAGACATATTCCCTTCCCACAATGACCTCACAGTCTATAGGGGGAGACAGACATTAATATTCATAAATAAATAAATTACAGATTCATATGGATATATACATATATGCTGTGGGGATGGGAGGATAAAAGAAGGGAGCAAGTCAGGGCGACATAGACAGGAGTGGGAGAAGAAGGTTTAGTTAGGGAAGCCTTCTTGGAGGAGATGTGCCTTCAATAAGGCTTTGAAGTGGAGGAGAGCAATTATCTGCCTGATATGAGGAGGGAGGGCATTCCAGGCCAGGGGTAGGATGTGGGCGAGAGGTCATCAGTGAGCTAGAGAAGATATCCTTGACTCCTCTCTTTCGTTCAACCCACATATTTAATCCATCATTAAATCCTGTTGGTTTGAACTTTACAACATCACTAAAATCCTCCATCCAAATTGCTACCATGTCAAACCAGTCACTTAATCTATCCTGCCTTGATTACTGTATCAGCATTCTCGCTGATCTCCCTGCCTCCTGTCTCTCCCTACTCCAGCCAGTACTTCACTTTGCTGTCCAGATCATTTTTCTACAAAACGTTCAGGCCACATTTCCCCACTCCTCAAGAACCTCCAGTGATTGCCAGAAACTCCCCACCTTCGGCATTAAAGCACTCAATCACCTTGCCCCTTCTTACCTCACCTCGCTATTCTCCTACCACAACCCAACCTGCACACTTTGCTCTTCTAATCCTAACCTTCTCACTCTGCCTGAGTCTCATCTATCACATCACCAACCTCTCACCCATGTCCTGCCTCTGGCTTGGAACACCCTCCTTCCACATATCCAACAATTATTCTCCCCCACTTCAAAGCCTTACTGAAGGCACATCTCCTCTCCCAACTATGCCCTATTTTCCTTTCCTTCTGTGTCCCTTCTGTGTCCCCAACTCTCTTTATTCATCCCCCCCACACCCACCCAGCCCCACAGCACCTGTGTACTCATCCATAATTTATTTATTTATATTAATGGCTGTCTCCCCCTCTAGGGTGTAAACTCGTGGGCAGGGACTGTGTCTGTTATATTGTTCTCTCCCAAGTGCTTAGTACAGTGCCCACAGTGAGTACACAATAAATATGACTGACTGACTTACTGCTTAATATTACTACATAGTAGCAGGTGATAGAAGTAGAGGACATCGCCCCTGCCCTTGAGGAGTTTATAATCTAGTGATTCCTAGCACCCCTTCAGAGCTTAAGTGAACCAGACCTGATTTAAGACCAACTCCTCTAGCTTCCCAAGGAGAGAGCTGAAGGTCAGGCCCTGCAACCCGACTGATAAATGATCCAGTCAACTCTGCTTCCTCTAGGCAGAAGAGCACCTGCCTATCTGAGTTTGTAAGATCACCACAGAGGTTCCACAACGTTCTGAAGCTTAATCCTTCCTCTTGTCTGGTCTTCAGATGGCTTGAAGAACCTATACAACCTGAAAAACCGTAAGAGACTCTTCCCTTCACCCCAGTTTCTGAGGCAATGAAGGGAAGGACCACTGAAAAATGTAGCAACCTAAGGAGCTGTGAAGGGTAAACATGTATGTCATCCATTTTCAGTGTTGCTTTTAAATTGGGGAGGCACTTTGGAGGTGCATTGTTAGATGAGGCATTAGGTGGAGAGATACACCCTGCCTCACACTGCCCCAGGGGATGGGACTCTATTCTCTTTGTTCCTTAGTGATGTCATAAACCAGAACCCCCAGGCTGGTGACTATGGGCACAGTCAAGCGACTTTGCCATAGCTCTGGTGCGTTTGAAGGAAAATAGTTGAGCAATAGGTCAAGGAAGGCAGAGAGCTCTGTGGTCAGATTAGTTATCCAGGAAGCGTGTCCTCTTTGATGGTCCTCCCAAGTGCATCACTGAAATTTACAGGCTGACATTCACCAGGGTGCCCAGGGAGTCAGCAGCAGTGAAGATTTATGCCCAGAATGGTGGAAGGGAGGCTAATGCATTATGTAGCTCCTCCAGATTATTTGCCTCAGTGTTTCACATTCTTTGCAAGTTTAGAATTGGAGAAGACTGGCCTGGGGAAGAAGGCCAAAGCTGCTGAGATCTGCAGAAGCTATAGGGTTCTTTCAGAGACAAGGTTACTGAAGAAACTGCAGGATGTTTAGGTCCTGCTAGGGTCTTACCAAAAAAACCAGAGGTAGTAGGACAAAAGCTTAAACTGCCCTCTTTCCTCCAGGCTGGTTCACCAAGAGGTGGGTTAATGCTGCTTGCCCCTCTGCTTTTTGGGGTTGTGCCATTCTTCTGGATGCCTGAAGACTTGGTTCACCAAGATAAGCAAGGCAAGACCTTCCTGATGGAGGAAAGGTACTTAGTTCAGCCTTTTATTAGAGAGAGTACTTATTAAGTGCTTTACTATGTGCCAAGCGCTGGGGTACGTAAAAGATAATCAGATTGGACACAGTCCTTGTCCCACATGGGACTCACAGTCTAGATAGGAGGAAGAACAGGGAGGAAAATCCTCCTTTTACAGATGAGGAAACTGAAACAGAGAGGAGTTCAGTAACTTGCCCAAACTACATAGCTGGCAGGTGAAAGAGTCGGGATTCAAATCCACGTCCTCTGACTCCCAGGCCCATGTTTTTTCCAATAGGCCACATTGTTTCTCTTAAAAAGAAGTTCTTAAGAACCTGAAATGCAGCAAGACTGTAAGTTCCTTATGGGCAGGGATCAAGTCTACCAACTGTATAGTACTCTCCCAAGCAGTTAGTAGAGTCTTCTGTACAAAGTAAACAATAAATACTGTTGATTCATTGCTTTGCTGGCCTGCAGAACATTTCCCCAGTCCTTCCTATTCTACCAGTGGCCTGAGGAACACTGCCAGGGGTTGGGGAGTTGTATTTTAAATGCTTAATAAGATTCTTTCCCCACAGCCCAATTATTTTTACACATTGCCTAATTTCTTCTGTGCCTATGGAATATGGGCCAATTCACCTAGTAGATTTACTTCACATGTCATCTAAATGTCAAGTTCCATTGACGCAGGAGCAAGAGGTGCCTGATTCAGTCAGGCAGAAGGGGGGGGGGTGGAGGGCTACCTCAGCAGGAACTGGGTACGCAAACTTGACAAGCAGTGGTCTCCCTAGTAGCGGTAACAGATTGAGTCACAGCAGACACACCACATATCACTTCCTTCTTGTGAGGCAGCCTGGCCCTTCCGCAGGACATTTCCTCTCAGCAAGAAAGGTTAAGGGGGCATATGTGCTCCTTGGACAACAGTTTCAGAAAAACCCACAGCCTGATGGGGAATCTGGTGATTCTGGGAACTGGTGGCCTCTCAGAGGGACAATGGCTACTTGCCATAAGTTAGACAAAGTGCACAGAGTCACGTGATCTAGAGCTCCCTCACAAATGGGGCACTGGGGTCTGTAAAAGGTGCCCCCTTCTCTCCACCTACCAATCTGGAAGAGGATGTTCCCAGGAGTGGCGGGTGGGCAGAAGTCCTGACCAACACTTAAACTTTTGATAAGGTTTTGACAGCTTGGTTGATGGGCCCTAGAGCATCAAGGAGATGAGGAATGAACTGCTCTGTTTTTTGGATGGTGTTTATCATTCTGTCATTTTCTCCGTCAAGTGAGGGTCCATCGCCGTGTTGACACTTGGAGCCCTTTTATTTTTACAGGCCAGGGCAGTGTCTGAAACAATTTGTGTGGATTCTTCCCAATACTTACAAAAATGCTCCACACATTGTAAGCACTTAATGTTAGAATTGATTTTAAAATGTTCTGCACTGTACTAAGCACTTGGGAAAGTACAATAAAACAAAAAGACACATTCCCTGCATGTGCAGGGAATCATAAGAGCTGATGCCCTTTACTATAAGTGATAAAGCCACCTCATTCTTTTTACCTCATCACTGTATAAAATACAGGCTTTGAAGATCGTTAGGGGCTACTAATGCAAATGTGTGGAGCTGATATCCTGGGAACAGTGAGGATGCTAGAGCTAACCAGCAGAAACAAAAACATTTTTCTCTCCAACTCAAGGCTCTCTCATTAGTCATGGTGTAATCTTGCAGGGAGGAAAGTCACAATGACAACCCAAAGGGATATATGTAAAACAAGCATTAGTTGCATCAAATTGGCAGCACAACAAGACCTGTGTAAGCTGGGCAATAATAACTAAACCAGTGATCAAAGCATTTTAAAAATGGGAGAGACGAGCCCTGCTAACCGGTCACTGGAACCCGGTGTGGGCAGGGATTGTCTCTATTGCTGAATTGTACTTTCCAAGTACAGTGCTCTGCACACAGTATGCACTCAGTAAATACGATTGAATGAATGAATGAATGATTTGGAGACAGAGATGAAGAAAACAGGGAGAAGAGAATAGAAACCATTTCCTGCTGTTAAGGAGAGCTTCTGAAAACAAAAATCACTTCAGAAGAAATCACTAGTCTCTTCTAAGTAGCCAGAGCTCAGACACCTGGTCACTAACCACACTGCGGTGAGAGTTTGTCTATAGATGTCTGTCTGATGTCCTGTCTGTTCATTCAACATGTTAAAATCTTCCCTTTCGTCTCCATCCAAACTGCTATTGCATTAATCCTAGCACTTATCCCATCCTGCCTCGATTACTGTATCAGCCTCCTTGCTGACTCCCGGCCTCCTGTCTCTCCCCACTCCAGTCCGTACTTCACTCCGCTGCCCAGATCATTTTTCTACAAAAACATGCAGGCCATTTTTTCCCACTCCTCAAGAATCTCCAGAGCCTACTCATCTATCTCCGCATCAAAAAAGAAACTCCTCACCCCTGACTTTAAAGCAGTCAATCACCTTGCCCCTCTACCTCACCTCATTACTCTCCTACTACAACCCAGCCCATACACTTCATTTCTCTAATGCCGGGTGCTGTGGATGCAGTAAGAGAAGTGAGTTAAGGAAATTGCCAAGTTTAGGGGCTTGGGAGACAGAGAGGCTAGTGATGATGTCTATAGTCACAAGAAAGAGGGCAGGATTTGGGTGGGGAGATGATGAGTCTAGTTTCAATCCAACCTAGGCCCTGCCTAGCCCAAGTCCAGTGGGCACAGTGAAATTTTAGGTCTGGACAAATGGTGTCCAGGTTTGACATGCATTAAGTTGGGAGCAGAAGATGGTCCGACACACAATTCTGGGAGACCACGGCACAAACTGAACGTGAAGTTCAGATACAAAATACTTAGTCTCAGCATCTCGCAGCAACAGTCATCCAAGTGGACACTGATCATGTGTGCATGTGCAGCAGTGGCTTGGAATCTGGCCTGCAGCCCTCCTAACCCTAAGCAGGAGGTAATCATAGCTTGGATCAGACCTGGTTCTTGTCTAGCCCACGCTGATCCTGCCTTTGACCTCAGGATTTGCCAGACCCATAGGGTGAAAAAAGTCAGGGCTAGACTCAACTTTGATACTTAGTACAGTGGTTTGGGGAATCATCACTGGCCTGGGAAGGATTTTGAAGGTCGACGCTCTTTCCTTCTCCCTTCCCCCAGCTCTGTGCACCTCCCCCGATCTCTGCCATTAACTTCTTTGAAGGGACAGGGGTCAGTGATTGTAGGAGGGTGAGAAGGAAATGAGGAAAGAAAAAAATTAAAAAGTTTAAAATGAAAAACTGCCTGAAAGAAGGCTTTATAGTCTGTGTGGGTGCAGACAAAGCAAAGGCAAAAAATATGCAGTTGAACTGGCAAGGCTCCTAACTCATTCATACTCCCGGATGGGGCCCTCCTGGTATGTGCCCTCCTGGTCGCAGGTGGATCAGTCAGTGCCCACTCCTTGGATATATCATCCACTGGGAATGTGGCAGCTCTATAAAGTAGTGGCTGCACCCTGTACCTAAAAGAAAGGGAAGGGAGAACTGAGGGGCATTGGGTGGAGGAAAAGGGTGATGATTCAGGGCCAACTAGGGTCAAAGTACCATACACACCAGCCACTCTCAGAATAGACCAAGTTGAAAGGATTGGGGAGCTAAATTGGGGTTTCAGACTTTGATTTTTTAAAAAAAATTTGCCTCCCTTCAGTTGTTCAGCATTCCCCACCCACTCAGAGAGCTCAGTTTTGTTCTTTGGCTCAGTGGCTTAGTGGAAAGTACTTTGGGCGTGGCTTAGTGGAAAGAGCCTGGGCTTGGGAGTCAGAGGTCGTGCGTTCTAATCCCGGCTCTGCCACTTATCTGCTGTGTGACCCTGGTCAAGTCACTTAACTTCTCTGGGCCTCAGTTACCTCATCTACAAAAATGGGGATTTAAAAAAATGTGAGCCCCAAGTGGAACAACCTGATTATCCTGTATCTCCCCCAGTGCTTAGAACAGTGCTCTGAACATAGTAATCACTTAACAAATACCTTAATTATTATTAATTATTATTATTATGTGGTCTCTTGCAATTTCTCTTGATTGACAGCACTTAGGAGTTTCAGGACAAAGGCCGGGTTGAATATCTCAGGATTTAGGTTTAGGTTGTTTTTTCCTTCTTTGGCATTACTCCCAATAATGGAGTTGTCTTTCTGGGTTGTGGGGAGGTGAGGGGGAAGTCTCTTCATTCATCCCCTGGTCTGTTTTCTCCCATTGCCTTTATTTTTTGATGGGTTTATTTTATCATCCACCCACTGCTTTATGACTGATGCATTACCCATAATCAAGGCTGTGTATGACTAGCTCCAGAGAACTGGGGAGCCCAGCTCAATTATTCATTTTTTCTTCCCTTTCAATTTGAAACGGAAGAAAAAAAAGCAATCTGTCACGGACTGCTATTCTCCCTTCACCATCTCACCCACTGGCAGACGGGGGCCAGTGAATGAGAAAGGAGGCTTTCAAGGCCCCGAGAGCAGACGTGGGCTTCATGTGACTGCGGGAGGGTAACAACGGAGCTGACCATGTGGTACGCTTAGCATTCGTTATACACTGCCACGCTGATTCAACTAATACTGGGGTGGTGCCACTAAACTGGGAGGTGCCAGGTGTGGGTGAGGTAAGGAGGAGGGATTGGGGAGTGGGAAATGTCGGGGGGGGTGGAGAGGGGACTCTGGTTATTTATGCTAACAGCAACTTCCTCTGCCATCAACTGCTATTGCTACTCGGCTGGTAGGCCAGGCCAAGGAAAGGACCAAATCAACAGGTCCTGAAAGCAGCTTCTTCCTTCACCAAAACTGAGCTGGGAAGTTGTCAGGCAATCATATTTACTGAGAGCTTACCGTGTGCAGAGCACTGTACTAAGCAGTCGGGAGAGTACAATAGAACAATAGACAGACACATTCCCCGCCCACAGTGAGCTTACAGTCTAGAGAGGGAGACAGACATTAATATAAATAAAGTACAGATATAGACATAAGTGCTGTGGGGCTGGGAGGGGAGTTGAATAAAGAGAGCAAGTCAGGGCGATACAGAAGGGAGTTAAAGAAAAGGGTTGCCCCAAGTGCTGGGCTAGGCAGAAATGACCTTGGGAAGTTCCTTCTTTAGAGATGGCTCCCAGACACTTCCCCTCCCACCCCCTGCAACCTGACACACACACACACACACACACACACACACCAAGGGTCTCCTGACAGTGAGGTATTTTGGTCGTGTATTTGTTCCTCTTAGTCCCCCCTCTACAGCCAGGTTTCCTATAACACACGCTTTCACTGGACATTTTGGATAGAACACTGTTGGAGAGTTAGAGAATATTCTTCTGACACAGCTCATCTGGCTAAAATGTGATGTGATCTTTGGAAGCAATGTTTGTGCACGTGAGCCCAACATTAATCAAGGTGTGTATATTCTAATACTCATTTTTCTTAACCTGGGATTCTTCAAGAATGTAATCCCATGTTATAGGAGAACTGATTACATTTATAAGTAATTTATGTCTGCATTTCTCGCCCATTAGATTGTTAGCTCCTTGAGGTCAGAGACCACGTTATACTGCACCATCCCAAGCACTTAATACAGTGCTTAGCACACAGTAAGCGCTCAGGAAATTTCATTGATTGATTGATTGATTAGTAAGGCTTCGAAGGTGGAGAGAGTGGTGGTCTGTTGGATATGAAGCGGGAGGGAGTTCCAGGCCAGAGGGAGGATAAGAGTCAGAGGTGGTGGCGAGGTAGACAACACTGAGATAAAGTGAGTAGTTAGGTGTTAGAAAAGTGAAGTGTAAGGGCAGGGCTGAAGGAGGACATCAGGGAGGTAAGGCCTGAAGAGGAGAGCTGAATGAGTGCTTAAAGCCAATGGTAAGGAGCTTCTTTTTGATGCGGAGATGGATGGGCATTCACTTGAGGAGTTCTTTGCTGTTCACCGAGCCAAGGAAACAACCATGTATTTGTGGGTCCCCTGACACCCTGATTTATTTTCTACAATATTTTAGCAGCAACAGAATCCCTATTTTACCAGAGATTAATAACCCAAGATCCCAGATCCTCTCACAATACCAATTACTTGACCCACTGGTTATAACTGCCACTATGGGGGTCGTAGAAATGAGCAATCATGGGTCATTTTGCCCAGTTGAGTAATGCTGATTAGCATCTTCAGGGAATTTTTGCAGGTGTCTTACTGTACTATTATTACTATTTAATCACTGTTGGAACATTTCCACAGATCTCCCAGACTAAGTGCCAGTGTTTAATACATAGAGGGAGGCGTGGTTTTTTTAGCAGAATGAAAGGAATATCTCATCTCTGTATCAGTACATTGTAATTTTTTTTGTTGTTTGTTTTCCTCTCTGTCTCAAGCTTTCATCTGTATTTCTTCAGGTGTAGAGAAGGAATGGCAAGGGCTAGTCACTTAAATTGAGACATTTCTAGCCTGGTGCATTTAATGTGGAATGGGGGTCACTAGGCAGGTTTTTCTAATGACCATTATCAGAAGATAAAGCCGTATGAGTATCAGGCTGGTCTGAGCCTGTGCCTACCAATTGCTGTCATTTCCCATCTCCTTTGGCTGGTGAAAATTCCTGGAAAGCACAATGGCTTGGGAAACCATCGAGAATGCTCTCAGTGAGCTGGGCTACAAATCCAATAGTCAACAGGACAATTTTCTGTGCCACAGCACACCAAGCACACATGTCTCTGCAACCCCAGGAAATGTTGTTGAACCCTTAGAGCCTGGTGGCTATTGAGACAACTAGGGCAGTTGTCTGCACACGTCAGTCCCAACGAGACCCAGGGTTCTTAGTGGCCGATCGTGAGGGCACCAAGACCTACGCCTTCGGGTTCAGGAAGGCCGGAACACTCAGGCGAGCTCCGTTCCCACCTCCATCCCTTTAGTGTCTGTTTCCTATTCTGCCCGAGCAGTTTCGGATGTGGAAGAGGGCGGTCAAATGCATAATTAAATGTTCCTGTTGAGTGGGAGATAAACTCAAGGGAATATTTAAAGGGGTCTTTACTTCTTGTGCAGCTGCTGTTTGTTCAAACAATCAGGGAGTGTAAAGTTATCTACACAAACTGTGCCCCATTCCACAGTCCCGCCGTACTAGAAAAACTTCGAAAAAACATTGGGCTTAAATTGAGTGAGGGGGACAATAGAGTTGGTTGAAGAAGCAGTGTGACCAAGTGGAAAGAGCATGGGTCTGGAAGTTGGAGGACTTGGCTTCTAATCCTGACTCTGCCACTTGCCTGCTGTGTGATCTTGGGCTAGTCACTTAACTTCTCTGTGGTATAAATGGGGAATAAGTACCTGTCAATCCCTCCTACTTAGACTGTGATCTCGAGTTGGGACAGGGACTGTGTCCAAATGGATTATTTTGTATCTATCCCAGCACTTAGCAGTACACTGTTTGACAGATACTATTAAATACTATTGCAATCACTACTATTATTGTCATTATCATCACTCAGATGGTGACTGAATTTGATCCCCACATCATGACTGTGATACAACTGCATTTTATAAAATGCTGCCTCTCTATACTGTAAGCTTCTTGTGGGTAGGGAACATCTGTAATAATAGCAATAATAATGGCATTGTTAAGCACTTACTATGTGCAAAGCACTATACTAAGCACTGGGGAGGATACAAGGTGATCAGGTTGTCCCATGTGGGGCTCATGGTCTTAATCCCCATTTTACAGATGAGGTAACTGAGGCCCAGAGAAGTTAAGTGACTTGCCCAAAGTCACACAACTGACAAGTGGCTGAGCCGGGATTTGAACTCATGACCTCTGACTCCCAATCCTGGGCTCTTTCCACTGAGCCACGCTGCTTCTCTACCAACTGTTGGTTGTATTCACCCAAGCACTATATGGGTCCCTGCACACAGAAAACACTCCAAAAATACTACCGCATGATTGACTTCTAGAAAATCCCACCTTCACCTCTGTCATGAGTTTTTGCCTTAAGAAAGATTTCTTTCTCCTCCTCCCACCTCCTCATCCTGGTTTACACTGAGAAAAGCCAGACATAGTTAGGAAAATGATTTAATGGCCTGAAATAGAAGTCAGGAGTTCTTTGCCCCAGTCTCCTGTTCCAACTAGCTGACCACAGGCTCTCTTTTAAATACTAAGCAGTCTGAAACCATAAAGAGATAGGCTCCTCCAGATAACTATCATCTTGCTGTTTTCAATAGAGGTACACAGGACATAGCTATTGGATTGAAAAGGATTAATTAACTTGGGTGGGTTTTGCTAACAAGGTTGGGCTTCATTCAAAGTGCAAAATGTTTAGCATTCCCAAGATGGTGACTCCTAAAGTGATTTCATCTTCCACCCATGATGGCTCAGAAGTGTGTGTGTGTGTGGAGGGAAATCATTGCTGATTAACCAGTATTATTTCTCCTTCTGCAATTAATATTTCCCAATCACTGTTCACTCACCCCCTGGGGAGATGCAGTCTGCCTCATCCATGTCTTCATCCCACCAGCCCTTGGCCTGTGATAACGGTGGCATATCCCCTTAGGGGTAAGAGAGCAGGTAAATAATAATAATAATGATGTTGGTATTTGTTAAGCGCTTACTATGTGCAGAGCACTGTTCTAAGTGCTGGGGTAGACTCAGGGGAATCAGGTTGTCCCACGTGGGGCTCACAGTCTTAATCCCCATTTTACAGATGAGGTAACTGAGGCACAGAGAAGTTAAGTGGCTTGCCCACAGTCACACAGCTGACAAGTGGCAGAGCTGGGATTAAGGGTAAAGACACCAGAGAGGGCAATATAGGTTCTCCCTGACCAGATAGTAGTTTACGATTCAGAATTCACAGCAGCCCAAGGATGGTGGTTCCAACCAAACCACAGGCTCACATACAGGCGACCCATTCTTCAGCGAGAGGAAGGACCTCTTAGGACACTAAGTCCATATTTCACTCCAGTGCATACTTCACTCTGCTGCCCAGATCATTATTCTACAGAGCATTCAGGACATGCCACCCTGCTCCTCAAAAAACTCCAGTGGTTGTCCAACCACTTCCGCATCAAATAGAAGCTCCTTACTATTGGCTTTAAAGCAGTCATTCACCTTGTCCCTTATTACCTCACCTCACTACTCTCCTACTGCAACCCAGCCTGCACACTTCTCTTCTCTAATGCTAATGTTCTCAGTATGCCTCCATCTCGTCTATCTCACTGTTGACCCCTCGCCCAAATCCTGCTTCTGGCCTAGAATGCCCTCCCTCCTCAAATCAGACAATTATTCTCCCTGACGTCAAACCCTTATTGAAGGCACAATCCTCCAAGAGGCGTTCCCTGACTAAGCACCCCACTTTTCTCTTCTCCCACTCCTTTCTGCATCACCCTGTCTTGCTATCTTTATTCATCCCCCCCATCTCAGCTCCATTTTACTTATGTACAGACCTGTAATTTATTTATTTATATTAATGTCTGTCTCCCTCCCTCTAGACTGTAAGCTCACTGAGGGCAGGGAATGTGTCCATTTACTGTTGTTTTATCCTCGCCCAAGTGCTTAGTATAGTGTTCTGCACACAGTAAGCGCTCAATAAATATGATTGAATGAATGACAGTCCTCTAGACTGTGAGGTTGTTGTTGGCAGGGAACACGTCTACCATCTCTATTATATTGTACTCTTCCAAGTGCTTAGAAGAGTACACACAGAAAGCAATAAATACAATTGATTAGTTGATTGATTGATAGTTTGTCCATTTCCCAGAGCCTGGAAGGAGGAATCTTGCCTCATGGATGAAAATGGGATTTCTAATAGGAAACCTTCCAATTATCTCTCTGGGGCAAAGGCGGTCCTTAGTGCTGCCTCAAGAATGGCATCTCTCCACTGTTCTCTTGGTTTCAGTTGGGACTGCTTTCCCAGCCACTTTCTGAATTTGGAGGAAGATCCCAAATGCAATGCAAATGGCTACCATTCAATCCGCTGTGACTGAACCAGAAGGAATGGGGGGAGTTTCCCCTTTCCTGCAGAGGGTACTTTCCCTTTTACTAAAGAAGACCCAAAACTTTGTATTTAACACTGATGAAGGGCGTATTTCTTTCATTTTAATAGCAGGTGATGGTGCGTATTGTGGAATCGATAGAAAATTTTGAATACAAAACAGAAATCACCTTGGGAGAAAATGTGTTTTGAATCAGATATTACCTCCAGGCCCCTCTCTCCTCCCTGGGGTGCCCAGATACTGGTGGGGAAGAAGCACTGGAAAGAAGTGGGAGGTTAGGAGGGTCTGGTTTCTCTGGCAAGGACACTTAACAATCCCTCAAAAATGAGGTTCAGGCACAGTGAACCAGATCGGAGGAAATCAGAAGGAAACTGAGACCAAGAGGGGAATGAGGGGAGTGAGCAGGGGGAATTAGTATTTTCAGCCCCTGCTGATGTTGAGTGTGGGGCTGGATATTGAAGGAGGAAATAGAGATGGAAGGTATTCGGGGAGAGGGTATGCAGGTTGACTGCAACCCCACAAGGTGGTGAGCCAAGGTGATCTGTCCCTAAGCTTCTGGGTAGCGTTTAGGCAGGCCTCACTATCCATCTACGATGGATGAGAAGCAGCATGACCCAGTGGAAAAAGCCCCAGCCTGAGAGTCAGAGGACCTGGGTTCTAATCCTAGTTCAGCCACTTGCCTGATATGTGACCCTGGGCAAGTCACTTAAATTCACTGTGCCTTAGTTTCTTCATCTGTAAAATGGAATTCAATACCTGTTCTCCCTCCTACTTAGACTGTGAGCCCCATGTGGGACAGGGACTTTGTCAGAGCTGATTATCTTTGTATCTACTCCAGTGCTTAGTACAGTGCTTGGTGCCCAGTAAATGCTTAAAAGGTACCACAGTCTTTTTATTATTACTATTATTATTATAATATCTCCCTCCTTCTTTGTGCCCCAACCCTTCTGTTCTAGCCAACTTCAATTCTCTGCTTCTGTTTACTTCTGAGGAAGCCAGAAAGTTACTTGTCCCTCAGGTATTTTAAGGCAGAGCAGGGAGGCTGCTGTGGCAGCAGCAGCTTGTTTAGCATTGAGCACAGTTGGTCATTTCAGTCACCCTGGGCATTTGACAAAATGTGAAAACTCGCAGGAAAGAGAAAAATCGATGATTGTGGGCTGGGGATGGAGTAGATGCAGAGAGCCAGAGTCACCCAGGGAGCTAGCTGGGAAATTGATTAGAGAGTTGACACACTCATCGGTTGCTTCTGGATTAATTTCCTGGTGTGAGCTCAGGATATTTGTATCGCATTATTCGCTCTTTTAAGGAGTTTTGGGGTCTGGGGTTTTTCCCAATTTCCTTTTGAAATGCAAAGCTGCACTAAGCTCTTAAAGATAAAAACACATTTGACATGAATTTTCTTCTCCCTTCTTTGGTCACATTAAAATTGTTGATTAGGGTATCACACACCTAATCTCTTCTCTGCTGCCCAGAGGAAGGCATGATGCCTCACTGCTGCTGCTTTTGCTGGCCAAACTAATTAGGGCCTGAAGTCATCTGCAAATCCTCCTAGAGCCAAGTATTTATTTGACAGGAAGGAGAAACCAATGGGTGGTGCATAAATGCCTCCATTTGATTGTAAAATCCACCCTTAGATTGTGGCCACCTTGAAGGCAGGGGCCATGTCTTCCTCTTTTATTGCAAGCTCCCAAGTGCCTAGTCAGGGCTCCAGCAGGTACCCAGTAAATACTGATGATGATGACAAAGATGATGATGATGATGATGATGATGAGTAAAATAAAACTCCCCAGTTAATGGTTTCATGGTTTTATCTAGCTAGGCAGTCTCTATGGAGTTCTAACCCTCATCTCTTTGTTGAGCCTTTAAATGAAATGAGGTAAGAGGAATCAGAGTTAACCAGGTAGGACAGCTCAGCTGGTTGGGATTAACTGGAAACACAACATGTAGCAAGTACCACAGGGTCACAGGTCTCGCCAGAGCCAAGGGCTCACAGTCGCCGGAGCCACCACCTCTCAAGGGCTGCGCATTTTCATATCCCCCACCCAGGGACACCCAGTCACACTGGGTGAGACTGCTCTGAGACTCCCCTATTACCTCGCAGTCTGATGAGGAACCATATGTTGGGTTCAACTGAAAAACTCTCCATATTTTGGAGGCTACAAATTCCCAGATGGATTGTAATCACAAACTGGCTGTTTCGCATACTGGAGTTGGCTGGAGCATGGGAGAGGCAGAGGGACATCTCAAAGGTCCTGTTTGAAGGCTAGGGATGGAGAGGCTGTGGAGTGGAAGAAAACAGGTGCTATCACAGTGGGACAGAGGATAAATTGGGCCACCACTTCCCAGTAGGGGATTCAAATTTAGATTTCAAAGATGTGGCCGGAGTTGGGAAGGGAGCGGAGTTGCAACCGGAAAGTGTGGCAGGGATAAGTGGTTAAAGATGGGTGGACAAAAGAAAGCCGGTGAAGTGTAAGGTTGTTATGGGCAGGGAATGTGCCTGCTAATTCTGTTGTATCGTACTCTCTCAAACCCTCAGAACAGTGCTCTGCCCATAGTGAGCACTCAATAAATACCAGTGATTGATTGATTGATGTTCTATATCTAAAAGGAATGGTAACTCTGGAGCACATAGGGAAGGGAATTATCTCCAAAACTGGAAAGAGATGCCCTGAAATTCAGTCATTTGCATGAGCACAGAATGTGCGAAGCAGGAAAGGTGGGTTAGACAGGTGAACCTAATGGGATAAACTCTAACTCACACAGTAAGGGCCAAACGGTGGGAATTCTACCCCAAATCAGGATATGCAGGGAGCTACTTGATTACTTGCCACTATCTGGTGGTAAGTGCTTTGAAATGAAAGCAAATGAATTTTAACCTGGAGAGGTGGTCGGGACATTCTTGGTTTAGTTTTACATCATCCTAACAACAGATGATTTTGTTAGGCATCACCAGAGTCTTTGAACTTCTGAGACCCATCCCTGACCTGTGTGTGGGTGACAGGTGGGGAATGGCCTTTTAAAAGTGGCTTCCCACATGGTCGCAGAAGCTTTCATTTAAAATGATGCCTGTCTTAAATGAGCTGCTCTCCCAGAACGGGTCTAATCCATTCACCATAAGAGAACCGTCTTGCCCCGTAAAACTTTCTGTTACTCTCATTCCCAGAGAGCTCACAGCCCTGGCAGGGCTGAGCCAGAAAGTACATAATGAAAGTGGTGAATCTTTTCTGACTCACCTCGACTTCCCACACTGTCCAATCTTTAATCCATCAGGCAAGAAGGACTCCAGAGAAAGATACGGTGTCTTCCTGTCTACCAGCCTACAATTCATGACCTGATTTGTGGGGGTGGGGAGGAAACTATACCTACTATATTACATATGTTAATACAGACACACAAGTCTATACCCACTCCCAAATTATATTGGTTGCCCTGGAATCAGTGCTTTTGAATGCAGACCCTTTGTGTGGCTTGTTTCATGTGACAGATGAGACAAGAGAGCCATGGTATCATTAACAAGGAATTATTCCGGCACAAGGGTGCTGATAAAAGCAGACACTGCACAAGGGCTAATCCATCCCTGGCAACCCACACTGTAATCACATGGCGATTACCTTGTTAGTCATCACTTCACTGGTGAACGTGGCCCACTCCTGCTCTTTTTGAGGCAAAACCTTTAATTAACCCGAGAAGTGCCAATGAGATTTTTGGACTGAGGGCCCTGGAGAAGAAAAACGTCTCCCAAGAACCTAAGGAGAAGGGTTGCAGTTGTTGTGGTTGTGAAAAATCGAGAAACAGCACGGCCTAGTGGAAAAGCAATGCCTGGGAGTCAGAGGACCTGAGTTCTTATCCTGGCTCAGCCACTTGCCTTCTGTGTGACCTTGGGCAAGTCACTTAACTTCTCTGGGCCTCATTCATCTCATCTGTAAAACGGGGATTAGGACTGTGAGCCCCATGTGGGACTTGGACTGTGTCCAGCCTGATTATGTTGTATCGACCCTAGTGCTTAGTAAAATGCCTGGCATAGAGTAAGTGCTTAACAAATACTATTTAAACAAACAAATAAAGGACTCTTTGGGAAGTGTCTTACCTATCTATTGTAACAAAGATGCCTGGGAAAACAAATCAGTTAGGGAGGTTTCCACAGCATTCACAATGCCAGTTGCACAGGGCAGAACGATTCTGAATTGTCTTCCTTCTCTGTTAGTGGTCACAAAACCAGTAACAAACTTCTACTCACTCCTCACCAAAGCAGGTGGGTAAAGGTTCCTGGCAGAAGAACCCCCAGGGGCATCTTGCTTGGTGGACAGGCTTAACTGGAATCCTCAAAATGACTGGCTAAATGGGCAGAAAAGAGCACAAGGGCTACTGGATAACTACCCAGGCAATTGCCTGCTGGTTCATAGTATTGCAACACACTGCAGTCACTTTGGCCATAGGTGTCTTCTGCATGTAAAATTATTTCATGTACTTTGCAATGTGCTTCCCCCCTGCCTCCCTACTCCATTGCTGCACTCACTTCCCCAGTGGGAACACAGCCGGCCGGGATGAGAGTGTGCGAGTGGGGCGGGGGACATGTCTGCTAATTCTGTTGCACAGTGCTCTGCATATAGTAAGTGCTCAATAAATGCCACTGACTGATTGATACTGTACAAACCCTTAGCCCTGGAATCACATCGCTCACACGGATTCTCAGTCCAAAGTCTTCATGACTGGACTCGAGACTCATCTGTTGTCTGTGACTAGAGTCCATCCATTATCACTTATCGAGCAACACCTGAGTTAGATTAGCCATTAGTGAGCAACACTTGGCGATCTTCCATTGAAATGTGTCAGTGTTTTACTGCCATTGTTGTCATAATAGATATATGTCTCTGAGATGCATTTCTAGGTGACACACCATTTATGGCTGAAGACAATGAGCTGGTCATTCCCAGTTGCCCTAGAAACAGTATTTGAAATACTCCCAAACTAGTACCCCAGGCCCCCAGCACACTTGAATCAGCATCAGCATCATAACGGTGGTATTTGTCAAGCATTTACTCTTCCCCTCTTCAAAGCCCTACTGAGAGCTCACCTCCTCCAAGAGGCCTTCCCAGACTGAGCTTCCCCTTTCCCTCTGCTCCCTCTCTGCCCCCCTCTTCACCTCCCCTCAGCTAAGCCCCCTTCCCCCCCTTTCCCTCTGCTTCTCCCCCTCTCCCTTCCCCTCCCTTCAGCACTCTGCTCATTTGTATATATTTTTATAACCTTATTTATTTTGTTAACAAGGTGTACATCCCCTTGATTCTATTTATTGCGATTAAGTTATCTTGTTTTTGTCCATCTGTCTCCCCCTTCTAGACTGTGAGCCTGTCACTGGGCAGGGATTGTCTCTATCTGTTGCCGAATTGTACATTCCAAGTGCTTAGTAAGTGCTCTGCACGTAGTAAGCGCTCAATAAATACAATTGAATGAATGAATACTCTCCCTTGTTGCATTTTCCCCTCCCTAACTCCCATCACCTTTTGCTCTCCTGCTGCTCTCATTTGGCACTTATATTAAGTGCTTACTAAGTGTCAAGCACTATTCTAAGGTCTGGGGTAGATACAAGTTAATCAGGTTGGACACAGTCCCTGTCCCACATGGTGCTCACACTCTTAATCCCCATTTTATAAATGAAAGTAGGTGAGGCCCAGAGAAGTTTAGTGACTTGCCCAAGTTCACACAGCAGACAAGTGGTAGATCCGGGATTAGAACCCAGGTCTTTCTGACTTCCAGGGTCTATCCACTAAGCCATGCTGCTCGCTTCCCTGTGCAAACAGTCCTGACTCAAGTGCTTAGAACAGTGCTTGGTACACAGAAAGCACTTAAAAGTACCAAAACGACAGCATATCTTCTGTGTACCTCAGAGGCTTCATCTGTAAAATGGGAACTAAATCTTAACCCCTCCTACTTAAAGTGTGAGCCCCAGTGTGGGTCAGGGACTGTGTACATCTACCCCAGGGTTTAGAACAGTGCTCAGCATATAGTAAGCACTTAACAAATTCCTAAAAAAGGGTCCATAGAAAAGGTTCACGCCTGAGGCTGTGGTCAGACCCTTCGGGGGCCCCCTCCCATCCAGGCCAGATACTCACTCCCTGTGTGTCCTTGACAACAGCTAGGCTGACACCTCTGCCCAGCTCCGCTCACCAACTGGGTG
This sequence comes from Ornithorhynchus anatinus, assembly GCF_004115215.2. Lineage (NCBI taxonomy): Eukaryota > Metazoa > Chordata > Mammalia > Monotremata > Ornithorhynchidae > Ornithorhynchus > Ornithorhynchus anatinus. The sequence continues at coordinate 31,120,764 of NC_041743.1, forward strand.
CCTTGCCTAAGCACAGACTGGGCAGCTCCAGTTCCTTGCCATTTACCTATTTCCCAAAATCTTTTTATGGGGTGTTATGAGTGTGTCAACATTCAACCCCTCTGGTCTGGGCCAGTGGGTAATGGGCACAGCTGCCTCTAGAGCTATCTTCTCAAGCTTCCCAGAGTCAGGGGGACAGGAGGAAAGGAAGGTGGCAGATTCCCAAACGCAGCAGGACCGGCTCACACTTAGGCACCACCAGCAGTATCTGGGGATCAGAGGGGCTGGCTGGCTGAAGGCAGGACTGTCCCAACGATTTCAGGCCTGGTCATGACATATCATTGGAATATCAAATATTGGTCCTCTGGTACCCAAAATGGACACATTCAAGAAGAAACACTCTCCATCTCTGTAATCCTTCTAGAGAAAGTGAAGTCTCTGGATGCACACTAACAGAGCTCAGCAAAAAATAGCAGCTTCTAGAGAGGGCCAGGAGTAGAGCACTAAAGGTCTTGCAGATCACATTTAAGATGCAAGGTAAAGCTACTGTGGGAACATGGAGCCTTGATAAGGAAAGAGAAGTGGATATTCCAGGCCATGAATCAAGCCCCTCTTGGCTCAGCATGTGTGTGTGCACAAAAGACAGCTAGGTTAGCCATGGAGGGAGAGATAGGTATGAGCCATGCCATCCCACACAGTGTCTGACTCACGCCAATCCTACGAGCATTACTTTCACTCACACTTCAATCAGAAAGAAAATAAACCAGTGAGACATCACCTCCCCACACTCCCCCGCCCCCCACCCCATAAGAAAAGCGAGCTGAAAGCTCAGGAAATAACTTTGTGAGTTTTACTTCATATTTTCTACTTCAAGAATACATAACGAGCAGCAGTCTCTCCCTTCTGAGCAAAGGTGCTCTGTTGAAACATGTAGAGATGAAAATTTGACTCATCCAAGAGAGCTGATTCTTTTTGTGACATGAGAGAGCGAGGTGAGTAATACTTTGTACAGTCAGAGAAAAACAGATTCCAGAAGGTCTATGATTATATTTCAGCCCTCCCTTCTCAGCTTGGCAGCTGGGAAAGCTGAAGTCGCCACCTATTAGCAGTGCGAGTTAAGAGCTATCCTCTTCACCTCTCTGACCTCTGTTCATTCTGAAAACACAACCCAGCATTTAAAAAAAAATAATAATAATTAATAGACGCTTAAAACCCATGTCTGGTGACTGCAAGGAAGTGTCACTAGCTGAGTGCATCAAGTGTCTCTGTAGCCAGTGGCTCCCAATGTTATATAAAAGATAATGGACAAACCAATTATCCTTCTGGTGTCAAAAATACATTTCCTTCCTTCCTTGGTAATTTGTTTCAATCCACTTGATTGCCTTCAGGTTTTTGAATAATTAGTAAGCAGGGGGTTGTGTGTGTGTTGTTTTTTTTAAAAAAAACAGCCGATCCTTTCAGATCTGTAAGAAAGCCTCATCTCTAAGATAGGATTACTGACTGATAGTTACAGTCTTCCTGGAAATATCTTATTTCAATTATCAAAGGTCTTCTGCGCAGGGAGGAAATGTGAGAGTGGCAATTTGCAGAGCTCGGGAGAGAGGATTTAGGTGTAGCTACACTTCATTCAACAGATCACTGGGGTGTTCCTTCCCTTCTGCCAAAACCAACCTGCTGTTTAGGGGGAGTCACTATCTATTTGTTAGATGCATTTTTTTTCCTCCAGAGATGGACCGTCATCTCCTGCCCCTTAGCTGGCACCAGGATATGGGGAACAGCGTTTGCTATGGTATCATTCTTGTTTTCAGATAATTGAGTAGAGGAAAAAAATAACAATAAGGCAGCCTAATTACTGGCAGGTTTTTGGGACTATCATTAACTTCCCAGCTGCTTTGTAAGTGGCAAGCTGCTCCTTGGTGCCACCAGAGGAACAGAAGAAAACTCTTTCCCTGGGAGGGGAGGGGAAGGCACGGGGAATCACGGAAGCCATATGAAAAAGATGGATTCACCCTGAGTTCAGCCAACTCTAAGACTTAGGAACTTATTTACAACCTCCTTGGCCCTCGTGTGTTGATCTCTACCGACTTATTTTTCTGTTTGGCTCTCCCACTGGTATGTACGCATTAGAGTGTAAGCTCCTTGTGAGTAGGGAAGTGACACTTTGAGCTCTTAGACTGCGTCCCCACTGAGAACCAGGGCCCATATCTTTCCCCAGTGCTTAGTTCACTGCTCTGCACACAGCAAGTGCTTAAAAATACTATTACTACTACTTTCTAAGCAGCTTGTTCAATGTCCCGCACCAAGTGGGAGCTCAATAAATACTGCTGCTATCACTACTAGTAATCCACTGAATAGAAGTCCTACATCAAGCTTCGAGATAGGCTCTGAAAGCAGAGAATGACTCTGAACAGCAGATACTGCCCCTGTATGAGGGTCGACCTTTTGAGATTAAACACTGTCCCTTTTCTTAAGGCAAAATGCTATTTCAAGAGATCAGTTGATTATGGAAGGATATGCTAGTCTACATATTTACATTACATCAAGCTATTCTGCTTAATTAGCCACTTCAAAAACATTTCTTGGATTTGCTTCTTCCTCTATTCCCTCAGTCACAATGCAAGTCTGGGTTCTAACCACCTTGTGATTGGATTACTGTAATAATGTTTTTTGCAGGCTTCCTCCACCCCACCCCCCAGTCTATCCTGCCTGTATCAGCAATAATCCTCTTTCAAAGCAGACACTAATCACATCGCTCCTTCTCACACTTCCCTGCTACCTTCATCAGTTTGCAGTGGCTCCCGGTAGCTGCTTCAATCAAATTATAAAACTCCTGATTAGGGCCTTTATGATGCTCTTTCTCTTGCTCTTCTTCCATGAGAAGAGACAGAATAAAGAATCAACCACCTTTTTCAACCCATGCTTTACAGCTTTTAATGGGAAATGTTTCCTGAAATAGTCAAGATGGCTCATTTTATAAAGCCTCGTGGTAAGAGGAAAAAAAAAGTAGAGGAAAATATTGTATATCTAGCAGGAATGCTAAAGGGCCACCAGATTGTAAACTCCTAGAGGGCAAGACCATTCATTTTGCTTCCATTACACTCTTCAAAGCAGTTTGTAATAATGCTAGTGATAATTGGGGTATTCGTTAAGCACTTACTGCATAACAAAGTGTTTGTGGCCTAGTGGACAGGGCACAGGCCTGGGAGCCAGAGGACCTAGGATCTAATCTCCACTCTGCTATATGGCTGCTGTGTGGTCTTGGGCAAGTCATAACTTCTCTGTGCCTCAGTTCCCCCTTCTGCAAAATCAGGATTCAGTACCTACTTAGATTGTGAACTCCACATGGGACTTGATTATTTTGTATCTGCCTCAGCATACAGTACTGTGCTTAGCAAATAATAATAACAGTAATAATGAGTATTTGTTAAGCACTTATTACAACTACTACTACTACTAATAAAACTGGGTATTATCATGGGAAAAGAGAAACAGGAGCAGGATACCAAGATTAGGATAGAGAAGGCAGTTGGATACTACTGCTTTGGAGATGATTCCTCTAGCTCCCAAAAGTTAGGAAATGGAATTAGGATCCCTCTTCTGCCTGTTTGAATTATGTCAACCTGGGGCACTGGAGGGAGCTTAAGGTGGGGTAGAGCAGCAGCAGGTAAGTCAAGAGGAGAGAGGGTCCCAGACCACTGCTGGACTTATCACTTCCAGAATCTGCTCCCTGGAGGCTCCTGCCTCGTCGTTCTGGGCAAGAAAGGGTGGCTGAGCCAGAAACCTCTGAGGAAAAGTCCCTGGAAGAGCCGGCACCAGCAGCAACAGCAGCAGCAGCAGGCAGGGAGGCAGAGAGGAGTGTGATAATAATAATAATAACGGTATTTGTTGAGTGCTTACTGTGTGCCAAGCACTGTTCTAAGTGCTGGGGTAGTTACAAGGTAATCAGGTTGTCCCACATGGGGTTCACAGTCTTAATCCTCATTTTACAGATAAGGTAACTGAGGCACAGAGAAGTCCAGAGTTTAGAACAGTGCTTTGCACATAGTAAGCGCTTAACAAATACCATCATTATTATTCAGTGACTTGCCCAAGGTTACACAGGAGACAAGTGGCAGAGCTGGGATTGGAACCCACCTCCTCTGACTTCCAGGCCAGGACTCTTTCCACTAAGCCACCATTTGGGATGGTGGGGAGTGCTCACTCACTGCCTGCCATCAAAAATGTCAATTGACAAGTTTCTGTGTGTATGTGTGTGTGCGTCTGTGTTCATATATTTACCAACCTTGGATGCATATCTTCCTCTTTCTCTCTGACTCTCCCTCTCTGTCTTTCATTTTTTCTGGTCTTCTGTCGTCTTCTTTCTTAATCTATTATTTTTGAAACACATGTCTAGCACCCATAGAAATCTCTCTCTGTCCCAATTTGAATATCAGAAAACGTGGTCACTTGACTTTTAGTTCTGCCCTTCCCCACTTCCCAGAGGAGAGCAACAGCAAGCCACTCCAGGTTGGAAAAAAAAAATCCTCTAATCTTCTGGGGATTTTTTTAATGATAATGTTAATGTTGGTATTTGTTAAGTTCTTACTATGCGCTAGGCACTGTACTAAGTGCTGGAGTAGATGTAAGATAATCAAGTTTTTTCATTTTTTTATTGATATTTGTTCAGTGCTTACTATGCTTAACTGCTATACTTAGAGTGGGGTAGATACAAGATAATTGGTTTAGACACAGTCCCTGTCCCACGTGGGGTTCACAGTACTAATTCCCATTTTATAGATGAGGAAATTGAGGCCCAGAGAGTTAAGTGAGTTGCCCAAAGTCACACAGCAGACAAGTGGCAGAAACACAGTCCATGTCCCACTTGGGGCTCACAGTCTTAATCATCCATTTTACACATGAGGTAACTGAGGCACAGAGAAGTTAAGTGACTTGCCCCAAGTCAGACAGCAGACAAGTGGCGGAGCCTGGATTAGAACCCAGGTCCTTCTGACTCTCAGGCCCATGCTCTATCCACAGGGTCATGCTGCTTCTCAAGGGATGAAAAAAGCTAAGAGTCAATGATTTGTGCAAAGGATAATTATTCACCATCTCTCACACCTCTGGCCCTCCTAATCTGTTTTTTTGAATTCTATTGTTATCAACAATCTATGCAGAATTGTTGTATGCTGACCCAAACTCATGTTTCTTTAGAAAGAAAGGAGAATGATAATGATTCTTAACTGCAAAAAGCCTTCTTTTCAGTGAAAATATGTTTAAGAAATTAAGAAATCAAACAAAAGTATTTATTGAGAGCCTACTACTTGCACATAACATTGTACTAATTGCTTGATAGAGTACAATAGAATTAGTAAAGATCACCTCTGTCCTCAAAAACTTACAGACATTAAAATAAATCAATCAATAGCATTTACTGACCGCTTACTGCGTGCAATATACTTTACTATGTGTTTGGGAGAGTAAAATACAACAGAATTGATAGACATGATCCTTGCCCTGAAGGAGTTTACAGTCTAAATGGGGAGAACAGCCTCGAGGGAGAGAAATTATAGATAAGTGGAAGTAATAGAGAAGAAAGGTAGGTACACAAGTGCTACAAGGGAGTATGTGTTTACCCAAATGCTTAAGTGATGTAGAAGTGCTGAAATGAATGTTGAGGGCCCATATGAGGTGGTCAAATTAGAAATTAATCAGGGAAGCCTCCTGAAGGAGATGTGATTTCAAAAGGGCTTTGAAAATGGGGAGAGGTGTCATTTGTCAGATATGAAGGGGGAGGGTGTTCCTGGCGGTGGGGAGGGTGTGAGTAAGAGGTCAGTGGTGGGAGAGATTGAAGTGCTCAGTACACAAAGTAAGTCCTCAGTAAATACCACTGATTGACTGAGGCAGAAGAAATAAAACACAGTGAGTTGGTTAGCATAAGAGGCATGAAGATTGTGAGCAAGGAGGTAGTAGGAAAAAGGAGTGGAAAAGTAGGAGGGAGGGAGCTGATTGAGTGCCTTGAAAGGAATGGGCAAACACTGGAGATTTTTAAGGAGGGAAGAGATGTGTGTGGTGGCATTTTAGAAAGACGATTTTGGCAGCAGAGTGAAAGCAGAGGGAAGAGACTGGAGAGAGGGAGATCAGCAAGGAGACTGACGTCAAATTGGGATTTGACAAAAGCCTGATCCAGCGTGGTGGCCAGAGCAGAGTTTTGGGGGGATCAAAACTAGAAGTTTCTAAAGACTTCAAATTACAGTGGTCAAATGTACTGAAGATTAATGCAGAAATCCTTAAGAATTCTAAAATCCAGGGGAAAAAAACAACCAACCAGCCTTTTGCCTATTGACCCCTTTCCCACATCTTTTCTCCCATTCATCCACTCTTTCTCTTAACAATCCACAGCCTAGTGGGAAGATCATGGCTTTACAACCAAATTATGTAATAAATGCCTTGATTTGATAATACCCTTCAAATGTGTCCTCTCATGAACCTTCACCAGATTTTATTTGTAAAATTTGTTTGGGACACCATTTAGAGTTTGCAAGGTTTCTTTAACAAATAAAAAGATGAAGTCTTACTTGGAGCAAGTATGACCTAATGTGAAAACCTCATTGTAGAAAAAGGAAACAAAGTCACCTTTGATAATATTTTGGTAAAGTGAATTTTTTTATAGAAAAAGGAAATAAAGTCACCTTTGATAATATTTTGGTAAAGTGAACTTTTTTAGTGAACATGTCCTTGGAATTTTATGACCCCTTGCTATAATTAGGTTTCTTCTGAACCAAGTCACCATTCTATTTTCCATGATCTATTCTTATCTTTTTATGACTTTGTCATTTATATCACAAAAACTACAGGCTGACTCAGGGGAGACAGCTATTATACTATTCTCTGCTTTCTTCAAAGATGCACAAATCACTTTCTTTCAGACACCGGGCTTAATCGAATGTGCCCAATTCTTTCCATCTGAAGAAACTGCGACCCAGAGAGGTTGAGTGGTTTTCCCTAAATCACACAGTGAGTCAGGGGTAATGCCATGATTCCTATCATTTGTCCAGTACTAAAATCATTATAATATACCACATTTCCTCTTTGGGTTCTGAGGGGATTTTAAAAACATACATTGGAATTTTTGAATTTCTATCAGGCACAGTACATGGAAAAACCCTATTAGATCACTGTGCCCTGTCATACCTGCGCAGAGAAGGCAGTTATGAACTTCTGAGAAAAGACACATTTTGGTCTCCACATTTTGGTTCATGAATCCAAGCCTTTCCAGATTAAGTCAGATTAGAGCAGTGATTAAGAGGGAGGTCAAAATAAACCAACTCAGAAATACAAAGGAAGCTCCAGTTTAGGCTTGAAAATTGCCTGCCAATAAGATTAGATTTGAAGATTCAATTAGTGGCAGATCCCTAATAGAGTTTTCTTCCATTTGTTAACTAAGAGGCCAAAACCTTGGGAGGTTTGCTGATAACATGGCACAAGGTGAGTCATCAGATGCAGGATTACTCACAGAGTAAGGTAAATGTCACTGGTTCACTGTCTTTGATGGATTTACCCTGTTCATAAATATACGCAGATATATATTGATTTTTTTCCTTGCACACGACTGTTAGTCAATGCTCTTGACAGCTAATCCTCCAGTCCAAGAGTTGTTTTTTTCTTGCATTTCCTAATGAATTCTCAGGAAGTTTCACCTGCCCTGGGTTTAAGCTGATGTAACCAGAGCGGATGTACTCAGCCATATCTCCCAAGGGCAGGACCTGCCTTAAGTCTAAATCATAAGACTAGACATGCTAGGTCAGGAGGGGCAAGTTGCTGTTGGATCTCTTAATTAATCCATTTATCCTAGACAAAGGGCACTTTCAAATGTCAGGGGGCAATGTCATTTGGGCAAGGAGTGGAGGAGAAGGCCACGGGAAGAGCTTGGATGGGGATGAGACAGAGTGTCCCATCTTCCACTTGCAGGCTCCCCTCCTCCACCCAAAGCTTCCCAAGTCCAGTTATTGGATAGAGCCGGCTTACTCACTGTGCCCCATTCTCGTCTATCTCTCCACCAACCCCTTTCCCATGATCTCCCTCTAGCCTGAAACTCGCTTCCCTTCCATATATACCAGACCATTACTCTCTCCCACCTTCAAAGCGTTGTTAAGGTCACATCTCCTCCAAGAGGCCTTCCTGGGCTCACTCTCCCTTCCACGTCATCTATGCCCTTGGACCTGTGACCTTTGGGCATTTAAGATCCGCTCCACCCACTGCCCCAAAGCACTTGTGTACACATCATTAGATTATATATTATAAATTATTTATATTAATGTCTGTCTCCCCATCTAGACTGTAAGCTCACTGTGGACAAGGAACGTGTCTGCCAACTCTCTTGTACTGTACTCTTGCAAGCACTTATCCAGTACTCTACACACATTAAGCACTCAATAAACACCACCAATTGCTTGATTGGTATTGGATACTGCTTGGCCCAAACCTCCTGCTAAGCGCTTAGTACAGTGCTCTGCACATAGTAAGCGCTCAATAAATACTATTGAATAAATACTATTGAATGAATCTGCAGGAATTTCTGATCATGAACACGCTTGCTGGGATGATGGCTCAATCCTTCCATCAGCAGTTTATTTTAATGTTTGTCTCCCCTCTGGACTCTGAGCTCCTTGTGGGCAGTGAATGGGCCTACCAACTCTGCTGAGTTGTTCTCCCTCACACTCCAAAGCACTCAGCACATGGTAAACGCTCAATAAATAAAATCCTACTGACTGATATCGCAGACACATATCACCATATTCAGTACGACCCAGTATAATTCAGGGCAAAAGACTTAAATTTCGCCTCTGCTCTTGAGAGTCCCATCCAAGGGGAATATAGGTGTTGAACACGTTATGTTCCTCAATCAATCGATGGTATTTATTGAGCAATTACTGCATGAAGAGCATTATACTAAGCGTTTGGGAGAGTACAATATATCAGATTTGGTCAACACGAACTTTGCTATAGTTTTGTTCAGGTAAAGTCCCCAACAGCTTGTTTTTTAATATGTCTCCATTTTTCTACCAGAAACCAGCAAGAGGAGCAACTCCCAGCTGAGATTACGGAAGACAGGGGCAGAGAGTTGAGTGAGGTCAGCACAAAAGAAATACTGGCCTTAGATTCTGTTGTAACTTCGGCAAATATTCTGGGCTTGCTGGTAACGACTTTCTTCTCCAGTTACAAGTCACTGAAGTAGCATAATCATTCCAGAAATGTTTATTTTACCAGGAAGTGGCCCAGTGGTGGGGCTGCTCTGTGAACAGGATTGGCAGCTGGACCAGCTGCCTGACTTGACTAAGCGATTGCAGTGGTATGCACATGCCTTGCCACTGACTGAGCTGTGCTGGATTCCATTTCCAGGTTTGGCGGCTTAGTGACTGCATTGATGCTTATGGACCCGTGCTTTCTTATGACACCCAGTCATACAATTGTATTTCTGCCCCTGTTTTTTTCCCTTTCAGTTCATTTTGTTATACCGTACTCTCCCAAGTGTGCTTAGTACAGTGCCCTGAACACAGTAAAGTACTCAATAATTATGATTGATTTTGTTTAAAAACAATGCAAACTCATTTTCTTTTCTTTTTGTAAAATTTCCCTCATCCTTAAACATTTGGAGAAGGACTTGCTATTGCTCTATTTCCTTGCCTTTCTCTCTGATTCTTCCCTCAGTTGGCTAACTCCCAAAAGGACTGTCTCTTTCTAGGGAAAGGGGATCAATAATAATAATAATAATAATAATGTTGGTATTTGTTAAGCGCTTACTATGTGCCGAGCACTGTTCTAAGCGCTCGGGTAGACATAGGGGAATCAGGTTGTCCCACGTGGGGCTCACAGTCTTAATCCCCATTTTACAGATGAGGGAACTGAGGCACAGAGAAGTTAAGTGACTTGCCCACAGCCACACAGCCGACAAGTGGCAGAGCTGGGATTCGAACTCATGAGCCCTGACTCCAAAGCCCATGCTTTTTCCACTGAGCCACGCTGCTTCTCTAATCTGTATCTGGATCACTCTGTATCTAGCTTGGGGGAAAGTATTAGATGGGGTGGAAGAATAAAACATGGATAGAGACATTGGGTCAGATATTTTCCCCCAAAATGAGTTAACCATGCAAGGCATTGTTGACCATGTATGGGATTTGGGAATGGACAGACAGACAGACACACACACGCAGAGTGCACTGTCTAGGAGTGCTCTCCAGCAACCTTATGCATATGCAAAAATAAATAAAAAGAAAAAGGCAACATCCAAGATTTCTGAGGGACACTAGGACCTGCTAGGGCACAATTTATGAAAGCTTGGGTCTTGATGAGCTTCTGAGGTCCTTTTAATCAATCAATCATATTTATTTAGCACTTACTGGGTGCAGAACACTGTACTAAGTGCTTGGGAGAATACAATATAACAATATAACAGAGTTGGTAGATACATTCCCTGCTCACAACGAGCTTAGTCTTGGGGGAAGACAGACATTAACATAAATAAATAAATTATGGCTATGTAATCCCATGAGTCAATTTTCCTAAGAACTGGGGTAATGTAAGCTCATTATGGCAGGGAACAGGTCTGCTAATTCTGTTGTATTGTAGTCTCCCAAGCACTTAGAACAATGTTGTGTACAAAGCAAGAGCTCAGTAAGTACCACTGATTGATTGATTGATTGATTGGTTGTACTTTGGTAGCCAGTTCAACTGAGTTCCTCTGTCTCTTCTGGATTTATAAAGAGAGGCTGGGCCAAGCAACGATCCCTAGGCCAGCCCGGTCCTAATTCTGAGCCAAAGTGGTCAGATGTCTGTGGGAACAGTGCTGGATCCCACCACTACAAATCAAGGATATAGAGCCTGCCTCTTTCCTCTCGACTGCCCAAAGTCTTGGGTCTTATTCACAAGAACAAACTGGATCGGACTTCATGAGAGGAGCACCTATTTCAGTCCTGTTGAGGATGATAACGATGATGGTATTTGTTAAGTTCTTACTGAGCGCAGCGTTAGATATAAGATAATCAGATTGGATACCGTCCCTATCCCACATGGGTCTCATTATCTCAATCCTCATTTTACAGATGAGAGAACTGAGGCACAGAGAATCGAAGTGGTTTGCCTGAGTTCACATAGCAGAGAAGTGACAGAGCTGAGATTAGAACCTAGGTCCTTCTGACTCGCAGGCCTGTGCTCTATCCACTAGGCCATGCTGCTTCTCTGGTCAACAGAGTATACACAGGGGCTCTTTGAAGGTTTTGGGCTTTTCCAATGGGGTCTTTTACCTTGAGAATCTGGACCGTCGTGGATCTCCAGCAGGACCAGGAGGTGTTTTCAGCTCATCATGCCTGTTGAGATTTGTCCAGTGGTGCATCCTCTCCCTGAGCAGTCTGAGCACCTCGGCCTTATCCTGTAAAAGCAAAATGAACTGTAAAGTTGGCTTTTATCCAGTGAATCATTAGCCACACCCGATTGTCGGAGCCAAAAAGTCCATTTTGAAGTCTGACTGATCCACTTTGGGCATTTAATAGCTCAAATTAATGATCTAATCTCCACTTCATTTGTACTACCTTGGTGTCAAATGACTACCAGTCTAACATCCCTAATATTTCCTTCTGATGTCTATATCCTTTTCTCCCCAAACCCATTATGGAACTCTTATCCGTGATTTTATCAAATCCTTCTCAAAGGAATTGGTAGCATCTAACTGTATAACTCACTCTAGTGATGAATGCCTTATGCTTACCACCCCTCTGCATGAAGAAGTTTTACCTTTGCTTTTTTTGAAGCTTCCAGAAGCAACCTTCAGTGGGGGCCTTTGAGGTGTGAGATTAGGTAAATAGGAATTCCTTGCTAGCCCAGTGCTTAGCCCAGTTCCTGGCACATAATAAGTGCTTAAAAAATGCTATAAAAAACCCAGTATACCCAAGTCATGATTCTGTAAACCCAGGTATGATTCAAAACCGAGGTATGATTCCCTCATTTTTTGCCTTTCCTAACTTAGGGGTAAAACTTAACTTCAGGATACCTTACAGATGTTGTCAATCATAATAAATAAAACACCTCCATATTCTCATTTTAAATAGGAATCCCTAATCTCCTAATATCCGCCCTTTCCTCTTTACCCAAACGGCTACCTTACTGCTACGGGCTCTCGTTATATCCCGGCTAGACTACTGTGTCAGCCTTCTCTCTGATCTCCCTTCCTCCTCTCTCGCTCTGCTCCAGTCTATTCTTCACTCTGCTACCCTGCTCATCTTCCTGCAGAAACGCTCTGGGCATGTCACTCCCCTTCTTAAACACCTCCAGTGGTTGTCTATCAACCTCCCCTCCAAACAAAAACTCCTCACTCTAGGCTTCAAGGCTCTACATCACCTTGCCCCTTCTTACCTCTCCTCCCTTCTCTCTTTCCTACTGCCCACCCCGCATGCTCCGCTCCTCGGCCGCCCACCTCCTCACCGTCCCTCGGTCTCACCTATCCCGCCGTCGACCCCCGGGCCACGTCCTCCCGCGGTCCTGGAGTGCCCTCCCTCCTCACCTCCGCCAAACTGATTCTCTTCCCCTCTTCAAAACCCTACTTAAAACTCACCTCCTCCAAGAGGCCTTCCCAGACTGAGCTCCCCTTCTCCCTCTACTCCCTCTACCACCTCCCCTTCACCTCTCTGCAGCTTAACCCTCTTTTCCCCCCATCTCCCTCTGCTCCTCCCCCTCTCCCTTCCCATCCCCTCATCACTGTACTCGTCCGCTCAACTGTATATATTTTCGTTACCCTATTTATTTTGTTAATGAAATGTACATGGCCTTGATTCTATTTAGTTGCCATTGTTTTTACGAGATGTTCTTCCCCTTGACTCTATTTATCGCCATTGTTCTTGTCTGTCCGTCTCCCCCGATTAGACTGTAAGCCCATCAAACGGCAGGGACTGTCTCTATCTGTTGCCGACTTGTTCATTCCAAGCACTTAGTACGGTGCTCTGCATATAGTAAGCGCTCAATAAATACTATTGAATGAATGAATGAATGAATGAATACTACTCCAGAGAGTTCCTTTGAAGAGTACATGAGGTAAAATCTCACATTTCCTAGCTCTGATGAGTAAACTGAGGCACAAAGTGTTAAGTGGATACTCAGGGTTGCAAGTTGAGTCATAAGCAGAGTCAAGAGTAGAATTGAGTTCTCCCAACATCCCAGACCTAACTTTGTCACAAACTCACTAGCTGAAACTCCCACTATTCCCTTTCTCTTCTGCATCAGTCTTCCACTTGGGTTTGTACTCTTTATTCATCCTACCCTCAGCCCCACAGCACATATCCATATCGATAATTCGTTTCAATGTCTGTCTTCCCCTCTAGACAGTAAGCTCCTTATGGGCAGGGAAAATGTCTATCAGTTCTTTTTGTTTTGTTTTTATGGTATTTGTTAAGTGCTTACTATGTGCCCAACACTGTTCGAAACACTGGGGGAGAAACAAATTAATCAGTTTGGACACAATCCCTGTCCTACATGGGGCTCAAGGTCTGAGTTGGAGGGAGGAGGATTTAATTCACATTTTACAGAAGAGGTAAGTGAGGCACAGAGAAATGAAGTGACTTGCTCAAGGTTACACAGCACAGTTGTCAGAGCTGGGATTAGAAACCAGGGCTTCTGACTCCCAGGTCTCTATACTTTCCAATAGGCCATGCTGCTGTTTTATTGTTGTACTCCCCTAGTTGTTTCATACAGTGCTCTTCCCCAGTAAGAACTTGATAAATACATTCGATTGATTGATTGAGTCCCAGAAGAGCTGTCAACCAATCGATTGTATTTACTGATCACTTATTTTGGGCAGAGCACTGTACTAAGTGCTTGGTAGAGTACAATAAGAAGAAAAGGGCAGAAATGGAAGAATTAGAAATTAGGCTAGGAGTAAGGGAACAGAGCTAGAGTACAGAGCCAGCTATTCTCCCAAGGCCTTCTCTCATGAAATGTTGAAGGTGACTCAAACCTGTTCAGCTTGGAAAGCCTGATGTGGATGTTGGGTCAGCCCTTCCTGATTGGGGCAGGGCCGAAATCTCACTGAGAATCATTTTGTTTGTGAGAGTTTTGTAGTTTCCTCTTCTGGTAAAGATTGTGATGAGGAAGACTACTAGAGACAAAATAGATGGAGACACACACACACACACACACAAACACACACTCTCTTTCTCAGCAGGATTTTAAAGAATACCAGAGCAGGTTTAGCTTTTGTTGAATATGTGGACTGTTTGTTTGCAGACTCACTAGTAAATCTCAAAAACGTTTGCATAGTCCTTTAGTGCTTTGCTCTGGCTCCTAAAACACTTTCACCTTTTTGTAGGGTTGGAACACAAGTATAAATCTGGCTAAGCAACAGACGTGGAACTTGCTTACTCTGTGCAGAGCACTGTATTAAGTGCTTGGGAGAGTACAATATAACAGAATCAGTAGACATGTTCCCTGTCCACAAGGAGCACACAGTCTAGAGGGGAGGCAGACATTAATATAAATAAATGAATTACAGATATGTACACAAGTGCTGTGGGACTGAGAGTAGGGTGAATGCCAAGTACCAAAGGGTACAGGCCTAAGTGCATCATATATATGTATACATATATACACATGTTTATATATATATATATATATATATATATATATTCCCCAACTACCTACTACAGCATTAAACGAAGTAGGTGCTCAGCTCAGCAATCATTAGTAAATAATAATGATAATCATAATGATGAATGTCAAATGAGTTTAACTACTCTTGATCAGAAGATCTGACCTGGGGCTCTGATTCAGTTATCTTTGGTTCCTATTTTATTTTCCTAGAAAATAGGAGTTTAGTAGATAGGGATAAGATATTATTGGTCCCATTTTACTGATAGAGAGACTGGCATCTTATGTCTGCTCACCATAGGAGGAAGGATGAGAATTTCCATCTCAGTTCACTCCTTTCTTCCTGATCCCTGTCACATTAATTACAGAGTTCTAGCAAATAAATCTAAGTAGTCAGCAGAATGATTTAATAACAATGGAGCATTTGGAGGCCAAGAAGCAATGAGATTAAACTACACAATAAGGATAAGACTGATCACAAGGTTAAGATTGATCCCTGCCGCTCTCTCATACTAGAGAAGCAGCGTGGCTCAGTGGAAAGAGCACGGGCTTTGGAGTCAGAGCTCATGAGTTCGAATCCCAGCTCTGCCACTTGTCGGCTGTGTGACTGTGGGCAAGTCACTTAACTTCTCGGTGCCTCAGTTCCCTCATCTGTAAAAAATGGGGATTAAGACTGTGAGCCCCACGTGGGACAACCTGATTCCCTTATGTCTACCCCAGCGCTTAGAACAGTGTTCGGCACATAGTAAGCGCTTAACAAATACCAACATTATTATTAAAAAGTTAGCCATGGAACAAGTGTTCTGAACTCTGATAAGAGGTGCTAGGTGAACGTAGGGTATGTGATACATTACTTCTGCTTAGGTAAAATAGTTTCATTTCAAAAATGGCAATAAAACATCTTTTGAGTCATACCTGTGATAGACAGTTTATACCTACTATATGCAAAACTGTCTCCAGCACACATGGAATATCAGAAGCATAAGGTATAGTCCCTGCCCAAGAGGAACTTGTGAACTAAGGGAGAAGACTCATAGGTCAACAACCATAAAATAGTGAAGAGAAACAAATGAGGTAAAAATACCAGACAGAAATGGAGAAATAAGCAAACAGCTAATAAAAGATAAATGCATTAAGTGATACATACAGGGCTAGCAAAATGGGCTGTCACTCAGAAGGAAAAATCTGGGGTACACGGACACCGGGAAGTAAGAATCCTGGGCTTGGTCCAGGAGAAGAGTTTAAGGAGTGGAACTACTGCAGCAGTAATGAGATATATTCCCTAAACTCCCATCTCCCTATTCTATTGTCAGAAGTGGCCCCAGTTCCAGCCCTTTAGCAGAGTGGTGACAAACCTAAATCATCTACACACACACCCTGACCCTTTCCCCCACCTCCCCAAATCTCTAGTGAGACTGTGAGAGTTGTGAGTAGAACATGATAGAGATGGCAAGCGGAATCTACCAACTCTTTTATATTGAACTCTCCCAAATGCTCAGTACAGTTTTCTGCACACAGTAAGTGCTCAATAAATAAGATCAATTGATTGACTGCTATCAGACCTTGAGTACTTTCTTATTCATCATAACATCTTGGTGCTTTATGGAGGGATAAGTTATTATTAGTCCCCTTTTACAGATGAGGAGATTGAGGAACAGAGAGGTTTAGCGAGTTGTCTGGAATCCCACAAGTCAATATGTCACTGACCTCTAAAGAATTTGCATCTGCAGTGGGATCATTTTGATTTGGATCACGACGTGTAACAGAGAGGCATTTAGCATGTGCGAAAGATTTGATCATTGCAAATAATTAAATAAAACTAGAGAGCTAGATACAATAATTACAGGAGTTAACTACGATACTTTGGGGTGCAGTGTAAATGTGTTTCAGCCCTGACTATTGCTATCCAGGGGGCAATTATCCAGAAAGCTAGTTTTTTTGCCATGAACCCTTTCAAAGAAGGTTTTGTGTAGCACTGCTGCCACCTAGTGGACACCGTGAGCGTGGACAACCTCTGGTGAGAGTAGTTGCAATCTCCCTCCCTCCCTCCCTTCTTTCTTTCTTTCTTTCTTTCTTTCTTTCTTTCTTTCTTTCTTTCTTTCTTTCTTTCTTTCTTTCTTTCTTCTTTCTTTCTTTCTTTCTTTCTTTCTTCTTTCTTTCTTTCTTTCTTTCTTTCTTTCTTTCTTTCTTTCTTTTTCTTTCTTTCTTTCTTTCTTTCTTTCTCTCTCTCTCTTTCTCTCTTTCTTTCTTTCTTTCTTTCTTTCTTTCTTTCTTTCTTTCTTTCTTTCTTTCTTTCTTCTTTCTTTCTTTCTTTCTTTCTTTCTCTCTCTCTCTCTCTTTCTCTCTTTCTTTCTTTCTTTCTTTCTTTCTTTCTTTCTTTCTTTCTTTTCTTTCTTTCTCTCTGTCTCTCTGTCTTTCTCTCTCTCCCTCCCTTTCTCCCTTCTTTCTCTCTCTCCTTCCCTTCTTTCTCTCTCTTTCTCTCTTTCTCTCTCCTTCTCTTTCTTTCTTCTTTCTTTCTTTCTTTCTTTCTTTCTTTCTTTCTTCTTTCTTTCTTCTTCTTTCTTTCTTTCTTTCTCCTTTCTCTCTTTCTCTCTTTCTCTCTTTCTCTCTTCTCTCTTTCTTTCTCTTTCTTTCTTTCTTTCTTTCTCTCTCTCTCTCTCTCTCTCGTTCCTTCCTTCCTTCCTTCCTTCCTTCCTTCCTTCCTTCCTTCCTTCCTTCCTTCCTATTTACTGAGCGCTTACTATGTGCAGAGCACTGTACTAAGCGCTTGGAATATACAATTCGGCAACAGGTAGAGACAATCCCTGCCCAATGACGGGTTTACAGTCTAATCGGGGGAGACAGATGGACAAAAACAAGACAACATAATCACGATAAATAGAATCAAGGGGATGGACACCTCATTAACATTAATTTGGGGAAGCAGCGTGGCTCAGTGGAAAGAGCCTGGGCTTCGGAGTCAGGGGTCATGGATTCGACTCCCGGCTCTGCCACTTGTCAGCTGTGACTGTGCGCAAGTCATTTCACTTCTCTGTGCCTCAGTTACCTCATCTGTAAAATGGGGATTAACTGTGAGCCTCACGTGGGACAACCTGATTACCCTATATCTCCCCCAGCACTTAGAACAGTGCTCTGCACGTAGTAAGCGCTTAACAAATAGCAACATTATTATTATTATTAACGAAATAAATAGGGTAATAAAATATATACAAATGAGCACAGTGCTGAAGGGAGGGGAAGGGAGAGGGGGAGGAGGAGACGGAAAGGGGGTTTAGCTGAGGGGAGGTGAAGGGGGAAAGGGGGAAGGAGCAGAGGGTGGAGGGGGAGCAGAGAGGGAGCAGAGGGAAAAGGGGAAGGCCTCTTGGAAGAGGTGAGTTCTCAGTAGGGCTTTGAAGAGGGGAAGACAGTTAGTTTGGCGGAGGTGAGGAGGGAGGGCATTCCAGGACGGCGGTAGGACGTGGGCCAGAGGTCGAGGGAGGTTTTCACCAACAAACTGGGACAATTTGGAGGAGGAGGAGTAATGGTAATTTTTTAAGCGCCTTTTGAGGGCACTTCACCCTATACTAAGTGCCTGGGAGTTCTGCTATTGATCAGGGGGAAATGCACCCCTTTGGAAATGGGGAGATGTAGATTTTAGTCTTGGTTCTGTCCGCTGGGGCTTCCGGCTGAAAAACTGCTGGGGCAATCTGGGAAGTGGACAGGCCCAGCAGGATCCTGAAAAATAGGTGGCTAATGCGGACAACAAAGACCACCACGACGGCTACAGAGGCAACCGCCTCCTGGCTCACGGCATTGCGGCATAACGCTGGCCCCGTGAGAAGCAGCAGCCTAATGGTTAGAGCTTAGGCCTGGGAGTTAAAAGGACCTAGGTTCTACTCCTAGCTTCACCACTTGTCTACTGTGTGACCTTGGGCAAGGCACTTAACCTCTCTGTGCCTCAGTTACCTCATCTATAAAATGGGATTAAGACTCTGAGTTCCATGTGGGACATGGACTGTAGCCAACCTTATCACCTTGTATCTACCCCAGTGTTTAGAACAGTGCCTGGCACATAATAAGCACTTAACAAATATGATTTAAAAAAACAAACAAACCCAAAACTGCTATGATTACTTTGGCCATAAATGAACCCTGAAGGTGTGGGGCCTTTGTGATGTGTTCCATCTTTCCCTGACTTCTTGCTTGGTTGCCAGTAGGAAGTAGGAATCTACCAACTCTTTTATATTGAACTCTCCCAAATGCTCAGTACAGTGTTCTGCACACAGTAAGTGCTCTATAAATAAGATCAACTGATTGACTGCTATCACACCTTGAGAAGCAGCGTGGCTCAGTGGAAAGAGCACGGGCTTTGGAGCCAGAGGTCATGGGTTCGAATCCCAGCTCTGCCACTTGTCGGCTGTGTGACTGTGGGCAAGTCACTTAACTTCTCTGCGCCTCAGTTACCTCATCTGTAAAATGGGGATTAAGACTGTGAGCCCCACGTGGGACAACCTGATTCCCCTGTGTCTACCCCAGCACTTAGAACAGTGCTCTGCACATAGTAAGTGCTTAACAAATACCAATTTTTTCTTTTATTTATTCCTCATCATAACATCTTGGTGCGTTAGGGAGGGATAAGGTATTATTAGTCCCCTTTAACGTGTGATTGTCAGGACACAGGGCAGGTTTGAACACGGTCATCAACTTCTCATCAGATGTTCTCAATTCTGACTGAATTTTCAGGACCAAAGCTTTCCATCATTCTTGGCAGGTGACTCCATCAAACTCTTATGAAGGGTGCCTGGCTCGCACACTCGGCTCCTCTGCCGCTAACCTCCTCACCGTGCTTCGTTCTCGCCTGTTAACTTCTCTGTGCCTAAATTCCCTCACCTGCAAAATGGGGATTAAGACTGTGAGCTCTATGGAGGACAGGGACTGTGTCCAAACTGTTAAACTTGTATCCACCCTAGCGCTGAGTACATGGGCCTGTAAGACTAAGATCAAGTCTACTAATTCTACTGTACTTTCCCAACCATTTAGTGCACTGCTCTGCAGACAGAAGCGCCTCAATAAATATTACTGACTACTTAGTATTTCAGGGCTAGACAAGAATAGAGGGAAGGCTTTCAGCCATTTTTTCTCTATAGCAACTTTATTCCAAAAAAACCCCTCAGAGATGACCAGGCTAAGCAAATCACTAATGAACAGAGACAAAACAACACAATGTGTTTAATGGCAGTGTACACACTGTTAATTATTCAAATGGGAAAAGGGAAAGGAATGGTCTGGTCTACAACAGTGCTGCCAGAAGAACTGGAATGAACTATATTTACCTATGCAGCTGGTAACAGCCAAACCCAGGGCTCAGACTCACTCTCCTCCCTCCCCCTCGCCAGTCATCCCTCTACCTGTTCTGCCCTTGAGTATCTCCAAAGCTGCCAGAGGAGCAGACTTTGGGCTTCCCAGGTTGTCCCTATCTCTGGCCCCTTTCATTTACTTCATGGAAAACAAGACCAAAAATTTTTTTTGTGTTAAGAAACACATGCTGTCTGGGCTTTCTTTCAAAATGTGGTTTATTTCATCCCTTGCTGACTTGGCCAAATGTGCTGATGAAGTCAGCAACCATGTTAAAAACATCAGGATTATTTTAGGAGTCCAAAGCATATGCTGCAACACTTCTCCAGTTAGCTGTCAAGCCCTAGAAAGGGGGTTGGGGGTGGGGTGGGAGGGGTGTGTGGAGGCAATTCTGCTGGACTTTCAATTTCAGATTTTTACACATCTGTTCCAAATTTTTCATATCGCAGACAACCTCAGCTGACAAGCGCATCAAGCAGAAACTCCTGAGCATAGGTTTTAAAAAGCTCCATCAGCTCTCTCCCTCCTCCCACTACCCCCTAGCTTGCATGCTTCACTCCTCTCGAGTCAACCTACTCTCTGGGCCTCATGTTTTCCTGCCACTGACTTTTTGCTCACACCCTTTTATTAATAATGATGATAATAATGGTATTTATTAAGCACTTATGTGCCAAGCACTGTTTGAAGCACTGGGGTAGTTACAAAGTAATTATGTTGTCCCACATAATCCCCATTTTACAGATGAGGTAACTGAGGCACAGAGAAGTTAAGTGACTTGCCCAAGGTCACACAGCAAGCAAGTGGGGGATCTAGGATTAGAAACCATGTCCTCTGACTCTCAAGCCCGTGCTCTTGCCACTAGGTCATGCTGCTTCTCTTTTAACTCCTTCCCCCTATTACATCCAGCAGACCCCCGCTCTCCACATCTTTCATATCTTTTTGAAATTACATTTTCTTTAGGTCTTCCCTGATTAGTCTCTCACTCCTCGCCAATTACCACTTCAGCACTTCTCTGCCACCTATGAACTTGGGTATTACACACATTCCAGGCTATTTATGTACATATCTGTATATTCTATTACTTCTTCCCATCTGTTATTTCTTTTTCATTGCTGTCTCCCCAGCTGCACTGTAGAGAACATGTCTTCGGACCCTACTGTTCTCCATTTTTTTAAATGGTATTTTGTTAAGTGTTTACTATGTGTCAAGCACTGTGGAAGGTACAAGCTAATTAGGTCCAACGCTGTCCCTATCCTGCATGGGGATGACAGGAGGGAGAACAAGTATCCTCATTTTACAATTGAGAAAACTAAAGCACAGAGAAGTTAAGTGACTTGCCCAAGGTCACAAAGCACACAATTAGCAGAACCGGGAATAGAATCCAGGCCCTTCCTCCTGACTCCCAGGCCCGTGCTCTCTCCACTAGGTCAAGTTCACGCTGCTTCTCCCCAGGTACTTGATACAGCACACTCACAAAGCGGGTGCTCAATAAATACTGATTGTTTGACTTCCAAGGCCCTCAGAGAACCGACAATATCCATCCTAGGTTACCACTGCATCATGGACCGGGATGAAAATCCTTTAGTCCTGAGCACCATCTTCCCATAACGATAATTATTACTCTGCAAAACCAGTCCATTTTCCTATCACAGTCTGCAGACCCAGGCACTTTAGTTTAGATTAGCTAAACTCAATTCATCGACTGTTCATTCATTCATTCATTCATTCAATAGTATTTATCGAGCGCTTACTATGTGCAGAGCACGGTACTAAGCGCTTGGAATGTACAATTCGGCAACAGATAGAGACAATCCCTGCCCAATGACGGGCTTACAGTCTAACTGGGGGAGACAGACGGACAAAAACAAGACAACATAATCACAATAAATAGAATCAAGATAAAGAGAATCAAGCTGTCTTTATTGAGAGCTTGCTTTGGATAGCAGCACAGGCCTGGGAGTCAGAAGGACCTGAGTTCTAAATCAGACTCTACCACTTGTCGGCTGTGTGACCTTGGGGAAGTCACTTCACTTCTCTAAGCCTCAATTACCTCATCTGTATAAAATGGGGATGAAACCGGTGAGCCCCATGTGGGACACGGACTGTGTCCAACCTATCTACAGTGCCTGGCATATAGGAAACGCTTAACAAATAGCATAAAAGAGAAGCAGCGTATCTTAGTGGAAAGTGCAGGGGCTTGGGAGTCAGAGGTCGTGGGTTCTAATCCCAGCTCCGCCACTTGTCAGCTGTGTGACTTTGGGCAAGTCTCTTAACTTCTCTGGGCCTGTCACCTCCTCTGTCAAATGGGGATGAAGACTGTGAGCCCCACAAAACAGAGAGCATAAAGCAGCGTGGTTCAGTGGAAAGAGCCCGGGCTCAAGAGTCAAAGATCATGGGTTCCAATTCCACCTCTGCCACTTGTCAGCTGTGTGACTTTGGGAGAGTCACTTAACTTCTCTGGGCCTGTTACCTCCTCTGTCAAATAGCGATGAAGACCGTGAGCCCCACAAAATCAACAGCATAAAGCAGCGCGGCTCAGTGGAAAGAGCCCAGGCTTGGGAGTCAGAGGTCATGGATTCTAATCCCAGCTCTGCCACTTGTCAGCTGTGTGACTTTGGGCGAGTCTCAACTTCTCTGGGCCTGTCACCTCCTCTGTCAAATAGCGATGAAGACCGTGAGCCCCACAAAATCAAGAGCATAAAGCAGCGCGGCTCAGTGGAAAGAGCCAGGGCTTGGGAGTCAAAGGTCATGAGTTCCAATCCCACCTCCGCCACTTGTCAGATGTGTGACTTTGGGCAAGTCACTTCTCTGTGTCTCAGTTCCCTCCTCTGGAAAAGGGGGATTAAGACTGTGAGCTCCAGGTGGGCCAACCTGATGACCTTGTATCGCCCCTCCCAGTGCTTAGGACAGTGCTTGGCACATAGTAAGCACTCAAGAAATCGTCTCGTTATAAGTGCCTCAGCGACCTCATCTGTAAAATGGGGATGAACTGTGAGCCTCCCGTGGGACAACCTGATTCCCCTGTATCTCCCCCAGCGCTTAGAACAGTGTTCTACAGAGAGTAAGCACTTAACAAATACCAGCATGTGTGACCTTGGGCAAGCCACTTAACTTCTCTGTGCCTCAGTTCCCTCATCTGTAAAATGGGGATGAAGACTGTGAGCCCCAAGTGGGACAACCTGAATCCCCTGCATCTCCCCCAGTGCTTAGAACAGTGCTCTGCACAGAGTAAGCGTTTAACAAATACCAGCATGAAGGAGTGTAGCTCAGTGGAAAGAGCCCGGGCTTGGGAGTCAGAAGTCACGGGTTCTAATCCCAGCTCTGCCACTTGTCAGCTCTGTGACTTTGGACAAGTCACTTCACTTCTCTGGGCCTCAGTGACCTCATCTGTCAAATGGGGATGAAGACCGTGAGCCTCCCGTGGGACAACCCGATGACCCTGGATCCCCCCCCAGCGCTTAGAACAGTGCTCTGCACGTAGTAAGCGCTTCACAAATGCCAGCATTATCATTATTAATTATACGAAGCGCTGGAGCCGCATGCAGTGGATGCCCAGCCCGCCGGACCTTCCCCCTGCCCCCGCTATTCCCCCTCCCTGCCCTCCCGTGGCGTCACTTTCGCCCCCCTCCCTGCCCGGCCTGGACGTCACTTCCGCCCCCCTCCCTGCCCGGCCTGGACGTCACTTCCGCCCCCTCCCTGCCCGGCCTGGACGTCACTTCCGCCCCTCCCTGCCCGGCCTCGGCCGGCTGCGGCGGGGGTTGATCCCGCGGTGGGCCGGGCTCTCGCGAGACTTCGGCCTCCCTTCTTCCTTCCCCGCCGGCCCAGTCCTTCCTGCCGTGGGGCCCCGGGGTCGCGCCGCCGCCCTTCGTCCTCCTTCCCCCGCGGGCCGTCACCTCCGTCGTCACGGTGAGTGCCGCCGCCGCCTCCTCCTTTGCCTTCTGTCCCTTCCCGGCGGCGGGGAAGCGGCCTGCGGCCCGGGCCGGCTCCTCAGGCGTTGAGGGTGGTAATGGCGGGGGGGAGGGAGGGAGGAAGGGGGGGGAGGCGCGTTCGAGGCCCCCAGGCCCGATCGGTCCCGCCCCACTCGTTCGTTCACTAATAGTATTTACTGAGCGCCGACAGTGTGCAGAGCACTGGGCTGAGCGCTTGGAATGGACAGATCGGCAACAGAGAGGGACAGTCCTTGCCCGTGGACGGGCTCACCGTCTAATCGCGCCTCCGCTGCTTCCCACTAAGGGACTCTGGGGGTGTGTGTGTGTGTGTGTGGTGGAGGGGGCTGCTCTGTGATCCTCGTCCTCCTTGCCCCCCCCCCCCCCCCCGTGACTGTGGGCAAGTCACGCCACCTCTCTGGGCCTCCGTGACCCCCCCCCCCCCCCCAAAATGGGGATGAAGAATCATAATAATGTTGGTGTTGGTTAAGCGCTTCCTAGGTGCCGGGCACTGTTCTGAGCGCTGGGGCAGATCCAGGGGCATCAGGTTGGCTCACGGGAGGCTCCCAGTCTTCATCCCCATTTGACAGATGAGGTCACTGAGGCCCAGAGAAGTCAAGTGACTGGCCCACAGTCACCCAGCTGACAGGTGGCAGAGCCGGGGTGAAGACGTGGGACGACCTCGTAATCATCATCATAATAATGTTGGTGTTTGTTAAGCCAGCGCTTACTATGTGCCAAGCACTGTTCTGAGCGCTGGGGGAGATGCAAGGTCATCAGGTGGTCCCACATAGGGCTCCCAGTCTTCATCCCCATTTTACAGATGAGGTCACTGAGGCACAGAGAAGTTAAGTGACTGGCCCAAGGTCACAGAGCAGACAAGTGGTCGAGCCGGGATTAGAACCCATGACCTGACTCCCAGGCCCGTGCCCTATCCACTACGCCAGGCTGCTTCTCTACGATTATTATTAACAATAATAATAATAATGTTGGGATTTGTTAAGCGCTTACCATGTGCAGAGCACTGTTCTAAGCGCTGGGGGAGATACAGGGTCATTGGGTTGTCCCATGTGAGGCCCACAGTTAATCCCCATTTTACAGATGAGGTCACTGAGGCCCAAGGAAGTTAAGTGACTTGCCCACAGTCACACAGCTGACAAGTGGCATTCCACCCCCCCAACCCAGCGCTTAGAACAGTGCTTGGCACATAGTAGGCGCTTAACAAATTCCCTCATCGTTACCCTGGATCCCACCAGCTGGCAGAACAATGTTTGGCCCATTCACTTATTCAGTAGTATTTATCGAGCACTTACTATGTGCAGAGCACTGTACTAAGCGCTTAATAGTAAATGCTGAACAAATACCATCATCATCATCATTACCTTGTATCCCCCCAGCTGTTAGAACAATGTTTAGCACATTTTCATTTATTCAGTAGTATTTATTGAGCGCTTACTATGTGCAGAGCAGTGTACTAAGTGCTTAGCACTGTACCAAGCGGTTAATAGTAAACGCTGAACAAATACCGTCATCATCATCACCTTGTATCCCCCCAGCTGTTAGAACAATGTTTGGCACATAGTAAGTGCTTAACAAATACCATCGTCATCATTGTTATTATTAATACCATACTAAACACTTGGCAAGTACAAAGTGACAAGTTCCCTGCCGGACAAGGCATATGTATGTGCCATCTGTCATATTTATTGAGCGCTTAGGGTGGGTAGTGCACTGTACTAAGCACTTGGGAGATTACAGTGTAGCAGAGTTGGTGGACACGTCCGTTCTCTGCCCGCAACAAGGGAGGTGAGGGAAAGCGGGGGTGGTTTTGCCCCTCCTCGAATGGCAGATTCCGACCATGTGTTTGAACTGGGCCGATAATAAGACTAATAATCGAGGTTTGGGGTTAGGCGTCTACTACGTACCTGTCATTGTGCCAAGCTCCGGGATCAAGACAGGACAATCAGATGAGACACAGGCCTTGCCCCCCCATGGGGCTCGCCGTCCAAGGGGCTTTGCCTAGGATGGGAGGAAGACCATCGGGGCCGACGAGTGGGTCAGTGGATCTCAGTCCCTTCTGGGTTCTAGGGTGTTACTGGGGGGGGGGGGGGCACTCCGGTGGCATTCAGTAAATGACCATAACAGATCGCAGACAGGCTAAGGGGTTGCAGGAAATAGTATTGCAGGTTGCCTAGGCGCCTACCTTAGTGCTGATGGGTACTGGGCAACCGGATGAGCACTTCTGTTAAATTTAAAAGATTCGCAGGTGACAGGACCGCTGAATTTTTAAGGATGATGAAGATTATTTTTGGAGATGAATCGCTAAATGTTTATATGAAGCCAGAACTTACCTTGTATACAGAAACTAAGAATGTATACCATAAGAGTGGCTTTGTGAGCAGTTTGAGGATGGGGGTTAAAATTAGCATTGTTGTAGTTAGTGGTCAGTCATGTGTTCGACATATGCTTTAAAAATTGATAGCCTTACATGTTTCACTCACTCCCCGATACTGAAACTGATAATTTTAAAGGTGATGTCTAAGCAGGTTACAGGAAACTGTTGAAAAGTAACTTGAAGGGGGCTCTCGTGTGTGTGTTTTTGGTGGTGTGTTGTGTTTTTGGCATTTTCTTTATGGTGTTTTCCCTCTTCTTGTAGATGTCAGAAGATCTAGCAAAACAACTTGCCAGCTACAAGGCTCAACTCCAGCAAGTTGAGGCTGCGTTATCTGGCAATGGAGAAAATGAAGACCTACTAAAATTGAAAAAAGATTTACAGGTGAATATTGAGTGCACTTGGAAATTGAGACTTAATTTCTTGAAAGATAGACTTACACATAGTCTATCTTACAGGGAGGTGTTTTGACCCCGGAGGTGCAGATAAACTCAAAATAGTATGTTAGCCACAATTTATGGCAGTGGATTTGCTTCTTGAATTTCCAATAAATAGTTGAGTTGGAAAACACTACCAATGTGGGCAGACCTCAAAATTGTCTATTTAAAAACTTTTTCATATGCTTTTTAAAAATGGGCATTAAAAAATTGAGTGGCTCTAAAATGATCAAGCTTGGAAGGAAAGATCAGAAACATTCAAAACATAACCATCTCTACAAAGGTGAGGTGTATATAGTCTTTGTATTTAAGAAAGTAACTTAACAAAATTAGTGTAAATTATGGTGGAAGAGAAATGTAATTCCTAGTAACTTTTTCAGTAAAGAGGGTAATATCTTCAGTTATGATTTTTTCCTCAAAGCTTCCATTTGTGTTTTAAGTTGGCTACAATTTATTTTCAATCCATTCTGTGGAGTCAGATCTTTCTGGCTTTAAGGTTATAAATACTACCCTGTATTATTGAAACAATATCAATTTGTAGTCCAAGTATAATCACACTAAATCTTTGGAATTTTTTATAGCAAACTTGACAATTGCAAGTCAGCAATCATAATTCCATAATAATGTGCATATGGTACTTCTCATTAATTTCCATTTAAAGCTAATAGAAATGGCTTCTTGTCATAGCACCCTCTTGTAATTTGGGGAATATTTTTCTGCCAAGCAGATCAAAAGGAGTTTATTTTTAACTATTTTGTGGATGGATCCCAAGAGTAGACGTTTGTGGTATTTCACTTGGTCAGCCTTATTTTGACATCGTGTTCATGGATCCACTTTCTGGGCTTTTTGTTCACTGGTCATGTTCTGAATTTTTTATTTAGAGTGAAGTTTTTTCATAAATTTCCAAATAAGAGTATTGTATATTTACAGTATGCACCCCCCACCCAAAGAAAATCCAGCCTGAGTAGAATCTAACTTTAAGTAGAGGAGTAACAAAATCTGTAAATTTGGATGGGGGGAGAAGAGAGGCTAATCTTCCCAGGATAGGCAAAGTCTTTATATCGTATTTTATAGTAGTCTATATATTTATATTGTGTGTTCCCCTCCAAAAGGCTTACTACCCATTTTTCCCCGAGGCCCAGATCACATTTATGATTTTCCTTTATATATAAGGTGAAATAGATGGAATAATTGTATAAATATTTGGTAAGACTTGCAATTTCAGAGATCCGTTATGTTTTCCAAGGACTGAGAGAGTATGATCTGGGAGTCAGAAGACCTAGGTTCTATTCCCAGCTGCACTACTTAGTAGCCTGCTGTCTGGCCTTGGCCAAATCACTTCCCTTCTCTGGGCCTCAAGTTCCCTCACATCAGCCAAATTGGAATTCAAAACCTGTTCTCCATCCTACCTAGACTATTTAGATAATCATGTGGGACCTGATTATCTTAATATCTGCCCCAGTGCTTAGTACAGTGCTTGGCACATAGTAAGTGCTTAACAAATACCATTATTATTATGAGTTATAATTATTACTAGTAGTATACCTACGGAGGGAAAAACACATCACTCCTACACGTTCCACGTAACTAAAATACTACAAGTCCATATTTATTTATTTAGAAGCTGAAATAGTGCAGTAATCCAAAGCAGAATGCTCACACCTTCCATAGAAGGTTCAATTGGCAACTTGTTGGGAGCTTCCAAGTTAGAGCGTAGTGAGAATTTACCACTAGTTGCCTTTAGTAAGATTTGTGCCAAGGGAGACCAAATGGCAGTGGGTGATTTTTAATTATTATTTGCCTCCACAGTGGGCCATTGTGCTAACCCTTGTGGTGGCATCGCCCTTCTGTGCTAGGGAAATGTGTTGCATCCCATTCCTTGTCTCTGCCAGCCCCCTGAAAGGCCAACTTGCCATTCTGGTTAAAAGGAATTTTTTTGACCTTTGGTTCTAATCATGGTATATTTTGGGTTGATGGCTTTTAAGCTCAAGAGACTTGACCATCTCTTGCCTTTGGTTCTTAGAAGAAAATCCTTTTTATTTTCAGAAATGTCCTAGACTTGCTCTCTTATTTTTAGTCCCTATGAAATCAGGTATAAATGTTTCAATACAGTTGCAACTGCAGTACAGTTGCAGGCCCATTCAGAGCCACACACACCCACACACACTTACACACTTGTACTTACGAGAAGCAGCGTGGCTCAGTGGAAAGAGCCCGGGCTTGGGAGTCAGAGGTCATGGGTTCGAATCCCGGATCTGCCACTTGTCAGCTGTGTGACTGTGGGCAAGTCACTTAACTTCTCTGTGCCTCAGTTACCTCATCTGTAAAATGGGGATTAACTGTGAGCCTCACGTGGGACAACCTGATGACCCTGGTTCTACGCTAGCGCTTAGAACAGTGCTCTGCACATAGTAAGCGCTTAACAAATACCAATATTATTATTACACATACATACACATTGAAAATGCTGTTTAATACAACTTAAATAAAGGAACAGTCCGAGGAGCTAGAAGTTTTGTACTTGCGTAGTGGTGGTATTGCTCTTTGAGTTTATGCACAGCTGCAGCTTACCTTGCTGCCTTCAGTATATGATTTTGTACTTTATATTGGGCTTAAAGAAATCTAATTAAATGTAGGGCCTCCGTTTGTAGCTGCTTTAATATTTTGCACTCCAAATCATTTTGTAGCTCTATGTCCCTCTTTTCAAACCCGATTTGAACCTTCTGACCTTTCATCACAGAGATGCCCCTTTTCATGCTTTAGCTTTCTTATAGTAAATCCCCTCCAGTTATCCCAGTAAATGCTGTCTTTCATTTGTGGCCAGTACAGTTTTCAACAGACAGCAAGTGAGTCTCCTGAAGTGTTATTGATTTATAGCCTGTTCCTTTTTTTTTGTTTTTACTTCAAATAAAATGAGTACAGTCCTAAGGTCTAGGATTGTGACTGACAAGCTACCAAGTTGGTCTATAGAGTTTTCAGAGTCTATATTAAGCTGTTTTGCTAGATAAACTGATTTACAAAGGAGGCAGGGGTCAAGTCACCTGTCTCCTATATTACAGTGGCTCTCTGCATTCCCGAAACGCCTTCCTTCAGTAAGCACAGTGCTTGGGTGCACCCCCTTTGACCTGCTGATATGTATATCGCAACTCCTGATGCTTCCTGGAATTGCCGATTACTGTAACTGCTGTCCATCTGTCAATGAAGGAGCAGTTTCAGAGCTCAGACTTGGGGGAGGAAAAGTAATTAATGGTATGTACCTTCAAGAACTCCCTCCTATATGAAGTACATTTTGGATAACTAATACCTTGGTCCACATGCACAAAAGAGAAGGAAAATAGTCTTAGAAGCTTTTTGATAAAATGTGTTTGAAATAAGAATTCAGAGTCTGGAAAGCTTCAAAAGGACACTTCAGAGATTATTTTCAAAACAAAGTTCATAAAATAAATTAATCAGAATCTTGGGTAACGTTCAGTGCTGAACTCAATTTAGTCTTGTGGAGGGGTGTGTTTGGTTGTTGTTTTTATGGAGGTTGCATATCTTTCCCCTTACTGAACATTCCTTTCTTGAATAACACTGTGAAAAGACACATTTCCAATGTGATAAGATGATACACACAGTACTAAATGTGTGGCAAATACAGGATTTGAGTTTGTGCTTTAATTATGTTTCACTAGCACAATCAGAGTATAATGATATGTTTAGAACATAAGGCTGGGGGGAGGGGGAGAAGGTGGGAGGGATCAGTTTCCTGAGCTCTATTCCTGGCCCTCTAAGTGACTGGTTAGAAAGTAAAGAGAAGTTGAAGTAAATTACTTTTTGTCTAGGTTTCTAAACCAAGTAATTGATATATTTGATTTGCTTCATGTTCAAAGTATTACATTATTATTAAAATGTATTTGAATTGGAACAAAGCCATCTATATAATTTCACAAAAGATGTAATTTCAATTTTTACTTTAATTCTTTAGTTAAATTTTCTTTCCTGCCATTCGTTCTTATTGGTTTTCAACTATATTTCCATTCTTCTAAATTTTGCGCTTTCTAGTTTTAGTCATGGGGGATTTGATAACCTGGGGCTAGAGGTAGGGTTTGAACTTCTGGCCAATAGACAAAGTCACTGTAATAAATTAGAGAAAGCACCAGAAGAAACTCCCAACAGCTATTGCTCTGCTGGTTTTACCCTAGGCACTTGGCATGATGCTTAAAAGGTGCTTTGTGTACAAATTTAGAAATGTCCCACATGTTTTGTTAAATTTTAACTTTAATGCTCTTTTCTGTAGCTAATAATATTTTTTGTTTTGGGAGGAAGGCAGGGGTTTAAAACAAAAACACCAGCAAAGAAATGATAGGACTTAATCATCAGTCTAAAGCTGCCTTGGCCTAGAGGAAAGTGGAAGATAAGTTCAACCAAAAGTGACCATTCTGAAAATACTTTTACTTATCCAGGCAACACTTGGCAGGGTCCTGGCAGTGATAAAGCTCTAGGAGCAGGGAGTGTCTGTAGTCTATAGTAAAGCAGATTTTTATTGTTGCCTGGCCTCATTTCTTTCCATGAGCTTGTTCTAATTTGCATGGGTGGGAAGCAAGTGAAATGCTTTGTTTCAAATACTGGAAATGGTCACTCTCTTTCTCAGGGCATGTCCTAATTAAGCAGGACGAGAAGGAAAGAAAATCAATTTCATTCTTGGTAAACATACCTCCGTGGAGCAGGGTAAAAATTGGGAGGGCTGGTGAACATTTTGTACTCAACGAGACAGCTTTAATACTCTTTGGCACTGGGCAGTGAATGCAACAGAGTTCGATCTCCATCAGTACTGCCATGTGATGCCCATTCCAAGCAGGATAGTCACATGAAGCAAACATGCCACATCATGCATTTTTCCACTTGAATATTTGACCCTACTTCGGTTTTCAGCATATGCAGATCACCAAAAGTAGCCACTTGCTAAAGTATACACTGGATTAATTTAACGCCACTCCCTTTTCATTAAGCATCTCTGTTGATTAAAGCTGTAAAGACTGATGTTTTTCTCCTACTTATGCTGTTTCAGCCCTGTTTTAATGACTTTTCTAAAAAAAAAAATTTATTCTCCCTTCTTAGGAAGTTATAGAATTAACCAAAGACCTTCTATCAACACAACCTTCCGAGACCCTTACAAGTTCGGACAGTTCTGCTTCTGCCCAGCCCTCTCACTCCTGGAAAGTGGGGGATAAATGTATGGCAGTCTGGAGTGAAGATGGACAGTAAGTGTAGAAAACAAACCTCTCTAGCTATAACATGAAATAATGCAGTACCATGGTAAGAGATTTTCATTCAGTTTGAATACTATTTGGGTCCTTCTCTAGCAAAAGGTGGAGGGTGGTAAAGGCAATTTGGTGAGTTTACATTTTCTGCTTGTCAGGGGATGGGATCTCTCTTTTAGAGAGAAAATGAAATCAGAGGAGATAATTGTGTCCTTCCAACGTACACTTTTTTCTTACTCTTTAACAGCACAAATTAGGTTACAGACTGGGTAGTGGTCACCTTCAATGTCAAGCAAGTCTTTAGAAAGATTGCAGAACGTAATCTATAACTAAATATATCTCTAAGTGAAAAAACCTTAGAGGCAGAGACTTGCTAAATTTTTAGAGGCTGTGAATAATTGACAGGCCTTTTTTTATTTAAATTAGCCTTTTCTCTTGTGATTTTAGTTTGGTCCCAGTAGCACTAGTTTCTTAAATAGATAATATTTTAACTGCCTACAAAGTAGGTTGATTGTAGAAGAACCACTTGAACTTTATATTGTAGCTGAGAAACTGCAGAGTAACTCTTATAGGGATGAATACTAAGCCTTTACTCACCTGCTTACAGCCATGATATCTTTACAGGTGTTATGAAGCGGAAATTGAAGAGATTGATGAAGAGAATGGTACTGCTGCCATCACGTTTGCTGGCTATGGCAATGCCGAAGTCACCCCACTGCTGAATCTCAAACCTGTGGAGGAAGGAAGGAAGGCCAAAGAAGATAGTGGCAACAAGCCCATGTCAAAGTGAGTGACTTAATTGATTGCTGTGTTTTAGAGGCGTAAGACATGTGCCCCAAAAACATCATCACTGTTCCTTATGCCCAGTATTCTGTCTTCAACAGTGACAACAGGAAGAACTGTGTGATAGTTACCCTCTTTGATACATGTCCATTCTTTTAGAGCAGTGCCGCTTAACCTCCCTTCCTTTCCCTCTAATTATGGACCACTGACACTTAATGCGGCCAGACATCTCTTGAACTTACTTATATTTTCACGCTGCCCAACTGGCTGAAGCAGCAAGTTCCGTATACCAGCTGCTGGTTGAGATCATTGTTTTAAAGCTACCAGCTTTTAGTTTTAATTGGAGCCCATGATCATGGTGAGCAACAATTCCTCCATGACTATAAATGTTGATTACCCTCTCAGCCTTCATCTCTCCAGACTGAGGATTCCAGTCTTTTTGCTTTGCCTCAGTAGGCCAGCTTCTCCCCACTCCTGATCACCTTGGTTGCCCTCCTCTCTACTTTCTCCAGCCATGTGTCCTTCCTAAAAGGTTAAACTCCAGGGGCGGACACACCATGGCTTTTGTGCGGTGGCAAAATGGTATTTTTTCTCTTCCCATCTCTTCCTGAAAATGTTCTGCGTAGGCAGGTGCTCACTGTCTTGCTCACCAGCGTTCCCAATATTTGGTAGTAGCGCCAAAGAATTAACCTCCCTGTTTCAGGTGCTCCATTGCTGGATGGGAGATTAGTCAGAAAATGTAGATTCAATTTCAGGTTAGGAAATTTAAGACAAAGGGAAAGGATTTTGATGTGGTTATTTTGTAAACGGGGAAATACAATTTCTTGAAGCCTGGGCAGGGGGTGTTACTATGCTGTTGCCTCTTTGGCAACAGCTTATCAAGTTTTAATTGATAGTAAGCTGCACGTGGACCAGATTGCCTTGAGGAAAATTGGGCCATTAGCTAAGAGGCAACTTTTAGAGATATGGTGATAATTTCTGTTTGTAACAAATACAATAATAACTCATCACCAGAATCGATTGATTCCAGATAAACTCCTGACTCTGCAGACTAGTCATCTTCCTCTGTAAGTGAGGCCAAGTGTTGGGACCGGGGCCAGGGAATTAATTTGGGTGGTGTTGACTTTTATGTACTCTTCCTTGGTTAAGTATTTGAATTCTATTGTCCTGCATTCTTTCCCTGGGGACCTTAATACACGGGTAATGTTTCTTCCTGCTTCCTGTTCTGGTTTTTTTGGACAGTTCTGACAATGATAGATACAATTCTTGATTTAAATTCTTGGGAGAAATACTTTATGGTACCTGGGGGAAGAATTAAATCAGTTTTTTGAAGGTGACAGGGAGGGCCTAAAAGACACCCAGTTGCCCAGAAAGAATTTTACTTTTGCAACTTGATGACTGATTGGCATTGGTTTGAGTAACTGCTTTTGGGTAGACTTGGGTTGCAGGTTTATTGGTTTGGTTTTTTTTTCCTTTTGCACAACCACTGACTTGTCATCTTTTAAATATTCTGAGTTGGCACCTTATCTCCTTTCTTTGCACACAGAAAAGAAATGATTGCCCAGCAACGAGAATATAAAAAAAAGAAAGCATTGAAAAAAGCCCAGAGAATCAAAGAACTTGAGCAGGAAAGAGAAGACCAAAAGGTGAAATGGCAACAATTCAACAATCGAGCTTATTCAAAAAACAAGAAAGGACAGGTCAGTGAATTCTCCTTTTTCCCTGGGTCATAGTCAGAAGGTGGAAGACCATTAAAGGGACTTAGTCTGCTGCTTTGAACACAATAAGTGCTCAATAAATACCATTGATTGGTGTGGTGAGTAGAAGAATGATTAGGCAACCAGGTCTTAAAGTTAACTTGCCCCTGAAGTACCAGTTTGTATTTTGCAATCTCTCAAGACGAGTACTACTCCGGATTAGTGGAGTTTTCTTTAACAATAATAATAACTGGAATTTGTTAAACACTTAATTAGGCTCCAAGCACTAGGGTAGATACAAGATAATCAGATTGGACTCAGTCCTTACCTCATAAAGAGCTCACAGCTGTAAGGAAGGAGAATGGGATTTTAATCCCCATTTTACAGATGAGGAAACTGAGACACAGAGAGGTGGCTCTTTCAAGGTCACAGAGCAGGCAGAAGTGTCCCCAAATGAGGCAGTCCTGTTCTTCTAGGCAACTTTTGACAAGGGAGACTCTACACCGATCACCACTTCATGCAGTTCTTGTAGTTCTGTAGATGCTTTAAAAAAAACAAAAACTCAATCATATGTTAAACTACACATTATTACCCGGTTGTAGGGAGGTTGAAGTGGCAGTTATTTAGTGATTCAGTTCTATTGAGTGTGTGTGTGTGTGTGTGTGTGTGTGTATATATCTTAGTACAAATCCTTATATAAACACCACACACTCCCTTGTTCCAAACTCTTAATTTTAGTGGAATAAGGTTGCTCAATGTGGTGTTAGTGGGAAGAACAAGGGTTTTCTCCTAGAGAGTCAAGAGACCAAAATCTTAGTTCCAGCTCTGCTACTTGCCTGTTAAGTAACTTTTTTTTCTTGGCTTTTTGTTTGACCAAGTCACTTAATCTCTCTGTCCTTGTTTTCTCCTTTCTTTAATGGAAATGAACCATGCTTCTTCCTATTTCTGGTACTGTGAGGTCCATGTGGAACAAGGATGGTCTGATCTCAGATCTTATACCTACTCCAGCACATAGCTTAGGCACTTGATTAATAATTATACTATTCGTTTTAGTTGCTGAAATGAAAACCCTTAGTAATTAGGACATTTCCCCCCTTCCTCCCCACCCCCCCTTGTGGGATGGCATGATTAAAATGGATTTTCTTATCCTGACCTTAAATTAAATTCTATTCCTGACAAAACATTGGTGAGGCATTTATTACCTTTTGAAATCAGTCATTTCCCAAACAAGTATGGGGTGACCTCAAGCTGAATAGCAGTATAGTAAATGCTCATTGTAATAGAGTAAGCACTATATTCATGGTGGAGTACAGCGCAAGTTGGACTTATGTCTCTGAAGCATAGAATCTTTACCCCCCCATGACATTAATTGGTGTTTGGTCATTGCAGGTGCTGAGCTTCTCTATGTTTAAGAAAATTCATATTGTGTTTCAGAATTATAATTCTGTCCAAGGCTAATTAAGAATGGTGTATATATGTTTTTCCTTAGGTCAAGAGGAGTATTTTTGCTTCCCCCGAGAGTGTAACTGGCAAAGTTGGCGTAGGAACTTGTGGAATTGCCGATAAACCCATGACACAGTATCAAGATACCTCTAAATACAATGTCAGGCATCTAATGCCTCAGTAATGAGATAAACTGCTGGATTTCATCTCTGCAGGGCTTTACATTTACCTTTTTAACCTTATATTTTTCTAAAGGTAAATTATTTGTTAGACGTGTAAGGAAGCGACCATTGTCACATTTTCTGACTTCAAACAATAGAAAGAGCCTTGAAGAAGTTGCATTTGATTAAGTATACTGTCCAGTTTTTGTTCTTCATTACCTCCAGCACCATTCCCCCAAGGGTTATCTTCCCTAACCAACTGTCATAGACTCAAGCAGCCTACGTAGAACATTGGGATGAAATATCGACTTTCCAAATCTCAGACATACCAAGTGGAGATATGTACTCTTTCCAAGTCAAACGTGACCCTCTCTGACATTTTGAATTTGGCTGATCCTCTCAACATTGTGTTGGAGCATTATGCAAAATCTCCATCCTGCTAAACAGGTGTTTGCTTTTTCCAAGTCTTTAGAACTGCCATTTCAATCCTAAATGTTGAAGTCTGTTTTGGCCAAGGCCCCTAGAAAATGGCAGCCATTGATTTAAGGTATCTGCCCCTTCAATAATTAGTGTTCAAGTTTCTAAAGCTTTTGGGGGATTAATTCAATCCTATTAGACTTTCTGATGAGACTTTGTTATTTGTGAAAACAAAACCATGTCTAAAACTACCGGCTTTTTATAAGTTTTATATTTGTTTGCTTTCTTCCCCGCTGACAGTAGTGGTTCCATCTTTGGAGGTGTAATGTTTGTATGAAGAAAAAAAGCTAATGTATAGCCCTGTATACAGTGTAGATATTATTTTTGTAAAAAACAAGGCTGAATTAATGAACAAGAGTACTCTGGGTGGCCGAACCATTGAACTCTATGTATGTCTTGTGCATTAATCTGACCACATTTTCCCTGTATATTATGTTCATGTAGCTGAGTTTGTAATTTTTTGTTAACTAGATCAGGTTGTCAGCATTTGTTGATGCAAATGACCATCACAATTACCTGAGTTACATTCAGTTTGAGCTAAATCTGAAACTGATAGTTTAGAATTACCTGCATAGAAAAAGTTCTTCCTATTAATGGAAGAAGGTGATTTTTATGACAAGTGTGTTAATTTCAGTTTTGTATGTTTAACTTTTATTAAATAAAGTGTTCTAAAATCTCAAAGAGAGTATGCAGAAAACTGGACAAAGCCGGGCCTTTAAAAACTCTAACTTCTACAATTAATCCCGGGCTTCGATTGCACACATTTCAGCCACCGAAGAGGGAATTTAGTGTTTTACAAAGGATAGAGATACAGTCTCAGATCTTACTTGCTCTTCCTGGCAAAATGAGCTTCAGAGCAACAGACAGATCTGAAGAGATGCTCTGTGTTGAGAAGACAGGACTCTGAGCTGGAACCGGGAGGAATTAAGAAAAGGAATATTTACATGTGATGGGCACTATGTTTTGGCAGCGTAAGATGGTTTTAAAGATGGCAGTGAGCAGAGAATCTTCCCTCATTCTCCCCATGCCCCGCCCCCACCCTTCTTTGAGCAGATCTTTACTTCTCCCCTACATAACATTGTGCCACAGGGCAGATCGGGCAGAACCAACTGGGACATAGTGGAACTTGTGATGGAAAATTCCACAGAAGCTTAGAATGAATGGGAGGGAGTAGAACTGATTGGCAAGAAGTCTTCATTTAAAATGAAAAACTGTTTCTCTGGTCCTCCCAAATGTGTCCCTTCCCCTCACCCCTTCCTCTCTTTTGGTGGTGGGGGTGGCGGGGAGTCGGGTATTCTTTTCCTTCTAAATTTTGCTTACACTGGGGCCATCTGAAGAGGAAATCATATTAGTCTGATCTGAACTTCTGGCAAAGGCTGAAGGGAAACCCTGTGTTTGGTCAAAAACTGTCTGTGGGGCATGAACCAGCCCTTCTGTTTCTCCATTAGCGCCTTATGCCTTGTACCTTTTGAGTTGTACATGTGAAGTGTGGGAATTTGCCTCCAATTACAAGGGATAGGAGAAGTATAGAAGTGAAGAAAGGTGAGATAATGTCAAACTGTAAACCAAAAAGAGATAGCGCAGTCTCTGGAGATAAATACACCCCCACGTCACCCTTCCCATCTCTCTCCTCTGCACCGCCCCCCCCCCCCAGCAGAAGCCTGGACTCCTAATTCCTATTCAGATCGCAGCATGTATGTACTGGTACCACAACTCCAGGTACAACTCCCTGGGCCTTAACACTCGTGAAAGCCAAGCCCCTGGGGGCCTCAGGAAGAGCCTGGTCCAGCCTGGGCTTGGTCTTCAGGACTTGGGTCAGTCCTGCACAAAGCAGAACCATGCGGGTCCTCCAGTTTACTGTTTTGGGGTGGGATCATCAGCCAGAATTGAATCCAGATTAACTTTCCATCCATCCCCTTAGATTCTGTGATCCAGCAGCCTATTTTAGGCTGGAATTCCTATATTTGGCTTGGGCTGCTCTGTAGCCTTTAACTAATCCTTGAGACATGTGGTATGAGCACCCTCCACTTCCTACTGACAGGGCTAGCCAAGGACTTAAAATTACTGTTCCCACAAAGACAACAAGATTTCCTACATTAACAGATTAGAAAATGGCTAGAGGCTAGAGAACTGACTAGGTGCTATAAAGCCAATGGTTAGGGGTTTCTTTTGATGCAGAGTGGAAATGGGTAGCCATTTGATGTTTTTCAGGAATGTGAAAATCTGTGCAGAACTGTTTTAGAAAAACGGTCCAGGCAGCAGATTGAATT
The DNA here is from genome assembly GCF_004115215.2 of Ornithorhynchus anatinus. Classification (NCBI taxonomy): domain Eukaryota; kingdom Metazoa; phylum Chordata; class Mammalia; order Monotremata; family Ornithorhynchidae; genus Ornithorhynchus; species Ornithorhynchus anatinus. The sequence goes on from NC_041743.1 coordinate 31,159,513, forward strand.
AACTGGAGAAGGGAAAAACTGGAGGCAAGGAGATGAGAGTAGAGGCTACTGCAATAGGAAAGCCTGGATCTGTCAAGGCCAGGACCATTATAGTGGTTGTCTGGAAGGGATGGGTCCTGGAAATGTGGAGGAAAAACCGAGGGGATTTGGAACAGCTCGCAAATGGATATTGTAAAAGCGAGAAGGCAAGAATAATGCCATAGTTGCAGGCTTCGCTCAAGGAGGATGGTGGTGTAGCCAACTGGGATGGGATGGGAAAGTTATGGAAAAGAGGATTTTGGAGGGAAGAGGAGTTCAAGCTTTGCAGACTCTGCCCTCAAGGAGCCTTTCTGGAGACAGGAAGAAATGTAAAACTGCAGGGGAAAGAGGTTGAGACTAAGTTGAAGCAGATGACCCCACTCCAAAAGAGTGAGTGTAAATTGAGAAGAGGTATTAAGCTTCTTCAATCAATTTTTAAATTGTGTGTGTGTGCCTGCGATGCTTATGTGGAGAGGTAGTTGGATTTTCAGTTAGCTGGAGAGGGAGAGGGGTTAACGGAGGAAGAGGTGGAAGGGATGGTCCTAGGAACTAGTCTCAAAATCTGATTGCTGGGCTGAGAGTTTTGGAGGGTAAAGAAACAGTACCAGATGCAGCAGACGGCAAAGGGACAACCTGTATATAAACATGGTGAGTAGCTGGAACTTGCCCCGCTCGGGCCTTTCCAGCCACAACCTCCTCGAAAGGTAAGCTTCACTGCCACTTTCAAATACAAAGAAAGGCAAGAATATTCTGAGAGGGACTTGGGTAATGGGGTGACTGCATTATTTGGTAACAACTGGGAAATTTTCAAAAGGGAGAAATGAAATGGAAGTATGTTTCAAAGTGGAGAACTCATAAGTGAAGATCAACAGAAGTTTCCACTGATGGGTAACTACAAAACACTGGCGTCCTTACCAATTTCACTGAAACAGTGGACTCACCTGGGGAATTGGCAGATGAACTGTGACTCCAACGTGAGTTGGGAGACTTCCATTCAGGGGGGCTGCCGTTGATTTAAACTTTTGTCTTCTGCTGTGATGTATTAGAGCCAGCTGAGTGTGGGGGACTGGTGCTTCTGTCCATACTCTACTCCGATTTCTCCAGGCTTACTTGGTTGCTTCCCTCAGGTAAGCCCTCTTACATCAGGAATGGCCTCCTCAGTCACTGCTTCTTCCTCCTTCAGCTGGGCCATTATCTCCAGTGAAGGTCCTCCATGTAGCCATCTCTGGGTAAATGCAAGTGAGTGAATTTCCAACTATCCCAAACCCAACCAATCAAACCACCACACCACCCTCGCTTCAGAAAGTCAAATAAAACAAAATTCTTCAACCCTGTTTGTCTCCTGGCAAGAAAGAGTTCATGACATTTCAGCTCTGACCTTTCTTCCCCTTTTTTTTTAGTGGTATTTAAGCACTTACTATGTGTCTAGCACTGTTCTACGCACTGGGTTAGATACAAGGTAATCAGGTCAGACACAGTGCCTATCCCATGCATGGGGCTCACAGTCTAAGTAGGAGGGAGAAGAGGTATTGAATCCCTATTTTACAGTTGAGAAAACTGTTGTGGGCAGGGGCTGTGTCTGTTTATTGTTACATTGTACTTTCCCAAGGGCTTAGTACAGTGCTCTGCATACAGTAGGTGCTCAATAAATTCAAATGAATGAATGAATGAGGTACAGAGAAGTTAAGTGACTTGCCCGAGATCACACAGCAGGCAAGTGGCAGAGCTGGGATTAGAACTCAGGCCCATTTAATCCTAGGCCATGCTGCTTCCTTCTCATATCCCCTCAAATGGAGTTGGGAATGAAAGGTTGGCGCTTATCACCCAGAAAGCCATAACCTCACCTTGTACCCTTGATGGACTGATTTTTAAAAGGAGGAGTATCATTTGTCTTGGCTTGTTTTACGCCGTCAAGTCGCTTCCAACCCATAGCAGTAGGAGAGCTGGCTTTTTTCTCAAATGGAAGGAATTGTGTGCCTTGGTACATTGTGAAGCTGCATATCAATACTGCTGTTTTCAACTAACACTGATGACAAAAGTGATTACACTTCCAGATGTTTGATGAAGGGAAATAAGACCAGTTCTGTAGCAGTGTAGTTTCATAGCAAAATTTATTGCAGATCTTTTTTTTTTCTTTAAAACAAGTTAATACAGATAACCACAGACACAAACAAGGATTGCTTTTCAAACTAGACTGGAGAAGAACAAAAATGCTACATATTTTTGTCAGCACCAACTCTAGGCATAGAATAATTTGCCCTGTTCACCTGTGATCTCTCATCAGGCCCAACATCTCATTTGGGCTTAGTATCAGTTAGCTGTGCATCATTAAGCATCTCCAAATAGCAACTGGCTGCAGCACCTCCAAGGCGACTATATAAAACTGAAACCTCACAGGAAGCTAAGAACAGTTTAGCAAGGGTTATAGATCAAAATTACAACACACACTGATCTAGGAAAAAAAAAAGTTTTTCACTTGAGCAGTACCAAACTGGAATTCATCATGTATTTACATCAGAATAGGTTATTACTACTGAGCTGTATGCTGGGCAGCTGCCTGGATCTTTCAAGCACAAACTATGCTAGGAATACTAATGTAATTTAATACCTTAGTACAAATCAATGGATTCTAGTGTAGGCTGTAAACTTGAAAAAGTGCCACAAACAAACTAGGAAACCAAAGAAAGATTAGAATTTGTTGGTGGAATAAAATTCAGCTCAACGTCTCCTTACCAAAACATCATTTAGAGCCCACCCTACCACTTGGCATATGCGGCTTGTTTCATTCAAAATAAATCAACACCCCTGTCCAACTGAACAGTAAGTTCATCTTCGATGAAACAGAATCAGTTCCCCTGGTAAGCTGTCAGAAAGAGATGTATCTTTTTCATCAGTGCCTGACCAATTATGATTGTCAATATATCTATTTTTAAAATTTATCTTAATTTTCAAACCTACTTGGGTGACTTACGGAAATGGCAGAAAGAAGGCTGGGGCTTTTTTTCCTGTAGCCGTGTACCAGAATGTCGTTCCGCTTCCTCACTGTCCCCCCTTCCTCTCCCCCCTGCCCACCAGCCCGCTGTGGGGCCTGCGCACTAGCCCGGCGGAGGCTGGATGGAGGTGAGGCCCCCGGCTGCGGTCGCTCCTTTTGTCCACCCTTGAGACATTCAGCCTCTTCTCTGGTTTTGAGTTCTGGAACCTTTTCACTAAGAAAAGAAGGACCTAGGTAAAACTATTTTCACAGGAATCCCTTGAGCAAATTGGTCCAGCAGCTTAAGACGTGAAAGAAATCTCATGGTCATAAATTCAAGATAAAAAGCATTTTTGAAAAAGGCCTTGATTTGCCTTTTGGTAAGTAGAACTTGCTTAGGACATCAACCCAGTTAAAGCGTCACAAGAAGCATCACAAACTGTCAGTCCCCAGAAAAATCACCCGAAGAATGCAAATTAGTTTATGCAACATTCAGTTGTAGTCATTGTTGATCCCTTGATTTGTAGCCAGGTTTTACCTATGTTTCTCATCACTAAACCACCAAATGAAGATTAAGAAATTAGTGTGAATATATTAACATACAATTTCAACACCAACATAAACATCTTTTACACTAGGATTTTTGAATTAAAAGTTACTGCATAGAACACAAATAGATGTGAAAACAATGGGCAGCAGTTGTCACACAAGAGATCTTAGCAGATAGGAAGCTGTAATTCCAGTCACTAAATAACCCTTAAATGGATCTTTTCCACTCTAATGATAGCTAAAGTTTAAAAGCTTATGCACTTGTAACTAGGTATGATATTTGAGAAATTCTTTGGCTTTGCTGACACAAAGGAATAAATAGAAGCAAAATGTTTAAGAAAGATGAAAGTGCTGAGCTGTTATGAGACTTGCCTTTTCCATCTTCTAATCTGTTAATGTAGGAAAACCTGATGTCTTTGTGGGAACAGTAATTTTAACCTGCCACCCCCACCATGCTAGACCCGTCACTAGGAAGTTGAGGGTGCTCATACTACGTCTCAAGGGTTGGTTGAACCAGACATCAAGATGGTTAGAAACAAACTTGAAGATGAATTTTTACTTCTTCATTTGAAATTCCTTGGTTTTTTTTTAATTAAACTATGTTGGATTTAGGAAAATGGGTACTTCTGAGTGCCCAACTTTTAATTAGTTTCTAGCTTGGTGACAGCAATGAGCTAGGCCAGAAGAATCCACTCCTGCTCATTAAGGAGAAGGAAGACAGGTTTTGTTTTGTTTTTCAATCAAGTGCCATTAGCTAAACTTGAATATTTTCTTAGGGTCTCTTTCTAGGACACAATTTTCACAATTTTTTTCCTCAGTCAACTGGTAAGTTTCCCAGTAAAAGTTCAGCAAAATGCAGTGAGTCTCAGACAAGGGAAAATCCAAGCCCAGAAGAAGAAAAGAATCACAGATGAAGCTTCAGACCTGCAACTAAGTCAGCCTAGAGAAGAATGAATCACCATGCTAGCTGGAACTCAATACCAGGACCAGGCAATGGGTATCACTTTGGTCCAGCCCCTTTGCCTTGAGTGTTACCTTTCTGGTTCTAAGTTGACTGCAGCTGATATAGGGATTGGAATGAAGATACTTGGAAACCAACAAACCCTTGAGTACCATTTTTTTCCCCAAGACTTTTAAGTTGTTTTAATTGTTGCTATATTTTTTACTTAAAATCTACTTGCAACCTGAGGTGACTTCACAAGAGGTACAATTCACATGGCTACGAAGACCAGCTTGAAAAGGAGTGAAAACCAATACAGGAAACTAATTGCCATACAAAATGCCCTTCCTTGGTTATTTTCCCCAATTCTTGCAAATTCTATTGAAGATGAAATGGATAAAACTTCTTTTAGTTCAAAAATATAGACCTCACCATAAAAAGGTAAGGACATGCTAAAAAGTAAAAATCACCAAGGGAATGAAGGCGACAGTCTAGGGATGTTAGAGAATAACCACTTCCTTCCTTCAGGTCTGATGTTCCCAGGAATTGCAAATGCACATCAGTGGTGTGAAGAAGCAAGTTTCTTAAAGAATGAATGACCTGTGTAATTTCAACAGGGTTGACAAGACTGAACTACAAACAAGGTAGCTCTACAGTCAATGGAATTGATTCTGACTAATCCATTTAGTGCTTTCCTTTCTCTTTCACTTGAAAAATCTAGAAACAATCACAAGAATCCACAATCATCTATATTTTTAAACCCCAAAACCCCAGACTAATTTTGGCAGTCTGCACTTTAAAATGACGTTTTCTCTTTTTTTAAAAGGGAACGTAGTTTGTGTGTTCACATCTTTTTTTTTTTTTAAACCACCACTTTTTATAGGCAAAAGAATGCAAATGATGAATCTTTACATGCAAAATGCCTTGATGGTAATGGTGGATTCACCAAGCACCCCACCCATAACAAACAAGATGTTTGCCTCACTGTCTCGGTTTAGTCCCTCTTTGGAAGATGAAAAATGTACATTAAAAATCACCACTCACTAAATTTCACGGTGCATTTCTGTGATAGCAATGGGTTAATGACTAGGTTCTAAATGAGGTGGGTTGAGCTGATAATTGGTCATGAAAAGACCACTCTGGAAAGCAATGAGGAGAAGAGACAAGGAGAACAACAGGTGCTGAGAACAACAGGTGCTTCCGTGCATACCTCTGGTGGAAAGATGTAAGAACTAGTTCCAAATTCAGAGCTGAAAATGTCGCTCTGTCCTGATTTAAATATATAGTTGACACATATGCATTGGAAAGATGAGCTATCCAAGGGAAAACATACTACTTCATAGCATGAGTCCAAAGGATCTGAGTTTCGGGTCCTGTTACTTTCACAGAGAAACATGGTACAACAAACATTTGGATGGTCTTTAGTCACAATTTTATTTTTCGGTAATTTAACTTTTATGTTTTCAAAATTGAGTCATCTTTTTTTAAAAAAAAGTAATACTTTTTTCATCATACAAATGTTCCCCCCCCCCCAATGGAAATGACCCAAGGGAAGGAAGTAATCCAGGGGCAGTTGAAATGCGTAGTGAGCATTCACCACAGAGGTCTTCCTATCTGCCATCTTGCAGTTGCATTAGGAGGGCATGCAACAAAAAGTGGGGGGGAAGGGGGGTGGCGAGGAGGGAACCTTAAGCTCAGCAGAATGTCTCACATTCCAGTCGTGGGACTCAACTAAGGGTCAAGTTGTACCTCTATATGCTCAGTCAATGGCTCCTGTTTGATTTCTACGCTAATTATTGCAGTCAGCAAGGACACCAGCAAGCAGATATACAACAATAACCTGATCCAGACAAATGATGACAATAAAACCAGAACTAGGTTGCCTGGCTCGCAAAAAAATGCATTTTGCCCTGAATTAGGCATCGATCATGTTTTTCACAACATCTCATGGACTTTGTGGTTTGATAATGGAGTTCTAATTTCCTACTCATATTTGAGCTCTACAGGACCTTTTTCCACTTGGTCATTTCACATACTTAAGGTAAATCATATCTTTGAGGCACAGGAAGAGCACAAGAAGTACACGTGTATGCTAAGGTCCTATGTACGACCAAGATGGCAGACCACAATACATTTCACACTCACAGACGTGGTGAATGTTGTTAAAGTGCTACTTTTACAGGATAGACTAACATTAACACACAACTCAACTGCACTGCTAAATAAGGTTGTCTTTATTTCTTTTTCAGTGTTGCTTTTTCTTGCCCTGCTCTATCTAAAACATAAAATAAGTCTACAGGACTGAAATGAACAACCCATTATAATCAGCAATAAGTTACGAAATTCATAAAGCATTTTTAGTAATTAGGAGTAGTTAAATTATTTAAGGTATACAAAGTTCAAACAATGCCAGAGGTGAGGTCTCCCAAAATGTTCGCTGAGGGTGAAGGTGAGGGCGGGGAAGGAGGGCCATGGGCAAGCCTGGAAACTGGAAAGACAAAAGGAAAATGAGACCTCAAAGGGCAGGTTAGAAATCTCAGTTTGAAAAAATGAGAATATTTCTGAAAGAATTCGGTAACAGCACCTGCACACTGGGGAGCAAGGGGAGAGGAAGGTGGAGGGGAAGAGGAGAAAGAGAGAGACTGCCCTTGGGAAAATGAAGGCAAAATTTTGTATTAATATGAGAAGTGCTGAACTTAACTATGTTAACTATTCGTATGATAGTGCTACTACTGAAGATACCAGAAGGTCAAAAACTGGCAAAAAGGGAATGATTCTAATAGGAAACTACAACATTATATCTGACCTTTTCCATCTAGTCCAAACCTCATTCGTTTTGTTTTGTGCACTGTAAAGAGTGAGGTGTTACGTGTTTTATAATTATCAAATGCTGCATCAAAATAGATGATTTTTCCCCCTTGTGTTTTTCCACTATAAAAGACATCTATATTTCTTATGGACAAGCTTTAAAAAGATGTCATTTTGGTTTTTCAACACATACAAACATTTATCAAAATCGGAAATAAAAATGTTGCAGTGGCTCAGACCCTGCCTGCCTGCATCTCTCTTCAGGCTCACATAGACACTGATGCTGTTTTGACTCCCCCCGTCCCCGCTTCCGTCCTCCAAACTACTTGCAGTGGAGTGTCGCTAAAGGTGCCATCAACCATCTCCATTGTTCAGCCCCACCAAGTGCTGGTAAAAATGAGTTTGGTGCCCTAGTGCTAGCAGTGCAGGAAAGGTGACTGGCTTCAAAATGGAGCCCAACAAAACCAGAGCGGAAGGGTGATCCCTCTCAACATGCTTCCTGGGAGTCTCTCCTTGGCAGGGCATGAAATGAGCATTAAAAACAATTGTTATCCACAGGTTTCACGATAGGTGTCTCAGGCAGAGAGCTGCAATAGCATTTTGCCACACACACAATTAAATGCCTGATTGTTCTAATTTTTCATGAGCAAGGGCGTATTTATTTTGCTGTCTTAGGACCATAGAGCTCAAGAAGTCTTTAAATCTATCCCCTGAATGTAGTGTGAGCCAACTGGGAAGAGAGAGGGAGGGAGGGAGGGAGGGGGTTAAGTCTCCAATATCCTCTTTCAAATCAACTAAAGCAGAAGAAGGAAATTTAATGTCAATCCTCTGCTGCCACACGGAATTGGGATTTTGTGAAACAAACCCACAGACACATCTGTGCTCCTGGGGGAGTCTCTGCCCCGCTTACCGCTAAGGAGACATTTAATTATGGATCTGTGCAATGTTACTGGTTCAAGTATAGTTTTTTGAAAGAGGAGACTGCAGCATGAACCCAATTTAAGCAACAACGTGGATTGGATTGGCCCACTGAATGATCTGCCCTGTCCTGATGTATCCTGCTGGGTTCTAGGAGGCGAATGAGAGTTTGACACTTGCGCTGGAGTAACCTTCGTCACTCCCAATACTCTGCAGGCTGCTGTGATCATCAATGTCACTGATGCTGGTGGTGCTGATATTGTCCACTTCTCCATGGGAGAACTCTGTGCTTTCAACATCCACTTCGATCTCTTCTGTCAAAGGGAAAAAGAAGAGAGTTGGTATCAACTGAGGTGCACATTCCTTCAAGAACCAGTAGGCCCGAGACTCGGGGTGAGCATTTTTTGGCAATACAAAATGACGGCTACATAATGTGGTTGTTAACGGGGACCTATCTGGAGAGCAGGAGGGGCTGGGGGTGAAGAGGTACAGGGCCAGTTTTGCAAAAGGGACTGTCCAGGAAGGAGCCGTGGCCTCAATTAGGGGAAAAGTTTACTAAACGCTTTGACGCCAGGGAGTCTGGACCTCCCACAAGAAACACTCAGACTAGTTGGGATTAGCACTTGATATTCAAAAATCCCAGGCCCAAGTGGCTAAACATCTGTTTTGCGTCAGGCCAGAAACTAATTCTCAGAGCTGTTTATTAATTGTAGCTGCCTTGAGAAAAAAACATAAAACCTAAGTAAATCCTGGCTAACTGAAAATTGTCCTCTGCCAGACAAACGGTGTCATCCTGGGTGAGATGGTTTTGCTGCCTTACAGCCTTTATCACAAGGGTGTTTTGGTAAAATTAATAACAAACTGGCAACCACCTATACGGCACACTCATTGCAGGCAGGGAATGTGTTATACTGTACTCTCCCAAGCGCTTAATACAGTGCTCTGCACTCAATAAATATGAATGAATGAATGAAAGAACAAATGCCAATTTGAAAACAAATGCCAATCTATTCTTCCTTCCCTGACCAAGCAGAACTAACATCAGGATTCACACTTCTCCTACAAAGAAACAAAAGCAAGGAAGAGCTTCACATTTGATACTGGTTTGGGGGCTGGGGTTTATTTCAACTCCTGCAAAAGAAACGGCACCTGATCCCCAAAAGATAGGCTGAAATGGCTTTCAAATAAGTTTTCTCAGAGGACTTGACATATTACTACTTCTGCCATTGTTTCCGCCTTCCCACTTTTTAAAGTACACTTGCTCTAGCACAATCCACTGTACTCCAGGGCCCTCCGACATGACTTTCATCCTACCAATTAGCCTCATCACAGCAAAGTAGTAGCTTCCAATATGCTGCACTGAACTGCCCAGGATAAGGACTGAGAATTAATGGACTTGTCTGTCATTACTAGGGTGAAGGCTGGAATTAACAGGGTGAGAGCTATTGTGGAATTTAACAGTTCTACTTGTTGGGGCCATGAGGTCATTTACTAAGCCTAGCGTCTACTACAGTGTGTGCGGGTTGGGGGTGCAGGGGGAATGTTCAACACGTTTGTTGATTAATTTCCTTGGGGGAACTCAAGAATACGGTACCTATGGCTTAGTGGATAGAGCACAGGCCTGGGAGTCGGAGGGACCTGGGTTCTAAGCCTGGCTCTGCCACTTGTCTGCTAGTGACCTTGGCCATGTCACTTCACCTCTCTGTGCCTCAGTTACCTCATCTGGAATACGGGGATTAAGACTGTGAGTCCTAGGTGGGATCCGGACTGGGTCCAACCCAATTACCTTGTATCTACCTCAGTGCTTAGTACAGTGCCTGGTGCAGAGCAAGCACTTAACAAATACCACAGTTGTCATTATTTGTGGCTGCCCTTCTCTTCTGAGGTCTTATCTCACATTTTGGGGCATGGAAGGCCAAAACTACGGCTTGCCAATGGAGTCATTCCAGCTCACGGGACAGATTCACGCTGCCAACTGATTGGTGGGGGCGCGGGGTGGGGAGTGACTGCTTATCGCCAGCAGTGGATTTTAAGTGATTCCAGGTTTACAGCAGTTACACTCAGCAATTCCTGCACATCACGGCTCCCGGGATGTCCAGTATCAGCCACTGCTGCTGAGCACAGGGGAAGGTTCGATCTTCCGGGGTGACTGAGGGCATCCACAGGAGGCTTGGAGTCACGGCCAGGAAACACCGTCACTTTGCCCTTTAATTCTCCTCCTCACTTCAGTAAGTGGGCTCTGAATCAATACAACTGCTCTCCACCCTCCACTGCACTTTGGACCCTTCAGCACAAATGAGCTTTAGAGCCCCAAATCATCATTGACAGCATTTACTGAGCACCTATTCTGAGCCAAGTGTTATACTAGGCACTTGAAAACACACAACTGAAGTGAAAGGCCCTGTGCCTTAACCACTCCATACAATCTGAATGGAGGGAGGTGGGGGAAACAGGTGAGCACAAATTGCCAATATACTATAGGTAAAAGATATGATAGGTGCAATCTCATGCAGAGGATTAAAAGAGGTACAAGTGTAAAAAACCATATGGGGCTTAAATCCCAGGAGCTCAAAGCTGGCATCTCTAGTTTGGAGGTTTCCATCTCAGGGATAGGAATCCCTGATGACAATAGAAGGAATTGTTACAGGGACAGCCAGGCTAAGCTGTTTTCTCATGGGGACCCTGGCTAAATGAGAACACTAGAACTTTGGGGAAGAGAAACTGCTCCCTGTTGTCACTGTCAGGGACTCTGCAGCCTCTAAAATGTGGAGGTGAGAGGTCAGCTGCAGAAAAACATTTTCTTGGAGTGCAGAGCACTGGACTAAGTGCTTTCCCCAATAATCTGCAGTTCCATCCTCCTGCTCTTACATGTATGTAAGCTTGTGAGGTATGTGAGTTGGACAGAAAGGGAGGGATAAGAAAAGGTGTGTGAGGCAAACTTTAAAAAAAATGCTGAAAACTCCATATTCAAAAAGCTATTGGGAGCCAAAAGAGTAGTGGGGAAAGTCTGGAAAGTGGACTGAGAGAAAGTAAATACCGGTCTTTGAGTTTCTGATTTCTCATCCTCCTCAATGCAGAGGAACAGCTCGTAATTTTGTTTCATACAATGAAATCGTCCAAAATTTGAATTCAGGTCCACCACACTGCCCTCTGACAGACAGACATTCAGGGCCCCGTTTATATTAGGGAAGCAGCATGGCTTAGCGGACAGAGCACGGGCCTGGGAGTCAGGTCACGGGTTCTAATCCCGGCCCCACCACTTGTCTGCTATGTGACTTGGGCAAATCACTTCACTTCTCTGGGCCTCAGTTACCTCATCTGTAAAATGAGAATTAAACTGGGAGCTCCATGTGAGACAGGGACTGTGTCCAACCCGAACTGCTTGTCCCCAGGGCTTAGTACAGTGCCTGGCAAGAAGTAAACGCTTAACAAATACCTTAATTATCTTCTAGTCTGTAAGCCTGGTGTGGGCAGGGATTTTCTATCTTTATAGCTGAATTGTATTTTCCAAGCGCTTCGTACAACGTTCTGCACACAGTAAGAGGTTAATAAATACGACTGAGCGAATGAATGAATCTCCTTCCTACCTCGCTCTGAATCAGAACGATCTGAAGAAATTGTTGATCCGATGCTGTCCATTCGGATTCGCTCCATCTCCTGGGGACCCTGCAGCTGTTCCAGCCGCCTCTTCAGAAACCTCTGTTCTCGTTCCAGGTTCTCAAGCTGGTGCTGGCTCTTCCTCTCGGCTTCTTCAAGTTTCTAATATAATAAAATACAATTTATTTACATGTGAGCCTCTGCTCTGGGAAGAAATTATTTTATTTCCTGGTTGTCTTTTCGCCTATAGCACCCCGAAATCATTTTACCCTCAAGCAGTAAACTGGACCCTCTATATTTTTCTCCCTCTTAACATGGAAAAGTCTGTTTCCGTTCTTAACAGATTTCTTTGTGTGGTGGAAACATTGTTTGTATAAAATGGTCTGTCCTTCGAGTCAATAAATAATCTCCATGGAGACTTTCCCTCCATTTAAATTGTTTGACGGAAAAATACAGTGTTCAGTTAGCAGAGAATACACAATCTATCCACCAGGGGGACCGACCTTCTCAATCGGTGGAAACAAGCCTTAGGTGTTTTTAAAAAGTTCTGGCTCTGCAAATGGCTACACTGTTCAAAAATGTGCTTCGCTTTCATTTTTCCAAGAGTCCGCCTCTCAAGCGAAAATCAGGTGGTCAGTGCATTATCAGATGATGATATTATTGATGTCTGAACTCAAATGTTTTGGGGCGTGGGTTTAGTTAGTCAGTCAGGTTGTGCTACCTGATGAGAAAGAACAAGAAGTTAGAAAATCCCTAGAGTGGCTGCAATAGTACCCTGCAAGAGCCTCAAACCTGAGGCTGGTCTGGTCCACTCTAAGCCGCTGAGGTTTGGATCTGTACCTGAAGTCTTATCAACCCTGCCCCACCTCTAGGTGTGAATGTGCAGAGCTACTAATGTCTTACAGGAAGTAGATGCGGAGGCCCCGGCGGTAAAACAGCCCCAGAGGGGTTGATTTGGTCAAAATCACCACCAGCACTATGAGCTAGGTAGAAGCCACAGCAAAACCGGCCAAAATTGGGCTATACCTGAGCTGTACCCCCACCGGGATTACTTGGTGGAAGGCAACTCTGGTGTCGGGCTGGTGAATCTTGGATTTTCTCCCTGCTTCTCCAAGCCCCCACAGACCAAAAGATTACATCTACCTACTCTGTTGCATTATACTCTCCCAAGTTACACTGTACTCTCCCAAGCTAGTGTTCTGTATAAAGTAAATGCTCAAAAAATAACATGATTGACTGATTAAGCTTCAGGGCAGGGCTCCTATCCTCTATCTCCCAACAATTAGTACAGTGCATTGTTCGCAATAAACATCGTAACTGCTATGCATAATCTGCACACAATTGGTTCTCACTAAACACTACTGATAGAATGATTCTCCCTTTCCCCACCCACCACCTTGAGCAAATGTGGTCCCTAAACTCATTGTTCCAGTAAAGGTCCAAGGACTTATGCATAAGCATGTTCTTTAATATATATCGAGAGAGAGAGAGAGAGAGAAGTGTGTGTGTGTGTGTGTGTGTGTATAGTGCAATAGTTTCCAGCAGTGCACAGGTCTCAAAGTCGCAGGTGCTGTGTGAACTTGGGAAAGTCACTTACTTCCCTTGCCTCGGTTTTCTCATCTGTAAAATTTCTACTCCAATTCTGAGAAGCATAAGGAGTGTGTTAGACCTGATTAACTTGTGTCCACTCCAGTGCTTGGCCCATAGTAAGTGCTTGACAGCTATCCCAATTATAAATGGTGTCTGCCTCTCTCATCTCTCTGATGCCTAAGAGGCTCAAAACAGGGGTGCGTAGGCCTCCTCAAAACTGGTCCCCTCCAGGCTTTAGCCTCAACTGCCCATCTTACCTTGATATGTGCTTTGGCTTTATTCAGCAGGCCAAGGGTCGTATGCCTGGTGCAATCCGGTCCTAGTGGTATCAGAACTTTTAAGCGCTCTAAACACAAGCGCAGATGAGCTCGCCTGAAGAGGAGGAGAAGGATCTGTTAGGGTGTTGATCTAAGGCCTGAACACGGCATCCTATGGAAATTAACATCAGGAACCCTCCTGAAAGAAATTATGAAATCAGTTTTTGGTTCAGGAATTATTTCAAAGTGCTTACACTTTGTTCAGGCTTCTGCCACTTATCCAAATTGGTAGTTCTTCCCAGGTTTCGAGACAGCAACAAGTATAGACTTGCCTGCTTCTAACACACTGCCACGTCCAACTGTTTCTGCTGCAAACACCAGCCCTTCTAGGTTACTGTCCCCATTGGGAACTTCTGTCCAAGATAGTTCATTTCCATGCCTTTTGCCCTGTTAAGGAGTCTCAACTTGATAAATTTTGAGGTGGGAAAACACAGTGGGGCTGTTGCCACAATTCTCAATAACTGAAAACTTCATCCTGGGAAAAGGTTGCAGCTCAATTTTTAGCTCAGGCCTCTGGTGGGCACGTAAAATTTGCTTCCACTAACAGCTCTTTTGTCCTTAAAATAAGAAAAAAGTGACAAACTCCACTTCCACTTCCCCCACTTGAAAATGGGGTGAGGGGACTGTCAGAAAATGTGGTCCCAGACTCTAACAGCCTCCTAAGGCAACCCACAAATAACCAAGGTGCTCATTAACATTCATTTCATGTACCAGGTCATTAGTTTCCATTCTGATCTCATTTTTCTCTCCCGCTCCCCTTTTTATTTGTACAAGGAAACACCCAATTGACAAAGCTTCAAAATTGGTAGCTAAAAGTGAGTGAGATCCATAATGAGCCCATTATGTAGGAAATCCTGACAGAACTCTACTGCAAAAATCGGCACACAAGACCCTAGTGTTTACCTTTCCTTGGTGTTCCCAAGCTGTTGTTAGAACACTTTCCAAACACATGATCCCATCCTACAATAGCATCAATCCTGCACTTGTCCCCACTTTCCACAAACACATGCATCGCCTCATATAGTTCAACTATTCGGGTCACACACTAGAGAAAACAGCCAAGTATCTGAACATGCAGCATTCATCAAAAGCAGGATTTAAAAATAATCTATTTTCCCTGGAATAGCAGGAATATAGGGCAGAAAGAGCTTTTACCAGCTCATTCCCTAAACTAGAACAGAATGGATTCTAGCTCTATCTAAATACCCAAGATACAGTATCAAATGTTCACTTAGATTTTGTATCTGAAATTCACCATTGTTAACAGTTTGAAAGTGGAGTGGGCAAAGGAAGTAAGCAGGCGATTATGTCACTGACAAGCAAGGAAGAATAAGGGTAGGGAGGTCAGGGGTTTGGCTGATGAACTGTCAAGATTCTTGCAGGACCACTAGCCCAGCCATAGTTAAGAGTCTGTCAGTATTTCCATTACGAGTCCTTTACAAGAGCTCGATAGCTCAGTTCTAATCATTAGCTCTGGCCTGAAATCTGTCACACCAGATTTGGGCTTTTTATTTTCCTTTTATAAAAATATATGAACAAATTCTCCTTAACTAGATTGAACAATTTTCAAGTCATTGTCCCTCGCCACTCCCTCCCCAGCCCCCACCAAAAAAAAATAATAGTTCACAAGCATTCAACACCAGCTTCAGTTTTAACAAGAACTTTCACAGATGCAAACTCCATATGTTGATATGGTGCTATTCTGAAGGGAAAATCAACTGTTGCAGAAAGTTTTCTCAACTCAGCATTAAGTTGATTACAGCATTTGCCTACCATCTACGAGCAGCGTGGCCTATTGGAGAGAATACAGACAGGGGAGTCAGAAGTACCTGGGGTCTAATCCCTGCTCTGCCAATTGCTTGCTGTGTGACCTTAGCCAAGTCACTTAACCTCTCTGTGACTCAGTTTTCTAACTGTAAAATGGGATTCCTGTCTTCCCTCCTACTAAGACTGTGAGCCCCATGCAGGACAGGGACTATGTCCAATCTAAATAATTTGTACCTTTCCCAGCAGATAGAACAGTGTTTGACACACAGCAAACACTTAAATACCAAAAACAAACCAACAAAAAAACTCCTAAATTCACATTACATAGCTGGTGAGGGAAGGAGAAAGATTGGAATCCCTTGCTAATAATTAGCCCAGTTAAGAAGGTTCCCCACTGTGGTCTGGACACCATAGTTTAAAGAAACTAACCTCCAAGATGCAGTGGGTTGCATCAGGGAGCGGAGCCCATATATTTTAGTTCAGGTTGAATTGGAAGTATTTAAACCTTGGAAAACATCAATGGAATTTCACTTTCCTAGCTCAAGTTCAACAAAGATAGAAAAATAACTTATTTTCATTCAAAACAGAATACCGGTATGAAAGATTTTCCAGAGATTTTTTGTTTGTTTGTTTGAAGGGTACCTCTATTAAGGAGGGGATATGAACCCCTCAGCGGGTGCTTGGGAAATGTCAACAGTCAACAGCAAGAGAACAAAAAAAAAACCACAACACATTAGGAAGGTTTTTTTTTTTTCCCCAAGAGCTTCTCTCTCCGTCATCTCCAAGAGTAACAATCCATCAACTCTAGACTAAAATTATGATAGGACTTCACTTTTACCACCTTCCTTCCACCTGCCCAATCTCTCAGCCAGGATTAGATTCAGATGTCAACCTCTTTTTTGTTTTTTAGATAGGAAAAAATGGTATGCTCTTGAATACCAAATATTAAATTTACGCCAAAGTATGGCTGAATTTAGAACTGTTCAACTTCTAAGAGTAGGAGTCATACTCTTCAAGTCACTGTAAATGGAATATATTTAAAGCACAAAGTGTTACTATCAGTGCTGTCTTAAACATTTTGATGCACATATCAGCCATTCCCTACAAGCAGAAATCATGGAAGACTGGTAACCTGTAGATTCGGAACAGCTTGTCAGCAGTTGAACACCAGAGCCTAGTCAAGGCTGCTCTCTTTTATTCTCATGATTGGGAAAAATCACTTAACCTTTGCAATTGTTACAATGGTAGCCAAGCCATTAATACACTGAGCTTCATCCTACTGGGATCTCTTCTGCTCAATGACTCCAGCTCATGCTACACAATTACCTCATGAAAACAGAGACATTCCAAGATCATGGACCTTCATGTCAAAGGGCAGCAGGGCCAATAAGTTCCCAAATGGGTGTTTGTCTAATCAATAAATGGAGGAGAGGTCCATTATGTCAGTGTCTCTAGTGATTTTTCCCTTTATGTCCCAATAGCTCTTCCATCCATATTAAAGTACTTGGAAAATCAGACATAGTCTCTGTACCACATGGGACTCACTGGGGAAGAATAGGTATTGAATCTCCATTTTAAAGATGAGGAAGTTGAGGGACAGGGATGTTATATGACTTGCCTAAAGCTCACACACCAGGCACGCTCTTTCCACTATCTGCATTAATTCTCACTAGGCCAAGCTGCCTCAAAGTTATCTTCAAATATTGCATTCTCAGGTTCTAAGTTGTGCACAAAACTGTCCTGAAAGAATGGCAGTAGGTCTTATGCCTGTCTGTTTTGTTTTGTTGTCTATCTCCCTCTTCTAGACTGTGAGCCCGTTGTTGGGTAGGGATTGTCTCTGTTGCCGAATTGTGCTTTCCAAGTGCTTAGTACAGGGCTCTGCACACAGTAAGCGCTCAATAAATATGACTGAATGAATGAATTAGGATAGTAAAGGGGATTTCTTCCATTGCTACTGTGGCACTGCGGCAGGGAAGGAGACATTCCCAAAGTGACAGGCGGATCCCTCCCTCCACCCACCTGGGTGGATTGGTTTTTAAAGAGAAAATGGGGAGGGGCTGGGGAGGCTGCGGGCGGCACTTGTTTAGGAGGGAGAGGACACAAGATTTTATTCACATAAGCATTCCTTCCCCATTCTAAATTTGATCCACGAGGTGGGGAAGAGTTGTGTGTCCCACAGTCTGGGCTGGGTCAAAGGTGTAAAAATATCTAAGCGTGCCCCCCTGATTTGCCTGGAACTTGAAAAGTGAGTGCTGATAGGTATAATGTATTTGATTTGGGACTACAAATACAATAATTGTAGTATTCATGACCCACTTACTATGTGCCAAGCACTGTACTAAGCACTGGGGTAGATACAGATTTGAATGAAACCAGTTTGAAAATAACATTCCCAAGCAAACTTTTACCTCTCTCAGGACCCTATGTCTACCAACTTTATTTTATTGTACTCTGACAAGCGCTTAGTATAATGCTCTGCACCACAGTAAGTGCTCATGAAATACAACTGACTGGAGCTTTCAGAGTCTCCTCTATCTTTTCCCATAATCATTCTCTTTTAACTGGGTTGGGAGTTTAACCACCAATGACCAAAAATGAATATTTTGCCATCCATCTGGCTTTTTTCCCTCTTTTATTCTCATAGGATTGGTGGGTCAAGAAAGCCTCCTCGAAACCAGGGCGGAGTTGCCGTACCTCATGTCACAGAAACCAGGGGCTTCCTTGTTTTGTTTGGACAGACTCCATAAGACTAAGAGGAAAAAGAGATTGGGCAAGTGGAAAGACCTTGAGAGAACTGGAGGCTTAAGGATTTATGTTCTTTCCAAGAAACAAGCCCATTATTAGGAAGCTGGAAAAAAAAAATCTGTGTTTCACCAAGGTGTGACATGGACAGGCAAACAGCCATCCAAGTCCACCTGGGAGCTCTTTACAAGACAATCATTTATTATTATTGCTAATAATAATAATATTTGTCAAGTGCTTACTACATGCCAGACACCATACTAAGCGCTGGGGTGGATACAAACGAATCAGGTTGGACACAGTTGCTGTCCCACATGAGGGCTCACAGTCTCAGCACCAACCTAGATGGTTGACTACACACAGAGACCAACATTTGGAGGACACCATCATCATCTATGAGGAAAAGGGGAAAAAGTCAGAGACTTGGGGCAGATTCACTTGTAGAATCAGACTTCACAAATGCTGTGAAAACGTGGGGGAGAGCACAGCTTTTTTTTTCAGTTCTATGATTTGTGAATCTTATTTCTCACTTATACATCTCCTGCTCCTGCCCTGATACCTCTATACATTACAGTAGAAATAGCAAAGCTGAACTTCTTCTAATAGAATTCTGAGGACAAGAAGTCAAATCAAGGCTAGAAGAAGCAGCAGGAGGTGCCCTGAAAAACAACTGGAGTCTCATAGTTGATGGGAAAGGGCAGAGACGAAAACATTTTAAGGACCATTTTTCCAGAGATACTTTGGGGTGCTTCACAAAGAACAGGAATAAATGAGGATTCATGCTTGATTTTTACTCAGGAGGGGAGGAGGCCCTCCCCATATGTGTACCCAATTACCCAGGAGAGTTCCTCAGAATTTCTAACACCTTTAAAAATGGAAAAGGCCTTTTATAGTCGGGGAAAACAATTCCGTGTAAGATGACCTCAGATTCCATAACACGGGGGCTCTTTAAAACTTTAATATAAAACAATCAAAATACACACGGGAAGGGGAGGGATTACTTTTGTAAGTGACTCAAAATGCATACTATAAAGACGTTTTTCACATCTTTTGTTTCTAAACTTAAATCTCTCTTCCCACCAACAGAAAGAAACTCAACCCTGCCTTGGCCCTTCACATTTTCTCTATTGGCTGATGCTCTTGAAGAAACTCTCTTTCATTGGATATCTCTTCTTTCATTCCTCAACTAGAGGAAAGCAAACATTTGCCAAGAAACTAAGTCAGAATTGGATAGCCAGTTGAGTGTTGGGGACAGAGCTTGTATTTTCTTTGCTGCAGAGTGTTACGTAATGAGCTCGGAGCCCTTGGGCCATGCTGTGGAGCTACAGTGGCTCATGGCCAATTGTCAGTAAGTCCGTGTACACACACACACACACACACACACACACACACACACACACTTCTGCATGACAACACTGAGCCTGCTATTCTACACACTCAATATTTTCAGTCGCTCTGTAATACAGACAAGGCTATGAAGCTTCTTCTCAAAGTTAAAAGGAACACTGAATTTTTTCCGGCCATTTTGGGGAAAAACAACCTTACTATTCATTAAATAGGGCAGCAGATAATATGGACCCGATCCACAAACATTCCTGACCACTACTTTGCATGAACAAATGAGTAAAGGGAGGCTGTCCAGGTTACCCGGAATGTAGCTGGCTTCGAATCTGTTTCTGAATCGAGGGATCTCTACCCGAGTTTACCCTCATGGTTTGGCTATAAATATTTTGCTGTTGCCTAAGGCTGGAATGTGATCTAATGCATAGGAGGCAAATACACCCCACAAATTCCTATTTAGTAACCTCTTAGCAATGGCGATTGGCATTTCCGGAGGAGCGCCAGATCTGACAGGGTTGTCATGGGAATCAGTTGTAACAGAAATAAAAACTCGAGAGAATTTGTTGAAGCTCTTCCTTCCCGTCCATCAAAAAGCCCCCATTTTCATTGGATGCTTATTTTCACCCAGTAGGATTAGACTGAACAAATGAGATCATCTCTAGGGAAGCATAATAAAATTCTAATAGCTAGCAAATTCTGAGCCCAATGTGGTCTTCTTTCCAATAATAATAATAATGTTGGTATTTGTTAAGCGCTTACTATGTGCAGAGCACTGTTCTAAGCGCTGGGGTAGATACAGGGTAATCAGGTCATCCCACGTGAGGCTCACAGATAATCCCCATTTTGCAGATGAGGTAACTGAGGCACAGAGAAGTTAAGTGACTTGCCCACAGTCACACAGCTGACAAGTGGCAGAGCTGGGAGTCGAACCCATGACCTCTGACTCCGAAGCCCAGGCTCTTTCCGCTGAGCCACGCTGCTTCCAAGACAGTGGCAGGCACGTATGAATCTGAACCAGGTAGCCCAGAACAACTTATCTATGCTCGTTACTCTTTTCTTCCCTCCTGCAGAGAGCCAAAGACTGGGAATAAGTGGGTTTTGATACGAATCCTTTGAAAACCTTATTAATACTTCCTGCAACCTCCCAAGATTGCAATCACAGGCCTTAAGAGTTCCACATACCTAAGTTAAATGATCCATTACTTTTCAACCGCAACCATTCACAGAACAAATTTTGAAGGTCATCATCGGTTCTTCCAGATATCAGAAAATAACCAGAGGAGCCTGGCTTTTGCTTTTAATATGTTCTGAACAGTACCTTGTAGAGTTGGGGAATATAATACACTTTAATCGATAACTCTCTCTCAAAACACCTAAGACCATAGCAATCATCTGGTGGTCTTCATCTCCTGTAGAAGTGGCCTAGTGGGGAAAAGGGCCAGGGATCCCATAAAAACCAGCAATAGGACTGATTCTATTTAGTAGACTTAAAATAACCAATCAGCACATAGGACTGATATGAACAGTAAATAAAACAGTCTGTAAACTCAATTGATAGAGCCTAATGGTTTTAATCATCTCTTCATTGACAGCAACCTTACATAGCTCACCCTTCTTCAAAGGCAAACGCCACAGCTTCCAGTAATAAAAGCAAGCACACCTATGTAATGTCAGCTCTGGATCCCTGACCATTCATCACCGGGGGGGCAATAATATGAACTTTATCATTTCTAGGCAATGGAACTTGGAGGGTAGGGGGAGAGAGAGTGCTAGAGAGCAGTGTGGCTCAGTGGAAAGAGCCCGGGCTTGGGAGTCAAAGGTCATGGGTTCCAATCCCGGCTCTGCTGCTTGTCAGCTGTGATCTTGGGCAAGTCACTTCACTTCTCTGGGCCTCAGCTCCCTCATCTGTAAAATGGGGATGAAGACTGTGAGCCCCATGTGGGGCAACCTGAGTACCCCATATTTACCCCAGCACGTAGAACAGTGCTTGGCACATAGTAAGCACTTAACAAATGCCATAATAATAATAATGATTGTTTAAAAAGAGAGTGCAAAACCAAAC
Source organism: Ornithorhynchus anatinus (assembly GCF_004115215.2). Classification (NCBI taxonomy): domain Eukaryota; kingdom Metazoa; phylum Chordata; class Mammalia; order Monotremata; family Ornithorhynchidae; genus Ornithorhynchus; species Ornithorhynchus anatinus. Next base: position 31,181,133 of record NC_041743.1, read on the forward strand.
AAAAAAAGGCTAATTTTGGTTCTATTAAGTTGTGGTTAAACTTGCACCAGAGTTTTTTTTAAAGTTCCAGGTCACATATATAAAAGCATTATTGTTTGTTGTTTGGCATTCATCTCAAAGGGAGATTTGATGACTGACAATCTCATGTTTTCAAAAAATAATTGAAATGATATTATAGAAACATCCACTTTCAACCTGATTTTCGGCAAATAATTCGAATTACTTTTTAATTTTTAAAGCAATTAACATTTTGATAAAACTATATGAAACATGCAGTATCTGATAAGCCTTATTTGAGGTCTGTAGGGAATGTGTCCGTTTATTGTTACACTGTACCTCCCCAAGGGCTTAGTACAGTACTTTGCACACAGTAAGCGCTCAATGACTGAACTGAATTGACTATGTATATTGTTTGTATTCAAGAGATGCTCCGTAGATACCACGGATGTTCAATGAGGAGGATTCTGGGAACCTCAAAGCTCATCCACCACAACTTCTTTCTTAGTCTTGCGGGTATTTTCTGGGTTCAGTACCAAAAGACCTGGGGACAGGATTTGATCAAAGGACAAAGTAGTGGCACTTTGTTCCAAATACAAAATAGTTTATTTTCCTTTGGCAGCTCTTCAGAGATTTGGGTGGTGGGGAAGGAAAGATATATATGCTGCACGTTCACTAACTAGTGGGAAGTCGGCCCATATCTCCTGTACCTGGTCCCTGTAGCAAAATCGTTTAGGGCTGTAGGATAGGAAAAAAGTTACTTTAGATTTTATTATTTATCTTCCACCCGCATTTTGGAAACTGATTAAAGATCTTCCCTTGTTAACGATTTTCCACTCCTCGGCTTTTGTTAGTGTCCACCCTGCATTTGGCAGCAGCCTTTTGCTGATTTAATGGTACCCTGGGCCGGAGAAATGCTGTAGTTCAAAAACAAGAAAGCATTCACTCGTCAGGGCCAAGAAATCAATCTGTAATCACAACAATGGCTACTTGTTAATTCTCTATTTGAAACTCAGTGATGTCAATGGGATTGAACCCTGCCAGGTATCATGGGGAAAAGTACATTGGGAAACCAAAACAAACTTCCTACATGCTGGCAACTCAGAAGTTAAATATTGGGATAACCCCGAAGGTACTACCCCTAATTACATATACATGAGACATAAATGGTATTAATTTAATCTTCTGTAAAAGTAAAAGACTGACCCCCCATTGTGTTTGCTTTACTAGATCAGATTAATGGAGTGGAGGGAGGTGAAAAGATTTGGAGGAAAAAGGTAGGAGTGGATATGTGGCTAATGGCCTTTATTAAAATGGTGAACAGCTACAGTAAAAGCAACAAACTGTGAAGTGCTCTGTAACCTACTTGCTTGTTTAAAATACAAAACAAATATCAGAGGGTCTGAGCTCATTAGTAAGAAGGGAGTAATAATAACAGTGATTCTGAAGAATTAGTACACTAAATTGCCCATGGCTTGGGTCAGTTTACCCTGCATTGTACCCTTTGGAAAATGGAAAAAAAAACACTATGCTTTTGTTTACAGTGTTGTTCACAACACTGATATCATTAAGTATCACGTTAAAGACCACGAGTGACAGCAACTTCTGCCGTGACGGTAGACAAACTGCAGACTTTCATTGGACAGCTGCCATATTAAATGTCTTTACTGGCAGCAAGAAAGGGGAAAACCTCACAGGATTACCCAAACCAATGAACCATTTTTAAAAACACCACCATTTTAACCCAGCGCCATTACCAAATCCAAATGCTTTTCAACTGTCCTCCTTATACATTCCATATTTGGAAACCTGAGAATCTGTGGTACAGAGAAACACACTACAAACGTATTGAAAAGTCAGTTAAGGCTATACACATTTTCATTTTATTAACCAACAGGCATTTCTGACACACTGGGAGAAGTAACTCCCTAGGTGGCAGTGAACTCAGGAGGAAGGGGTAAACTTTAACTTCCTATGGCTTCTTTTCGTACTACTACTACTAATAATATCAATAATAAAAATGGCATTTGCTAAGCATTTACTATATGCCAAGTACTGTACTAAGTCCTGGGGAAGATAAAAGATAATATGGTCGGACAGAGTTCCTGTCCCTCATGGGCCTCACAATCTAAGTAGTAGGGAGAACAGGTACTTAATTCCCATTCTAGAGATGAGGAAACCGAGGCCCAGAGAAGTTGTGGCTTGCCCAAAGTCACACAGCAGGCATAATTATCATGATTTTTTTTCAATCAGCCTTCCCACCTCAGGGAAAAATCACCCAGAAGAAAATAGCCCTGTGGAAAACATCCTTGAGAATTAACTTGAAATTTTAAAAAATAAACCAGGAAGTGACAACCCTCAGTGAGTTTGATGCAGTCTGGAGACAATTAACCAAGAATGTTAGAGTGTAACCTAGTGGATAGAGCGTAGGCTCGTGAGTCAGAAGGACCTGGTTCTAATTTCAGCTCCACCATGTCTGCTGTGTGACCTTGGGCAAGTCACTTCTCTGGGGCTAGTTCCCTTTTCTGTAAAAATGGGGATTAAGACTGTGAGCCCCTGGTGAGCCAGGAACTGTGTCCAACCTGATTAGTTTGTATCTACACCAGTGCTTGATATATAGTAAAGTACTTAACAAAAACCATTAAAAAAAAAGCTAAAGAAGTAGTTTGGCCTAGTGGATAGAGCAGGGGCCTGGGCATCAGAAGGCCCTGGGTTCTAATCCCAACTCTGCCAGATGTCTGCCGTGTGACCCTGGACAAGTCACTTAACTTCTCTGTGCCTGTATTATCTCATCTGTAAAATGGGGTTTAAGACTGAGTTCCATCTGGGACATGGATTGCATCCAACCTGAATTCCACTGTCCAACCTGATTTCCATGTATCTACCACAGTACTTGGAACAGTGCCTGACACAGAGTAGGTGCTTAAATACCATTTAGAAAAAAAAAGCAACACCCAACCAACCAAAAAGAAAAAGAAAGAGCAAGTTCCGACTTCCCAAACAGTGATCTACCCTGAACATTCTAACCTAGTGGGGAAGGCATTTCAAACATATATACATGATATTAACAGAACTTTAAATTTACCGAAGGGTTGATAAGGATTTAAAAGCTCAACTCCGAGAATCTATTTATTTGAGATCTTCCTACCTTTAAATTCTGTCACTCTGTACTTCATTACCTACTGTATAGCAAAAAAAAATGCCCAATCCAACAGTCTCTCTTTCTTTAATTGCTTTAGGGCACAGCCCACATCAAAAGCACTGGCACCCATCCCCAGGCATGCTCTCCTCTGATAAGGCAACATTTTTTCAAAGCTGTACTGGGACTGTGATATGGTTACAACCATGCACTTTGGGGTTGTCTGATGTGCAACAGGCTGCAGAAGCAGTTTTATCTTCTTTAAACCCACCTAAAATGAAAAGATGTTCACTAGATTAAAAACGTCACTGCAGTTCCCGTAAAAGCTGTCATTACCCTAAATCGAGGGTAAAATGAAGTTATTATAGATGGAGTAGATAAGTCATTATATAGTCAGGAACAAATTATTAGAGATCGGGGTGATTTTTGTTCTCATTCTTGTAAGTCCAATTTAAAAATCTTATCATGTGGTTAAGGTTAGGCAGGGGTTAAAGTGGGCAAGGCTCAGTCACATGTACGTACCGATAAAGTTCATATTTTGGGAGAGTGCCATGTGTGGGTGGCTGTTTGTCGAGCTGTTAAGAGCAACCCACATTTCTTTTCAACCACTAAGGCCCAGTGTGAGCAAAGTACAGTACAATATACTGTACAAAGAAATCACACTGGCTGAGAAAAATCTACTTTGTTTCCATTAGCTACTCTGAAAAGTACATCTTTGAATCCCACAAAAGTATCAGTTCTGTGGCATGGTGTGTTAGAGAGATCGGTTTTCACCTTTGCCAAATCTGGGCTTTTACCAACCGAGTCTCCCCCTACTCCAGTCCATACTTCACGTTGCTGCCTGGATCATGTTAGTCCACTTGGCAATCTGGCAAAGATGGGTGGAGATGTGATTCAGCTTCAGGTCTCTGAGACATTCACTTAAGATTTTACATTTCCATCCACATGTTTACAACTAAGAGCCACAATTACTCAGGGCTACTGTACAAGTACTGACCCAACAAAGCAATGGCTCTTGACAGTTTCCCAACTTAACCTGAACCTGCTTCTGTAGACTTGATCTGGGCCCAAAGTTTTATAGTTTTGGCGGGGGGTTCCAGGAGTCCGATATTACCGGATTATACTTTTCAGGAAAACACTGTATATTAAAAATAATAGTCCTGCTAATTATCCCAACTCAGTTTAGATCATCTGGTGTTTAAAAAAGTTTAAACTTTTTGGGAAAGAGAAAAGTTCCCAATGAAAGCAGTTTTATTTAGTGGAACATGGATTTCAACAGTTATGTCAAATCCATGCTGCTCTGGGGACTAATAAAATTGAATCTGGGTAGAATAAACAGAATCAAAATTTCTATTTATGTTTTGGATTTAAAAACGAGGTTCTCTGCTCAACACCTTCAAAGATACAAGCACAGAAAAATAAACCACTGATGAAAACATTTAAGGGAATAACAGCATTAGTAAAACAGGTGAAAAAACACCATAAAAATAGCAGCCTCATTTTAATAGGGCAGTGTTATTTTAATTGGAGAGTTTAAATAGAAATAGCCTGGCTCTGTATTTTGAAGGATGATAACCTGGGGTTGATGGACTACAGCAGGAAAGAAATGAGGAAACCGAGGATCGGAAAAGTTAAGATTCCTAAGGATCAAGAGACAAGGAGGCAAAACTGAAAACCATGCCAGGTATTGCACCATCTCACTATCCATAGCATTTATTGAGCACTTACTGTGTACAGAGCTTGGGACATAGAATTCGTAGGCATGATCTTTGGCCTCAAGGAGGATCCTTAGCCTTACAATCCAGTGGGGGAGACCAACACCAAAATCATTTAGAGATAGGAGGAAGAAGGAAAACAGGATATGTACATAAATTAGTGCTTAAGTAATAAGCATGATGCCAGGTACATCAAGGTTAAGGGTGGTTATGAATACAGGAGTGCGTAGGTGGTGCACAAGTGCTGAAATGGAAGTGGCAATCTGGGGAGATTAAAAATTACTGGAGAAGGCCTCCCAGAGAGGTGTGATTTAAGAAGGGCTTTGAAGATGTGGGAGTCTGTCGGGATTGAAGGGCAAGGCAATATCACGGAGGGGAAAGGAGCTCCTCAAGGGAGTGAGTGCAAAGTGCCTCGAGCAATCCCCACTGTTAGGGGGCGGGAGGCAGAGGAACAGCTGGCCAAAGAGATTGATAAGGAGAGGTCCAAGAAATAAGAGGAGAATTTAAGAGGGAATTGCATCAGAAAAATTCAGTTTAGATAGTGTTTCCAAAAGAGTAGTCTACAGAGTTCAAGGCAGCTGAAGGGTTAAGGAGGAATAGGCTAGAATAGAGTCCATTAGATTTGTCAAGGAGAAGGTCATTGGTGACCTTCAAGATAGTGATCTCAATGGCAAAAAGAGTGCAGAGTTACTAGGCCAGAAAACCACTATCTTGGCTTTTTTAAGTCCAGAATGGGAACTGGCAGGTCTTACAAGAGACCTGGAATGAGCTGGGAGTTCAGCTCAAAAGAGATGTGGCAACCACTGCCCTTACCTCATCATGGATTTGCATCTACCATGGCATCTTCTTTGAGTCCAGAGGACTACCACAGTTTGGGGGATAATTTTATGTTTTTAAAATAAATGTTACAAATTCACATTTGCTTGTTGTACAAGAAAAACCATTCTATTCTATTCAGGCAACAGAAGAAGTGCTCTGGATGAATAAATATGTGCAGCATTAGCAGCCTGGAGGCATGTTTTGAGAAGCAACTTTTGGGGCTGGAAATATTTATGGAAATTCGCTACTTCCGTTATGTGTTTTCTTCAACTCCTGATTTTAAGCTCTAACCTTTTAAGGCACTATCTTAAGTGGGTCCAAAGTTCCTCACAGCTGCACTATCCTTAACCACAACGGAAATTTCCACTATGAGATCTACTTCATTTCTCTAATTCTTTGGATCTCAACTTTTTATTTAAATTGAATGTATATTAGGGTAGCACAAATTAAAAGTCCAGATCCTGGATAAGAATTTTATAGAAATGATATCATCCCTCTCTATATATAGGGATGATATCATTTCTATAATAGACACATATACGGAGAGAGAGAGAATGAAACAAGATTTTTTTTTTTAATGAAATGGGGAAAACCTCCCAAATGGTTATAAACATATCAAAATGCAGATATCTGTCCTCAAGTTTTTCCCATTTCACATGATGGTCTCGATTAGGCCAACATTTAAGCTGAAACATCAGACAAAGTTGATTTACCTGTGCGGGGCAGCAGCGGCATGGGAAAGAGTCAAAGGTGGATGATAAAGCGATCAAATTGTTGATCAAAGAAAATTACAGAGACTTGAGTTTTCAGCGCGCAGAAGGCGGCAGTGGTAATCCGTATCTTTCACCAAGAAAACTCTATGGATAGATACATGTCCATAGAGTCGCTATGAACCGAAAAGACTCGGTGGCATTGGAAGAAGAAGAATATATAAGCAGATTCAAGGCTTCAAAGTCTCTATACCTTCATATATGTAAAAATATGTCTTAAATCATTTGGGCTCCTGCTCAGGATTCATAGACTGGTACTTGGACCAGCAACTGACTACAGCTGTCACTGGCATTGCCATTCTCGCTGTCCAACACAGAGGGCCTATTGCGGGTCCTATAATAATAATCTGTGGTACTTGTTAAGAACTTATTATGTGCACTGTACTAAGCACTGAGATAGGGACAAGGTTATCAAACCCCCAGTGAAGCTCACTGGCTAAGTAGGAGGAAGAACAAGTTTTGAATCCCCATTTTCCACATGAGGGAACTGAAGCACAGAAAGGTTAGGTGACTTGCCCAAGGCCACACAGCAGATGAGTGGTGGAGCCGGATTTAGAAACAGGTCCTTTGACTTCCAGGCTCATACTCTTTCCACTAGGCCATGCTGCCATAAGAGAGTACTCTGGGGAACTGGTGGTGGTTGCACTCACCTGCTGCTTTAACATTTACCTCCTGCCGCTACTGCTTGGTTTTATGCTAGGCTCTCGGCAGTTTGGCCATTCCTGCCAGCCTTCTTTCTGGCAAGTGAGGAACCAAGGGGTGAAAGGCATGACTGCTCTCCCTATGTGGGATGGATGGTTACTTGAAACTAAGCTTGGCTTTGAGTCTAAAAAGATACTAATAGGCAAATCATAGAACTGAGCAGAAAAGAAAGGTGTCATGGGGCAACTATAATGTATTCCGACGTCATGAAGAAATATTTTTACACAAAATATTTACCACAGCATTTCAGCTATTTATAGCAATGGCCCCTCCTCCAGTCAGTCTCAGGGACATCTGCACAATTTTAGCCACAGGTATAAAGCCCAAATTAACTTTATACCCAAATTATCAAACTGGTAGGTTTTTCCCAAGTTACAAAGAGTGAGTAGAAGTCATGTTGGTTAGCTCAGCCACAGCATACTTCCTAAGTGGATCATATTACACAATTTAAGCTATCCTACTGGACAAACTGTTCTCCCTGAACCAGGAGTAAAGAACCAAAGCAACAGAACAAAACTATTTTTCTTGGAAGAAATCAGCACTTTGGGGCAGCATCTCACCTAAGTGTGGGCTAGGGTAAAATATTTCCTATCCTTCGGTGGGCAAACTTCATATGGTGAAATCACCAAATTGCACCACTTCATTTTACTTGGAATTCATCCCTTTTCTCTTAATTTAACAAGGGTACATGGACATTTTGATTCCGAGATTACCACAGAAGCAAAAGGCATTTTACACCACTTCCTATTGAGGTGGCAAAGAATAGGAGAGTTTTGTTTTATTTTTAAAGTTTCAATTCTTCCTTCTTCAGGCGGCTTGTAACCAAATTTTAAAAGCAGGACCGAGATTCCCTTCCCCAAAGTTTTATAACACAGCAATGCGATCATCTCTCTTGGGAAATTGAACAATCCTAAATGATCACAGGGGATTGTTAAAATCCACAGGCTATACGACATTGACATAGAATCAGGAAACCAGACTTCTGGAGTCAAGGTAAATGCAGACTTGCCAGAATGTACAGAAACACTGAAAATGTGCCTAAATAGTTAAGCAGTTTGGAGACTAATTTAAACTCCATGCTGCAGTGGGGGTGTTAACTATGAATTAATCAACCAATCAATAGCATTTACTGAGTGCAGAGCACTGGACTAAGCACTTGGATCAGTACCCATTGGATTTAGCAGACATGATCCCTGCCTTCAAAGATTTTACAATCTAGCAGGGGAATCAGACATTAAAATAGACTATAGTCTGGGGAAGCAACTGAGTTTACAGATATGTATTTCAGTGCTGTGGGGGTGAGTGCCTAAGTGCTTAGGGGTCGGGGACTCCAGTGCATAGGAAGGAAGGAAATAAGGTGGGTACATGAGAGGTTCATCGGGGAAGCTTTCGAAGTGATGTGATTTTAGTAGGGCTTTAAAAATGGGGATATACTATGTTCAGCAAAAAGAGCTAACTGTACAATATTTGGGTTTTTCACCTTTTGATGATCAAATTTTAATTCTTTTAGGAAACTCCCTTCCAAGGTATCACAGAAAATCATGGAAGATATCTTTGTGAGCATACAATTAGGATTTTTTCTTTTTCAAGGTTATTAGCCTAAATAAGATGTCCCTATCGATCTTTGCAGTTTTAGATTATTTTCCCAGTTAATTTTGCACAGTGATTAACAGAAAGCAGAATTAGGAATTATGCTTTCATGATCTCAGCCTCTCTTGATCAGTAACTCCCCATATACTTTTTAGCTAGTGAAACCCACGACCTTTTAGAAACTATTATTCACTGGGACAAGACGAGCAATCGTAATAATTCCAGCCTCGGCACATAAAGAGCTACAGCTTATTAAAAGAGTACTTCCATCTATAGGGAGCATGCTCTGCTAAAAAGATATTTTAAAGATGCATTTTTAAAAGCTAGATAAATCTCTTTTCCTTATCAGAAAAAAGCATTCTTTACCTACACACCTGTTTTCATTTTTAAGATGCATTTGAGAATGCAGCAGAATGAAGACTATGTAAAAGTAGGGATATCTTTAAGTAGAAAAGATGAAAGTTAGGGAATAGTTTCTTTGTGACATTTTTTCAGGATGGAATATCATCTGTTTATGGATTAATATTCATTCCCAGACCAATTGTTATCAGCTTCCAATTAAACCCAGGAAGATAAAAGTCTGGCAATGGGATAGCAATTATTTATTGGGTATTAACTTCAAAGACAATTTTGCAATTTGCAGCTATATCAATGTTTCCATATTGCAGGGGTAGGTGCTTTTGTAAGTGCCTAAATAGCCTTCCTCACTGTGGATTCCATCATATGAGTTATTTTAAATCTGACCGTACTCATTCATTTCCAGATGTAATTCTAGGTATTGATTTTCAAGTTATACAGTACATGGTCCTAGCTATTTACAGTTCAGTCATCACGCTTCTCCTTAGACATTAGTTGGAGGACCAATGTGAACACTGAGGACCTGATGACAGGAAAGCTTTGGAATTGGGAATTTATTCCCTTGTCCATGAGTCAGCAGACACTGACCTTGCAGCACACCTGAATTGGGATCCAGATGCAGAGCTGTTACCTCTGACCAGCTAGTTTTGCAAAGGGCAGTATATTATGAGATGGTTTGTCCAAAGACAGATGAAATGAGTTCATTTCCTAAAACGGAAATTTTTAGAAGTAGAACTTTAATTTGGGAGTGCTACCATTGCCACCACAAACTTCATCTAAAGAACCTGCTTATTATTTATCTCTTCAATCTTAGATTCTTACTTCAATAGGCATAAACTGGAGCACCCTGATGGTTATTTAAATGGTCATTACCTATTTATGAGCCTTACCCCATAAGAAATAGCACTGAATTATTATTTACCTCCACAAACAAAATGAATTATGTTTCTATAACAAGCGACAAGGTCACCCTTTGCATGGTTGCCACCCAGATTTACTTCACTTTAATACGTCACAGCTAGCTCTTCGGCTGTGGAATCAGTCAGTTCCTGCCAGGTGAGTCAACTGTTCTCTAGGTTTGGATGGTACTTTCAGAGATGTACTCATTTTGTCATGCCACCAGAGTTATCATTCAGTCCCCTGGAGCAATACCATAATTTGCTAAATGGTATCCTTGGTGCCCTGAAAGACTGAATACAACTTCAAAAGGGCTTATTTTACTAACTGACTCATCCAGTAGGGAGGGTCTGCATTATTATCTTAGAAGTTCTTCAAAGAAAAGCCATGGTGCTGGGTGAAATAAGGTTTTTCATATAAATTAGCACGCAGGCGCCATTAAATGACTACTGGGGCGGAGGCAGTAGAGGTCGTGGGGGTTGGGAGGGAGGCAGAACGGTTGTGGGGAGGGTGGCAGGTGCCCTGTCACAGAGGATGCAGGAGGAGGGGGCTGGCACCTGGGAGTTGGGGGTGTGGCCACCAAGGAGACTGAGGAAAGACCTAGTAATGGGGAGCTGGGGGTCGTCAGGCCTCTCTTACCTTCTATCCCAGTCTTCTTCCCTAAAGTTCCCTATACAGACCTATAACATGGGGAAGACAGGCCTTTGAATTAGCAAGGACAGCAATTTGGAATTCCAAGTTATTTTCCCAGATGATGGTAGCAGCTGAGGAACTGGAAACTCCTTCAGAGCAAAACTTGGCTAAGAGATGCAGTCATATTATATTTTTGCCACCCTTCGTGCGGAGGAGATTTAATCAACACAATTCATCCTAGCATTGAGATTTGTTACTATAATATTTCAATTTCTCATTATGAGTATCTAAAATGTCATCATATTCTAATCCTTTTTCCTATAATATAAAGTCCAACTTAGGCACCGTTACCAACTGTCACTAACAAAGTTTGGGCATTCTCTTTGTTTGCTGGCCTAGATATGTTAACCCTTTAGGGCTATGTCAAAAAAAAGCCCAAAAACCCAAAAAACTAATATTCCTCAATTACACACAATGATCGCCCATAATATGCTGTACAATGAAGATTTCAGAAATTAAAACAAGTTTATGTGCAAACTAGAAGATTAACATGCACAACTGTGACTGCAGTGGGATGTGGGAAGTGGGATGTCAACTCATAATTCCTTGGGAGACCCTAGAAGTCTCTCTTCTGCTGTCTTTTAGCACACCTGAAAACAACCTGCAACCTTTACACTCCTCTCTGGCTAAACTATTCACTTGTTTATTTTTTCTAACTGAAATAATACACAGTATTTTCTTCTCACTTTTAGCCCTGGGTCCCTAAAACAAAGGCACTATTTAAAGGAAATGAATACATTTGAAATTGTTTTGTCTTGATCTGCAGTACTAACAGATAAGGTGAGTAGATTACCACTTTGACCCATCAAAGATTCCACCCTGGAAACAAACAAGGAAATCTGCACAATGCCATTTAACTTTTTCTTTATCACCACAGTGACATCCTCCCATTAATGACATGGCTTAGGGAAGCCACTGCAATTACCCCTGTAGTCTTGATGACTTAAAAAGTTACTATTCAAGTCTGCTGCTTTTTGAGATGTTTGAATGGAGTGATGGCTTAAATCTGTAACTTGCATCCTGTCGTCTTCTGTTTCATGAATACATTTTATAGATTACCATTTTGTAAAAAATCATGAGCTCTTTAGGGTGGGCTGCTGTCTGGATAGAATTATCAAGAGGAATTATATCTGCTATCTAAATCAAGATAACCAAGAAGCAGCTGGCCTAGTGGAAAAAGCCCAGGCCTGGGAGTCAGAGGATGTGGGTCTAATCCCAGCTCGGCCACTTGTCTACAGTGTGACCTAAGGCAAGTCACTCAATTTTTCTGCACCTGTTAACCTCAACTCTAATATGGGGATTAAGCCTCTGGGCCCTATGTGGGACATGGTATGTGTCCAACCCGATTAACTTGACTCCACTCCAGTGCTTAGTACAGTGCCTGACAAATAGTAAGCGTTTAACAAATACCATTTTTTTTTTAAAAAAACAACAAATCAAGTGCTTTTTTGACCTGGTCTTGGAGGTGAAATGGCCCTCTCGCCCTCAAAGATGATATTCAATAAATGATGCTGATTGAATGCCCTTTGGTCCCCAGGCACCCCCACTGCAACCACACACAGGAATTCTGCAGCCTTGCAAGGCTAATACAGCAGCCCTGGCAGCGACACACTGGCGGACCCACCCACCTGTGACTTACACCTCAAATAGTTCCAAAAAGTTTGGCTATCATAATTTCATAACCAGTTTATCACTTCAAATAACACAATTTACGGTCCCTGTTTTTTTGAAGGTGGATATTCTATGTATCTGTTATTTCCCATTTTCCTGCTTAGACATTCTGAAGAGCTGGTAGACTTGAAAAACATCTTAAAAGGAATTTAACAGAGTTGTCATTTCTTGTGCTCCAACTGTTAATACCTAGATATAAAATCAATGCTGAACAATAAAGTGGGAACATCTGTTAGTACAGAATCAAAAAGATTCATTCTACCAAAATTTACTACGCTCTAAAAACATTTGAAAAAGTCTCCAGAGAGGTGACATCTACCACTCGTAGTCTATTTTCACCCATTCCATCCTTTCATCATTATCTACAACCTTAGGGGTTTTTCCATTGCTCTGTCTGGTTCAATGAACAGTGTTCTCACTTGGCCCTTAAAGTTTGCCAAAGTTGGTAATTAGGGGTGGAATAATAGCTATTAAGGTTAAATGGCCCCTCCTGCCAACAACATTTAATGACTCTGGACCACTAAAGGCCTGCTAAAATTCAGATATTTAAATTAAAAAAATCAAGGAGCCTTGAGGACATCTAAAATCTGCCTTGAATAGTTTCTTCTCTGGCTAAAGATTCAACCACTGAATATAGCCATTAGACCAAATAAAAATTCTTGATTCCTCAAAGACACATTCTAGATCAAGCAATTTATATAGGTTCCCCAGTAATTCATCACCGATGAGAATGTTTTGGGGTGTATAGTCTTCAGCCATTCCAAGTGACCTCTCCCACCCCCAACCAGGAAGCCACGGGCAATTGGAAGCCTGATTTAGATGATCTAACCTACTCTAGACCCACACTAGGAGAGTTCTGGATCTGTTCCTTACCAAACCCGAATTCCAGACTGATTCCCAAATCTTCCTGGGGTCCTCTAGATCAGAGGAATGACCCTATTAATAAACCAACTTCCAGTGACAGAGGTGGGTGAGGCAGAGAACAGGTGAGGTAGCATGGCCAGGTGTATTTTCCTCAGTGCTGAGGTCAGATTCCAAAGTCCCTTCTTCAGACTCCAGCACTCCTATGGCTTTAACCAGACATCTGGAATGTTTAAATCCTATTAACTAACAGTTTGAATTTCTCTATCTTAATGCCCACAGCATTTTGCCACGGAGGAAACAGGCTGACTCAGCACGGTTTTATACGTGAGACTTGATAACTCATATAAAAAGTAACACTCCAAATTTTAGGCACTAATGTAACATGTAATAAGGATTAATGACATCCTTCTGGATTGGAATTACATTTGTTTATTGTTATACTGTACTCTCCCAAGTGCTCAGTACCATGTTCTGCACAAAGTAAGTGCTCAATAAGTACAACTGAATGAATGGTTATGGGTGCATGGATTACCTGAAGTCATTTTGGAGAGTTTTTGTTCTTTTTTAACATTTCTAATAAAAGAGTTAAATTTACACAGAATAAGTTAAGCAAGAATGAAAATAATTCTGCCCCAAAACAGGTTGCAATGGCAATGCAATTTCTATAGATAAGTACAAGCCAGGCTATTTTCTCTGATTTCAGGCATATAATTTTTATTGGGATTCTTTAAATATAGATATATGACATATTAGGCAGGTAATGAAAAATTACCCTAGAAATGCATACAAGTCATAAAGGCCAACAAATTGTGCTGTCAATCCTTATTCAATAGTCAAAGCATTTATTTTTTCCCATACTGTTATAATTTTTGGATTTTTTTTTCTGTTAACCTAATTTCATTAAGCCAGGGAGACTTTCTTAAACCAAAAGTAAATAAGTTGGGGCATGGGAAGGAATTGGGTGCAAGGAGCCTGCGGGGAAGGGAGCCAGACCACAGCAAGGGAAGGGTTTCAGAGGAAGGGATGGACCACCAAAAAAAATCTTAGCTGGTCCAATAATAGGCCCTGAACCACAGCTTGGAAAACACTACTTCATACAACACTATTTTCTTCTCATAATAATAATAATTATGGTATGTGTGATTATTAATACTATTACTATTATTAGTAATACAGCACTGCTTTCTTCCCATCCAAGCAGAGATAAATTCCTTGCACTTCAGTTCATGGCAGGATAATATTGACTGGCGCCTGTGATGCCTCAGCAATCCCAAATCAGTATTTAGAGTTCATGAAATGGGAGAGTAAGGAAGAGATTCATTATTCCACTTGCAGACGTATTTCAATGAAATCACCTCTCTCCAATTTGGATAAGAAAGTCTTAATTTTAGAGTTATCATTCTGATACAGGAAACTACTGTGGTCAGAATTATTCCTATCTTCTTTCCTTGTCAATAACATTATAGCAACATGTCCAGTTATAAAATAATTTAAAAGAGTTTTTGGCTCTTTTACTTACCGGTTTTTTTCCAATTCATTGTGCGTAGACCTGGAAGACAAACATAAAACTAGAATTAGTCACTTCTGATCGGAGGGAGTGGGAAGAAGAGTAACAATTCAGTTTCTGTTAGACCACCGATATTTTCCAAGAGTATGTTCCAGTGGAGCTATTTATCATCACAACATATAATATTGGTAATGTTATATATTTTGTATGCATGTAATAATGATTGTGGCATTTGTTAAGCACTTACTACGTGACAAGAACTGTACTAAGCACTGGGGTACATTCAAGATGATCGGGTCTCATATAGGGCCCGCAGTCTAAGTAGGAGGGATAACAGGTATTGAATCCCCATTTTGCAGATTAAGAGACAGGCATAGAGAAGCAGCATGACCTAATGGGAAGAGTATGGGCCTGGGAGTCAGAGGTCCTGAGTTCTGATCCCGGCTCCACCACTTGTCTCCTGTGTGCCCTTCGGTAAGTCACTTCACTTCTCTGTGCCTCAGGACCCTCACCAGTAAAATCAGGATTAAGACCGTGAGCTCTGTGTGGGACAAGGACTATTCCAACCTGATTAGCTTGAATCTACCCCAGCACTTAGTATAGTGCCTGGCACATAGTAAGTGCTTAACAAATGCCATAAAAAACCAGAGATTTTAAGTGACCTGCCCAAGGTCACAGAGCAGACAAATGGCAGTGCCGGGAGGTGCAAAGACTTGTGCTAAATCTCTGGGCTAAATATGAGGTAAACATATTAAACTGGACCCACTAAGGTTCCCAATCTCAATGGGGGTAACTCACCAGAACAATTACGTGGGAAATAAAACTAGTCAGTTACCATTCAAAATAACAAAGGGGCCAAATGGAGGTCTTGGACAGTGAAATTCTCACCCTCCTCCTTTCTCCCGGCACAGTCAACAAACAGTGGCAGACTCCAAATGTTCTGCAGGTAGGGCTTCTGTCCAATGCTGTTCTGGAGGGAGACAGTAAGTCTGGCTTGGCACTGGGCAGCTGAGGGACCACAGAGGTTTGTCTCATGGGGGCTTTGGGGCATGAGTCTCTGCTAGCCCCCAATCTGGTTTCCAAGGGCAATGAGCATCCCAATGGGATGTTCTGGCAGGAGGCAGTGGGGTTGGCTCGGTACATTCAGCAGGAAGATGTTTTTAAAAGACCAGATTTTCTCAAGTCACTGAAGGTCACCCATCCCTTTAGGGTATAACGCTTCTAGGGAATGAATTGCCCAAAGACAGATGTGTGGCCCAAACGACATGGAATAGATAGGTACACAGCTTACTTGCAGCATCTGCCTACTTTCTCCAGCTGAATAGATGGTCTTTAATTTTCCAGATTAAGCCATTCCAGTACTTAGTTGGATTCAAAGCAATTATGTGGGGGAGGCAGCACGGATGAATGGAAAGAAGTTGGAAATGAGAGGAAGAAGACCTGGCTTCTAGCATCAGCTCTACCATTTGTCTACTGTCTGACCTTGAGCTAGTGGCTTAACTTCTCTGTGTCTCAATTTCTTCATCTGTAAAATGGGGTTAAAATGCCTGTTCTCCCCACCCCCCGCCCCACCCTGCACTAAACCTGTAATCCTATATGGGACAGGAACAAGGACTGTGTGTCCAATCTGATTATCTTCTATCTACCCCAGCTCAAAGTTTGACACAGTGAGTCATGAGAGGTACTTACTGAGAGCTTACCATTTGCAGAGCCCTGCACTATTTGGGAAAGTACAATACAACAGAAATAGCAGACACAAAAAAATCTTCAGTGCTGGAACGTAAAAAAGTATTTTTTTATCGGAACATCAACAATTTCACACACATTACACTGGGCCTGTAGTGTAAGGAGCTGCTGGTACAAGCTCTCACAATATCCCGACTGGATTATTGTGTCAGCCTCCTTTCGGATCTCCCTTCCTCCTGTCTCTCCCCAGTTCCAGTCTATTCTTCATTCCGCTGCCCAGATCATCTTCCTACAGAAATGCTCTGGGCACGTCACTCCCCTCCTCAAAAACCTCCAGTGGTTGCCTATCAACCTTTGCACAAAACAAAAACTCCTCACTCTTGGCTTCAAAGCTCTCCATCACCTTGCCCCCTCCTACCTCACCTCCTTTCTCTCTTTCTACTGCTCACTCCATATATTCTGCTCCTCTGCTGCTCACCTCCTCACTGTCCCCCATTCACGACTATCCTGTCAGCCCCCGGCCCACATCCTACCGCTGTCCTGGAATGCCCTCCCTCCCCACATTTGCCTCTCTTCCCCTCTTCAAAACCCGACTGAGAGCTCACCTCCTCCAAGAGGCCTTCCCAGACTGAGCCCCCCACACCCTCTGCTCCTCCCCCTTCCCCTCCCCTCAGCACTGTGCTCATTTGTATATATTATTTATTACTGTATTTATTTTGTTAATGAGGTGTACATCCCTTTGATTCTATTTATCTTGATGATGCTGTCTTATTTTTGTTTTGTTCTGTTTTGCTTTGCTGTTTGTCTCCCCCGTTTAGACTGTGAGCCTGTCACTGGGCAGGGAATATATCTATCTGAACTGTACATTCCAAGTGCTTAGTACAGTGCTCTGCACATAGTAAGCGCTCAATAAGTACTACTGAATGAAATGAATAAGGAGATGACAAGGCAAAAGGGGCCGGAGGCCAGGCTTTAGGGCTGGGCTGACTCCCCCGCTCAGACCAGTCCAAGGTCTCTCCCCTCCCTGCAATGCCTCAGTGGAGAAGTCCATAGCGGCAGTGATGGCGGGAGAGTAGAGGAGACAGGAGGCAGATGAAAAGGGGGACAGCGTCACCTCTCTCACACCAAAGACCAGGCTTGGGCAAGGGGTCGGGCCCCCTGGGTGGATGGGGAGGTGGCGGCCTGAGGGGTGGTGCCGGCTGGACTGGGGTGGTGCTATACAGTGTGCTCTGAGCGGCCTGGCCTTCGGCCACCTTGACCAGCAGTGCTCCCTTTCCATGGGTCTCCGAGATGAGCCGGGGGGTTGCCTGTCTGTACCCAGTCCACGGCTGACGCCTACCCGGAGTCCCATCTCCGGCTCAATCTGCTGTCATCGGGGCTGGGCACAGCAGCCCCTCTCTGGTACCATATAGGAGACGATGGCTGGGAAGTTATAATTTATGGATTGTAAAACTGAAATAGAACATCTCCAAATTTAAACCCAAGTGCCATTTGTTGTAACTTGAACATTTTAAGTCAAGGCCCGCCTGCAGTTAGACCAGTTCAATTTTGCCAAGGTCAAACGTGTACTGTAATCAGGAACCTGAAAACAGTAACGTGCCAGAATAAACCACGAATGGATACTTAATGGTACTACTTGCTAAACTCTTTATTACCAGTTTACTTCCTCCACAAACCCATTTAATATTTCCCATTCTGAATGTCAAGGAGAACCACCTTGTTTCTACTGTCTGAAACAAAATACTGGACTGTTGGCCTGGCCAATAATGGCCCTGCTTGCCCATCTTGCCTCTCTTACTTATATTCCCTGACTGACCCAAGCCTGCACAAGTGAAAACCCTGACACAATCCAGGAAGACACCCCAAGTAAGGGAAAGTTCCTCTCCTGAATCCTGCCATCCCCTGGAGTGATAACTTCCTGGGTAAGTTCCATTCAACTTGCAGCAAATTCCTGCACAGAAGCCTCCACTCACCACCTGCCTGGAAATTAATAAAGGGAAAGTAGCAGCTGCTTCAGTCTGGTAATTTATTGGGAAAGGGGAGTGAACCGAGTGCTGTCAGTACATCTAATGATAATAATAATATTGGTTAAGCGCTTACTGTGTGCCAAGCACTGTACTAAGTGCTAGGGGAAACACGAGATCATCAGGGTGGACACAGTCCCTTCCACAGTCTAAGTAGGAGGTAGAACAGGTAATAAATGAGAGCGTCATAGTGGATCCATGTCTTACAAGCCCACATGATCTGCTCCGGGCAGGACTGTCTCATTTCCAGGGGTTTTGTCTTGATAATGAAATGGCCTATGATGGGCTCTACTTGGGGTGGTGGAAGGGGACCCACAGCCATGGGTGGTGCATGGCAGTAGGGAAGAGGATAGGTGGAAGGGGGCCAGCCCAGGCTCTCTCATCAGAGACAAGAAACACTGCAGTTCAGCTGGCCCTTCCTGGGAGGTTTACTGCTCCTGAAAAGCCAGTTCTGCAGGGGCCTACAGTAGCCATGGTGGCCATCACTAGGGCCAAACAAATGCCACATGATTTGGGATGCAGTGAACCTGGCTATGGCAATCACCCAACCACCCTGAATGAGTCTTCTTGAGGATGTTATTTGTAATTCTGACTTGTCAGTGCCTGTTTGACTCCCTCCCTTTATCCTTCTCTCTGCTCTGTACCCTCCTGTCTGTCATCCTTCTATTCTCTCCTCTCTTTCTCCCCCTCTGGCCCCTGCCTCTTTCAATCCTTCTCTCCTTCTTTCTTTCCAACTCCTGGAGAGCCCAACCCCTTCCTACCTTGGACTATTGAGAATCTGGTCACTTCACCCATGTCAGGAAGCCAGTGTGTATCAATGTACTGTCTGACTGCCCACTCCCTCACGTCTAGGGTCTAGAATACATTATGGTTAGGATCAAAACTGGAGCATAATCACAGTTACAGAGTCAAGCCTCGATGCAGAGTGGATTCATTGCAAACTTCACAACAATTAATGTTCTGTCAGGAAAGCTGTCAGTTTTCACCTCAGTGGTCATTTGCATTACTTACTCTACTACTTATACTCTAAGTCCCAGGATGCTGGAGGACATTCCCCCATTTCAAAATGACCTATCCATCCATGAAGCAAGAGAACATTTTGGGAAAGCAATTTATGAATTCCTCAGAAAGGCATGCCTGTTGTAGTAGATTTCCTGAAAAGAGGAATAGTAGTAGTGATGGCATTGAATAAGTGCTTACAAAAAAAAGAAGGTCTGTCTTAAGGGCTGGGAAGGACATTGAAATCAGACACTACTACTAAGGATAACTGTGCAACTGCTGACTGGCTGGGCCCATAGTTGCCCACTTGACAAGGGGTGATGGCCTCCACAACTCTGTGAGCTGGACGCCCACCCTTGCTCATCCGAGGCCTCTGGCAAGACCCGAGAGTTTCCAGTAAGGGCTGAAAAGACCCAAAATGGTGGCTTTCTGACCTTTGAACTCTTTGAAGTCTGCTTCTTCCCAGTCTTCATCCCCCTCTCTAAAATCTTGGCCTCCTTTTTACCTCCCATGTTCACAAACCAAACCTGGCCTCAGTGACTATCAGTAGTCAGTAGCTCTTGGGCGCCACTCAAAACACCAGGCTGGGCCAAGTCTCCAATTTCCCCCAACTTTCTAAACGTTGGGCAGGTGGCCTTCAGCTTGCCCTTCATTTCTGTTGCCCTCCGAGCAGAGAAGGAGGGGTCATGCCCTCCCCGCCCTATAAGCCCTCTTTGGAAGGGGCTAAGGTCCGCAGGGTCCCTGCTTCCTCCCACCCTCCACCCTGAGAGAGGCAGGATTACTCCTCAGCAATGGGCAGGCAAGGAGAGAAGGGCCACTTTGGTCATGAGGTCAGGTGGTGCTGCAATCAGTTCCAAATTGGGATGTCTGGTCCCCTTAGCCATTTCCCTCTATGTGTGCTTACTAACACAATCATACTCTCCCTTCTCTTACTGCTAATGAACTGCTGAAACTGATGGTGCAGAATTCTTCAGACAAAATGAATCCTACACAATTAAAATTTTTAATCAAATGCTAAATTTGACCTGAGTGCTGGGTAACTGAAAACTGGCATACCAACACCTCTCTCACTGCTAACTAAGTCTGCTTCCACCTGGAACACTTGAAAGTGGGCAGGGGAAGGGCGTGAAGAGCAGAAGTTTCTGCCACTTTCACCCACCGGGTCTGTCGACCTACTCCACTTTCCAAAGGCTCCCTGGCCGGCCCCAGGACCAGACCTCTACCCTCAACCACCGCAGCTCTCCCTAAAGTGCCAGAATAGGTCCTGGAATTCTATGCCCAGATCTCAGGGCAAATTACAACACAAATTGAGTCCAGATCTTCCGGGGTCCAGTCTTTTGTCAAGTGGAAAGGCATGGAGTGGCTAGATTTGGGCTTTACAGAAAATACAGTTAAATATATCCCTTGCAATGCAAAATCTGTGGATGGAGAGAGAGGAAGGGGAAATAGGAATAAGTGGCTTACAAAAATTAAAAGTTTCCTTCATTTTTCCAGATGACTTAAGTATAATAGAAAAATTCTTCGGCTTCTTCACCAGTTTGGTCTCCGATTAGACAATTTTACTGATGACAGCCCATTTCAAACTAAAGAAATGCCTGCACTAGCATTATATTTTCATTGCATCTTTGAAATTAGTTTATATGTATTTCAATAGCTAACTTGCATTAAGATTCCTAAACCTGCCACAACAGTGTAGAAGCACCAGCAATCCTGACAAGATTTACTTTTTTTATGCAAACTTCATCCATGAATTTCTGCAAAATTCAACCAAGAACCTCCACAGAATGAAAAAGACTATCCATTTTCTCAAACATCTCTCATTTTATTTTCTCTTTTTCTCCCGAAAAATTTGGTGATCATACCTTCAAAAATGAAAAGCATTTTAGTATGGAAGGCCTTTCCCTGTAATGATAGAAGTGCATGCGGGCTGCATTTCAGATGAGCAGAAATTTATGAATTTACAAATATTTCCCCAAATGATCACAATTTTCCCTCTCCATCCTATGCAAATATTTAAAATGTTGTGTTTTTAGTTTTCCTTTCATATGAGGACTTTCAGAGTAAATTAATAAACAGAAGGAGAAAAAATATATATTATATATATTTAAAATGAAAATATAAAATGTAAACACTCAAATATGGCTTTTTCTTTCTCTCGGGCAAATGAGCAGTTTTGGTCTGGTCATTTCCAGGTTAAAAAACAAAAAAACCAACACAAAGGTAAGCCTAGATAAAATACACATAGACAATAATTCATAGGAACTAAATACAAAAACAACATTTAGACTGGAGTAGACTTCTTTACTATAGGCTTCCCCCCCAACCCCTTAACACTCTGGCAATTCATTGATAGCCATAAATGCATCAGATAATATTCCTAGAGACCGGCAATAGATTTCCCATATTATAATGAGCCAATTATCAAGGCCAGCACCAAAAGAACAGAATTTGGCCCACTGCTGTGAACAAAATTAAAACAGCAGGTTCTCCCCATGCCTCCCAAACAGACACTCCTTTAATTCTTATCTTCTTTCTAAAGAACAAAAAATTCCTTTGGGTCAAAACCTATATGAGTCAAGCTACCCACTCAATTTTTTTGCTATACAAATGGAAATATTTTTCAATAACAACAAATGCTCAAATTCTTCATTCTGTAGGCTTTCCAAAATTCTGAGATCAAAAAAATCCAATCCAGAAACAAGAATTGGGAGGGAAAATGACCAAAGTGAGACCACTGTTCACACTTCTTTAAACTACATTTTTGAACCCAAATGTTAATTTCTGCTCTGAACAACAATAAGGCCACAAATATTTTAACTTGGAGGAAAACTGAGTATGTTTAAACACCTGAGAGAGGCCCAAAGTCACGTGAAGTCAATTCTACTACTTAGCATGGGCTACACTGAAGGAACAACCCTCTCTTCCAAATGAGCAGTCATTAAAAGATGGTAGTCTCTGGAAGAAAAACTATGACAGAAGTTTCTACGTCTAGTCATCAAACAATCTAGAATGACTTGAAAAATAATGACACCTAATTATGTTTGCATACAGAAAATCAAGATCAAACCAGTGACTGTAATAAACACTGGTTTAATGAGTAACACACCAGCCTGTTCACAAACACTTTCTCTGTACTTGTGCCATACCATGCTTTTTCCAATAATGTGCCACTGAAATATTCAATCAAACTATATCCTCAGAAAGGTTGAGATGTTTGAAATACTCAGCCTGGTTTCCTAATCAAAATAAAATACCTCTTTGAGGCTACATATATTTAATTTTTAAGGTCAGTCAGCACACTCACTCGTAAACACCTGTTTCCTGAATGTTTAAGACAAATAAGCAACGACAAAGTCTTTTTTTGGCCATTTTATTATTTAATTCTACAAAAACTTATTTAAAAGTAATTTCCTTTGGAGAGAGGCATCCTGTTGCACCCTGTATTCAATGTTAGTTGCTATATTAACCAGATGCATGCTTTTTCACTGAATATGATCTAGGATTTATACAAAGCCCTCTGATTCTTTGCGGGTGCAGGTTGGTAGAAAATGAAAAGGCACCAAAGCTAGATTTGCACTCAAGTCCCATATTAATACTAGACAGCAAAAAAACAACCACCACCACCACAAAAAAGAACACGTAGCCACAAAAAAGACCTTTCCAAACAGAATCGACTCTCCTATGGAAGAGACTTCTATCCCCGAACCTTAAAGCCTGAACATGAGAGTGTTGCCAATTTCGGGCCCGGGTCAAACCTGGCCCAACCCTAGGAAAATGGGGTTACGAAATCAGATCTGATATGCCCAGTGGGACCACACAAAACAGGCCTGTGATGGCACTCCATATATGGCGATCCCTTTCGGCCGCTATGATTTGTAGACCCAGGAGGTACACAAGGATTTCCACGTGTGTGTTAGGCGGCCCCTTGGTGAAGCTGCATAATAGTGCCCAGCCACTTTCTTACTTGTCTTACGCCGTCGAGTCGTCTCCGATCCAAAGCGACTCCCTTAACATTCCTCCTCCATCTGCAGTCATTCCGGTAGCGTACCCGTAGAGTAAAAATAAGGAAGCGGTTCGCCATTACCTTCTTCTGCGCAGTAAACTTGAGTGTCCGCCCTCGATTCTCTCCCGTGCCGCTGCTGCCCAGCCAGGTGAGTTTTGACTTGGGGCAGCTGGCCTTCTACTAGCTAGCCACTGCCCAAGCTAGGAATGGAAGGGATACACCTCTGCTTGGCTCTCCCTCTCATAGTCAAGACTGGTAGATTACTGGAAATTCTCCAGGTGAGATCCTGAGAGGCGACTTTATTACAGGAAGCCATATTCCTCCCTGAGGAATATGAGAAGGCCCCATGTACTGTGGTGGAGCGGGCCATAGCCTCCGCAGCCTGGCCTGTCAGAAGGGTTTAAGGGCCAGCACATACCACATCTCCTGCCAATCCAAATGGCACAATCCGGCCTTAGGTATCTCTTCCTGCCAGTTTTAGCATGGCCCCCTAGCTGAGCAGTGGCACGTTCAACCTGCAAAAGCAGCACCTTTGCTCTCCCCCTGGGCCCCTCCCACCCCTCCCATGGTATTGGTCATCTGCACTTCTGCTACTCCAGACAGGATTTACTTCCCGTTCCCTCCAACCCAACCTATCCAGTACAGCACAAGCTGTTAAGTGACTTTACCCTGGAGTCCTGACGTAGCAAGGGGTAAATAGCCCTGGGACTCCAAGAATTGTCTGGTCTGGCAAATTTTACATTTCCCAAGTGAATTCCAAAGGCAGCAGTGTCAAAGCATGGAAGAAAAACATACAGGCACAATGTCATGTGAGGCCTACTTAAAAAAACTCATGTTTTGTTTTTACATTTGTCCTCCAGAATATGGTGGCCTCCATTCTTAGGCATTAACTACTGGCCATAAAAAGGTTGGTAAGACTGTTCCAGGAGAAAGATAAGGCATCTCCAACCCACCCCCCAAAAATCAAACAAACCACCCCCCACCCTGTGGAAAAAAGATTTGCAACTGTAGCAATTTGATTCTCTCTCAGAAAAACCTACATCGCTTTGATGAAACTAACTTCTATTTACAAACAAAATTATTGTGCTTACAGACTGCTATATGAGGGCATGAATAGGATTTTCCTGACTCTCCATTCAGCTGCTACATCCTAGAATAGAGCTCTTTCAGGGATTATTGTCACTTTAACATTCATCCCCTGTAAAAGGAGTGTCATACACTATGTTGCTTACTTTGGGACCACCACAAAGAGGAAATGAGGTATGGCATATAATCGAGATCACATTTAAAAATCTATCGGACGAATGCATTCAAGATTACAGTGACCAACCATAATTTCAGACAGTTGAGCAGTAAACCCAAATGACAAGAAAAAGTGCAAGAATTTCACTACTGACCTAACACTGTATGAATAGACTTATTCATACAGTGTTAGGTCAGTAGTGAAATTCTTTTCTCTCTCTTTTCGAGGTGCGGACAGTGCTGTGAGTCCAGATTATCATTTAAGTTTGGAATGGCGAGGAACATTTAGATGCTGTTAAGAAACCGTCAGGCTGAGTGGGAGAAACATCTGCAGCTCATCATTTTAACTATAAGCTACGATTTTGGAATAGCGCCATGGTTTAACTCCACTGGTAGATGCATGACCACAATCTTTTTTCAAGTTACCATTTAGCTTTTCCCATTACTTTTAAATAATTTGTTTCACGTGTGGATATAGGATACCCTTCCAGTTCCTCCACTGAATTTCACCTTTCAAATGTAAGATGGAATAGGTTCACGTGACTCTTATAATACTCACTTCATCAAACTGTACAATGTAGTTGCGTTTTTTTATGATATACAGAAGGTGGCCTACATAAAAACCATGTGAAATTTAAATAATTTACCCAAATCCCCTTTGCACCCAACCACCAGATGAAAATTAGTAGGATTTTGAAGGTGCCCTTTCAAAATGGAGTAAATGGATTGCTTTCCAATTCTTTCAGATTAAAGAGGCCCACCTGATCTGTGTGTTCAACTTCTCATCGCTATTACTTTTTCTCTCGGATGAGACAGAGACCTCTGCATATGGACGGAATAAGGTGGTTTCTAACTCTTCCATCTTCATTCGCTCAGTCTCATGAGGAGTGAGGGAAGTTTGAGCTCTCCCATCGACATCATTACACCCTCAGGAAAAAACTCCATCTATTTCCCTGGTGGTCTGCCGTGTGCAAGCAAACCAAATCTTAGCAGGCTGGGCTACCAGGCCACGATGGGCTCTGGGCCCACCGCTGCCGGGAGGAGCAGCCAGCGGCTTCCTCTCTCTTGTGACATTAAGGGAGAACAGATCCCAGCCCCCGGCAAAAGCACTGGGCTGGGGTGGAGCCTTCAAAAGCCTGTGCTCTTGCCAGGGGCTGGGATCTGTGCTAAGCGTGCTGGGGAGACTGCTGCCACCTGGAGAGGAAGGAACCTGAGAAGCAGCTTGGCCTAGTGGATAGAACACAGGCTTGGGAGTCAGAAGGACCTGGGGTCTAATTCCAGCTCCTACACTTAATAATAATGTTGGTATTTGTTAAGCGCTTACTTTTATTGCCATTGTTCTTGTCTGTCCGTCTCCCCCGATTAGACTGTAAGCCCGTCAAACGGCAGGGACTGTCTCTATCTGTTGCCGACTTGTTCATCCCAAGCGCTTAGTACAGTGCTCTGCACATAGTAAGCACTCAATAAATACTATTGAATGAATGAATGAATGTGCCGAGCACTGTTCTATAAGCGCTGGGGTAGACACAGGGGAATCAGGTTGTCCCACTTAGGGCTCACAATCTTAATCCCCATTTTACAGATGAGGTAACTGAGACACCGAGAAGTTAAGTGACTTGCCCAAAGTCACACAGCTGACAAGTGGCCGAGCAGGGATTCGAACCCATGACCTCTGACTCCAAAGCCCGTGCTCTTTCCACTGAGCCATGCTGCTTCTACACTTGTCTGCTGTGTGACCTTGGGTAAGTCACTTTACTTTTCTATGCCTCATTACCTCATCTGAAATTGGGGATTAAGACTCTGAACCCCATATGGGACAGGGACTGTGTCCAACCCGATTAGCTTGCCCAGCGCTGAGTACAGTGCCTGGCACATAGTAGCTCTTAACAACAACAAAAAAACCCCCTCCCAGTACTATTCAACTTCCCATCTTCGCCCCTCATTGTTGAATCTGGTCTTTTAAAATGCTACTGTCTCTCATCCATTTCTCTTTTCAGATAAATACCAAAATTAAGTGCAGCCATTTTCTGAAGTCAATATGGCAACAAAGCATGCCATCAAGTCTCATGTGGCCCAAAGCTCACACATGATGAAACATACCATTGCCCCAAATATGATAACAATGCCACCGCGGCAGAGTCTCAGCATGAAAATCACTAGAGCAAGAGAAATAGACAGTGAAACCAATCAGCAAATGCCATTATTGAAGCTGAGAAAAACATAAAAAGAGAGCATGAATGATGAATAATGAACCATGATGTTATTAGTCACTTTTACAAATGATATTAAGCTTTTTATTCAGTCCCTTTATGTAGATTTTACATGGATCATATCCTTTTGATATCTTACAAGTGGAAATGCTATAACTGCAATCATTTGATTTGAAGATTCCACGTTGAATTCCCTATGTACTTATCTGCATCCGAGAATTGTCATGCCTCCAGAGCTGTCGATAAGCCCAATATCTCACTTAACCTTAAAGGCAGATGAGCTTTCCAAAACGTCTAGGCTCCTCACTAGGGTAAATTTTAAGAGACCTTACATTGCTGCTGCATTTATTATATGATGCAAAAATATACACCATGCTTTCACACAAAGCATGCCACCAAAGTATAGCTGCAATCAGATTTACTGTACTACGGAAACATTTTATGCTTGGGTAGCTCAGTTGGTAGAGCAACAAACTTTTAATCTGAGGGTCCAGAGTTCATGGTCTTATTTGGGTGGGGGTTTACTAGAGAAGTGGTGTGGCCTAGTGGAAAGAGCCTGGGCCTGGGATTCAGGAGACCTGGGTCCTTAACCCGGCTCCACCACTTGTCTGCTATGACGTGTCGCTTTGCTTCTCTGTGCCTCAGTTCCCTCATCTGCAGAATGGAGATTCAATCCATGTTTTTCCTCCTACTTAGACTGTGAGCCTCATGTGGGACCTCATTTTCTTGTATCTAACCCCGTATTAGAAACATTAAGAATTTAATACCAGTTATTATTATCCATTTCCAACCAAATATAAAAAAGACACAGTGTTTATGACTTTAAAGATGGCCGTTATTAACAATCCATCAATCGTACTTACTGAGCACTTACCATGTGCAGAGTACTGCACTAGGTGCTTAGGAGAGTACAATATAACAGAGCTGGTAGACACGTTCCCTGCCCACAATGGCTTTACAGTCTAGAGGGGGTAGAGGGGAAAACAGGTGGGCTTTGACCATTCATTCAAAGATAGCATTTATTGAGCATCTAATTAAAAAAAATGCTAACAAAATTAGTTTTTATCACTATCCCAAAAAGGAATCACAATAGGTGTTTGGGCTTCACATAGACAATAACGGGGACTTCAGATGGGGAAGTTCTGAGACAGCAACACGTTTCGCTTTGCTGAGATTTGAATGCTTTGAGCAACACACACTCTCTAATCGAAGTGGAAAGGGGTAGAGGTAAGCCTTATTTAGTTCCTCTCCTATCCACCTCAGAGCTGTGAGGCATATCCTTAGAAGAGGTGTGTGGTGCTCAGGGATATGTACAATAGATTCAGGTATATGGTGAATCTTTGGAACTAGGTAAAATCCTTGAACAAAATTTAGAAGAGGTAAAAGAGGCACTTTTCAAAAATGGAAGCCAAGTATGTCTGATTCTACCCAGACAGGCATTTTCTAGGGATTTGTTCCGCTTGAAGGATAAGCAGTCCCTTTCAAAGTTTTCTGTTTTAAAGGCTCCCCCCGCCCCTTTTCTTAGTTACAACCTAATTCAACCTTGTTTTGTTTTGGTTTTTTACCAAATGAGAGGGTTCACTGCCCCTGCATCCTTCTCGGTCATTCACCACAATGCTTTTGTTATTTACCTCCCTATTTTCTTATTTACTTTTCAACAATGTCTTTTCCTATGCCTTGGAGTCTTCAAAATCTATGTTGCTATCTGGACTTCTCTTTAAATATAGATTACTATATAACAGCTGAACCTGAAACCAACGATAGCCTGTCAATGTATAGAACATGGGTGCAAAGAACCCAGAATCTGTCTTCCTCAGAATTATATGACTCCCAATTTAAAAACTCTAGGAGAAATGGGAAGCAGCGTGGGCTTTTGAAAAGACCATGGGGTGGGAGTCACGACACCCAGGTTATACTGCCAGCTCTGCCACTGGCCAGTGATGGAATCTTGGCTGAGTCACTTCACTTCTCTGGTTTTTGGGTTTTCAACCCAACAGCCGTTCCTACCATTTGGGTATTTTATGCCTATCTTTGGCACCTCAGTATTGCTTTTCTTTGAATTCTCATTTGTATAGTCAATTTTTTTCTTCTGCTAATTCATCCTGATCTACTGTACTGTACCCAATGCTTCACAGGGTGCTCTGCACTTGTAAGCACTCAATAAGTACCACTGATTGATTTGCTCATCTGTAAAATGGGATAAGTAATGCCTTCCTCTCCCTAACACTTTGAATGTGAGCACCTTGCGGGACAGGGACTGCACCCGATCTGATTATCTTGCATTTCCCCCAGTGCTTAGCACAAAGTAAAAAGTACTATAAAAATCCTTTTGGCCATTTTCAGACTTTCCTCCTCCCAAAAAACAGCAAGCCTGTTTTAAATGCAAGAAGTACTGTTCCCGTCCCATGTGTTGCTCCTCTTGTTCCGGCTTCAGGCCCACAGGGTGGTGTAAGTAGACCGTCCCCCAACCTCTACACTTTCTTTCCCCAGTGTTTTTCCAGTCTTGGAGCTGGAGCTAAACCCAGTTCAGGTGTTCTGCATCACTGCTCTAACCACTCCCTCCTTCCATGGCCTTCTCCTGGTTCCCCAGGGTGGTACCTGTTGGCAGTGCTGGTGTTGCTGCTCCCGCTGCTGTGTTTCTGTGCCCGACTCAACCTCCGCGGTGGCTTTGAGTGCTGCAGCCGAGGGCTCGGCATAGAGGGGAAGGTTGAGGCATAACCATGTTCGCACTCTGCACGAGACGGGAAGAGAAGAGGATAACGATTAAGGAAGAATTCACCTGCACCCGGGAGGCCCGAAGTCTTTTTAAACCTTGTCCTTAGGGGTATAAAACATAGGTGGTGAGACAGAAACCAAAAGCAGGTGTAGGTCAAGGAAACATGGGCATGTGAGACCATTCCCTCTTAATTGATATCCCCTGGAAGAGAAATGGATGTCCCCCATCCGCCCCGCACCAATACTTCTTAGTTAGCCCAGGCTTACACCCCTCTTCTCACTGCACACGGATTGGGTGACCCTCCCCCTACCTACACATACACACGCACGTACACACACAGGCACACAGGCACAAACTGAGCAAGGACATGGGTCTCTCCTCGGTCACGTCAAACAGCTCCCAATTCCAAGTGCCCTGCCACCAGGGCACCTTATTCCCGTCCCCACCTTCCCATAATAATCATAATGATGTTGGTATTTGTTAAGCGCTTACTATGTGCCAAGCACTGGGACAGATCCAAGGTAATCAGGTTGCCCTATGTAGGGCTCAGTCTTCAAGCCCATTGAGATCACTGAGGCCCAGAGAAGTGAAGTGACTTGCTCAAGGTCACCCAGCTGACAAGTGGCAGGGCCGTGATGAGAACCCATGACCTCCTGATTCCCAGGCACAAGCTCCAACCACTACTCCAGGCTGCTTCTCTAATTCATTCATTTATTCATTCATTCAATAGTACTTATTGAGCGCTTACTATATGCAGAGCACTGCACTAAGCGTTTGGAATGTACAGTTCGGCAACAGATAGAGACAATCCCTGCCCAATAACGGGCTCACAGTCTAAATGGGGGAGACAGACAGCAAAGCAAAACAGAACAGAACAGAACAGAACAAGACAACATCATCAAGATAAACAGAATCATGGAGATATACACCTCATTAACAAAATAAATAGGGTAATAAATAATATATACAAATAAGTACAATGCTGAGGGAAGGGGGAAGAGCAGAGGGCAGGGGAGGGAGGAAGGGGAGGAGGAGCAGAGGGACAAGAGGGAAATCCAATCATTCAATCGTATGCATTCATTCAATAGTATTTAGTGAGCACTTACTATGTGCACAGCACTGTACTAAGCGCTTGGAATGTACAAGTCAGCAACAGATAGAGACAATCCCCGCCCAATGACAGGCTCACAGTCTTATTGAGCGCTGTGTGCAGAGCACTGTACTAAGCGCTTGAACCACTCCCCTCCCTGCGCCCCCGGCAGATCTTTAGTGGTTGCTCTGTCCCGAGGTTGTCATTCATTCATTCATTCAATTGTATTTATTGAGCGCTTACTACGTGCAGAGCACTGTACTAAGTGCTTGGAATATACAATTCGGCAACAGAGAGAGACAATGACGATAGAGACAACCCCTGCCCAATGTCGGGCTCACAGTCTTATTGAGCGCTG
This sequence comes from Ornithorhynchus anatinus, assembly GCF_004115215.2. NCBI lineage: Eukaryota > Metazoa > Chordata > Mammalia > Monotremata > Ornithorhynchidae > Ornithorhynchus > Ornithorhynchus anatinus. The sequence continues at coordinate 31,212,182 of NC_041743.1, forward strand.
CGTGTAGAGCACTGTACTAAGCGCTTGAACCCCCCCCCCCCCCCCCGCAGATCTTTAGTGGTTGCTCTGTCCCCTTAGATCATTTAATACTATTTATTGAGCGGTTACTCTGTGCAGAGCACTGTACTAAGCGCTTGGAATGGACGATTCGGCAAGAGAGACAATGACGGGCTCACGGTCTTATTGAGCGCCGACAGTGTGCAGAGCACTGTGCTAAGCGCTTGAACCTCCCTCCCCCGGCAAATCTTTAGGGGTTGCTCTGTCCCCTTAGATCCCAAGCCCTGGGAGGAAGGTTGGGGGGAGGAGGGGAAGGGAGATAGGAGGAGGCTGTCATTCATTCAACACTATTTATTGAGCGCTTACTCTGTGCAGAGCACTGTACTAAGCGCTTGGAATGGGCCATTCGGCAACCGAGAGAGACAATGACGGGTTCACAGTCTTATTGAGCTCCGACAGTGTGCGGAGCACTGGGCTAAGCGCTTGAACCTTCCTCCCCCGGCAAATCTTTAGGGGTTGCTCTGTCCCCTTAGATCCCAAGCCCTGGGAGAAAGGTTGGGGGGAGGAGGGGGGGGGAGATAGGAGGAGGCTGTCCATGGAGGGGGTTGGTTGTCCATCCTCGCCCCGAAGTGTGTGTGTTGGGGGGGCTCGTCCCCCTGCCCCCACCTGCGGGAATGTCCCCCTCCCGGCCCCGACCCCCGGGCCGTTGGGACCGTTACCTCTGTCCCTGCGCTCCAGGAACTCGGCCGCCTCCAGGAGCCGCTGCACGTTGATCATCCGCACCCGCTCCATGGCGAAGGGGGGGGGGGGGGGAGGTGTGTGAGTGTGTGTGTGAGTGTGTAAAGGGGGGGGGGGGCGCGTCGACGGCCGCGCTCTCCAAACCTCCCCCCTCCCCAGCGGACGGCGGCGACCGCAGGCTGCCCCCCCCCCTCCCGGCCGGGCAGAGCCGGCGGGACGCTAAACCCTGCGCGACACGGTCGGGCGAGCACCGCGCTCCGCGCCTGTCAGCTCCGCCGCACAGTTTGTTTACCTCTTGTGCGAGACCACGGGAGGGAGGAGGGAGGAGGAGGGAGGAGGGAGGGAGAGGAGGAGGGAGGGGGCGGGGCCGCGCGCCCCGGGGCTCTCTGGGAAATGTAGTCCTCCCCGCCCGCCGCCGCTCCCCGCACTGCACGTCGGGAACTGTAGTCCCCCCCCCCCCCCCCACACACAACTTGCCATTTGCTGTTACTAATCCTAACGTTGGTATCTGTGAAGCGCTGCCTATGGGCACTGCACCGTTCTCAGCCCTGGGAGAGATCCAGGGTCATCAGGTGGTCCCACAGGAGGCGCACAGTCTTCATCCCCATTTGACAGAGGAGGGAACTGAGGCCCAGAGAATAATCATCATAATGAGGGTATTTGTGAAGCGCTGACTATGTGCAGAGCACCGTTCTCGGCCCTGGGGGAGATCCAGGGTCATCAGGTGGTCCCACAGGAGGCGCACAGTCTTCATCCCCATTTGACAGAGGAGGGAACTGAGGCCCAGAGAATAATCATCATAATGAGGGTATTTGTGAAGCGCTATGTTTAGCGCACCGTTCTCGGCCCTGGGGGAGATCCAGGGTCATCAGGTGGTCCCACAGGAGGCGCACAGTCTTCATCCCCATTTGACAGAGGAGGGAACTGAGGCCCAGAGAATAATCATCATAATGTGGGTATTTGTGAAGCGCTGACTATGTGCAGAGCACCATTCACAGCCCTGGGGGCTATCCAGGGTCATCAGCTTCTCCCACATGAGGCTCCCAGTCTTCATCCCCATTTTTTGAGAGGAGGTCACTGAGGCCCAGAGAATAATAATAATGTTGGTATTTGTGAAGCGCTTACTACGTGCATTGCACCGTTCTCAGCCCTGGGGGAGATCCAGGGTCATCAGCTTGTCCCACATGAGGCTCACTATCTTCATCCCCATTTTTAGAGAGGAGGTCACTGAGGCCCAGAGAAGCGAAGTGACTTGCCCACAGTCACCCAGCTGACAAGTGGCGGAGCTGGGTTAAGCGCTTACTATAATAATAATAATGTGGGTATTTGTTAAGCGCTTACTATGTACAGAGCACCGTTCTCAGCGCTGGGGAAGATCCAGTGTCATCAGGTGGTCCCATGTGAGGCTCACAGTTTTCATCCCCATTTTTACAGCTGAGGTCAGAGGCCCAGAGAAGTGAAGTGACTTGCCCACAGTCACACAGCTGACAAGTGGCAGAGCTGGGTTAAGCGCTTACTATAATAATAATGTTGGTATCTGTTAAGCGCTTACTATGTGCAGAGCACTGTTCTCAGCACCGGGGGAGATACAGGGTCATCAGATTGTCCCACGTGAGGCTCGCAGTCATCCCCATTTTTGCAGCTGACGTCACTGAGGCCCAGAGAAGTGAAGTGACTTGCCCACAATCACACAGCTGACAAGTGGCAGAGTTGGGATTTGAACCCATGACCTCTGACTCCCAAGCCCGGGGTCTTTCCACTGAGCCACACTGCTTCCGTGACCTCTGAGAGATCTAGTGGTCCCTCAGATTCTAACAATGCTGGTATTTGGGGAGCGATTAGTGTCTGCCAAGCACTGTTCTAAGCGCTGAGGGAGATGCAGGGTCATCAGATTGCCCCACAGAGGGCTCACAGTCTTCCCGTTTTACAGATGAGGGGACTGAGGCACAGAAAAGTTAACTGGCTTGTCAAAGATCACACAGCTGCCAAGCAGCAGAGAGGGGATTAGAACCCATGACCCCTGAGTCCCAATCCAGGGCTCCTTCCACTAAGCCACGATGGTTAGGGTCCGAACCCCAGGGCCGCTACCTAAGTTTCCATCAAGCACTGAGATTATTTCAGCTGCGTGGCTCAGTGGAAAGAGCCCGGGCTTGAGAGTCAGAGGGCATGAGTTCTAATCCCAGCTCTGCCGCTTGCCAGCTGTGTGACTTTGGGCCTGTCACTTACCTTCTCTGTGCCTCAGTTACCTCATCTGTAAAATGGGGATTAAAACTGTAAGCCCCAAATGGGACATCCAGATCAGCTTCTATCCCCCCTGTGCTTAGAACAGTGCTTTGCACATAGTTAGCGCTTAACAAATACCACCATCATTATTATTATTATTCTGGGACACTCTCCCCATAGACTCCAGGAGCAGGGAGATCAAAGAATCAAAACGTTGGGTGGAAGGGACCGAAAGAAGTCGTCTCCTTCTACCCCTAGCCTCGGGACAGAATATTAACCCTTCTTGCAGTGGTAGAGGGGACAACTTCAAGGTCCCTTGACATTTGCTTTTTGATATTTAAAACCATTCCCTCCTCTTCTTTGTCCTTTATTCCCCATCTTCCCATTCTCTTTGAGTTTCAGAGAGGTTTTGGGGAGTAGTGCACATGGCTGATTTCTCTCACTCTGGCCACCAAAAATCACCAGGGCATCATCACACATGGTGATTTCATTCATTCATTCAGTCGTGCTTATTAAGCACTTGTGTGCAGGGCACTGTACTAAGCGCTTGGGAGAATACCATATAGATTCTCAAAACTACTATTCCTCCCACTCCCGATACCGTAGATTTAACAGCCCCAAGAGCCTCAGAGCTAACCAGGGAATTGAAGGGTAGCTTGCTGGAATATTTGACTTCTGGGGCCCCATGCTTTTCAGCTTTCTTCACCATTTTCCTTTCACAAAACTACATCTGAAATAAATGTAACTCCTTAAGGGTAGCGACCACCTCTCCGTGTTCCCTGTGCTTAACAGCTTTCTTCACCATTTTCCTTTCACAAAACATCTGAAATAAATGTAACTCCTTAAGGGTAGTGACCACCACTCTGTGTTCCCTAAGCTGTCCGTTCAGTAAATATTAATTGAGGAGGAGGATGAATATACTCCTCTCTAGGGAATGAACTTCACTCTATTTTCTATCCTCAACTCTAATACTCAAGTTGAGTGTTTGTGGATTTCACATTGAGGGACAGTAAAAATAAGTGATCAACAAGGGGCAGAAGTACTGAGTGGAATAAAATTATGAACCAAAAGATGTCTGCGGTTCAGTGGGGAAAAAAATAGCATTTTCAAGATGTCAATTATTTAAGGGGATAAAGCAGGTTTGAAATTTAGCCTTTGTTATTTGAAATGCACCTTCAGCCTGTGACTCCCCAATACTTCATTTTCATAACATTTCTGTGATATAGAATTGACACTGTAACTTCCATAAGACAGAAGGGGTCATGGAAAGTAAGAGAAACTGAATGTCATTCCAGAGACCACAGATAGTTAAGGAGAGGACCCAGGCATCCTTACTTTGGTTCTTCCCCCTTCCACTCCTCCCCCCCAAATTTTGACTCTTGGAACAGTTTGCAAACATTGCTCTAGATGAGGTGAAGCACTGTAAATGAGCAGAATTCATTGAGCACTTTGTTCAGGGACTTTTGAAGAATACATTTGTGTTAGTTAACATTCCCCTGCTCTCAAGGAGCTTACAGTCTTTACTGCACTAAATGTGAGAGGCAATCTGTTTAAGAAAGCATGAAACACTTTAAATTCCAGCACTCCATTTTTTCCCCTCAGTACATTAAATTTAGATTCCAAGGACAGAACTCACGGAGAGGGCAGTGAAATTGTATAGGGCCATTTCACAGTTGAAGAAATTTGAACACAAAGAGGTTAAGTGTCTTGCCAATAGTCACTTAATAAGTCAATGGGAAAGCAAGGTAAAGAAATCGGGAATCCAAGGGTGCTTGGTATATGTCTTCTGCTTTAATGCTTAAATGTTTTTTCCCCCTAAATATGTCCCTCATTTTTAAAATTGAAAAAAAAATACCAGGGTGAATGTGCAGGGCGTACAATTTTCTGTAAGTCTTCTAGGCAGGAGAGGGTAAAGGTTTCATTCAAGTCAAGGGCAGAATGGATGACATCTAGGCTTTGGAAGGATGAAACAACAGTCTCTGGATGAGTAACACAACCACAACAATAACAAAAGCCTGAAACAAACAACCCCCCTTCCCCCCCAAGCCCCAGGAACACTACCAGCACAGAGAAGCAGAACCCAAAACAAGATTCTTTCAGGAGTCAGCCCTCCCTAACTTCCAGCATGAGCTTTCCAATGTCAGTTTGCAGCTAGAGAGCAGCAGGTTTGTGTGCAACAGAGATAAATTTGGGTCTAAAACGAATGACGTAATGATGTACTGGAGAGGCATGCTGCGGGATCCCATTCACTGATCCCAACTGACATTCAGAATCAAGCTGAAATGTTTTCAAGCAATACATGTGACTGGGATTGAGGGGGAGAGGTAAAGGGGAAAGAAAGGACATTTTTTTTGGGGGGGGATATCGGAGATGATTTAAACTGGAAGCTTTAACTACAGTTTTCTGTTCAAAAGTGCAAGCTCTCTGGCAATGACTCGGGCAGCTGCACTTTACTTTCATTCTGTTCTTCGTTCTCCGAAAACGACTTTCTGCGTTTTATTAAACGGCACTTGCACAGCAGCCTATTTTCCGAGATACTAATGGATCTGTTAATCTCACCGATGTCCTTTTTCTTATTAGCAACAACTTGAATCTAACAAGAAATCTGCATTGCAGAAATCAATTAATATGCACATCTGAGTTTCTAGCTTACAAGCAGCAACACAAGAAGAAGATATTTTTCATCTGGTGAGGTGTCCGATAGGATTTTACCATGGCTTTCAAAATATCATTTGAACTTGAAATCACAAGTTAAAAAATTTAGTAAAATGAGTTTTCCCTTCTGGGAAACTGTCATGTGATGGTGAAGGTAAAGACACCCCCATTAGCAGAATATTCAAGCCGAGAAGGTTAAATGTCGCTTTCAATTTTGGATAAAGTTAATTATTATTTCACTTTTCCCCAGTAAAGGGCACCTATATATCAACGTCTTCCCTAGTGGTGATAGCAGGAATCCCCGGCAGGTCCAATGTAACCATACTTCTCCCAATTAAAGAACAAGGCCACCGGGCTCTACAGCCGTTAGAAGATCTTTACATTCCTGCCTTGGTTCCTGGTGACCCCCTTCCTCCTGCTGAGAGCGGTCACCGTTTAACTCCCACTCCCCTCCACCCTGATCACATTATAGCTGTGGCTTAGAAAGAAATCGGCAGCCCCTAGGGAGATATCAAGTCCATAGAACGAGTGATGGATCACAGTTAGGCAATCTGAAACCCCCCGACGAGTCGAGGATCCTGACTCAATAGTTGTCCCTTCTCCTGCTAGCCTGATAGGGATGGAAATGGAAATGATTTTCCACCCTCGGCCACACAGCAGTTATGTACATCTCCGTAATTTATTTTAACGTCTGTCCCCCTGTCTGGACTGTAGGCTGCTGAGAGCAGGGGACATGCCTACCAACCTCGTTGCATTGTCCTCTCCCAAGCGCTTGGTACAGTGTTCTGCACACAGTACGTGCTAAATAAGTATGACCGATTGATTGATTCTGAGGCCTCTGTCTCTGTTCTATTATTTGTCAAAGTCATTTCCACTGATTCCCAAACAACTCTCGCCTCCCCATCTTATACAGTATTCATACCTCGGTTTTGCAGAGCGCTTTCATTCCCAAAGCGCTCTCACGTGAATTGGCTCGTTTTTGCCCTCACAACAACCCTGCGAGGGAGGAAGAAAGGCTTGTAGAACGGCAGGTATTATTATTCCCATTGTGCGTATGAGGAAAAGGAGGTACAGAGTTCAGTGACTCACTCACAGACACCGAGCAGGCTGGGCACAGAGATTGGACTCATGGTATTGTTTTTTCATGGTATCTGTTAAGCGCTTTCTATGTGCCAGGCACCGTACCAAGTGTTGGGACAAGCTAACGAGGTTGGACCCAATCTATGTCCCACGTGGGGCTCACAGTCGTACTCCCCATTTTACAGATGAGGTAACTGAGGCACAGAGAAGTGAAGTGACTTGCCCAAGGTCACAGGGCAGACAAGTGGTGGAGCCGGCATTAGAACCCTCGACCTTCTGACTCCCAGGCCCGAAGTCCACTGCACCCTGCTGCTTCTCTAGTCCCCGGGTTTCCCATCAGGCACATTTCCACCCTGCCACGCTGCCTCTCCGACTGCTACCTCAGCACTTCTGGGTCATCTAAGCACTTGGGTACTGACTCATAATCACCCTAGCCCTTAAATACATATTTTTATACTCTAATGCATACTCTATCTGTAATTTATTCTAGTGCTCGTTTCCCCCCACTAGACTGATGGCTCCTTGAGGGTAGGGATCGTTTCTATAACTCTGTGCTCTGCTCAGTGTAAGCTCTAATAAATACCACTGATTGACCGATAGGTCACCACAGACTTGCCATTACATTTGGACACTGAAACAATGTCACTATCTTTAAAAAACCCAGGGGCAAGGATATTTTCTCTTCAATCCCTGTTTTCCTTCCTCTTAGACCGTGAGGCCGCAATCAATCAGTTAATCAATTGTGTTTATTGAGCGCTCACTGTACACTAAGCATTTGGGGAGAACAACATAGATTTAGTAGACATGTTCCCTGCACACAAGGAGCATACAGTCCAGCAGGGGAGACAAAAACTAGAATAAATTACAGATAGGAGGAAGCAATAGAGTTTAAAGACAGAGCTCCAGCTTTCTGTGGGACAAGGACTGGGTCTGACCTAATTATCTTGTATTAGCTCAGTGTCTGACACATACAAATACCATAATTACTAAGTATTATGGCTATTTATTATTTCTTTTTCTCTTTCTCCCATCTGATTCTGTTGGGCTTATTCCCCTGTTCACTGGAATGTTAAGAAATCTTCCAGTCACACGTGTCTTTAGCTCAGCTACAAGTTAGTGCCTCATTCCCAGTGTAAAATGAAAAACCTTTGGACTGACAACTTCCTGAAAGTGCAGTTCTTTGATTTCAAACTTGCATCAACCTTTGGGTCTTCTGCCCAAACTACTGACTCACCACGTGACCTTGTTCTAGCCTTCTCCATTTTGGTGTCATGACATACCTGTTTAACTTGAGTAAGCTCATTTGTGCTGCTTTTTTTTTTATGGCTTTTGTTAAAGTGCTTACTCTGTACCAGGCACTGTACTAGGGGGAGGTACAAGCTAATCAGGTTAAACACAGATCATGATCCCACATGGATTTACAGTCTTAATTCCTGTTTTACAGATGAGGCAATTGAGGCGCAGAAAAGATAAGTGACTTGCCCAAGGTCACACAACAGACAAGTGACAGAACTGAGATTAGAACCCAGGTCCTCTGACCCCGGGGCCTGTGCTCTTTCCGGTAGACCACATTGCTTCACAAGGCTATAGCAAGAAGTGAAGCCCATTGCCAATGTAAATGTCACAATCTAGATGACTTAGAAAACAGGTGAGGCTATGGCAGTCTTGGCTACTGAGAACATCTCCCAGAGATTTTCTGTTCCGTGACTGCAGGCCGCACCTGCTCTCCCTGCCAATTGCCTCACAATGTGGACTGTTGACCATGTAGACGCTAGGACAAAGATTGCTGGTGACCTAATGCAGGGCTGTTCTTTGCTGTTTGAGGCTAATTCACCTACTGAAGGGCTGTCACTTTGGAAGGAGGGAAGGCAGGGACCTAAGGAGTGACACCAATTACTGGTGTGGTGGATCTGGGGTTTATCTGGTCTCACAATAGGCAATTTCTCCCAAGCAGGCAGCAATTTCCCCACGAGAAATCCTTGAGCTCTCAGAGCACCAAGAAGGATGAGATCCACTTTCCATCCCATTCTGAAGGAAGTGTCTGGGTTAACACCTTTATTGATATTGCCAACACAGTCTACTAGACTGTAGGTTCATCCCCTAGATTGTAAACTCATTGTGGGCGGGGAATGTGTCTACGAACTCTGTTGTATCGTTATATTGTACTTTCCCAAATGCTAAGTACAATGTTTGGCATCCAGTAAAATCTCAATAAATAAGATTGATTTATTGATTGACTGGAGGATCAGAAAGCTATATTGGAGACTACAGATCTTTGTAGCTGTGCACAAGGATGAGGAATTAAGACATCTGGTTTGTAACAGTGAATGGTGAAAGAGTGACTGAGAAGAAACACTGCCTAACTGTCTGGGATCAGCTGGGATTCTGACTCTTGTTTTCATCTCTACTGACTTGCTAGGAAACTCATTTAGTAAATACTATGAGCCTCAATTTCTCTACCTGCTACACAGGAGTCAAAAATGACCTTTCCCAGTGGCATGCTAGGAGATTTGTTATGAGAAATTCATTCTGAACAGGACTCTGAGTGCTTTAAGCAAAGTGAATTAGAACTGAGACATCACTCAATCCATCATATTTATGGAGCGCTTACCTTGGGCAGAACACTGTACTAAGCACTTGGGAGAGTACAATATAATAGATTTGGCAGACATATTTCCTGCCCACAATAAGCTTACAGTCTAGAGAGGGAGACAGACATTAAAATAAATTACAGATATCTATCAATCAATGGCATTAATTGAGCTCTTAATATGTGCAGAACACTGTACTAATCCCTTGGGAGAGTACAATGCAACAGAGTTAGCAGACACGTTTCCTGTCCTCAACAACCTCAGAGCCTAGAGGGGAAGACAAACAATTCATACCATGTTATGGCTGAGGGTGGGGTGAATATAGGGTACTAATCCATGTGCAAGGGGGATGCAGAAGGGAGAGGGAGTATGGGCTTAGTCAGGGAAGGGCTCCTGGAATAGATGTGATTTTAACAGGTTTTGAAGGGGGGGGAGTAGGGGTCACATAAATTAAAGCTAGAGACTGGAAGGAGGCTAGATCTGAGCAGGGGTCAGAGCAGGATTCTAGTTCTGGGAGCTCAGCAGAGTTGGATAGGTACATGGGGAGGCCTTAAGTGGACTTTAAGATCTCTTTACAGAGTAGCCTGCACTGCTGCTTTGAGAGAGACAGTTTGGTTGACTGGCTGTGGACTGGTAAATGGTTCATCCTTATTTACAAGGCTTCCTGCAATGCTCTCGGTTCACCTGCCTTGGGAGAAAAAAAAAGAGGCTGAGCTTTGTTAGGATTAAATAGAGGTCATCCGCTAGGAAAAACAACAACAAAAAACTGCATCTCTTGGCAGCATAAGCTGAAACTGTGATTCTGTGGGAAACAACAGGGACCGTCAAGGTATCAAAATCACAGTGGAGAAGGAGCACCAGGTTGTTGTGTTTCTTCTCATCTCCTATTCATAAGTGAACTGAGATCAACAGTCATCACTAACATAGGTCAAGAAATGAAGATGGATTCTCCAGACTGGGTTAAATTGGTTTTTTTTGTTTTTTTTCTGCTGGGGGAAGGTTAGTCAGCTGTCCTGGGTCTAAATCGTTTGGCTACAACTCCAAAGGACCTGAGTGTCAGAATCCATTGCTTCCCCTAGACTTAGATGTTACAAAAGGAATCAAGCAACCAATGAGCATATAGTGGTTGTACACACGCAGAGCACTCAAAGGCTAAAAGACCCCTTGAATGTGAGCAGACGACTGCAAGTGTGTGAGACTGTTAATGACTGAGAGTCCAATCTGAACCAAGCTCTTCACTGCAGGTTCTAACTCTGCCCTCCAATCAGTATGCTGAATCCCCAAGAGACAGGCCTCTAGAGAATGCAGAAGGTTCATACTCTGAGTGTCCCTTTTTTAGTCGGCCTGCTCATTTTTATTTTATTTTTGGGGGGTCAGATTTCATGTCAACCATTTTAAAACCTGGGGGAAAAAAAGAAGTCTGGGAGGAAGGGGTGGGGTTCAGAGGTTAAAGCTATGTCAGCCTCACTCTACTTCTGACTTCTGAAAATAGCTTCTGCATTTTTGCAGAAGTTTCCTCATTTCGTATTTTTAACACGAAGCCACAAAACCACAGTTCACCTCCCAGAAACAGTTCATTTGGAACTAGCGAGTTGTCAGGGATACTAGGTGTGACTTACTGGTGGGATCCCAGTGAAGACTAGGTCAGACCAAACATGTGACTCATCTTCAGAAACACAGTTTAAATCAATATTTATCCAGCCGTATTTATAGAAAGGGGTAGGCAAAGAGAGATGGAATAGCAGGGGTCTACAGCAGAGCTGACCACAATCCCTGGGGCAGATCTATAAGGCCAATTAGTTTATGTAGTCAAGATTTTCTTTAAATTAAAAAAAGCCACTTTTGAAGAATATGCAGCTGGCCCCAGTCATGCTGCATCAGTCTGAGGTCCTCTAAGAAGCGCTGAGGGTAGACTTAGGAAGTGCAAGGGCTTTTGAGCTTTATTTATAAAGCGCTGATGAGCAAAGGTAATTTCTGTCAACCTTATTAGATAGCCATTTCTGCCTCCTTGACCTACTCAGCTATGGGCCTCTCTCCTACGACTCCCAGGGAGAGAGGTGGTGTTTTTCTGTGATGTGGACATCTACTCGGTACTAGTAAACATTCTCAAATCTCCCTTCTGCTACCCAGAAGACACTGAGATGACCAGACTCCAGTGGATGCTCTGAATGGCAAAAAGTACCTTTCTCATTAATAAGATCATGAGCCAATCAGTTACAAAGGGCAATTACGTCCTCTATTCATTCTAAAGCCCTCCTTTAAAAATCTATTTAAAAAGCCACCTATTTCCTAAATGTATCTATTTCTAACAACCTCCATATATTATCAGGCAGGACTGTCTACGAGTGGATTATCCAAGGTAGATTTTTTTTTATGGATCTCCCAAGATGAGAGTCAGCCTTCCCTGATTTCCTGCTAGACTGTGGTACCACAATAGCTCCCTTAACCTAGGGATGCTGAGAAAGGCACCGGGAACACAGGCAATTCCCAAGGTCACCTCCCCACCACTTCTAGGGTGAGACCTATCTATCCACCTACCATCTTTTCAATTATGTACTACTTTTGTATCATCCCCCACACTTTTCCTCTTGTTCTCTTTGTGTGGATGAATAAGAATTGATTACATTATGAAAAAATGGAATATGGCTTTCGGCTTAATTGCTGATACATTCCATCTCTCCAACTCAGAGAAGCACCGTGGCCTAATGGAAAGAACATACAACTGGGAGACAGGAGACCTGGATTTTGATCCCGGCTCTGCCACTCGCCTGCTGTAAGGTTCTGGGCAAGTCACTTAATTTCACGGCACCTCAGTTTCTTTAGCTGTAAAATGGAAAGCACCTATTCTCCTTCTCCCCTCGACTATGGCCCGGGAACTGTGTCCAATCTGATGATCCCTGCATCTATCCCAGGGCTTAGTATAGTGCTTGGCACATAATAAGAGCTTAATATCTACCATAATTATTAACTCTATTGTACTCTACAGGTAATAGCAAGGAGGTGACCTAAGGAATTACCTGGGGGATTAGGTATCCCTCTCAGCATCCCTGAGTCAGTGGTGCTGTTGTGGGGGATTCGGGGTGCCACCGTCTAAGAGAAAATCAGGGAAGGCTGACTACAGTACTCTACCAAGCGCTTAGTACAGTGCTCTGCTCGCAGTAGGTGCTCAGTAAGTATCACGGATTGATTCACTTGACTCTATTTCGAATTGTCTCTGAAGCCAGAGTCCTCTACGGTCTCGGAATGGACAAACTCTGCCATTTTTTTTTGCAGCAATTTGCCTGTCCACTTGGACATGTCCTCACTCTCAAATGGAAGCTACTCATAGTTGAAAATCTATTTGTTTTCATGCCCTGTTTGGAATTCAGGGAGACAATGCTTGTGGGTGCAAATGGCTGCCCCCTCCTCCCCACATCAACCACCACATTTTCCCTCGGTCTTCTCTAGGTATCCTCCGCACGCTGCACAAATCCTACCTTCCCTGACTTTGAAGACAGGCAAGGGGATGTTTCCATTTGAGGCCTTTGATTCTGGTTACCTTGATGGCAAAGTTCGCAGGTGCACAGATTAATAAATGCCTCCTTTTCTTTCAAAACTAAGGGGTATCATCTCATCTTTTCATCTTGATGTAATCCTCTCCCATGGAAGGTGAGATTGTTACACTAGCTATACCTCCTCCACAATGCATCTAGTCTCTAGCACTCTGGGCCCTTCAATGCCGATTATATTTTCAAAGCCAGATATCGCTCTTTGTCCAGAAGCCAACACACTACACCTGACACCTGCACTTATCGGACCAGCTCGCAAAGATCAAATTTAAAAGTGAAATATGTAACAGAGCATAGGGTAATTGCTACAGCATAAAAACGCTTACTAACACGGTCCTCAGATAAAAGGAAAAGCAACTGAAGATTTAAAAAAAAAAACCTGTGGTGTTTTCTGTAAAGCAAAACAAGTGTTAGTAAGAGACAGAAATGTTACCTCGACAAGCATCAGCTGACATAGAAACCCTCGTTATTAGGCCGGGCTGTTATCAAGTCCCTGAAATACCTCAGGTATCTAAGACATTCTCATGTTTTTACCTACTATCTGGAAGCAGAAATCTACTGAAAATAGCTTGCAGTCCTGTCCTCTTAACCTTAATCCACCCCTAGCCCCCGCACCTTATATCTTCCCCTAGATTTACTGCTGCTACCTAAAATTCCACCTGGTGTACGCCTCCTATGGGCAAAAGTTTTGTTTCCATGTCTTCCAGAAGGGCCCTTGGGCGGTGGTGCATGCCAACAGTGGAGAGGCAACTTCTTCTTCTGACTGGAAGCTGCCACTTCGGTGGCAGCTTGTGGGCTTTGTGGTTTCTGTGGCCACCCACCCCACAGTCCCGTCTCTGCAGTTGCTGCTTCGGTTATTACATTCCCTCACAGCCAGCTTCTGTTCTTTCTCCAAATGTCCCAGCCAACTGAGCAGAATGGTTGCAAGACAGAGTTGCAAGGGACCTGGGAGAGTGGAGGGGATCTTGGAGCACAGTGACAGGCAAGAGTAGGTGTCTTGAGGCACTCCAGAGGTGAAGGCCGGGGCTTGTGGTGTTTCTGGCAGCACACGTGGTGTGCTGTTCTCTGCAACACATCCTGTAGGTCACCGGTGCCTGGTGTAGTTAGCAGTCCCTAACCTCCTCCAACGTCGTTGGCAACACCAGCGATTCTGAACCCCTAACTCATCTTTCTCTTCTTAAGAGCACTTAGAGCAAGCTCTTTGTCATCAGTAACCTTGCTTCTGGTCTCTCCTTCCATCCAGCCTCTCGTCCTTCCAAACGGAAGGTTTTAAATGCCACCCCCAAACCAGCTTTCTCCAGAACCTTCTGGTTTATGTCCTTCTCCTCCTCCTTACTCTACAAGTCCAAGCCCGGGCTTGGGAGTCAGAGGTCATGGGTTCGAATCTCGGCTCTGCCGCTTGTCAGCTGTGTGACTTTGGGCAAGTCACTTAACTTCTCTGAGCCTCAGTTACCTTATCTGTAAAATGGGGATGAAAACTGTGAGCCCCATGTGGGACAACCTGATCATCTTGTATCCCCCCAGCTCTTAGAACAGTGCTTTGCACATAATAAACACTTAACAAATACCACCATTATTACAAGGGCTGTCCACCATACTCACACACAGTCTTTAACCCTTACACAGGTCCTTGATTTAAATTTTCCAGAGATGATTTCATCCATCCATCCATTCATTCAACCGTATTTATTGAGCACTTACCGTGTGCCCAGCAATGTACTAAGCGCTTGGGAGAGTACGATAAAGGAATAAACTGACACATTATGATTGAAGGCTGCCACCGAATCTCATCTTGGAGAGCACTCTAGAGCAGTCTGCAAGTCCGATCCTTCTTCCTTTCTCTAAAAGGTTGTTGCTTTTAGTTTAGTCTCTGAGCTCACTGTGGGCAGGAATGTGCCTATCTGTTGCTATATGGTACTTTCCCAAGCGCTCAGTACAGTGCTTTGCCCACCGTCAGCACTCAATAAATCCAACTGGAGGAACGAAAATCAAACCTAAATGCAGAAGCCCACCCAGGAGGCACTGTCGACATCATCGGAGGGCACTCTATTCTGACAGGAGAAGAAAGTGGCAGAGAATCAATTTCGATGCAAAGTGCGAAGAAGGTATTTTTGGACACATTCGTAAACTAAAACAGAAGTCCCCGTAGAAAAGGACGAGGGACAAGTAGATCTCTGTTCCTATCCGACATCCACATGAGGAATGAGCATCGTTGAAAGGCTTGCGACTAGGAAATCAATTGGGGGGAAGCTCCTAGTGGAGCCATGTTGACCCATTATTCCAAACGATTTTCGGGCGGCGGCCTGTGCCTTTAAGAAGGGAGCCCAGCACTACACTTCCCAGCCATTCCCCGGCTCCACGGCCGCTCCGTCCCACTGGCCTCCGGGCCCCAGCAACGCGTGACGCCAGAGGGGGGACAAGTTTCTGATTGGTGGATGACTGAGCTAGGTCAAGTCCACTCAGAAGAGAGAAGTTTGTCTCCATGTGGAAACCATGTGTCTCTAGCTGGGAGGAGGAAAGAGATCAAGTGATTACAGAGAAGCAGACTGTATTGCAGCCAGGGAGACGGTGCACCTGAGCCAGCAGCAGGCTACGCAGTACTGACCTCAAAAAAAAAAAAGGTGGGGGAGGAGAAAAAAAATCTAAACTTCCGAAAACACGATCTTTTCCTCCAGCCGGTTTCGGTCCTGATAATAAAAAACAAAAACAACCACCCCAGAGCCTGAGAGACGTAAGAAATCGGGAGGAAAAAAACCCGACCCTCTACCCGCCGAACCTTTTTTTCCTCTCCAGCAGATGATCATCTTTAATGCAAGCGATGCAATTTTGCCAAACAACCCGACCATAAAAAGCCAACCCAGATCTCGGTGGCCTGGGCTGTCTGCATTATGATGGAAAGCTCTATTGCAGGATTCTCCCCGCGACGTGCTTTATTGTGTGCACCCTGACCAACGTGACGTTTGTGCTCTGCTGTCGGGTGAAAGGAAACAAGGGCTTGGGACAGAATGGAGAAAAGCCTCTATTCTTTTGGGCCTGGGGGGGGGGGGGAGGGCAGTGGGAGTTGGGGTGGATAGATACCGTGGGCTGGATGTGTTCGTCAGTGATCGAAGACCTCGAAATAGTATCCCGCTCTGCCATCATGCATAAGTATTGATCTGAGCGCCCGCTGGAATGAGGCTCTCAAATTGAGCCCCCCCAAAAGGACCAGCAGCAATGTTGGTTTTACCCGGTGGGTCAGGGGGGGCAGGAGGGAGAGCTGAGGAGGGGTGCAGCTCACTTTACCTCTCTGTGCCTCAGTTTCCTCATCTGTAAAATGCGAATTGCGACCGTGAGCCTCACGTGGGATAATCTGATCACCCTGCATCTACCCCAGCGCTTAGAAATACCGACATTATTATCCTCACGTCCTTACTGCCCCTCAACTCTTTCTGCAAAGCAAGGTCTAATCCGTCTCACTCGGAATCGCCACATTTCACGCTCCGGTCTGCAGAGGGGCCGAAAATAATGGTGCTGGGAGGATCACGTCATGCCAAGAAAAGAGCAGGGGCGAACGGCGGAGTGATGTAAACACCGATTTAGGGGCAACTGGGGACTCTCTTGCAGGGACGGGGGAGGGAAGGAGAGGCGAACGCCTGCAGTTGGTTGTTTTTGCAGGGAGGAGAATCCTCCAAAAGGGCACCCACCGGAGGGATGGCGTCTTACTTTGTTGTTGTGTGTCCCAGCCCCCTCTTAACCCAGGAACAGGAGCCCCAGCTCCCCGCCGGCTCCCCGGCTTGTCCTCCTCCTCCTTGCCTACGTGACTGTGGGCCACGCCATGGGCCCTTTGGGGAGGGCAGGACGATCAACGAGGAAGCGGCGGCCGCGCCGGCCTCCTCCGTCAACCCCTTTCCGCGGGGGGCTCCCCTTACCCTGCCCACCTCTGGCGGGGTCCCCCCGCGGGGAGGAGGGGGGCAAGGGCAAAAGAGAGCAGAAAAAGAGGAGGGGGAGGGCCGAAGCGGCTTACAGCTCAGTGAAATGCACCTCGATGGGGGGGCGGTTGGCTGTTTTGTGTTGTTTTGATATAAGAGGACCTGCAAGACGCTCACCAAGGTGTCCTCTAAAAACGGCCCAGACGCCAGGAGACCTGCTCTCCGGGATCACACGGCCCGACCCGGGGGAGGGGGGGAAGAGAGAAGCAAGGATTCCCTTTCCAACCCTTCCCCCCTCCCGCCTCCAGTTTTTCAGGAACTACAAATCCTAGCAAATCCATGCCTGCACCCTCCCCCCCCCCCCCTTTAATAATCGAAAAATAAGAGACGTCGTGACATCAACAGCAATGCCTTTCCCTCCGAGCAATCGACTTACCAAGGGGATAAAGAGCAAGATTTTTTTTTTTAGAAAGAAAATAACAGATTGATCCACCCCAACCTCTGAATACCATTTTTTTTAAAAAAACAAAACGATTCACACCATTTCTTGCTCGCATTTACATCATCACTTTTACTCCTCCAGGAGGCCTTCCCCGACTGAGCCCTCCCTTTCCCTCTGCCCCTCCTCCCCATTGCCCCCACTCCCTCCCTCTGCTCTGCCCCCTTCCCCTCCCCACAGCACTTGTGTAGATCTGTGTATATTATTTATTACTCTATTAATGATGTGTATATATTTCTGATTCTATTGATCTGTTTTGATGGTATTGATCCCTACTTGTTTGGTTTTGCTGTGTCCCCCTTTTCGACTGTGAGCCCGTTGTTGGGCAGCGATTGTCTCTGCTGCCGAATTGTACATTCCAAGCGCTTAGTACAGTGCTCCGCACCCAGTAAACGCTCAATAAATACGACTGAATGAATGCTCCCGGGAGATATTTTATAGGATTTTTGTTTTTGGATGTACACGGGGGGGGGGGGGGAGGGGGGAGGTTGAAGCTAAGGTTTGACACGTTGCAATCTACCATTTACGTTCTTGCCTCGATTCATTCCTTCTCTCCTTTCTTCTTTTCTTTCTCCTCCTCCCCCTCCTCCCCCGCTGTTATTGTCGACGATTGTGCTCGGAGACGTTGCAAACGCGTGCACCCGTTTAGGGGGGTTATTTTGCTGACGGGAGACATGAACAGCTAAAGGAGGGAAAGGAGGGAGGGGGGAGAAAGCCGCCCCCGACCCCATCCTACAGTCCAGATTTATTCTCTTTCGCCAGACCTTCAGAAGGAAACGCGATTTACTTGTCCTACCAGCAGAGTTGGGAGCTTCGCGCCCATAAATAAATAAATAAACCCCACCAAAAAAAAAAAAACCCAACCAAAAACAACATTTCCCCAACCCTCCTCCACTACCAGTTCTCCTGCAAGATTATAAAGTTTCCACCTTGGCTGTGCCCCTTTCGCCAACTTCTACGTGGCGGAGCAAACATTTCGGGGGGGCCTGAGTTAGGATCTGGTTAAGATTTTTGGGGGGGCGGTCTTAATATTATTATTTCCTCGTCCCCATCGCGCATTTACAGGACGCTTGTTTCTCTGGAAGGGGAAGCAGCCCCCAAGAAGGAAAGTAGCGAACGGGAGAAAAGGGAGAAAGCGAGAGACATAAAGGAAGAGGCTGGTTTTGTTGTGGGATCGCTTGGTTTTGCCCACCACTAAAGAACTTGGGGCTGCTATGCCGACACTGTCGATTTAAAACCCCCTCAGTCTTGCTATTTACAAAAGGAAAGAAAGAAAGGGAAGCGAAATCCTGCACCATCATTCCCAGCGCTTGGCTGTCAGCAAACTTAACACTTTCCAGTTTCTCCCTGGCTATCCTCAATACTCCGGCAGCTTCATTCTTTCAGATTTTCTTCTTCTGTCTGTCTCTCCCTCCCTCTCTTTTGTTACATATTCAAAAGCTCTGTATGTCTGAGTGTGTATGTGTGCCTGCACTGAGATCATCGGCTTCTTCCCAAGCATTTTCTGACCGCATGTGCGACTATTTGTTTGTTAAAGAACTGCAGGAAGAAGAAAGACAGAAAATAAACCCTCAACCGAACTTACTTTTGTTTTCTTTCTCGATTTTCTCCAGGTAGCTGGCGGCCTCCAGTAAAATCTGCACATTCTGCAGAAAAGTGTTGATCTGTTTTTCCATGGAGCTTTCGCTGGTGTTGAAAATGTCACTGAACGGACACCTGAGCTTTTCTCCTGCGAGGTCTTCTCGCTGCTGTTCAGGAGAAGCAGCCAACTCGTCCTCCTCGCATTTCAGTTCTTTCCTCGGTCTCCCACGTTTTCCCATATTTAATTCAGGTTTTTGGGGTTTTTTTTAAATGACAGATTTCGTGATAGTCCTTTATCTTGGGAAGAGCCCAGGAAGGTGCCAAAGCAGGCAGAGGAGAACAGTCTGTCGCTGACTTTTCGATCCTCTCCTTGGGCAGTTTGGTGAGTATATGTCTGTATGTGGGTGCGTGTACAATGCGTGTGTGCGTGTATATGTGTGTGTGTGTGTGTGTGTGCGTGTGTGCATGTGTATAGAGAGAGATTGAATGAACCGAGAAGCCTGACTTTGGGTCCCGCCCTCCTGGGTCCTAGTGCGAGCAGGGTTTCCTCTCGTGGCCCGTCTAAAAGAAAAAGGTGGAGAGAGATGGTGTCCTGTCCTCTAACCTTGAATTTGGCCGCCCTTCACCGGCCTGGCCCTGCAATGCACTTCGTTTTAAAATGGGATAGAAAATCCCCGGAGTGCATGTTTGGGAGTATTTATCCAAACGTACCCCCAGACGATTTGGGAGAGGAAGGGCATGGGGAAGGGAAGACAGACAAAATTGAAACTGTCTAATGACGGGTGGAATTTACTCCCTTTGAATTTCGGAATACGTTCCTGCTGTTCTCTAAGACAAGACAGAGACAGACTTTCGAATTCCTATCTGATTTCTGGAAGTTTTCAAATATCTATATACTGTCGATTGATTAGATGGTGGCTTGGCTTTAGAAGGTGAATTTGGTTTCTGTCCTCTTCGAATGAAAATTGTGTGTGTGTCTGTTCCTTGCCCCCTCTATTTTTCTCCATCCCCAGTCCAGCTGTTGCAAGGCCTCAGAAGCTGTTTTCCAGTCCCTCTTTGAAGATGTGGAAAAAAAGGGGAATGTCAATTTTTTTTAATCAAAAATAAAATTGAAAGACTGTAATCTGCACAATGCTTTCTTTCCCCTCCTGCTCTCGGACCTTCTCCCACCCCTCCCACACACTCTTTGAAAGGAAGAATAACACCCCAGCTGCTAGCCAAGGTCTAGACCTTTCTTGGGTTACATATTAGGCCAGCTTCTGTGCACTGTGGCTACGCCACTCCACAGATGCTATTGTGCACCTGTCTTAGACAAGGGCCTGATGCATTTGCTTTGTCAACTTGTGCACGTCTTGCCCTACTGATAAAGTTATTGAAAATGAACCAAAATGAGGATTCACTTTCATTTAGAGCTTTTTAGGGTTTTAGCTGATTTAATATACTTTTTTCCTCCAGATGTATTTCCAACCCCCAGGGAACTCCCTCGCCCCCACACCAATGCCAAAATTTCAATTTAAAACATTTCACTGCTATTTAAATGGATTTACAATTCTTTCCTCATTTGAAAGGTAGTCAAATTGATTCAGATTTTTTTTTAAATGGTATTTGTTCAGCGCTTACTATGTGCCAGGCACAGTACTAAGCAGTGGGGTAGACACAAGATTGTTAGATTGGACACAGTCGCTGCTCCACATGAGGCTCACAGTCTTAACCCCCATTTTACAGATGAGGTAATGGAGTCACAGAGAAGTTGTGACTTGACCAAGGTCACCCAACAGGCAAGTGGCAGAGGTAGAATTAGAACCCATATCCTTCTGATTTCCAGGCCCATGCTCTATCCACTAAGATAGAGCTTCTTCTCAATTCAGTTTGACAAATTTTCATAATTTAATATCTAAAATATATGCCAATTCTATTGATGGCTATTCTGGAAGGTTTGATCATTTAAAAAAGCATTATAATTTTTTTTTTCTGGAAATTTTCTCCCCATTCTGTAATAAACCTCAGGGCCCTTCCTGTGGTAACATGTACCCATGATCAGTTATTTGCTTGCTTATTGCTATTGTTGTCATTATTCTCATTGTAATCGATTGATCATATTTATTGATTATCTACTGTGTGCAGAAAGAACTACTAAGTTCTCGGTTGAGTAAAATGGATCCCTGCCCTCAGGAGCTAGTAACTTAATGGGGGAGTTAGAAACAAATTTACAGATAGGAGGAAAAAGGAAATGAAAAGATGGATAAGTGAAGAAAGGGCTTAGATAGAGCTTTTAACAATGTATACGTAAGTGATATAGGGGGCTAAGTGTATAAGGGTTGAGGTGGCAGTTGGGAAAATGTGACCCAGGGAGAAGAAAATTAATTTGGGAATGTTTCCTGGAGAGAACTCTTGAAGAGCCTTAAAACCAATGGTTAACCAATCAGTAGTATTTATTGAGTGCTTACTATTATTTTTATAGACACAGCATGGCCTAGTGGAAAGAGCATGGATCTGCAAAGTAGAGACCCTGGGAGTTAGATGACTTGGGAGTCAAAGGTCCTGGGTTTTAATCCTGGTTCTGCCATTTGCTTGCTGTGTAACTTTGGGAAAGTCATTTAACTTCTCTGTACCTCAATTTCCTCATCTGTAAAATGAAGATTAAATCCTTCTCCCTCCTACTTAGACTGACAGCCCCAAATGAGAAAGAGACTCTGTCTACCTTGATTACATCATATCTACTCCAGCATTTAGTACAGTGCTTGGCACATAAGTGCTTAACCAACACTAGTATTATTATTATTAGTTATTGATGCAGAGGGAAATAGAGTAGCCCTTGTAGGTTTTTGAGGAGGAGATGTGAACAGAAAGACATTTTAGGAAGATGAGTTGGGCAGTGGAGTTTGTATAGACTGAATGGAGAGGGAAGGGAGACCAAATACGAAGGCTGATAGGGTTAATCTAATCAGGAGATGGTGAGAACTTGAACCAGCAGGGTGGTTGTTTGGGTGGAGAGGAAGGAAGCAAATCAAGAAACATCTTAAAGAAGGAACTAGCAGTGTTTAGCTACAGAATGAATTTGAGGGTTGAAAGATAGTGAGGAGTCAAAGGTGACACTAGGTTGTAGACTTCTGGGATAGGGTGGATGGTTGTGTTCCATTTTAGACATATTCAGTTTAAGATGCAAGCATGACATCCAATGGAACTGTTCTGGAGGTAAGAGAAGATGTGAGATAGAAGAGTAGGAGGAAGATTGGGGCTCGAAGGGCAGATTTGGAAGACAGTCATGTAGAAGTGGTAGCTGAAGTCACTTGAGTGTATAAGCTCCCTGAGAGAGTAGGTGCACAGCAAGAACACTACCCTTAGTACTACTCTGGACCCAGACCAGAATCTTGTGGGACACTCAGAGTTGGGGGATGAAGATTGGAAGGAGAGCCAGCAAATGCCATTAAGAAAGGGCTGTTAGAGAAGTGAGAGGATAATCAGGAGAGTGTCTTGTCAGTAAAAACAAGACGAGTTGCATCTCCAGGACTGCATCAAGAGTCCTGGAGGTGTCCAAGAGATCCAGGAGGCCTAGGGCAAAGTACAGCCCATGCGTCTTGGCTATGTGAAAGTCACTGCTGATCTTGGGGCATAAAGTCAATGGAGGGGAGTGACAAACTGATTGTAGTGGGCCAAGAAGAGAGCTGGTGGAGATGAAGGCAAGGGAACATGTATCTGTACCCCTTTTATGGAGTTTGGATACAAGTGGAGGGAGTAGTAGTAACACTACTAGCATTATTGAGTCCCCACTTAGTACAGTGAACTATCTGAAGCACCTAAGAAGAACAAGATAATATAATGGTATTTGTTAGCACTTACTATGTATCAAGCACTGTACTAAGCCCTGGGGTAGACACAAAGTACTCGGGTCCCGCATGGGGCTCACAGTCTTTCTAGGAGGGGAAACAGATGAGGGAACTGAGGCACAGAGAAATGAAGTGACTTGCCCAAGGTTACAAAGTGAAGTAATATGTTCCCTGCCCACAAAGAGCACACATTTTAATGAGGAAGCAAGCATACACATACAACTAGAGTGGTCAAAATAATTAATCGAGTACACTTATAATTGAATACTAAGGAGGGTGTAAATAAGTTTACAAGTGCTAGAGTTGGCTAAAAGGCTATGGCTTGGAGGGGGTGGGAAATTCACTGGTTGAAAACTAGTTGGAGGAAGTGGGATTTCAAGAGGGCTTTGAAGGTGGGGCTAGCTGGGGTCTGTCAGTCTGATGTGGAGGGGAAAGGAGTTTCAAGCTGGAGAAAGGGCCTGAGTGAGGAGATTAAGATGGGAGAGGCAAGAACCAGGTACAGCTAGGAGGCTGGCTTGAGAAGAATGAAGACAGGGGGTTGGAAAATAGTGGGTGAAGAGAGCAGATAGGTAAGCTGGTGCTAGATGGTGGTCAGTTGTGAGGAGTTTGTGTTTGATGTGGAGAGACACAGGTGGCCAGCAGAGGGTTTTGAGGAGAGGAGAAATGTGGGTCAAGTGACACTTGAGGAAGATGATCCTTGCAGCAGCATGTAGTATAGATTGGTGAGATAAGAGGCTGGAGGTCCTCGCTGACCCCCTGCCTGCAGTCTCTTCCTTCTCCAGTCCATATTTCATTCTTCCTCCTGGATCACTTTGCAAAAAAACATTCAACACACGTCTCCCCACTCTTTAAAAACCTCCACTGGTTGCCCAACCATCTCCACATTAAACAAACTCCTTTTCATGAGCTTTCAGGTATTCATTCTAACAACTCTGAGATTAGTGTAGTGCTCTGCACCCAGAAAGTGCTCAGTAAATAATTGATTGATGGAATGAGCTCCCCCCTCCTACCTAAACTCACTAATCTCCTATTATAACCAAGCCTGTCCACTTCGCTCCTCTAGCACCAACCTATTCACTGTACCTCGATTTCATCTCTCTTGCCGCTGACCCCTTATGTTCTCCCATTGGCCTGGAACTCCTTCCTCCTTCGTATCCCTACCTTCAGTCCCCTTACTTAAATCATATCTCTTCCAAGAACCCTTACCTGATTAACTTCTCTTTCCCCCCACACTATTTGCGCTTCCTTCTGCACTGCCTAAGCACTTGGGCCTATAGCCCTTAAACACTCGGCTACTCATACCCCTTCCCCACAGCACTTATGTACGAGTCCCTATGCTCTGCCTCCTCACTCCAATTATACTTTATTTAAATGGCAGTCTCCGCGCCTTAGACTGTAAATTCCTTGAGGGTAGGGATTATGTCTACCAACTCCATTTATTGCACTATGGAAAGAACTCAATATATACCTTTGATCGATTGATTGATTGAGGCTGGGAGACCAGCCAAGAGGCTAATGCAATAGTCTCGCTGAGGCAAGACCAGAGCTTGTACCAGGGTGGGAGCAGTTTGGGTGGAGAGGAAGGGGCGGATCTAGGAGACGTTGTGCAGGAATAACCGGCTGGATTTGGCAGTGAACCGAATTTGAGAGACAGTGAAGAGTGGTGACTTCTGGGTTGGAGAGGGTGGTGGTTTGTTGGCTGAGATGGAAAAGTTATGGGAGGAGTGGGTTTGGGGGCTTCAGACATATTGAGTTTGAGGTGCTGACAGGATATCCGATTGGAGTTGAACAGGGGACAAGAGGAGATGCAGGACTGTAGGTTAGATGGGAGGTCAGTGAGAGAGAGAGAGAGAGAGAGATTTGGAAATCATCTGCATAGAGGTGGTAGCTGAAGCCAGGTGAGCAAGGAGGTGGGGTGATAGTGGAATAGTGGGATCCAGTGAAGAGACCTGAACACTTTTGAAGGCAAAGAGGAGGGAAACAATAAAAAGTGAGAGGTGAAAGCTGACTGTAAAGCAGAGAAGGTTGGGAGCAAGGATTTTTAATAGGTGAGAGGGGATGGGGTCTGAGGTACAGGCCAAGGATGTGAATTTTAAGAACATTCTTACAACTGTCAGTTTTAAGAGACAGTTGGAGACAGTTGGAGGGAGGAGCTGAAGGAGGGAATTGAGAAAATGTAATAAAAAGTCCTCATTTTAAAACCGAGAGATGACTATTGTTAGATTTTAGATTTGTGCTAGGAGTAAATACTTCAAATTAAGCCAGTTTTCCCTAACATTGCTACTTGTGCCATCAGGTAACTATGTTGTTGTACTTTTGTTTAATTATTTTTGTCAGTTTTGAAGAAAAGTAATATTGTGAAAAAAAATTGCTATGCAGACATTATTGTATATGGACAAGGAATGTCTGTTATGTTGTTGTGCTGTACTCTCCCAAGAGCTTAGTACAGTGCTCTGCTCACAGTAAGTGCTCAATAAATACCATTGATTGATTGACAAAAATAAAACTAAAGCCCAGAATTTTAAAATGGAAACTCAGTGTCTTCCCAATTAAAAAAAAAACACCTAAAACTTGATCATTTCTTCAAATCACATTCTTAAACTCCATCAATTCATGTTGATAATATTTGAACAAACCTTGTAGCTGGTGACTCTTACAGTGAAATCAATGTGACCAGAGAAAAGCAAAGGCTGAAAACACAGAGGGAATTCTGTATTTCACTTTGAAAATATGTAAATCTCTTTAGCAAAAGTCCAATAGAGTAACCATTAGAGTCATACCTCCATAAATATAACTATCAAGAGTCCCACTGGAAATAGGAAATTAAATGATTGGATTCTTGATATTTATATCTCCATCCTTGAATTTAACACTATTCATGTTTAGATTTTATTCAAATGTGGGTGTGGTTGAAAAGACCATTGAACAATCAACAATTCTTTCTACACCACCAAATTCTGAGATAATATTTGCTGCGCATTTGCTATCTGCAGTGACTGATGTTGATTTTAGATCCGTTGCTGGGTATCACAGTCTCTTCTCAAAGTCTCTTGTCTGAAGTCATCCCATCCCTGATTTCAATATACCACAATGGTAAAAGCTGTTGTCCCTCGATAGACCACAACTTTGTGGGACCCTCTCAGATTGTGGTACATTGTGTTTCTTCTGCTCCCCTTGCTCCCAGTGCCCCTGCTCTACAACAGCTAAAATCTACATGTATATGCATATATTCATACACACACACACACACACACACACACACACATAGGCACCAGGTAGCCCATTTACAACTGTCCCCATTTTGATACCAGAGGGTATTCACTGCAGTGCAAAGTATAGAAATGAGGCAATTATCCAGGCAATTTGTCAGATGAACTAGAAAAAAAACTTGTTTTTTTCTTGAATTATCTTAAGAGGGTCTAAACCAATTGTGTGTTCAAGGTACATGCATATTGTCTAAATAGACAAATAGATATGCACAAGCATAAACAAACTCTTCCCAAGATAATTTGCTTGTTTATCTATTTGTTCCAATCTACCTCCAGAAGATTTTTGGGCCCCAGGAAACCCACTGGGAATAATTGAGTCAGGATCTGTTCCCTGTTTTGACCGAGAGGAACAATAGGTTGTAGAAAATCAGCAAAAATGCTGATTTGAACTATTCCCACAGCCTTCTCTAGCCCCTAGGATCATTCCCATGGAAAACTTCACTGTCTATGCCAAATCAAGTTTTCTCCATCATCATGGTATTGTTTTATGTTATTATGCTAGTTCTTAGCATTAGACAATGGCACAGTGGAGACACAGTGGAGGCAGGAGAAATGTCTTTGTTTCTGAGAGGCTTCGCTGTGGTAGCCTAGAGTATAGTATAGCTCAGTATAGTTCAATTGAGAATATTCATTTTTGTAACAACTGTGGTGCCAGAAATAGGCCAAGATAAAGCCTGGCAGCTCCTCCTTCCCCCAAGCCTTAAAGTGTTGAAGGATTGCCCCCAATTAACAGATTTGTGCAATAGAGTTCATCTAGGTAGATGGGGGACAGGGAAAGGTAAGTTTATGTGTGTGCTTGAGCATATGTATGGTGGTCTTTGGGTTTGAACTGGACAAGACAGCCAATATACTCAGTTTTGACCTTAGCAGAGATCTGGTTTCCTTTGTTTTCCAGGACTTGCCACTTCTGTGTCTGGTCTTTGAAACAGGATAAAACGTTATGGGGAATTTTTTTTTTCAAAGTGGGGTGGAGGGTGGGAGAAGCACAGTAAGGGAAGAGAATCTGACCTGCTTTTTGTTTGAAAACATTTGGGGAGGCTTGAAAGGAAAGTATTGCTGTAGATTGAAAGTATGACTAAGCTCCAAAGCTCCAAATGTCATGTCTTCTGATGCCTGCCTTCCTCCCTCTGCTGCCTGTTTCTTTGTTTGCTTTTATTTTCTTTCTTGGTAATATTTTTCCATCTGACTTGTTTGCATATTAAAGCAAGATTGTTCCCAGTTTTATTTGCCCCCTTCTTTTTCCCCTAGTAATTCTGCACTCTCACATCAAAGGATTTGTTTTGCCTGTAATTATGTCTTTAGTGTACACATAGGTAGGTTAATTACTGAGAAGGAGATAGCAGAGTTTCCACAGACATCTCCTTCATGCATTCAGATAGGTTGAAACTCAATGCGTGGAGTTATTCTTGTACTCTTTCCTCTCTAGTATCAATCACCCTTCCTCTCTCAGGCTCTCTTACCAGTTTTCTTTTGCACTGCTCCCTTTAAAAATATATATATATCTGTCTTGCAAGTATTTCAGGGCATTTCCAGGCCAACATGACACAGACAGGCTATAATTTGTT
Source organism: Ornithorhynchus anatinus (assembly GCF_004115215.2). Taxonomy (NCBI): domain Eukaryota; kingdom Metazoa; phylum Chordata; class Mammalia; order Monotremata; family Ornithorhynchidae; genus Ornithorhynchus; species Ornithorhynchus anatinus. Next base: position 31,239,663 of record NC_041743.1, read on the forward strand.
TGTTGCCCTGATGTCTTTCAGCGATCCCTTCACAAACACCCCAAAGGATTTTCCTGTTTCCCCTACCTTACTCAGGTCCAAATCCCCAAAGATTTCATAGAAAAATGACTTTCCTTGAAAGTGCTTAAAATTGGCAATAATCCTTAAACTGCAATTGGTGCTGCCGACTCAGCTCAAGGAAACTCACCCCTCTTCCTGAAGTTTCCCATTTATCTGAAGAGAGGAATCTTGCTAACAAATCTGCACTCCACTTTCAAGAATGGGAATTTAACACTCATCTCAAAGCCTTCCTGCCTCATTTTTAATGTCCAGAAACAGTCCGTTCTCAGAGATACCCTTTGACGCCATCCACCAGTTCATTTGCTATGAAAATTTCAAATCTGCTCCGGCTTGAAGTAACCAGATAACTGGGAATGTTTTTTGTTTTCCCCCGAATTATCCAGCTAGTAGTCCTCATCTTCTGTTTTGTGCTGAGTGGATATGATCCTAATCTTAGTAATACTACTACTACTAATTGTGGTGTTTGTTAAGCGCTTACTATGGGCCAGGCACTATACAAGGATGCAAGGGATAGATAAAAGTTCAGCAGTTTGGACACAGTTCCTGTCCCACATGGGGCTCACAGTCTTAATCCCCATTTTACAGATGAGGTTAACAGAGACACAGAGAAGTTAAGTGTCTTGCCCAAGGTCACACAGCAGAAAGCGATGGAGACAGGATTAGAACCCAGATCCTTCTGACTCCCAGATCCATGCTTTATCCACTAGGCCATGCTGCTTCTCTTATCATAAATATCATAATATCATAAGCAGAGCCATTTGCCACAGGCATGACAGGATTTGCGTGAATTATGATACCGCAATATTGCAATGTAGAATTGACAAGCGTCATCCCCAGCTCTGAGCCACCCCTGACACCTCTGCTACCCCTATATAGCTCGGTCAATCATATTTATTGAGTTCTTACTGTGTGCAGACCACTGTCCTAACCGCTTGGGAGAGTACAGTAATCCTCTCAACGGTGAGTTCTTTGTGGGCAGGAACATGTCTGTTTATTGTTATAGTCTCCTAAGTGCTTAGTTCAGTGCTTTGCACACAGTAAGTGCTCAATAAATATGATTGAATGAATGTATGAACGGAGTTGGTAAACACATTACCTTCTCACAATGAGTTCACAGTCTTTAGTCTATCTTACAGATTGGGTCTAGGTTTCTTGTTAAGAGCAGCCTGTAGTGGAGGGCAGTAGGATAAGACACTTGCCACCACTGTCTCTGCCAATCACTCTGGCGGTCTGATTCCAAGTCTCTGCCTCCATTGCTTGCCTCCCTCCACCCTGGGGTACAGCTGTCTCCTATCTAAAGTGGTCTGCAGAGATGGAACCGGTGATGTTGGGCTCTGGAACTGCGGGAGGCCATCGACCACGCTGGCAAAGGACCTGGGATGGCTGTTCCTCCCACTCCAACTTCTTCCCCTGACAACGCTTCTATGGACAAACACACAACATACAGCCTCGTAAGATACTTTCAAAGATCGTTAACCCCAGGAAGAAATATTCAGTCGATCACATTTATTGAGCACCCATTATGGCATAGTCCTTTAGTTGTAATATACTGGATTTACTTTTCCCCTTGTTTCCTCCTACTAGACTGTAAACCTCTTGAGGACAGGGATAGTTTCCATCAAACTATCGCACTATACCAAACGCTCAGTAAGGACTCAATATATGCTCAATAAATACCACCGGTTGCTTTGCTTATAATGTTTGCTCTTTTTATCATTTCCATCTTTCTGACATATCCATCCCCAGCTTCCCCTCCTCCCCTCTTTTCCTTTGGATTGTGAGCCCGCTGTAGGCCAGGGATAGTCTGAATTATCATCTCTTTGTTTTCTCCAGATCTTAGTCGAGAGCCTTGGAGGGCAGATATTCGGTTCTATTGAATGAGTTAAAAAAAAAAAACAGTTTAGCAGCGGAGGTATTCAAAGTTAAGACCCAGATCAATTCTCATGAAAACCAAACCTAAAAAAGGAAATAGAAAAGAGAAAACTTTTTTTAGCCCCATTGCTTGATTTCTATTAGGACCATTTTTGTTCACCAGCACTTACGTTCCTGGCTGTTACATACCTTGCATACTAACCAGAAGCCCTCATTAAACAGACATTGGGGAATATGTAAAAGTAACTGTAAAATATTACACAATAATCAAAAGAAACAAACATGAAAACAAAAAAGGGAATCTGATATTTGCTCATCTTATCTTATCTGGGGACCAAGATATAATCTAAAAGGCAGAGATCAAGAATAGTAAGTATTTGGGATTTGTAGAACGCTGCAGAAAATCAAAATCAATCAGTGTTAATTGAAGATAATGATGATGGGAGGGTGGAAAAGGAGTGAAACAATGTTACCAAGTCCCATCTATGTTTACTTGCTTATTACAAAAAAAATTTGGCTATAGAGCACTGCAGTGTGAAATTGATCCTTTTCAGGTTTCAACCAACAGACTTCCTTGAATATGGGCCAGAGTGATTTTCAGAAATATCCTATTTCATATAAAATACTGACTCATGGCTATCGGACTACCTCTTTTAAAAGAGTTCCCAGCTAAACATTCATATTAAAACCTCTGCTTGAAATTACAGCCAATACTGAACCATCAGAAATGTAATCAGAGGCTACTTATCACCACATATGACTCAAACATTGAAAACACCAGGCCCAGATGAGGCAGCAGAACAATAAATTAAAATACAGTTACTTCTCATTTTGAGAACTGCTCATCACTTTGACACTAAAGAGGAACATGCCTCTTGGTTTCTACGGATGCTCCAAACTCAAGAGCTGAAGGATAGATGTCGGTAAGGTGGAGGATCAGTCTTTGCATCTTTGGAACCCTCAACCCCTTTAGGGCTCTAGATGAAGGCATGTTTTATCCACTTCCAGGGATGGAACTGACATTTTGGGAAGCACACAAACACATATCCAATAACACATCCACGTGTCCATGAACTGGTGAGTGGGTTGCTATTTAGTGAGCTACTAAAGCAGAAGCAGCGTGGCCTAGTGGCAAGAGCTCAGGAGTCAAAGGACATGGGTTGTAATCCCAGCTCCACCACTTGCCTGCTGTGACCTTGGGCATGTCACTTTATTTCTCTGGGCCTCAATTACCTCATCTGGAAAATGGGGAATAAGAGTGTGAGCCCCAAGTGGGACAGGGACTGCATCCAACCTATCTACAGTGTCTGGCACATAGAAAGTGCTTAACAAATAGCATAAAAGAGAAGCAGTGTGGCTTAGTGGAAAGAGCTTAACAAATATGACAAATATCATTATTATTGTTACTGTGGCTGGTCTTTCCATCCATGTTTGACCGATCAACTTCAGGACAACCAAAGCAGCTCAACAAGGAGCAAACCAGGCCCTGCATGCCCAGAAAAGACAATACTTTTACATCTATTAGACAGGTTGCAAAATCCTATGTAAATGTTTGTCCATTTGTTGGCAAACTCCTCTATTCAGCCTCCTCGAGAACTCTTCTCCATGCCTAGTTCAGTGCTCGATCCTAAGTGGGGACTAAAAGGTACTGACCCAACTGACTGCAGCCTGCGCAAGAATTGAATAAGGAAATTCAGAGAGCAGAAGTCCAAAATGAGGAAACTGCCAATGGTCAGATTTGTTGAGGGAGAGGAGTTGTGTAAAGGGCAACTCAAAACAACTGCCAGAATTTCACCAAGCAGTCTTTAGCTATAATCATCTTCAGTGCACTGCTGTACTGCTCTTAAACATTCTACCTCGGTTTAAGGTGAAGGAACCTGAAATCTCAGCAGCTAGGTGTTTTTTTGGTGAGGTTTTTTTTTTGGTATTTGTTAAGCGCTTATTATGTGCAGACCACTTTTCTAAGCGCTGTGATCAGGTTGTCCTACTTGGGACTCACAGTTTTAATCCCCATTTTACAGATGAGGGAACTGAGGCACAGAGAAGTTAAGTGACTTGCTCACAATCACCCAGCTGACAAGTGGCAGAGCCGGGATTTGAAGCCAGGACCTCTGACTCCCAAGCCCATGCTCTTTCCATTTAGCCACAATCATAATCAAATTGTGAATTATAGTACATGTAATTTTTTAATGTCACCTCCATATTACTTTTTTCAAAAATTGCTATATCTTCCTCTGGTAAATTCAAAGAACTTTATAGACACTCTATTGGTAGCTCAATTCCACCATTAGATTAGCAGCATGGCTTAGTGGAAAGAGCCCAGGCTTGGGAGTCAGAGGGCATGAGTTCTAATCCTGACTCTGCCACTTGTCTGCTGTGTGACCTTGGGCAAGTCGCTTAACGTCTCTGTGCTTCAGCTACCTCATCTGTCAAATGGGGATGAAAACTGTCAGTCCCACGTGGGACAACCTGATTACCTTGTATCCACCCCAGTGCTTAGAACAGTGCTCTGCACATAGTAAGCGCCCAGCGCTTAGAACAGTGCTCGGCACATAGTAAGCGCTTAACAAATACCAACATTATTAACAAATATCATCATTATTGCAGAAACGCTCTGGGCATGTCACTCCCTTCCTTAAAATCCTCCAGTAGTTGCCTGGAGGAAACACACGAAACAAAAACTTCCCACTCTGGGCTTCAAGGCTCTCCATCACCTTGCCCCTTCCTACCTCTCCTTCCTTCTCTCTTTCTACCGCCCACCCCGCATGCTCCGCTCCTCTGCCACTCACCTCCTCACCGTCCCCCGTTCACGCCTATCCTGCCGTCGGCCCCTGGCCCACGTCCTCCCGCTGTCCTGGAATGCCCTCCCTCCTCACCTCCGCCAAACTAACTCTCTTCCCCTCTTCATAGCCCTACTGAGAGCTCACCTCCTCCAAGAGGCCTTCCCAGACTGAGCTTCCCCTTTTCCCTCTGTTCCCTCTGCTCCCTCTCTGCCCCCCCTTCACCTCCCCTCAGCTAAGCCCTCTTTCCCCCCTTTCCCTCTGCTCCTCCCCCTCTCCCTTCCCCCCCCCCCTCGGGACTGGGCTCATTTGTATATATTTTTATTACCCTATTTATTTTGTTAATGAGGTGTACATCCACTTGACTCTATTTATTGCGATTAAGTTGTCTTGTTTTTGTCCGTCTGTCTCCCCCGATTAGATTGTAAGCCCGTCAATGGGCAGGGATTGTCTCTATCTGTTGCCGAATTGTACATTCCAAGCGCTTAGTACAGTGTTCTGCACATAGTAAGCACTCCATAAATACTATTGAATGAATGAATGAATAAACTCCAGGGCAAGAAGTGTGTCTTTTCTTTTTATTATATGATCCCAAGCACCCAATACAGTGCTCTGCTCCAGTAGGTACTCAATAAAAATGCTATTAATTTTCTATTTATCGTTATCAGTAACAATAACAATAATGGTATTTTCTAAGTGCTTACTATGTGCCAAACACTAAGCTCGGTGCTGGGGTAGAAACCATATAAACAGATCTGACACAGTCCCTACAGGACCCAAACATTATAATAATAATGTTGGTATTTGTTAAGCGCTTACTATGTGCCGAGCACTGTTCTAAGCGCTGGTGGAGATACAGGGTAATCAGGTTGTCCCACGTGAGGCTCACAGTTAATCCCCATTTTACAGATGAGGGAACTGAGGCACAGAGAAGTTAAGTGACGTGCCCACAGTCACACAGCTGACAAGTGGCAGAGCCGGGAGTCGAACTCATGACCTCTGACTCCGAAGCCCAGGCTCTTTTCCACTGACCCACGTGAGGCTCACGTTCTTCATCCCCATTTTACAGATGAGGGAACTGAGGCCCAGAGAAGTCAAGTGACTTGCCCACAATCACACAGCTGACAAGTGGTAGAGCGGGGATTCGAACCCATGACCTCTGACTCCAAAGCCCGTGCTCATGATCTCTAAGATGACGTGGAAACTTGCCTTGATCTTACATGGATGTCTCCACACTTCCTGTGTGCTTTTCTGGTCATTTCTACTCCCATTCATTCATTCATTCATTCAATCATACTCCCAATTTCTTAGGGGGTACATACATTTTTGGTACCTGAGCCCCAGAGCCTAAAGCAATGTTAGCACAGCGTCAGTGATTCACCTTAGTAACCCTAATAGCACTATCAGCCTGACTAGTGAAATTATTATCATTGTTGTTACTGTTATTAATAATAGTAATAGTAAGCATTTCCTCTATTCCTGCCCTCTGCACTCCACAGGGAGGTGGGGAAAAGGCAAGGCCAGCAGTCATCAGTTTCCAGTTGTGTAGGCTCAGGAGGGACATACAGGGAAGCAGTTCCACAGTATAGCTACACTGCCTTCCCTAGCCCAACTGAAAGAAGGCCAGGACAGGAGGGATATACAGGAAGGATCCTTTAACTTCTTTTTTCCTTTTTTGTTCCACCTTGGGCCAACATACTCACAAAGTCAGATGGGGAGGATATAGCAGACTCCAATCTTCTTATTCCCCATCCAGTGCCTTACCACTTGAGAGCCCAGGTTGCCCCCTCTGGAGGAAAATTGAAACGAAAGGAAAGTATGGTTGCCCAATCAACTCTGTGGAGAATTACTGAGTTTGAAAATTCTATTGGGTCAGCAAGAGCTATAAAGGTCTTGATGGGTAGCCAATGTGACCCTTTGGTCGGTTGAATTCAAGTAGTCCTTATGTGGTGAGATATCAGCAGAAAGTGGATAGATACAAATCTGCTTCTTGGAATTTCTTTTCTTTTAAAGAAAGAGGAACAAATAAAGAGAAAAAACTATTCTAGTTGTGAATTCCCTCCTTTTTCCAGGAAACTTAACAAAATCACCAATACTGACCAGGTCCAAAGAGGATATCAGTGTTTCTAACTTGGATTTAATGGTATATTTTGAGAGTCATTAAAAAACTGCTGAAGATTTTATCTTGACAGAGCACCCTAGATGCACCTGTTCCTTTTCTTTGGGGGATAATCCCTTTCTAATCCTTTTTCAGATTTCACCTGCCGTTAGAAGTCCACTGCTGCAGCCCATTTTGAAGGACAAACCTGTTTTTCAAGTGATAATTGCATTGACCATCTGTCAACATTAGCCATTACCTTTTACACTCCTCCATATAATGGGGATAATATTAAGGTTAAAACAAAATCTGTTTGAAATCCTATAACATTTCATCCACATTTATCTACAATGTGATGGATTTAAGAGCCAGAGAGTCAGAAACACAGGCCTCCCTTTGTGTTTCCTGCCGGCTACCTGCAACGTCTTGAGCTTGCAGGTCTCAGAACTTTATGAGCAATGCCTTTGCAGACCTGATTAGGAGAGTTAGTTTATTTGGGTGGCTTCCAGAAATGATTTGTTTTAACCAGCTAATATTCATTCAAATGCATATTCTGGGGAAAATGTTTGGGTGAGGCTTAATTATGTCCTCAAATAATGTCTTCATCAAAGTGTCATGAAATCTTTTTGAAGTTTCACAGAAAATACCTGGCAAGCACAGTTAAAAAGACAATGGTATAGAGAAAATGGTTCCTTGATTAATAATATTTATGGATTTGTTCCTAATATGGCCTTCGGAAATTTACCTGATTGACGAGTCCAAGTGTATTAATTCAAAGGTAGAGTCCAAGATCAGAGAGCAACTTAACATGCCTTTCTTTATCATCATTCAACACAATATTTATGAAAGACTCAGGGTATTCTAGGAGCTTCAGGTAGCATTCTGGGGCGGATGGGCTCGGGGTAGGGGAGCTTGCTCCCTTCCATCAGTTATCAATCAATTGATTGATCACTGGTATTTGTTGAGCGCTTACTATGTGCAGAACACTATATTAAGCACTTGGGAGAGTACGGTACAATTGTCCCTGCCCACAGCAAGTTTACGGTCTAGCTTTCTGGTCACTTGCCTTTTATCACAGAGGGAATCAAGAAGGCCTCTTGACTGTCCTTCTGTAGCTTCACCAGCTACCCTAAAGGCTGTATGAAGAAGCAAAAGTTCCTACACTCAAGGTCAGAATTAACAAGTGCATATATTTTTCCTTTTTTAAGTTATTTTTCCTTTCTTATTTCTTTGTTCTCTTTTCTGTCCACTTTTTTCAAGAGAGAAGTATCCTGGGCTGGGTTTTGGAAACATGTGAATTCCCACCCCTCCCCTAAATAAGGCAAAGCTGCAGGACAAAGCTCATTTATTTACAATTCAACAACATGTTATGAGCACCCACTGTCTAGAAAAGACCTGGATAGTAGACACTGAATGTACATAGCTCTTTGGTTAGTTTAGCTTCTCATGTCAGGTCCACTATATTAAACTCTCCATCCATATATCAGGTCCAGTATACTTTCTGGTGAAAAAGGCCATCTTGGTCAAACATCAAGAGAAACAAAACAGATAATGTTTATGGGTTGAACCTTTTACAGTAGTAATTCCCACTAGAATATCCCTGAAGGTCTCAACCGAGGTATACATAATAGTTAGAGGAATGCAAATATATTTGCACAACAATTTGCCCATACTTAAGACTCACCCTCTATTCTCAGGAAATATAAAATTTTGGCTCATTATCTTTAATTTTTTCATATTCATTTCCTGGTTGATTCTGCACAGATCAAGTGAAGTAGAGTATTAAAAATGATTTGATTGATTTGCTCCATTTGATAGCTAAATGTATTTGCTTCCCCAAAATGAATTTTTTTAACCTATACATTCTGGTTGGGTTGTCGATTTATAACATATCGACCAGACAATTGCTCAACCATCCCTTCACTTGGGCTAAGCAGGGAGTGTAACTTCACCCCCTCCACTGAGGGCAAAGATGGTATCTTCGCCTTCCCATGAATTCCCCACAGCACCTCGTAAGTTCCGTGAACACAATGAGGGGTCAATAAATACTGCTGACTGACCCCAGTACCATTGATTCACCCAAGTCCCCTACACCAGAAGTATACAGGAAAGCCTAAAGAAGGTGGTTGGTCAGGTGAAAACAAGAAATTTCAAGAGGGTTTAGCAAAGGATGTTGAAGCTAATAGCTAAAGAGTCTTCATATTTATCAAAAACAGGAAGCTGGCTAGGAAATCACGGGGGCATTTGATGATCTTGAGCTAAAAGTACACTCACACATGAAAAATGATTTAGCCAATAGGCTCAGTTTAGTCTTTTAACTGATCACTTGTTTTGGTAACAAGCAGATTAGAAGAATTACAATGTGATGCCCACGTAAGATATTTTAAATCAAACTGATAAATTAGATGCCAAAAAATCACTGGGACTAGATAGCATTCACCTGAGAGAGGAAAGTTGTGGAACTCCTGGCAAGTGAGAAGCAGTGTGGTCTAATGGAAAGAACATGGACATGAGAGTCAGAGGAACTGAGTTCTAATCCTGGTTCTGCCACGTCTCCGGTGTGATCTTGGGGAACTAATTTAACTTCCCTGTGCCTCAGTTACCTCATCTGTAAAATGCGGATTGAGACTGTGAGCCCCATGTGGGACAGGGACTCTGTCTAACCCTACTTGCTTGTATCCACCCTAGCACTCAGTACAGTGCCTGGCACATAGTAATCGCTTAATGCCACTACAAAATAAATAATTTTTTAAAAATTCAGGAACATAGTCTGAGTCTTTGTTGACAATGTGCAACCGCCACCAAAAAGAACCATCAAATGTTGGGCATCACCGGGAAGGGAACAGAAAACAAAAGGTATAATTTTGTCTTTATTTAAAATCATGGTATGCCGTCATCTGGGGGTATTGTGTGCTATTCCAGTTGCCTTTTTCACAACTACAAAGCATTAGTATTATTAAGTGAATCCATGAGCTTTTCACCTAGTCTGTCAAGTCTGAGCTCCTGGGGAGCCACGATCCCTCAGCATTAGTCTCTCCTGGGGAGCTGACTTACTGGCCCTGGGTTAAGTTACCACATCTCTCCAAGTTTTAAACTGGGCCTTAACAATTGCAGTGTTAATAATTCAAGGAAAACCTCTCCAAAGAGATGCTTCTCTCCAGGTTCTTGGCCATCTTGTTTTGGTTGCTCCTATCTGTGGAATGTCATGCAATTGGGAAGGACTGCACATGTGGAGCAATCCCTGGGCAGTCGCTAGGGCTAAACACAGGGACACCTTCAGAAGGCACGTCAGGTAGCCAGTGCCCTCAGGGTGTGATTTTAGACGGGGTGGCTGCTGAGAATGGCTGGGCAGGATTCAGGTGCAACACCATGGAGCAGCAGGGGCAGGTTAGGGTTCCCCCAGAAAAATTCTCCACGTTTGCGAGTTCAAATAGGCTTCCACATGTCACTGGGGTATTAAGCTGTGTATTTGGGGCCATGTGGAATTATCATGTCACACACTGAGACATGATAATATCCTGTGGAATGTCATGTGTGAGCACAGCATAACATGATGAAGTTATATGGAACAGGATTTGTGGGTGGGGAGAGCAAATTTTTTTCTGCCTCAGAGAGGCTATGTTTGAAGCCAGTCCCGATTAAACTTAGGGGGGCAATACATTTTTACACCTAACTACTGATCTGAGATCCTGCCCTTTCAAAGCTGAATCAGATCCCAACAGGTTTTGCTTCATGCACTGGCCCACACTTCTGCAACTCAACTTGGGTCAGGCCAAGTCCCGGACTTCGGTCCTGCAGGACTCTACTACCAATAGACCACATTAGTTTAATGCTGCCTGGTAGTGTCAATCAAAGTGCTTCTCAGAAATGTTAAATGATATTTCCAGGTTGCTAAGGCATTATAGACCAACCCAGTGCTAATATGATAAGCATAATGTGATGATTTTCAAAATTCTCCATCAAATAGCAAAACCAAAAAATCTCAGAGAGCCAAAGATTAGTTCTTTCCTCTCGGAATCAGGATAAAAAGTATCTCTCCAAAGTGTTAATTAGCAAGTAGCTTTGCAGTTGGGATGGGCTGGACTGTAAGCTCACTGTGGGCAGGGAATGTGTCTGCTATATTGTTACACTGTATGCTCTCAAGCACTTAGTACAGTGCTCTGCAGACAGTAAGCACTCAATAAATTTGACTGACTTAGTCCTATATTTTAATATCGTAACCAAATTATACTGACTTTTTTGGATTTTATCTTTTACTCATAGCTTTAAAATATCAATCAATAATACTTATTAAGCTCCTACTGTGAGGAGAGCACAGTACTAAGCATGTGGGAGAGTACAATAGAGTAAGTAAACATAATCCCTGCCCTCAGGCGGTTTACAACAAACTGGGGGAAACAGAAAGAACAAATATTACATATTGATGTGACTTATTTCTTTGAGGTGGGAGTGGTGAGCTTTTTTTTTTTTTTAGTTTAGGTTCATTTTCCAAAATTTTCAGAAGGAGTAATGACTACTACTGGTGCCCCCTTTAAACATTTTCTGCAGCAAATTTGTTAATTTTTCCAGATCTGTCTTCAGAGGTGCAGTGGCAGAAAAAAAAATGGAAAGAGAACAAAAAATGGCATATCTGCCTGAAAATTTGACTCATGAATATTCATCTGTACTCCCTAACCAAAACAGTTTTGGTTCTACAGTGTATTTTAAAATAAACTTTTTCATATTAATAATTTGCTTATAGAAGAAACTAACATTAAACTCTTTATTACATTCAAAGGTGGAGTTGTGCCTGAGTGGTAGTTTGCATCTGGTAGGAATTCCAAGAGTCTGCATAAAATAGAGCAAAGTACACCGTCCTCATCTTCAAAACCCACTAAATTTTAATTCACTAACAACGCCTCATTTGATATCAGTATCTTCTGATTGAGTCTTGGAAGCTACAGTGTTCTGAGCCTCATTACTGTATTCATGGTATAGGTTTCCATAGACGATGTTATTGATCTCTCCAGTCTACAATTAGCCTATAGTGGACCGTGAAACAGATGGATAGTAGGGACACAAGAAATTGACCAAGGAACCTCACAGACCAATGAACTGTTGGGTGCTTTGAGTGCAGAATGAGATGAATCCTGAATGCCATCATTTGTGGGACTGGCTCACACCAAGCCTTATTTACTTCCTGATCTACCTGATCCCTCTTTCTAAATAAGGACAGAAAGCTTAGATGAAACTGGAGCAGAAACTGATTCCATCAACAAACATCTCCTCAGAGATGAATGCTCAGAAAAAGATGGAGAAAAGAACATTTAGAATAGGAATGAGTACTCTTATGGCTTCCTATAAAGAGATGCCTAAGCAAATGGAAGTCTCTTCTTTTGGTGGTTTTTAAGAAAAAAGCAGAAGGGTCACTGGGATGCTTTGAATACAGCCCTTTTTGGATGTCGAGAGATGAATCCCCAAGCAACTCTGTAATTCTTTTGTACATTGGAAGAGTTTATTTTCTTTTTTTCACATCTCTAAGCTGTTGTTATTTTCAACACATCCATTCCATTCCAGAACATTTGACTCTTGTGATGATGCCATGGTGAAATGTGGTCTTTTCAAAGGCAAAGGGATTTGGAAGCTGTAGAAACCAAAGTTTTCTTTCTTCCCCCTCCCCCCCCCCCCGCTTTTTTTACCCCTATATCCATCAGGCTTTTCCTTCTTTGTCGGGACCCTGACCTCAACCTTTGTGGGCAAACAACTTCTTTTGAAGGAGAGATTGGTAATTTGTTTTCTGCCCAGACTCATTCCTAGGCTTCTCAAAGAGGAGAGGAGAATGCCCAGCCCTCTAACATGTGAAAGTGCCCAGTGCAGAAGAGGACTGTGATGCAAATCACGGTCCACTCATTTCAGGGCGAACTTGAATTGCAGTCCCAGAAGTGAATGGACAAGTCCTCATCAACCAGATCCCTGAGCTTTCCTTTTCTGTCATCTCAACGTATCTCAGCTGCATCCTTTTTAAATCTTTTACCTTCAAACCAAGCCAAGCAATTTGCTTGTCTGTCCCAGGCTCTTAAAAAAGAAAACCAGGCCTTAGAGAACCAGACAGTAGGGCCTAAAAGAAACTGAATCAATTGCTTCTCCTTTCTATTTCCTTTTTGTTTAGTTTTCATGGGAATCTGTGCCTGGGTGGGGACCCGGACTGTATTGGCTGTAGGCCGACTCTTCTGTTCTCTCAGTCTAGTGAGATGGGCGGCCCCAAGGGGGAGAGCCAATATAGGTAGGAGGTGGCAGGGAGGGGGGCTGGCATTGATGGAGCTGAAGTGTATTTGGGAACTAGGAAACATTTTGCTTTAAGTCCTAGGTTCTCTGAAAGCAAGAAAGAGGCAGACAGGTCCAAGGGCATTTAGGGGACGCTAATACTCGCCTATCATCCCTGCTTTGGCTTTCCAGTTTATCCCCAATTCCTGGCAGATGTCAGCTTTGAGAAAGCCAAATAGGGTGAGGGGCTGGTTTCTAAGCACAGTGGTTACTTACCTTTCTCCTCTCGCCCTGACACTTTCGAAAGCAGAACATTCTTCCTCTTGGCCAGGTTAAGGCTGTTTCAGGGAGACACACAGTACCCTCACACTTTGTGACATTTTGTCATCCAGAACACAATGGACTCAGTACAAATCCAATGCAAATCTTTGCCACGTGTTTAGGAAATATATTCGGTCATGGCCAAGGTTGATCCTAGTTGGAGCTGAATGTATGACTCCTTTGCATTTCAGTGATGGGAAGAGCCCTATCCTGGCAACTCCATAGACCAAGTGGCACCACTTTGGGCAAGTCATTTAATCACCATGAGTCTCCTCTTCCCTTCCTGTAATGATACATCCCCTCCCCAGCCTGACATGGATCATATGAGCTCCGATGACAATATAACTGGGCAGTGCTTTGAGCTCCGCTAAAGAAAGACATGAAATAAATGCACTGTACCTGGTATTAATATCGTTATTGTTACTGGAAAACAATTAAGAAAGCACAGAGAAAGCTTCTTGTATGTAACCTCTACTTTCCTTATTTTATCTTCTAATTTGGAATTTTATCAGGGCAAGTGGCTTTTGTTATCACAAAAGACCTCTGAAATGCCCCCATATCTCCTGCAGAAAGCAATTTCCCCAAGCATCAGAGTTGCCAATATCTTTTCATTGTGATTTCCTGCTAGTAAGGTCCAAACACCACCAACAATGCAGCTCATCAGGTTGAAATGGACACACTTTTTTTCCTCCAGAGAATTTAGTCTTATCTTTCGGTACAATGTTAAAGCTTTCCTGGAGACAGTGGCTTCCTTTATATCCTAAGAAGAAGGGGTAGATTTACATTCTCAGGGTCCCGCATCTCCCACATGACTGGATCCAGGCTGCTTGGACAGTGGCTCCTGACATGGAATGAGCCCAGTACAATCAAATTCCTCTCCTCTTGCCCCTTGTGAGTTCTCTAAATTCCCTCTCTACCTCCCCCAAACAGTAATAGTAATGATAATAATAGTATTCATTAAGTGTTTCTCATGTGCGCAGCAGTATATACAGCATTAGGAACAAATACATAGGTGAGAATTATCCATGGTCTCTGGCCCTGAAGGGGATCACGATCTGAGAATGAAAATGGGAAGAGGGGTCTGGCGACAGACATATAAGGAGCGATGTAACAGTGAAGCACCAGAACAATAACAAGGACAGATACACATAATCAGACCAAAAAGCAGTAGGGTAATGGGGCTAGAGAGGCAGAATTTCAAGCTCCTCATGGCTCAGAGTTCAAAGTCAGTGTAAATACAATTTCCTTTCCCACTAAACATGCATCATGGTCCATCCAGCATTCCCGACAGCTCCTAATGACATGTTCCTATCTGTACCTGGAGGAGATGGGGCAAGGCAGTGGTGGAAAAACCTCTGGGGCCACAGAGACTTAGAAAGCTGAGGTGGTTTTCAGGCTGGATGGATGTGTTGGTGGTGGAGCAGAGGCTTAGTACAGTACTCTTAAGGGCTTAGTACAGTATTCTGCTACAGTCGGCGTTCAATAAATACCACTGATTGATTGTGACTGGAAAGCCTGGATTGACTCTGGTTCCTTAATAAGAACTGAGTTCCAGGATCAACGTTGGGCCTGAACTGGCTTCCAAAGGTCCCCCAGGTTAGGATGGTCCTATATACACTTGACCCAACTGCCTCCTCAGTTAGTATGTATAGCTCTTCCAAGCGCTTAGTACAGTGCTCTCCACAAAGTGAGAGCTCAGTAAATACCACTGACTGATTGATTATATCTGTCCTCCACCTCGGCTAAGCCTGGAGTGATGTTTGGGTGGGGCAGGGGTGTAGAGGAGAGGAGAAGTAGGGGAAAGGCCAAGTTCATGGGGATCTGCCAGATTTGGATCCTACAGAACAATATCTGTCTTGGGCCATGAGGCTGCCTTCTAATGAGCAGCCTGACATCAAAGAACTACTTGCTGATACCCACTGAAAAAGATTTTGATAAAAAGAGGAAAAAGCCTGACACCCTGATATTAGCCTATGTCATTAGCTATCCTGCTTCAGCATTTTATTATGTAAATGACATATTGAAATACAAATTGGAAGCCGTAGAGTATAATTACAAATACTGCATATTCATTTCCTCCTTTTGTTACTCTTTCTTTCCTATAAAGCCTCTTCACTCACATCGTTCTGATCCTGTATGTGTTTTTTTTCTTTCAAGCTCCTTGGGAGGGGGAGGAGGGGTGTAGTCAAAGGAAGTACCTGCTCTCATGACAAGTTTCTATTTTGGTTACAATGCTATGCTGACGTCACAACTTTCAGCAACAGATTTCAAAGCACCATCCGGATCTGAGCAAGTAACATTCACTACCCCTCCTCCCACACCCCACTCCCACTGACTCCCTCATCTCCCCAGGAGAGGAAGCAAGCTACAACGCCCCCATCCTTATAGAGAACATCTCACAAGTCAGCTTTCAGTTCTTAAGTGTTTGCTGGCCCAGATTGTGGATTAACTGCATCCTCGATTCCTCCTTCTCCTTGCTCATATTTTGGATACTTTGCTTGGTAGCACTTCCAAAAGAGTCAGGGCAGAGACGAGGGAAGGAGAGAGGAAGCGAAACACAAACCTGTCCATTTTGCTACTTTCCCAGCAACTCTGAGAAACTCTCACTTGGGGATGAGGTAGCAACGGCCTGGCTAAATGGAATGACTTTTGGATTATCTGGGGCTTTCGATTATCCACCCTCTTCCCCATTCGAAAAGTTAATTAAGAACTGAGGGTAACATGATTTCCCTGCTATTCACGAATGTCGTGGGAGAGAACCCAGGTGCCCCGGCCACTCGGCTGGAAGCCTCTTACCCTTGTCTTTGAAGTTGGTCATTCTTGGAGGGGCTCCCATCTGAGTCACCTCATCGTTTTTCCTGGGCAGAGGTGGGGCACTCAGTTCCAGTAAGTGGCTGCAGCTGGGAGCTGGTTACGGCCCTTTCAATTGCTAGCTGGGAGACGCAGCCTGGACTTTGTGTTTTGCTATCCATGGAAACTTCACAGCAGGTCTTTGAAGGCCCCAAACAACATCATAGGAAAGAGGAACTGCGCAAAAGAAAAGCCCTGAGGAAACGTGCTGTCTTTTATTACTCCCCAGAAAAAAGAGAGAGAGAGACAGAGAGAGAGAGACAATAACAATGGGACGATCTTCTCGTTTCAAGGCTTTCAAGATGTAAGGGCTGTAGGACTCTGGGTTATTGAAACTGTATTTCAGGGTTTGGGGTTGTGCTGACAGCACAGGCCAGTAAAGAATATATAGGGAGAGAAGTGCTCAGTGGATTCACTTTGAAGCACGCAGCAACTGCCTTAGAACAGAACAAAGAACGGGACAGAGCTCCAGAGCCACGTGTGTTTTTAGGGTTGCTTTTAACAGATATTTATTTTTTATTTATGTGTTTGCTTGTTTATTTAGTTATCCTTTGAAATGAGTCCTTAGATCTCCAAGAAAGATGAACAAGTAGCAGTGAAAAAAAAGTGGAGAATTGAACAATTATCCGGTTAATTTGCTCCATATAGTCAGCCAAACAGGATAATTCAAAACAAAAACCAAAATCCCTTTGGGGCCTGAATGGCCTTATTTGACTGTCTACATGGAGCAAATTAACTGGATAATGGCCAGATCTCTACTTTACTTTGTGCTGGATTGACCCAGCTTTGTGGAGTAAATGACTCATTCTTCAAGCGAACACTTCCCCCAGTTCTCTCCTTAATGCTTCCTTACCCTTCTACCCAACTCAGGAGCATCACTTAGAAGCAGCATAGCCCAGCAGGAAAAACATGGTCCTGGGAGGCAGAGGATCTGGATTCTAATCCCAACTTCTGCATATTGGCTACTGTGTGACCTTGGCCAAATCACATAACTTCTCTGTGCCTCAGTTTCCTCATCTGTATAATGGGGATTCAATACTTGTTTTTCTGCCTATTTAGACAGTGAGCCCCATGTAGGATAGGGACTGTGCCCAACCTGATAATCTTGTACAGTTCTTGGGATTTAGGACTTAATACATACCTCAGTGATGATTATTACTGAGTGCATCAGTTCTTTCGGTGCCTTAACCTTCAGATGGAACCGTGGTGATAAGAGTTGTAGCCGGGATCCAACCCCTGAATGAGCACAGATAGCCATCCCTTAAAGAGCCTGACGTAAATTGGGCGAGGTCTAAAGACATTTTAGACTTTCACCACTGCTTCTATTTTGGGAGGAGCAGGGTGGCCCATTGTAAATGATTTCCTCCTGAGTCTGGGACATCTCTTGGGTGCCCTACTATCACCTGAAACTTCATATGCCAGTAGTAACTGACATCTCAGTTTCTAGCTGGGAGATGCAAGTGTGACTTTTTTTTTTGCCATCCTGGAGAATTTAAGGCCCCATCCTTATCACAGGAAAAGAAAAGTTCTTCTAACCCCTCACCTCCCCCTAAGTTTCATTTCACTGACAACCGTACCCAACTTCCTCCTTGTTCTCTATGCTAAATGCCTTGGGGTCATCACTGAGTTCTCCTTTACATGTTCTATCCCTTGTGGAGCACTAAAGGTTCTTTTATCAATATATCCTCTACTTCTACTCTCCCAACCCTAGTATGAGCCCTCATCTCCTCAAGCTTGGATTTCTGCAACAGCCTCCTTGCCAACCTTCCTGCCCCAAGGTTTTCCTATATTCAGCAGCAAGAAAGATCATTTTTAGGCACCCACAGGATCACGACACTTCCCTCCTCCAAAGCCTACAGTAGCCTACCCTGCTACTGCTCAAATCAAATTAAAGCTTGAATCACAGACCTCAGGAATTTCTACCTTCAGACAAAACTGCTTTCTTTCACCACCTCCCATCTCGTGCTCTCTATTAAATCCAAAGCAAAGTTGCTTACCATCCCCTGAACATACTTTTCACTTGCAGGTTTGGCACTTACCCTTTCCCCCTTTAGTTTGCCAAACTATGTCCCTCCCCTTTCAGAAAAGTCCTATTTAAAAACCTGCCCTCCCTACTTAACTCTAGTCACATCAACTCCATCTACTCAGAACTTTGGCTTATATGTATTTCTGTAAATCCTAGCTATATTTTTATATGCACTCAAGTTTTACGATCATGTCATTTACCATTTAAAATCAAATGGTATGTGTACAAGTTTCACCTTATCTCTCGCATTAAAATGTTCTTCTATGGCGATTCCCCATTGCATCTAGTATAGTGCCTTGCCCACTCTAAGCAGTTTAGACAACAGTGTCGATTGGCTTGCCCTGGCTAATGTGGGCAAAGACCACACATACATTTGGCAATGAGCTGGAGCCCTGCCCACTTATTCGCTCTATTCTGTCCCCAATGGGAACATGAGTGACAAGAGAGCGCGTGGTTCTTTACATGCCACTGACCCTATAGGCAATTTCTCGGCTCAGGCCTTGAAGTCCTGGGTCCGCGGCTTATCTGTCATTCCTGACAAGTGACTCCATCATCATCATATTGTGTTTTGAGCATCCTGTTCCAAGCCCATTTATTAGTCATGTTCTCAAGCCTCCACCATCAGGACTAGTGTCCTAGGTGGTGGTGGTAGGGGGACTGGGGCTTGTGAATTTGTTAATGATAATAATAATAATGACATTAGTTAAGCGCTTACTATGTACCAAGCACTGTTCTAAGCATTGGGGAAGATACAAGGTAATCAGGTTGTCCCACATGGGGCTCACAGTCTTAATCCCCATTTTACAGATGAGGCAACTGAGGCACAGAGAAGTTTAGTGACTTGTCTAAAATTACACACCTGATTAGTGGTGGAACTGGGATTAGAACCCAAGACCTCTGTCTCTCAAGCCCGTGCTCTTTCCACCAAGCCACACGGGTAAGAGCAAACTGAGCCCCAGACCAGACAGCCACCTTCTCATTTCTCTCTGCTTCTTGCTGAAGATGTTTCTCGACAGGAGGTGAAGGAGATTTCCTCTTTCCCAGGGAAGCGTAGGCAGATGCTTCCACTCTTCCTCCCAACAAATCGGTAGATCCTAGAGAGAGAAAAGGATTGTGTGTCTGCCCTGGAGTCTTGATGTCCCTCAACTGAACTACCCAACCAGGAGTCAATTTACATTGAACCATTTTGTCACCAGGAGCTGGGTGTAAACCTTGGAGAGGTTTAATGAAAAAGGGGGAAATCAATCTAATTTACTACTTATCTTCCTGCTTATCGCTGTGGAGATTGGCCCCTAAGTTTGGATTATAACAAACCCAAGAGTTTCCCGCTGAAGACTTCAACTTTTCATCAGGTATTAGAGAGTTTATAACAAATGTGGAAAGAAACAGGATACCTGCCATGGCCATAATGGGAGTCCTCATGGTTTCTCACAATTGTATTTTTCATTGTTGTATAGCCCTGGCTACTTTAATGCCTACACAACCCTCTGATATTGCCCTCCCTTCTCCTTGTACAGCCCTTCTCACTAGAGGAGACCAGGAGAACATGGGGTTATGCCTGTAGCCAAGTTCAGCATTCTCCCACAACCTTTACTTAATTATGGTATTTGTATTTGTTAAGCGGTTATTATGTGCTGAGCACTGTTCTAAGCACTGGGATAGATACGGGGTAATCATATTGTCTCACATGAGGCTCACATTCTTTAATCCCCATTTTTACAGATGAGGTAACTGAGACACAGAAAAGTTAAGTGACTTGCCCAAGGTCACACAGCAGACAAGTGGCGGATCCGGGATTAGAACCCATGATCTCTGACTCCCAAGCCCGTGCTCTTTCCACTCAGTCACGCTGACCTCTCATTAGAACTCAGTTCATGAAAGAAATTATGAAAAGTCTCCTAGGTTCAATGCCTGACGTCTTACAGGCCTTGGATATGTGCTAATTTCCATGGTGATTATACTAGGTTCTGGAGTCTTTCCAAACCAGTTCACCCTAAAAAAATGACCTCCCTCCTTTAGAGATCTTGATAAAAGTAACAAGTCCTCCTCCATGAAGCCTTCCCAAATCTACACTTCCAATGGCCCTGGTTAAATGAGTCCCTCTTGTAACACACTCCTCAGAGTTCTACACCAATTCAGGCCAGCCTATAGAGCCCTTGAATCTGGCCACTGTGAGCTAGGTTGGACAGGCTGAAGAGGAATCCATTCCTCTTCCCGGTTGACCCCTTCCCTTTAAGGGGCACTAAAGACCTGGGAGTCTATGACACTGTGACGTGGGCACTGTCATAGATGAATTCCATCCTGGATCCAGAAACCACAGTCTGGGGTCCATTTGAACTGGGCCGGACCAGGGCTGGGCTAGGTGGCCGAGCCAAAGAGCCGTGAGCGGCTCTAGACCTCCTAGTTTACATAGCTGAGAATGAGTCATGTTTATGCTTGGGTTCTTCTGTTTTTCTTTTCTGTTTTTAAGCCTCTATCTCTTGGGGCTTATGTTTATTTACATGTTTGTGCATTAATTCATCTCCCACCATCAGATTGTGAACTCCTTGGGGCAGGAACCATGTCTTGTTTTTTCCCTTGCTACTCCATTCAGTGGCTGTGGAAAACAAGCACGCAATTCAGACTGCTGTCAGACATTATAAATCATGTGCCCTCTACCCCCTGGCACAGGCTCTTGGAAGCTTTTAGAGGCCTGGACAGAGGAGCAGGACTCCCTCACAAGTCCCGGTTCCGTGAGGGAGGGTCAGTCAACACAGAGCTGAATCCATTTGGGTTGGGCCAGGTTCGAAAGTCCCTCCACCCAGCTCAAACTTCTTCTTCCAGAGATCTCAAACTGAATTTCCAGCAGCAAGTGATGGGGAAACTGTTGACTGGAAGTGATCCTGGACTGAATCAGATGGAGCCAAGTTACCACTCGCTTGAGACATTGCTTGATCTATAAGACAGTTCCACATAGGGATCGTTGTGCCAGGGGCTGCTGGGACCATGATCCTCGGCAGCCTAGAGGGCCATCTGGCAATGCATAGCGTTAGTTCCTGACATGAGCTCTGGGCCACATCCAGATCAGCGCAGGATCACTTATGATTTGCTTTGGGTAGTTAGGCATAGGTAGGGCTGGATATAACCTAGGCCTGGAGTGGGACAGATCAGATTAGCCCCTGGATTTCCAGACCATGCTAGGTTCTGCTGGGCTCTACTGAAAAGTCCCTTCTTGGTCGGGAGTTACTCTTTTCTCAAAATGGCAACCCAAGCTCCCCAAATCCACTACATCACCAGTGCATGTGGTCACCCCTGTCATGTAGAATTGAGTTATAAAGGGCTGAGGAAGTCATCACTTCTGCTTCGAGACAACCACAGAACTGCAGGCCTATTCTCATCTTCCACTTTCCTTCAGTACACCAGCTATTTGGCTTGTTTTTCCAAGGGGTTAGTTTCCTTGGAAAAAACCCATACTGCTTGGGCCAGAGAAATGAGCTTTGGGAGAAGGATTATCTTTTCTGATTCTACTACTCTCCAAACTCCGAAAGACCTGATACTTCTAAGGATGCAAACATCTTTGAAGTAGAGAGAATCATTAGATTGTAACTTCTTGGGGGCCGGGGACCATATCTTTTGCTTCTAGCAGCATGATCTAGTGGAGAAAGCACAGGCCTGATAGTCAGAAGGACCTAGGTTTTAATCTCTGCTCTGCCACTTGTCTGCTGTGTGACCTTGGGAAAGTCACTTAACTTTTCCGTGCTTCAGTTACCTCATCTGTAAAATAGGAATTAAGACTATGATTTCTATGTGGGATAGGGAATTTGTCCAACCTTATTACCTTGTATCTACTCCAGCACTTAGAAAGTGCCTGACACATAGTAAGCATTTAACAAATACCAAATTATTATTATTACTACTCCGCAAGTCCTTATTCAAGTGCTCTGCAAATAGTATTATTGAGTAATAATGCCAGATTGATTGATTGATTTAGACATCTTTTCTTCCACTGAAGTGGAAGGGTGAGAGAAAAATCCTTCTTCTGATTCTCCCTGGGATTAGAGATCTGATCTCTAAAATCTAGTTCCAATCTCTAGACCGTAAGCTAGTTAGGAGCAGGGAACATGCTCCTTAATTCTGTTGTACTCTTCCAAGGGCTTAGTACAGTGTTCTGTATATAGTAAGCACTCAAAAAATACCACTGACTGATTGAATCAAGGCTAAACTCATATCTAAAGCATTCAGTAGCCTAGAAGGACCCCGGTTAGCCAGGAGGGCAAGCAAGGCAAAGTGCTCTAAGTCTAAAGTGTCCAGTAGCCAAACTATACCCAAAAGGTGAGGAGTGGAAGGGAGAGGTGCCTGCTTGAGCCAGAGTCAGTTTCTCTGAACACTGCACTGATGGGACTGACATTGGATAACTCTAGCTTCACTTAAAGACACGTCCCACTTTACCTAGACACTTCCCACTTACCCTAGAGACATCTCCTGCTTTACCTCGAGACACTTCCAGTTTCCTCTAGAGACCTACAGCTTCCCCTTAGAGACACCTCTAGTTTTCTCTTAGAGACACTTCCAGCTTCTCCTAGACACCTCCAGTTTCCCCTTAGAGGCACCTCCAGCTTCACCTAAAGACACCTCCAGCTTCCCCTAGAGACATCTCCAGCTTCCCCTAGAGACATTTACTCCAGTTTCCCCTAGAGATACCTCCTGCTTCATCTAGAGATACTTTCAGCTTGCCCTTAGACATCACCCACTTCACTTAGAGACACCTCCAGGTTCCCCTAGAAAAGCCTCCAGCTTCCCCTTAGAGATACCTCCAGCTTTACCTAGAGATACTTTCAGCTTCCCCTCAAGACACCTCCCTCTTCACCTAGAGACATCACCAGCTTCACCCCCAATTTTCCCTAGAGACACAAATGGATTGTACTTCGGGAAGGGTGAAAGGCTATCCCTGGAGGCAGGGGATCAGATCCTGCAATAGAAAAGGATTTGAGCTATTTGTGGAGTCCAACACCTTAAATATGTATACAGAATGTCCCGCCTGTAACAAAAGCTATCTTTAACCAGAGTTCAGTTGCCAAATCCTTTAGCACTTTTCTCTGAGTAGTGCTGCCCAGGCACCAGTAGATGGGAGAACACTCTAACTTTCATCTGTTTGCTGTCACAAGATAGCTCAGCTCAAGCATCTTTGAATACAACACAGAAGTCCCCACTACATCTGTATGTATACTCTGCTTCTTTTGGCTCATGCCAGTATGCTAAGCCCATGTGCCAGCTCAGCTCCGGCATGCCTTTCAGAAGGTGGCCCTGGGATTCTCAGGTCGGGACTTTGTTTCCTTGCAGTTCCTAAGACTGGAAAAGCAGCATGGCCTAGTGGACAGAGCACAGACCTGGATAACAGAAAGACTGGGTTTTAATACTGGCTCCATTACTTTTCTGCTGTGAGACCTTGGACAAGTCACTTCACTTCTCTGTGCTTCAGGTACTTCATCTATAAAATGGGAGTTAAGACTGTGAGCCCTATGTAAGAAATGGACTGTGTTCAACCTGATTAGGTTGTATCTACGGCAGTGCTTAGTACACCTTGGGACATAGTAAGCGCTTAACAAATACCATAATTATTATAAATAAGGGCTTAACAAATACCATTAAAAATAGAGATGCCTTCACAAGAGGGAGGGAATCTGGTTAGGCAAATAGAGGCAGGAAGAGAAAACACTAAGAGAAAGATTGAGCAGGGCATGATCTATCTAATTCAGTGGAAACCAGATATTTCTACAAGCAAATGAGGAGTGTTTGTGTATACACACATAAATGTAAGCACACTTACACTCCCACACCACAGTATATATCTCAGATGACCTCTAAATTAAAACATGTATGAAAAAAGACAGGGATTAAAAAAGAAAAACAGATAAAAGAGGAACAAATTCAAGACAGAGATACCAAGAGTGAAATCAAAAAGAGAGAATGAGAATTTAAGCCTACATGGGAAAAGTAAATGAAGGAAATCTCTCCCTTAGAAATTTCTAAGGTGGGTTAGGAAAATGACAAAAACAGTGAGCCCAATTAATTAACTGAACCTTTCACTTTAATGGAATGAATGCAACTTAGTACTCCAGGATGACATGTTTCTTTCAAAAGGGAAAGGTTGTCCAATCTTGGTTCCCGTGAGTGGCCTACAAATCTGCATGAGAAGCAGAAGCATTAACATTGCCTTTTTAGTTTTTCTGCAAATGGGAGGAAAATTCATAAGCACGAGGCCAAAATACTTTGATCTCTAATATGTGTCTAGAAGACATACACCTTTCTTTTTAACAGGACACACTTTATATTTTTGTAGTTCGCAGTATGGTATGTTTCCTCACTTTTTTTATTACACAGAAAATACTTTCAACCACCCACAGCACAACAGATCTCAGCCATCCAAATGGCTAGAAATGCAACTCAATAGGCAAGTCACTGTAGAGAGTCAGGTACCCTCTGCCTACTCTCCAGAGTCTTTGGAAAGACCACACATCGGGTTGAATTTTCCAACATCAAACACAAACCAAAAGGAAATCAGCTTTGTCAGTATCTTTGCATCACCATGTCCCAGCAAGTTCTCAGGACTATGCCAAGGGAAAGAAAACTTGACAAACACATTGAACAGACTCCACAAACAGGTCTGTAACTGTGTTTTGTGGCCAGTTTTCCCATAAGAAAAGCCTCGGTGACTGCATGGTGATGCTAAGCCAGCAGTTTAATAAAGAAGGAAGATTAAAAAGACCCCCAACAAGCCTTCAAAAGAAACATTTGTATCCAAAAAAATCCCTCTATCTCTCTTTCCAGCCCTCCCTCCTGACAGACACACAATGGCCATTCTAAAAATACCCTCCCGATTCAACATCATTGCAACACTGCAACTTTGTTTACCCACAAATTCTCTTGACAGTTCAGCACCCCATAATCCAGTGCCCTTTGGAGGGTATATTTTTTACTTGAAATAACTGGATCATTCAAATCAATGATTTTTTTTCCACTTGAATTATCTGGAATTTTCCAGGCAGGGAATCAATAGGCAGTCTCACGCAAAAGTGGGTCTATACAGGCAAATTGTCAGCTCATCTCTCCCCTGGCTCTGGGAAATTTGGTGCCTAAACTGATGATCCTGAATTGGAGCTTTATATGAGAATACCAAGAAGTTGGATGAAAGGCTGCTGCTGCTGCTGCTGCTACTAAAGAACTAAGTGCTGAGTACAGTGCTTTGCCCACAGTAAGCACTCAGTAAATACGATCGAATACTACTACTAAGTTACAACTGCCACCACTGCCTCCACTAACATTAATGAGCCCCTTGGGGCCAGGGACTGTTTTACCTCATCCGTGCATAGTAAATGCTCAATAAATACTTTACTACTGTAAGTATTACTACTGGTTGCTGGGAGATCATAAGTCTAGTTTGTCTTCCCTGGGGAAGGATGTGATGCCTTCAGCCTTCTTTTCTAAATCACTGGAGTGTCTTATAGGAGTGGTATTGCTATTTAGGAAATGTTATCAGCATCTTCGTGCTGAATCCAAGCCAGCAAGATCACTGCTTATAGACTTGGAAAGAGGACGGAAGTCTCAATTTCCCTCCCTTTTTTAAATTCAGTTCTGCAGAGGACTGCCGTATTTATTGAATTTAAAGAAACCGTTGGCCACTCCTTTTTCCCCTCATGAAAGTGTTTATTTCCCAATCTCCAGGGCCAGATTAAATTTCTGACAGGCCTGGGGCACTGAACAAACCCCCACCCCCCCACACACACCCTCCCCTTCCCCAAAATAAAATCCACTTGGATTCAATTCCCTCGGGACCGCAGAGAGGTGCCCCTAATTCCTTGCACGCATTCTCTTTCACAGCGCTGATTGGACCATTTTTATCCCAGCAGGGACTGTGGCAAAGGTAGAAGTCAAAAAATGGGGAGAGGGCTTGCTTTCAGGTAGTTGGCTCTCTGATATCAGGAAGCTCAGGTACTTTTGTTCACTTGCAGAACCTAAGCTACACTCACAACTAGAAGCAGCATGGCTTAGTGGATAGACCATGGGCCTGGGAGTCAGAAGGACCTGCGTTCTAATCCCAGCTCTGCCACTTGTCTGCTGTGTGACCTTGGGCAAATCACTTCACTTCCTCTACCCCTCAGTTACCTCATCTGTAAAATGGGGATTAAGACCGTGAGCCCCATGTGGGACATGGACTGTGCCCAACTTCATTACCTTGTATATATCCTAGCGCTCAGCACACAGTGTCTGGCTCATAGTAAGCACTTAACAAATAACATTTAAAAAATTCCCACCTCCCTGATCGTCATCCCATAACCCTGTGTCTATCCACTTATTTATTCCACTTTTTTATATTCCGTTTTCTTTTGTAGTTTCCAACTGCACCTATGTTTTCCCTTTCATTCCCGCTGTATGCAAAATATCTGTGCCTGCCTATCTTCCCTTCATTAGAGTACAAGCTCCTTGAAGACAAGGATCTTTTCATTTTCTTTTTCTGTGGGCTCCTGAATGCCTTATAAAGTGCTCTGGAACACAAGAGGTTCTTAATAAATACTGATAAGCTGCCACTGCAGAGAACATGGCCAAGGGCAAATGTGCAACTTTATAGCTGGCCCGACTGAGATCAGGATTTTTCAACCTTGGGGTCCTCATTTTGCATGTTGTCCTGAGCTCTGAGCTGCTCAATTTATATAGGAAAAAAATATTTTGGGGAATATATTTTTTTCCCTCACTGCTCCAATCGAGACTGGTACATCTTGGTGGCTGGAAGCAACTCCAGTGTGTACAAATTTGGTAATCGGTTGGTAGCCTGTCTCTTTAAATACGACTTTACTAATGGATTTGTACTCTAACTCGACTGAAGAGACGATGAAAAAGGATTCAATTTGGAGGAGAGGCCACACCCACCAGCCTTCTGCTTGAACACATCATGGAGCCGCCATCTTCCAGCCCTAGAGGTGGTCATGGTTCTGCTCAAAGAAATGAAGCCCTTGGAATTTGAGCGCTACAACTGCCAGTAAAATGTCAACACCACGTTGACAATGAAGAGGAGAAGAACCGTGATTAATTGCTTGTGGAGAGGCTGGGTAAGCTGCTCCAGGTGGCTTTCTGAGCTTTTGCCTTCACAGCATTTTATTTTGGTCCAACATTTTTGCTTTATTTATCGTTCTCTTTTGGAGTAGAGAGCCAAGAATGGGGGTTCGAAGGGACTACAAATTCTTCTCCTCGTTCTTACTTTCCAAAATAGAGGTTGGCGGGAGTTAGGTGGGGTGAAGGGAGCAGAGTGCCACAGTGACCAAAATGCAGTGCTTCATTAGGAAGAAGCGCAATGCCAAATGAACCGAAGAAGAGCCAAGTGATTTTCCAGAGCAAACAAGTACACTTATTGGCATAACCCTGTGGCGGAGGATATGAGACTTGTCTCGGTAACTAGATGATGGTATGGCATGGATCCCACTGCCATTTACGCCCTCGTGGTTGCTCCCAACACTAATGCCACTATTGGTAGTAGCAATAATGACAGCTCAGAGTAGGGATAGGAGCAACAGTACGTAGATGTAGGGGAAAAGGGGGTGAGAGGAAAACGGGCCTGGAAGAGGGTACAGCAATAATGTTAGTAAATGGTATTTATTAAGACTCTGAACTAAGCCCTGGGTACAAGGATGAGAAAGAGGCACCAGTCTTTGGCCTGCGGAGTAGACTCAGGTTGGCACCCCACTGACATCACCTTTTCAGACTTCATCTGTAGTAAAAGGAAGAGCATGAAGGGAGAGGTGGGAAGGGAGGGGCTCAGGAGAGATGGTAACACCAAAGGGCCCTGCTTATTGCCCCAAACCCAAGTTCATTTGGATGGTCACACGGTATCTGTATCGGTGTATTTATTAACACCTTCTGGTTGCACAGCCCGCGACTATGCTCGGGGAGCATACAAACGATGTTAAAATTTGCCCCCAGCGCTCGAGGAGCTATGAATGGGACCACTTCCATGAGCAGGATGGAACTGATAGGAGACACATAATGGAATAAGGTCATGAAGGGTTGGCAGGTATGCAGAGGCTCTTCTGGGGAAGCAGCATGGCTCAGTGGATACAGCATGGGACTGAGAGTCAGAAGGTAATGGGTTCCGATCCTGGCTCCGCCACTTGTCTGCTGTATGGTATTGGGCAAGTCACTTCACTTCTCTGTGCCTCAGTTACCTCATCTGTAAAGTGGGGATTAAGGCTGTGATCCCTATGTGGGACAGGGACTGTGTCCAACCCAATTACCTGGTATCTACTCCAGCACCTTGCACAATGCCTGGCATGTAGTAAGCGCTTAACCAATAACAATTATTATTATTCTGAGTTTTCTGGAACCCCTGGAGATTTTCATTCATTTTGGTGCCTTGATCCCAGTCTGCATGGGGCAAGCCTTACATTGGGCACCAACCTAAAGTTACCAAGGACTGCACCCGAGAGACGGGATTACATCTCTGGCCACGTGCCACCTGGCCTGCCCTGAGATGCCTGACGTCAGCAAGCCCAATTAGCTGACAGCCTGTATGTCGGGCTTTTCCACATACCCATAGTTCCATACTGCTGCTGTGGCTGCTGCTGCTGAAACAGAGAAGAAGGAAACTTGCTCCCTCTCGGCGTCTGATTCGTGATCTGTTGAGAATGAGCTCTCCTGCATCCTCCGATGAGGGGATGGTCAGTCATAGTGTAGGTAGGGGGCCTGGTCACTTTCTGCTTTTTTGGGATTTGAGGGGAAACAGAAGAATAGATTTCAAATCCAAACTGAGTATAAAAGGACAACAAACAGCCTTGTTAGAGCACCTGACACAAGCAGCTATAATTTCTTTTGGTTGAAACCTGGGTTGCTTTCTCCTTCCCCATTCCTGAAGCAGAGAGAGTGATTCTCAAAACAGGAAGGAAAAGTGGTGAGGAATAGATTTGGAACAAAGCAAGCTGTTGACCCAGAGCAGGCTTGGGCCCCACTGGAAGAGATGGTTGGACAACATCATTATTTGAGCTCTTCAGTTTTCTCTAAGTTTTGATGCCTTGTTGATAACAGACTCCGGAAATGTCAAAGTTCTCTGGATATCATGATAAGTTCTAAAGAAGAACAAGACAACTGGATGATTTACACCAAAAGAATAAAGAAGACCACTCCCACCCCCAACCCCCCCAAACTCCTGAAAAATAGTTCAGGAGAGTAAAAATGAACTGTCACAGCTTAAGATGGAAAGACTCTGACATGAAGTTGTTAGCTTTTTTTATATCTCTGTCTTTCTCATTCTCTTCTCAGGAAACATGAAGATTTAAGATTTTTATCCTCATGATTCAAGATTCCTATTTTAAGCAGCTGGTTGCCAAGTAAGAATCTGCTCGTTGGCCTCTGGAAAAACAGCACTGGTTAGAGGGGGGAGAAGAAAAAACCCGAAAAAATAAACAGTTACCACTGACAGTATTTTGATTAATAAAAGGAGGTAAGGGCTTTAGTCATTCCTTCAGGGTGGGTAAGTGACAATGTGAATGCTAAATTCAATCCCTTCAACCTCATCTGCCAAATTAAAGGCAGCCTTTCCAAAATCATCCCCCTCCTCTCTCGGCACCAAATTCGTAAGACACACCAGAAAGGACAGTGAATCCAGGATCTAGACAGACACCAACGAGGAAGAATGCTTAGATCATATAAGCTTTCCTTCTATTCGTTCTCCTGCCTTGGATTGAAGTGTTCTTAAAACACTCTGCTATAGAATGATGAGGTTTTTGAACAAGTTGGTGTTTTCTCCATGAAAATTATTGAATTTATATTTATTTTATCTTCCAAGAATCACAGTGCTTGTCAGCAGACCTATTATACATCTCCCTGATTCCCTCACTATCTCTAGGATAAAGGGATGGTATTTTTATTTCCATTTTGCCAAGAAACTGAGGCCAAAGGTAGTAAAGGACCTTGTGCAATATCACACAGTAATGGAAAGGGGTCTTGACCCCAGATGTTCAACCTTTAAATCCAAAGCGGTACCCACTAAACTAGATTGTCTCTTCTGATATGTCACAGCACAATAGGATGTCCATTCATCCAGCTTTCAGCTGGTCTATCCCCTATCCAAATTGGGGGCGGGGAAGAGGTTGGTGAAAGGGTGTCCTGTATTCCTGAGTGCTGTCAGTAGCTACCCGACTGCACCGTCAACAAATTATACATTGAGCCCCAAGAGCTCATACCATTTAACTAGACAATTAGAATTCATTTTGAAAAACACATGGTCCTTGCCCTTTCCAGGAGAAGCAGTGTGGCTTAATGGATAGAGCATAGGTCTAGGAGTCAGAAGGACCTGGGTTCTAATCCTGGCTCTGCCACTTGTCTGCTATGTGACCTTGGGCAAGTCACTTAACTTCTCTGGGACTCGGTTACCTCATCTGTAAACTGGGGATTAAGAGTGTGAGCCCCATGTTGGACGGGGACTGTGTCCACCCTGATTAACTTGCATCTACCCCAGTGCTTAGAACAGTGGTTGGCATATAGTAAGCACTTAACAAGTACCATAATTATTATTATTATATTACGATCTAGAAGAGGAGACAGGAGAATCACACACAATCACAACAAATATTTACAAATAGATGCAATTACTAAAGCAAGTCGACAGAAAGGCAAGGCTTCATTCACAGCTTCTTTGTGGATGACCAATATTGCTTTTATTCAATCAATGGTCTCTAATGAACATTTACTATGTCAGGACATGTACTAAGCCCTGGGAAGAGTACAGAACAACAGAATTAGTGGAAATGTCCCCTACCCATAATGAACTTGCAATCTAGATGGGGGGATAGACATTAATATAAATAATTTATAATATATAATTTAAAGGCATGTACATACGTGGTATGGGGGTGGGGATGGGGCAAATAGCAAATGTCCAAAGGTGCAGATCCAAGTGTATAGATGATGCAGAAGAGAGAAAATGAAGCAGAAGAGAGTGGGCAGGTCAGTTACATCTTAGGTTGTATGTATTTCTGCCAGAGGGTCTGGGAGGTGGAGGCCAGGAAATGCCTCTGGTGGTATTCAGGGATCTTTTAAGTTATGGGGTCACCTGAGCCTCCACATCCCTTTGAAGAGCTTTATTTACCCACCTGGATGTGGGATCTGCCCAGATTTGCAGTCTTCTCTCATTCCCTCCTTACTCCTGCTCACTCCCCTCCCATCCTAAGCTTTCCAACAAATTTATCCAAGTGTTTTTAACAAAGCTATGGTTCCTCTTTAGCAGTGTAGGAAGGTGGGGGCTAGACTTAAAAACTCTGATTTTACACCTCTCCTCCTTCACTGGACCCCAAGGAGCAATGTTCCCCCTCAGTTCCTAGCTGACAGGATCGACTCATCTTTGACAGGGATTCTTCTTTGGCTTCTAGGTAACAGACCTCCAATGGGATAGCAGCACTCTGAATTCCCACAGTGCCAGTGCAGATCAAAGCATCACCTTCTTCCAGGAGAGCTGGGGCAGCCTCTTCTATGATAGCTACCATTTAAGGAGCATTCCTCCCACCCTGTCTAAACATCACTCTACCACAGTGAGGGAGGGTAGCTTTTTTATACTTTTAGGGTGATTCTGGGATAGGCCTGTCTGAATCCTTGGGTTCAGTGATTTGGTTCTTATAGATCTTCCAAAATGTGCCCCCATAAATACATTTGTTCCAAATCCTATTGTCTTTAACCAGGTTTGGTGGGTAGATTAAAGACCTCAACCAACTGGCAAAATTTGCCGCTAGCAGTCCTACATTATGGGTGTGGTGCAGTGGATGAGTGCCAGCCCCAAGCAGTTGAAATCTTGGCTCAAATTTATCCATTAAAATTCTCACTTACCTGCAGTCAGTTTTTGTTAAACCCAGTCTCATTTCTTTTAGATCCTAACTTTGGAGCTGGAGAAAATTCATATGGCTTCTTTAATCCCTGTAAGAACAGAAACTCTGCTTGGTTTCTCCCACCATCCTATTTCTCTCCCCACTAGGTCATCTATGCACTTGAATCCTTCCCCCCAAGAACGTATATACTCGTCTCACCCTAATCCCTGCAGCAATTACGAACCTATCCTTAAAGTGGTTGCTTCCCCTACCAATCAATCAATCAGTGGTATTTATTGAGTGCTATTGTGTGCAGAGCACTCTACTAAGCACTTGGGTGAGTACATCATAATAGAGGAGATAGACATGATCCCAGCCCACAAGGAGTTTACTGACCGATGGGGGGAAACAGACATTAAAGTAAAATGCAGATGGATATGTACATAAGTGCAGTGGGGCTGGGGGAGGGGTGAATATCAAAGTGCTTAAGAGATACAGACCCAAATGGGAAGGAGACACAGAAGAGAGGGCCTAGCCAATTTAGTAGGACTTTGAAGGTGGTAAGACTCTGTCAGATATGAGGTGGGAGGGAATCCCAGCCCAGAAGAATGTGGGCAAGGGGTGACTGTAAGAAAGATGAGTTTGAGGTAGAGTGAATAGGTCGGTGTTAGAGGAGCAAAGTGTATGGGCTGGATTACAGTAGGAAATCAGCAAGGTAAGATAGAAAGGAGAGAGGATACTGAAAGTTTTAAAGCCCATGGTAAGAAATTTCTGTTTGTTGCAGAGGTGGATGGGGTACCATTAGAGGTTTTGAAGGATGATCCGGGCAGCAGAGTGAAATATGGACTTAAGAGGGGAGAGACAGGAGGAAGGGAGATGAGTGAGGTGGCTGATGCAGTAGTCAAGGCGGGACATGGCAAGTCCTTGGATCAGAGTGGTAGCAGTTTAATGTCTTTCTCACTAGATGCCGAACTCCTTGAGACAAGAATCGTGACTACCAATTGCATTGTACTCTACCAAGTGCTCGATACAGTTAACTCCTTAAGGAAACTTAAGGAAACAAAGAATCGAATGGGAGGAGAGAGGGAGGCAGAAGGCAAAGAGAGAGAAAAGGCGCTATACAGAGCCCCATGGGTAAAATGCCATTGCAAGGCAGGGAATCGACATGGCAAGGCCCAGAGACACATCAAGAGGCAGAGACGGATGCCAGCAGAGCGGACCTACACCCCTCCTATCCCCCACCCCCGTCGGGATGGGGGCAAGCAGGAGGAAGGCTCCTTCCTGTCATACGAGACCGGGCAACAGGACAACACTGGGAATAGTAACAGTAGTTTCCCCTTCGCATCCTCTTGTGGGGCACAGGGGGGCATCCTGAAGGAGGCCGGCAGGATGTGCAGTCTGCCTCCCCAGGGGCCCGGCATCCCGGAACCCGCCACGATCCATCAGCCGGCCCATGATCCTCACAGACTCTCTCCCTCCTCTGGCCCACACTTGGAAACTGGCCCAAATTAAAGCCTTCCCACCCTCCCTCCAGCCCCGTACACCCCCCTCCAGACCCGCACTCCCTGATTCGGTCCCAAAAGCGTCCCTCCGGCCTGCTTTCCCGGGGCAATGACCGGGCAGGGCAGCAAGCGAGGAAGCCCAGACAGGGCTCCTGAGGCGAAGAGCTGACTTAGCTGGAGAGCCTCCAGTAGAGGAACGGAATGGAAAATGCAGACCACCTTCCCCTGCTTTCGACTCTGGAAGGAGTGGCTCCTTAGGGAAAAACAAAGCAAAAGGCAGCATGATGTAAAGGAAAACGGGTTGGGCAGGTGGAGGAGCAGTGATGGGATTCACTGCCCACTGGATCCAGGGCCTTCAACTAAGACTTCTGTCCTGCTCTCTAGCACGGGACAACTCAATTTCTCTGCATCTTGGTTTCCTCATGTAGAATTGGAGAGAATGATCCCTGATGATGTGAGGATAAAATGAAATAAATGGTATAAAAGTGATTTGGGAAAGGGGCTTCACCAGCACAAGGTATGATTTTGAGTTAATAGTAATATCACCTTCAGTAACAACCAGAGCAAGTCTCTGAACCAGATCCCATCTCAGCAGGAAGAAGATAATATGCTTAGCTACAAGGAAACCTCCCACCTCCCTCTCCAGGGCTGGGAAGGAAATTATGACAGAGCAGGAGTCTTCAGTTTCGGGTCTCAGCCCAGACCCCCTGAGTGGGCTGGGTCATGCCCTGCAACCATTCTGCTTCTCTTTTGCCCTTAGATTTGCCCCTCTCCCTCCGACCCCAGTCCCCACACCACCTGGCTGATCAGCCCTTTCTCAGGTCCCCAGTCATTTCCACTTCCAACCAGTGATGGCAGGAACCAGAAGTGGATGGGCTTAGCAGGAAAAACTTGGATGCAGAAGGGAGGCCTCCAGCAATCTATCAATTGAGGGAGTTTTCTTTCCAGTCCTGCTTCTTGTGTCCCATTCTCCCACTCTCCTCAGTTCCCCATTCTCCCCTTTGGTTTCTCTTTCAGGTCATCTAGCCATCTTAATTTTACCTCTGGGCCACCTGTCTCTAGCCCTGCCAGCCCTGCAGCCCACAGAGCCCTTGTAGCCCTCTAAACATATTTACTAATTATCCCTATCTGCTTGCAGAAAAGCAGCCACCTGTGTCAATCCCTGTCCCACTGGCTCCCAGGACAGGACGAAGTGCAAACAAAGGTAGTGGCTATGAGGGGAATCTCCTGAGCTAGCTCGCCTCCTGCTTCCCTTTTTTCCCTGAGTTCTCCACAATGCCCAGAGCAAACTGGAACATCGCTTCTTCTCTGGTAATTCTCCAGCCTCTGACCTTCAGGGAGAGGAGGAGTATACCAAACCTCCCCCGTTTTCTCTGGAAAAAGACAGGAGATTCTTTCCAAAAGCCCTTGACACTCCTCCAGTCACAAAATGAGCTTTCCCACCTGCCAGTGCTGTCTATCCAACTCAGGACAAACATCTCACCTCTGCTTTTCTGCCCCAGATGTCGCCTCTAAAGTTGGCATTTCTGCTGTGAGAACTCCATCCTCAATACCATCAACGATCCCTGAAGCAAAACTGGATTCTTTTTTTTTTTTAACTTGGTATTTATTAAGCATTTACTATGAGCCAGGCACTGTTCTAAGCACTGGGATAGATACCAGCTGATCGGATTGGACACAGTTCATGTCCCCCATTCTGTCAGATTGGACACACGGCAGGGAGCTGCAGTAGTCAGCAGAAGTAGGAGACCAGGGATGGAGCGGTGGTGGGGCACCAGACTTTTAGTTTTTAATAAAATCAGTCTTCAATTTACAGATGAGGAAACTGAGGCACAGATAAGTTAAACGTCTTGCCGATGTCACATAGCAGTCAAGTGGTGGAGCTGGGATTAGAACCAGGTCCTTCTGTCTTCCAGGCCCATGTTCTATTTACTGGGCCACGCTGCATCTTGACTTTTCCACAGTTAAATCAGTCTTTCCCAAACCCACCTTGTTAGATCTCCCCAGATCTCCACCGGGAAAAAAACAAACAGGTGGAAGAAGGGATGAAGGCTAGCTCGAGTTAACGATTTTTCTGTTTGATGCTGACCCTAGACTCCAGAGTGATAAAAGCCCAGCAGAGGAGGAACCTGCAATCAGCCCAGGACCCTTTTATCTCAAGACAAGTTATCTCCAGGTTGGTAAAACAGGCAGGCACCCCTCGAGCATCGTGGAGTCCTAGAACTTTCAGAAAGGCTCTCAAGAGGCTCTCTGCCTCCAAGCAGGGGAGTACTTGAACCATCCAGGCCATGCTTGTTTAAAGATCTCCAAGCCCGAAAATTCCACCAACTTCCTCTCAAAACAGGAAGTTCTCTGTGTAGAACTAGACTTTCTCCTGTTGCACTGAAAGTCCATTTATTCTTGTGACAAACTCAGTGGGTGGGGAAAATAACCTGGGTGGGAACGCTGAAGTACTTAAAGTGGTGATTCAGTCAAACTTTAGCCTGCCTCAGCCCTGTTGGGAGGCCACCTTTCTACTCCTAATGTCTTGGTGGTAAAAGCTCAGGTTTTAGGAGCAACCTGAAGGCCTGCAATCCAGTTCCTGGGCCTTGCAATAAATTCAAGTCAGAACCCAGTACAGCAGCTCAAGGAGTAAGGGTTTGGATGTGGACCAAAGAGAAAAGAATAATGTTGAGAGGCAATGCTGGAGAAGAGGAGAAGCAGAGT
Organism: Ornithorhynchus anatinus; assembly: GCF_004115215.2. NCBI lineage: Eukaryota > Metazoa > Chordata > Mammalia > Monotremata > Ornithorhynchidae > Ornithorhynchus > Ornithorhynchus anatinus. The sequence continues at coordinate 31,275,941 of NC_041743.1, forward strand.
GACCAAGTGGAGAGAGCATGGGCTGAGAGTCAGAAGGACCTGGGTGGCTCCGCCACTCGTCTGCTGTGTGACCTTGGGCAAGTCACTCCACTTCTCTGTGCCTCAGTTACCTCATCTGTAAAATGGGGATTAAGCCTTAAGCCCCATGTGGGACAGGGACTGTGTCCAACCTGATTATCTTGTATCTTCTTCCTCAGGACTTAGTACAGTGCTTGGCACATAATAAGCACTTAAATACCAAAGAAAAGAGATGTCTTTTGCCCCATCCAAGTAGTAAGTGAACTGAATCACTCTGAGAAGCAGTGTACTTACTAGATTACCTCTCAAACACTTTTCCAGTCTCAAGACTCCATATTACAAAGCGTAAGCATTTAGGGATATTTACATCTGGCTGTTCTCCTGCAAGTCTCTTCCCTGGAGAGTCTTTGGCCCACTTGGGGATGGGGCGTTGTGTGCCTACCCCAGAGAAGACAGGCAACTCATCTAGATGGAAGGTCTGGTGGGCCAGCTGGGAAAAGCAGCTAAAACTCTTGTTCCCCATCCTTGCCACAGAAGGTGACATTCTCTAAACTGGTCTAGCTTTCATGCGTAAAGGAGGGAGAAGTTAATCAATCAGTGGTATTTACTGAGAGCCTACCATGTGCACAGCACTGTACTGAATGTTTAATGAGGAAGGTGAAGATGATTCCCATTCCATATCCAGTCAACAGCACCTGTGGTCCAAGGAAACAAAATAAGAGAAAGGTGCATGTGAACCATACAACTACACAAGACAACTGTACCCCCAACAAATGCACTCATGGCCCTGGTACGTAAACACACACACACAACACACACACACACACACACACACAGTACCCAACTCACCCTCCAGACTTATGAAACAAAAGCAACATTCTCTTCCGAGAGACATGTCTTTTTGGAAATTAACAAAACCCCAGGGCAGCAGAATTCAACTGCATTTTCAAGCAAAAAGCTTGAGCTAAAAGGAGGCGTTGGCAATCTAGGTCAGAGTGTCCACATCCAAAAAAAAAAAAAAACCGATTCTGAACGATCCTGTGCTAGTCAAGAAGGAGTGGAGCCTGGGTTCAGCTATTGACTGAAGAGAGCATTTGAATCACAAAACAAGAGCCCTCTGAGACTCTGGGAGCATTTTAATGATGAAAAAATGAAGCCGAATCTGTCTGAAGAGACCCTCACATGTTAACCAGCAAGGCTGCCAGCCCCATAAGCAATCTCACTGAAAGGCTTTTGTGCAGTTTGCCAGCGCTCATTCTGCTCCTAATTGATTTTATTTTGTTTTTCTTATTGTCAGTAGGCGGCGGTGCACACACATCGTTAAAAACGGGCATTTTTCAATTAAAAAAACAGATGATTGGGACATCGGCTCTGTCGATTAGCAACAAAATCCTCACAACTAATGGTGGCGGGGGGGACACCGTCTGAGGAGGGAGTGTAGGAGCAAGGATGTGACTCTTTGGCCCTGGGGCCTCTCTCACTGTCGCCACGCATGTCAGCTCAGGCCACGTGTCCTTACTTGGATAAGTTGGGCTTGCGCTTCTAATTGGACGTTCTCTGGGGAGTCACTTGGTAAAAGAAACCCAGCCGACATTTGTAGAAGTATGTTATCCAGTTGAACTCAACGGGCTCTCTACTGGAAAATTGAGACATTTAATATTTTAAAAATATTATAATGGTATCTGTCGTAATCCATGGTATTTATTGAATACATCTGTGTGCAGAGCACTATATTATGCGCTTGGGAGAGTATCGTACAAATAGAGTTGGTAGAGATGTTCCATGTCCACTATGAACTGAGCCCTTATGAACACAGCACTGTGTTAGTCACTGTTAGGGTTTAAAGGAAAGACTGTTTCTGCCCTTAAGGAACTTCCAGTTGGGGGTAATAGAACCTGTTTGGCTTAAGGCAGAAAAGTAGACATGTGTATTCACTAGCAAAGAAAAATAAAGCCTTTTGTTTTTGCTCCGTTCAGTCTACTTTTTTCCCCACTTGCGGATGTGGGATGAGGGTGTGGGACAGGTATGTGTGGACAGACTTATGGAGGGCAGAGTTTGGCTGCTTTGGTAATCCTGAGGATTAGGGCTAGGGTAAGGAGAGGTTAATTTAGTGGTGATTGCTGAGCAAGAATGGGCCTGACTTTAGTTATTGAGCCACTTCCTGGGAGCCCAGACTTCGGGTGGCACAGGACACAGATAGGACAACCTTATCGAGCAGCCCAAATGTCTCACAGCTGGCAGCAATGCTCTCCAGGCCTGCCCACACATACTTCTACCCTAGTGATGACACACGGCAGGGAGTTGCAGTAGTCAGCAGAAGTAGGAGACCAGGGATGGGGCGGTGGTGGGGCACCAGACTTTTAATCTTTATTTAAATTTGTACTTGCCCGTAACCTAATTTCTCCTTGGCCAGGTGCCGTGGTAACTTAAATTCCTTTCTCGAAAGAGTGAATGCCCGTTCTTGAGGGGAACAAATTTCTCATCGAAAGAATGGACTTTTTGTAGGGAAAACCCAATACGATGTGGTTCATCACTTCTTAGCTTGGGGTGAAATTCTGACCCCCTGATTAGGCCAGTTTGTTCTCTCTATGGACTTTCCTACCTGAACTGAATCACTCCTGTGGAAAACATTCCTTTCGAAAACTGATCGGCGGGGCTTCGGGATAGGAGGAAGAAAAAAAAATCTATATTTGGAACAGTAAATAAAGTCAGCCAGGCTCTTCCATATTGTTATCAGGCCTTTAGCAGCCATGCGCTGGCGAGACTGACAGTTAGACACTGAGGTAAACAGAATCCATTATCTCCATGGTGCCTGGCTTTGCTGATTTCATCCCTTGAACGCTCAGCCTGACTCATATGTTTCAATGAGCTGTTAGTGACCTCATTTACTTCGCATAGGGGCCTGGTATGAAAAAAGCAGGGCACTGGACTGACTTCTATTACACTCTCAGGTCTAGGCCAGTATTGTGCAGTTACATTATTCCTAATAAAGTACTAGGCACTGCACACATATTACTTGGGTCAGTGTTAACTCATTTTCAAATAATTTGGCCTACTCTCTCCTTTTCCCATCCAATCAGAATCGGTCTCAATCAAGCTGGTGGTGTGATTGGGATTTTATTCATGTTTGCTAATAAATAACTTCAGGGAGACCAAAGAGCCAACTGAGTAATAGTCAGTGCTGAGCATGTACATAAGGTCTGACAGAAACAGATGGGACTACAGAAGCGCTTTAAGGCACTCGATCAGCTCTCCCTTTCCTACTTTACCTAGCTAATCTCTCACAACCCAGCCCAAACGCTTCACTCCAACGCCAACCTGCTCACTCAACCTCGAGCAAGGGGTCGGCGGGGAGACAGACGAGACCACGCCTTGCTTCTCGTCTGGAACTCCCTCCCACTTCATATGTGACACTCTCCCCATCTGCTTATTCAAATCACACCTCTTCGGGTCAGGCAGTCAATCAATCGTATTTATTGAGAACTTCCTGTGTGCGGAGCACTGTACTAAGCACTTAGGAGAGTACAAAAGAACAGTAAACAGACACATTCCCTGCCCAAAACAAGGTCTTCCCTAACCCCTCATTTCCCCATCTACTTGCCCTCCCTTCTGTGTTGCCTATGCACTTGGACCTGTACTGCTTAAGCACTTTGATTCTCCTTCACTCCAGTCCGACATCACCTATAAATACTTCATTCATTCATTCATTCAATCGCATTTATTGAGCGCTTATTGTGTGCAGACCACTGTACTAAGTGCTTGGAAAGTACAATTCGGCAACTACCCAACAACGGATTCACAGTCTAGAAAGGGGAGACAGACAACAAAACAAAGCAAGTAGGCAATACTCATTCCACCCCAGTCCCACAATACTTGTGAACATGGCCTTTATTTTTTTTAACATCTGTCTCCACCACTAGAATGTAAGTTCTCTGAGGGCAAGAATTGTGTCTACCAACTCTATTCTCACAAGTGTTTAGAACAGTGCTTGGCACACAGTAAGCTCAGTAAATACCAGTGATTGATTGATTAACTAAAGAATTAGGCTGGGACTAGCTAGTTGTTGTAAAGAACCTGGAGAAAAGATCTAGGGAGATGAATGTCTTAAACCACTCAGGATAGATCAGGTTGAAGTGAAATCTATATAATACTAGTCTAAATCCAGAGGGAATCAGATGATAGATGAGATAGGCCCTTTTTCCTCTAATTTGAGTTACATAGCTCCCTTGGCATTTGTCTCTTTGTGGCATGACAGCGTAACATTTGAAGAGGGAATAATCTCCCATTCACAAATGAGGAAGGGATAATTCTTCTAACCATTCAAATCACCCCACACTGAGGATTAGGAGCTACTCTCTGAAATTATTATGTACCACTTTTCCCTATGAATGCAGAATATCAAAGTCTTTTGAATAAAGTAATAATTGATAATTGAAGCAGTCGTTAAGCACTTACTACATGCCAAGCACTGAACTAAATGCTAAGGTAGAAACAAGATAATCATGTCCCACTTGGGGCTCGCAGTCTAAGTAGGAGGGAGAACAGGTAGTGAATTTCAATTTCGCAGATGTGAGGCATCAAGAAGTTAAGTGACTTGCCCAAGGTCACGAACAGGTAAACCATGGAACTGAAATTAGAATCCAGGGGCTCTAATTCCCAGGCTCATGCTCTTTCCACTGGGCCATGCTGCTTCCCACCATAAAAGCTTGGAATGTCTGCACCTAAAGTGTGTGCAGCCAGGTTGCTGAATCTCAGAGAGGATGTAATATTGCTAAAAACAAAAAAAGCAGAGAGAAGGGCAACTAAAGTAATTATGGAGTTGGAACAGGTTACATATGAAGATTGATGGAAAAGATTAGTTTTTTTATCTGGAAAGATCAAGGCTGAGGGGAACATTATTGAAACAAAATCATGAAGATTGTGGTCCGATTGTTATTCAACAAATCTCCATGTATAAGAACTAAAGGACTCTTATTAAAGCTTAAAGATGGCAGGTTTGAGTCAAAAGAATTCCTCATTACTGTAGAAAATTTTGCAGGTAGAATAATAATAATTAAAGATTATGGTATTTGTCTGCCAGGCACGGTTCTAAGCACTGGGGTAGATATACGATAATTGGGTTGGACACAGTTCCTGTCCCACACCGGGCTCATACATGAGGGAGCTGAGGCCCAGGGAAGTGAAGTTTCTTGCTCAAGGTCACACAGCAGACAAGTGGTAGAGCTGTGTTTAGAATCCATGACCTTCTGATTCCTGTGCTCTATCCATTAGGCCAGAGAATAGATAAATTCATAGACAATGCTACAATGGGCAATCAGAGGGAGAAATTAAGGATGTTAAAAGGTACAGGGGTACAGTCGCCCCGACTATGGGAAGGGCTGGAGGAGCCACTCACTGAAATGTGTTCAGGTGGCGGCGAAGTAATACGTGATACACTGCACCCAGCTGAATGAAGAGCTGCAATTTGGCCACTTCTGATTTTGGCTGATTTCTTTTAAATCGAGTGGACTAATTCTGACCATTGGCCAGTGATTTTGAGCTGGGTTTATTTCAAGTTTGAAACTACTGAGAGTTCCCCTTTCAAAGAAGCAAGGACAGTACACAAGTTATTCTGGGCAGGGAAGATTCAAAAGGGGGTTCTGCTAAAGACATGAAAACCATTGGGTCCTAATTCCCTATTTGCATGTTTTCAGTTGGTTCATGAATTTTACAGGAGGTAATCAAATATTCTAGGTTTTCTAAATGATCCGATGGGGGAAAAAAATCAGCACAACTGCTCCCTTGCCCATCATCCTTCCAATTTATTACAGATCCCAAACCACACACCATTAGCAGTCTTCCTTTCGGTTGTTCGTCAACAAAGGCAATCTTTACAGCAAACATCTGTTCATTCTTTTTATCGTACCCTCCCTTTTCAATGAATACAATCATTGGCTCCTTTGTGTCAATTGAACAAATCAAGTAAGGAAGAACAGGAGAGGTAAAGCCCAACCATATATAAAACATCTGGTTGCAAGGTTTTTTATAGACTGTATATAAAAAGGCAAAAAGGCTTCAGTTTAACACCTCACCTAAGTCCAGCATCTCAAATTGTGGGGTCATTATTTGGGTCCATGAACTAGGAAAACCAGCCACTTACTGGTGAGAAGGCATTAGAGGTGAGAAGATACCTTAAAGTCCTCTCAATACTCTGTAACTCTGAATCATCAAAAAATAATTAGGGATGGTTGATGCTAGAAGAAAATGAAAAGCCTTCCTTGGTCTGGAAAAAAAAAAGCAACAACCTGTTTCCTTAAAATCATGTCTATTTCAATTAGTGTTCACCAGGAACAATTTTACAGTAATCTGAGTCCTGAAGGTCAAGCCATAAGTGTTTTTTTTTAATTTTTTAAAATTTTCCTACAGCTAATAGGATGATCCAGTATACCTACACCCTCCAAAGTGGAAAGTTGGTTCTAAGGAACATGTATCCAATCTCATTTTTAAAATTTCTGTCTCACTTTGCCAACATTAATTACTCTTCACTAGTCCTCTGAGGTAGAAGGCATTATTAAAGTTCTTCATCTTATGAAATATGAATAGCCTGTTAACATTAGTCGCCTTTTAGCAATGTTCTAATTATTTTCTTTAGCTCTAGCAGCATCTCACCTTGAAACAAATCATTTGTTTTTGGGAATTGTGCAATCATTGCTCTTGGGCAATTTTATTTGTACAACATTAATCAAAAAAATCAATCTAGCTCAACATCATCTAGAAATTGCCAAGCATAAATATACCAAAGGAAAACTGTTGGTGTAATCTGTATCTAGGATCATATCATTGAGAGAAAATGCAAATGTTTTGAAAATGTCTAAAAAGTTTACAATTCAGCACCTTGACTGATGGTGTATTTCGATCAAATGAAATGTTTGCACATATTTAACATTTACACGTGCTTCTACTGTAAACTCTTTCTTAACTGGTAGTAGTAAAATCTTTGCTGACAAAACAAATGTTATTTAGAAAACACGAACCAATAGAGGAATGGTCTTAGTGCATTAATCCTGGGGCAGGCATTTTGGGAGTCTCCTGGTGAAGGAATAGTCTGTATATGTCAAAGAATCAGTCATCGCCCCTAGTTCCTCATTTAGTTAATTCCCATTAACATCAAGAGCATCTTGTACACCAAAGACAAAAATCAATATATTCTATCTATCACTGAAGCAAAATAATTTCCAAGATGGTACATTAAACAGCTGGTTGTTTTAGAGGCCATCAATCAACCAATCAGTATTTATTGAGAACATATTCTGTGCTGAGCACTTGAATCAATCAATCAATCATATTTACTGAGTGCTTACTGTGTGCAGGACACTCTACTAAGCATTTGGGAGAGTACAGTACAACACAGTTTGTGGCAAAATTTGACATAATGCTCAAAGTGGTCTGTTGGGTTTTATTGATTTCTGTTACATCTAGCAGAGATGCACAATTTCATCCCAAAACATCAAAACACCTTGCTCTCCCATTCATAGACCTCTTATATTGTTCCCTCTGTAGTCAGGGTTTAAAACATGTTTCCCGAGTACCAGAATTTAGTGAGCCTTCACCTACCTTTCTACCCAAACCTTTTCCTCCTCCTAACTTTCCCATCTCTGTAGACAGAACCCGCATCCTATTCTTTCTCACAAGCCTGTAACCTTGATGTTATCCTTGATTCCTCTCTTTCATTCTGGCCAAACTAGGAGGTATGATCAGTTGTAAAATGAGGTACAAGGGGATGGGTGTTTTTTTAAATTGTATTTGTTAAGTGCTTACTATGTGCCAGGCACTGTTCTAATAATAATAATACTTAAGGTATTTAAGTGCTACTATGTGCCAGGCACAGTTCTAAGCGCTGGGGTAGATACAAGTTAATCAATTTGAGTGCAGTCCATGCTCCACATGGAGCTAACAGTCTTAATCTCCATTTTACAGATGAGGTAACTGAGGCACAGATAAGTTAAGTGACTTCCCCAAGGTCTCACAGCAGACAAGTGGCAGAGCCTGGAATAGAACCCAAGTCCTTTGACTCCCAGGTCTGTGATCTATCCACTAGGTCATGATACTTCTCAAATTAATCTTATTTTTACCATTTGAAAGTACTTTTTCAGCAATGAAAAAGTCATAAACATAAATTAATCCTAAAGTTATTTCCATTAAATCATTGATATGCTATGGGTTAAGTTTGGATTTAATTTTAGACTAGTATTAGATGTTATCTAGGACAGAGCATAAGGGATTTTAAAGTTGGAAAAACCATCTGAGCACCCATCATTCCTGCCATATAAACTGAAACATAGTTTATAAAGGAATAGAGATTATTCTAACTGGAGACAAAAAACTGTTTCATTAGCCATCCTGTTTACCAGCCAGAAAGTCATGCAGTTTAAAAAAAGATATATTCCTCACATCAGCTATCTTTCCACTATTGTTAAAAATCAAATCTCTTTGTGCTAGGAATGGAAAAGTGTGTCAGTTTGGCATTTGAGTCAAAACTGACATTTGTAACACTCAAGTAGTAAGAAGACTAACATCCTCATTAATCTAGGGCAATACCCAGGCAACTAACAATTTTACAGTAGTTCAGACCTGAATCCTTGGTTTGAAACTGGTTGTGTTTTCGAACGGTGGGTAGTATTTGAAAGCTCAAGTTCCAGCCCGAAATGAGTCAGGGTAACTGTGGCTGGAGAGGTTGGACTGAACTGAAAGCCTGCTGAGCACTAGACCACTAATAATGATAATAATAATTGTGGTATTTGTTGAGAGCTTACTATGTGCCAGGCACTGTACCAAGCTTTGGGATGAATACAAGCAAATCGGGTTGGATACAGCCCTTGACTTGCATGGGGCTCAGTCTTAATCACCCTTTTCCAGATGAGGTAACTGAGGCATAGAAAGGTTGCCGAGGGCCATTGGACATTTTTGTGTTGGAGAAGAGGAACCCGATTTATCTTGTGGAACTTTGGAAGGCTGAATGCAAACCTCTGGTGGCCAGGCCTGAAATACCGATTAATTATCTGCTAAATCTTCAAAAAATCGCTCGATTGGTTGTCTTGGAGAAAGCAGGTTTCTGGGTCCCTAAGGCCCTGTTTTAAAGCTCTCACTGTCTCGAGGTCCAGAGACACATAAGTGTCCACACTGCAGTTCTTTCTGTGGTTTCTCCTATAGCTTTTAAGTTTAGAAATGGTGGATATTTTTGCCTTACACACAACTGTGCTTTTATACTTACAGGAAATTAAAATGATTGGGAACCCAGGAGAGTTGTATAAGTTCATGAAACATCACAAAGCTCTTCTGGAAATTCATTTACTTCATTCTGTAGTTCTAAGCCAATCATTTTCAAGTGATCTTTGATCCTTTTCAACCTGAAATTTTCTTCTTCCTGATGGATGAAATCAGTCCCCTTTTGACTAACAGAGTTTCCTAGAGCTAGAGCAACTTCTCCAATCCTGATTGCTGAGAGGCCTATTGAAACTCGTTACAAGGATGGCAATAGAGTGGGGAGTGAAAAGTGTTAGCGTGGCCAACCCCTCATTGACTGCACCTGGAGGCAACCCCAGACAACAGTAGGCTCTTTAGTGTGTGGTCTGTTCCCTATAAACTCATTGTGGGCAGGGAATGTGTCTGTTATATTGTACTCTCCCAAGTGCATAGTACAGTTTCTGCATACAGTAAGTGCTCAAGAATTACAACTGACTGACTTTGATGGTGGACCTGTTTGGCTGTCAGCCCTCCCTATCAGCATTCCTGTTCTTTCTCATTTGTCTTGTATCTACCCCAGCACTTAGAACTGTGCCTGGCACATAGTCTCATTTGTCTGGGGTTCTGTAGGTCATCCCCTCGTCTCCCATCCACCATTCCCCCTCCACCCCATCCCCCCGTGCCCTTCTCCCTGCCCCACCTTCTCCCCCCCACCCCACACACAACAGATCCTCTGCCCAGTCTCCTCTCTGCCAGCCCCTTCTGAGTCATCAGCTTGCCCCTGGTTTTCTCTGGGTCCCTCCATTCTCTTCCAACTCCTCCTCCAACTCGAGCTCTAGCTTTCCTCCTGCCCACAGGGACCTAGTGGAAAAAGCACCTGCCTGGGAGTCAGAGGACCTGGGTTCTAATCGTGGCTCTACTTGTCTGCTGACTTAAATTTGGGTACCCTCAGTTCCTCTTCTGTAAAATGGGGGTTCAATATCTGATCTCTGTACTATTTAAACTGTGACCCTCATGTGGGACAGGGACTGTATCTAACCTCATTATATACGCCAGTACTTAGTAAAGTGATTGGCACATGGTAAGTGCTGAATTATCACAGAGATCATTACTATTATTCTTAAGGAAAAAAATAAAATGCATTATCTTTAGTCTTTCAGTTTTACAGTATATTTCTCTTTGCTCTCTACATCCAAAATGCATCTCCATTCATTAATATTTACATCATTGCACGATCATGCTAAATATATATTAGAACAAATGATCTCAACGAGATTCTTTGAGGACATTGGGCTATCATTAAATTCTAAGAGACCATTATAAAACATCTCTGGAAATAGAGTTCTGGAGTTTCTCTAATCCATACCTAGTCCATGCATAAAGATGCAGACAACTGTCTGTTGATTGGCTCTTCCAGAGACAAACTATTCATATAATTCCCTGAATGTTTAATTTTAGAAATTTTTTGCAACATGTCACTTTAGGTCTCTGAAATTGACTGTACAATATTTTACATAAAATGCTCAAAATATGAGGTGGCTGAGATAATTTTATTTTCCTGAGTTTAAGACTATTCTTCAGCCCAGGTTACTGCCTAACACCTGGCCATGCAGAACTGTAATGCTGCTCTTAATTCATAAATCAAAGAACAAAGTCATTTTAAAGCAAGTTTTATCAGTTCATTAAAAGCAAAATCAAGCCCATAAATGCCACCTAATGAGCCATTTATCATGCCCAGAGCCGGGGGGGGGGGGGGGGGGGGGGGGCACGACACGGACACGACGGGGATGGACAGACCCATTTAGTTCTTGGATAAAAGTTCCAAACACACGATCACAGATTTTCTTTCTATTATGCAGTTCAATCAATTTCTCTACTATGCAAATGCATTTAAATGAACATGTAAACTGACATATTTAGTGGGATTCTGACCTTTACCGATTTTTTTTTGGAGCAGTGATAAATTTCCAATCTTTTAAGAACATATTTAACTGTACAGATACAAAGAACTGCCTCCTACACAAATTCTATTTTCAATCTGGAGAAAAGAGGAAAGAATATGCTTTCTGTTCTTTGTGATGACAATACTCAAAAAACATTGCCTAGAATCATTTTCCCTCTCACCTCCTCTCTCTTGGTGGTAAGGTCCACCTGAGATTTGTACTAAAAGCACCTAGGGTAATATAAAAAAAGATTTTGGTGACTTACTAAACAGTCCAAGTTGAGATGGTGACAAATTTGCTCACAACCTTCCTTTTCAATTTACATGTTACTTATCCACATTATTTATCCACACAATTTCTCAAGGAAACCTATATAGATTCAAAAAAGATACAATTTTAGCTCATTTCAGGAGAGCATTTTTTCATAGGGGAGAAAATTTAAGATGTTTTTTCCTTGGAACAGTTTTAAAAAGTCAAATTTACATTTCAAGTGCCTTTTCAAAGCGCTGGTTGGTGGTGGCCATATTGGTTGAATGACTTTCTTTCAACAGCCTGAGCCACAATACAACAACAATAAACGTTTGTTTTTAACTTTTCACTCACGAATGCATAGAGATACTATATTTTTGGGGAAAAAATAGGAATGGAAGTGTAAAACCCGAATTTAGAGAAACAGAGGAAACACTACATAGCCGACAAATTACTTATGCAACAGTTGAAATTCCATAAGCTATACTACCCTCTAGTGGCTTTCAGACAGACTTCTCTGACTCTCAAATTTATACCTGAAAATGGATCGTCTTTTTAAAAATTCTGCCAGAATCTTAATTTCATCAGATCCTGTAAAAGTGTCTAGCCCTTCAGTACACAACTGACCAAGATGTGAGGGCCAATGATAAGATCTGGACCAAAAGACTGATGGTCCTCTCAAGAAAGACTAACATCCCTTTTTAATCTCCCTATGATGGAAATTTCAAAAAGTTACTAGGAATGGAAAATAAAATTGATACTTCCCATGAACTGTGTCCTAACCCCTTGTCTCTATGCAGAAGGAGAGGTTGCCATCCTATCTGATTTACAAGAAGATCAACACTATTTTGACTATTTTAAATGAATCAAAAACTATGCATTCTTTAATGGCAGCATTATTTGCAGGACATAGCAGGGAGAAGTGAATAAAGACAATTCCGCTGGTCACTGATCCCTACATATCTTTACTATCATAGCGAATAAATAGAATAAAATGCATTCAGGAAACAAGTTATTATTGTGCTAACGAATTCATGCCTACCTACAATGAAAGGCAAGACCAAATCCATCTACTTAAAATACTGTTTATTTGTGATTTAACATTAATTAGCATTACATCTATGAGCAACTTCAGAAAACATTTATATATTTTTCCACAGGACACAGAGTTGGTTGGCTCATTCTTTATGCCAAAGCAAGTAAATAGAGGCATTAGCAAAAGGTGCAAATAGTTCACGGTTGCATTTAAAAAATATTTATGCACATTGCATTCATTTAGATATATTTTTTTAAAAAAAGTTATGAAAAGCATAGTTCACAGGTTACTGTTTCTACATATGTTGTAATACAATACAAATGATGTAGAACTTAAAAAAGACTAAGTTAAGCAACTGAAAGTTTCCACTACGATTTAGAACACTGATTCCAGTAGTGAGCTCTAAAATGTCTTCTCCAGAATCCATGTCAACTTCGCATTTTTACACGTTCACAGTCAAACTGAACCAGCCCCATAACACATCATAATCAATATCATTTGCATGCCAACCCACCCTCCAGAAATACTTTGTATTGTTCTTCCCACTGGTAATTTAGGGGTCACACTGACCTTTTACTGATTGGCTATTGTGGACAATGATGAGGTCCAATTTTGAGAGAGGGAAAAAAATACTATGTCAATGTAAGGTTTAAATTTGTACTTACGACAGAAAAAAACCCCAAACTGAAAAGATCTAGTAAAATGAAGAAGTGGAAGCCTTAAACCCTTGCGGCACTTAACACCCTCATTTATTCGGGTTTTGCTTTAACAGCTACCTAAACCTATTTGACCTGTTAAAATTTCAAATGCAAACTAGAAGAAAGTTGCCCTGTACCAGGAAATTTAAAAATACAAGGATTCATGGATTTTTAAACTGATTGAAGATATCACAATGCACAGTGAATAAAAATCTTTCCCAGACCAATATTTTTTTGGTCTGGTTGATTTTTCTTGCCATTTCACTTTTCCCTTGAGCAGTTTTTTCCTTCCTTTTAGTCATCTTTTGAGATTTATTTTTCTCATCAGCAAAACCAAAGACAATACTTACTGATATTTAAGCACACATCCAGTTTCATTGTACATGACTCATCCTTAAGTACTGAGCTTTGATTCTTGAATCACATCAGAGTATACTCAGTTTCAAGCATCATCAAATCTGCTCTATGGTTAATGATCAGTTTAAATGCCTATAGCACTTTACACTGAATGGTATACAAATATTTCAACATACAAAATTGGTTTTGCCAAAGTTAAACTAAGCTATCCATGTTATGTGTATATAAAATCCCCCTTGATCGAAAAAGAAGGGGTTTTCTAACTAATAAAAAAGGAAGTTTTCAAAAATTATACTTCACTAAAATGAAACATTTGGCAAAAAAAGTTACTTCGGATGAGGAAATTTTACAAAAATGTGTAAAACTCCAAATAAACTTTTTTATCTATTATGTGCCAGTGTATACTCATCTTGTATGATCTTATTTTAGAAGATTTAAAAGTGTGCTGTTAATATCCACCCACTGAAACAATAGGGTGTAGAAGCAAAGGCCGTGGTCAGAAATTTCAATTAAAAAAAAGTATAATCTGATTTACCAAGGGAGGCAGCAGTTTAAAAAAAATTCATCAGATCATTTGACAGACGTTTTTTCAGACCAACACTAAGCAGGACTGTCGTATTTCAGGTAAAGACGTGGCTAAGATGTATCGAACAGACAGACACCTGCCAGAGCAGATCTCAGCAAAACTAGTGAATGTTTCAAAATTTCATAGTGATTTTTAGGTGCATAAAAATGAGAGATGAATTAGTTTTTTTGTTCTTAAATGATTTTCTTTTAACACATTTCCAGTTTTGTTCTTAGCTTGAAGTCCAGTTTTGCTGCACACCCCTAATGCTGATCTACTACTGTATATTAAAGGTCAACGTACATGTGCCTTTTTAAATGTGCAGCGTCACATTAAAATAAAAGGGGTGTACTTATGCTTCGACTTTCTCCTTTTTTTTGTTCTTTTTCAGGAAAGATGGAGTGCGGAATTTCTTCTTTTTCTTGGATGGTGATTTAGAAGGAGAGCCCTCAGGAGACAGAACTTCTTCAATTTTCTCAGAAGACTTAATGGTAATCTCGACACTCTCCATTGTGGATGTTGTTGTTAACCGACTCACTCGCTTGGAGAGATCATCTTCCACATCATGCATATCATCTTTGCCGTTCACCACGACGACCGGTACCTCCATGGAGATGAAGTTCTTGGGAAATAGATCATGATTTTCTATGGAAATTATTGTCTCTGGTTAATGATTCTGCAAAAATATTCTTTGTGACTTTATAAAATAAATCCTTAGACAGAAGCTGAATCCTCTCGAGAGAAGACAGACCTTTGTAGCAATGTAACATGAATTGATCCCTGTGCAGTCAATTTCCTTAGCTACTTTCCAGTACATGATGAGGATTGTTCGGCCACAGAGAAAGCTAGATAATTTTTTCCAGTTTTGTATGTCTATGCAGGCAAATTATCTGGAAATGAATGTAAAGCCCAAATATACTTTGGCTTTAATTATATCTCTAATTCAGGCAAACCTATTAAGTGATCTGAAACTATCATTTTTTATCTTAGCAATTTGCTAGCATAGACCTGGCCTAAACATCAATTTCCAAATCAGTCATAGATATGCATAAAGAAGATCACATACACGATCAAAGGACAAATTTGTGAAGAGGACTTAAGCTAATGATAGTATGGAAGGAGGAAAGGCAGTTTAATTTTAGAAAATTCAGCCTTAAAGACTTCCATACTGACCTTGAATTCTACTTAAATAGCTTGAACTTCCAAATTACTTTCATAAAGGCAAAACATAAGCAGTCCTTTCCTTTAACACAACACCATAAATAACGCTTTATGCAAATTTTGATTTAAGTTTAGTCAGTTCTGCAATAACACGTATTCTCAATATATGATTCTCAGTGGAAGAATTAAGGAATGTTCTTCCCATCACCTGAATCTGCTGGGGTTTTTTTTTTTGTGGTACCTGTTGGACCAAATAAGCTTAATGTGGTCAAGGTGTGTTGCTGCTACACTTTCCAGCCTCTGCCTCAATCTTGCGGTACTGTGCGGTGCTGCATATTTTAGCAATACTATAATATTCAACACAGTAAAATAACAATGGGTGTCAAAGGTGCCATTCTGCTAGTGGAGGACAGAATGATAATATAGGAATTTGTATTGAAAAATATCAATCATGGTGATGTCGTTGAGCCATTGATCCCCTAACTCATTAATTCCTTTGGAATCAGTGGTTACTATGCCATGACTTCTCCATAACTCTGGGTTCTTCAAGGACACAATTACCGTGTTATAACAGAAATGACTGTAATACTAAAAGTATACTTACTGTCATTTAATATTCAATTTCTTTCAACATAGGAGAGCAAGTGACAAAGGAGACAGGCAAGAAGATTCCCTCATGCTTTGCTATGGGAAATTACAATTAATACCTTCTACTGTTTCGGGGACATTTTGCGGCGACTGAGTTTGAGACTGAACTTGGGAAACAGATGAACCGTCATCTGAGAATACTTCCTGCTCAGCATCTGTGGGATAAGAGTTTAGTTAGAAGCCATGCAAAGTTAAAATAAGTGCGAGAGTTTTTTTGTGCCAATTAGTGCAGTCATTAGAGTGAACAAATACAAAAAGGGAAAAATCTACCAATCAACATTTCATGTTTATCTAACAAAATTGGTTATTTGGGAGTTCAAGTATTAAATCCGTATCTGTTATTACAGCACACAAGTCAGACAAAAAATTAAAAAGAAACAAAGGATAAACGCAGAGCTGAAAATTGCCTGTGCCAGCAGTGGAAGTATTGGCTCAAAAACAGTTAATGGAAAAATTTGAGGTTCACTCAAGCTTTATAAAGGAGTTATGAAATAATCAACTGTATTTAAATAATAAAGAACAAAGCATTGTGGTATTATTAAACAACCAGTTAGTAATTCATGTTAGAGCCATTTTAGCTTTTTGTTTACAAATAATTCAAACTGGAAAAGAGTGAGGCTATTTATGTTACACATGGCATCAGAATGGTTCTAAAAACAATATATTACCTGAATTCTTTAGGTTTTCACAAATACTTCAAAAGGGATGTTGAAAAAAATTGGGGAATTAAGAAAGCTCAAAGTACCATTATCACGTTAAGTCAAGACAAGACGATTCATTTTCCTGACAATGACAGGAACAGGATCCCTTGAAGACCCTTTTTTTTTTTTTTTTAAGATCATGACTGCATTGTGTCTAAAGTGGTTCCTGGTTTGCTTCTGGATGAAAGTTTAAAAAGAAAAAAAGCACTTGATAGGTTTTAGTATCCACATCCTTATGTGGATTAGAGCTGGGATATTATAAGAATTTTTCTCACTATAAATATCAAAGTTGGCATACAATCAGCTGGAATGATCTTTGAAAATATTTTTTGGATTAAAAATCTAAAAACAGACGATAGGAAATTAAATAGCCAATCCTTGGATCAATATTTCTTCCTCCACTTTGCTACGAAACTCTTTGGGCATTTCAGTAGCAACAGCAGAATTCCTGAAGTATATTCCTTTCTATTTATTTTGAAATGATCCTATCAGGTATTTATCCAGAGGCATCCAGGAAAGCAGTTCACACTATGGATTTAAAAGTGTGGCTGTTTCATTGCTCGGCTGACACTGCGCACATTGGATCTAATTGTTCTTTCATCTGAGGATCAAAAGATTTAGTTACAAAAATAGCCATTAGTTTGCTCTTGCGAGTTTTTTTAGATTGACTTCAAAGAAACAATGTTGCTATTTACAAGTTAATTGCCTTCCAGAAGACGTGACTCTTGAGACCAAGTGGACTTTCCTGGTAAGGGGAAATTTTAAGTTATTTGTTTTGAGTCCTTCAATTCTAAATTTATAATAAGACTGGGGGAAGAGAGGGAAATCAAGAGCCTATAAGGAAAGAAAGAAGATGGATAATGGTAGAAGAAACGAGAGCTCGTAGAACCCACAACACAACCCTTTCCCTCATGCGTGACTCTTGGTAATGTGACTCGAAAAACTGTTGTCAGTAGTCAATGTACATTACCTTATAAATCAGCTACTAACCTTCTAGCCCTTGCTGCTTGCGTTCAACTGTTTTCTTATATTCTTCAAGCTCTTTTTCCGTAAGATGACTGAAGGGGTTAGGTGGGGCTGGTGGGGCATGCTCATCATCCTCAAATGGCATGGTCTGGAAAAGAGAAAACCAATCAGAAAGTAACAGTCACAGAAGAGGACCATCATTCATTACTTATCAGAGTTGTGATGTCATTTCTCTTGGGGAGAAAAAAAACAACAACCAAGGGTTAAAATCTCAGAGGAAGCTATAGAAACTATTAATTGACTGAACATTTTGGGATTTTAAAAAGAGGCTTGGCACTGATTTATGGCCAGCTATTTCCAGAATCTCCTAGGCAAATTAATGATCCTGTATGTCTCAACAAGGAGTATTTGATTTTGCTGTGTTGCTTACGAAATGACTTATAATTCATAATTATACAATAACAAAAAATGTTAAAAAAATAAAGGTAGGTGTTGATAAACATAGCCAGGAATAGTTCATAAAAATGATTTCACCCGAAAATGATGAGAAAGATAAAATAATCTCAAGGACTTACTGAACTAGGCTTTTTATCGATTACAATTCCAGCAAGCAACTGAGACTGTGGTCCAGCTGTCTTCAAGTCATACCTGTTTTGTTCCCGAATCTAAAGAGGAAGGAAAGTAATCCAAACAAGTTATTTGATGTACATACTTACTTCTTCAAGACCAATGAGGTAACTAGATTTTTGCTTTTTCTTTAACTAAAGGCTATAGCCACCAAATCATCATGCAATACAAAGGTACCGATCCATCATTTCACAATGAAATAGTCTAATTAATACTAGCACCCAGTAAGTGCTTAATAACTGCTTTTATTATTATCAGACACCACCTTCTCACCACTCTTTAGGATCCTTCTATTAATTTAGAGATGCAGGTCACCTTGAAAAATATTCAGAATATGCACAATAGTATTACTTGTCCTTTAATACATATTTTACCTTATTTCTTTTCTCCAGTACTTCACTTGGATTTGTATTCAGAGGAACAAACTGGTTTGGATCTTCAATTTTGATTGGGGTTCCCCCACTAATTTTAGAGGAATCCTCTGCTTTCATCCACTTAAAGAGAAACCCAGAAAATTTAGAGCAATACTGTACTATACTATACCATATATTATATACTATAACAAAAACTTTATAATATGGAAAATTCACACTATTTGACTGCAAAAACTTATAAAAAGAGCTACAGACACGTTTGAAATGAACCACTCAATGTCATGCTCTAGTTGTGCATAAACACAAATAGTTGATTTATTGGTGATAAACAGCAGGGGAAATATAGGTAACTATGTGGTCATTCTATTATGTACTGCTGAAAAACATGTATATTCTAAACTAAATCCCAGAGCAGGAATCAAAACCATCATGTACTAGTCCTACTTGAGAAATTACATATATATTTTCATTACTGCACGTAGTCAGCCTGGTAATAATGCTTAATATAATCTTGAAGTTCCATTTTCTGGCCTGAGTAGCGAAACATAGGAAGCCTGAATACTGTTTTAAAAAGTTATCACATCACAATGATACTTAGGGAAGGGGAATTCCCTTTGAGGATGTAGATGAGTCTACCCCGATCAGATAAGCCAATAAGTCTGAGGATTCATGAGTTTACTAAGTGAGAAAAATGGAAATTCTCAAGACATTTCTATTGGGCAGCAGATTGTGTAGTACTAGAATGGGGGAAAAATGTAAACACCTGATACCCCCAACTGAGTACTGTGAGTTATTATATCTGGAGTCAAGTTTGTAGACGTAAGCACTTCCTGGGAAAAGTAACAAAGAGAAAATGAAAAGGCAGAAAAAGATGGAAGAGGAAAAAATCTGACGCCAAGAGTGATAAGTAAATAAATACCCCCAAACCTCACATTGAGGTGATATTCAGGCAAGTGCAATTCCGGGAAACTGCACATAACTATCTTTCACTCTGACAAGTTACCTTAGTCTTTAGTTACTTCCTTTGAAAAAATTTCAATGTATTCCAATTCATCAGTGGACTATAAAGTACACACATAAATGTGTACGTGTGTTGTGCACAAAGTGTGTATATATCTACATCTACATATACACACAATACATAATCTGTATTATACTCTACCTTATCTAATTTTTGGATTGAGCGCGCTAGCCTATTAAGCAGAGTATTTAGGACAGGAAGACTACATAAAATTGTGACATACTGTGATTTTAGTCCTGGGACTGGTTTCTCCATTCCAAGATTCCTCAGGAACATTTACTTTCATGTATGTATTTGGTGAATTCAGCCATCTTGTCTTTTCTCGTTGCTGTCTTTGTGCTAGAAATTTGAGTGGTGAGAGTGGTACTGAATCATCTTCAAAAGAAAAGGCAGTCACAGTTGCTGGGATCTCCACATCACTCTTGTGCCTGGGTTTTTCTCTGATCAGAGGATGCCTGTAGGCATAACCTGTTCTGTAACCCTAAAAGAAGAAAATAAGTACCCTGAGGAATCAATCAAACCAACCACTCAGTATCACAGTAAGTTAAGCTGATTTACACTCAATATTTCAAATCTAAAAGAGGATTTTTAAAGACCCTTTCTTGAGTTCAGTTTTGGGAGGGGGCTTACAAGGATTACTAAGAGAGACAAAGAGGCAAAAGAGAAAACAGTACCAGGCACTGCCAACATTAAGTATAACAACCCAACAAGGGACATCCTTTTTGTGTGCCTAAAGTGGCTCCAACATGGGTCTTTTCAGGGATAGTCACACTAAGAGGTGAACTTCACCTCAACGGAGTCTTCTTGGATAGAAGAGACATCCAAATATAAGGATGACTAAATAAATCAATGAATTCAATCAAATGTATTTATTGAGCGCTTAGTGTGTGCAGAGTACTGTTCTAAGAGCTTGGGAGAGTACCATACAACATAAACAGACACATTCCCTGCCACAATGAGCTTACAGTCTAAATCTATACTACACAATCTTGGTGAACTTAACACCAAGGCTAATAATATTTGGTACATCTCAAAATCTGATTAAAAGGGATTACAGCAGACACAGCTGTTACTATTTCCCTATCTATAATAAGCTCAGCTCCGCTCCGCTCCAGATTTAACATTGTTTTTGAAGTTGCTAACCCGAAAACTTACCTTCCTATCAACAGAACTATAGATAGAAAAATATACTGCTATATTTTTTCACACAGAAAACTAAAAGCCTAAGATCTTCCTATTACATGTTCCTAAATCTTTGGTTCCCCCCACCGCCCCCAGGGAGTTCTGTGCTTGCACGACTACTCGGCAGAATACGAAAATGACAATAAAATGGAATTTTCTTTTTTCTTTCCTCATATTTCATAATTTAGAAACATATACAAAAATGTCTCCCCTGGAAAAGAATTCAAAAGAGAACCAAAGGATGCTTTTTTGTGTAATCTGCATTCATTTAAAATAAAGCACCTACCAGGTTGTCCAGTGTTCTCATAAGGCCTTCAAACTCAAGTTCACCAACTTTCCATTTCTGGTGGGTGCTCATATTTACACCCCCTCCTCCGGCTGCTGCCAGAGAGTGAGTGAAAGGCTTGTACTTCTGCAGGTCTAATAGAACCAGATTGTCCACTCCACCTGCACCTGCTAAGGCATGGACCTAGATCGGGGGAAAGATCACATCCACAAGGGGATGGTGATGAGTTACCTTTTTTTTTTCCCAGCACAAAAGTATTTTACAAATTTCTAAATCACTGAAGCAACGGGAACTATATAGGCTGCTACAAAGCAAATGTACAGCCGGGTGGAACTGAATGGCTTAAGGATATTTTGAAATTCAAGGGTCTTATTTACTGTTTATCTAAACAGATGATTTCCAGAACTCTCTGGTTCTGGGAAATAGGAATCAAATTCAGGTCACTGACATTTCCAAATTGTTTTAACAGCTGAACTTTCCTGGAAAGTTTTATTCTTGTAGTTTGCATGCTGCACTTACACTGTTTGGCCAAGGTCTTTTAGCCATTAATACAAACCAACAATACTGCTGAAACCAAAATTATAATGGGGTGTAGATGGAGTTTTGGCTCAGTGAACCAACTGCTGACCTCACATCATCTCTATGGATATGCAGTCCGTTCTCCTAGAATATGAGGTTTGGTTTTTGATGAATCCTGTTTCAAGGAATACTCATGCTACGTCTGATGTGTGTGTATGTGCACCTAGTTTCTTCTGACTCCGCACTGTGTTGATCCACAGGGCCATGCATAGTCAAAAAAACACTTCCTGATTCTGTTGCCATCTATTCAAAATGCACAGTGAAAATACATGTGCTAGGAGAACCAGCTGCACTTACAATGTACAATTTCAAAGGTAAAAGAGGCAATAGAGCCAAAAGAATGATGACCTAATATAAAAGGAACACAAGTGAACATTCTGGATACTACAAATGCAGCCCTTATTTCTTTTGTGGAAAAAAATAAAGCTACAGCAAACTTGTTGAGGGACAGAGAGAAGGCTTTTCTTTTCTAATTAGAAATATACTGCTCATGAAAAATAACAAAACACACATTTGTCTTTGACACACATTTGTGGAAAGAATTAAATCGGATCTGTGAAACACTAAAATCTCCTGGGAGAAATCTAATCAATAAATGCTATTTCAATATAGTTACAGAATAAAAACCATGACTGCTCATTAGTAAAGGTTTGGAAAGTTTGGAGCTGATTTTCAATTTGTGAATGATGCAGTCCTCTGGTTCTCTTTCAGCTCTCTTGCTTCTGGCCATTTCATTTCTTATTAACTCAACCACCAGAGGGTGAACGGGTTAAAGGAGAAATCAACACATCTTTCACTTGCTAGCAGGTCAGTTAAAAGGTTTGGGAGGAGAGAAGGCGGAAATCTATGGCTAAAATTAGGTTTATAATTATCCAAGATCTGTCTTTTTCCCATTTCCACAGATGGACATGAGTTGGTTATACTTAAACAGGATTTACTTGGGAACAAATTCATCCAACAAATATACATTTTCTTACCTGTACCTCACAGGCTATCTGCACATTGAAAATATAATGGAATGCCTCCTCTACTGTTTCGCCAAGTGCTACTACACCATGGTTTCGCAGCACAAGCACCTACAGGAGAACCCCAAAGAGACTGGTTATGGATCGCTGGCAATTTCATTAATAAAAGCAATATAGAGAGACACAGCCACACACCTTACAACTAGGCCCAAGGACTTTCTGCAGTTGAATTCTCTCTTCTTGCTCATCGAGGGATCCTTGATAGTCATAATATGCAATATCCCCTAGGATCAGTGCCTCTTGAGAGATTGGAAGGATCCCACATTTCATGGAGGACACCTAGAAAGTGGCATCAAAGTAAAGAAAATCCTTTGAAGAACAAAAAAACTTACTTGTGATATATAGGGCTTTAACAGCTATATTCGAGAGAGAGAGAGAGAGAGAGAGAGAGTGTGTGTGTGTGTGTGTGTGTGTGCGTGTGTACATACTCCCTATACTGACTCTACTTACTCCAAAATATTGGATCACACCTGTGAGATAACATATTGTGTGACGGCAATTTTGTTTTGTGTACTGAATATGTTGCTCTAAGGAACTTGATAAAAATACCTCAATTAAATTACTTAGTCAAATGATTCAGATGGTTTCTTCAGATGGAGAGTACAAGGGGAGCATTTTCTGTTAATTTTTTTTATTTACTCCTAATACAGAAGTAAAGAACAATCAAAATGGGATTGAGGGCCAAGGACTAAACAAATGCAAACTGAAGACAAAGAGCACTAAACATGCAAAAACACTCAAGAAACTAGAAAATCAATAATTTGTGCTAAAACAATTAAAGAGGACTTATAAACAAACTTACAGCTGCCGTTGCAGGAGTATGTATATGGATTACACATTTAACATCAGGACGGGTAGAATAGATAGCAGCATGGGGACTGAAACCCGCATGGTCGATTCTCAGATTAGTACTTCCTTGGTCAACTACTTCTCCTATTATATTTACCTTCACCTGGAGAACCAAAATAAAGACAACAAATGAATTATGAACACTGGAAACACAGCAGACTGTTCTAGCAACAATTTTAAAACCTCGTACCATACGGTATATTTTTTTGAGAAATCTTTAGAAATATCAGCCTCTGAACTGTGAAAAAAATCAGGAGGGCTGGAGAAGTCTGCTTTTCGTCACGTTGGCTGGAAAATTTTAATTTAGCAACAGTGAAGCATCTGGGACTAATGCAAATCCTGTTACTTTTGAGGGCTTTGCCAGTGGCAAGGAAAGCTGTCTTGGAGAAGATGCCACTGTCTGATCTAATAAATTTAGCAAATGGAACTTAATTTACAAAACAATAAGAAGGCTCCTTTCTTTTCAACAGAACTAGACTTTATGAACTAGGAGTGTTTCAAATAATATTTCTCTTAAAACACACTGATAATATCAACTTGAATCCCCAACAACTTATTCCCCAAGGAACTGGCACCTATACATTCCATTATCCCTCAATGGCAGCTAACTTGCTGGGTGTTGAGGAGGGGACAGCTGCCTTTTTCTGAGGTTTTACATAAAAGTGAAAGGTTCTGGGATTTCCCCCATGATACCACTTACTGAGAAACAATACACAAGAAGCCACTATTACTTCATAAAACAGTAAAGGAAAGCAGCAGCCTCATACTCCCAAATTTGACTGCCACTGGGGATAGAGAACAATCAATCAATCAATCAATCGGTCAATCGTGAACATTGGACTGATTCAGTTCTCACCAACCGTACATCCTTGTTTAACAGCATACTGCCTTTCCTGATTGATAGAGCAAAATGTTGAATATGACTTACCTAATGAGTTATTTTTCATAGTAAAAATTTTTGTTAGACCCTTTCTTGTTTCCAGCCACACTAACAACAACAGTACACAGTTCCTGAAAAGCACAATGATGAAGGCATTAATACATATAAATGAAAACTATACCAAGTTGGAGGCTGTAGCTTCTGAAAAAGACAGGCCCCTGGGAATAATAATGATGTGGTCATGTTCCTTACTTATCCTTACCTGAAAATGAAAAGAAAAATAATTACTAAAATTCCAAAGTTTACCAAAATTAAAATTACTGAGACTTTATCATCAACCCATCTGCCGCTTTTAATATTTATGTATTCATTTATTTATATCCATTCTTGGTACTTGTATATGTATGCATATTTGACTGAACTTTCGATACATTTATTTGGCTCCCACTGCTCAAATATATGTAGAGTCTTATGTCAGTCTCTTCTGTTGGAGGGTAAGTTCCTTGCAGGCAGGGAATGTGGCTACAAGAGATGATCAAGTGAGTTGATCACAGAACACTTTTTATTAATTTGAAAGCCAACATCATTCAACCTATTAAAACTGGCATTCGCAGTCTTAACACAGAAATAAAGGGTAAAAGAGCATTTAAATAAATAGCTCATCTTTTTTAGAAAAACTCAGGTATGCAGTTGTGCTTAGGAGTGTTCGTGGAAAAATCTTGTACCTTGATCGAATGCCCAGTAATTATTCTGAAAGACTACGTAGATCAGCCAAGCAATTCATATATTTTAATTCATCCAATGCCCCACAAAAGCACATAAATGGAAAATAGCATAGGAGAGATGAAACATTATTTTTCATATAAAAACTATGCAACTCCCCCTCCATGCCTCCCAATTCCTTTTTGAATGATATACTCAATGGAAAACTGTGTAAGAAAGGGATTCTTAGAAATACCTTTTGTTGCCACAGGAACTCCACTCTAAAATAAACTTTGGGTTCCTTTAAGGATTCTAGATTCAAAGCATGGGAAACAAATCTATCCTCAGCTAGTCTAGGGTAAAGGAATCTGAGCTAACTACTGACTCCTTCACGACCTTAAAGGGTCAAGTTACCACTGACTGGATCTTGAACTTGGAATGCAATGGACCATGTATTACAAAAGGAGACTACCAGGGAAAGAGAACTTCTTAGAGGAAGAACAACCAGATACCTCTTAGCAGGGCTAGAGTAACCCAAAAAGAAGGGGCAGTAAATGCTAAAACTACTTACTGTGATATATGAATTAGCCAAGTGTGCCCATCCAAACAAGTCAGCAAGCCTATACAAGCTTGCTAGCTTACAACGAGTAAGTTTTTCTCCCTTTATATAGGAGGTGGTGTCTGCTCCAGGAAGGTCATTGATAGGTGTAACCATTCCAAGGCCTAAAAGAAAAATCAAATAAGCTTAAAGCAAGCCCTTACTTATAGATCTATTTATCCAGGCCCCAAGAAGCAGTGCAAGTTTGAGGCTACTTTTGATTTGTAAATAAATACAGAAAATGTAACCACCCTCATGATTTTTCAACTTTCTACCAGGAAATAACATGAACTGTCTTCATGTGGATGACAGTCTCTCTCTCTCTGTGTCTTTCCCTTCCCCGCTCAGACCTGGAGGGAAATGGAGAAGTGAGGGGAAGAAGCCGCACAGCCGCAAAGAGATGCAAAAACTGTCAGGGATCAGAAGATGTACCTCAGCTGTCCTGATCTACTCCCTACGCTTCTGCTGCCACCTCAGAGATGGCCATTTACAGCAGCAACCTAAGTAGGTAATGGTAAAGACAGAAGCTACATAATGTTACAAGAAGTGCGGCAAATTACCAAACAAAACTTCCTCTGCCCATCCCCTCCCCTGCCCCGGGGTGACTTACTGAGTGGAGATGAAGAAAACCCTGCAAAAGAGCTTGCCATGATGTAATCGGCAATCTGTTGTAATGCTAACAATCCAGTTGGGTTGTAGCCTTTCTTCATCTGTTCTTGAATAAGGCATTCCAGGTCTTCTCGAAAGGCCTACAACACACAATAAGGGAACTGTTCAAAATATCCCACTTCCATAGAAATAAGAGAAAAATGAAATCAGTAAGCAATCCTTACTTTTTTCTTTTTGTCATACTCCACCCACAAAATCTATATCTATAAAACGCTTGCTTGGTAGTTGGAAGCATCATGGCAGTCATCAATACCCTGGAACTCTCATGACCTGACCTCAAATTGTGTGTCTCTACCCAGCTCTAAGTCCTGAGCACACTACAGGGAATGTACACACACCTGCAGGCCCCATGGCCGTGACTTACCTACTGGCTACATTTGTGTTGTGTTTCCCCAATGCTCTTGCCCTTCCCATCTCTCATTGAGTCATTTTCCACCTAGTAGGACTGTAGGGGGTGACCAGGTTTCTCGATGCCACTGCTGCAGCTGGGAGGGGAGTTCCCTCTTCCATTGCCTCTAGGACTGCTAAATTGCCTCTGTGTCAGATTTTTTTTTAATTCTCAAGATGGAGTCGAATTAGGTCATGCTCATGAAAGAAAAAATGCCAGACCCAGGAGGCACAGTGAAGAAGAAGCAGCTTGATGCTTAAAGAGGCTTCAGAGGTGGCCTAGAACGCCCTCACCCTTGGGCTTTAGGACTATCGGGGAAAGAAACAGAAGAACACTAATCTTGCCTCCGTTTCCACTACAATCGCCCATTGCCATCAATTACAGGGGGAAATAAAAAGGCTGGCAAAAGTGTGTCGGTCTCTCATTGTGGACTATGAGGCCAAAAAGCAAGAGTTCAGGGACACCTAGGAGGTGGCACAGAGGGACACACTCAGAGGTTGAGGAAAAGTGGAGCTGTCCAGGGGAATCACGGGGAGAATAGATCTTCCTTTGCGAAAGAGAATAGGGTAAATAATAGAATGTAGAAAGAGTAATTAGAGAAGTAAGGGAGGACATTAACAACCTACTGAAGGCTCAAGGTATCAACTAGTATCAACTGTCAGACACTCAGAGAAGATGTAAAGAGATCGATTTTTTTTCTACTTGAAGAGTTAGAAACATTCAAACTTCAGGAAAGCAAAGATTTTCCAAAGTGAATACAGCCAGCCATAAGGTAATTCTTTTAACAATATACTTAATAAACCTCAAAGGGAAGCAATTAGTTCTTATCTGCTGGGTTCATCATCTAAAGCACATTTTCTAGGTCTTAAGAGAGCAGTTTTTTAAGGATCTTGTACTATAGAACAACACAGACTTCAAAATCATTTAATCCAGATTTTCCCACTTGAAGATTTTGAAAAACAGCAACTCATTACCTGACTACTGATAAAACATGGAGTGGGTGAACTGAGGTTTGACTTTTTGTTCTTCAATATTGTGCATATATAGTTGGGTGGTGAAGAAATTTAATTCCTCCTAAAATGGAGAGTTCCAGATGTTCTATTTCCAGAACATAGGTTCAAATCAAATATCTTGCACTTAAAAACAATAAAAGGTTGTGCTCAGAAATGCTCTCCAGACAGACTAAAGCTAGTCTTGGTGAAGAGTAACACCTTTTGTTAAGGGCTTACTATGTGCCAGCCACTGTACTAAGCACGGAGGTAGATATGACATAATCCAGTTGGACACAGTTCACATCCCACATGGGGCCCACAGTCTTAATCCCCATTTTACAGATGAGGTAACTGAGGCACAGAGAAGTTCAGTGACTTGTCCAAGATCGCACAGCAGAGAAGTGACAGAGCCAGGATTAGAACCCAGGTTTTTCTGCCTCCCAGGCCGCTGCTGATAATAATAATAATGATACTACTAATGATGATGGCATTTGTTAAGTGCTTACTATGTGCTGAGCATTAGGCCATGCTACTTTCTCAGTACAGACTGCTTTCCATTCTAGTAACCACTAAATTTCTATTAAAATGAATGATAATTTAAAAACAGCCACATGCTCTCCTCACTGGTTTTCTTCCTTACCCCTCTTAAGGGTTCTTGCTTTACCTCTGCAATATGACTTCTCCCTCCCTATTTTCCCCGGCTCACTCTCCCTTTTGCATTGCCTGTGCACTTGTAACTGTGACCTTTGAGTATTTGGTACTTGCCCCACCCTCAAGCCTACAGCACTTTTGTCTACATCTATAAATTATGTCTTATAAATTATTTATTTATATTATTGTTTGTCTCCCCCTCTAGACTGGAAGCTTGTTGTGGGCAGGGTACATGTCTACCATTTCTTTTGCACTGAACTCTCCCAAACACTTAGTACGGTGCTCTGTTCCTATTAAGCGCTCAATAAATATCATTAACTGATCAATCGACTCCTATGCCAAATACCCCTACCAACTATTCCGGATCTTTAATTTCCTCCTTAGGTCTTGGAAGCCCCCACCACACCTCTATCCAACCTCAGTCCTCATCTATCCACTTCAGTCCCATTTGAAAATACATTTTTCTTGTCCATATCTGTTTTTTGCTAATAACTTCAGAAATGCATATTTTAAATCATTCGTCCATAGTTCTCATATAACTTCTTGGTCATATGTATTACAATCTCTTGTCTCATTAATTATGTAAATAATATGGGATGCCCTGCATATAGAGGTAGTACACAGAATAAGATTTTTCCACAGGCAGTTATCACATACCCAGAGAAACAATTACAGTTATGCAATTCTAAACTCAAATTTTGCTCACAAATATCAAACTCAATGATCTACAGCTGAAGGCACATATTACTAGAGAATAACAAAATTGTCATCACTCTGTTCTCCACTTGGGTACATTAGCAAGATTAGAGAACTCTAACACTGGAAGATTTCTCGAAAAGAGAAAAAGAATAACAATGCATGATTTAGAGAGCAAAGAAAAACATAGTAATAGCAAAAAGAGATTATTCATAATGATAGGACAGAATAAAAGGTAAAAAGGCAAATGGGATCTTATTTTTCTTCAATTTTAATAATCTCAGGTTTCTGTGATAGGCAATAATTTAGAAATCCACAACATCAATAGAGAGAATGGTAGTATTGCTGTATTTCATAGGTTATCAGGAAAATGATCAGATGTTATCAAAAACAGATTAAACAGTGAAAAAGTTACAGAGTAGGAATTTTTCCTAATTAAACCTGTCATTTGGGGAAAATTGAATTATATCTTGA
This sequence comes from Ornithorhynchus anatinus, assembly GCF_004115215.2. Taxonomy (NCBI): domain Eukaryota; kingdom Metazoa; phylum Chordata; class Mammalia; order Monotremata; family Ornithorhynchidae; genus Ornithorhynchus; species Ornithorhynchus anatinus. Next base: position 31,305,498 of record NC_041743.1, read on the forward strand.
ATTAACAGGGGAATGCTGTGGCTTGCTGAGACTCGAGAAGCCTGCAGAGCCTCTCTTTCTCCCACTGCCACCTGAGGTACCTGCCCTGTCCAGGCAGGAACAGGAAGAGCTGCTGCATTCCATCTATACCTGGAATGTTGCTTTGTTTTTAAAGGGGAGGGAGCACTTCTTCCATCTAGTACATGAAGTGCATAGTTACTAATCCTACCTAACAGATGATCTGAAAACAAGTTTTGAGTCAAAGGGCCTCCACTTAAATTGCATGGGCATGGCAGAATGTGGTTAAATAGTAGGAGAGGGGAAAGTACTGGTTTAATATTTTTTATCTCACTTCTCAAACACACTGAACACTTCATTACGAATCAAAGCCCTCCTAAAATCCCACATCCTCTATCCATCTGCCACTGATGAATTACCACTCCAGGAAACTCTAGGGACACACTACCAGAATGTTTGCAGACGGGGGTGGGGTGCTCTGGGAGAGATGTGTCCATGCGGCGCTATGGGTCGGAGACAGCATGAGACAAGACAACGGTTATCTCAAGCATTGATGAAATTACTTATACTCATCCTCAGTATTTGTGTGTATAACTATTTTCAACTGTATGTTCAACAAGTTATTCTGAATCCACCATTTGTAAATATTTTTATGTCTGCTCCCCCACGAGAGTGTAAACTTCTTGTGGGCAGGAAGGTGTCTTTTGCTTCCGTTCTTTTTTCCCTAATTGCTTATCAGGTACAGTGCACTGCACTCAACAACTACCAACACGAGACAATATTGGGGCACAGTGAGTAAACTGGTGCTAGAGAAGCAGAGTGTGTAAGACAGGCAGCAGTAGATAGGTGAGGTGAGGTAGGATAGGGCGAGGTGATTGAGTATTTTACAGTTTATGGTGAAGAGTTTCTTTTTGATGTGGAAGTGGATGGGCAGCCATTGGCGGTCCTTGAGGAGTGGGGAGACAAAGACTGAACATTTCTGTTTTAGTGTTTTGTTTCATCTCTCTTTATATATCTGTTACTAGCCCCCTCCCCCCCATTTTATTTTTAGATGGTAAGCTCTCCAAGGGAAAGGATGGGGGTCCAATTCCCATCTTTGCCTTCTTTTCCAGAATTTAGTTCAGTCCTTTGCACACAGTAAGTACTTAATAAAGCCCATTGCTACTACTACTAATAAATCTCCTAAGGGGAAATAAATTACTATCAACCATTTTGAAGCATTTGAAAATAAAACCTTCTAGACATGACATTGTAAAAGGCATGTTAATTCTACTGAACAGCATAGAGGCAATTCATCACCTAATGCACTAATTTAACTAGTTGACTAAAGCAGAAATTAAGATGGATTCATAAACTGACTTGTCTACTTAGCACCCCTTTTTTGAGGGGTGTTCAATCCTAAAAATCCATACCCTAAAATACCTTCTAGTTGCTCTAATATAAATCTCTTCCTCAAAAGATGAGACAGTCAAAAATTCCTACCAGCCTCACTGCTTTGTTTCTCACCTGAAACAATCTGGCATTTACAAGTCGAAAGTACAGTATCACTGATCACGAAAAATTACTTTTTTTATTAGTTAGACTTACAGGACTTTGTAGGATCTGAGTGACTCTCTTCCTTTGCTCCATCATATTGAAGTCTTGTCTCAGATCAGGAGACATATTCCGCTCCCTTATATACTCGGGGTCATTTTCATTGATGCGGTCAAAATATCTCTCCTTGTGAGGCATGCTGGGAGGGGGAGGACTAGTTATCACACCGTGGTTGGCATCTGAACTCATGCTTCAATGCTGCAGAGTGTTTTGTAACCTGCAATAACAAATACAAGGAAAGGGAAACAAAGCAGGATTTAATGTCGTAACTGAATGCAGACTCAAAGACCACAAATGGTAAATGGACTGAGACATGCCTCAAATAATGAAGTCAGAGCACTCTCACTAAACTATCTCTTAGAAAGGTGATTAATAATAAGGATTTGGAATATGATGCTCTCATTAGCCCCTCAAAGAAAGAGACTCAACTGTGACAATGAAATTGGATTTCAATTCAGATTTTTTTTAAAAAAAGGGGGAGAAATGATTAGTAGGTGCAAAAATACAGTATTTTCTTCAGATTGTGAAACACTAATTTGCTCTCAAGATTTCCTTCACCTACACTGAACTAAGCCTTCAGAAAAATCAACTAGGGTTAAACGTCTAGTGATCCTTCACTTGCTAAAACACTCAGAAACACCACCCTCCTCAATTTCAGGAGTTTTACCTGATTCTGCAACTTTCTAGGGAAGATTAAACTGTGGTGTATTACAGATTGCCCACAAATCCCTTACCGCCAGATGGTGCCTCAACTCCAAGTAAATTTCAATAACAAAAGCTGGAGGACACCTGACCAAATACGATTCCCTTAATTCTGATTTTCGATATGAATGTTCAGGTTAACCATTTAGATTGCTTTTAAATCAGGTTGGGTTATTTGTCAATAATTTTGTTACGACTGACTTCATAAGTGTCTATAGAAACCATTTTGGAATATGCCATCATCAGTGACACGCATTCTTGAGATGATTTTCAAGTAGTGGTAGGGATGGCACAAAGCCATCCATATTTTCTTACCCTGTGGCCAACTGAGTACAATGCAAGAAGACCAGCTGGAGTTAACAAATGACAATGTGCTGTGCAAGTAGGTGACCTAGATGCTGAAGGGGAAGCAACTTCATTTGGAAGCAATCTGGGCATGTGAACAACCCCATTTAAGAATGTACTGTATACCCTACATGGGGAAAGAGAGCTTTTTTTAAGGTAAATATGAAATGTTTACCATGTGCCAGGTTCTGTACTAAGCGCTGGGGTAGATATAGGATAATCACGTTGGACACAGTCCATGTCTCACAAGGGATTCATAGTATTAATCCCCATTTTACAGATGAAGTAACTGAGGCACAGAGAAATTATGTGACTTGCCCCAGATCACAAGCAGACAAGTGCAGGAGCTGGTATTAGACCCCAAGTCCTTCTGACTCTCAGGCCCACGTTCTATCCACTAGGCCAACCTGCTTCTCGAGTTGAAAATTAGAGTTATTAAAAACAGGGTGCTATGTGATGATGAGAACAGTCATCGCTAAGAAAGGAGACAAACATTTGATGCATATGAGATCAACAGATTTCTAATGTGATAATGAAGTATTGTGTACAAGACTTTCTGATGAAGGACAATGTGTGGATAGAAGTACTTAAGACTGCCTTTTAGAGGGATCACCTTTCCCTGATTGAAGGCTCTGAACTGAAATAACCAATTGCTTATTTCAATCCTTCCCAATGTCCCCAGGGACACCTAAATCACCAAATGCCTATATCTTAAAGACAGGCACTAGAACTAATTTGGTGCTTATTACCCCACCAAAACTGACTCAGCTGAGCAAATAGATGTTAGAACAATGTCATTTTCTGGAAAGCTGATTGTCATGGGCTATTTCTAAGCAGCTGTAGACAGGATTCCTGAAATGTGGCCAAAAAAAAAGTAATTGGGCCACCCAAGATAGGGAAGCTAAATAGAAATGGCCTAGGGTCTGAAAACTATGAAGCAAATGAGGCTGCTCTGAAAAGTTCATCAAGATTCGGTGTCTACTTCATGACAGCACGGTAGCAGGGGTGGGGGGCGGTCAATAGTCCCCCGTCCGAGTCTTTCCCCACTGTTAATGGAGTGAAGTAGACTGCATAATTGATGGGGTCTTGTTCAACTTTTTCTATGCAGCTATGTTGGAAAATACGACAAGAGAGCGGGATGCAAGAGTTAAAATACAGTTCTGTACCTCTGAGAGACCCTTCCAATGCAACCCACTTTGAGCATCATGCTAGTCCTAGACACAGTCATTCAAGAATTGTTAAATGCAGAAGACTGTGCCTTAGAGGCCCACACCCAAGAAGACATGCAAATGGTTGTAAACTGTTTCACTGATCAGTCAGGCATTGCACGCTGGTAAGTCAAAAGGAAGTCAAAGGGATGTCAGAGAAGCTATACCTAAAGTCACAATTTACACTGGCAGTGCAGAGCTCAACACTGTCCCAGAATTCTGTTACCTATGATGGTGAACGGACAACAATGCTGGGAGGGGCAAAGAAGCAGAAAACTGACCCCCAAGAAGGTCAGAATATTCTTTGGGGAACTATCCTCTTTCAACTGTTCCATCAATGTCATTTATGGGCCATACACCATATCAAAAGGCAAGACAAGATTATGAACAATGGAATTCTGGGACAAAGTCCCTAAGCATCTAAACTATGCTCACTATAACAGAGCTATGCTGGGTAGGGGGGAGTGAGGACAATGAACGACAGCAGTATAGCCAAACAGCTTAGTACAATGCTCTGCACATAGTAGGCACTCAACAAATACAATTGAATGAATGAATTGAGAGCTGAAACTGGGAATTGGAAAGCAAGGAGGACAGAGGAAGTTTTTTACGGATCTGATACAAGGGACAGACACTGTGGCTTCCAACTGCAAACTGGAAGTCGCTTGGTGAGGACAGTCCAAGAAAGGAGTGGCTCATCTGCTTGATTGTAAACTCCTGCAAGACAGGGATCTTGTCTACTTACTCTGTAGTACTCTCCTGCACACTTAGTACAGGGCTCCTCACACAGTAATGCTCAATAAATACCATTCAAAGCTGTGAAAAGAACAAGAGCGAAGGGCAATATTTATGTGGACAGTGGAATGGACTGTCAGTTGCACATATAATAATAATGATGATGATGGTATTTGTTAAGTGCTTACTAAGTGCTGAGCATTGTCCTAAGCATTGGGGTAGAAACATATGACCTTTCAGCTCTGCTCAAATGCATGGGTAGGATCTTTTCAGTAGCATGTCTTTGAATATGAAGAGTAAGTTCAATATATTGTCTTCAACAACTCACTTCATTTTTACTGTACACTACCCATAATGATAATAATAATAATAATAGTATTTGTTAAGTGCTTACTATATGCCGAGCACTCTACTAAGCACGGCAGCAGATACAGGCTAATCGGGTCCCACCTGGGGCTCACGGTCTAAATAGGGAGAATGAGTACTGGATCCCCATTTTGCACCTAGAAGTGAAGTGACTTGCCCAAGGTCACAGCAGGCAAGTGGTGGAGTGGGAATTTGAACCCAGGTCCTCTGAATCCCAGGCCATGCTCTTTCCACTAGGCCATGCTGAACTGGATCCAGACATAATCCACCTTAAACAAAGTAAACTGAAATCCTACACTGTTTTCAGAATCCCAATAATTAGAGGAATATGTTAAACTGTAGTACTTCAAGATTTTGCCAATCAGCCAACTGTGGCTGGATTTAGTCCTCATCTTCCTCACTTCCTTCTCTCCCAAAGAATACATTTATCAACAAGGGCTAATTCCAGTGTTAACTTTCACTGATCAGGGTACTACTATTCGGTCAAAATCAAAAGAGGGAAACCAACGATGGCTCAAAAGGATGAATCAGAACCTACCTCTATACTTTCCTGGTTTTTCCCTGAACAGATGAACAGGAAATTCATTGATGTTTGCAGACCAATTAAACCTTCACATCTGCAAACCAACTCTACTGTTCACTGTACAAACCCAAGAAGAGTTCCTTGGGGGTTGAGAGGCAAGACAAATCTGATTAAGTGAAATATTCACTCACTGCCTAAAAAGAATGGTTTAAGAGGCCATTGGCCCCTTGAACTTGTTTTAATGGTAACATATTTCTTCATTAAACACTCCAGCATTTGTTTAAGTGTTTGGAGTAAAAGCAGCAAGACTTGGATAAATACTACTAATAGTAGAGAAATTCAATTTATGACACTAAATCCCTTTGTGTTGCCATAAAAAAGAATTTCATACCTGCACAGGCCTAAGAAATGAAGGAAAAAGAATGGCATTCTTTCAGGTTTCTTGTCCCTTTATTGTTTTTGATGTATAGGCAGCATAAGTCAACCAACAGCATTTATTGAGAGCTTACTATGTGCAGAGCACCGTACTAAGTGCTGGAAAGAGTACAACACAACAGAATTAGCAGGCATGTTTCCTGCCCATATTGAGCTTAAAGTTAGCGGGGGAGACAGACATTAATATGAATAAATAAGTCATTTATAATATATAATTTAAAGACATGTACGTAAGTGCTGTTGAGGCTGGGGGCGGGTGAATAGCAAAAGTCAAATATCAAATATCAACTTAAAATAAAGTTTATGATGATTAACACTCAATGCTTTAAACTGCTGGATAATAGCAAGATGTTGCATAAAGCGTTCAGTGGGTGACAAACAAAAAGAATGGGATTAGTTTCATTTGTTGGTTTGGAGATCCTAGGAAAAATCTATGTATATATTATGACATACGGTTTAAGTCATTATTAATGCTGGAGGGTTGAATGGATCTCTAACCCTGTTTTTCCCCCCTTTTTAGTTAATGATAGGGCTTCAGATTCTTATATCCAAATTAATAATTTGGAAAGTCAAAATACAGTTATTCAAACTGCTCTGATTCAGTTTAAATAATCTTTGAGGTGAATCTTTAACAATGAGAAAAAAATCTTTCAAATTAGGAATAAGATAAAGTGAATTTGCAGACGGCTCTTAGTAGTTGTCAAAGAATGAGAACAGATGGGTAAAAGACCCAATACGGGATCCAGATACAGAATAAAATGGATTTTACCCTCCCTACTGCAGGATCCTATCTGTTGAGGCTCTTGAATAGATAGATAAATCTGTTTTTAGAGATTTTCCTCTCCAAAGAAACCAGCTGTTCTAGGGAGGAAAAAAAAATCAAAGGAAAATGAATTGGTGGATGCTTCAAACTTAATCTCTATTGTCATGAAATTATTCCTTCAAACAACTATTCAGCTGAATAAATACAAAATTGTGATTAATCACATAGTTTCTCCTTTACCCAACTTTCTACGTTTGCCTTTGAACTGGACTGTGTCACCTCCTGCAGAGAAAGTTGGCTCATATGAAATACATAGCTTTTTCATTTCACCCACTCATACTTTTTAACAAAGTTTTTTCTTAATGTCATTCCTCTCTCAATTTAGGCAAGAAGGAAGATTATTAAGGCAATATTTTCTAGTTTTCCTGATCCAAGTCTATTTCCATATGTCACCTCTTCTGGAAATCCGATGTACAACAAAATATAAAGATCACCCTTTACTGTAAGTTGCATTTGTTACTGGCAGTGCCTGGCAATGTTTTCAATTCCACTTTTAGGGATTTTTAACTCTGATGCTGATGGGGAAAGAACCCATCAACTTCAACCCTGCAACTTCATCTCTAATGTGAAGAATCCATCACTCTGTCACAGAGCAGAGTAACCTTAGGATTTTGGTGAACTTGACAGGGCAGTCGAATGTGCGAGGAGTTACCAGAGCTAAGGTCCACTAAAGGTAGCAAATGCTTTAAAAGATCTACAATTACAGTCCAGGGGTCCTCATCTCACTCCCTGCCCTGCTCCTGCACTGGTTAGGCTGCAGAGATGATGTCTTTTGTGCTGAATTTTTCACCTAAAGCCAACTGTGATTTAAAGCACAGACTTAACGATATTCTTCAGTAGCCTGTATAGAAGGACTCTGACTAGGATCTTGTTGGCAATGAAAAGGAGAGAGATCCCAGGACTTTCCAATGTTAGGTTTCTCATCTTTCTTCTTGAAGATAGTGATCACGCCAGCATTTTTTGAGATATTAAGATACTAACAAGCAGGAATGTCTCTTGAGATGTTCATCCAGAATAATAATAGTAATAGTAATACTACTACTGATTATAATGATGGTATTTGTTAAGCGCTTACTATGTGCCGAGCACTGTTCTAAGAGCTGGGGTAGATACAAGGTCATCAGTTTGTCCCACATGGGGCTCACAGTCTTAATCCCCATTTTCCAGATGAGGTAACTGAGCCACAGAGAAGTTGTGACTTGCCCAAAGGTACTCGTTAAGCATCTACTGTATGTCAAGTACTGTTCTAAGTGCTGAGGCAGATACAAGCTAATCAGGTCGAATGCAGTCACTGCCTCATAGGGGGTTCGCAATCTGAGTAGGAGGGAGAACAGGTCCTGAACTCCCATATTGCAGATGAGGAAACTGAGGCACAGAGAAGTTAAGTGACTTGCCCAAGATCACACAGCAGAAAAGTGGCAGAGCCCAGATTAGACCCAGGTCCTCGGAGTCCCATCCCCATGCTCTTTCTACAGCCCATGCTGTTTTTCCAAGCGCTCCTCCACAGTGCATTCCAACCTCATCCCTTATTGGAAATTTTCAATAAGTATTCTCCAACATTTAAATTTTTGGCTTTTTCAAGCTAATTACAATGAGGTAGACTAAAATTGGATTTAGGTCCTGGAAATAAATCAAAGGTATTTAGTAAGTGCTTATTGTGTGCAGAATACTGTACTAAGTGCTGGGGAGAGGAAAATATAACAGAGGTGGTAGAGACATTCCCTGTCAACAAGGAACTTACAGTCTAGAGGGGGGTGAAGGTGGGATGACTATCATGTGCATAAAATCCAAGTTCGTAGGCGACTGAACCATCCATTTCACATGTCCCCACTCCTCCAAAACCTCCAATTGTTGCCCATCCACCTCTGCATCAAAGTCCGCACAGTCGGCTTTAAAGCACTCAATCAGCGTACCCCCCTCCTATCTTACCTTACTGATTTCCTACTACAACACAGCCCACACACTTCACTCCTCCAACACCAACCTGTTCACTGTACTTTGATTTTGTCTACAGAGAAGCAGCGTGGCCTACTGGAAAGAGCACAGGGCTGGGAGTCAGAGTTCCTGGGTTCTGATTCTGGCTCTGCCACTTGTCTACTGTGTGACCCTACGCAAGTCACTTTAAAGTCAACATCGTCTAAAAATATTCAATGCACTATTTATCGAAACAAATCTTGGTGAACTGCACAAGTTAATGGCGTTTAAATGGTGACTTTTTTTAACCTCAAATTCTTACAGTGAAATCCTAATGATGGGATTCATATACATTTAGTTGTACTTCAATCGTACATATCACATTACCAAATCTCACATTAATGTCTACAAAGACAAAAACATATCACAAGTAGAGCCAAGCAGAACTAGATACTCGGCTGAAAGGAAATCAGGAAATGTCAGTCAAATAAAGTATTTTTAATAAAGAGAGTCTTTCCTGGGTCACTTTTAAGAGCTCTCAAGGTCTCTCATTTTGTAAAACAAGAACAAATCCCCACCCAAAGAAAAACCAAAAAAAAAACCCTAAAGCAAAACCCAAAAGCGTTCTAAAAAGTTATTCAGCAAGTGTTAGCAAAACAATTGCAGCTTCTATTACTCACAAGTTTTTTCTGAAATTGGTAGTGCTGTGATAACTAAAGGGTGTATACGCAAACGTTTTCTGATTTACTGAAACTTTGCAAGACATAAATCAGGGATTTGGTCTCTCAATTTTCCATTTCCATCAGTTCTAGCAGGCACAACACTAACAAAATTGGCAGAAGTGGTAGAGACTGCAATCTTATAGCCATCTTAGAAGAAATTATTCAATCCCAATAACCCATGAGAAATCATACCATGGACTACTACAATTTCTTTGCTTAATCTACACAAAAACCCGATTCCTTCAAAACCACAGAAGTCTATGTATTGTACTGCTTTGAAATCAAGACAAGTATCCTTCTTATTCCTGCCTTCACAATCTTTTTTTTCTCTCTAAAGAAACCAAAGCCTCATTCTCAGATCATGATGTAGGGAACTGCACACACATCTTTGAGATGATATGCTGGAAACAGTCACTTCACTTTCTCCCTGCTCCTGTTTTCTTCTTTTTTTTCCTGACTCTGTGCCAGAGGAGTGGACAGATGCCAGCATTGGGAAAGCGCTCCTTCCTCCTCCCTTTCACAAGCAAAGTCTAGAAAGCGGGGAGAGGTCAGCACAAGGAGAACTTCAGTGGAGTATATAAGCGAGTGTTCTGCCTAACCCCTCATTTCCCCACCATATTCACCCTCCCTTCTGCATCACCTATGCACTTGAGCCTGAACCCCTTAAGTATTATCGCCTTTAGCCCCTCAGAAGTTATGTACATATCCTTATACTTTGCTATTGCCCCTATCAGTTGCCTTTACTGATTGCTTAATGCGCACACAGGACTGTATTACGCCCTTAGGAAAGTACAATATAACAATGTTGGTAGACCCATTCCCTGCCCACAGTGAGCTGACTCTCTATTTTATTATTATTAATAATAACAATGATATTTTTTAAGTGCTTACTATGTGCGAATCACTGTTCTAAACGCTGAATGTCCGCCTCCCCCACTAGAGTGTAAGCTCCTGCGGGTAGGGAACAAAACTATCTATTGTATTGCCTCGATCTCTCCTGTCTCGCTGCCGACCCCTAGCCCATGTCCTGCCTCTGGCCTGGAATGCCCTTCTTCCTCAAATCCGACAGACAATTACTCTCCCTCTCCTTTCAAAGCCTTATTGAAGGCACATCTCCAAGAGGACTTCCCAGAGGACTTGCTCCCTTTGCTTCTCCTCCCTCCCAGCCCCACAGCACTTATGTACACATCTGTAATTTTATTTGTATTGATGTCTGTCTCCCAGCATCTAGACTGTAAGCTCTAGGTAGGGTAGGGAATATCACTGTTGATTGTTGTGTTGTATTTTCCCAAGTGTTTAGTACAGTGCTCTGCACAGAGTAAGCGCTCAATAAATACGATTGATTGAATGAATGCTCTTCCAAGAGCTTAGTAAGGCATTCTGCACAAAGTACGTGCTCAATTAATATCACTGAATGACTGATCTTTGGTTGTTTTCTTTTCTCCCTTGTCTTGCTTGGTCTGCCTTTCTGTGCCTCACTTCTTGATGCCTCTTCAAGTTAAGCCTCTCAGTTTCCTACCTGAAACTGCTGCGAAGTTGAGGAAAAAAAAAGGATATTACGTGTCAAAAAATAGAAGAAAAAAAAGAAATGAAATAGGCTCACAGCCCAGAGATCGCTGACAAAAACAGAGGGAGTAGGCAGGAGGTCAGTCAAGAAAGGATGACTTCTTTTTCCATTCTGAAGCACTGGATTTGCAGGCATTGCCTTAAATCCTGAATTGTGCTGGTTTCAGAGCAATATGGTAGACTATTTAGTGATCCTCCTCAGAAACTATCATTAATTCTCTATCCCCTGCAAGAACAGAAATAGTATCTACTGACTTTCAAAGAGAGACAGGAAGGAAAAGAAAGAGAGAAGGGAGGAAATAGGGTGGGAACCAGGACGAAAGCAAGAGAGGGAGAAAAAAGGAAAGAGGAAGGGAAACTGAGAGAACAAGAAGGCAGCGGGGAACCCTGCCCTTCAGGCTTGTGTTTATAAAAGGGGATGTTTTTAACTCGGTCCAAGGGTGTGGCTGAAAAGTCAGACAAACAACTGAAAGTTTCTTCCATCTCAGATACACATGACATCAGTCTTTGCTGTGGACAGGGATCAGGTCTACTAACACCATTATGCTCTCTTCTCTCAAGCACTCAGTGCTGTGCTCTGCAGAGAGTAAGATCTCCATAAATACTACTGATTGATTGCAGTTGGAATTTTAGGGAAACTAAATACATCTATCACTCAGCTAACCAGACCTGACCTAAGCATAAAGTCTAATGCTTCTTTCTATCTTATTTCCTTAATTATGTACACCTCTCAAAATTCAAATGCAGAATTAGGAACATTGTGACTTCTCTTTGATCCAAAATACACTGGAAATACACAATTAGCTATTTCTTCTATAAAGCTTGTGCGGGAGGGACACTGTCCGACCTGATGATCTTGTAACTAAATTAATGCTTGGAACATACTATGCACTTAACAAATGTCTCAATTATAACTATTGCTATTAGTTGGATATAACCGGTTTGGACACCTTTAAACAGCAAGTGATAAATTTACAATTTATGTTGGCCTGTCTACTCCATTAAACTGTGCTCTTTGCTGGTCTAGAACATGTATTTTTTTATAACTGCTTATGTCTAGGGCTGTGTTCTGTCCATACTAGGTATTCAAAACATATTTATGAAAAAGGATAAAAAAAATTGTGATCCAGCAAGTAAAATGACTGTACTGCAAAAGGTAGAAAGGAAGGAAAATGGGGTTGGGAGGTAGGCAGGGAAGGTGGTGATTATTTCAGAAGTTTCTTCCAAAAACCCTGGCATGAGATTAGGGTGAATTTATGAAATTTTTAGAGGAAGGATCACAGGACTTGGTGGCCTATAGAATTTAACTGATGAAAGAAGATCAAAAGATGACTATGGGGTTGTGAGTGTCTAGGGAGGAAGGAGAATGATGTTTTTGAATAGTGATGGGAAAGTTAGGTAGAGGAGAAGGTCTAGGAAGGAATATGAGTTCAGATTTAGACATCTGCTGCCAATACTATCAAGTTTGCAGATCAAAAAACCACTTCAAACATGAGCTAATAAAATAAACTTGTATAGATATTTACACAACAAATACCAAGCAAGTATGTTTAAATAACATTAAGTTCATGACACAAACAGCTTAGAAGTCCAAAGTTATAGTCGAACAGGAGTGGGAGTGGGAAAGTAGAGCATTGGTATTTGTCAAGGTTGACTAAAGATTTTTAATGACTTTCACAATTGTTTCCTTGAGGTTACTTCATTTTAAAGGATTTTTTCATGGAAAGCATATTAGGCTTTCTACATGTAAATTCAGAAATGTCAGAGTCTGGACTGCAGTATCTAAATGCTCGGATTGGACTGGAGAAGGTGAGGACACATTGGGTGTGCTCACAGGTGCCAACGTAAACTCCTCCCACCTGACAGAAGTCTTTCTCCTAGAGGGCTGGGAACTGAAGTGAAAATGGCATGGAAGCTGTGGTTTCCTATCCTGCAGGAGCGAGATGGACTCATTCAATCGATAATAATGTTGGTATTTGTTAAGCGCTTACTATGTGCAGAGCACTGTTCTAAGCGCTGGGGTAGATACAGGGTAATCAGGTTGTCCCACGTGAGGCTCACAGTTAATCCCCATTTTACAGATGAGGAAACTGAGGCACAGGGGAGTTAAGTGACTTGCCCACAGTCACATTGGTGACAAGTGGCAGAGCCGGGATTCAAACCCATGAGCTCTGACTTCCAAGGCTAGGCTCTTTCCACTGAGCCACACAGTCACACAGATGACAAGTGGCAGAGCCAGGATTCGAACCCATAAGCTCTGACTCCCAAGCCTGGGCTCTTGCCAATGAACCCCGCTGCTTCTCTTCATATTTATTGAGAACTTCCAATGTGCAGAGCATAATACTAAGTGCTTGGGACACTGCACTATAAAAGAATTAGCATACATGTTCCCTGACCCTGGGGAATGGGCAGGAAGAGGAAGACCAGGCATTGTCCTGTGCCCCACAACCTTCCTTCAGGAAGTTCCACGGCCCACACATACTCAACCTGGGCAAGCTGAAACAGTTGCCCAAAGTGGACCAAAAGAGCAGCAGGGAAAATCATGAGAGACAAAGGTGGATGTAGCCACTGCCAACGACCGTAGGTGGGGGTGTGGTAAACTTGTTAGCTAGTGTCACCATCAAGGGTGGGCAAGGAAGTTGGGGGGCTGCCAGAAGGTAAGTTAAATGACAGTTAGGTGCAAGAGCTGCCTCCTGAACTTGTGGCAAACTTCACAACTCCAGGAATTCAATCAGTGGGAGTAGCCACGTGTTAGAGGCTGCCTCTGCTTTACTTTCATTTTTCTTCCCCTTTCACAATTGCTGCTCCACCTTGAGGACATCTGCCAAGAAACACAGCAGCCTTGTTCTGAAGAGTGTGTCTAAAGTAAACAGTAAGGGCATCAAACTCCATTAACAGGTTGAGAGTTGATAAAACTGTTTTGGTCTCCATTTTCCTAACTGGCTGCGAGACTGGACTCCTCCTGAAGAGACATCCAGCTTCTGAATCAGTTTCAGCATACAAACCGAATGCAACATCAAATAGCAGGGTGAGATTTCCAATGAGTTCCTGAATTGCAGCCAGCTCACCAGAACCAAAGCCACGCTTACAGAAACACTGCTCTGCTGACAAGTGCACGTGAACAGAATGGAGAATAGCAGGTTACCCAAACAGTGTTGTCCGGTGAGCTAAAGGGAAAGCCAGGAGGGCAGAATCGACAGCAGTGATGCCTAGGGAAGACAGACTCAAAGGATGCCATGTAATGAAGACTGCTGGGAGACCATTACTTCACGCTGACCAGTGTGGCAGGAAACAATCAGGAGAGGGGTGACTTTCCCTGAAGAGAGGCTTCATGAAGATGAGGATAATTGGAGGCAGGCTTATAAAACAGAGACAGACTCTTTAGGGAGCAAATCCATTAACACAGCAAGGGCCTATTCATAAGTGTAAAAACAATGTGGCTGAGTGTGTTGGTCACAGATTGCTCTTTTCAGCCACTCTTGCCTGCATGGACAGGATCTTACTGTCAGTCGCATCATCTTTGAGAACAAAGAGCAGCTTATGTGTGTGTATATACCTATATATATGTTTTTATATATATTTATACACATGTACATATCAAGACATTTTAGGTAATATTCATTCAATCGTATTTAGTGTTTACTATGTGCAAAGCACTGTACTAAGCACTTGGAGTGTACAACACAACAATAAACAGACACATTCCCTGCCCACAACAAGCTTACAGCCTAGAGGATAAGATTCTTTGCCAGGTCCTGTTCCTCTGATGTACATTTCTTTATTTTGCTAAGCGACATCTTATTGATAATCTGTATTCTACAATTTTATATGACACAGAATGGGTTCATTTGACAAATTATTATAATAATATTAATAACTGACCCACAAACAAATCAGGGTTTGGTGAACATTAGTTTCAGAAAAGTTATTAAATTGGAAGGCTTTCTTTTGGTTTTATATCTGGTTCCTTAAATTGTGTAAATTAGTAGAAATTAAAATTCAGGCCACGAGAATAAAATAGCCCCTGCTCAAACTGGTTTACAGCCGTGTTAAAAGAAATGCAAATTTCTGGTCCAAGATAAATGTTACATTCAAAACTGCTTTGTACAGTAGAAGGAAGCCTCTGATGATAGGGCAATTTCTAAGGCCATAAAGAGCACATACCAATGTCAACTTCTGAGGAAGATGAAAGCATTCTCCAGCTTTTCCTGGGACATTATGTAGGCTTATTCTGTAATATATCTGAATAGTATACACATAGAAAACTTAAGGTTTTTTTCCTTTTATTCTGAAGAAAACAGAAGTTTCTTAAAGTGTACAAACCTAACCTAGGAACTTTAAACCTAAAAGTCCAATAAAGAATACCATCCAATTTGAACAGATTTCCAGTCCAAAAAAAAAAACGTGTTTTGGGTGTGGAAAAGAGAGAGTGCTCATTCTAGCTCCAAAGACTACTCTGTCCTACACCACTGGGAATCAAAAGGGCCTGTATTCTAATCCTAGCTCCACCACTTGCCTGCTGTGTGACCCTGGACAAGTCACTTATCTGTACCTTGGTTACCTCATCTGTAAAATGGGGATTAAGACTGTGAGCCCCATGAAGGACATGGACTGTGTACAACTTGATTAACCTGCACCTACCCCAGCACTTACTAGAGTGCCTGGTTCGTAGTGAGCACTTACCAAATTCCATCTAAAATAAAACAAAACTGCTTAGTGCCAGTGCTAGTCTTGTGTCCAATGAGCAGAGTAGTACAGTCATAGAAGGGTAATGAAAACCTAAGAATGAAAGAAGCTGTGTAAGATACAGCAAAGTACCATGCAGTAGAAGGATAATGAGACAACATCAAAATTAGGGCCAAGACAATTGTATGTTGGAGGGATTCTGCTCCCTGCACAAAAAAAAACCACGTTTTTGATCCCAACTTCTTACTGCTCCTCCTTTCCTTCTCTATCTCCTCTCTCTCCTCCCTGCCCCTCCACTTACTGTGTCTATTTATTGTTATATCTGTTTATTGTTATACTGTACTTTCCCAAGCACTTAGTACAGTTCTCTGCACAAAGAAAGTGCTCAATAAATACAACTGAATGAATGCCCCTTTTTCCCATCCTTCCCCCCATCTTCTACTTATCCTACATCTCCCTCTTCCTGCCCCACTCTGCCCCAGCGTAAGTTTAACTCTACATGCCTCTGTGTGACTTAGTGTCTTTTCTGTTCGTGTAGTATGAGAATCTAAGTCCTTCCTGGACACTTTTTGTTCTGCTAAAAGCCAACTAGGACTGGCACCTACCTCCCTTATGTGGCATGGAGAGTTTGCTCCTTTTTTTTGTCAGTTATTGCCTGCCTCTGCTGCATTTTGTTCTTTCTAATGGAGGTTACGGATCCTTATTATGTTAATTCATTCATTCATTCAATAGTATTTATTGAGCGCTTACTATGTGCAGAGCACTGTACTAAGCGCTTGGGATGAACAAGTCGGCAACAGATAGAGACAGTCCCTGCCGTTTGACGGGCTTACAGTCTAATCGGGGGAGACGGACAGACGAGAACAATGGCACTAAACAGCGTCAAGAGGAAGAACATCTCGTAAAAACAATGGCAACTAAATAGAATCAAGGCGATGTACAATTCATTAACAAAATAAATAGGGTAACGAAAATATATACAGTTGAGCGGACGAGTACAGTGCTGTGGGGATGGGAAGGGAGAGGTGGAGGAGCAGAGGGAAAAGGGGAAAATTAATCCTGAATGCACCCAATTATTACAAATATTTATGGACGCTCTTTGAGTAATTACATGAAGGATTACATATAGGACAATGAGGTACATAAAAGGAGATCTAATAGAAAAACTCGCTAAACCGGTAGCAAGTATACCTGGGGCCATACTTTTATTTAAGCTCAAATCAATGGATTCTGGATGGATCTTTTATGAATCATACCCAGTCATTTACAGTGATTAACTCCAAATACTAATCTAATTATTTTAATAAACCATATAAAAATGCTTGGCATATATACCTCTAAATAAACAATTGATTCAAATGTTAAAAAGCTAACCTCATCTCTCTTAATGCAATACAGAATTTTGGTTTAAAATGCTGTGGCTAAAAAACAAATGCAAGATTCTTTTTTATTATTATATAAAAACTACTTCAAAACTACTATGGTAGTACATAGATAGTCTTTTTATGAAAAGTTTAGTTTTTCTTAAAGTTCCTGACTGTTTTAATGGGTTCTCCTAAATCATGAAGCAGAGATGATGCTATATTTTAAACTAATTAATCACTAAGTTCAGTTTTCCTCATTTAAAACAACATACAAAGTTAGGCCAAGACTTCAAAGTAACATATTGTGGTTAAAACACACCAAACATTTGTTTACCAAGTTACATTTTCTTCTTCTTGAGCTTGATTGTGAAGAATATCTTATGATTTTCAGGAAAAAAGTTGTACTTTACGAAAACCTACTCAAGCTACAGCTCAATATAAGCCTTTGATATGGACAAATTACTTAACAATTTCTTAAAGATTGTATGGAAATACTATGGCCATAGAGGAAAAAAGGACTTTCATAGAATATGGGAGAATTATAAGATCCAGAAAAATTTAACTACATAAAAATGCACCAGAATCACAGACAGCATTTTCTTTATAACAGTGTTAGGAGTGAGGATATTTTTGTTATCCTACACAGCTCTAAGATCTCTCCTATAATGGTCATTGTTTCTTTGAGAACCTTCTACTGACACCAACCATTTTAAGTGGCATTCAAACAAAATACCCTAGGGGTCATTTAACACTATAATACTGTCATTTATTTGTGATTAAAAAATAGCTGTATTGTCATGGTGAATATTTCGTCACTGTCACTGATTCAAATATCATTTATATGCAAGGAAACACCGAGGGAAAAAAAAATTCAAAATCCTCATACATCAGGCACTGTATGGGAAGGAAATGGATGCATTATAATGCCAGGCACACACTGGAACTATTGGATGAAATGAACTGAAGTAATGAAGATCCTGTTAAAGCTGTCCTAAAGTTCTGGGCACTCGAGTTCTAAGTCACTTCTTTTTTTATGTGCTGTGCGCACTGGCACGACTCACGTGACGCTGAATATTAGTACCAAGCCGGGCATCAAGACAGAAAGATTACATGGGGACGCTGGTAGCAGTTGGCTTGGGTATAGAGAGAAGATTTGAACAGATTGCATAAAACACCCAAACAGACTCCAAGGCAGAATGGGAACATGTTGCCAGTGCTCTATTTATGGTCAGTCTTTGCTGAGAGCCGTTCCAAACACCCAAATGGTCCTGTTGGAGAGTAACATGGGATCTTGCAGGGAAGGAAAGGAAAAGTTACACTTTCATTCATTCATTCATTTATTCATTCACTCAATCGTACTTATTAAGCGCTTACTGTGAGGCAACTTGTAGGGGGTGGTCCTTCAGTTCTCTTGCTGGGGATGAGGGGGAGCAGTTATGGAGCTGTTCCTTTGCACTTTGGATGCTGATGGGTGAAGTTTCTTCACTGACTCTTCGTGAGAAAGCCTCCACCCTCTAATTAAACTGATGGGGAGATAGACTAAGGAAATGGAGGATCATTATCTCCTCTGGAATATTTCTGGTGTAAACTCTAGTTGTTGCTCTCTTATGGTATTTCTTAAGCGCTTCCTATGTATGTGCCAGAAACTGTACTATGCACTATCAGATATAAGATGATGATGATGATGGTATTTGTTAAGTGCTTACTATGTGCTAAGCACTGTTCTAAGCGCTGGGGAAGATACAAGGTAATCAGGTTGTCCTATGTGGGGGTCACAGTCTTAATCCCCATTTTCCAGATGAAGAAACTGAGGCACAGAGAAGTTAAGTGACTTGCCCAAAGTCAGCAGGTTGGACACAGTTCCTGTCTCACATGGGACTCACAGCCTAAGTAGGAGTTAGGAGGGAGGAGGATCCAATCTCCATTTTACAGATGAGGTACCTCAGGCACAGAGAAGTTAAGTGGCTTGCCCAAAATCATACAGTAGACAAGTGGCTGGGCTGGGATTAGAACCCAGGTCCTCTGACTCCCAGGCCTTTGTTCTTTCCACTGGAACACACCACTTACCGTTTGTAGTTTTAAATCTCTTATTATAATTTGTTCTACTGCATTCTTTTCAATTGTATTTCCAATTAAAATATTACTCATGCTGCATAGATATGTGTAATTGGAGATTTATAGTTCTTCAAAATACTCAGGCAGAATTATCTTTTGGATTCTGGCCAGATTCCACATCTCTTTTATTCTTTTTGAAGGCTTAAATGGCAAAAGTCAAAAAGCACCTCTCATTCTAGGTATTTTAGTAAGGTGCTTCTATTTTAGTAAGGTGCTTCTTAGCTGAGAAGCAGCACGGTCTACTGGAAACAGCATGAACCTGGGAGCCAAGAGGACCCAGCTTCAATCCCAACTCTTTCACTTGTTTGCTCTATGTCCTTGGGCAAGTAACTTCATTTTCCTGGGTCTCAGTTTTCTCATCTGCAAAATGTGGATTCTGTTCTCCCTCCTACTTAGACTGTTATCCCCATGTGGGTCCTGATTATCTTGCATCTACTCCAGTGCTTAGTAAAATCTTTGGCACAAAGTAAGTGCTGAAATATCACAATTATTATTTAAGAGAATACTAATAATGAATAATTATGGTATTTGATAAGTGCTTATTATGTGCCAGGCACTGTTCTAAGCGTTGGGATAGATACAAGCAAATTGGGTTGGACACAATCCCTGTACCATGTGGGTCTCACAGTCTCAATCCCCATTTTACAGATAAGGTAACTGAGGCACAGAAAAGTGAAATGACTTGCCCATGGTTACACAGCAGACAAGGCAGAACTAGGATTAGAACCCATGAGAACATTCTTTCTAGGAGATTCAGATACTTCCTAACATTATGATATCCATATCAAAGCATTTCTTTAAACACAAGATTTTGCTGGTTCTTTTCACTCCTATTCTTACGGTGAGAGTTGCGGGGGTGGGGGTGGGGCACAGGGATGAGACTCCCCCATCTCTCACAAAGCCCCCCTCACGCTACAGAAGGGAGATCTAGAGCAATACTACTGCAAGAAAAAGTCCAAATGCCCTTTCGTTCAGTCTCATCAACCCTGATCCTCATTCATCTTTTCTTGCTCATTCCCCTGCACGTCTCCCTGAATGCAGTTTTGTGAGATGCTGAGAGTTAAAGTGTCTAACACGTCAAAGGCCCTTGCAACCACAATTGGCTTTTGTATAAAAATAGTGAAATGATAGCCTGGTCTATCTTCTTTGGATCATACTCAAATTCCAGGCAGCTTTTTTGTTAATGATGCTTGTTAAGCACTCCCGGCCCCACAGCATTTATGTACATATCTATAAATCATTTATTCATATTAATGTCTGTCTCCCCTTCTATACTGTATGCTTGTTGTGGGCAGGGAATGTGTCTGCTTACTGTTATATTATACTCTTCCAAGTGCTTAGTACAATGTTCTGCACACAGTAAGGCTCAAATACAATTGACTGACAACTTCCTAAGTGCTCTAAATGCCGGGGTAGATACAAATTAATCAGGCAGATACAGTCACTGTCTCACATGGGGCTCACAGTCTAAGTAGGAGGGAGAGCAGGAATTGAATCCCCAACTTGAAGTTGAGGAAACTGAGGCACAGAGAATTATGTGACTTGCCCAAGGTCACACAGGAGGCAAGTGGAGGCAAGTGGCAGACTTGGGATTAGAACCCAGGTCCTCTGGCTCCCAAGCCCGTGCTTTATCCAGTTGGCCACGCTGCTTTCTGAATTTTTTATATCCTTCAACATATAATTCATCATCTTTTTTGAAAAAATACCAAGTTAAGTTACTAGATGTAAATGCTTTGAAAAAACTTCACAATTCTGTGGGTAAGAAGGAACTTATTGTTTGGAAGGAATGACCTTAGCTAAGAGTCCAACTTTGAAGCTGAAAAAAAATCTCTCCTGGGGATCAATCATCCTAGGAAAGTTGAAATTAATTGTTGGCTCAGCAAGCATGAGTCAACAAACAAAAGAAAACAATCTGTATGAGATAGAAGATTGCTATGGAGAGAGAATTTCGGTTTCAAGCTAACCATACCTTTAATTAACAGAAAACAGGCAGAACCAAAAAGAGCTTAACTGCATTCATGCTATCTGAAACAAAGAAAGTGATAGATGTAATCACATTAGACACAGGGGAAGGACAGCCTGTATAACAAAGCACAAACATTTCAAATAGGTACTTATCAGTTCTATGTATGAGTCAGGTGGCCAAAGGAAGGGGGCTTTTATTTCTGGACACCATCACAAATTTTGTTTCTCATCCTCTTCCTTCCAAAAATAATGCATTTGACAGAAAGTATTTCACTAAATCCACATGGTAAGGCTAAGAAAGTCACAGAAAATAATTATTCATCTTTCCTACTTTATGGTATAAAATTGAAACATTTATGTGGAAAGTTGCTTCAGGTTCTACAATAAGCCAGAAGCAGATTTATAAATAATACCTACTGCCAACTTTAAGAAATCTTCATTATGAAGAAGTAAATCTCTTCAAACATAGGGGACATCCACGGAAATAACTAAACCTCAAGATTTAATTTCTGAAAGGGAAAATTTATTGTAGTTCAAACGAAGAAAAAAAGATTGCATTTGTTTCTGTTTTCCCTTGCATAAAATTCTGAAAAGGAAAATGGAGGATTAACTTTTAAACACAGATTTGTTAAAATAACCCTGGAGGCCTTGCGACCTAAAGCAATTTTTTTCAGTTTCCCAAAATATTTGCATTGGTTATTCCCTTGAACTCTGCTAAATATAGTAAAACTGTTCATTACAAAGATCCATAATGAAGGAGGTTTATCTTGTATCATTTGTTCACAGCATTTTCTTTTCCTGAGAATTAAGCATAAATAATTTATTTAAATGAGATTTACTACTGATACAGACTAGTGAATTAATTACACAATATACCACCCAGGTATTTTGTTTCTGTTAATGAATCCCCTAATACTAGGAAATCTTTAAAACTGAGGTTCAGGAAACCATCCAAAACTGCACAGGATATGATAAACAGGAGGTCTTAAAAAATAACCACCAGGGATTATAGCTTTAAAGAAAGATTCATTGCTTTAAATATTTGGTGGGTTCTTAGATCTTTAGTTCTTTTCTGTTGGATAGCCTTAAGGGCAGAAAGCCATTCTTCATAAGGAACCATCAACCATTAAGGTCTTTATGAGCTAAAAATCTATTTTATCATTTATACGGCACCAAGAAACCTTGATTTTGATTTTAAAAATACCTCATCTGTTAAACATGTTTCCTAAGAGCAAAATGTAGAATTAATTCTAAGGTGGAGTGACCCAGTGGAAAGAACACCAATTAGAGGACATGGGTTCTAATTTCAGCTCTGCTACCTGCCTGTGTACACAGTGCTTGGGCAAGTTACTTAACTTCACTGAGCTGCGGATTCCTTATCTGAAAAATTAGGGTTTTGATACCTGTTCTCTCTCCTACTTTGGTTGTGTGTCACCCCATATGGAAGATGGACTGTTTCTGACCTGATAATCCTTTATTTACATAAGAGCTTCATATATGCTTAAATACCACACTATTAATATATTTACCCATTACAGAATATTTCCATGAAATTGAAGAAAGTTCCCTAACTGACAATTTTCAACTTGACTCTCCACATTTGGGGGCTTCTATATCACTTCTTTCTATAGCTAAATAAAACAAAAAAGTTTCTGAAAAGGATTAAAAAGAGAGGAAGGAGAATTACACCAATTTTTAAGGATAAGGTTCACCAGAAAGCAGATTTTTCAAATCATACTGTGCCAGAATAGGGAAGCAATGTAATTTTGTTATATTGGCTACCCTAACCTGTGGAATGTTTAAGAGATGCAGCACTTTCCATGGATACTGAATATGCCCAGTTCTCCTCAAATATGGGGGCTGAGCTCTTGCAGAGTTCCTAATTAGAGAAAGCTTATGCTGTGGTAATCACTCTGTGCTGAGAGCCACACACAAACACACAACTCTACTAGAATGTGAGCTTCCTCTGAGGGACAGGGACCATGTCTAATTCCCATCTTTGTATCTCTTCCAGCTCTTACTACAATGCTTTGCACATAGTTAGCACTTAATAAATACTATTACTACAACCAATTTTTCTGACACTACCTTGGGTTGTAACCAGACACATACTCTTGGAAGAACATTCCTTAATTCTGCATTGCATTCTAAAGAAAATCGATCAATCAATCAATGGTATTTATTGAGCACTTTCTGTGTGCAGAGCACTGTATTAAACCTTTGGGAGAGCACAATACAGTAGATTTGGTAGAAGGGATCCCTGCCCACAAGGAACTTACAGTCTAGAGGGGGAAACAGACTTTAAAATAAACTACAGGTAAGGGAAACGTACAGCCATATCCCAAATAAAGCCATAAAATGTTCCTCAAAAGCAAGGATGTATTATGAATTGCTATATTGTTGGGTTTGCTGTCCCAAAGACTTAATGGTAATACGAATTCACATATTTGTCCTAAAAAAACCTCCCTCAACCCCCCTCCATCCTCGAGCTACCATCTCATCTCTCTCCTACCATTCCTGTCCAAACTCTTGTAACAAATTGTTTATTCCTATCTCCACATCTTCTCCAATTGTCAATTCCAAATTCCAATTGATAATGCCCTGAAAGAAATTTCTACAGTAATGTCAAAAACATACCATCAGCATGTCTATTGCAATGAAATACAGTTGGCTTCCCAAACAGCTTGTTCTTTTCAAATTAAAATGTTGGGCTGGGAAATATGGAGATAAGAATTTGCCGCATCAGATATTGAGTGGACATTCCCTTAAGTGCATTCATAAAAATGTAAAAATCTAAAAACTACCCAAGCGGTAATGGATGATTCTGTTTGCATTTCAGACAGTGGCCAGTCATCTCGTTTTGTCCCCGACAGTCTGGTTTTCAGCTTGTCCGTCCAGAACGGATTCAGCAGCTGAAGTAGTCTCCCTGTATGTCTGGGATTTTGACTTTCACCACCCAGTCTCTCCCTGCCCCGGTTTCTGCTGCAAAGTCTCATGGTTCAGGCACAGTATCCACGTTTTCATAAACACTCTGGATCAAGTGGAAATGGGAGGAGTGTGGTCTCCCAAGGCACTAGGTTCTGACAAACTCATGTTCTCTGCCAAATGCTGTGGGTGAAATTGTCACATTCCAGTGAGGACTTGGAATCATGTAGGTGACATCATGTGCGTCCTCATAACTTCTGGTACTTCCAACTATCATCAGTGGCCCATTTTAATTTTAACGGGAGAGGGATAGTCATCAAGGTAATCTCCAGCAGTGTGGCTCAGTGGAAAGAGCCCGGGCTTGGTAGTCAGAGGTCATGGGTTCTAATCCCGGCTCCGCCGCTTGTCAGCTGTGTGACTTTGGGCAAGGCACTTCACTTCTCTGGGCCTCAGTTACCTCATCTGTAAAATGGGGATTAAGACTGTGAGCCCCACGTGGGACAACCTGATCACCTTGTATCCCTCCAGCGCTTAGAACAGTGCTTTGCACATAGTAAGTGCTTAACAAACGCCATTATTATTATTATTATTATTATTATTAATAATAATGAATTATACATTTACAACTCCAGATCATATTGCACAGATTTCTATCCCCCAAATGTTTATTTAGGCATATCCCTGGTGACAGCCACCCCGCTATACATGAAAAGTAGGGATTCAACCATTACTGTTTGTTATTTTACTTCAATTACAACCCAGGCGAATAAGAGATTTGTTTGATACCTTATTCCAAATGAATTTCCCAAATTTTAGCTGACGGTGTTCAAACTATAACTTCTTGTTTTCGACTTCTCTTATTAACAGCAATAATAATAACAGTGGAATTTCTTAAGTATGTAGTGGATGCCATGCACTGTAGTGCTTGGGAAGGTACAAGTGTTGGGAAGGTACAAATAATCAGATTGGATATGGTACCTGCCACAAATGTGACTCAGAGTCCAAGGGAGTACAAGTATGTAATCACATCAGGATCTAGCATCACAATAAGAAAAAGCCCACCAAATCTCTTATAAATATTAATTTAACTATGAGATTGGTTTGGGGCCGTGAGGGTGGTAAGAGTATCCAGAATGATTAAAGCTCTGGGCATTATAATAAAAAGCAATGACTAATAGCTATTTCAACTGAAAAAGCAAGACTAAAAGGAACTAATATCTCATAAAAGTGAGTTAAAAAGTTAACAAAATGAACCCTTCCTTAGACAATCTCACTAATCCCCAAACCTTGTTTATCCAAAGCTGAAAAATCAAGATGAATCCAGGAATATTTAAAAGTGTTGCAAAAATGTGCAAAACTGTTAGTTATTCCAAAATTTCACTGCTAAAACACAAATTTTGTATCAAAAAATCACATACTACTTGAGAGTAATGGCAAATTAAAGCTGCACTATATAAAAAAAAATCTGGGCTTTCAAAATTTTCTTGGAAAAATAATTTGAGATTCATTTGCCAGTTTGAAACACTGAGAATTAGCTGACAGCTTATCAACAATACAAAATATCTCTGCGTAAACTGGAATTTGAAAATGGTTAAGCCCTGTTTCTATGTGTTGCATAATACTGTGGTTAATAGGAGATACATATTTCAACAGGAAATTCAACTGCTTATTATTGAGAAAAGTGATATCTAAAAAAGGATGCGGAGAATAGGTTGCTGGAATGAATAAAGAAAACTATCCAACAATCCCCCATCACTATGCTTTTTTTCTTTTCTTTTTTTTTTTTTTACAGCATTTGGTAAGCCCTTAATTATATTCCAGGCACTGTACTAAGCATTGGGATAGATATAATCAGGTAAGACACAGTCCATTTCCCATTTCTTATAGTCTTAATCCCCATTTTACAGATGAAATAACTGAGGCACAGAGAAGATACTGTAACTTGTCCAAGGTCACACAGTGGACTAGTGGCATAGACAGGATTAGAACCCAGGTCCTTCTGATTTCCAGGTCTGTGCTCTATCCAGCAGGCCACACTGCTTCTCAGAGTTTTCCATGATAGCACTACCCAATTTTAAATTGAATTCAAATTCAAATTTTATTTTAATGTGGCTCCATAAAAGTGCTCCAATTTTGCCATGCAGGAACTGTGAGTACCACATGTGTTTTCTCTGTGAGGTCAGATAGGGACCTAACTGTGCAGCCCTAAAACATCCAACAGCTGTTTTTGCCCTGAAGTTAGTTACCCTCAAATAGATGTGGTTCAGTACATCATGACCTCAAAGCAAATCTTAAATACATTCAGTTCCACCAATACTCATTTCGGATAAAATGTGATTAGGACATGAGGGAATTCTGTTACAATAATGTGAGTCTATAAATCTGGCATATTGTGTTACCAAAGAAGCAGCATGGTGAAATGAATAGAGCACAGGCCTGGGAGTCAAAAGGTCATGGGTTCTAATCCCGGCTCCTCCAATTGCCTGCTGTGCAAACTTGGGCAAGTCACCTTACTTCTCTGTGCGACCTTAGGCAAATCACTTTACTTCTCTGTGACTCAATTCCTTCATCTGTAAAATGAGGATTGAGAATGTGAGCCCCAAGTGGGACAAGAACTGTTTCCAACCCTATTTGCTTGTATCCACCCCAGCGCTTAGTATAGTGCCTGGCACAAAGTAAGGGCTTGACAAATACCAAAATTATTATTATTAATTATTATTATTAAACTGCTTGGATGAGCAGTGCAAGCTTCCCTTAATGGGAGATTAATGTCCTTCCAAAATGTTTGCAAGTAAACATTGTAAGTAAAATAGGTTCACTGAAATATAGTGAAACTCCGCTGGGAAGAAACAGGGATAAGTGGCCTGGCATTCAGGTACCTTTTTTTTTTTTTAAAGGTATTTCTTATGCGTTTACTACGTGTCAAACACTTTTCTAAGTGCTGGGATAAATACAAGTTAATCAGGCTACATACAACCCCTGTTCCACATGGGGCTCTCAGTCTTAGTAGGAGGGAGAACAAGTACTGAATCTCCATTTTGCAAATGAGGAAATGAGGTTCAGAGCAGTTAAGTGACATATCCAAGGTCACAATGCAAGCAAGTGACTGAGGCAGGATTAGAACCCAGGTCCTCTGACTTCTAGGCCCATGCTTTATCACTAGGACACACTCTTTGAGCAGAGTCAGGAGCTAAAAATAGCAAATAACAAAAGAGATTACATCTGACAGTTCAATGAGATGTGCCCAAGTGCCTGGACTCAGGTGAGAATCAAATCAATATATGCAAAGTTTTGGGAGGGTGATTTAAAAAAAATGCCCATATGTTAACATTGCATTTTCTAAGTTCATTATCTCTTATTTTTGATAAACATTTACTTTATTTGATAATGTTGTGTTAATTATATACAATTACATATATTTATGTTATGTTGTTCAACCTCTGGTATTCTGGGAACACATTAATGCACTTTACATTATTTCCTACAGGAAATAGCACTTCATTTAAATACTCGATTACAAAAATACACTTTTTGTGGAATCAACTATGAGTGCTAATTAGGGTTTGTAATATTTGATTATGAAAGGCCCAAGCTAAGCAGTTTTGGTAAATTATTGTGAGAAATTTTTTGCATATTTTAATACTCTATTTACTTCACCTTGAGGCTCATTATTAATACTATCTCCCACTCAGCCAAATACTTCACAAGTTTTATCATAGCATAATGATGGCTACTTTCGTAACATATCATATGGCTTTTCCTAATATGAAAATTAATGTTTTATCAAATCTGAAGCTAAAATGTTGACATTTTAATTTCAAGCTTTCATGATAGCTAACAATTCATTTTATGAATCAAGTATTTTCTGGAATATACTTTTAACAGTCTAACCAGGCAAATCTTTTCTCCTAATTCTTCAATTTCTGAGGATCAGTGAGACTAGCTCCAACAGAATGACCTCTTTCCTTCCACATCCATCCGTGGCCAGAATAGGGTATGGTTTATGGGAGAAACAAACTCACTACCACCACTCTTAGCTGTTTACAGGCAGGCAAAGAGTGGGGAAAGTTTGTTGTGTTTGCTTTGCTTTGTTTGCCGGCTTTTTCAAACAGTCCTATAAATCCCTGAGAAATTTGATAACTAGAGGCAAAGAATCAGGACCCTAGGACAAATAGAGAAAACAAGAACAATTTTTCTAATGAAAAAGACTGGGATGACCATTTCTAGGTGGAAAACATTTGAATACTAAATTAGCTCATTACAAAATAGCTATTTATGCAAGTATCAAAGTGATTACTAAAATAAGCATTCTTCACACCCCAAATAATTTTTATTTAATGATAAAATGAATTTGCTCCCTCACAAGTGTATTTGAAGCTTTAACTATTATAACAATTACATTCATGATGATAATATTTGTGTGCTTATTAAGTGTTGTCTATTAGTCAAGCACTATACTAAGAGCTGAGGTAGAAAAAGATAATCAGGTCCCTCTTGGGGCTTACTGTCTAAATAGGAGGGAGACTGGTACGTTAACCCTATTTTGCAGACAAGGAAACTGAGGTATGGAGCAATTAAGTGACCTGTCCAAAGTTACCCAACAGACAAGTGACAGGGTCGGAATAAGAAGCCAGGTCCTCTGACTTCCAGGCCCGTGCTCTATTAGGCTACAATGCTTCTCATCTACATCCGATTCTTCCTTAATGCATGTTTCCCCTATGTGTTTTGATGGAACATAGAGAATGAGGGATTGTTCTGGCAGTGCTTGTCTACCTGGATAGACCGCAATGAGATTTTGGAAGACGTGGCTACGCACATCCATGTGACAGTGGCTAAGGCCCATCATGAATGCAACGTCCACATTACAGGAGACATAAGTGTATGTACCAAGAACTAAAAGAAGTCAAATAGGTAACTCACAATTCTGAAATTAATATATAATTAGGAAATATTTGTAAAGTTCTCGCAGACCTATAAAGACAAAACAAATCTCAAAAAACTAAAACAATGAAAGAACTTTAGACCCCAGCAGCCTCAAAAAAGCAGTATTAAAATCTCAATTTCTAACATGCCTTCAACCTACTGGGAAAGGGACCAAAAATGCATTAGAAACATTTCACTAGTCATCTTCTGTCCACGATACGAATTTCTCTATGGCACTTAAACGTGCAACTTATTTGACTTTTAAATTGCAAATGAACATTAACCCTTGGGGGTAGACTTGAAATAACCTAGTTATTTTTGTCCCTTCTAGACAGGAAACTATCATGGTAAGATGTAAGAGTTCACCATGTAACCAGCATTTGCTTCATCTGTTTAGGTACAGCAGTTGATGATTTCTGAATCCCAGCCAAAGCTTTCTTTTAGGATAGTACTCAAAACGAAGTAAATATTGGTTTAGTTATGACACTTGTTGTTCTAATGCTTTAATAGCCCATTGTTCCCTTATGGTTGCCTCAGCAAGATAATACATTGAAAATCAGCATTTCCTGACAGGAAGTGAATTCCCACTGTGTGTCACAGGACGCTGGCCAAGAAT
The DNA here is from genome assembly GCF_004115215.2 of Ornithorhynchus anatinus. Taxonomy (NCBI): domain Eukaryota; kingdom Metazoa; phylum Chordata; class Mammalia; order Monotremata; family Ornithorhynchidae; genus Ornithorhynchus; species Ornithorhynchus anatinus. The sequence continues at coordinate 31,335,021 of NC_041743.1, forward strand.
TCTGCTTCACAGGAGCCATAGCAGTCCTCCTAAGAGGTTGCATAATGAAACAGGGGTGGTTTTTTTCCCTGTTCTATTCAACATTAAGTGGCAACTTCAAGCTATAATGATCTATTTTGTAGGTTTTACAACTTTGTAAAATCATTTCCAACCCCAAAGAGAAAGTTTTGTCAAGATCCTTTGAATCCCAACATCCTGTCTATTCCTGCTACATGAATTTCCTCATCTGTAGATACCACACGGGATGTGGTGACCTAACCAGTTTACACAGTAGTTACCATACAATCATCCAAATTCACTGTAATTATTTCATTTTGCCAGCTAGTGTTTCATAGCAATAACTTTTTTAAATTAACTGTATAGTATTTTAGGTTAGTTGCAACTTTTCATTTTCAGGAATGGATTTAACCAATGAAAATCAAGTTAGCTGAGGCAGATTCACACTGTTTCGTTCTCTAAAAATTAATTTGGGAGAGATAGATCTAAGTTGGAAAACCACATACAAAAGAATGTCCCCCCAGAATAACTGACATTGGTTTAACAAGAAATCTTGACTCCTATTAGGGCAACCTGAAGAGTCAACTGATTCCTTCTCTTATTACCATCTGAGCTTGTTGTGGGCAGGGAATGTGTCTACCAATTCTGATGCACTGTACTTTCCCAAGCGTTTAAGTGCAGTGATCTGCACAGTAAGCCCTCAATAAATACCATTGATTGATAATGTTCAGCTATTTTGCTGAGAAATCATCATATGAAAAAGAATTTGCAGATTACAGCAATGAGGGGAATACCTCTAGTTGATGGCCCAGTCCAATTACAGTCTGGAGACATAAAATGGTGGGTTCTCGCTGTATTCCTGCCTTGTGATCTCACTGATAACAAGAACATGGGCAGGGGAGTAATGATTCTAGTCCCCAGAGACATAGCCTCCAACTCTGTGGCCAGGTTACGCCTTACTTAGAGAGATGCGAGGTATGGTGGAAGCCTGAGTCCTCAAGACCTCATCACTGTGGTTTCCCACTTCAGTCTCTGAAGCCCCACCAACCCAGAGAAGAAAGGTATCACAAAAGAGTGTGGTGCCATCTGAATGGGGAGAGAGGATCTGGAAGCTTATGGTTGCCCCCACCAGCCCTCCAGCTGGTGCCACTATGGACACTATGGAGCCAGTTAGGCTGGCCTAAGTCTTTACACTGACTGACAACCTCATGTTTAGACAGACTGTAAGCAAGCTCCTTTGGAGGCAGGAAACATGTCTACCAAATACACTGTACGATACTCTCCCAAGAGCTTAGTACGGTGCTCTGTTCAAGGTAAGCGCTCAATAAATACCACTGACTGATTGTTGGGAATGAATAGAATCATCTTCAAATAGGAAGGATGGAGAGATTCCATATCAATCAATTATACTTGTGGAGCGCTGCCTCGTGTGCAGAGCACTATACTAATTACTTGGGAAAGTACAACATAACAATATAACAGATACATTCCCCATTCACAACGACCTTACAAATCTGTATCTGACGTCTCTGATCTTTGAATCGTTGGTTATATTACAATCAAACCCTAAATTCTTCAAGAAAGCCAGAATAGTATAATACAATATAATAGAAATCTCCTAGTCAGCCCCCTAAATACAATTTAAAAGGCATCCTATCTTTGGGCAAAGACAGCGATGTCTCATTAGGCTCCTGTTGTTAAACAAACAGAGCTCTGGAACACGTTGCTACTGAGTGGAGACACACAGGACTTTTTTTGGGCCATGAACAATTCTATGCCAAACATCCCATTTGTGATGCTACAAACAGTTGTGTTTCTGTAACTTTATAACTCTGCTGCAGGATAATAGGTTAAAGTTCCCCTCTCAGGCTGCTTCCTCAGCACCAATGAGAAAAATCTCGTTCAGGGTCAGAGGAAGACGGGGTGCAGAGAGGAGGGGGAGGGTTCCACTAGCCCTGGGAGCAGGAATCCTTATCAGGCCAGGGGGAAGTGGTGGGGACTCCTGGAAGGACAAGTCACATCAGCTGTCACAATGCCCCCGACCCCTGCTGCTTCAGGGAACTAACTCCACTGCCTTTTCCTGGCCCAGATAGGCTGTTGGTGAGGGAGGGAGGGGGAGACAACAGCAGTCACTGGCAACATCCTTGAGGCTCTCTCTTGTGTAGATTAAAGTCAGTTTGGAAATTCAATGAAACAAGGAAATGAACTACAGAGTAAAAGTGTGACAAGGATATTAAACAACCAGACCCAATCAAGTACCAAGCTCATAGGCTCGGCTTTGTATAGCTAGCTTCACTGGAAAATTCAAGAATCTTTTAAAAGCACTGTGAACATGTACATAAACACACGTACACTCACTTCCCTCTACTTCCGAAGAGTAGTAGTCTATCGGGGGGTTCAGGGTATAAAAAAAAGAGTGATCCTTTGGGTTTCTGTCTTTTAAACTTTTTGAAAACAGGGAAAGATGTGATAAGTTGAAATGAAGTTTTCAGCCTCACATTTTTCATTTCTAAAACAACTCTGGCCATGTGTCTTATATAAACAAGAAAAATGCAAGAACAACACACAAATGGACAGAAAGGAAGACAAAACTGCATTAAAAATCGAGATTAAAAGCATTTGTCATGGACTTTTTCATATTATTTTATGAGCAAAAAGAAAGAAGGAACAATAAAATATAAACATCATCAAGTCTGATTCTGCCAAGAGGAGGGATGTAACTGGGTGATGCTATGCTTTTCAAGGTCGAAAGGGTACTTTTAAGCATAATGCAGAAAAATTTTATTAAATGGGACTCAAGTAGCTTGAAAAGAGCAGAAGAGAGAACAGCAAAGTGACCATATTTTCTAGACCTCAAAATGAGAGTGAGGGTGGTTCCATGAGTCCACGATTAACAAGGGCGAAAAAAGCAGATGGGGAGACAAGCATAGAGCGAAACAGAGTCTGGCTGAACTGGACTCTGGACAAGGGGTTGAGCAAGTGGCCATGGTGCCTCAGGATTGGGTTGCCAGCCACTGCTACGTACGTAGTGTCAGGAAAGGACAGCCTGGGTACTCTTCTCCCCACCTAACTCGCTATAGCAGCAGTGGGTGCCTTACACTGGGCTTCCTGTCATCCCAGTCACGGCCACTCTAGCCACTCCAACTAATAGTGGGACAGTTGTAGACCCTATTTTTCAGTTAGGGAAAAGGCAGAAGGAGGACAGGATGTGGGTGGGAAGACAAGGAGTTCAGTTTTGGGCATGTACTGACGGATTAGTTGCTTCATACCGTTCTGTCAGTATAACAATAATTATTGCAGCATGACGTACTGGATAAAGCATGGGCCTGGGAGTCAGAAGGTCATATGTTCTAATTCCGGCTCTATTACTTGTCTGCTGTGTGGCCTTGGGCAACTCACTTCACTTCGCTGTGCCTCAGTTACCTCATCTGTAAAATGGGGATCGAGACTGTCAGCTCCACATGGGACAGAGACTGTTTGCTTGCATCCATAGTACAGTGCCTGGCACATAGTAAACCCTTAACAGACACCACAATTATTATTATTATAATTTATCAAGCAAGGTAATAAGCACTGAAGAAGTGCCTCAGTTCTCCGGCCCTTCCTCCTACATAAACTGTGAGTCCCACGTGGAACAAGGACTTTGTCTAATTTGTATCTACCCCAGAGTTTAGTGTGTTTCACACATAGTAAGCGCATAGCAAATACCATAAAGAAACCCAACCAACTAGGCGGGAGAACAGGCATTCACCTCCATTTTACAGTTGAGGAAACTGAGGCAGAGAGCAAGTGATTTGCCCAAAGTCATACAGCTGGCCGGTGGCGGAGCCAGGATTAGAATCTAGGTCCTCTGACTTCTAGGCCTGTGTTTTTTCCCCTGGGCTACACTGCTTTCCTATAAGCATGTAGTATGCAACTAAGCACTTTTCCATTAAAGATTAAACAGTATTTCACATTATATCAGGGAACCTCATGCATTCCTCCTTGTGTGACAGAAAGGCGATCCTTCCATATGCTTCCACACCACTGAGAAAGAAAGTGGATCAGTGAAACCAGAGGGACTTATCCTGGGTGAAAAAAATCAATCAGTTGTATTTATTGCACACTTACCATATGCACAGCACTGTACTAAGTACTTAGAGGAGTACAATACACCAGAGTTGGCAGACATGTTAACAAGCTTGTGTCTAAAATAGAACTCAAAATTTCACTTCCGTCAGTACACTCCTGAATCTACAAATAATCCTTTATAGTAGACTCCTAAATCTACATCCCCAGCTTTGTCCTCTCAATCAATGAATGGAATTTATTGAGCTCCTATAATGTCCAGAGCACTGTACTAAGTGCGAAGGAGAGTACGACACAACAGAAGTAGTGGACAAATTCCCTGCCCATAATGAGTTTACAGTCTCCCTGCTCTATCTTCTCCAGTGCTTAGTACAGTGCTTTATACACAGTAAGCGCTCAATAAATACAAATGAATGAATGCTTCCAGAGAATTCCATTTGGACAATTCTGACATATCTTTAACTCAATATGCCAAAAGATGAACTCATTCTCCTTTCTAAGTTTTGTCAACTTCCTAATTTTCTTATCACTAGTGACACCACTAAACTTCTATCCCGGAAGTTTGCAACCTTCGTCATTTTTGATACCTGCCTGCCACATTAAGGAGGACCCTAAATTCTGCTGGTCCTCCCTCTACAATATGTCACAGATCTGTCCCTTCCCTACCCTTACCACCACCACTTCCACCACCACCTTGGTTCAAGCTGTCATTACCTCCCTGCTGTTTATTGGTTTCTGTATCTCAAGTTTCTTCCTTATCAACTTCTACAGCTGTGATACTTAGATTATTATTATCAATGATAATAGTATTTGTTAGGCGTAATGTTCCTTACAAAGTACTAAGTGTTGGAGTAGATAACAAGGAAATCAGGCCAGACACAGTCCCTTTCCCATAATGGGACTCATAAGGTAGGAAGAACAGGTATAGAATCCCAATTTTACGGTTGAGGAAATTGAGACCCAGAGAACTTAAAAGAGACTTGTCCGAGGTCACCCAGCAGGTAAATGGTGGAACTGGGATTAGAATCCAGGTCTACTGATGCCCAGCTCCTCTGCTCCTTTCACTGGGACATGATGTAATGCAATCACTTTCTTCAAAAAAACTTCCAATTGTTACCTATGTCTTGCATAAAACAATAACTCCTAACTACTGACCTCAAGGCTTTCCGGCAGCTGTTTCTCCCTAACATTCTGCTCTCTTTTCCCCAGTACCCACCCATTTGCCCTCTATTGTTCTTGTCAATCTGTCTCCGCTGATTAGACTGTAAGCCCGTCAAAGGGCAGGGACTGTCTCTGTTACCGATCTGTACATCCCAAGTGCTTAGTACAGTGCTCTGCACATAGTAAGCGCTCAATAAATACTATTGAATGAATGAATGCTCCTTCTAATTGAATCTATCAACCTTCCCTCACCCATTATACATGTCTTTTTTCTTTCTCCCTGCACGGAACACTTTTCAAGTTCATTGAGGGCAGAGAATCTGCCTACCAACTCTGTTACTGTGTACTCTCCCAAGCGCTTACTACAGTGTTCTGTACACAGTAAGTGCTCAATGAATATGATTTTTTGATTTACATCTACTCACAAAACCACATTCTTCCCCGCCTTTAAAGTGGCCCCTCTTCCAAGAGGCATCCCCTGACCAATCGTCCATTTTCCTGATCACGTTAGCTAACTACTCTTTGTTCTTTAATAATTTACTTTAGCTTGTATCACTTGTGGCCATGCTTTCACTCTAATGCTTATTTGGCTCCTTGGGTCTACCTGTCTCACTCATTAGACTGTGTGCTTCTGGAAGGGATACATCTATTTCTTACTTGTATCGTGTGTTCCCAAGCACTCTGCACAGTGCTCTATGTACTGTAAGGGCTCAATAAATAATGATGCTGAGGTTCGATTCATTTTATGCCAACCCACTATTTTCATTTTGAGATATGTTTTTTAAACCTCTGCCGTAAATTAGTGCATATATCACAAAGGGACACATAATAAGCTGAGACAAAAATCAATGCAGCCTCACAGTTTAGACTGTATTATTTTCAATGTGGCCGAGGAGAAAGAGCCTGGACTGGGAGTCAAAGGACTTAGGTTCTAGTCCCAGCTCCCCAACTTGTCTACTGTGTGACCCTGGTCAAGTCACTTTACTTCTCTGTGCCTCAGTTTCCTCACTGGGGATTAAATCTTACTCCCTCCTACTTAGATTGCGTGCCCCACGTGGGACACAGATAATGTCCAACCTGTTTATCTTCCATCTACCCCTGGGCTTAGTACAACACATGACACTTAGTAAGCATTTAACAAGTACCATAATTATTCATTATTATTTTATCAGTGAGTCAATGTTTAAAGCACTCTAAACCCAGTTACAAATGCAGTTCCAATACATGAAGTAAAAGCTAGGCAGACCCCACAATCCATTTTAAAGCATTTAATTCCGCCTGCAGCGCACAATAATCATTCAGCCATAATTCGGTTTACCAATCACGTCACTAGGTCAAGAAAGAAAACAGAAGCCCAGAACTGACAAGGCATTCAACAGAACTTTGGACTGTAGCTCTCCCTAACTGTTCCATCAAACACAGGGCAGCAACAGCACAAAGCATCTTTATGACAGGAATAATAGGCTCTTTTTAAATGCTTCTTTTTCTTTTATTCAATGAACCCCCTCTTACACACAAAGTTCATGCCACGATGTCTCGGGACATGGTATTGCCAAATTATGTTATTAATTGTCCCAATAAGTTAATTGTAGAAAGTAATTCCAAATATCTGTAAAATATTATCGGTATTTAATATTTGACTAGTAAGGCACTCCAAGACTTTGGAAAATTGAAGTATTTCATTTTTAAAATTAAGATATGATGCCTCAATTTTATGGCTCATAGCCCCATAACTCTAATAGTTATGATTATAAATCATATTAAAAACAGTTAAGGACTGTAGTTTTATGGACATTTCTAGCATCGGGAAACATCAAAAGGATTACCAGGATGACATGTTATTAGCAGCTGGTATGGAATGAACAGTCTTTGTATGTTTTTCCATAAACAAACAGTTTTTGCAATACAGTCTACTTCCTACAGGAAAAAAAAACCAACGTTGCTGCACATTTCTTAAGCTGGTTATCATGTGGCAATTCTGACGCAATGCTGCCCTAAAAATGAACTTTGCTTTAAATATCAAGATATCTTCAGTCAATGTGGTTAGAGCAGGGTGGAGCACACCCTGGGGAAGTAACACACCCACGGAGGCTTCAGAGAAAGGAACCTTTACACATGAATATCACCAACTTCGAGTTCTTTGCAGTCGGTCACAAATATGGCCTTTTTCTTTTGAGGAGAATTTTTATATTCACTCTTCAGCCTCACTAGCTACGAGTGAAGAAAGGATGGACTTTAACAGGTATCTCTTTTCTTTAAAATGATAAAACCCTCCCGTCAACCTCCATCCCACCCCACACATAATCTCCCTCCTTGCATATACAAAGTCAGGCGACTGAATGAAAGAGAAAAAAAAAACTTAGAGGAAAACTGGCAGAAGGGAAGTTAAAATCTATCAACTTCTAATTGTAGCATCAGGTATTACGTCTAAGCCAGGGCACAAACAATGTTCAAAATTTTATTCTAATGCTTCACTTTAGGTTTTTAATTTTTTTATGGATTTGTTAAGTGCTTACTATGCACAAGACATTGATCTAAGCCCTGAGGTAAACACAAGTAAATCAGGTGGGACACAGTCCCTGTCCCACATAGTCTTAATCCCCATTTTACAGATGAGCTAACTGAGACACAGAGAAGTTAAGTGACTTTCCAAGGTCACTCAGCAGATAAGTGGCAGAACTGGGAGTTAGAACTCAGTCCTCCTGATGCCTATGCCCCAGTTCTATCCACATGGCCACACTGCTACTCCAGATGCCTTGAATATAAACACAAGTAAATTACTAATAACTATTATCAATGCTTTATCATTAAACCTAAAATACATATCTTTAATGAACAAATTGGACGGATTTTAACAATATTATATCACATGCTCAATCTGCAGGCTCGCCTGGTAGGTTGTTCAAAAGGAAAATGTGAAAAGGTAAAAACAATTTGATGAAAATTGTCAATATATACTTTTCCAGCTCAAATAACTTTGTTTATAACTAAAGTTTTCCTCTGCCCTTTATTTCACAACCACCACCCTCTTCTCCAAACAAGTGATCCAATATTCCATAGGAATTTTAATTGTTTCCATGACTTCGTCCCTGCTTAAAAAAATAAAAATTCCAAACAGGGTGCACATAATATGTCTCTTTTAAAGATTAACTGGACTAGTAGAATTGTTTAAGATTAAGGCCATATCCATATTCTTTCTACAATGTAAACAATCTAACACTATGTCCTTCCTATTAATCAGATGAAGTTTGTATATTCGTCTCAATTCCAAATAAATTCCATAAAATCCAAAAGTCAACAACCTAAAACAATCTATGAAATTGTTTAGGCTGAAAAAAACAAAACAAGGGAAAGAGCTCCGGGGTGGAAACCAGGAAAAAACTTTCCAAAAATACACATTTTTTCCAATAAAATCAGACATATCCATGCGTCAGGCTTGCACATCTTCAGTGTTAAGGGAAGTGTTTTGGCCTGTTCTATTTCATGATCAGAAGAGAAAAAGATGATAATGACCAGACCTTCTTATTCCATTCAGCAGATCAGAATACAGTATTCATGGTGTATACAATGCATTAACACATGGGTCGTAGTAATTATTAAGTGTTTACCATGTGCAGAGCACTGTATTGAACACTGAGAAAGAATACACAGATGGGAATTAGACACAGTTCCTTGTCAGTGAATATTTCAGTAGATTCAATTAATATTACTGATATAAACTCAATGATTGAGGATCATTTCTTTAGAATAATATCATTTTAATCTCCCAATTGACACTACTAGAAATGTCTGTTTTCAAGTCACTTTTGACATTCACAGCTGCAAAGGAAATTACAAGAGAAGAAAAATACGGCCAGTATATATCAGCAATTAATTCCATCCACAACTGGCCAGCTGTTTGCGCATGGAAGAATCAGTCTGTTTCCTTTCGGGACTTTTGCCGCTGAAAACTGACACTGCGCATTCAGACGTAAGCTGTTTGTAACATGTCAGGAATGTGCACAAGATCACACAGAGTTGAAATTGACAAAATGAAATCCAGATCTAACTATCTTTGGAGTTTGTCCATACTACACCCAGTTCTCCTAGAACGTGGGGGTTGTACTTTTGCAAAAACTTCACATTAGGGAGACTAGGACGAAGCACTCGCCCATCCTGATGCCATGCGTAAGAGCCTCCTGTTCCGGTAGCTCGGGTTGTCAAACACTGGCCAGATCCCTGAGAACGTTGTAGCCACAATGCATAGTGAACACATGCTATATGGCAGAACTGAATGTCCTTCATATCCCAATTTAATATCAATACACAATTTTTATGATATTATGGTTAAGTGCTTACTCTGTGCAAGGCACTGTACTAAACACTGGGGGAAGATACAAGGTTGTCAGGTTGGACACAATCCATGTCCTTAGTGGGGCTCATAGCTTTAATTCCCATTTTACAGATGAAACAACAAGCACAGAGGAGCTAAGTGAAGTGGCCAAGGTCACACAACAGACAACTGGCGGAGCTGGGATTAGTGTCCAGGTCTTTCCGACTCCCAGGCCTATAGTCTACCCACTAGGCCACGCTGCTTTCTCACATGCACTCACACACAAAAAAAAGTCTCCAAAACTCAAGGTATTTCCCTTCTGATCTCAAAGAGCTTACAAACTTAATGGAACCTGCCAACCATTTCAGATTCAGTGTCCAGATTTGCCGTAGGCAAAGTAAGACATTTTTAGCAATCCAAAAACTTCACGAGGAATTTGGCCAAGGTTTTCGGTCTTTAACGAACTTCCTTGCTCAAAGTGTGGCTTAATTAAAAATCTTGATGCTACTTCCTCCTTTCTACTGTGCCTGAAAATAGTCTAATCAGTTCTGCGTTTACGTGTGCTTTGAGTATGCATTTTGTTGAATTTGGGAATGTTCTTCACACAGCATGTAACTCCTCGAAGGGGAACGTGATACTATGTCAGGAGAATGGTTATGGATATACTTGCAGAGTCGGGAGTGGAGTTAATGTTAAAAAGATACATTTTCCTTAATGTGGGGTGCCTCAAGAAAGCCACCATCATAACATGAGAGAGTTAACTGTATTTTCAAATCACAGATTTGGAAAAGCATGCTCTTTCTGGATAGTCAGCATCATTCTGATAACAGAACTAAGTTCGTGATTATTAAAAAGGGTTCTGATAATGGTAACTAAAAACTCCAGTCAGGTTTGATAAAACTCAATTAATCTTAACCTAGTTATGACCATTTTTCATATTCAAAGCAGTTACTTCATTTTTAAAATGGGCACTAAATCCATGCCAAAACTGAACAACAATAATTTTAAGAACACTTAAGAAAAAGAAACCTAAGGATTTTAAATAGGCATTTTAGTTTTTTTAGAGTTAGATAATTTAGTAACCATTCCATGGTTTTTTAACCCATTAGAAATTTCTTGGGAAAGGAGGGAAACTGTGTTCAAGGGATGCAAAATCCCTGGGAGAGAAGAGATAACAAGAAGAACAGGAGGATTTCCCATTGTTCTTAGAAGACATGGTCAGTTGCCTAAGTTTAAAGAACAAAATTTAGAAAAACAAACACAAATCTGTGCATCCTACAAACGATTGGTATGTGGAAGTTAAGGAGAGGAAGGAAGGAAGGAAGAAGTTGGAAGGTTTGAGCATAGTCCAAAAGATCATCAAAAATCTTTCATTAAAAAATATATTAATGGGCATGTGCTTTCATGCTTTGGGATTTCATATTTAAATCTGTAAATAAAACACCAACAAGGGCATGCAATGTTGTCATAATTTCTGGGAGAAGAAAAAAAAAATCACATTAGAGCAATCCCTGCTCCTTCTTCTGTTTCCTCATTGCTATCCTGGCAATAAAGAAAAAGTTGGAGCCCTTAGGCTATGTATGCTAGGGGTGGGGTGGCAGGCTATAAACAAAATAAATACAAAATTGGCAGCAGGAGAAAATTAAGAGACAGAAAGACCTGAGGTAAAACCTGGGCACAAAATTTCATGAATGTATTTGAAAGCAGAAAAAAAACCCCCAAAAACCATGAGGAGGAGTTCTTTTCAGCCCATTCTAGAGTTAGATATGTGGACTGTCAGCTATTAGGTCTACAAATAAGAGATGCCACTAGAAGAAGCCTATTCAGGTACTCATTATTGTTTTCCTGGTATTAAGTGGGAATACTAATCATTCAAGGCTCTCTGTGATATTACATAAGGAAAGAGACTTGGAAAACTATTTTGGATGATGCATTACAGTATGGAAAGATGTTAAATGAAATATCCTTGAACTAAGATGGAAAAAAAGCAGTTCGGATTGGAGGACCTATGAAGACAGTGTGTTTTTAAAATAGGCCCATAATATAGTCAGTTTAGGGGTCAAAGAGAGTCCAGGGTCTATCTGTTTGAGGAAAACCTGAATATTGGAGAGATGCCAATGCTAAACAAAACAATTCAGAAGATAATGGCAAAGAGGCAGAGAAGCACAGAGAGCTTATAAAAAGCTTGGGAATGTATATACTGAAAGCCAGGAAGGAAGAAGCCAAGGTTGTTTACCTGTAGTTTGATCCTCCTAAGGTGTACAATTGACACTATTACTTTGAGATGTTATTAGTGATCTGGATATTAATCATTCAATGGTACTGATTGAGAGCTCCTTATATGCACAGCACTGTACTAAGCCCTTGGGAGAGTACAATACTTATGGAGCTGGATGTGGAGCTGTTTAAGCTGGAGAGACTTTTAGAACTTTCTGGAGCTATCCTTCGGAGGGCGAGGGCTGTCACTTAATACATATGAAGGCCACGGAGAACCCCAAAAGTAATCACCATAAATACTAACAAACTGGTTCAAACATCGATGCATGGAAACCCTGAGAAAGTTATATACAAGATATATGTCTGCATGCATTTTTTCACTTAATTCTGGATTTATAGGTTTGAGTTATTCTCATGGTAAATTTAGAATTCGGAAGGGAATACAGGCTTCAGTGTCTGGTTTCCTGTCATTTCAACTCTCTGGAGAACCAATCTCTATGCCTGTTATATGACATTGCAGCAGAATGGCATCTGCAGAAGACATACTAACCAGGGATGTTAACGCTGCCAGAAAACTAGCAGCACAGGAAAAGCCCAATTGATTGTCAAAAGGGAGTGTTTAGGTAAGAGAGATATAGTGTTGGATTGGTATGGCCACTCCTCAGCACTCCACTCTGTGAATTCCCCCATCTTTCATTTACTCATTCATTCAATCACATTTATTAAGCACTTACTATGTGCACAGCCCTGCAGTAAGCACTTGGGAGAATACAACAATAAACAGATACATTCTCTGGCTTTCAGTCTAGAGGGGGAGAGGCGGACAGTAATATAAATTACTGAAATGTACATAACCACTGTGGTGCTGGGAGTGGGGATGAACAAAGGGAACAATCCAGGAAGATGCAGAAGGGAGTGGGAAGAGAAGAAAGGGAGGCTTAGGCAGGGATGGCCTCTTGGAGATGTGCCCTCAATAAGGTTTTAAAGCGGGGGAGAGTAGCTGTCTGTTGGATTTGATGAGGAAGGAGTTTCAGGCCAGAGGCAGGACATGGTCGAGGGGTCGGTGGTGTGACAGATGAGATCGAGGCACAAGCCAATCAACATTCAGTTTCTGTATTCAAGGATTAATATCAGTGATGCATTTGAAGGATCCAGCCTTAAAATGGTTAGATTTTCGGAGGGGGTCACGCTACCCTACTAAACGTTTTGCTTAAATTATGACCAGAGAGGTATAATATGATCGGGTGGCATTCCAGAAAGAAGAAGTGGAAATAAAGAAAGGAGGTAGTAATGAAGCATTAAGAGACTGAGGTAGGTCTTCAGCTTCAAAATCCAGAACTGTGGTTTTGTAATAGTGGATTGGACAAAAGATGGGCTTAACCAGGGGCTGAGGCCCCAGGGAACATTCCATCCAAAGCGGTATTAATACCTCTCCAGTCTGTGAGTGGCAGAACGAACCTGGTCTACGCAGGTGTCCCCAAGAGATGTCATTAGGTTATGCTATCATATCCGACAGATGATCACTCTCCCCACCTTCAAAGCCTTATTGAAGCCACATCTCCTCCAAGGGGCCTTCCCCAACTAGACCCTCATTTCCTTTTCTCCCTCTCCCTTCTGTGTCATCGCCATTTGCTCCCCAGCCCCATGGCATTTATGTACATATCCATAATTTATTTCTATCCACATCTGTCTGCCCTTCTAGACTGCAAGCTCGTTGTGTGCGGGGAATGTGTCTACCAACTCTGTTATACTGTAATCTCCCAAGTGCTTAGTACAATGCTCTGCTAAAAGTGCTCAATCAATCATTGTTTTATTGAGTGCTTACTGTGTACAGGGCACTGTACTAAGCAACTGGGAGAGTACGAACAACACTGTAACAGATACTTTCCCTGCCCACAATGCACTTCCTGTGTAGAGGACAAAGTTACAGTCTAGAGATAATAAATCTGATTGATTGATTGACTTTTGTAAATACTAACAACTGTCATATTTGTTAAGCACTTACTATGTGTCAGGCACTAAACTAAGTGCTGGGAGTGGGGGGGATATAAGCAAATCAGGCTGGACACAGTCCCTGTCCTACATAGGGCTCACAGTCTTAATCCCCATTTTACAGATGAGGGAAGTTTGGCACAGATAAGTGAAGGGGCTTGCCCAAGGTCACAGAGCAGATAAGTGGCGGATCCGGGATTAGAACCCACAACCTTCTGACTGCCTGGCCCACGTTCTATCGGCTAGGCCATGCTGCTTCTCCGATGACACTGAAGCTCTTTCCCCAACTTCACTCTGATCCTACTCCCATCCCAAAGTTATTCCCTTGCCCCATGGCTGAGATCCTTCCCAGTCTGCCTCCTCCTTCCCAACACATTTTAAGACTCGTGGCCGCTAAACAGCACAGGTTTGCCTCAGACCCAGACTTGTGTTTCTGTGTGTAGCCAGGGACCAGCCACGAGCCTGCCGTGTTGTGAGGTAAATCCCAGCATGGACCCTCCCCAGTCCCTGCAGAAACTCATCAGTTTAGAGAGCTGCATATGTGGCCCTGGACCAGGATGTTCCCACAACAGTGGGGGGCTAATCCCTCAGCTACTGGCATTAACTAATGCTTGTTAGTTTAGGAATGCTTATTAACACTAATTAGCATCAACTAATTCATGCTAATGGATGGGGTCATTAGCGTGCTGGGCTTCCTTGGGGCAGCAGCTGGTGCTGGTTTTCCTAGGTTGGCTCCTTCTCAGCTATATATTTTTGGGGTGGGGCAGGGGAAGGAGAGGAGAAGGGAAGTGAGGCAGTGATTCTTTTCCACTTGTGGCGGCAGCAGCTGGGGGACCAGGGCTTCGGCTCCAGGTGCCCCTGTGTTAATCGGGCTCTGATTGCACCAAATCAATAGGCATGTGATGTTCATAAAACCAAACCATATCACAGATGAAGTTACAGCTTACAGCAAAGGAAGACACTTCTTTAACGAAAGGAAAATGAAGAAAAAAAATACACAGGTCTGTAGTTTTTAGACGTACCTGGCCTTAAAAAATCCCCAACCAATGGATCGGTGGTATTTATTAAGTGCTTGCTGTGTGAAAATGAATCTCTGCTTCTGAGAAACATACTTCAATCTATACAAATATAAATACAATTTATACACATGCCAAAACCCCTGTAAAGGTCTTTCCTTTTTTATGACTTAAGCCACTTATGCCCTAGAGGAGTAGAGGAATCAGGAGTTTTAAGTTCCTATTGTAGAACTTAGGAAAACAAGAATTGTAGAAATCAAAATATTTAAATTTCCAACCAAGGTGTTACTCTGAAGAAAGATAAGTGAGACTGATGTAGATCATTGTTGTTGACCATGTTGACATTTTAGTACAGGGTCTATCCTAAATAAACAGCTAAACCTAAATACAGTTTATTTTGTGGTTAGAGAAAGAAAAATATTTTGAACACTAAAAAGTCTCACTTTGGATTATGAATATAAGTAAAGGGTGTTTGTAGTAATAGTAATAATGACGGTATTTGTTAAGCACTTATTATGTGCTTGTCACTGTTCTAAGTGCTGGGGTGGATACAAGGTCATCAGGTTGTCCCACATGGAGCTCACAGTCTTAATCCCCATTTTACAGATAAGGTAAATGAGGCACAGAGAAGTTAAGTGACTTGCTCAAGGTCACAGAGCAGATAAGTGGCAGAGTCAGGATAGAACCCATGACCTTCTCACTCGCAGGCCCGTGCTCTGTCCTCTATAACATGTTGGCTTTAGAAGATGGCAATCCCTACCTCAAGGAATCTACAGTCTCGAGGAAAAAAAAATAACTCTGTGCAAAAGGCAAGTGGACAAATAAATCAATACCCAAAAGTAGGTCAGAGTGTTGAGGTAACTGGGAATGTAAATAAATCAACAACAAAAGTAGGTCAGAGTGTTGAAGTGACAGGGAATGTAAGATCCATCACTGAAGAGGTGACACTGTATCCCGGCTGGCTGCTGACACACTGCTTCATTCAGAATGACACAGAATGGGAAGGGCTACTGAATATTTTGTGAACTATAAAAAACGTTAAAAAACACATCAGCAAGGCTTATTTACATCAGCTTTCTGCGTCACACAGAGTAGCATCAAGCTCAGAGGTACTGACTATAATAAAGACTACAATTGGCTTAAATTAGATTTAAGAGTCACAGATTTTCACATTAGGCTAGGAATGGCATAATCTCCTTAGAGTTTTATGAAGGCTAGTTGTTAAATATGAAAATATTTGATTATAAACGTAACTTTCTTAAAAAGTATTTTGCTACAGTTTACTTTAATGAAATGCCTGCTCACTCAGTAACTACTTAGAATCCTTCCTTGAGATTTTGGGTTTGTTGTTTTCTGCCACTTGTCGGCTGTGTGACTGTGGGCAAGTCACTTAACTTCTCTGTGCCTCAGTTCCCTCATCTGTAAAATGGGGATTAAGACTGTGAGCCCCACGTGGGACAACCTGATTCCCCTATGTCTACCCCAGCGCTTAGAACAGTGCTCGGCACATAGTAAGCGCTTAACAAATACCAACATTATTATTTGATAATAAAAAATACCTGCCTCTGATTATTTAGAAAGGGCCAGCAAAATGAAAGCTTCATAAGCATTGCTTAAAACCAAAGAGGCAGTGTGTCCTAATAGAAAGAGCATGGGCCTTGAGAGGACCTGTGAGATGTCTACTGGGTGACCTTGGGCAACTGACCTCTATGCCTCAGTTTCCTCAATTGTAAAATGCAGATTCAGCATCTGTTCTTCCAACTTAAACTGTGAGCCCCATGTGGAATAGGAATTGTTTCAGACCTGAATAACCTGTAACTACCTCAGCACTTAGAAGAGTGATTAACACATAGTAAGTGCTTATTATTACGAATAATAGTAATCAGTGATAATAATAATGAAGAAGCAGCACACCATAGTGGATAGAACATGGGCCTGGGAATCAGAAGGCCATGGGTTCTAATTCTGGCTCTGCCACTTGTCTGCTGTGTGACCTTGGGCATGTCACTTCACTTCTCTGTGCCTCAATTAGCTCATTTGTAAAATGAGACTATGAACCCCATTTGGGACAGTGACTGTATCCACCCCGATTTGCTTGTATCCACCCCAGCGCTTACTACAGTACCTGGCACATAGTAAGTGCTCAACACATACCATAATTACTATGGTTTATTATTAATAATAATAATAATAATAATAGTCAAAGGATGGTGATGCCTGACTAAAACAGTTCAAAACTAGGTGGAAGGAAAAGAACCTCAGGTTCCAGTCCAATAAGAACTCCAGAGACAATGTGAAAAACCAGGTGGTAGTGACAAAGATGAGACCATGTTACCATGGCAACAATGAGGATTTTCTATGCTCATGCTCTGTATGTGACTTATTTTTAAGGGGACGACCTCAGTGAACAGCTTAGTTTTTATTTTTTGAAACATCCACCAACCCTTTGAGTATGAAACCCCTTTCTTTAATTTTATGATTGAATCAATGATTGACTAATGAAAAGAGATCCCTATTAAATAAAATCAAATTCAAATTCAAGTGGTTTAAAAGGGGAAGTCAAGAGCACCCATTTTTTCAGATCAAATATGCAATTTAACATATAATAATGAGAGTTTTGACCAGAGTTTTTTCAGTGCATTTTGAGTAATTTTTATGGTATTTGTTAGATGCTTACTATGTGCAAGCATTGTTCTAAGCACCAGTATAGTTACAAGAAAATCAGGTGGGTTACAGTCCCCATCCTATATGGGGTTTACAGCCCTTAGAGGAAGGAGAACAGGTAATGAATCCTCATTTACAGCTGAGGAAACTGAGGGACAGAGAAGTTAAGTGACTTGCCAAAGGTCACATAGCAGGCAAGTGGCAGAGCTGGGATTAGAACCCAGGTCTTCTGACTGGCAGGCCCGTGCTCTTTCCACTAAGCCATGCATTCCATGCAGCCTAAATTCAAACCTACATTCTACACTGGCAAAACAATCATTTTATTTTTTGCCATACTTTGTCTTTTGGGGAAAACCGTTTGGTCTGGTATTTTATTTATTTTTTTGGTGGTGGGGAGGAGAAGAGAAATAGGCAGGCTAGACAGAAGACGTTTGCTCTCCAATTTCTAATTGTAAACTACTAATATAGCTTTCTCGCATAGTTGCTGGGGTTAGGTTCCTAAAAATCCCTGTGGTTGGCAAAATTGTGATATGAAAGACTAAAGATTTTGGGTCAAATGGCGATAGAGATGCTATGGCTTCAACCTCACTGGGTAGCAGGGCCAAACACAAGGAACTTGAGAGTTCGAGCTTTCCAGGGCCTGCAGAGATGGGGGTTTAAAGAACAGAGTGACCTGCCATTGCTGGAATTCTGCTCATTAATTGTCCCTACTAAATTAGTTCCCAGGTCCAATACCACCCCCAAACTTAATGAGGTAACGGTTAGGAAGAGAATAGTTTAAGGAATTACTGCACTGATACGTAGTTTCACTTTTTGAACCAAAGCCAAAAAAGCCATCTTCCCTGGGGTCAAACACTGTCACTATCAGGGTGAGGGGAGAGGTGGTGAGAAATCCTCGGGGCCTTTAGGGCTTTCAGGAAAGGGTGAAGTCTGGACAAAAGCAACTTCTTCAAATGGGCAGCCCTGTGAGACCACCCGTTTTGTGTAAAAACCATCTCCCCCTCCCTCTGAAAAAAAAAAACTGGTTCAGGTCACCTCTCTCCAGAGCGTGAGAAGGCCGCTCTGCCTACACCAAGTGAGGAGCCGTGGGATGGGTGAGTGTCCTGTCCTGCTGAGCGCTCGTGGGGTTGGAGGCCAGATGCTTCACTAGCCCAATGTGCAGGAGCCTCCAATAAGGGTAATACAAATGTTACCAGTGTCAAAAAGATAGAAATAATAACAAAATGCCATTAGGTAAAACCACAGTATACCCCGCATCTGCCCTAGTACGTAAAGTTTTCATCACTGCATTCATTCATTCAATTGTATTTACTGAGTACTTACTAAGTGCAGAGCACTGTACTAAGGGCTTGGCATCCTAGAAAGAACATATTAAAACTGGAGAAGGGACAGAGAGTGTAAGCTCCTTGTGGGCAGGGCATGTGCTTACCAACTCTATTGTACTGTACTCTCCCAAGTGCTTAGTACAGTGCTTTGCACTCAACAAATGCTCAGTAAATACGACTGATGGATCAATTGAAAAGGACAAGAAAATGATGAGGCCAAAGGAAAAATTGCCATACGAGGATAGACCAAAAATCTTAAGACTCTTCTGGCTAGAAACAAGACAGAGAGAAACATAACTGAAGGCTTACAGAATCATAAAGGACATGGACAAGGTCAAATTTGGGAGGAATGTTTCCAAAAATCACACAGTCAGGACAAGGTGTTGATGATTGAAAGTGGTAGGTTTATAACAAAAAAATGGAAACACTTCATTCACACATTGTGTGGTAAGAATATGGACTTCATTACCATAAGATGAGACACAGGCCAAAAATATCAATAGTTTCAAAGGGTTTTGAGTAAAAGGCAAGAGGTCCACAATGGATTATCAGAGCAAGTAAAGGATGCACCATCCAACATTTCTAATGTATAGTAAGTGCTCAATAAATACTACTGAATGAATAATTCTGAGTACAGAAGTTGAGGAAGGCAACCATCACACTGTCTCTCTAATCGTCCTGTCTCTCTCAGAGTTACTAATACTGGGTCACTTGAACTGTCGGGTGAAACAAGGATGACATTTTTAATGTTCTTAAGCATATAATTTGAGCTTTGGAAGAACATCAATGTTGTAATGTTCGCTGTTTGATGTTAAAACTGTTGTTTTCTGCCAAAACGAGAAGAGCAAAAATCCTCAGCAATCCATTTTAATTTTAAGTTCACCAGAGCTTATAAGCAATTTCCAGATAGTTTTACATAGCAAATCAACATGTAAACAATACTCCACTTTTCATTGTATGCCAATGAAATTATTAATATGCACAACTATTGCATGCGTGGCTTCAATTTTCCCCTCAACAAAGTTCTAACTAATTTAAATGGCTTAGTGGCAATCATTAGTGCTGAAGATGTAATATGTTCCATCTGTACAAATTCCAATTATGTTTTTAAACAGATTCTAGTATCACTTGCCAACTGACAGAAACGATCAATCAATCAATGGTATTTACTCTGTGTAGAGCACTGTACTAAGTGTTTGGGACAGTACAATAGAGTTAGTAGATAATCATCTCTGAACACAATGACTTTACAGTCTAGAGGAGGAGTTTACAATCTAGACTATAAGCTCCCCCTAGTCTGTAAACTAATTATGGGGAGGGAACGTACTCTCTCAGGTGTTTAGTACAGTGCTCTGCAGATAATACTCAGTAAATACCGCTGATTGACAGAGAAACCTAAAGTTTTCTGCATGCATACATGACATTTTAATATAATGAAATAAAGTTACAATGAAACTTTATTCTCTATTCTGCAATAAATAACCAGATTTACTTTTGTTAAAAATCCAGTTTTCTTTATGGGTTAAGAGTGAGTTTTTCTATTAAGGTAGGCACATTTTGTAGGAAGATACATAACTGTCTCTTGATATAGCCAACAAAAAGTATTCTTGTTCCTCACAGCAATCAGAAACTTTACATTAATGCTACCCTTTTTCCTTACCATTGCTTTATCTCATTGCCTAAGAATCTGACAGAGAATGTGACAGGGACACTTACCTGTCTGCAGCTAGCCACTTTCACCTTATTTAAAGAGAAGGGGAAAGGGTGTATGTTTGTGGAGGGGAAGGTGGAGAGACAGAGAGAAAAAGAGAGAGATGAGAGGAAAGAAATAAAGAGAAAGAGGAGGTGGGGGAGAGAGCAGAGAAAATGCTTAAAAAAGGCTGACTAGAACAGACTCAACACTGTCCAAGCACAAAGACAACAATATGTTGTCTTGACATACTCAAACTTTTAAAAAATGTTTAGGATAACAATGCAAAAAGAACATTCTTTCTCACTTTCCTGCCTTCATAAAAATTTGATATCCACAATCGTTTCTGACCATTTCTTTGTGAAGACTTTATTAGGTAGAAATATAAACATTCCTAGATGTGTGCCAGTATACTCATATTTAACACTGCGCCATCGTCACAGAGTCATAAAGGTATATTTTTCACTTGAAATCTAGGTTGAATCCAGAGGTAATAGTGTACTGCAAAACTCTTTAATGAAGTATGGCAAAAGTGAGAATAAATCACTGATGGACCTATCCCAAATGCTAAATATACAGATGCCTCTGTACAAATGACTTCTGAAGTTGGCATTCTCAAAATTCCAGGTATTTGTTTATTGTTTGGATACTTCATCACCAAATATTACTTAATACTATAGAATGAGAGCCTCTCACAATGCATCTATAAAATTCCAGAAATGAACCGCCCTTATTTTACTTACTTGTCCCAAAAGTGTCTCCCAAACTTCCTTTCTTTAAGGCTACTGGGGGAAAGCTTGGTTCCAATCAATCCTCTTTCATTTAGATTCAGCAAGCGCTACCTAAGAGAAAATAACAGATGAAATACTTACCAAATGAAAAGGACACTCCTGATCCTCTGAGCCTGTGGCTGAGGAAGCCAGGCCTTGCCTTCCTACCCACCACCATCCAGGAGAAGGCCTCTTGCCTGGAAGTCATTGGCCATCTACAACACTGGGAAGACTGTGACAGTTTGGACCAAGGAGGGCTGGCCCTCCCTGGTTTAATGGAGACTGAGGACTAACCCTCCCCACAGCAGTAGTGCAAAACTAGTCTTCTTCTCATTGTCTTTTGCTGAAATTATGGTTATTCTTTACCAATGTGGCACTCCTCCCTACTAATACCAGCTCCGCCATTCGTCTGTGTGACCTTGGGCAAGTCACTTAATAATAATGATGATGGTATTTGTTAAGCGCTTATTATGTGCCAAGCACTGTTCTAAGCACCGGGGAAAATACAAGGTAATCAGGTTGTCCCACATGGGACTCACAGTCTTCATTCCATTTTACAGATGAGGTAACTGAGGCACAGAGAAGCTCAGTGACTTGCCCAAAGTCACACAGCTGACAAGTGGCAGAGGCGGAATTAGAACCCACGACCTCTGATTCCCAAGCCTGCGCCCTTTCCACTAAGCCATGCTCCTTCTCACTTCACTTCTCTGTAAGTTACCTCATCTGTAAAATGTGTATTAAGACTGAGCCCCATGTGGGACAAGCTGATTACCTTGTAATAGTAATAATAGTAATGATGGCTTTTGTTAAGCGCTTACTATGTACCAAGCACTGTTCTAAGCACTGGGGTAGATACAAGGTTATCAGGTTGTCCCACGTGGTTGTATCTATCCCAGTACTTAGAACAGTGCTTGGTACGTAGTAAGCGCTTAACAAATACCATCGTCATTATTAATATTATTCTGAGTCCCCTGAGGGCCGAAGACATTGTATCAGTACCTCCATCCCTTCCCCCTGCCAATCCCAGTGCTTTTAGTAGAGTGTTTCACACAACTGATAACACTTTGTAATAACTGATTCACCTACTACTCATTATTACTATTAGAACCTTCCACCTTACTGTAAATGAAGGTCTTCAGTAAGTACTATAACCAGAGTTTCTAGGTGTATGGCTAAACAATGCTCAGAATTTTTTGCTAAGCCTCAAAGCAACTCAGAAAACTTGCCTAAGACTTCTCCTGTAACCCTTCAGCACCTAGTATAGTGTGTTGCTCAAGGAAGCATCACAGTTATTACTGATAAACTCTGCTGTTTTGGAATTAAGCCTTATATCTCGGGAATAATACAACCTTCTGCATCGCTTATGCACTTGAATTTGTACTCTTTAAGCACCTCATATTCACCCCAACCTCAGCCCCACAGCACTTTAGAACATATGTGCAATTTATTTTTATGTTTGTCTTCCCCTCTGAACTGTAAGCTTCTTGTGGGTAGGGAACCTGTCTACCAATACTGTAGTTTCCCACGAGCTCAGTATACTGCTCTACAAATAGTAAGCACTCAATAGATACCATTGACTCAGTAATAAACGACAATCAAGAGACAAGCTTGAGCCAGCTCCAGCAAAGATTTCTCCACCTGGAAACCTTGACTTTTACCATATATTACCATTTCATTTTCGGTGGACTTCAATGAAGCATTGATATAAATACTAAAATGAAATTCTCTGATGCGGTTGAGATTTATTTGATGGTTCTCACAAGGTCCAGAAAGGAATAAATTTGTGGGACTCTGAAATCACTTGAGGAAATACTACTAAACAGACACTTTAGCAAACGTGCCATTAATGATACTGAGTTAGGATGGTTACGTTTAAATAGCAAAAGAAATACAGTGAAAAAACCCCAACGATTTACACTGGTGGAGGTAGTTAGGTTAAAATGAGATTATCTCAAAAATAGTGGGAAATGGATGAGGGGTTCTTCCAATCATTTATTAAGTCATTCTTTTTCAATATTAAGAAACTGTTTCAATTACTTTGCTTACAGTCACATTTAGTGCCCACTTCTCATTTTCAATAAACATATTTCTCTTTGCCAATTAACTTATACACCCTATATTTAAATTATTTGCCTGAAATCTGGAAAAAATTCCTCAACATTTAAATGGGCAGCCGTGAAAATCATTTTCATACATACCATAAGACACAGCTCTGATTGCAAACCAACCCCAGCTTAGTTACATGACAGTTGCTTCAACTGAACAGGAAGTAGTACTCTAATAAGCAAAAAAGTTTTCCAACTTCGACCCTCCTATATGAGCATGTGTGCACAAATACACACACGTTCATTATTCAATAGTACTTATTGAGCGCTTATTATGTGCAAAGCACTGTAATAAGTGCTTGGAAGGTACAATTTGGCAACAGATAGAAATAATCCCTGCCCAATAACGGGCACACACACTTTTCTCCCCTTCTCCACCCTGCCCCACTGCCATCACTATCTTTACCAAAATAACTATTCAGGTAAAAAAAAAATATCAGTAAATATTAGTGGAGCTATAGAGTGAAGCTGTTTAGAGTAAACAGCTTAACTTCTGATTCAAGAGATAGAAACTATATACGGGAGGGCTAATATGTGGACTTCTTTAATAACAGGTTGCAGCAACAATGTCAAAATTGGAATTTGGCACTTGGTAAATCCCTGACCTCTCATCCCAAATAATGTTTCCATGGCATCCAAAACTAAACCCAAAATACTGCATTTCCTTCGCTTACAAATGCAACAAAAACAACAAGAAAAGGCTGAAACTGCTCAAGACAACCATGGAAAACAAGACAATGCTGGATTTAATGATGTGCCCTCCTTGGGTAGGGCTCATTCCTCCAAAGCTTTCTTTCTATTTAAAAAAAACCCTCATCATTCATAGGGGATTATATAACTGATCATTTCTGCCTGTGGACAGTCTTTGAGGACTGTTGTTTTGCAGGGCACAACAAGGTTGCAGCAAACTGACTGGTTGGACAGGTTAGGGAAGGAATAGGGCGTGGGAGAGGTATGAGAGGACGGGGACAGCAGAACCTCAGGGATAAACCAAGAACTAACTTGCTCTCGGTCATCATCACAGGAATTTGTTGAACCCTACTGTGGATAGTCGCTGTTCTAAGCATTTGGAAACCTGCAACAGAAAGTAAAAGATGCAGTCCCTGCCCTCTCATCCAGTGGTCGGAGGGTCATCTGGTTGACATTCTTCTGAGGACTTTACAAGGTCATCAGGCCTATTTGGGGAGAGGAGCTCTTGTCGTCTCAGTGATCCATTTGAAAGGATTTCAATCTGAAGAGTGTGGGGCAGACTGGTGTTTTCAAGGAATCCTTAAGATTTTCTTTTAATAGAACAGAAAAAGAATTCTCTTGCCTGTTGAGCACATTTTCACAAAATACGTTTTCCAATGAATCTGCAAAATATTCTAGTGTAGAGATAAAAAATACAATCCTGACAATGTGGAGAACATAGAGGAACAAGTTATGATGATCCACACAACTAACAATCCTAAAAACAGAAAAAGAACTTTCAGAACTTCCAGTCCAATTCTCCTCCACCTTGCATTGTGGTGAGTGAATAAAACAATCCTTTCTGATATATGTTACGTTGACCCAATGATCGTAACAAGCTGTAGTTTTGGAAACACATTTTCCTGAGCCAACTATGGCTGAAAAATTGGTCTTTGTTAAAACTTAAATCATTAGTAAGTAGCACAGATCCAGTAATGTCAAATTATCTTTTTGAACAACAGCTCACAAAGCCACTATATAAAAAGTTAAAAACAAAGGAAATAGTGGTAAGTTCAAGTGGGTGTGGGGATAGAGGAAATGGGTGTTTAAATCTAAAGAGGGCATTTTAAACCACACAGACACTGCAGGATTTACCTGCATAGTTGACAAAGTCAAGCTCTATTTTTCATTCCCTCCTCTCTCCCAGCCAAGGTTTTAAATCATCCTTAAAGAAAGTACAGCAAAATGTTAATAGGATGGCTACAAAGGAGAGCTAATCCACAAAACATTGTGCATTTCTTA
Source organism: Ornithorhynchus anatinus (assembly GCF_004115215.2). NCBI lineage: Eukaryota > Metazoa > Chordata > Mammalia > Monotremata > Ornithorhynchidae > Ornithorhynchus > Ornithorhynchus anatinus. The sequence goes on from NC_041743.1 coordinate 31,360,309, forward strand.
AAAGAACTACCAAACAGAGGGTTTAGTGGCAATGGGATCATTATGCCTGTGCCGTATGAGTGAAGGTCTTCTTTTGCTGCAGTATATTCGAAATGAGACACACACAAATATTCCACCTATTTTCATGCTAAATTTTAATTTTCAATCTTAAAAGCCAGGGAATAATTTCTTAGCTTTAACATTTACTGAGTGAAACATTTACCAAGTCCTTTGTTCACTGAGTTTATGAGAAGCAGGGTGCCCTAGAGCACAGGCCAAAGAGAGGACTTGGATTCTAATCCCAGCTCTGCCAAATGCTTGCTGGATGACACAACTTCCCTATGTCTCAATTCTCCTGTTCTCCCTCCTTCTTAGATTGGGAGCCCCATGCCGGATAGGGTCTGTGCTCACCCTAATTCACTTTACCCCTGAGCTTCCAACAGTGCTTGACACACAGTAAGTGCTTAGCAAAATACCATAAAAAAAGCTTGCTTGATGAGATCCTGTGAAAATTCAGACTTTCAAAAAAGCTGCAACTACAGTGATCCTTACAACCAGGTCTAATGGTTGCTAAGAGCACATACAACCCTGAAGTATTTTAAAAATTATTTTGTTTTCTAATTTCACTAGGAAGATTATTTAATAGGATAATAGTCATTCCCCACCCAATTTAATTTGATTTCAAATAGGAAGGACGAGAAATGAAATAAATAAATGTAACTAAAAAGAATGGAGGTACATCATGTTAGGAATTTTTATTATAAACAGTTTATATAAACTCGAAGAGAAACATACTCTAAACTCCATATGTTCATGGAAGGGTTTCCTTAAGAAACAATTAAATCATCAGCTAGTAAAAGCATAGAAGAGTAAAGGTCTTATTTTTTTATTAAACAACTTCCAATACCTATAAATTGTTCATTTGCAACAGGAATTTTAATACACAAAATGAAATTTTCATTTCAACTAAGCCCAGACCTTCCTAATTAATATTTAAGGTAATCCCAGAAGATATAATTTGGGAATTGTATCATTTACTATAATGCCCTTGTGTAGGAGATAATGGGAGACATCAAATGGAAATAACCACAAACAGAACCCATATGGTTCCAATTCTTAGGATCAAGAATTACCGATCATCCCAGTCTTGCTAGTTATTCCTGCCCAGGATGGACTAAAAATAAAAGACTGATTATGCCTGCTTAACTACACAAACCTACCCCATCCCCAAAATGTCGCTTGGAGAATCTTCCAGGCCACTCCTGTTCTAATCAGTGAATGAAACGGCCCTGGTAGGGTCGGGGAAACAACTAGTAGCCTTTAGCCAGTTGAAAAATCCTCCTAATCTAGTTTCCTGATAGGAGGAGAAAATGACTAAAGGCCAGTGATCACCAATGGATCAATCCAAATGAGAAAACGGTGTGTTGGCAGGGGAGAGGTTTGTTTTTGTAGTGAATTTTTCAGTAGCACATATTTTGGCTCATTTTCCAATGGCTCCTTACCCACTGTTTTCAAATAGGACCAAGTATCCCCATCCTAAAAAAGCCCTCCCTTGACCCCACAGCTCCCTCCAGCTATCACCTATCTCCCTCTTTCCATTCCTTCCTAAAGTCTTTGAGCTAGTTGTTTACACCCGCTGCCTCTACTTCCTCTCTTCCAATTCTCCTCGACCCCCTGCAATCTGGCTTCCACCCCCTCCATTCCACAGAAACTGCCCTCTCTTGGGTCAGTAATGATCTCCTTCTAGCCAAATCCAATGGCCTCTAGTCCATCCTAGTCCTCCTTGAATGCTCAGCTGTCTTGACACTAAAGACCATCCCCTTCCTCTGCAAACATTATCCAACTTTGGGTTCTCTGGATACTCCTCCTTTATCTCTTTTGCAAGCTCCTTCTCTGTCTCCCACTCTCTAACTGTAGGGGGTCCCTTAAGCCTAAATTCTGGGTCCCCTTCTATTCTCAATCTACACCCACACCCTTGGATAACTCATTCAAATACCATCTCTGCGTGGATGATTCCCACACCTACCACTGAAGTACCAACCCCTTTTGTTCTCTGCAGTCCCTGTTTCTACTTGCATGTCCTGCTGATCCCTCAAACCTGGCATGTCCAAAACAGAACTCCTCATCTTCCCAACCAAACCCTGTCTTCCCCCTGACTTTCTCATAACTGTAAACTTCACTATTTTTCTTGTCTTTCAAGCCAACTGACCTAACCCTTTACTCATCTCTCTCATTTAACCCATATAGTCTCCAAATTCTGTCAGTTCTGCCTTCATAACACCTCTAGAATCCACCCCTTCTGCTCCAACTAAATTGCTACCACACTGATCCAAGCACTTATATCCTGCCTACATGGTCTGATGGGACACATTCCCTGTCCCAGGGGCTCAAAGGGAGGGAGAATTAGAATTTACTCTTTATTTTAGAGACGAGGAAACAGAGATACAGGGGAATTGGGTGATTTGCCCAAATTCACACAGCTGGGAAGTGGCAGAGCTGGGATTCAAACCCACATCCCCTGACTCGCAGCCTGTGCTCCTTCCACTAAGCTATGAAGACTCTTTGGTCAGGTGCTCTCAAACATGTGGATTCTCAGGCCAACCAAAAGGCAGGCACAATGAAGTAATCAACCATGAACTTGTTTCCTTGTCAACATAAGCCTAATCTAGCATTTTAGTTTCCCTGGCTAAACTGTGACAAAGAGTGCTAGTTTCCCGGTCCTCTAGAATTCGCTTGAAAACAAGGCTGGGAACTTTAGCACCATTAAAAAGTAGGATCAGCTCATTTCTTTCTCTTTTTTTTTCCAATTAGCAGTCACACATTTGCAATGCAAAACTTGTGAAAGGGATAAGTTTCAGAAAAGTTTTCCAAAAACAAAGACATCAAAGGAGTTTGCTACTGAAGGAGCACTTGAGGAAATCATTGGAAATTGTTCATAATGTAATATTTCCTTATACTACTGGTCACATGAATGAAAATAACTTTCCATAAGGTTATCTCCGGGTCTGGAAAGAACCAACAATAACCTTATTATGTTGTTATTCTTTCTAAACCCAACACTTTTTAATACCCTAGATGAAATCCAATTCACTTGCTAGAAAACAAAAATTCGAAGGAAACTCTGCTTTTTAAAGGCTCTGAATTAAATATGTACTTGTTTGGTACTTACATCTCAAAATCTGAAAAAATATATACTGTAAGTTTGTGTCTAGTCTGTAAGCTCGTTGGAGGCAGGGAACTTGTCTACCAACTGTTATTTTGTTACTCTCCCAAATGCCTAGTACAGTGCTCTGCACACAGTATGTACTCAATAAATACAATTGATGGATAACTGGCCACCCCAGGGGTAACTACTAAGGTGATTTTTCAAGGGTTTTACTCATTTCTAGTTTCCATTTTCCAAATAAAATCAACTCAACTAGAAAAAAAGGTAATTATAGAAATGCAGAAATAAAAAAGTGAAAAAAGTTGGAGCTTATGCAGCATTCATTCAATTGTATTTATTGAGCGCTGTGTGCACAGCATTGTAACTAAGCACTTGGAAGGTACAATCTGGCAACAGATAGAGGACAATCCCTACATTTGTAGGTATAATACAAGTTCAATGTATTTGTTTCACACAGCCTTAGAATGTACACTACGAACAGAGACACTGTATCAAGAACAACCCTCTTTCGATCAATTTCCTTAAATTTGGTTTAGAAAAATAACTTTAGGATTTACCCTTTTGTCAGGAGGGATGTGGGATAGCACAATTTTGTTAGAAGCAAGAGGGAAGAGATAAAAGGGGAAGGGTGTAGTTAGGGACAAAAATTTTGGTTAGACTTCCCTACCATACACCAGGACTGGCTGCAGTAGTTAGGGGCAAACCACTGCCAAGGGGCCTATTTCTTACTCAGGCTGAATAACCTAGCACCTTCCATTTGCCTGGCTGTCATAAACACACCACAGTCCATTTTGGTTTTGGTGAGTGGTTTGTCACTTTGAGAGTATTTTAATGTGAAAAGGAAAATTCAATTTATTCCCACTCTCTTATCCACCATATAATTTTCCTTTTCAATACTGAGGAAAGACCAGCTCTTTCGAGGGTTCCTGTACGCACCCTATGTCTGCTGTGTGACCTTGGGCAAATCACTTAACTTCTCTGTGCCTCAGTTACCTCATCTGTAAAATGGGGATTAAGACTGTGAGCCCCAAGTGGGACAGGGCCTGTGCCCAACCTGGTTAACCTATATCTACCTCAGTGCTTAGAACAGTGCCTGGCACATAGTAAGCACTTAACAAATGACATAATCATTATTATTATATTATTATCATTATCATTAAAAGGAGCACACAAACATACAGCCAAAATTTTTCCACTAAAGTACATACTTCTAACATCCCCCAAATAATTCAGGTTTCTAAGATGTTTGAAGATTTGCCTCCTCACTCATTTCTCATCTACAATTTTCCTGCTATTCCCTTTTTGAGAATCCCCAAAGGTTATTCCCACCTACACAGCATTTCACCACCCAGAAGAATTTAGTTCACTGCAGGTCTGGAGATTTCACTGCACATTTTTAGCATCAACCTCCAGAGAAGCTGATTATTTATAGTTCTTCACCGTCAAAGTGGCCAATTTATCCTTCGTTTCGCAACATTGAGCATGTTTCATGCCATGAGAAAGTGTTTCCTGCATCAGAGAAGCCATGCTATGGCTCTATCATCTAACTGAGGAAAACATGCTCCCGTAAAACAAAACTTTTAGGGAACATCAAGGCAGCTAGAGAACTTGAAATTGCAATATTAATTATATTGGCATGCTTGCTGAGAATGATAAAAATAAATGCAAGCATTACCGCAGTCAGAGTACTAGAGTGTGTGCCAGGCCAACAAATTTCATTAGTGGTTAATGTGGCTTTAAAATGTATGTTCTCCCTTTACCACTACTGTCTCTTTCTGTTAAGAAAGCTATTCCACCAGCATCACTTATGGCCCTTACTCAACATCGGATGGCAAGCCAGGCTCTCGAATGACCAAATTTAACAGTTTTGAGGCCATATTCACCTCAGCACTAGTTTGCTGAAGTTTGATATGTTAAGAGAATGTATAACAGAAGGATATGCAAGAGTCGCTGAATAGCTGGTACAAAATGAGCATCAGAAAGCAAGGGATAAGGGACAGGGAGGTGCATAATAAACCACAGCCACTAACAATGGGGCATGTAAGCTCATAACGGGCAGGGAACATGACTGCTAATTCTGTTGTACTGTACTCTCCCAAGTGCCTAGTACAGTGCTTTGCACAAAGTTAGTGCTGAATAAGTACCACTGACTGACTGATCATAGTTGAAAGCTGAAAAAGACAACACACTAGGCAAAGCAAATCAAGACAGAAGTGGTTCTTTCTGAGCAGAAGCTTTAAACTCTTGTGAGACAGAGGCAAAAGTGAAACAGCCCCACGTACTGCACACAGACTTGCCAACACAACAAGACACCATCTTTGGGTGTACCTGATGTGGTCGGAACTATAAGAATCACGGCTGTCTTTTCAGTCACATTCACAAACCACTACCAGTGATGTCACCTCTGACTGTAGACACGAATACAAAGGAGAAAGCTGAACATAATGGTCTTCCGTGTCAACTTAAGGGTTTATAGAAGTTGGCCGTTCTTGACACAAAGACGTCCACATTAGAACCACAGTCAACTAAAATGTTGGCGATTAGTGTTTAGGTTCCATTCCTCAGACCTACTTGCCATTCCTCAGGCAGCTTTAGTGATCTACAGCTCCACTTCTATCTTATGTCTCCCCCTCTAGACCGCAAGCTCATTGTGGGCAGGGAATATATCTACCAAACTCCTTAGTACTCTCCCTAGTAATGATGATGATGATGGCATTTGTTAAGCACTTAGTATGTGCCAAGCACTGTTCTAAGCATTTAAAGATGAGGTAACTGAGGCACAGAGAGGTTAAGTGACTTGCCCAAAGTCACACAGCTGACAAGAGCCAGAGCTAGGATTAGAACCCACCACCTCTGACTCCCAAACCCGTGCTCTTTCCACCCAGCCACGCTGCTTCTCTACTTAGTACAGTGCTCTGCTCACAGTAAGCACTCAATAAATTCCACTGATTGACTGATATCCTTTTACCTTTCTGCTGAGAACAGTGAGTCCCACTTGTCATTTGTTCAGATGGGTCAGCCTGCCCTTGTATGCCCTGGCACAAATATTCTAAGGGCAGCAACTGTTGGCATCTGCCCTCTGAAGTCTGGTGGGTGGAGGTGTTGATGTTTGTGAAAGCACTGCTCACCTTGAGAAACACAGCCAGCAGACCTCTGGGTGCGTTTCTAATACTCAAGTTGCCACCTGTGGGTGGATTTCTATTATTTATGTCTGGCTTCATGTGTTCAAGAAAGTTGCCCGTGAATGGGGGTGAAACTATAGGCCTTCCCTGATTAAGCCCTCTTTTCCTCTGCTCCCTTCCTTCTGCATCACCTTATACACATTTGGATCTGTACCCTTTAAGCACTGAATATTCACCCCACTCTAAACCCCACCACACTTGTGTGCATACCCAGAGTTTATTTATATTAATATCTGTCACCCCCTCTAGACTGTAAGCTCCTTGTGGGCAGGGGATGTGTCAACCAATTCTGTTGTATTGTGCTTTCCCAAGTGCTTAGTTCAGTGTTCTGCACACAGTCAGTGCTCAATAAAGAGAAGCAGCGTGGCTCAGTGGAAATAGCATGGGCTTTGGAGTCCGAGATCATGAGTTCGAATCCCAGCTCTGCCACTTGTCAGCTGTGTGACTGTGGGCAAGTCACTTAACTTCTCTGTGCCTCTGTTACCTCATCTGTAAAATGGGGATTAAGACTGTGAGCCCCACGTGGGACAATCTGATTCCCCTGTGTCTACCCCAGCGCTTGGAACAGTGCTTGGCACATAGTAAGCGCTTAACAAATCCCAACATTATTATTATTATTGATAAATATCACTGATCATCACTGTCAGAGACAGGTTCTTTTCCTTTGGACCAAATCTGTCAATTCTACATCTCCAGCTATTTGATGGAATGAATGCCAAATTCAGGGATTGACTACTCTTAACTTTTACCAATAGATGGCAGTAAAGAATTGCCCTGAATCAGAACAACTGGGTGATTTATGGTTTCTTTACTTTCTTTTGTGGTATTACTTCAGCTTTTACTATGTATGCACCAGTAACCGTGCTAAGCACATAGGGCTCATAGTCTCAATCTCCATTTTACAGAGAAGGTAACTGAGGCACAGAGAAGTGAAGTGACTTGCCCAAAGTCACTTAGCAGACAAGTGGCAGAGCCAGGATTAGAACCTATGACCTCCTCACTCCCAGGACCAAACTCTATCTACTAGGCCATGAAAGGATTAGTGAGAACCTCAATTACTGCGTAAACATAAACTCCTCTGACAACACAATTATTCAAGTGCATTTTGTAATTAATTCCATTGTTTTTAATTTTATCCACTGGCAAATATGACCCTTTAGGTTTTAGAAGAAATTTTGCATATTTAAATTCTGTACTGTGATAATTCCAAAGCTAAGAAGTTTAATCTAACCTTTCAGATGGCATAAATAGATTTTTTTATGTGGGGGGAGAGTTGCTTAAATTATAAAATTATCAAGAACAGCATTTTTAAGACTTTATTATTTGAAAAAAAAATGTTGTTTTGCACATTGTTTCTCCTTACAACGAGGAACAGAGAATTACCTCATCTCCTCCTTTTGGCTTCATTCTTGAATATACAAATAGACATATCCACACTTAAAAGAGATTTAAAAATCTTAAACTCTGCTGAGGAAAAAAGCATGTTCATCTATTTTATTTTCAGTTATGCTTTTAAAGGTGGGAGTATGCAGAATAATTGAACCTTACGATTTTCTTCATTCTAAGATTTTTATGTTCTTCACCATCTGGATTGTATTTACCATACTAAGGGTAAGCTAAATTTGCTCACCACAAAGAAAAAATCCTTGTTTGGAAAAGGAGAAAATGTGTGGGAATAGCTGCAAACTAGTTATTTTGCCTTACATGCAACGGTCTTGAGTGCTCCATTTCAATTTCTTACATTCTCTCTTTCAAAGTGTGGTTGTATAGTATTTTTTAATGGAATAACTTTCAACCCCACTCCTAATATCACCTCCCATGTTCCTGAATGTGTAGTTTAGACCCTGTGCCGAGGGCCTTCTTCACTTCCTCTACTAAAGAAGAGTATTTAACTTTACTACATTTATGCTTCCTTACAACAGATGAGTTGTACAAAAAAATCGGCTCTTTAACTAAAAAAGACATACACAAAAAATATACCCACACCAACATCTCTGATTGAGATAACCCCTTTTAAACTTGCCCATGAAAAGGCATTATAATCTGAAGTGTAATATCCAGAACAATATAAAACATAATCAATAGCATTTGGGCACTTACTGTGTGCACACAGCGTTTGGGCAAGGCTAATAGAATTAATAAACTTTGTCTCTATTGTTATAGAGTTTTCATTTTGACAGGAGGGACAGACACTGAAATAGACTGCAAATAAGAGGAAGCAAGAGTGTGTAAAGTGAAAAGATATAAGCATAACTGCATTGATGGGTGGGAGGGGGTGGGGCAGAGGAGGAAGGTGAGTTCCCCAAATGGCACAGACACAGAACTGCTCCAGTAGCAGATGGGAGGTGGACAGGGTGAGACAGGGCTGGAGGATGAGAGATTAATCTCCTGGGGCTATGATTTGGGACAGGCCAAGCAGTGGTCTGCCAGAGGTGAGAGAGAAGAGAATTCTAGACAGATGGGCGGGAGTGAGCAAGGGGTCAGTGAAGGGAGAGAAGATTGAGAATACTTGGAGGAATATGATGCTTGTCCTTTTTGATCTCTCTCCTCATGGTTCTGCATGTGCCATCTCATGTCTCTCAATTTTCCCTCTCAAACCCATTATGGACTCTCATCCGTTAATTTTTCCGCGTCTTTCCTGAGCATCAATTCCTCACACAGGAATGCAGATTCCATAAACATCAGGATGGATGTCAAGGAGAGAAATCACAACACTGTTCCTGCAAAAAACCTGATGGCAAAGTGACAGACAGAACTGTGCTGATAGATCTTTGGTCTGACCAACTAATGACATTTCTTACATTCTTCTGCCCCCATTAAAATATTGGGAGAACAGCTATAGAAAACATCAGGCTATAAATTGTTTTTATGTAAGCAGTAACTTTTACATGTTCAATCAATCAATGGCATTTGAATGTTTACTCTGTGCAAAGAAGAGCTTGTCCTAAGCACTTGGGAGATTAAATACAATAGTGTTGGTGGACACAGTCCCTGTCCACAAGGAGCTTTCAGTTTAGAGGGGAAGAAAGACATTAAAATGCAAACTGGAGAGTAGTGGGTTTTGAGACATTAATTTTTTTTATGGTATCTGTTAAGCGCTTACTATGTGCCAGGCACAGTCCATGACCCACTTGGGGCTCACAGTCTTAATCCCCATTTTACAAATGAGGTATCTGAGGCACGGAAAAGTGAAGTGACTTGCCCAAGGTAACACAGCAGACAAGTAACAGGGCCAGAATAGAAGCCAGGTCCTTCTGATTCCAAGCCCATGCTCTATCTACTAGGCATGGTGTTTCTCTAATTTTTCACTTGTCCTTCTAAGACATAGCTCTACTACCTTTTAATATTTTTAACATCACAGATGCAAGGCTAGATGATAACCACAACACTAGACAATCAATTTAAGCTTTGTTTTTCACTTCTGGTTCTGCAACTGAAATTTCCTGTTGTTTTTGCTTACTAATTTTCTTTACAAGCAATCCCTGTTTTTATAAAATTAGTGTCGTACTGAATTTCTTAATTTCTAAATTTCACTAAAGACATGGAAGAAGGAAAATAGGAGCAGCTGTTAGAAATCATAATACAATTTGTATATAGTTGCTATGGCTATTGTTTGTCTGTCTCCCCCGATTAGACTGTAAGCCCATCATTGGGCAGGGACTGTCTCTCCTGTTGCAGATTTGTACATTCCAAGTACTTAGTACAGTGCTCTGCACATAGTAAGCGCTCAATAAAAACTATTGAATGAATGAATTTAATTTTCTAAGGTTTCTGCATTATCAGTCATTTGAAAAAAAACACTGATTTCAGACACCAAAAATTGGGGTTACTTGTTCCTTTGTTTGTTGGAAACTGATAAATTATCGGGCCTAGGAGTCAGGAGGTCATAGGTACTAATCCCAGCTCCACTACTTGTCTGCTGTGTGACCTTGGGCAACTCACTTCACTTCTCTGTGCCTCATTTACCTCATCTGTAAAATCTGGATTGAAACTATGAGCCTCACATGGGACAGGGACTGTGTCCAACCTGATTTGCTTGTATCCTCCCATGCTTTGTACAGTGCCTGGCACATACTAAGAGCTTACCAAATATTATTATCATTATTATTATTAATGCCTCACAATTTGCCATTTACTCCTTAAAGGGGTTTTTATTAGCTAGTTGTTCTAAACAATTTCTTAAAGTTTTCCCGGCTTTAGTACTCTGAAACATGAATTTACTTAATAAGTGCCTTAGTGACCTTGGAAGAGTTAATGCAATTTCAAGAGAGGCCTAGGTTTACCCCGAGGGCGTAGCTAATGTCCTAGGAGAGAGTCTGTGTCTTTCTTTTGGAAAGAAGTGGTATGATGGTTGAGTGCACTGAGCCAGTTATTTTACTTAGATACTTATTCCAAGCACACTTTTTCCCTCTAGCAGAAAAAGCCAAATTGAATAAATCAATCTTGCACTTAATGAAAAGGAAGGGGATAGTTAGCAGCATAGCTGGAAACGTCCAAATATAACTTGCACAACAAAGGTTGGGAAGGAGTCGTGAGAGGAGAGCAGCTATATTCATAAAAATGTTATGAGATAAGAGGAAAGGAAATTCATTTTTAAGCCCAAAATTCAGGCATATTGCCTTTCCTCCTTTATAAAAGATTTAAATGTATTACCTGAGAGATGCCAACTTTTTGTTTTACCAAATGTGCAATGGAGATTTCTCATCACATTTACTCATGAACTTCATTACTATAAGGGCCCCATCAAGTGTCCAGGAGCAGCACTGGTTGGAGGAGCTGGGGTAGGAAAAGTCAGAGAAAGCTCATGGTAGGGAGGTTAAGGGAAAGTGGGCTAGTGAGAGATTTGACCACTGGATACCAACTCCCTTTGATTAGCCCCCAGCTGGTTCTCTCTGAAGATCTCCCAGGCCAAGCATCATGGCGAAGTGGATCCAGTACAGGCCTGGAAGTAACGTCATGGGTTCTAATCCCAGCTCTGCCACTTGTCTGCTGTGTGACCTTGGGAAGGTCACTTTACTTCTCTGTGCCTCAGTTACTTCATCTGTAAAATGGGGATTGAGACTGTGAGTCCCACATGGGTCAGGGACTATGTCCAACTTCGTTTGTATGCACCCCAGGGCTTAGAACAGTGCTTGTGACACAGTAAGTGCTTAACAAATACCATCATGATTATTGCACCAATCATGAGTGGTAAGCCAGAATGCTATTAACTGATTAAAAACTCCCAAAGGTGGGATAGGTCCAATAACAAGAATCTTTGCCACATAACAGTCCATCTTTAATTTTTCAAAACAGTGGTAAAGCACAAGATACCTGAATTTAAAAGGTATATTTTCACAATTTTAAGGAGTGTTTTAGAACAAGTTTCATTATCACAAGTAGCTTTGGTTGTTGGTACTGCTCCAACTACTGCAAAGCATGAGGCAGAAAAAAAGAGATGAAGCGATGGATCTCTTTTATAAAAGAGAGAACAAAATATGAAAGAAGTATGTTCAAAGTCAATTATAGTCTTGATAGGTAGAGATGTTAACAAGACTTGAATTTTTTATATAACCAAATCACTCATTCACACCCCAGCCAGCATACAAGTTAAAATTAGATTTGATTCTTGATCATTACAGACATCGGGCAAGGAATTTTTGTACTCATTTAAAAATGACCTTTAATGAAAAATTAAATAAAAAATGAGACCACAGAGGAAAAATAAACCACATCTTAATTGGCTCTCAGCACCAAATTTTAATGCATTAGTCCATTCAACACAAATAAAGTTAGTTGGTACACTTTTGAGTTAAATTGTTGCATCGATGCAGGCAAGGTTTTCTTGTAATATTTGACTATGCAGGCTAGTTGGTTCAGAGTGCACACCTCCCTAGAGAGAGCATGATTTTAACCAAATTGAGTGCTTTTAAACAGTGACCTGGAGTCACAGAGCTTAGAGAGAGCCACTACATCGGGCTACAGTGTATCCTGTCAAGAACAATGGACATTTGTTGCTGAACTGTACTTTCCAAGTGCTTAGTACAGTGCACATAGTAAGTGCTCTATAAATATGACTGAATGAATGAATGAGCCTCAATCTTTCAGAACCAAGAATCTGTACGAAGAATTGGATATAATGGTTTGCAGTGCATGAACCAATTGCACTCTCTTGTTCCAATTACTCATCTTGCTGATGGGGCTCGGAGTGCAACTAAAGAGTAAGTACATAAGGGTACAGCACATTGCAAAATGCACACATACACACACGTTTTTTATATGAGGATACATTTATGGCTGATGCTGTGTCATAACTCCCTACCCCAGCATGCAAGTTGCCTTAGAAGCCATTGTGCTTTTCACTGACCACATTAGCTAATTTTTTTCAGAATTCCTACTGAGGCTGCCTATCTAGACGTCTCCTAGATTATTTATTTATGTTAATGTACATCTCCCCCTCTAGACCTTATGCTCCTAGTGGGCAGGAAACGTGTCTACCAACTCAGTTGTACTGTACTCTCCCAAGTGCTTAGTACAGGGCTCTGTCACAATAGGTTTTCAAAAATACCACTGATGATCAAGTGGACCTTCTGCCAGAAACCTTCATCCCTGATAGCAAAGTCTCAATAGGCATTCCCTTACTTCTGGCGGTCTCTGGGTCGGACATACTTCATTCTAATGAAAACCTCACTTGGGCTGGGCAGGTGATAAAATCCCAAACTGATTTAGAGATACAGTATTAAGCTCTTGGCTCACTAAATAATCAGCCTTCAAGAATGGCTGCTTCAAATTGCAATGACCTAGCAAACACTAAAGAACAGTATCTTAAGTATAGACTGTGAAACAGGTCCTCAGTTTTAATGAGGGTAGTTCCCATGTCTGAAGTCTATTTTGGACTAAGCCTTTAAGTAGGCTGCTGCTCCCTTACTAGTTAAATTGTTATTACCCTTATTAGCAGAAGATCATTATGAACACAGTGCAAATCCATTTCTACTTACCATCATTTCGACTCCAGGCGAGCAGTGATTGAAGGGAGTCTGAAGTAGTGATTTGGTTTTATAATAATTAGAAACACTGATGAATTACTGTCAACTAGAATTCATAATTAAAGCATAAGGTACTCCACATCAAACTTATTTTTGGTATCTGGGTGGATGAGTGAGGCAGTATTCCTTCCTGTACAAGCAGCAGCAACTACTGAAGCAACAGCGTAACACCTTTCCTTTCCCCTACTTTCACCCTAAATCTCTGTGACCGTCTCGATTACACCTAAACAACTGGCATGGGCTGCACTTTTTCCTCAATGATTTGAATCCAAAAAAGAGCATAAAAAAATCAAATTTCATCTTATTATTGCTCAACGAAGAAGCCAAAGAACATCATTTAAGGTTTTGGGTCTTAGTTAAAGTACTAGTTAGGACTCGACATGCTAGTCTTCAGTTATTTGATACATGCTAGGCAAAAGTTAATGTACACAATTCCTTCTGAACACTGGTCATTTTTTTTTCATTACTTCAAATTTTAGTTTGGTGGTTAATAAAAAAAATTAAATACTTCTTTTTGTAGGCTAGATTTATGTACTAAATACCCAAATCTGAAATACAGTGATTCATTAGAAAAACAGGCTATCCACTGACTCACATTTGAATACTTTATTCTGTTACTCATATTAATACAACTTTCCATCAGACACAACACTTAGCTATACACTCAGATCTAATTTTTGAAATGTCTTTAAAAGCACACACTAAGCAAATACTAAATCCTGTATGGGAATGGAAGAGGTTAATAAATCGCTCATTTTCAAGGGCCTTTGACAAGGTTGAAAGGCTCAAACATTCACCTAGTATAACTAATTACATGGAGGTATATCCATGAACTTGTTCTTTTCTTTCAGAGCAGATTACAGTGGTTGTACCTAGGTTAGACTGCTACTAGTACTTCCCTTTAAGACATTGCTAAATCAAACGCATCTATATTTATTTCTTGATTAGGAAACGTGAGTTTCATTAGACTAAATGATCCCCCGATAGGAATTTCCCATTCCAAGTTCAAAAATCAAAATTACCCTCAAAAATGAACGTTTTTGGCCTTGATTTGTAACGAAAGCCCAAAATATGCTATAGGAAATACTGAAAAGGTTATAATTTTCCCCATCTGAATGTCTCTTTAAATGCCAATTAAAATTTGGATTAAATTTAAAGAGATTAACAATTGTACTGTTTTACCTTTCACTCTTCTGCCTCTTCAACCCCCAAAATTGAAGTTATGAAACATAAAAAAGCACATGTTCAGTTATTCATGAACACAATACTTTAGGGAAGTGGTTTTCCTTGTTAAAACAGACATATAACTTGCATATCACATCACACCTAGTTTTATTCCCTTCACATACATCTGCTGAGCTTTTAAAAATCAATAAGGCATGGGATTACAAAACAGCATATAGACCTTTGGAACCTTCACCAAGTTTAACTCAAACTTATCAGCATCTTGCCCCTTACCAAGATCAGTGCAAGAATAAAGATTCCAGTGCCCCAAAACTACATAGGCCATAATAATAACAATAATAATCTTCATTTTTGTTTTTTTTAATTGTATTTGGTAAGCATTACTATGTGCCAGGCACTGTACTACGCGCTGATGTAGATACAAGCTAATCAGGTTGTAGATAGTCCCCGTCCCACAAGGAGCTTACATCAAATCCCCATTTTGCAGATGAGGTAACTGAAGCAAAGAGAGGTGAAGTGATTTACCCAAGGTCACACAGCCAAAAAGTGGCAGAGTCAGGACTGGAACCTACATCCTCTGACTCCCAAGCCTGTGTTCTTTCCATGAAGTCATGCTGCTTCTCTAAGTCAAAATAAAAGGCCTTATCTGCTGTAACAACTTTCATACTTCTGGGGTGTGTTCAACTAGGTCACATAGATTTTTTGTGTGTATAACCTGGGAAACAGAATTTTTTTTAAAAAAGCAACAAATTCTAATCATTCTGTTTCACGGACACTTGCTACCACAGTGAAATCCTGCTCCCCAAAATGGGCCACCTCTGCTCTGCAGTGCTGATTTGCCAGCTGGATAAGTCCCAAAAGAATTTCAAAGGGTTGCTGCTCCTAAGAAAAGCTGGCACTTGGCGGATGTCTCTGGGTAAGCATTTTACAAGGGACACAAATTCAATATGCATTCTAAGGATCACCCCGGAACCACATAATTCAATGGAAATCTGAACCTATTCACGTTCTTCTTCTTATGCTAAATCTGCTACATAGTTTTTATAATACTTCAAATGCTATGTTTTCCTATAGAACATCCATTTTAGATTGGTCTGTTCATGTCCAACATCTGATCAAACAAGCTACCATCTGGTAGTTATAGCAACTCTTTGCTAACTGGTCATCAGTAAAAGACAAATATGTTCTCTAAGACATATAAATCAGACCCATGTCAAGGTACTAGATCATGCCGAAAGTTTTAAAAAGATTCAAAAACAGTGATTTTCTCCCCCTCACCACCTCAAAAAGATTGAGATATTTACATGTATACCATCCAAAAAAAGTCACAAAGGGTTAATCACTTGAATGACAAAGTTAAACAAACAATTAGATCTACTTTACCCTCACTCCTAAATTCCCACAGTAACTATTATAAAGCCTAGGATGAAGGCCAAATTGGCTCTGTTTACTTAGCTCAGCTATTTAACTCTTAATTTGTCTCTTGATAAATATCAAATGGGATACCTTAAATTCACATTTCTTCCCATCTAACTCAAAAATAAAAATGTCCTGAATGCCAGAGTAGTAAAAATAAGAGAATTTTAGAGGTCAGCTAATTACTTTTGGGAGCCATTACTACACAGAATGAAACTGTAAAGAGTTGGCTGTTCTTACACCTCTTCCCATCAGAAAATACTCCCAGAAATGCCCTGTTATTTCAACCAGGTTAAACTACGCACTACTCATACTTTTTTCCCTTTTTGTTTTACTCTTTCTTTTGTTAGAAAAAAACCAAAAACCATCCTCCAGATTTCATGGACGTATGGCAAGAAAACTAGGCAATGACCAGATGGCTTGGGATTCATACATTTGGGGGGAGGGCATGACAGAAGGGACAATGGGGAAAAGCCATCTCCTCCCCAACATCCTAACCTCAGGGGGTAGTTCACCAACTGGTATTTCTCCACTGCTTGGAGATGCTTTAACAGTTGCTATTAAACCTTCTGGTTTTTTTTCCTACCTATGTCCTGGTCTGTCTGTGTTTTTCGGCCTGAGACAGTTTCTAGGCTGAGCTTCTCAGGGTTTGTGTAAAATTGCTTATTTTGCATTTATCTGTAAATGCTGGTGGGGGAGGGTTATAAGGCATGTTTGTTTTGGGGTTTGGATAATGTAGAGGGGAAGGAGCTCAGAATACTACAGTAGCTATACCAGCATTTCTCCCAACACCTCAGGTTCCCTCTGGCCACAGGGTATTAATATCATCAGAGGAGTCCCATTAAACCCATTCTACATTTGGAAATAAGGCCCAAAGGCATTGAGTGGTCCATTGGCAGTTCCAAATTCCAGGCTGGAAGTTGTTGAACAGTTCTATACTACGGTGTAGAAGTTTCCATTTTGATCATATGGAATGTCCATATGTAGGCACCTACGTGTGAGAGACACAGACACTGGGAAGAAACGTCATCAGCCAGTTCAAAGATTCCTCTACACACTCTCTCTTCTAAGCAATTTATGATGAGGTCAAACAAAATCAGTTTTATCAGTAATCCTTGGGGAAAAAAAAATCATGATTTCAACTCCTCATCTCAATGGCTGGCAACCCCTATCCATTATTTCCTTTCTTTAATCTAATTTTCTGATTCCAGAAATCTCAAGGTTTGGGAATTTCCTTTCTACTTCAATCTCATCCTTGACTTCCATTACCCATCCCACCAACTAGATAATTTGCAAACAAAGGGACTGTTGACTGACCCAAATTTTGGAATAGTTTTCATCAGTTCCTGCACTATCACTTATATTTATTCATTCGATCGTATTTATTGAGGACTTAATGTGTGCAGAGCACTGCATTAAGCGCTTGGGAGAGTACAATTTAACAGAGTTGGTAGACATGTTTTCTGTCTAATAATAATAATAATGATATTTGCTAAGCGCTTACTGTGTGCCAGGCACTGTACTAAGCGTTGGGGTGGATACAAGCTAATGGGGTTGGACGCAGTCCCTGTCCCACATGGGGCTCACTGTCTTGATCCCCATTTTATTCATCAGGTACTTGAGGCATAGAGAAGTTAAGTGACTTGCCCAAGGTCACACAGCAGACAAGGGAAGACAAGCATCGATATAAATGACAGACACGTGCATACGTGCTATGGGGCTGAAGATGGGATGCAAACCCAAGTGCAAAAGGCAGTGGGAAAAGAGAAGTGAGGGCTTAGTTGGGGAAGGCCTCAGAGTATACTATAGTTTTTATCAGTAATTTTGGAGTTTGTTTCGTTTCCTCTACATACGTGTCTCTCCATTTTACATTGTGAGTTCCATGAGGGTAAGGCTAATTGCTAATTTTGTAGTGCATTTTCCCGAGCACTTAAAGTGCTTGGCATAATATAAGTACACTTAAAACATCATTGTGATGATGAAAACAGAGAGTGACAAATTAGTCAGTTCTTCCTTTCCAGAGAATTGTGAGCTGTTATCTATCTCCACTTAGACACAAGGCAAAAGTTAAAAGGCCTTTCAGCCGGCAAAACATTTCTGCTAGAACCATATCAGGGACACTGACATTAAAAACCCAACCCAAGATTCTAATAGCATTCTCCTGATGAATGTTCTACTCTCTATCCTTATAATTCCCCCTGCACCTTCTTTATCTATATCAAGCATTGACATCTCATGTCTATGTTCTGTAGTTATAGTACTGAAACTGCCCACTGTAAGAGTCTCTTGAACATTTCTGATTTCCTTATATCAACTCCTAGAGCTTTTACTGGAGGCATGAGGAAAGAAAGAGATAAAAGGCCCTTTCAGATCAAAGTTAGGGAAAATGAGATAGGTGTGGCCCTATCTTCTACAATCTAATGCTGCAATACCTTTCTGGTGACAAGCTCTTTCCAAACTACACAGAATCAGATGTTGCTTAATTATGAAGGGAGAAAAGTGAATATACTGCATGCATCAGAGATCAATAAATCTTATCTGAAAATCCCAAGTAGGTCACTTTAACATCTCTATTGATCTCAAAGCATACCAAGCAGAAAATAATCTTCTCTTGTGCTGTCACAACCAGGTTTTTGAATCTGGAATGGTGCAGAAATCTTCACAAATTAAGATGGAATATTAACATAAAAATTATTTGTCCAGCACTTGGGACATTTCATGAATTTTGTCTTTAGCTGGATAAAGACAAAATGTCCAGCACTTGGGACATTTCTTGAATTCTGACAATAAACTGATGCAGTGTGAAACCTGGAGAAGTTCTACATCAAGTGCCGACAACTCCAATCAGGTAAGAAAAGATGTCATAAGGATTGCTTTCTTGCAATATATAAAATTTTCTGAAACTATGTAATGTGAAGTGTAACCAGATGCTCTTGGCAAGGAACTGGACTTACAGAAGTGACTGATTTCCAAGATCACTGCCACAGATGTGGTCTACATATCGGATATAAAAAACTCTATGAAAGGTTCACATTTAATCACCTCCTTTTCATTTTCCTTGCCATCTTATATCTCAAAATTATGTTTTAAATTCACAGACGGAACCCCTTGTGGGAAAGGGAGAGTGTCCAACCTGATTATCTTGTATCTTCCCCAGTCTTGGCACATAGTAAGTGTTTAACAAATACCACAATTATTAACAAATACCACATATGAAATACATTTCTCAAAATGAAAATAAAAATCCAAGGCACCTGGAATTTCTCTTCCTATTACACTGTAAACTAATACTGTGGTGATGCATCAATCTAGCCAGTATCAATGAAGTAGAATTTCATATGTGAAAAGTCTGCTTTTCAGAGGAGAAGAAACTGTTACCTAATAAATAGAGAGACAGAGACAGCCTACGACAAATGGAGGACACATTAAAAGGGAAAGGAGGAAGAAGCCAAGGCAGAAGTTCAACAAGGAGAGATTCAAAAGAGAAGGGAGGGGGGAAACTGGGAAAGAAAGCAAATCACAACGGTATACATAAAAGAAACAGAACAAAAGGGAATACAAAGACCTGGAAGAGAATGTCAAAGCAAAAGAATAAGTTCAGATTATACAAAAACAAGTAGAGAGGGATACTAGAGAAAGAAACAGCTGAGAATCAAGCAAAGCCATGGAGTGGGGCTCGGATGGCCAAGAGTCAAGAATGAGTCAGAGTCAGAAAAAAAAATATCCGGGAAAAACAAAGAGAAATGCCAACAGATGGGTAGAAATTGAGGGAGAAAGCCAAAGTCTTGGATTCTGGTAAATTCTATGTGAATGTCAGTTAGTTACAACATATTCTCTTTAAATGTAACTTCTGAAGTCTTCAAGAAAATGTTAAATTCTTAGTTTAGCAACATGTTGAAATTACTACCTTCAAAAGGAAAACTGGGCATTTCTTAAGCAAATTTTGGATTTCAGATTTCTGAAGAAAGATATTAGAAGTCAAAAGGAAGAAATTTGAAAGATGACAATCGTGACTTTGAATTCTGGTTGCTTTCTATTACTTTCACCCAATTTTAAAATTTCCCAAGTACTTTCTTCATATGGTGGGTTTAAGCAGAATACTCACACTGTATTGATTAGTTTATGTTTAAAAAGTTTTTCTCCCAAATATTTAACCAATACAACAAATCCAAACCAATATGGTTTGTTTCACTGCCTGGGCACTTTCACACACTGTTCAGAAAATAAATTACACTGCTCATAAAACAAAACCACAAAAATTAAAAAGCAGAAAGAAAACTATGCTCGATTTAGGAGCTACTTTGTTGAGCTTTCAATTTATTTGAAAAGGACATTTAATCGTCTCACCAGTCTGAAGTCACTGCCTTAAACTGGTATTTAGTTCTACTAAAAATGATTAAAATAACATGAACTACATCATTTAAACAGGCAGTTTTAAACAAAGTATATTGTATTTAGTTCTAGCCATTATAAAAAACTTTCCAATTTCTCAGAAAAGGTCTATTTTTCTAAATGATCAAGGTTATCTTCAAAATTACCATAAATGCTTGTTGTTTTAAAGACAAAATGCCACTGAAAAAAAAAAACCTACACAAGATCAGTAATTGTTTTTTCTTTTGGAAAACATACAACTGCATCAGACTGTTCCATAAGATAATGTTTTATATATATGGATATACAGATACATCTTTTTATCTACTTATTATATGGATATATAGCCCTCAAAACCCCCAAATCCACCTACTCTGCTGTCCTTATAATTATAGATTTTGATCCACCACTGAACATTCCTCTAATTACTTAATTCTAAATAGATACATAGTGTGTGTTTAAACTTAGGAGAGGCCCCAAAATGGCTTTTTGACCATACAATTTTACTATTAACAAAGGACATTAACAGAGAACGCTGATGCAAATACGGACAGTCCAAATCCTGGGAATCTTCTCAGTAACCAGCTTTTCTTTGCACAGTTGTGAAGTTCCATCCGATGAACAACTGACAAATCAATTTTTTTTTTCTAACTCTACTAGCTGGATCTGCTAAACCAGACTGTAAGCTCCTTGGGGACACAGATCATGTCTACCACCTCTACTGAATTATACTTTCCCAAATGCTCTGCACATAGCGCTCAATAAATACGACTAAATGAAATGCTTAGTACAGTGCTCTGCCCTCAGTAAAAGCTCAATAAATGTCATTGGCTGATCTTCTAGTAGTACTGAAAGTAAGGCTTTGCTTTATATAATGACAAATTAAAAAGGGGAATGTTTAATAGCAAAACATATACCACAGATTTTTGTGTCCAATGCAAATTATATACTTGCAGAAACATTCTGAAGCCATCAATATGTCAAATCTGATGGTTTTTTTCACCAATTGCATTAAACTGTTGTTCCCTGGGGTCATACCCTCATCCACTAGATTTCAATCTCTTTGAGGGCAGGACCTGTTCTACCAAGTCTACGGTATTATACAATCCTCCAGACACAGTACGTACTCAATACATACCACTGATTGATTGCTATATTAGGTCAGAACGTTTAAAAACATAAGCAAGCTGAAGTTCTTATAAATTAATGGAATTGTTGATGGAATTAAATCTGGTACTATTATTTTGAGTCTGTAGGTTTACATGAATTATTACTGGATTGAAGTTTCCAATAAGTTTGCATAGTCAAAGCAACTAAGACCAGATTTGGCCCCACTGGAGTTTCCAGTAACTTATTTATAGGCACTCCCACCCTTCAGCTTTGAAGTCCTAAAGACCAACCAGTGAATGCAACAAAGAGGGGACCGCAATAAGGCACAGTGAGTTTATGGAACTAGTGCAAATAACACCGGATCTGGCAAGGGCTTTTATTACGAGGATTTCATTTGCATTGGACAAAAATTCAAGAGCATGGGGAGGCAACTACACTGGAGACAGAAAGACTATTCTTTAGTTAGAAAGATGGCTATTAAAGCATTAACAAAGATACCCAGGCAAACAAATCCAATGAAAACCTAGTCAGAAAGGTTAGGATAGAGTCCAATGACTGACTTCTGCTGATGGGCCTGGGAATCAGAGGACCCGGCTTCTAATTCCGACTCCACTTGTCTGCTATGTGACCTTGGTCAAGTCACTTAATTTCCCTGTGCCTCAGGGACCTCATTTGTAAAATGGGATTAAGACTGTGAGGAACATGGACTATGTCCAACCCTATTAGCTTGTATCTATCCCAGAGCTCAGTACACTGCCTGGCACATAGTAAGCACTTAAAAAATGCCGTTTTAAAAAATGCCATTACTATTACTAAATGACCTCCAACTGTAGGATGAAGATAAGAGCACACTGCCACTCATATTCTATAAATCTCAACCAGAAGGATGGCAAATATAGGCCAGGCTGTTGACAGCTATTCAGGAGTCATTATTTCAGAAATGCAACTAGGTAGAGAAAATCAATATTGATGTCACTCTTAAATGAGCATGGAAAAAACACTGCCCCAAAAAATCCATTCATTGATCCAATGCAGTGACATATGGGTTGAAATTTGTCAACTATATGGATCATGGAAGAGAAGATGGCTAAATACCAAAGGACCATGCATATACTTGGACCACCTCAAGACACATTCTAAAACAAGATATTAAGAAACCTACCAGAGTCCCCAAGTGGGAACAAAGATGGACCTAACAGAGTGGACAACAAAAAAAGAAAAGAGCATCTGTTTGGAAGACTGAGAACTAGAGTACCCTGAGGAGCAGGGACATGGTCTAATTTCCCACCTGTGTAATCTCTTCCAGGGCTTACTATGGTGCTCTGTACATAGTAAGCGCTAAATAAATATTACTTCAGAAGGCCCAACAGGCTGGCCTGTCCCCTAGAACCCAAACCTAATCTACTTGGCCCAAAGTCTAAACCAGGGGGACTTAAACAAGCTTCCTCCACCAGTCCACCAGTACGTTAAGTAGAGGAAAAAAGGGATCAAAAGTACATTTATATAACTTTGTTTTGGTGTTACATCTCCCAAAGCTAAGCTGGAGACAGGACCATGCAGGATGACATCAAATATATTTTTAAGTGGCTATGCCTCCTTCAAAGTTACCTCTGCCACAAAGTCACATGCTGAAAAACTGGTATTTGGGTAGGCCTCAGTCAGAATTTTTTAAGCCTGTGGTGGAGTGGTCCAGGTAAAGTCAGATAAAAGGATAAAAACAAAATGCCAAACTATTTTACAAATGTTTAACTTCAATTTTTCTTACACAGAAAAATTAAGAAACAAGATGATATTTAGACATTTTAACTCCATCCTTATCCAAATGTTCAAAGATAAAATACAGCACCTTTCAACTGAATCCTAGGAAAAATACAGACACAGCTAAATTCTCTTAAAGTTAAGGGATTGGCTACGAAAGAATTCTTAAACAGAACTTCTCATAAGGGGAACAGAATGTTGGTCCTGTACAGTGGGTCTAAAAATGAGAATGTGATATACAGGAAAACTTGATCAGCAGGAATTTCAAAAGTGTTTTGGTGCAGTTCCAGGTTTTCTTCACTATGACCCGTCTCAAACCTTTTCCATCCTCCCCTCTCTTACACTCCAAGAAAATGATAACCAAGAGGTGGCTGGTAATTTTAAGATGATGTCATTCTGAACATTTTTCAAGTGCTCAACAAAGGGCAAAGTGCAGTACAGAACACATAAAAAGTAAAACAAATAACAGTCCTTGGTCTTGCGGAACTTTGATGCAAAAAAGCAAGTTACTGAAGCACCAAAACGGATACAAATTTCAAAACCATATTCCACAAACACCAAGTGGAAAATGAATAAGGAAAATGAAATGTAATTTGAATCGAAGAGGAAAAGGAAAAACATATTTAACCCATTTCAAAATCAAAATCATTAAAAGGAGACTTTGTTGGTTTGCTTAGCTTGTTTAGCAGTTACTACCTCATTCAAATAATATTTTTTTATTCCTTGGCTTTGAAGGCCTCTTTACAGTTGGATACAAGGTATCAGTGTTATGCATATTCACTAGAGAGACCCCCGCTGTGAAGCTATGTGACCTTCCACTGCAAGCTCCACTTTTCCCCTACAACTTGGCTCCGTAATTGTTCCCATGGCTATAATCAATCTTGTAACCACAGCAAAACAGTGATGTTTTAGTAAAGTGCTTGAAGAATTCAGCATTTAGTTGAAAACAATGCACTTCACTGTCAAATAACCATCTAAATTGTACAGCCGCTCATTCTCTGGATATGTGGCCTTAATAAAAATAAATTGCAATTGATAAATCCATCAGTGCTACTTACTGAGTGCTTACTATGTCCAGAGCACTGAACTGAACGCTTAAAAGAGAGTACAATAGACTTGGCAGACATAGCCCATGCCCTCGAGGTGCTTCCAATCTAGACAGGGAGACAGACATTAAAATAAATTATAGATATGCATGCAAATGCTGTGGGGTTGAGGATCTGGTGACAATCAAGTGGTTAAAAGGTACAAATCCCTACTGAGGAATGAATAAGAAGGCAGGGGAGGTGCCCTCTTGCCATCCTTCTTTTCAGGGATCTGAATTCACAGCCTCATCGGATTCAAATCCTAGAAGTATTTATTTAGCTAAGGATTCCTTGGTTTCCTTGGAAGTAGGAAAGGCCCTTATTTCCCACATGAGATTTGTTCCCCACCAATTTCATAGAGTATACTTGTCACAGTGGGAGTGAGAGGCAATGGGATGGCTAGTAAAAATGGGTAATACCTACTATGATGTTCTTAGCCCACCATCCTTTCCTAAATCTCCTTTGACGGCAAAAAAAACCCTTAAACATCTAGATTGTAAACTCACTGTGGGCATGAAAAGTGTCTACCAACCCTACTGTACTCTTGCAAACTCTTAGTACAATGGTCTGCACAGAGTAAACAATAAATACTATTAATTGACTATTCTGTACATTTTGAGGCCACAAAAGAGGATTCCTCCAGTCGCCAGGCAGCCCAGATCCGGAAGAACAACTTGTTGCCTTCATCAACTGGAAGACTGCTCGCTAAGTTTACAAGCTTTTACTGAGCCCTGCCATCAGGCAATCAGTAAAACAAGTAAAGTTTAGATATGATTCCTTCCTTCAAGAAGCACAGCTTAACACAGGAGACAATGTGTATATTCAATATCAATACCTGATAAATAAATACAATAATTATAAGAGGCCACTGAGGGGAAACAGTAGGCTAAGATTACTGCTAATAGTTAGACATCACATCTTTTTCATAAGTTTCCTTTCATATATTTGCTATTTGGTGATGGACTTCATGCTAAGTGACCAGAAAGATAAAATACTATTTTTGGGACTAGGTACTTGGAGGTTAAGGACCTAAATAACTTGAGTGAATCTCCAATCTTCTTTAAATAGTGGATAGCAGATTGGATAAAACAAAACCTACCATTAAGAGCTACTATTACTGGATTATGGTCTAACACCATCGGCCTCATTTAGTTTCCAATGTCAGCGACACCCCGCAGCCAATGAAACATTTCCCACTTGGAGGTCAACATACAACAACATCAGAATCGTCCATAATTAAACTCATGGCTGTAGCCCCACTCTTCATGAAGCTGAACGACTCTTGATTCCATCTTTACTGGCAGCAAAAGCTGAAGATGAAATGATTGGGGATGTTTTCTTTCCCACCGGATTTTATCTCTTTTGAAGAAGGTGATTCTAACAGCATGGGAATTCCTTTAGTCTAAAGACAACCTAATATATTTACTGAATAAGCTCTTAAGGGAACGGCAAATGGTGTGGTAAAATCTGGGCTGCAATTGTATTTATAAAATGAGTATTTTCAATAGCTCTCACAACACCTCAGTCTAAAGAAACAGATCAAAACTTCACTAGAATAGTACTTATTGTAGTTGCCTTGGGAATCGATCTACATAAAAATGAGGGAGAAAGGAAGTTTCCTGCCATTCAACAGAAAAGCAAAACAAAAAAAGTTTACAAAGAAATTAGAAATCACGCTTATAAACTGGTTCCAAATTCAAAGGAAAAAAAATGGGCCATTTCTATTGAAACTTTTTTTGATCTACTTAATGAAGACTTGCTAGTCTTAATCAGATCATTATTTTTGAAAATCTCTTGGTACTCTGATGCTACCACGATGAAAATATTATACTCAAGAGTTGACAACTTCCTGAAGGAATGAGGCCTTCTGTCCAATTTCCTCATGCAGAGAAGGACCATAATTATCTTACTTTAATACATTCATTACTCTACATTTTTTTATTGGACATTATGGTAGTCTTTCAGTTTTAAGACATTACAAGGAAGTGCAATATAATTTTCTATAAAGTATTATTGTTGGGACAGTACTATTCCACATGCCAAATGCCACTGAATAATAAATAAAAAGATAATACATAATAGTTGTCTAAGATTTACCTTAACCAAAAACATCTAAAAGTCATAATATTGATGTCCCAAACCCAGATTAGAGCACATTTCTTTTGATAAGGAAAAAAACAAAAGAATGTTGTATGTGGATTTGCATCCTTTATTAACCCCACAGCACTTATATGTGTGAGTATATATATATCTGTAATTTAGTAATATTAATGTCTGAGTCCCCCCTCTAGACTGTAGGGGAAGGGAACATATCGCCCAACTTTGTTGTACTACACTCTCCAAAGAATGCAGTAAACAATAAATATGACTGAATGATTGAGAAAGGGATGATGCAGATTGCTAACACACAGAAACATTTGCTACTACAGAGAAATAGGACTGGAAATTGGAAGAACTAAATTCTAGGTGGAGACTGACCTGCTAGGTAATCTCAGACAAGTCATTTAACTTCTCTGTTTCTTCTTCTATAAAGAACGTCACAGGGACGCTCTGAGGACCACAAACTGAGAGAGCATAAAAGTGCACTGGAGAAATAAAGTTGTTCCGCAAATTGAAGGAATTATAGTGAATTACAAGTAATTATACTAAAGATTTCCTGTAACTGCTTCAGGCCACCCATGATGACCTGCAATCCTTTCTCCTATTGCACAAATTTTCTCCAATTGTTTCTGACTGATTCCCAGCCTCCTTTCAAAACCAAGTTACAAATGGTATGCTGGGATCATAATGCACACTCAACCCCCTTGCCCAGCCCAGATAAAGAAAGATGTATAGCTGTTCCTGCAACACTTTATCTGTTCAGTACTCCAAAAGTCAGAAAAGTCAATCGATCAATGGTATTGAGTGCTTATCGTGTGCAGAGCACTGAACTAAGCACCTGGAAGAGTACAATACAACAGAGTTGGAAGACATGTTCCCTGCCCACAAGGACCTTATGGTACGAGGGATACTAAAATAAATTACAATATGGACCTAAGTGCTGAGGGGCTGAGGATGGGGTGACTATCAAGTGTTTAAAGGGCACAAATTTAAGTAGGAGGATCATGCAGGGGAAATGAAGGCTTAGTCAGGGAAGGCCTCTTGAAGGAGATTTGATTTAAATAAGGTTTGATAGTGGGGAGAATGGTGGTCCCTCGTGAGTTCCGGGCTAGAAGGAGGACGTGGGGAAGGGGTTGGTGGTGAGATAGGTGGAGGTACAGTGAGTAGTATGGAGCTAGGAGTGGGCTGGATTGTACTGGGAAATCAGTGAGATAAGATAGGAGGGGAAAAGCTGATCGATGGCTTTAAGGCTAATGATAAGGAGTTTCTGTTTGACATATTGTACTCTCCCAAGCACTTGGTACAGTGATCTGCACACAGTAAGCACTCAATAAATACGACTGATTGATTGATGTGGAGGTGGATGGCATCCACTGGAGGTTTTTGAGGAGTGGAGAAACACGGATGGATTTTTTTTTATTTTTTTTAAATGATCTGGGCAGTACTGGACTGGAGTGGGGAGAGACTGCAGGCAGGGAAGTCAGCAAGAAAGGTGATGCAGTAATCACGGTGGGATATAAGTGCTTGGATCACCATAGTAGCAGTTTGGATGGAAAGGAAAAGCTGAATTTTAGAGATGCTGTAAAGGTAGAACTGACAGGATTTGATGACTGATTGACTAGGTGGGCTGAATAAGAGATTGCATGGGAAGTAGAAAACTTTTGCATACGCAAAGGCTACCACAAACCTAACAGGAGAAGCATCATGGCCTAGTGAAAAGAGCACGGGCCTGAGAGTTGGAGGATCTGAGTTCTAATCCCAGCTCTGCCAACTACTTGCTGCATGACCTTGGGTAAGTCACTTAACTTCTCTGTGCCCCAGTTCTCCTGTTCTTCCCTCTACTTAGACTGTGAGCCCCATGTGGGACCGGGACTGTGTCCAACCTAAATTAACTTGCATCTCTTATAACATATTGTACATTGTCTACAAATACAATTATAAAAAAAAGGCTGAAATTCTCAGGGAGGGGAGATTGAAGAAGGTGAAAGATTGAGGAAAGGCATCTCAGTCAATTGTATTTATTGAGTGTTTATTGTGTGCAGAGCACTGATGAGCACTTGGGAGAGTACAATATAAAAGAGTTGATAGACATGTTCCCTTCCCACAATGATCTTAGAATCTAGACCTTCACTGTTCCTTTTACTCCTCTCAAAGCTCAACTGGAAGTGTACCCCACCCCAAAATCCACAAAACCATAACAAGATAAACCATACAACTGGAAAATTTACCTTTGAGTTAAACAAGGTACTGTCCTCCAGTATAACGTTTACAGATATGGGTAAGCAGACCAGCAAAGTAAGTCCAAAAGAAAATCCTGGCCAAAAAAATGAAATCAAGATATTCAGTACCTTTAACCAATCTATTATGCTTTTAGGTTGAGCAAATTATGGTGATGTCTTAGGTGAACTTCGGTGTTCGATTCTACACATTTATAGAATTAATAAGGTTAGTAGCATTATGGGGCATGACCATCATTCATTGTAGTTCACCTTATCTCATGTGGAAAAGAAATAGTTTTGCATTGCAATGGAATCGCAAAGCCAAAAATGGAACTATTGGGAACAATGAAATGACTATCCATAGATCAATCTAGTAATTATCACAACCCTCTTTAATATGATGCTATACTCTGGCTAGTGCTCTTAATTAGTTCCATGAAAATATAGCATTAAACCAAAAAGTACTAATGTAGACTTCCCCATAGGAAATAATTACTGCGACTCAAAGACCAATCCCCAAAGAGAAAAACACTGATGAGAAGGGCAATGTTACAAAGGACTGTGCTACTGCTCCTGAAGCTTGACATGTACTCTACGTATTCTTTGTGCCGATCCAACTGAAGGGACAGCTTTCTATCTCTGTCACTAAAAAGTCAAATGGAAAACACAACTTTTTCTAGACTAGCTAATCAAATGAATCTTGATTATTGGGCGGTGACTATGGAATACTACTTTTCAAAGCACAAACAGAAAAGGTAATTGGAAAACTAATAAACTAATAAAATCTTCTGAGGAGTTAGTTGCCTTAATTGACCTACTTACTTGGCAAATAAGTGTAATTGCCTTATCCTGCTCTACAACCGGGTACGCATTTCCAATGCCATGAGATTAGACTCAGTTTTAAGACAGGTGATAGTCTCAGAATATATCTTACATATATATCTGCAATTTATTTTTTTATATTAATGTCTGTCTCCCCCTCTAGACTGTGAGCTCGTTTTGGGCAGGAATGTGTCTGTTGTTACACTGTACTTTCTCCAGGCATTTAGTATAGTGCTTTGCACACAGTAGGCATTCAATAAATGTGGTTGAACGAATAACAAGACAAAGACAATGTCTACGCCCAAGGAATGTATGTACTTTACCAAATGGTAATGTACCACTCGCTACCAAAAAAAAAAAAAACCACCCAAAAATATCCACCTGCAAATGAAGTTGATTGAAGATGCAAAGCAGCCATTATGTGGGGTAACCAAATGCTTTGAGTGGCAAGAATTCTGTGATCTGTGATGCATCATGGCAGTGGATAGAACATGGGCCTGGGAGACAGAAGCACCTGAGTTCTAATCCCAGTTCTGCTACTTGTCTGTGTGACCTTGGGCAAGTCATTTAATTTCTCTGTGTCTCAGTACCCTCATCTGGAAAATGGGGATGAATTTTCTACTGCCTGAGAAGTATCCTAATTTCCTCTTCGTTCTCTCTACTGAATTTATTTTAAACTGCAGGAAGTAAGTTTCTAATAATCAACTCAATTGACCACCTCAAGTATCCCTCTCTCACTTCTTTTTGTTGGCCTTAGGGAATAGACACCCAGCCCCCAGAACATGGGCTTCTATTCCAAATCAAATTGTGACAAAGGAAAAAAGGTACCTCATGAAGAGGAAAAACAACAGGGTACTGCGCAAGCCCCATCTCTCTAATCTGGTGTTTGTCATTTTATGAGATTAAAAAAAACAGAAAGGGAATATTTTATGAAGGAAAGAGGAAATGCTCTCCCTGCACTCTTAGGAACACACTGTATTTGTGAACATCACAGAATAGCGCTGATGTTAACAAATTAGAAGACAATATAAGGACCCCATGCTACATAAAACTCAGCAGCTCACCAAATTAAATGCTTCAACGTTGCTGAAATTCCAGTTCTCTTGGGAGAAAAACAAGCAGCCAATTCTGTGAACTGAGCTTAATAAATTCCTGGAAATATATAGGTTGTTTCATCCCTTTTTCTGCCCATCTGATAGTGAAAAACCTTCATGAAGGAAATGCAAGATAAAATCCTGACTATAGAAGACCAGGTCTCTAGAGGGAAGCAGCATGGCGTAGTGGATAGAGCATGGGCCTGGGAGTCAGAGAGTCACGGGTTTTAATACTGGCTCCGCCGCCACTTGTCTGCTATGCAATTTTAGGCAAGTCACTTCACTTCTCTGGACCTCCGTTCCCTCATCTGTAAAATGGGGATTGAGACTGTGAGCCCCACATGGGACAGGGATTGGTTCCAACATAATTTGCTTGTATCCACCCTAGTGTTTAGTACAGTGAATGGCACATAGTAAGTGCTTAAAAATGTCATTATCATTAGTCAGCAAACGCAAAATGCATGAGCCTGAAGATATCCAAACTTAAAAGTTTTATATATATTTTTATGCTTTCTAGGATGGTGATTTTTAAGATCATATACCTGAAAGTGACTCTTTAAGAACATTATATACCTGGAAGTGATCCTTTTATTCATTCAATTGTATTATGGAGTGCTTAAGGTGTACAAAGCACTGTACAAGGAATTATTACTTTCAATTGCACGAAATGTTTTCACTCCCTTGGACTGGTATGAAATGTACCCGCGTAAAAACCTAGGCATCTCCTCTAAGGGAAGAATGAGTTTAAGGGCATTCCCTAAATAACATTTGTGAATGCAAAGACCATAATTGATTTCAAGGGGCAACTATTTTAAATTTCGATAGAGTCTCTTCATTCTGACTAAAGGTTTTATAATCTGTTTCAGTATACCCGGTTTCCAGTTACATTAAAGATTACCTGAGTCTCTTGATGTTTTTACATAAACGCTAGTAAAACCTTTAGTAATTTAGAAGGAAATAGCAGTGTAGTTTGAGAGCTCAGTTCAAACTTCAAATGGTTTATATATATATGTATATATGTATATAAGCATTCATACCCTATAGAGGTGTAAAGATGTTTTGTTTCTGGCAGAAACAGGACAATGTCTTCTTCCTAACAAGCAAAATCAAACAAACAAAAACAAGTTATTAAATTCTACAGACTGATCATTTTATCACCACTGAATTACTAAGGTACACTGGATCAATTACTCTCGAGCCAAAGTTGTGTTAAGTACCTTAGAAAATATTAGCACCAGTATGATTCTATTCAGCAAATTACTGCTGTAGTTTATAGTACTAAAATAATATCTTAGAGATCTTAGAGCTAATGGAGGCTACAAATGTGTGTAAAACGGTGCGTAACAAACATACAGAAAAAAACTCTGGGACCAAAATAATCTTGTTCTGTACCATATTGTGATCTTAAGGTAACTTAATTATCTTAAAATACTCACTGAAACTAGGAATCCAAATATCACTTTGGATGAAACTACTGATATTTTACTTTAAGTCTTGTTTCTTAGATTAAAAGTAAACCACAGAGTGAGGACCTTAAAACATTAAAAAATGTTCCATCATTGGAACAAGCATCTCTTTTCCTTTTTTCTTGTCATCTCCTTTCTTTGGTAATGTTGCTTAACCAAAAATTCATTTTCCTAAAGATGGATACCTTGAACTTTGTCAGAAGAAGATGTTATGTGAGAGAACATATGTGCATTTATATCCTCAATTTCATTATTTTACTTTTATAGCAGTTACTAAAACAATGTCAGAATATCATTAAGAGGAAACACAGGCCTATCTTTTCTTATCTCTTCCTGTGAAATAATGAGCAAGACCGTGGATCTTTGTATCCTAAATATCATGTTTTCAACAGTCAAAAAACAAAGCCTGGAATTACAATTACACTCAGGCCAGGACCTCACTATTATGGCTATATAAATTACAGTTCAGAGCAATGGACTGCTTTTCTGTTGAAGAGTGATATTAATATAACTGATGTCATTTCTTAAACAAGTACCAATCTACCAGTGGTATTTACTAAGTGCTTAACTATGTGCAGAGCACTGTACTAAGCATTTGGAAGAGTACAATACAACACAGAAGGGAGACATGTTCTCTGGCCACAAGGTGCTTACAGGTGTCTGTTATATTGTGCCAACGGTAAAGAGTTTCTGTTTGATGAAGAGGTGGATGGGCAACCCCTGGAGGTTCCTGAGGAGCGGCGAGATATGGGCTGAATGGTATTTTAGGAAAGTGACCTGGACAGCAGAGTGAAGTACAGACTGAGTGGAGAGAGCCAGGTCAGCAAGCTGGGTGTCACTGAGGTTTCATACGAATTTGCCCACCATCACCAGTAACCAATCTACTTACTGCTCACTGATATTTCCAATAGCCAAGCCTAAATATTGCTTAAAACATACCTCATTTTCTCTACATAAACATGATCTTATTTATAGAAACTACACAGCTAAATCTGGTGCAACATAAGCTACATGAACTCCCGCTTACTACTGTGTTGGTAATCTTAAATTTGTACTGAACACCAGTTAATGTTGCTGCTGAGAAAAATCCAGGTTTCTCTTCAGTGGTGAGAAGGATTCAAGAAGCCACATAATGAATCGATGACACAAACTGGCTTAACAGACACTAAGTCACTAGGAGTGCTATATGCCTGACATGATACTAAGATAGAGTTCCCTAAGACCCGAGGTTCAGATTATGGCTTTGCATTATGAACACACTCTGACAAATTTCTGTAACACTTTCACTGTGACCACTTAAATGAACATATGCATAATCCATACTATCCTTCACAATCTGAGATACTGTCCCTTCCTCACTGGGAACCTGAAGAACCTGAAAAATATAGACTGATTGATTAATTTGCGATAAGGCTTTAAAAATTTAAGAAGAGGATCAGAGAACTAGCTGGGTAGAGTAGTTGAGGTTCTCACTGCCCTCCATTGCTGACATGATGCTCACCAACCACCACGGTTTCTCCAGACAGTTTTCCAAGGATCATTACTAATCACGCACTCCTTGAATAGCAACGTGACTTCAGACCAAGTGACAGAACAGATATGATCTTTGAAGTACGAAGAGCTCTAGGAAAAGTACAGAAAGCTGTATCAAGACTGCTACAGTATTTGTGGACACTACAAAGTGTTTGCTACCATAAACAGACTTGGCTTTGGCAAATACTGAGCAGATTTGGTTGCTAAGAGGTTCATTAAGAAGGTGAAAGCCAATCTGCATGACAGGGTTTTTGTGAGAAAGTTGAAGGTGTTTTGCCTGATCCTTTGTACAACAGTGGTTCTGTCAAACTCATTTTTGCTATCACCATTAGTAGGGCATTGTCGGCATCATTTTGATAATTAAGCAAGTGGATATGTATTTGAGTTGAGCAAGTTACTATAAAAACAATTCAACAGGCTACAAGCACCAAAGTCCTAACGATAAGCACTCAGGAGTTACTATAAGAAGGCTTTTTTTAAAAATGGTATTTGTTAAGCGCTTACTAATTGCCAGGCACCCTACTAAGCACTAAAGTGTACTTTAGAAGCACACCCAAGCAGACGTACGGATGACTGTCAATCACTTTCCACAGTCAACAATGGTCTGACAAAAATTTCAAAGAAAACTGAATGCTTCAGGCTAGACCACGGAAATCCTACACAAAACCAAAGATCTTAATTGGATCTATGAATCTGAATGTCATCCAAGAATTCTCTTTCATGGGAAGTACAAGACAACTTTTGACCAAAAAATCAGAAATACCTAATCAACAAGACCAGCATATTCTTTTGAAAGCCGTCAAGAAAGGATATAGAAGATATATGGCATCAAGGTTCTGGGAGTCAGAAGGACCCAGGGTCTACTCCCGATTTTGCTGCTTGTCTGCTGTGTGACTTTGGACAAGTCACTTAACTTCTTTGAGACTCAGTTACCTCGTGTAAAATAGGGATTAAGTCCGTGAGCCCCATGGGGTACATGGACTTTGCCCAATCTGATTAGTTTGTATTTACCCCAGAATTTAGTACAGTGCCTGGAACATAGTAAGCGCTTAAGAAATGGCATATAAAAGGGTTTCAGATAAAACTGAAGGTCTAAGAGTTGTAGTACCATCGAATCTTCCCTATGTTTGCAAGGTCTGGATCCATCACAGAAACCAGACAACTCAGCTCGTTGTGGACAGGGACTGTCACCCTTTATTGCTGTACCATACTTTCCCAAGCACCTAGTACAGTGCTCTGCATGCAATAAGCGCTTAATAAATACGACAATGAATGAATTTCTTCAGCAATTCCATCAGGGTCACTAATGGGCCACACTCACCATCAAGTAACAAGACAGAATCACAGACAACAAAGTCAGTCTGTTGGCAGTGAAGCTACACTCTCCCAACACAACTTCACTGGGTGTGACATGTAGGGAGAATGGTTGATTCCTAAACAGCAGCTGTTAGGGTGAACTGAAATGGGGCAACTGAAAGCTAAGGCCATGGGAAAATATTTTAAGGAAACAAAGTGCAACCTCAGTCAATGAAACGTCAGAGCTGGGAAACAATTGCAGTAGGCAGATCCATTTGGTGCCCTGCAGTCAAGAAACGAATGGCTCATTTCAAGTAACAGCTTTTAGAAGACTGTGAAGCAAAGGAGCAAAACTGAAAAGGGTCAGGTGCTATAAAAAGCGAACTCAGCAGTAATCTTTGGATGCATGCGGTGTGGTCAGAGCATTCCCACCTTTTCAGTCACACTCACAGGTAGGTTTCCGTCAATGGCTTCTTCGTCAAATACAACTTTATACATTTGCGTATATAAGATATGAAAGATATGAGATATATTTATGTATCTAAGGTATTATAAATATGATATGTATTTATAAATTATATATGAAGTACTTAATTAATATGACTGATGGATCATAATAGTAGCTACATATAGACATGTATACGCACATACACATATATGTATTTCTATAAATAGGCACCTATAAATGTGTGTATGTGTGTGTATAAGCAGCGTGGCTCAGTGGAAAGAGCATGGGCTTTGGAGTCAGAGGTCACGGGTTCAAATCCCGGCTCGGCCATTTGTCAGCTGTGTGACTTTGGGCAAGTCACTTAACTTCTCGGTGCCTCACTTACCTCATCTGTAAAATGGGGATTGACTGTGAGCCCCACGTGGGGACAACCTGATTCCCTCGTGTCTACCCCAGCGCTTAGAACAGTGCTCGGCACATAGTAAGCGCTTAACAAATACCAACATTATTACATTATTATGTTTGGAGACACAAGAGACCTGGAGGCAAGTATAGAATATATTTAAACATTTCCAATTTGTCAGGAAACTCTTGCAACTCAGTGGGTTTGGAGAATCAATTGAAAGTCTTTGAGAGAGCCATGGAAGAACTGTTAAACCCCAGAAGACCCGCAGGTGATTATGAAGCTTTCCAAAAATCACTACTGTTCTATAGAATAGCAGTAAGCCTGAAGAAAACACAAAGACATAAGAAAAGTCATTACAGGGTCATACTAAGTCAGGTTTATCCAAGCCCAGTATTCTACTTTCATATAGTCATGCTGCTTGAGGAATCTTGGGTTGCCCTTTTTGATATCCAATCTAATGTTTAAGGACTTTCCTTGACATATTCCCAATTTTTCCCCTCAATTTCTGGAACTATCCCTCTAATGACCAATTTTGGATCCTTGTCCATGAGCTTATCCAAACCCCAATTAAATCTTCT
This sequence comes from Ornithorhynchus anatinus, assembly GCF_004115215.2. NCBI lineage: Eukaryota > Metazoa > Chordata > Mammalia > Monotremata > Ornithorhynchidae > Ornithorhynchus > Ornithorhynchus anatinus. The sequence goes on from NC_041743.1 coordinate 31,396,548, forward strand.
ATTTCTGCTGTACAATTTACCGAATAAATTCCATACGCTGTGGGGATAAGAATTTCTATTTGGACCTATCACCCGGAAGCTTCAGTAGGTGTCTGCTAGTCCTGGTACTGTGGAATTTAATGACAACTTTTGTGTGTGCCCAATCACACCCTTCTGGATTCTACAGACTTCAATCATATCCTCCTTTATCTTTCCAGATCGAAGGGGCCTAACTCAATCATCCTCTCCTCATAAAGAAGGTTCTCCATTCTCCTGATCACTTTGACTGCCCTTCTCTGATGCTTCTCCATCACTCTGATATTCTTCCTACAGTGTGGGGACTGCACACGCTATTCCGGGTGGTTTTAGGTAGCAGCAGTACTATGTCTTTTGTTTTCTATTCCATTAACACTGATGCCTAGCATTTCAATTGGCCTTGCTTAGCTATTGCTGCACATTTGGATCAATGATGTGAAATCAACATTACCCTGAAGCCTTTTTCCTGAGTCAGTGAGTCACCTTGTAGTCAGTTGTCCTATAATGCACTTTTTGCCCATCCATTCTGGACAAATGCTCTCAGGAAAGTAAGGAACTTTCTTCCAACAAGGCACATCAACCTGGATAAAATGCAATGTGAAATTGGAAGAAAATGATTTATGTACGCATGTGGGGTTGGCCAAGGTGTGCACGCTACAACTTGAATTTACCCTTGGAAAACAACCCCATCATTATGGGACAGGAAGTTGTCATTTGGATTGTCTTTCCTAAGTGCAAGATCATGTCCTTGCTCATAAGGCAATTTTGGCACCCTAACTGAGGTCCTTCTGCCGCTGATCCTCATCGTCTCAACGTTTCACCACGCAAAAGAGCTCGGGATCATCTGAAACTTGGAGATTTCCTTATTCAGTCCCTCTTCTAGAGCACTTCTGAAGATATTAGACAAAACTAGTCAGAGAACAAATTCTCGGGGGCTTCTCTATTTTATCTTTCTATCATTCTCTGCACATCAAAGCTCTGCAAAACTACACTGTCACAAAGACTAGTTCTATGCTCATAGATTGGCTATACTTTAGGACTTACTTGTTGATTATGGGCCTTGCCACTGAATCTAAATTATGGGTTATGGGTGACACTGATTAAACATTTCACTAATCTGGATGAACCAGGGGGTAGGTTTAGGTCCCACAGTCACAAAGGATTGACTCTGCCACAACTCTGGAAACTATTAATATACTCTGAAGTCTGATGTCATGCTGTTGCCATATTTGTTCTGTCAGTATCACGAAAGATGCTGACTTGAAAAATTCAATTTCATCAACACTGAGAATCCATACTGACACCCTGCTGTGGAATCCAAATCAAACAAAAAGAGGATTAAAATCTACAGGTCAAGATATAGTCTTCTTTCATTTTCTTTGGACCAAGATCAGTCGGAAATGGATAAAACATACACTCAAATTTTTAAAAAAAGCTCTGAAAAGAAAAATAGCCTCCCAAATCTAGAGAAGCAATGTTATCATTTTCCAGGGACCCATAGACATGCAGTGACACAGATGGTACATTTCAGAGGAAGGCTCAAAAGTCAAATATCTTTCAAACCAAACTAACCTCTCTCTCACACCTAATTACATTAATTCAGTTACTTTAAACAGAGGAAACTAAATTATACATCAATCCATGTCTTGGTTGTAAAACCAGCTGAGTGCTCCCAAACTCAAGTAACTGGCTGCTATAAAGTGATAATGGTTCACATCATTCTTTTAACGTCAAGATTTTGTTGTCGCTGATTTCAAAATTACGAAAGTGTAACTCTCAGAGTATCCCATTCAAAACTTCACTGCAGGGGTTTGAGGAGAAACCCAACAGGCTAGGTCTTGACCGCATGATTTAGGATTGATGGTCGACCTTACCTTAACTGAATGCACGGCAACACATCTCTACGTTTTACTGTGTTAACTAAAGAACTGATTGCAACATACTTTAATACAACTTTGCATATAGAAGAGATGGCTCCACGCCAATTGGTGCCCTTCCATTTTTAGGGTCGCATATATTGGAATCGATCACTTTCGATCTCTTCCTGAAACCCGATTGATTTCAGCTTCTCCCCAATAAGATGCTTTCTCGAGTCAATGTCAACTCTCCTGACTCAAGGTAAATGAATGTTTTATTTTGGATTTAAACCTGTCAATGTCACACATTTGCAATTCCTCTCCGCAGACCAACATATCCCACCTAAGGTCACCTTTACCATTTTAATTAGAAAACTCCAGTTCATTTCACTCGTCTACGGTTTGGCCCTGGATTATAACCACATATACTTTCAAAGAAGTTGTGCCCCAAACACACACAAATCAGAACCGCTGCCAAATCTTCCCCGTCACCCTGGGCAGGAAACATTCTGATGCGGGGTAGGGGGCGGGGGTTGGCTTTTAACAGAGCTTTTTAAAATGAAAAATGCCCTTTTCCCTGGGGTCCTCAAGGACTTGGCCCAGTTTACTGCTTTTCCTCCCTTCACATACACTTTTACCATATGTTTATGTCCTTCCTTTAAGGGCACCTCTGAGACAGAGACTGGAGGCCAGGTCTCCACTCACCCTTTCCTCCGGGGAGGGGAAATTGTCCCGCCTGCTGGAGATTTCCCGCCCCGTGAGAAATTGTGAATGTACACACACACACACCCATTCATAAAGTCACACATACCCATTCGTAAGCGCTTAATACAGTGCTCTGCACACAGTAAGCGCTCACTACGATTGAATGAATGTTCATAAAGTCACACATGCTGCCCTCCCCCCCACACTCCCATTCATAAGCGCTTAGTACAGTGCCTTGCTCACAGTAAGCGCTCAACACGATTGAATGAACGTTCATAAAGTCACATACGCTGCCTTTCCTCCCCCCACACCCGTTCGTCAGTGCTTAGTACAGTGCTTTGCGCATAGTGAGCGCTCAATATGACAGTGAACGTTTATAAAGTCACACCTTTCATTCGCATTTATTGAGCACTTACTGCTGCCCTTCCCCCTCAAACCAGGTCATAAGCGCTTAATACAGTGCTCGGCACACAGCGGGCGCTCAATAAATACGACTGAATGAACGTTTACGAAGTCAGCGTGGCTCAGTGGAAAGAGCCCGGGCTTGGGAGTCACATATCATGGGTGCGAATCCTGGTTCTGCCACTTGTCAGCTGGGTGACTATGGGCAAGTCACTTCACTGGGCCTCAGTGACCTCATCTGTAAAATGGGGATGGAGATTGGGAGCCCCAGGTGGGGACAACCTTGTATCTCCCCCCAGCGCTTAGAACAGTGCTTGGCACAGAGTACGCGTTTAACAAATACCAACATTATTAAGTCGCACTGGGCATACATTCCTTCCATCGTATTTATCGAGCGTCCCGCACCCCTTCAAAAGCGATCAGTGCACTGCCCAGAAAAATCTCAGAAACAGGACTGAATGAACGTCCACAAAGTCACACTCACACACGTTCATCAGGTGAACAGAGAAGCAGCGTGGCTCAGTGGAAAGAGCCCGGGCTGGGAGCCAGAGGTCATGGGTTCGAATCGCGGCTCCGCCCCCGATCAGCTGTGTGACTGTGGGCAAGTCACTTCACTTCCCTAGGCCTCACTGACCTCATCTGCAAAATGGAGGTGGAGACTGGGAGCCTCCCGTGGGACAACCTGATGACCCTGTACCCTACCCCAGCGCCTAGAACAGTGCTCTGCACATAGTAAGTGCTTAACAAACACCAACGTTATTATTATAAGGTCACACAGGCTGCTCTTACACACACACACACACAAGCAGCGGGGCTCAGTGGAAAGAGCCCGGGCTTGGGAGTCAGAGCTCATGGGTTCGAATCCCGGCTCCACCCCTTGTCAGCTGGGTGACCGCGGGCAGGTCACTTCACTGGGCCTCAGTGACCTCATCTGTAAAAATGGGGATGAAGACTGTGAGCCTCACATGGGACAACCTGACCCCGCATCTACCCCAGACCTTAGAACAGTGCTCTGCACAAAGTAAGCGCTTAACAAATACCAACATTATTATTATAAGCGTGGCTCAGTGGCAAGAGCCTGGGCTTGGGAGTCAGAGATCATGGGTTCGACTCCCGGCTCTGCCCCTTGTCAGCTGGGTGACTGGGGGCAAGTCACTTCACTTCTCTGGGCCTCAGTGACCTCATCTGCAAAAATGGGGATGCACAAGGAGCCTCACGTGGGACAATCTGAGGACCCCGTATCTCCCCCAGCGCTTAGAACAGCGCTCTGCACATAGCAAGCGCTTAACAAATACCACCATTATGATTATGGGTTCGACTCCCGGCTCTGCCCCTTGTCAGCTGGGTGACTGTGGGCAGGTCACTTCATTTCTCTGGGCCTCAGTGACCTCAGCTGCAAAAATGGGGATGCACAGGGAGCCTCACGTGGGACAAACCTGATGTCCCCCGTATCTCCCCCCGCGTTCAGAACAGCGCTCTGCACAAAATAAGCGCTTAACAAATACCAACATTATGATTATAAGGTCACACAGGCTGCTCTTCCACACACACACACACACACACACACACACACACACACCCACCCCCTGCTCCTCCTGCCACCGCTCAGGCGCGCCCCCCCGCGGCCGGAGGCGCAATCCCAGCCCCCTCCTCCCCCGCCGGGGGATTTTCCCCGCGGCCGCCAGGCAGCCCGCTCAGCTCAGCTCTCCTGTCCCCTCCCCCTCCCCGCGCAGACCCCCCCCCCCAAAAAAAAACCGTGCACCCCCCCCAATGCAGAGGAGGGAGGCTGGCTGCCCACCTCTCGTCGGTGCTCAGGGTTACCTCGCTTTGTGCTTCCCTCCTGCGGCCCCGCCAAGGGCGCTTGCAGAGGCTGCTGCAGCTCCCGCTGCTGCAGCTGCAGCTCCCCCCCCCCCAAGCTGCTGCTGCTGCTGCTGCAGCTCCTCCTGCTGCAGCTGCAGCTCCCCCCGTGTGGCAGGGGGCGGGGACCCCCGGCTGCCCCCGCACTCTGTGCCAGCGGCCTTTCGGGCTTTCGGCGGACGGTGCGGCGGCCCCGCCGTCCCCCCGGCTCCGGCTCGGGCTCTCCCGCGCTCCCCGCCCCCTGCTCCTCCTCCTCCTCCTCCTCCTCCTCCCGGCCGGAGAGGGGGAGGAGGGGGGGGAGGAGCCGCGGGGGAGGCGTCCAGCCCAGCCCCGGGACGGGAATCACCTGGCGCCCCCTCTTGTCCCGCTCATTCCTTCCCTGGGATTTCTTGAGCGCTGACGTTGCTATTTTGTTAAGCGCTTACTCCGTGCGGAGCACTGTTCTAAGCGCTGGGGGAGATCCCAGGGGAAGAATGTTGGTATTTGTTAACGTTTACACTGTGCGGAGCACTGTTCTAAGCGCTGGGGGAGATCCAGGGGAATCAGGTTGTCCCACGGGAGGCTCACAGTTAATCCCCATTTTACAGATGAGGTCACTGAGGCCCAGAGAAGTGAAGTAACTTGCCCACAGTCATCCAGCTGACAAGTGGCAGGGCCGGGAGTCGAACTCGTGACCTCTGACTCCGAAGCCCAGGCTCTTTTCCACTGAGCCATGCTGCAGGGGAATAATGTTGGTATTTGTTAAGCGCTTACTATGTGCAGAGCACTGTTCTAGTGCTGGAGGAGATCCAGGGTAATCAGGTTGTCCCATGTGAGGCTCACAGTTTATCTCCATTTTCCAGCTGAGGTCACTGAGGCCCAGAGAAGTGAAGTGATTTGCCCACAGTCACCCAGCTGCCAAGTGGCAGAGCGGGAGTCGAACCTGTGACCTCTGACTCCAAAGCCCGGGCTCTTTCCACTGAGCCACATTGCTTCTCTACGTGCTGAGCACTGTTCTAAGCGCTGGGGTAGATCCAGGGGAATCAGGTTGTCCCACGTGAAGCTCACAGTTTATCTCCATTTTCCAGTTGAGGTCACTGAGGCCCAGAGAAGTGAAGTGACTTGCCCACAGTCACACAGCTGGCAAGGGGCAGAGACGGGATTCTGGAGTGGGGATTCTCTAATAATAATAATAATGTTGGTATTTGTTAAGCGCTCACTATGTGCAGAGCGCTGGGGACTACATGCACAGCACTGGACTGCGCGCTTGGAATGGACGGGACGCCCAATGACGGGCTCACAGTCTAATTGGGGGAGAAAGACCGCAAAGCAAAATGAGAAATATTGCTGTGAACTTCAATCATTCATTCAACTGTATTTATTGAGCGCTTACTGCGTGCAGAGCATTGGACTAAGCGCTTGGAATGGACGATTTGGGCAACAGAGAGAGACCACCCCCACCCAATGACGGGTTCACAGTCTAACCGGGGGGAGACAGCAAAACAAAACAAGAAATATTGCTGTGAATTTAATTCAACCGTATTTATTGAGTGCTTACTATGTACAGAGCACTGGACTAAGCGCTTGGAATGGACAATGTGGGCAACAGCGAGAGGCCACCCCCGCCCAATGACGGGCTGACAGTCTAACCGGGGGAAACAGACCGCAAAACAAAACAAGAGATATTGCTGTGAACTTCAATCGTATTTATTGAGCGCTTACTATGTGCAGAGCACTGGACTAAGCGCTTGGAATGGGCGATTCGGGCAACAGAGACCATCCCCGCCCAATGACGGGCTCACAGTCTAAACTGGGGAGACAGACGGCAGAGCAATACAGAACAAAACAAAAACAAGACATCATCAAGATAAGTAGAATCGAGGGAATGTACGCCTCATTAACAAAATAAATAGGGTAATAAATAATCTATATAAATGAGTCCCATCCGTCAGACGCATCCATCACATCCATCCATGAGTAATCGGGTCGTCCCACGTGGGGCTCACAGTCTTCATCCCCATTTCACAGATGAGGGAACTGAGGCACAGAGAAGTGAAGTGACTTGCCCAAGGTCGCACAGCTGACCAGTGGCGAAACCGGGATTAGAACCCACGACCTCTGACTCCCAAGCACGTGCTCTTTCCATAGAGCAGAGGGAGGGAGTCTGGGAAGGCCTCCCGGAAGAGGGGGGCTCTCAGGAGGGCTCTGAAGGGGGGATGTGTGCTTGTTTGACGGATGTGAGGAGGGAGGGCATTCCAGGCCGCCGTTGGGATGCACGAGCAGCACGCTCCCTTTCCTCCACCCACAGCACTTGTGTGTGTGTATATATATATGTACATATCTATAATTCTATTTATTTATACTAATGATGTGTACATATCTAAAATTCTGTTTATTTATATTGATGCTATTGATGCCTGTTTACTTGTCCCATCCCCCCACCCCATCCCCCCGCCTTCTGGATTGTGAGCCTGTGGTGGGCAGGGATTGTCTCTATTTGTTACTGAATTGTACTTCCCAAGCAGTGCTCTGCACACAGTAAGAGCTCAATAAATACGACTGACTGAATGAATGAATCCATCACATCCTGCGGCAGCAGCCTTAGCTGGCCGAGGGGGTGGGACAACCATCAGAGAAGAAGGACCAGAGGGACCCTTTTTCTGCAGAGGGGTCAGCAGGACCCCCACGGCACCCCTTTTCCCTTCTCCCTCAACCCAAATGGACCCCCATCCTGGGGGCCATCCTCTTCACGTTATTATTATGTGCCATCGAGTCGTTTCCGATTCAATCGTATTTATTGAGCGCTTGCTGTGTGCACGGCACCGTACTAAGCGCTACTTCCTCCAGAACGTCCTGTCCTTTGCCATAATCCGCAACCTTTCTAATGGTTCTTCCGTTATCGTCGTTACGGTCTCTAATCCACCTAGCTGCCGCTCTGCCTCTTTCACGTTTTCCCTGGACTCTTCCTAGCATTCGTGTCTTCTCCAGAGAATTAGTTTTCCTGATTATGTGTCCAAAGTAGGCTAATCTAAGTGGAGTCATTTGGCCTTCCAAAGACCACTTGGGTTTAATTTGCTCTAAAATCCATTTGTTTGTTTTTCGTCCAGTCCATGGTATTCGCCAAAGCTTTCTCCATCACCACATTTCAAAAGAATCGATGTTCTTTCTATCCTGGTTTTTCACTGTCCAGCTTGTCCATACACTGTCACTGGAAACACCATAGAGTTTTACACGTTACAATCTCTTCCCATTACAATCGGCTTAAGCTCCGCAGCTCCTAAACCACGCTCTGCTCTCTATCAATCCATCGACGGCTTTTACTGAACGCTTACGCCGTGCGGAGCACTGTACTAAGTGCTTGGGAGAGTACGACAGAGTCATCAGATCCTGCCTATAGTGAGCTTACAGTCTAGACGGGGAGACGGACATTCACCTAAAGGAATCGACCGGTGCCTATTGAGCTCTCAAGCTTCATTTCACCTTATAGAAATGTCCAGTGACCACCTTTGGGTCACAGGATTTAAAGGCCAAGCCTCTGGGCCCACGGCACTCTGGCGTCGGGAAAAAAAAGGGGGGGCCCGGGAGGGCCGCCCTTAAAAACTACAGGACACTGAAAGCAAGTCCCAGAGAGCTGGAGCCAGCCTTCTTCTTCTCACACCTACTCACTAGGAGGCGAGACATCAATCCTGACATTCTTATCATGGGGATGCCTCTCCACCGATGCTGTTCCGGGCAAACGTCCAAAGGAAAAAAAGGTGGAGGCTGGAGCTTTCCAGTGACCACGGACAAGGCAGATGAGGCAGTGGCACCACTCTTCCAACCACACACGGACCCTTAAAAACTTTATAACAGCAGCACCCTGCACGAGATTTTCAGAACTAGTGATTTTAGGTCACCCTCTGTCACTTACTCCTTCGGTTCAGATTTTCCCCTTAAATCCTATACCCCTAGTAGCTCTCCTACATATGTCCACATCCTGTCTGCATTCATTCCCTCCCCCATTTCCCCCCCACAGCAATATCTCGTCCAGAGGCACACTCTTCCCTTACTCCACTCTTCTCATTCACAAGCCTTTGGGTCATCTCCCCCAAGCACCTCCACAACACGACTAACTCGATCACCCCACCCATATTTCCCTTAGTTTCCAGTCCCACGCAAACAAGTCACTTCCTTTCCTCCACCTCGCACATTCTCTTCACTTCATTCCATCCCTTCTCATAACATACTCCTCCCACCGCCTTAGTCCTTTCTTCACAAAAATGTCCTAATTAAAATGTAGTCCTTCCCTCACTCCTCCCCTATTTGAAGAAATGTTGAAAATGAAGCGTGTCATTCTACAAATAGAGATTCATCTATCCTTTCGGCTTATTTTCTCTCCCTACTGGGTTGTGATTATGGGAGTTTAACTCTTTCTGCTGTCATCTCCTGCTGCTTCAGTGTTATATGTAAATGCACCTTAAAAAACATACCGCTTCTTCTGGGTGCTTTAAAATTGAAAAAAATTGGAGCTGCGTATAATGGGCGTTTTTTATTGGGTATGTTTTATTTTTTACGGTATATCGAAGGGTGGAAACAATGGAAAGGAGCTGGATATTTTGAAGCATTTAAAAAAATCACAATTAAAATATTTGCATTCATCTTCATTTATGATTAATAAAGTGCTCTAAGTACAAGAATAGCTTAATCTCCAGCATGCCGAGAGCACTACCAGCTATATCTAAAATCCCCAAAAGGAAGAGCAATTAGCAGTCCATTTTAAACGTGTCTGCTATCACACTCTTTTTCATTATCATCCCCTTCACACAATTATTAAGAAAATGGATAAAAAATTGGCTTACCGAATGACGGTCCAAGGCTTCCTATATGTCCAAAGGAGTGTATGTGTCTTTCCTTCCTTAGGTGTGGATTCTGCAGTGCTGCACAGACCCACACTGCAGCTCCAGCCCTAGTTACACAGCAGCAACAGCAGCAGGAGCCCTTCCAATGCTGAGTACGAAACTATGTTCCTGACTCCAGGCTCTACAATTACCATCAGGCACTTAACAGGAGAAAAAGAAAATTCTGTCCTTAAGCTACAATTTTTTTTCCTCCGATGTTACTTCAAAATAAGCACGGAGGGGAGGAAGAGTTGGGGCGGGGAGGGGACCTTTTGACTGAGGAAAATCTGCACAGCTGCTAGAGGTCAGGTTGAAAATTAAAAGGATGTTTGAAAAAACGATGTAGTATGACTCGACTGAAATACTGGAAGAACTAGTTTTAAAGAGCCCCTGCTAGATTCAAATTTGGGGGGGGGGGGGGGGGGCGGCGGGGAACCGTAGTAAAGACCCATGCCATTAAACAACCATATAGTTTTGTGATGAGCACTTAGTTTCTTCTCATTACTGGTGTAACTATATAAAAAGGGGCTATTTTTGGATTAAATACAATGAAGACAGCAGTTAAAACTCTTTCGAGTGCAGATTGTACATTTAAGCGCCTATAGCACCTGGAGCACATCCGAAATGAACTGTGATTCTAGGAAACATCAATGATATTATTTTATATTATAGGCAAAACCATGGGCTTTCATATACATTTATTACCAAAGTATTTCTGGAATTAAATCGCTGAAATAAGTTCACAGAGAAAAGCTGCAGTTCTCAAACAAATAGTAAAACAGGTCCAAAGTATAACTCATCTTCCCACCAAACCTTGTTCTCCCCATGTCTTTCCCATCACTGGTAGACACCACCACCATTCTCTCTGTCTCCCAAGCCGGTACCCCTTGGTATTATCCTCAACTCTTCTCTCAATCAACCCACACATTCAATCTATCATAAAATCCAGCCGGTTCTACCTTCCCAAGGTCTCTAGAATCCGGCCTTTCCTCTCCACTCAAACTGATACCTGTTGATCCGAGCACTAATCATTTCCTGCTTCAACTACTGCATCGGCCTCCTCTCCCTCTCCAGTCAGGACTCTCACTCTGCTGGCCTGGGATCATTCCCCTGAAAAACCATTCAGTCCATAACTTCCCCGCTCCTACAGAAATTCTAATGGGTTGCCCATTCCACCTCAAATTAAACAGAAACTCCTTACCAACGGTTTTAAGGCAGTATATCAGCTCTTTCCCATCTATCTAACCGCTAATTTCCTACTACAACCCAATGCACACATTCCACTCCTCCAAACCCAACTTCTCTCTTTATCTTGAATCTCGCCTATCCTCCACTGACGCCCCTTGCCCACTTTCTCCCTTGCTATACAAGAATTAACACTTGATGCTACTAGTCGTTTAGGTTGGGTTGAATTTTCATACCTTGTTGATACACCACAATCAGGCTTTCTAAAGGACGTGCTAGGTTGGTTTAAAAAAAAATATTTTCTATTTGTTTTCTCCTTGCACTTCACTGGAGAGTGGGATCTGGCTGGGTAGCAGAACTTATTGACAACACTAAAACTTTAATTGTGGGTATGCCTCCCAGGGGCCAAATTCAGTTGTCTTCAAGCATACTGTTTTTTCATAGGACCTTGTCAAACTTGCAAAGCAGTTCCTAGTCATTTTATGCCTCTTGTGTGCTTGCTTCCAGAATACAGTAACCAGAATATAACAACCCTTTTAAAGGTCACCCTCCCTAAGAACCAGCTCCTCTAAGACACATAACCTGTTTATGCCTCACCTTCCTAATCATGTCATTCCATCAACAATCTTATTCATGTATTTATCTCTTTAATATTTATTAGTTTGCAACTGCACCGAGCAGTTCTTTAAATGCTGATGATAAGGACAGTGATGCTCATAGCCATTGAGAAACAATATGCTTCCAGTCATCTGGGAAGATCTCACCACAGCTTCCAGGTGCAGCTCTAGAGTGTAAGCTCCTGGTGGGCAGGGAATACAAGTGCTCTGTATCCAGGAAGCGCTCAATAAATACCATCGATTGACTTATGTTTTTGACTCAGGGATTTGCAACCCTTTTGTGCAGAAGAGTCAAATAAAATAGAACTTTTAAGCCGTTAGTACTCAATGGGCCAATCATATAGTTTATTCCCCATATTAACGTATTTACCTCACTGTGAATCTCATAGTCTTTTAATGACTCAAGCCTCCCTCTCACCACCCCTGACTCAAGCTCTCCATTTGGTTACCAAAAGATCAAGCTACAATCTTCCAAACCATAGCTTGCAGAACCCTGTATTTTTTAATCATCACTAAGCGTGTTCCCATTGTAGGAATGCATTTGAGTAGGTTTATTTGGGATTGGATGAATTTTTTGTAATGTCTTTAAATCCTCATTCACACTAGTATAAATTCACTACATACACAGTCATGTGCTAAAATTCACTAATGCATTCATTTGGTTGCAGGAGCAGGAGGGAAGGGAAATTGAGTGTTGGAGATAAATAAGTATTAACAAGCACAATACTCTGGAGGGAAACAACACAGTTTAAGAAAGGTTTTGATGTGACAAGGCGCACACTTATCCTACATTTTAAGGAAAGAAAAAGCACTAAAAATCTAATGGGATATCACATCAATGAATAACTGAAGAAGCAAAGCCTCAGTTGGAGTAGAGAATGAAAATTCAGAGTTTAAATCTTAGTTTGTCACTGATTTACTGTGGCCTTTGATAATTCAGTTAGACCCGCAGTTTCCCCATCCATTAAATGAAGCTAATACTGTAATATTGATCTACTTCAGAAGGATAGTATATGAATTGAAATTATAAATGCAGGTTTGCATTATTGATATTGTGATCATTAACTGCATATGTACCAAAAAATTGTATGAAACATTGAAAAAACCCAAATTAGTGGATTAATCACATTTACAAGGTGTAAAATGCATTGGTGTGAGTCATTTTTTGAATGGTAGGTATTTGAATTCCATGTTTGGTCAAAGTGGGGCAAAGCAGAAGACAATCATCACCTCACTTTTGGTCATCCAACCCTGCACACTCACTAGCTGGTTTACCATCAGTTTAAGTGGCAGGGTCTGGTAGTTTCTTGTTAATAGGTTGCAGACAGTCACAATGTTTCTACTGTCTCAATCTACAGACTCAAGTATACCTGCAAGAGTCAAGGTTCTTTTGGGAACCATTCAAGGACAAGCATTAAGGAGACTTTACCTAAACCTTTAAAGAGACTTTTTGGAAGTCAAGATTTTGGAATTAAATGCATATTTCTTCATATCCCCCCAACCCACAAATATATACACTCCTAACTTACCCAATCATATTCCTGATGGGCACTCTGACAATAGCCATAATCTCCAGTTTCTAGGTAGCATTTGCTTTAAAGTTGGTGCTCTCAGGTCCACTAAATTGGTTTACTTGTGTTAACTAATAGAAGAGATTTTCATCTTGATGAAAACTGTTTCAGAATAGGGAAGAGATAGTACTTTACCAATTGTCTTTCTGATTATCTCCTGTGACCAGGAGTTGGTGTCCCTGACTAGTATTTGTTGAATGACCGTATCTGCATATGAATGTTCTGCTGAGATTCCCTTCCATGCTTGCATGCTGTGTCGCTTGGCCCGTTTGTAATCTGAGTTGAACATTGCTTAGACTACAGAAGGTAAGGAGAGGAAAGAGGTGTTCCTGTTTGTTGCCAGCCGGAAGTGCTCTTGAGTTGTTTCTAGTAATAATAATGGTATTTGTTAAGCGCTTACTATGTGCCAAGCACTGTTCTAAGCACTGGGAGAGATACAAGGTTATCAGGTTGTCCCAGGCAGGACTCACAGTCTTAATCCCCATTTTACAGATAGGTAGCTGAGGCTTAGAAAAATTAAGTGACTTGTCCAAGGTTACCCAGCTGACAAGTGGCAGAGCCAGGATTTAGAACCCATGATCTCTGGATCCCAAGATTGTGCTCTTTCCACTTTTACTAAGTGCTTGGAAGAGTATAATATACAATGAACAGACATATTCCCTGTCGGACAATGAGCTCACAGTCTACACGGCTTAAAAAGGTCCCCTGGCCTTAAAAGGTCCCCAACCAATTGATCAGTGGTATTTATTAAGCACTCACTGTGGACAAATTAATTTCTGCTTTTGAGCAACATAGTCCAATTTATATAATTTGAAAATTGTCAACCAACATGCAAAAGTACCTATAAAGGTCTTTCCTTTCTTCTGACAAGCCACTTATGACAGGGAGGAGTAGGAGAATCAGGTGTTTTAAGCTCCTATTGTAGAACTTCACAAAACAAGAATTGTAGAAATCAAAATATTTATGTTTCCAACGAGGTGCTGGCTGTAAAGAAAGATAAGGAGAGACTGATGTTGATCACTGTTGTGGACATTGTTGACATTTTTAGTACTGGGCCTACCCTAAATAAACAGCCTAACTGAAATACCTTTTGTTTTGTGGTTAGAAACCTCCTCATCTCCCACTCCCTCTGCCACACCCTGACTTGCTCCATTCATTCATCCACCCTCCCATCCCCACAGCATTTCTGTATATATCTGTAATTTATTTATTGATTTATATTACTGTCTGCCTCCCCCCCCAGGCTGTTTGTTGTTGCACTGTACCTTCCCAAGCACTTAGTACACTTAGTACAGTGCTTTGCACACAGTAAGTGTTCAATAAATGTGATTGAATGTATGAAGGAATGAGTAGAAAAATATTTTGACCACTTTAAAAGTCTCATTTGGAGATTTTAAGAATGCTGAATATAAGTAAGTGGGGTTTATATATGCAAAGTGCCAATTTCAGTAATTAATCTGAACATATATTCTGTACCTACCATTGATTGACTTGATGCGGCAATGATGTAGTAGGAATAATGAATCCTATGCTTTCCTGGGCTAAGCCAGTGGAAGGATATGGAGGTAAAAAAGAAAAAAAGGAAACAAACATAAGGAAAGAAATGGCAATCCCTGATTGGCTGACTGGTCCCAGGTCTTTCTTTTGATTAAAGAATTGATATCTAGACCAAAAGACCAGGTATTCACTAGCAAAAACCAAGGTAAATATCCCCAAATCTCAGGTGCAGAAGCTGTCCACTTGAAATATTAGGAAACAGTGGCCAAAAGAATTGTATTCTATATGAGCTAATGTAAAGCAACGGTACTTAAGTATTCTTCATCTGCTTAATTTTGCTATTTCCAGAAGTTTCAATCCTCCGAGCAAACTAAGAATTAGGGGAGGGAAAAATGCAGGTGTTGAATCCAGCGTCTGATTGAGACCTTCAAGAATGCAACCCTCACGATAAAGACCTGACTGTATACCATTAGAACAAACCTCCCAGAAAAGCCCACTCCCACCTCACATCAATCAAATGCCTGGGAACCAGAAAGATTTGACCCTTTCAAGTTACTATTGTGCCTTTTGCTCTAGATGACAAACAGGCGCCAGTACTCTTCTCACCATTTTTTCCAGCAGTTTTTTCGGGGAAAGTGGTTTGTATTTTGGTTTGTATGTATCTCTCTCAAGAAAATAAGAATAACAATTCATTGCATTTCACAAATCTTAAAAATTAAAATCCCTGGAAGACAATTGTACACTTTTTCTAATGACCCTTAACAGCATTAAAAAAAAGTGTACAATTGTCTTCCAGGGATTTTTTTGCAATTGCCTGCCTCTTACTAACCTTCTGTAGTCTTTCCCTACTAGGTAAAGCCTTGTATCTAATCTGTGGAGTTAAAACGGTCATTAATTAGAAACTTGGCCAGTCTGGGTATATTTTCATCCCTATTATATGCCAAGTCAGCCTGGAAAGTGCTCCGGAAACTGGGCAGGGGGGAATGACACGGAACTCCATGTTTAATGAGTTCTTTGTTCCCCATGGAGACTTAATCAGGCCACTACTCAGGAATTAATCAAAATATTTTATTAGCCCTTTCTAACCTATCTGGTTTATTTTAAAGACATTACCTTTGTAAAATGCCAGAAAGTTCTTTATGCAACTCCCTGTTTTTAAGAATCAGATCTACTAACTTTGGAGAACACTTATCAAACACTACCACTGAGTTCCTTCAGTTCGTTTTTTTTTAAAAAAAACAAGGACATTTTGTCCTCATTCATTCTTTGAGACTTTTTCGAAGTCATCAGATTCAGTTTTAAAAAATGGCACTGCAAACATCTTATTTCCAGATGAAAAAAGCACTCCAAATTAAGTCTGCATAAGTGTAACTAAAAACTCTCGGGTTTGTTCCTTTGAAAACATGCTAAGTAGCAGTTGGATGCTTCTGAGTAATGTCAGTCAATCAATGGTATTTACTGAGCACTTACAGTGTGCAGAGCACTGAACTACCGACTTGGGGAATACAATACAACAGAGTTGATAGACACGTTCCCTGCACACAAGGAGCTTCAGTCTAATTGGACCTTATGGACTTTGAATATACAGCTTCTAAAATAGAATTAGCATCTGTGAAATGGTATATGCTCTACTTATCTTCAAAACTCCATTAAAATCCAACATACCCTCCTGGACTAACTTCTCATCTCTCCACAATATTCTCTTTCCCTTCTGCCTTGCCTACTCATTTGAAACTGTACCTAAGCATCTTGTGATGCTCACCCCTCACCCTGGCCCTAGTCGAATCAATCAGTCAATCAGCTATAATTATTGAGCACTTAACTGTGTGCATAGCACTGTACTAAGCACTTGGGAGAGTGCAATATAGCAAAATAACAGGCACATTTCCTGCCCACAACAAGCTTACAGTCTAGAGGGGGAGAGAGATGTTAACATAATAAATAAATTACAGATATGCACACAAGTGCTGTGGGGCTGGGAGGAGGAATGAATAAAGGGAGCAAGTCAGGGCAGTGCAGCAGGAGTGGGAGGAAAAGGAAAAGAGGGTTTAGCTGGGGAAGGGCTCTTGGAGGAGATGTGTCTTTGATAAGGCTTTTTTAAGTGGGGAAGAGTAATTTATCAGATATAAAGAGAGAGGGCATTCCAGGCCAGAGGCAGGACTGAGCGAGAGATCAGTGGCAAGATAGATGAGATCGGCAGTGTACCTTCACTGAGATGGTGGGAAATAGAGGAGCAAAGTGTGTGGGCTGGGTAGTAGAGAAGCAGCGTGGCTCAGTGGAAAGAAGCACGGGCTTTGGAGTCAGAGGTCATGGGTTCGAATCCCGGCTTGGTCACTTGTCAGCCTGTGACTTTGGCGAGTCACTTAACTTCTCGGTCCCTCAGCTACCTCATCTGTAAAATGGGGATTAAGACTGTGAGCCCCACATGGGGACAAACCTGATTCCCCTGTGTCTACCCCAGCACTTAGAACAGTGCTCGGCACATAGTAAGTGCTTAACAATACCAACATTATTATTAGTAGTAGTAGCAGTAGTAGGAGAGTGGTGAGGTAGGATGAACTGAAAGGTGGATGTGGTTGGGCTGATATCTAGATTTCCTCTGGAAGCTCTCTGTGACTGGTACACAGGAGTGAAGGAAGCAGATTGTGGAGGTGATCCAGGGCTGTGGCTTAGTGGTATGAGATCAGTGTAGGGATAGGGGAGCGAGTGTGTTGAGTTCAGTAGAGAGGGTGGTGTCGAGGGTGTGTATCTGGTCATCAAGAAAGGTACTTTGGGTACGGAGGCTAAATGGGACCCAGTGACTTGAGAAAATTGGATGGGGTCAAAAGATGGGAGGTCTCTGTGGGGGAAAAGAACAGATTTGTCGGGGAGGAGGTTTATGGGAGAGAAGGCAAGTGAGGAGGTCAAGGTTCAGATAGAGGGATTTCAGAGTTGGTGAGGGTAGACACTGTACAGTGACTGAGATGATGAGATCAAAATTGTGTCCAAATGGGTGAGTGGGAGAGCTGGGGTATGTCTCTATGACAAAGCTACTGAAAAACTTTAAAGGGGGTAGCCTTTATTAAAACAAGTAAAAAAAAAATATTATGAATGACATTTAAAGATCAAACTCAAAGTAATATTTTTTGCAGTACCATACTCTGAAATGTCCACTATTAAAGCAGAGCATTTTCATTCCAAGGTATCATTTATAGAAGAACCACATGAATTCCCTTATCAATAATGCTCTCTCTTTATAACCAATTTTTAAGCATTGCAAAGAAATCCCTCAGTGCTTAAACTCTTAAACATTTCAATTACTGATTTTTCAGAATCATGAAGTTTTCCTCTTCTCAGTATCTTCCCAAAACTGATATTCTAACTCAAGGTAAATTATACTTGGAATCAAATCTAAGGTTTTCCCAGAGCAGAGCAGATGTAACCACTAAGTGCATAATCATCGGGCACAGCTTCTAAACATGAGAACTCATAATATTAAATTTAGTCTCATTTCCTTTTGGAATCCCCAGGGGGGAAGAACATCCTGTTCCTCAAATATCTTGAGCAAATACTAGTTTTTATTGGCCTCCAAAATACTCCAATCAGTTGAATCATTAAAAAAATCCACCACATCAACTCATCTTCAAGCTTCTTAGTTTAGCCTTTTGCATAGATACATTTCTATTTGTGTTGTAGGATCCAAGTCCTCTATGCAGTCTTCTGCACACAGAAGCTCTCAATACTTACCATTCATGATGGTGATGATCTGTTATATGTACAAGCATTTCAAATAACACATTTTCTCACAGTCACTGGTAATCATTATAGGATTTAAGTATAAACCAGATAGGATACTGAACAAAGCCAGACAGTCGATTACTAGCGGACCACACCCAAAGAGAGATTACGAGTGAGTTATATTTTAACAGTGAATAAAAATGAAATGTAGTTCTTGAGAAAATGCAAACAGAAATCCGGCAACATGAACATCATTGTAATAATGGAATTTTTGTTTAGACCAAAAAAAAGCATTACAGTCTTAGAACACCATTTTTTTAAAAAAGAATGTGATAAAATAAACAGTCATTCATAATATCTTTTCTTTCTTTTACAACAAAAAAATGCAATAGCAACACTTTAATCCATATGTTCATTTGTACCTTCTTGGTCCTAGTTTAAAATTTCAAGACCATATTTTTGAATACGCTGTTTACTTGAACACAAGTAAAATCATTAAATATTGGACATTTCATTAATGAATCACTAAGTAACTACAGCTCCTCTTTGCAATATAACTGCAGGATAGACATGACCCAGACCAGCGAGAGTCATTTTAAGAGTCTGGACTAATCTAAATAATCCCCATATGGGTGACTGCCCTTCGAATATGTCTTTGGGACTAATTTAAAGAATATGTACTTGCAGTCCTCCATTTTAAATGAATAACAAGAATTTCATTGAGTTATAGCTTCATTTAATTCTGACAGGCAATGAAAGAGAAGGACCATGTGGCTGAATTTAAGCCAAATGCACATTCAGTGACAAACACACAACCTAAGTTGAAGGGTCACATGGGAGTAAAGAGAGCAACCCCTACCCCTGCCATTGCTATAGATAAAATAATTTTAATCTGGACCTTATTAAAATCTGCTGGGACTGATGGGTTCCCACTGAAAAAAAGGGTGGTTTGCGAGCAAATTGCAATTACCCTACTCCTGTAGCCACAAAACCCTACTGAACTTTGTTTTGCCTTGGTGTTGTCTTAGTGTTTTGTTGTAATGGCTCCTTATGTGTCTGTGCAAATCTCCTCTTCCCCTTGATATTCTCTGGACTGCGAACCCTGAAGGACAGGAGTCATGTCTAATCCCACTTTATATTCTTTCCCTGAACTTCTACAGGGCTCTGCTCACAGTGAGCGGTTAATAAATATTATTACTACTACTATTAGTACTCTTTATTCATGGTGTCAGTGGCTAGAGCACAGCCCTGAGGTCAGAAGGTCATGGCTTCGAATCCTCCAGCTCTGCCACTTGTCTTGGCTGTGTGACCTTGTATAAGTCACCTCACGTCTCTGTGCAGCACCATATGGGACAACCTGATTACCTTGTATCTACTCCAGCACTTAGAACAGTGCTTGGCACTTAGCGCTAACAAATACCATCACTATTAAAATGGGGATTTAGACTCTGAGCCCATGTGGGACAGGGACTGATGTCCACCCTGATTGGCTTGTATCCACCCCAGTTGCTTAGTACAGTGCCTGGCATAGGAGTAAGCACTTAACAAATACCACAGTTATTATTCAGTAATAAAAAAATAGAATTGCAGAAATTAGGACTGTTTTCAATCATGTTTATTGAGCATTTACTGAGCGCAAAGCACTGTATTAAGTACTTGGGAGAGTACAATATAACAGTAAACAAACTCATTCCCTGCCCACAATGAGCTCACAGTCTAAAAGCCTTTAAAGGTCCCTAACCAATTGATCAATGGTATTTATTAAATACTCACTTTGTGTAAATTAATTTCTGCTTTTGAGCAACATACTGCAATTTATATAATTTGAAAGTTGTAAAAAACACCTGTAATGGTCTTTCCTTTCTTATGACTGTAGCCACTTATGCCAGGAAGGAGTAGGAGAACCAGGTGTTTTAAGTTCCTATTGTAGAAGTTAGCAAAACAATAATTGGAGAACTCAAAATATTTACATTTCCAACCAGGTGCTACTGTAAAGAAAGATAAGTGAGGCTGATATAGATCATCATTGTTGACAATGTTGACATTTAGTACTGGGTCTGTCCTAAATAAACAGCTTAACCTAAATAGGTTTTATTTTGTGGTTAGAAGGAGAAAAATATTTTGACCACTATAAAGTCTCACTTTAGATGATGAATATAGGTAAATGAGGTTTAAATGTGCACAGTACCAACTTCAACAATTAAACTGAACATATATTCTGACAAATTCAGATGCAGCAAAAGTAGCTGAACCTCAAAGGGAACAAAATCCCTTTTAGAACTAAATGTAATAAACTAATAAGTAGTTGTGTTACAAATTGTGTTTGTCTTTAAATGATGCTGAGATGTCAGCAGATGTCAAAACATCACTGCTTCTTAAGAAGAGAAAGGTTTGAATATCCTATTAAGAGGCCATTCGGTTAGCATAGCATTTTCATCTTTTATTTTTCACCATCATTCATTAGGTGCTTTAGCAGGGAGTTTGGGGTTTTTTTTTTTTTTTGGTCTTTTAGATTTTCTTTGCTTCTGTGTTTATTCTCTTGTGCAAAACCCATAGTCATAATTCTCTGTTCCTGTCACCATTATTTTTTTCTTTGTTCAGTTTGACACGTGGGCTGACGGGATTTTTTTTTTCTAAACATTTCTTTGGATAACCTTTCCATTAGCCCTATCTCCTCTTTCTATAAAATAATTTGTAACAATATCATTTTAATAGATTATTTAGACATATTGGAATAAATTTATTCCCAGGTGGCTGAAAGCGGGGGATTTTAAAATAGAAGAGAGTGTATGTTACCTTTATGTCACATCCATCATGGACTGATTATTATCTAACGTGACTGCTGCTTGGCAAACCCTGTGATTTCAGTTGGCAGTCCTCAGCTTAGTTCCTATTAGACATTTGGAACAAGATGCTGAGCACCAGCTACTCGGCCTAGGAGCAAATTGTCAATTTCTTAGCCAGTTTCAAAAATACAGAACTTCGAGCTTTCCAAGTTGGTAGAGTCAGCTGTCTCCTTTAAAATAGTATCCATGGTGAATTGGTATCTGGAAAAGAAAGTTATCCTTCAGTTCGAAGACAGGGCTGATGATGGTGAAATCTTCTCTTGGGAGTGAGTGTCACGTTGGGATTCACTTGCTCTTTGCATCCACAAAAATATAGCGCACTTATTGGGCCCTAGACCCCAGTGGTTAAGAGAGGAAAGGAAAGCACGAAACATATTGGGAAGCATGGGTGCTGATAAGAAAAAAGGGCTTTCTTCATAATTGGCATGGTTTTTTTATGTTCATTAGTTCATTGCACTAATATTCTATATTCCCAATATGTCTCCCCAATATGAGAAGGGAGAGAAGCATGCATTCCTGTCCTCTCTCTTGCTCTGCTAATCTTTCATTACTTGACATAACCATAGCATGCAATTTTTATGAAGTACGTTTTATTTTGCATTAGAATATTCTTTAACAAATGAGTCATTGATTTTCTGAAAATTTCAGTTGCAACTAGAGATTATTTTTTTTAAAAGTATCAGAAGCCAAAATTCAGAACCATATACTCTCACAGCTGCTTTCCTTTAAAGATAGCTTTCATTCCTGTCCATCAAGGTTATTCTGTTGGCAAGAATGAATAATCGATTCAGTGGTGCGGTACTTAGCAAGTCATCCTAAGAAGTAACCAAGTAGAAGCGATTGTTTAGCAGTTAACTAGTGCATTTCCAGAGACCATGGAAAAGCTAGCAAGAAAAAAGATGCAATAAAAATCTGTGTCTCCCTTTGTGGCTTATACTAATCAATGGGGCCTAAGAATTTGGTTTGTCTGAAAATGAAGATTTAAAATACAAAGAATTTACTATTGTTTCTAGTGACAATGGGATGACTTTTACAGCGGAGGCCCCAGTTAGCTTTTCAAAATCAAAAGGTAGAATGAACACAGAACCAGATCTCCAACGAGTAAATTCAGTAGCAAAACAAAGTGTGAGGGCGCAGCAAGGAAGGGGGTCTGTCAGTTGAGCACTGTGGTCTTTTCCCCATCTAGTGTGGAATATCTCATCTTCGGGCCCGAGTCGGCATGACGTCAGGACGTGGTATGTCAGGAAGTTTCAGTATCATAATGTCAAGATGTCATGCACAAGCTGGAGGCTGGAGGCAAGCTGGGACTGGCTGAACACTGCTGCTGTTTCCAGAGTGTGTTCCAGCTCCATCTGGGATTTCTGCTGATGCTACTCTGGCCCGGGCCTGGGAGAGGTCCCACTTCCCCAGGGGGTCTGCGTACTGCTTTAATCCAGACCAGAGCTTTCCACCTCTGCTTCCTGCCTCTCTCACCTTCAGAGCAGTGTGACCTCCATACTCAGTGCTGACCTCCTGCCAAACCCCACGACAACAGACAAATTCTGGCTCAAGATTGTGCTCCTGCTGCCGGCCTCCACTAACGTCACTGTAACATTGCCTTCCGGCCGGAACTTGTGGATGGACCGGAGCTGACTTTGGAAGCAGTGAAGCTGTGGAATTGGTGGCAGTTGTGCTCTGGGGTCTTTGGTTGCTTTGATCTCCAGTCGCTGACATCATTTGGTGGATGGGGCCTAACTTCCCTCCCTTCTCTATTTCCTCTGGCCCTTCCCTTAGTAATATGCTCTTTGAGCACAGGACAATTTATTTGCCAATTTCGGGAATTTGCTGCTGCTCTGTTACCCCAATCCACATAGACTTTCTAATCTCTAGTTGTAAGAGTCGGCCATGCTACATATATCACATAGGTTTCTTTGGCAGTTTTATCAAAGTGCTGTACAGTTCAAACGACTTTAAATGGCAGAGCAGGAGCATCTGCAATGAGGAACACCGTCATCCCTCTGCTCTGAGACCATGTTGGTTATAGCCCAGTTTAACTGGGCAGGATGAACTAGGAGAATGGATGACAACAGGATATTCCAGCAACTAAAATGGGCCAGTCACAAGTAGGGTAGACTGAACTAATATTTCTAATCTTCAGTGAAACATTCCTTAGTAGCAGCAGTAGTATTTATTAAGCACTTACTACATGCAGGGCTCTGTACTACACTCAGAATATGCAGGTGGAAATTAGACATTATCCTCAGCACTCAAAAAGCACACCATCTAAGAATATAATAATAATAATAATGGTATTTAAGTGCTTTCTATGTACCAGGCACTGTACTAAGTACTGGGATGGATACAAGCAAATCAGGTTGGACTCAGTCCTTGTCCCACATGGGGCTCACAGTCTCAATCCCCATTTTACAGATGAGGTAACTGAGGCCCAGAGAAGTGAAGTGACTTGCCTATGGTCACCCAGCAGACAAGCGCAGAGCCAGAATTAGAACCCATGACCTTCTGACTCCCAGGCCCGTGCTCTAGCCCCTACTCCATGCCGCTTCTCCCGCAGAATATTAGTGGGGGAGAGGAGATTGGAGACATAAGCATATAAAGGGGGAAAAAATAAAACATCAAAGCAGTCTAAAAGACAAAGGCAAATACAAAAAATACTCAACATAAAACCCCGGAGCCGTAGGGTGGTGTGACTAGAAGAGAAGATTTTGGGGCTTTTTGTAGGTCAGAGTCCAAGGCGCACCCGTAGCCACAATGACCCCTACGACAGCCACCAGTCTGCTTCAGGTTAAGGCCTTATGCTGGGGTGCTGTTCTCTTGACAGCCTAGACAGTGGTCGTCAGGACAGGATGGGGGTTCTTTGGTGACATGGAACTGAGCTACTTCCAGGACTGATAAAGCCTAGCAATGGACTCTAACGTGAAAAGAACATCCCGGCAGGGGAGAAAGCAGAAGAGGGTTAACTCTCCTTAAGCAGACACTTCAGAAAAATTGCAATATGAAGAAAAAATACAAATCAGAGCCAGCAGTGATAATGTCTCTGGACTTGCTAGTAATGGTGTTTCTGAGTTCTGTACTTAAATACTTTCCCGCTGCAATTATGAAACAATCAAAGGTATTTACTGAGTGCTGACTGTGGGCAAAGCAGTGTACTGAGTGCTTGGGTGAATGCAATAGAGTTGGTTGAAATCATCCTTGCTCCCATGAAGCCTGCATTTTCAAATATGTGTGCTTTTAGAATAAGCATTACAATATTGCTCCTGCATTTGCTACCAGCAGGCAGCTCTAGAGGTGATTTTTAGCCTGAATTCTGTTCAAGACGTGACAGATTCGACAAGACGGAGTATTCAAATGGCAGGTGCATATGTCTTTACCATTTGCATGACCCAGCACCCGTCGATCGATTGAGCAATCTGCATTTTTAATTCTCCCAAGCTTGGCGATTTGTGCACACTGTGCTTTTGCTATTTCTGAAGAGACAGTTGAGGAAATAGTAATGCACAGGACTTTCATGTTTTTTCTTGTAAAAAAAAAAGCCCAAACTAAAACAGACCCCCTTCCTGTTGTGCCAGAAATGGTAACATTTCCTCACCCCTTTCTCTCTCTGCCCACCTGAGAAAGGAACCCATTCTAATATGTTGTGAGATTCTGCCAGATGGATCCTGCCCAGCTGAAACCTTGGACGGGGATCAAGTCCCTGCCTGAGCAGGCTTTCCGTGCAGCACATTCCCTGCTTTTTGCCATGGTTCAATAGACTGTGTGCCCTAGCATAGACCCTTCCCACTTTTGAATGTGAAAAGAAAAACATCCAAAGTTCAAACGCAATTGTGATTTGGGCCATCCAGTATGCCTTAACCCTCTTCGGGGGAGATTACCTATCTAGACCCTTAAAACGAAGTTCAAAGACTCATTGTTCTGTCATTCTGAAACCTCCGTGGAGAATGAAACAGCCAGTTGTTCAGGAGGGTAGGCTCTGCCCCTATTCAAAAACCCCCCATTAGCCACTTAGTTGAGTAGTTTGACATACCCAGAATCTGATATTTGAAAAGATAGCCAATCCCTAGTGCACCCCAGATTAACCTTCCAACCGTATCATACTGCATATAAAGAAAATATTCTTTACAGGCTCTTGTGAGCCCATCAGTTTATATGTAAGAAGGCTTTTATTCTCAGGTAAATAGGACTAGGGGTAAAGTGGGACCAGATCAGTGAAATCTATAGAGAAGGTGACATATCATGCAACATTTCTTCCCAGTAAACACGTCCTAATTTCTTGGCTCAATTTCAAATAAGTAAACTTTGAATTTATTAGTATCTGCCTTCCCAGTAGTCCAAAGCTCTTCAAATTATTTCATTTATTTTTACAGTAGTTCTCTTCAGATTAGTACCTGAGGCTGGAGTGAGGTTAAATAACTTACTCATGATCACACCCAACAAATCATTGTTTGAGTCAGGCTAGTTTTCCGATGAACTGAGTACCACTCTTGCGGCCTTTTCCACTAGATTCTGGGTCTGCTGTGAGTTATATATCTTCCAAATGCTTAGTACAGTGCTCTGCACATAGTAAGTGCTCAATAAATACTATTGAATGAATGAATATATCTATATGTATTGTTATGTTTTTATTGTTATTATGGTATTGGCTAAGCACTTTGGTGTTTGTGTGTGTGTCAAGGCATGTTCTAGCCACTGGGGGTAAATACAAGTTAATCAAGTCCAACACAGTCCCTGCCCCACATGGGGCTTACAACTACATAGGAAGGAGAACAAGTATTGAATCCCCATTTTTCAGATGAAGGAACTGAGGCACAGATAAGTTGAATGGCTTGCCCAAGGTCACACAGCAGGCAAATGGTAGAGCGAGATTAAAACCAGATCTTCTCTCAGACCTGGGCTCTTCCACATAGACCACACTGCTCCTTGAAGCTATATTAGGGAAGCTTCCTGATTGAGATGTTATAGTGTTTTAAATAAAAGGAAAAGCATTACTAGCTAAAGATGTTTTTAACTCACGCCTGTTTCAAGAGGGCCATCAAAAAAAGCTAACTGCTCTGCGATCCAATGAACTCCCCTCCACTCTCCCCTCCCTAATTTAAACCATGTATTGCTAATTTAGGGCCTAACCCAGAATACTTAAGTCAAATTCCCCTGGGAAATTTGTGTGTAAGGATGTGAGCGTTTGACCATCTCTATGATCTGGAAGTCATAGTTGAACTGAAGCTGAATATGAGTCACTAATTGAGAGCTATTGTTTAAAAAAACAAGCCTAGCCCTGAGATGTGTCAACAAGAGAATTCAAGAATCAGTCAGTAATCCTTCCACGATACTTTGCCCTGGTCAAACGCACATTAGATTATCGTATCCAGTTCTGGTTACTACACTTTAAAAAATATGTGGAAAAACTGAAAAAAGTCCAAGAAGAGTCACAACACTGATGAAATGGATGGAAGTGAGTCTCACCTCACCTCGCTACTCTCCTACTACAACCCAGCTTGCGCTCTTTACTCCTGTAATGCCAACCTACTAACTGTGTCTCGATCTAAGCTATCTCGCCACTGACCTCTTGACCATGTTCTGCCTCGGACCTGGAATGCCCTCCTTTTCCATGTCCAACAGACAATTACTGTCTCCATCTTCAAAGCCTTATTGAGGGCACATCTCCTCCAAGAGGCCTTCCCTGACTAAGCCCTCATTTCCTCTTCTCCCACTCCCTTCTGTGACACCTTGACTTGCTCCCTTTATTTACCACCCACCCCGCCACAGCCCTGCAACATTTATGTGCATATCCATTCTTTATTTATATTAATATTCATTTAACTATTCAATCATATTTATGGAGCACTTACTTTGAGCAGAGCACTGTACTAAGTGCTTGGGAAGTATAATTCAGCAACAAATAGACAATCCCTGCTCACAACGGGCTCCCAGTCTAGAAGGGAGGAGACAGACATCATCTGTTTCCCCCTGTTTTCTCACTGTGGGCAGGGAATGTGCCTGTTATACTGTTGTACATTCAGTACAGTACCCTGCACACAGTAAGCACTCAATAAATAGGATGAATTGATTGACTGAATAGACTAACATTAGGTCAGAAATCTGAGTAATATTATTCTGTACCTCATGAACTAGTAAACCAATGTGTTGGGATAGAATCACAAATATTGTCCAAAAACCCCCTGAATGTAATAAACAGGGTTGTAATTAACCCATAACATTTTAGAATTCTTACATCTTGTCAGAGACTTTGGTCTCATGTTCCGAGCCCTACTAAAATCATATCTCCTCTAAGACTCCTCTCCATGTCCAACCCCTCATTTTCCCACCTATTCACCCTTCCCTCAGTATCACCTGCATACTTAGGTGTTCACCCCTTAAGCACTTTGATAATAATATTAATAATAATGGTATTTGTTAAAGTGATCAGGTTGTCCCACAAGGAGCTCACAGTCATAATCCCCATTTTACAGATGAGGTAACTGAGGCACAGAGAAGTTAAGTGACTTGCCCAAAGTCACACAGTTGACAAGTAGCGGAGCCAAGATTAGAACCCATGACCTCTGGCTCCCAAGCCCAGGCTCTTTCCACTGAGCCTCGCTGCTTCTGATACTTACCTCACCCCCAGTCCCACAGTACTTACACACCTATTATACTCTACAGCTTCCCCTAACAGTAA
Organism: Ornithorhynchus anatinus; assembly: GCF_004115215.2. NCBI lineage: Eukaryota > Metazoa > Chordata > Mammalia > Monotremata > Ornithorhynchidae > Ornithorhynchus > Ornithorhynchus anatinus. The sequence continues at coordinate 31,424,339 of NC_041743.1, forward strand.
TTTATTTTAATATCAGTCTCCCCTGCTAGATTGCAAACTCCTTGAGGGCAAGGATTATGTCTACCAGTTCTTGGAACAGTGCTCTGCACACTGTAAACGCTTGAAAAATGCCACTGATTGATTGACTGAGTGAGTCAATGATAAATTATAGTAGGGAGTGGTAACTTCTATGTGCATCTTTGTTAAGTGCTCTCCTATGTGTCAAACATTGTTCTCAGCAAGATACAAGTTAACCAGGTTGGGTACAGTCCCTATCCTACATGAGGCTCATAATTTAAGTAGGTGCTGAATCTCTGCCACGGAGAAGTACACTTAACTCTACTTGTGAAGGCATGACCTTTTGATTTCAGTTCTGGGGAAGGTATTGGACTATAAAAGATCAGCAAAGTTCATTTTCTTAGAGTATTATTATTAATAAGACAACAATAATAGCAAAATAAATGTGGTATTTGATAAACACTAATTTTGTGTCAAACGTACTAAACACTGGGGTGGATACAAGATATTCAAGTTATATACAGTCCCTGCAAAGCATGCAACCCAACAGTTTCACACGAAATGATCTTGGAAAATTGAAATTTCTGAGTTGGTTTTTTTACAATTATTTCCTGGCATTCACCGGTAGCCTTCTCTTTTGATTTCTTTACCATATTTTAGTATCTCATTCTTTGAATTTGACTGCTGGTCTCTTTAAAATACTATTTCTTTTTAAAAGACCCTTTTAATCAGATAGGTCCTGCTGGCATAAGAGGTCTGTGGTATTCATTTCAGTAGACTCTGGCGTTGGGTTGTATTGCCTTGGCAACAAGATTTAGAGGCAAAGCACCAGCCTTGAACTTGTCAGAGTCTTTAACAACGTGCACTCAGCATGTATTATTCTGTAGCACATCAAGTTGTCATGCCAACCACTAACAATAAAACTCATCTCTTTTCTGCTTTTAATCCAATAACTTCTAGAATTTTTTTCTTAATGAAATTACTTGGAATATTATAAGGAATGTCTGTTAGTGTGTTTTCTACAGTTAAATGATTGAAGTACTGGAAAGGACTTAGACATGCCATTTAGGTCAAAAGTTCAGTGAAGAGCATAGAAAATCAGTGCAGCCCATAACAATAGCTGTTCCAGGACTGTAAGTATTGACAAAAAGAGGCCTGTAAACAGAGGTCCAAGACCTACCTTCTCTCCTCAGATGTATGCACACCACTTCCGTTGACACAGCTGTGGTTTGAATTTGATACTCATGCTTTCATACACCCATAAACTCCATTTATTAGGGTGCAATGGACAACCAACTCAGATTTCTTAGAAATTGGCCTCTTTTTGTATTACAGTCATTCCTCCCTCTCTTTGATCTCACAAAGCTCTATTTGGGGGGAAATTAGCCACTTAAGTCTTTTAACCCACTGTTTTCCTTTGTTTTTAAAGGTATCTGTTAAGTAGTCACTGCAGTAAGTGTTGCTGTAGATACAAGCTAATCAGGTTGGACCCAATCCATGTCCCACATGGGGAATCACAGTCTTAATTCCCATTTTACAGATGAAGTAATTGAGGCTCAGAGAATTTAAGTGACTTACCCAAGGACACCCAGCAGACACTTGACAGAGCCAGGATTAGGACCCAGGTCCTCTAACTCCCAGGCCCATGCTTTTTCCATTAGGCCATGTAGCTTCTCAGTAGGTCTGGCAGAAGCCATTACCTTGAAGATATAGCAAATAACCAAAATCCATGTCATATTAACGTCTGTCTTCCCCTCTAGACTGTAAGCTCTTTATGAGCCAGGAACGTGCTTGCTAATTCTGTTGTACTCTTTCAAATGCTTAGTACAGTACTCGGCTCATAGTAACTGCTCAATATGATTGATTGATTGGCTGAGACAAAACAGAGCTTTTTTGCAAGGCAGAGATTTCCCACCACAGGTACAAGAATTTGGAGGGCATTTGCAAAGACTTTAGGGGCTACAGCTATTTAGGTTGCAGCAGCAACAATTCCCCAGCTACTGAGTTATTCTTTCTGGGCTCTTTTCTCTTTAAATGCCATCGAGTCGTTACCGACCCATAGCGACTCCATGGACACACGCTCTTCGGAATGTCTCATCTTCTATCATAAAGTTGTTCTAGCATGTGTATCCATAGAGTTTTCTTGGTAAAGATACAGAAGTGGTTCACCACTGCCTTCTTCCGAGCAGTAAAAACTTGAGTCTCTGCCGTTGTCTTTAATCAACGTTTCGATCACTTGATCATCCGCCTTTGAGTCTTTCCCGTGCCGCTGCTGCCCAGCACAGGTGAATCAACTTTGTCCGACGCTTTGGCCTAGACCTTTCCATTATGGGTAGCCCTATATTGCATTCCTTTAGTGATAATTATGGTATTAGGGTATTTAAGCTTCTCAGCGTATGCAAACTCTTCTGCCATGATAAGGCATCGATTCATAGGAGAGTCTGGGCTGTTTAGCAGGTCAAGAACTCCTGGGATCTCAGCAAGAAGTAGAGCTGTAGCAGCCAGAGCCACTGAGAAGAGGCACTGCTGCTGCTGCTGCTGGTTTTGTTAAGCATTTACTAGCGTCAAGCATTGTTCTAAGCATTGCAGTAGATACAAGTTAATCAGTTTGGACACAGTCCCTATTGCACAGTGAGCTAACAGTCTAAGTAGGAGGGAATGGTATTTAATCCCCATTTTACAGCTGGGAAGGCTGAGGCACAGAGAAGTTAAGTGATTTGCCCAAGGGTACACAGCAAGCAAATGGCAGAGTTGCGATTAGAACCCAGGTCCTCTGACTCCCAGGCCTGTGATCTTTCCTCTCCTCTGCTGGGAACATAGGTAGAAGTAGCCCTACAGCTCAGGAAGCAGGAACTCTGGGGAGCTGGTGGAGTCAGCAACAAGAGCAGCAAAAACAGGTTCTCTTCTTCCTGCTCTGGTTAATGCTGTGAGTTTGAAAGGGAGAATGAGTCTCAGAGTGATGCTTTGGGTGATACCTTAAGACTGCAGGGATATAGTTTCTAAACACATGTTTGAAAACCCCTGCCTCAGAACAATGGTTCTCAATCCACACCGGTATGAAAAACCTTGGGCTCCTGTCAGCTTTGAATTCACCTCTGTGTAATCGAGGATGAGTGATCTGGAAGTGTGGTTATCCTTCCAACTCGTATCCCATTAGCTTCCGATGTGAAGAAGAGAGCGTGCCCACCAGCAACTGCCCTGTATTGGGTTGGCCTGAGCCAGAAAAATTTGGAACCACTGCCAAAGAATTCAATTCAACTGATGATTCATGAGGCCCAGGGCTCTCTGCCACTGGGAACTACTGGGTGACCTGATGACTGGGGCAGTCTCCGTTCCCACCATCCGCTCTCAAACACAAGACCATTTTCAACGTTTGGAATGGTAGGGATTTTGTGGCAGACTGGGGAGGGCTGCCTAGGCACGCACAGTGGGGCACTCGAGGAGAATAAGAACTGTGCCTTCTTACTAGTAACCATTTCTTCTTAGGGTGATTTTTTTCCCCTACTTCCCCTGTTTCTGCCCTACCCACACCTTTAGATTGTGACTCCTTCTGGGGACAAGGAACCGTGACTGAATTAATGTCTGTGTAATAATGATAATAATGGTATTTGTTAAGCACTTACTATGCGCCAGACACTGTATTAAGCACTGGAGTCGATACAAAGTTGGACACAGTCCCTATCCTACATAGGGCTCACAGTCTTAATCCCCATTTTACAGATGAGGTAACTGAGTCACAGAGAAATGAAGTGACTTGCCCAAGTTCACATGGCAGACAAGTGGTGGAGCAGGGATAAGAACTCAGGTCCTTCTGACTTCCAAGTCTGTGCTCTAGTCAGTAGGCCTGGCTGCTTCTCATGCTGTGTTTTCTTCCCAACTCTCAGAACGAATCCTAGTTCATTGTAAGCAGTTAATATATGTTAGCATTGATTGATAACTGTAAGCTCGCTGTGGGCAAGGAAGGCTTCTACCATCTTTGTTATATTGTACTCTCCCAAGAACCTAGTCCAGTGCTCTGCATACAGTAAGTGCTCAAAAAATACAATTGATTAATGAATTGAATGGATGGCAAATTAACTTGAGCCTATAGATCCAGGGCCTGGAAGAAATTGGATAGATGCTAAATGAAATCAGCCAAATAAAAATGTTTTATTACAAAAGAAAAATACTCTCCACTGCATTTGTATTCAACTTCAGTAGGCAATTGACAGTAACTGCAATTCGGTTTGCATTATCAAAATGAGTCTGTAGAATGTGATTAAGGCTGGTGAAAACTTGGTGTGGCCAAGAATGTGGAAGGTTAAAAGATGTCCTGAGTGCATCTTCCAGATTATTAAGGAAGAATATTTTTAAATAGTTGTCTCAGAACACTTAGAATTCAAAATCTCCTTGGACTTTAAGTACATTTCGCTGAGTAGGGTATTTTTGTTTGGAGAGGAAGGCTTTGATGTTGGCAAAGGAGCTATCATGGATGTTTTAACATTCCTGGAACTGTGACACACAGGTATTTTCTTAAAGGCTACATAGCATATGTGCATAATGTATTTATACCTTGAAAAAAAGTATTCATTATGAAAATCAGACTTCTTCGATGGAGGTCATTTTTGAGGTCTGTACTATAAACCTTGAGAACTTAATGTGTGCAGTGCACTGTACTAAGCTCTCGGGAAAGAGCAATATAACAGAGTTGGTAGACATGTTCTCTGTCCACAGTGAGCTTAGTCTAGAGGGGGAGATAGACATTTATGTAAATAAATAAATTATGGATATGTACAAAAGTGCTGTATGGCTGAGGGAGGGGTGAAGGCTGAGGGAGGGTTGAATAAAAGGTGCAAATCCAAATGCAAAGGTGACACGGAAGGAAGTGGGAGAGGAGGAAAGGAGGGCTTAGTTGATGAAGGCCTCTTGGAGGACATATGATATGACTAAGGATTTCAGGGTGGAAAGAGTACCTAGAGAAAGATAGTGGATAGGGAACATGCCTGGCAGTCAGAGGATATGCGCTCTAATCCTGACTCCACCACTTTCCTGCTGAGTAACTTTGGGCAAGTTACTTATGTTCTCTGTGCCTCAGTTACCTCATCTGTAAAATGGGCATTGAGACTGTGAGCCTCATGTGGGACAAAGACTGTGTCCAACCTATCTCATATCTATTCCAGTGCTTAGTGCAGTGTGTGGCACTTAGTAAGTGTTTAACAGATATCATTTTTAAGAAGAGAGAGAGGGAGAAAAAGAAAGCGAGAGAGAACATTTGTCAGTTACTAAAAGGGAAGGCATTCCAAGCCCGAGGGAGGATGTGGGTGAGAGGTTGGCAGCAAGATAGACGAGATCGAGGTATTAGAGGAGAGAAGTGTGCAGGATGGATTATAGTAGGAAATCAGGGTGGCAAGGTAAGAGGGGGCAAGAGGATTGAATGCTTTAAAGACAATGGTAAGGAGTTTCTGTTTGATACAGAAACATTCTTCTTCCATACTTTGCCTACAGCAGGAGCTCTGCTTGCCTATTTATATTCTATACAAAAGCTGCAGTAGAGGTGTTAGTGAATGTTGTGGTCAAATGCAATCAACTAACAATGATTACTGCAGTTCTCCCATAGTGTGTGCTTTCACCAGGTATTTTTGATTAACAATAATTAGAATGATTGTAGTATTTGTTAAGTGCTTACTACGTGCCAAACACCGTATTAAGCACCAGGGCAGATACAAAATAATCAGGTCCCATATGGGGCTCACATTCTAGGTAGGAGAGAGAACAGATATTGAATCCCCAAGTGTAAATACATCTGCTCAGTACAGAAGATGGGTGTGTTTTGGATCTCCCCCATTTACAGTAAAATCTTTTAAAATGGTTTTTAAAAGATCATTTTTATTTTTAATCAGGAGCCATTATGCAGGCAACTGTTTCACACGGCAGGGAAAATATTTTCCCTCAAACACCCAGGTTAATTTGAATTTTGACTTTGGATGTTCCTAGAAATTTTTTGAGATGCTGACAAATGTTGTTTAAGGGATTATCTAATTAAGATCTTGGGATTCTGTGAGAGCTAAGAAGCTGGCCACCAATCTTCTTGGCATTAGATCCATTTGCCATCATGTGCTAAAGTTGGAATTCTGAGAGTGAGCCCTGGTAATTTTCCACTACCTCCTAACCTGCCCATCTCGTAATTCTCAAATTGCAAAATCTAACACTTACCATAGTTTTGTAAATAAAATAGGGTTCATTTTCTGAGAATTGAATCATATTTTGGACGGTCTTTAATCAATCAATTTATGGTCTTTATTAAACACTGTGTGCAGAGCACTGTGCTAAATGCTTGGGAGAGTAAGAATAACAGAGTTGATAGACATGTTTCCTGCTCACAAGAAGCTTACAGTCTAGAGGGATAGGCATTAAAATTAATTACCTATATGTAGAGAAGCAGCGTGGCTCAGTGGAAAGAACAGGGGCTTGGGAGACAGAGGTCATAGGTTCTAATCCCAGCTCTGCCACTTGCCAGCTGTGTCACTGTGGGCAAGTCACTTAACTTCTCTGTGCCTCAGTTCCCTCATCTGTAAAATGGGGATTAAGACTGTGAGCCTCACGTGGGACAACCTGATTACCCTGTATCTCCCCCAGCGCTTAGAACAGTGCTCTGCATATAGTACATGCTTAACAAATACCAACATTATTATTATTATTATTATTATATATGTGCTGGAGGCTGAGGGTGGGGTACTTATCTAATGTTTAAAGGATACAGATCCAATTGTATAGACAATGCAGAAGGAAGAGGGGTAGGGGAAATGAGGGTGTAGTTAGGAAAGGCCTCTTGGAGATGTAACCTTCATAAGCCTCTGAGGGTGGGGAGAATGTTGGTTTAGGGTACGTGGAGGGGGAGGGAGTTACAGGCTAGCAGGAGGATGTGAGCAAGGAGTCGGCATTACATTAGATGAGATCGAGGTACAGCGAATAAGTTGGTGTTAAAGGAGCAAAATGTGAGGGCTGGATCACAGTTGAAAATCAGCGAGGTAAAGGAGGGGGAGAGCTGATTTACTGTACTCTCCCAAGCACTTAGTACAGTGCTTTACACTTAGTAAGCGCTCAGTAAATATAATTGATTGATTGAGTACTTTCAAGACGATGGTAAGGAGTTTCTGGTTGATGTGAAGTGGATGAGTAACTACTAGAAGTTCTCGAGGAGTAGGGAGATGTGGACTGGATGTTTTTTTAAAAAACTGATCCGGGCAGCAGAGTGAAATATGGACTGGATTGCGGAGAGACAGGAGACAAGGAGGTCAGCAAGGAGGCTGATGCGTTAGTCAAGGTGGGATATGATAAGTGCCTGGATCAGCATCGTAGCAGTTCGGGTGAAGAGGAAAGGGCGTATTCTATAATGTTGTGAAGATAGATCCGACAGGATTTGGTGACATTGAATATGTGGGTTGAATGAGAGAGATGAGAGGATAAAGTTAATTCTTTAGAGTATGTGGCTTTGATATCTGTGCCCACATGTAGGAATGAAGCCTGGAGATGTTCCACCTCCTGGGTTTTGCGGAAAGCCAAGGCAATTTCCCCAGCAGTGGGTGTTAATTAGCAGATACAGGTGTCTTCAAAGCTCCTCTAAAATTCACTTCCCCTCCAAGAAAGTTTCCCTGACTAACCTCTTATTTCCCCACCCTATTTACCCTCCCTTCTGCACCATCCTGTCACTTGGATTGTATCCTTTAAGCACATGATATTCATCCCATACTCAGCCCCATAGCACTTTTGTACATAGGACCTGGGTTCTAATCCAACTCTGCCCCCCCCCCTTTTTAATGGTATTTGTTAAGTGATTACTGTGTTCCAGGCACTATACTAAGTGCCTGGGAAGTTGCAAGCAATCAAGTTGGACACAGTCCATATCCCATATGGAGTTTACAGTCTTAATCCCCATTTTACAGATGGGGGAACTGAGGCATAGAGAAGTGAAGTGACTTGCTTAAGGTCACACAGAATACAAGTGGCAGAGCTGGGATTAAAAACCAGGTCTTTCTTACTGCCAGGCCCATGCTCTATCCACTATCCACAGCTTCTCTGTGACATTGGAACTTGCCTGCTGTATGGCTTTGGGCAAGTCACTTTACTTCTCTGTGCCTCAGATACCTCATCTGTAAAATTAGGATTAAATTCTCCTGCTGGTCAGGGAGGGATTCTGTCCTACCTAATTAACTTGTACCTACCCCACTGCTTAGAACTGTGTTTCACACAGAGTAAGTGCTTAACAAATACCATAAAAAAGCTCCTTTCTAATATTCATTGTCTCACCCTAGGTTACAGGAATAGGTGACATCTCAATTATTGTAGGAATTAAAAGAGCTTAAATTTTATATAAAGGTTTTAATATGATGACAGACCTGAAGACCTACAGGTGACGAGAGTCAATCAAACAATGGAAACATTTTTCCACTGCCAACAGTTGAACAGGATATGTCTTACACTGATACAAACAGGAACAGGAAAGAAGCTGCAATTTTTCCTTTTCACTATGAAATTCTCAACCCTCCCAACTCAGGAAACAGCCATGATTATAGCATAATTGATGAAGATTAGTAAGAAAGGATGTTCACATGCACAAACAATGTTTGGTGTCTAATTAAACTATCATTTTACACTGCTCTTCCTCCAAAATTTGGTGGAGTTCACTGCCTTTCTCAAAATATTTATAATCCAAGAAAGTATGTAGCAAATGATGTAGCCTACTACAGTTTTTAAGGAAGAGCAGACATTTCTCCAGTCCTAAATGTTGGCATGCTCTGCTGAATGGTTTTCACTTATAATTGTTGTTTATCTAATCACAAGGATTTGGAGTCATTCATTAATCACGAAGAGTACGTGTATTACTTTCAAAGGGGAATGGGATGGAAATGGTTATTCCTATTTAAACCACAACTCCAAACAGTTTCATTTTTTTTTTTTTTTTTGCTTATCACATACAGAATGAATGTACGTCAACCCGGTGGAGGAAAAAACCCCATAAGAAAGGTGAATGTGGCTTACGGCGATTTCAGCAGGAACATTTATATATTTGCTAGTAATGTTTTGGCTTTGAATTTTTTAAATAATTTTTTTCTCCTCCAGTGTTTGGGTAAAGACTAAATAATTATATTATGGTCCTTATTAAATGCTTTCTCTGTGGCAGGTACTGAAGGTAGATAAAGGTCCTCAGAACAAATAGTGTCCCTGACCCCAAAGAGGTTCACAGTCTAAGAAGTAGGGAGATGAGCTATCTAACCCCCATTTTACAAATGAGGAAAGTGAGGCCCATAGAGATTAGGTGTTTTGCACATGGCATAGTGGATAGAGCATGGACTTGGGAGTCAGAAGGTCATGGGTTCTAATCCCAGCTCTGCAACTTGACTGCTGTGTGACCTTGAAGAAATCACTTCACTTCTCTGTGCCTCAGTTGCCCATCTTTAAAATGGGGATTGAGACTGTGAGCCCCAAGTGGGATAGGGACTGTGTCCAACTCGATTTGCTTGTACCCACTCCGGCGATTAGTACAGTGCCTGGCACATAGTAAGCACATAAGAAATACCATTATTATTATTATTATTGTATTTGTGAAGCGCTTACTATGTGCCAGACACTGTACTAAGCAATGTCAAAATCACACAGCAGGGCAGAGGCAGAGGTGCGATTAAAACCCAGTGCTCCCAACCCCAGGTCTTTCTCTCTCCCCGTGCTGCCTAAAGAATCTACTGAACTGCAAATAGGCTTTAAGCCAAGTCATCAATAAATGCTACACTGAAACAACTCTTAGCTCAAAATCATAAATTCTTATTCCAGAAGCTTCTCTTCATGCTGTGTTCTCCTAAGACCAATTTTCTTATTTAGATCATTTGGGCCAAAAATTTTCTGGTTTGTCTGATTTACCCAAACACTGGGGAAAAAGGGGTATTTGAGCTTAAATTATTTTCTGGTGTAATTACCTACTCAGGTGGTAGATTTACAGAGCTTTCCATTTTTAGAATTAGGGGAGATGGTGAGATTATCCATGTCAGTGTTAAAAAACCAAAGGAAAAATAAGGAGATTTGACTTCATAAAATCCCACAAACTGTATTTTAAAAACAGAATAATACCTCATGTTTTGAATATTGCTTTTATTTTTCCAAAATGTTTTCACATCAGTTATCTCATTTCATCCTCACAAAATCCCTATGAGATCATTTTACAGACAAAAAAACTGAGGCGCAGAGAAGTGAAGTGACTTGCCCAGAGTCATTTAGGAGACCAGGGTCAGAACTGAAACTAGAACCCCAAACTTCTCAATTCTCCCTCCATATGCTCTTTTCACTAGAACCAATATGGAAGCTTGAGCTGATAACAATCCAAAGCTCCTACATTTCTATATGTGCTTGTGTCTTTTCCAGAAGACTCTAATGTTGTGAATCAAGTGGTAGGAAAGTTCTTTCCAGGACTTGAGGTTGAATTTACATGTCAAAAACTCTCAGGATCAGAAAGCAGATTTCTGCTCTCCTGTACTGTTGACTTTGGTCTGAATGTTTATCCATCTATTTTTCAGCCCTGCAGCCACTTGTTTATTTTGGCCATCCCTTTTCCAGCTAGAGACTTCCCGCACCCAGCCATCTGGCCCTCTCTCTGCTTTAATTCCCACAGTTGGGTCCCATGTGGAAATCTAACAAGAAGCCTAAATGGTTTAAAGATCCAGAGATTTATCCTGCACCTGAGTTGCTTGCATGATCAAAGTGGAAAAGAATAAACTTATTTTTGCGAGAATACATTAGATTTATCTAAGGGAAATAAATGCAACTCTCATCAGTGTGATAAACTTGAGGCCCAAAGTGAAATGAACCGACAGATACTGAAGCTACGACTGGCACTGCTTTCAGTCTCAACTGCCAGTGATCACTGGCATAAACTGGCATAACCTCATCTTTTGTCACCTCAGAGCAGGCACAGGTCTCATTCTTACTTTGTCAAAGTTAATTTGGATTCACCAGGCACTGTTGATTGTCAAAGGAAATTAATATGAATCTGAATTCATTCAATCATATTTATTGAGCGCTTACTGTGGGCAGAGCACTGTACTAAGCGCTTGGAATGTACAATTCGGCAACAGATAGAGACAATCCCTGCCCAACAATGGGCTCACAGTCTAAAAAATGCACACCCAACTCCAAAAGACTGTTGGATAGAATCGGGTAGCTACTCTTTCAAATAGATTTGTCTACTACGGGGATTAGAGGCTATTTTTATGTCCTGTTTAGTTCAGTCTTTCAAATAATTTTGAAATATCCACCAATAAGGAATAACAGAATGTAGAAATCATGTGATACCAATTTAAAGCTTCTCTTGTTCACAACATGATTTCCTGTTAAAACTGATTTCCTAAAAGCTTGAGGTCTTTGCCCACTCTAATTGGTGTAGTTGATTATTAATATTCACTGGCGATTAGCCAAGCTGAGTTGCCCTCAAAATGAATTGAACCCCGTCTTGAAAACTGTTACAGGAAAAAAAAATTAAACCCGCTTTTCAAAAGGGATGCGGTAGTAAGATAAACTCCATTAGGCTATGTTTGCCTTTTGCACGCTGACTTTCATTTACATTCCAGGACTCATTATAATGTAAGGTCCTTATGGGCAGGAAATGTGACATTTGCTTGTTCTGTACTTTCAAAGAGTTTAGTACAGTACATCTCACCCAGTGGGTGCTCAGTAAATACTTTTACTTCTATACACGTAGATCCATCCAAGTATGGAAAGGGACATAGAGGGACATTCAGCCACGGGAAGGAGGAAGAACACAATATGTTCAGAAGCAATGGTTTATTTTCTGCCATAATCTATATCAGGGTATCAGATTATCAGTCTAGGGAAAGATGAATTGAAAGAAAATGGGAGATGAGCCTTGGGTAAAGAGGAAAAGAGATTGTGACTGCAGTCTCCTCAGACATTTCTTCCACATGCTCAGTTATGGTAGTCTCTCTCAGTATAGGTCACTCAAAGGCACATGAAACTACAGATCAGCTTTCCCGAAGCTATGGGACAGATTTATGTTAGGCCTAATTGCCGAATATATGGCTTAAAGCCTCTTTCTTTACCAAAAAACCCCACAATGCTCTGCACACAGTACATGCTCAATAAATACCATTGAAGATGAAAAATCATAGCCAGGTTTCAGAAACTTGCATGTTTCTGACTGGAAAAGAGTATTCATGCAATCTCTAAATGTAATCTATGATTGTTTCTTCAGATCACTGTGGGTAGGGAACATGTCTACCAACTCGTTTATATTGTAAGCGCTCAATAAATATGATTGATTGATCTATCAAAATGTTCGAGACGCTTATCGCTGCCATGTCAACTCCATGCTGTGTCCAGCAAGGTAGCCATGTTTTTCTGGTGTTTTGAATGCCTCTTCTGCTCGTTGCTGATTCATAAGCCTGGCTACTTTTAAACACTTCAGTTCTAACAAGGTTATTATCCTAGGCTTTCATTTATTACTTGCCTCGGGTGTTTAAAATCCTTGAATAAGACTGTGGGTCACGGTTTGAAACTTTCACTCTCAATGACCTCAGGCTTTCATTAAGAATGTGTAAGTTAAAATGGCCAACTTTCTTTCACAGTCTCCCAGCAGGCTCTCTGTGTATTGCTTTTCCACAAGAGAAGGTTAAAAAAAAAAAAAAACAAATTTAATTAAAAGCATTTTCCTGTCCCAGGTGCAGGGGGACACAATCCAGGCAGGTTGCAGGTCAGTGAATGGGTGTACAGAGACAGCATTTACTTTCCTAAATGCCTAAGAAAAATGCATGTGAAAAGAAACAATAAGAAAGACTTTTATAAAGGGCAAAATTGTTGTCGATTAAGGACAAATAAATCATATCTAATTCATCAGAAGGTATTTAGCTAGCAATATTTTATTTGGGATTAACTGATCAAAACCTTTATCATAACCTCATCCTTTATTCTGCTTAACTTGTAAATATAAGGTTTCCTTGTGTAACTTCACATATGGTTTACAGCAGGGACTTGAATAATTCTAGAAATGAATATCGGCTCATGTTTCAGACTCAAAATTCAGGTGACTGGAGAGGAATTGCCTTTGTTTCATGGGAAAACATTGCTGAGGAGAGTTTGGTAACCCTGTCATTTTAAATGATGTAATTAATTCTCCAGAAACCCTCACAACCCAGAGCCTGGTGAAATCAACATGTTGGTATAAACACCTGGAGCAGAAGTAAAAGAAAAATTCCAAAACCAGTCCAACAAAGAGTTCAGTGCTGAGTGGAGGTTATTACTAAGAAAAGGAAAGGGAAAAAAAGCCCCTCCGCAAGCCTAAAATTTATTCAGAGCAAGGAAAGCTTTGGTTATTGTTTACATGGCCCTTGTTTCTTCATTTTAAGACACTCTGAGTAATTGCTCCCCACGCCACTTGAAACCCAAAAGGTCCTTTCCACTTCTTTTACTCTGTTGTCCAAAACTTCTGGCTTCCCTGGAGTCAAGTGTGGGATGTTTTCCCGAATTCTAAGCTTCTTGAGTTTCAATATTGTTTTTATTCAAAAAATGAGCATTTACACCCACACACTTCACAGGCTTTCATTTAAGAAAATTGAAAACAGATCAAATTCAGGGGACAGTTAAATACAATGTCTCCCTTTGATAGGGCCTCTGTGTCTTTTCTTCAAGCGTATTCCGGTTTTATACAAAAAAAGTTCAGCTTGTGAAAATTGTTTCAGTATCCTTAGTGCACTTCAGGTTTATTTTTGCCCAAGTCCTGCTTTGCTTTTAGCAGTTAAGATAACCCTGAATTTGAAGCTCACAACCAGGAAGGAAAATAGGCAAGTCAAAATCCTGGCAGGTTTGGGTGTAAATGATGAGATGAGTGGAAATCTGTTGCTCTCACCCAGTTAGCATTCTGTTCTCTCATAAAGCCTCTGGAATGATCTGTCTTCACCACAAGATGCCTCGTAGAAGAAAAGCAAAGAACAATCTTTGGCAGTATAAGCAAATATTGCTATATCCCAGTAAGAACAGATGCAAGCAAGTTAATAAACTCACACCCCAGAATCAGTTAGATGCAAAAAATAGAAGTAATATCCAGAGACGAGAACCTCCTCTACTCTAACCCCTGCTTGATGTTTTGTTCACATCTGCCTTGCCATCTCCCCTCTCTGTCGACTCTCTTCCCTTATGGTATTCCTAGCAATGCCCAGCTTTACTAGGGTGTTAATGATTTTTTTTCCCCCTGAGTTCACTGCACATAGCTACATTTTTCTGGCCAGGCACTAATTTTTAAAGGCACAGAGCTGTTTTTAAGTGCTCACCATCTGCATTTAATAGGAGCTAGAAACTGGCATTCAAGGGATCTGGGGCGAAGCTCAGGTTGCTTCAGTCAAAAAGCACGCTGTCACCATTCCCAGCCGACAGCTTGTACTTCTGATGGCTTGTGGTATCGCAGTCCTCCGGCTGCTTCTCCTCTGAATAACACACTCCCACTGCAGCGTTCACCTACTACGATTTGATTTTTAAGAGTGAACATATATTTGTCAACTGGAGATAATATTATTTACCCACTTTCCAGAGGTGAAGAAGGTTAATTATAAATAGATAATTACCAATAATTTATTAGTTGAAATCTCAGGTATGAGAGCCTCCAGACCCACATGCAAAAATAAAGCAAAGGTCTTTCTACCGGAATGTGACTGTTCATATATGGCTTTTTTGATATGTTTAAAAGGAAAAGTTTCTGAAAATGTCAAGACTGAATGCAAATTGCTGGCCCCACTGTACAAGAGTCTAATCAGGTAACAAGTAGTTGACATTATCAGTGGCATTGCACAGGAAGGCTATTATTGTCTAAATGCATTATCTATCTGTCAAGGTCAGCAGGTTCCTATTTATGGGTCATTTCCTCCTTACTGTGTTTAAGACATTTGAATGTTTCATTCTTGCTAGCTGGAGGAGAAATGAAAATACATTATATTACCCTCTCATTTTCCTTTATAGTAAGAGATTTCTAGGGAGGAGATGAGGCTAGAATGGACGAACAACATAGCCAGACCTTTTTCAACCACTCCAGAAATCTGACAAGGCACCTTCAGACGATCACAGGCCATCTCAGGCTTGCATTCCTGCACTGGATAACAAAGGGAAGGCCAATCCAAAATAGTCCCATTCCTTCTCCTCAATTAGATTGAAACCAGTAACCTAGGTTTGAGCTGTTTCATCAGCATCACCCATGAGCAGAACATCAAATGTCAGAATAAAATAGTGAAAAATGAGATCCTGGAACAATCAGTTCCCCAGTACTTAGGTTATGCTCCTCACAACACAGCTGTGCTGGGCAAAACACATGAGATGAATGGAAGACAGCAGGATGCCCAAACTGTTGCTACAAGGTGAACTGAAAAGAGGCATTCTCAAGCAGGGAGGGTATATAATAGACCTTCAATCTGAAATGAAGGCCCATTTCCTTTTGTCTCCAAAATACATCCCACAACATCCCACAGCTCATGCTGGCCTTCCTATTTCTGTTTTCATTTTCTTTATCTAGCTATGACTTGTTGAATGAAAGTATACTCCTTAGGAAATGGAAATTGAAGCAGTTTTGTATAGTGCATAGACCATGGGCCCGGGAATCAGTAGGACCTGGGTTCTAATCCTGGTTCTGCCACTTGTCTACTGTGTGACCTTGGGCAAGTCACTCAACTTCTCTGTGCCTAAGTTTCCTCATTTGTAAAATGGAGATTAATAATAATGTTGATTGTTAAGTACTTATGATGAGCCAAGCACTGTTCTAAGCACTGGGGTAGATACAAGGTAATCGGGTTGTGCCATGTGGGGCTCACAGTCTTAATCCTAATTTTACAGATACAGTAGCTGAGGCCCAGAGAAGTTAAGTGACTTGCCCAAAGTCACACAGCTGACAAGTGGCAGAGCCGGGAAGAGGACTGTGAGCCCTATGCAGGGCAAGGAAGGTGTCCGACCTGATTAATTTGTATCTACCAAAGCACTTAGTATAATGCCTGGCACAGAGTAAGCACTTAAATACCATTTAAAAAATCATTGGCAGCATGAATTCTACGTTGTTGAAGAAACTCATTATGAAGCATCATCTCAATTTTCTTTAGGCTTACTGTCAGTCTGATTTACTGTGATAGATTCATGGTGCCCCAGTCCAGAAAGGAGAGGCTCTGAGGGAGCGGAAGCAAGGTAAAGATCGAAAAAGAATGAGGCAAAAGTCAAAACAGCGCCAGGCACTGCGAGCAACAAAGACAACAATATAGCAAGCATCGGTTTTGTGTGTGCACAGTGGAGCTGGGACTGTGGGTCCACATGGGCCTTTTCAGTGACACACACACCTATGGGTAATTTTTGCCACCAGTGGCTTTCCGAGCCCAGTCATCAGCATTAACCCATTCCCAGATGACCATCTCAGAGTTTTGGGGCAGGATATAAAGACTGGACCACTTTCCTGGCTCTTTATTGCATTTTCGAGGGTGGCAAGGCAGACTTCATTTAGCAGTACTGGAACTACCACCAACCTCTTCTTTATTTCAGTAGTGATCGATTCATTCATCCAGTCCTGTTTATTGAGTGCTTACTGTGTGCAGAGCACTGTACTAAGCACTTGGAAGAGTACAATACAACAATAAACAGGCACATTCCCTGTAGATCACAACATTAATTTCCCCAACGCTCATAATAAAAGCTGGCCTTCCAGCTCTCTGCATGTCACATGGCTGCAGCGATCAGTTCATGGTAGTAGCATAACAACATGATCCTTTCACTACTTTCGACACTTTTTAGAATGATGCTTTCATTTTTTCCCAGTGTGAGGATGTTTCATCAATGCAAAGATATTTAGACCCTCTCCACACTGCATTATTCTGAGACAGACAGCTGAGGCGTGCACTTTCCAGTGCAAAATGGATGCTGCCTTAGACTTAATCCCTGTCACATGTGCAAGACATATACTGCAAAACATTTAAATGTCATAACATCATGCTCTAAAAATAGCACATTCACTCTCAAAATGTGTAATATTGTGAAGATAATTTATCTGTGTCCTATCTTGCAAATGACTACTACATTTGTCTCAAACAATCAAATATTGACTTCTCAAATATTGTGAATTCGGACTGTGGAACTGCTGAACTGTGGCATATTGATCTGATCTGATTACGCGCAATCTGTAGCTCCCTTAAATGAAAAATGAAAATAGACCTTTTTTCTCACAGTTTTTGTTGTTTGTCAATAGAGCAAGATGTCCTCTATAAGAAATTAATAGGTGATATAAATGAAACCAACAGGGGAAAGGTCAAACTGTTACTTTTTTAGCATCTGAAGATTCAGCAGAGTGTCTAACTAGCATTCCAAACTTTGGATGTCATCAGCTAGCATTCCAGGCTTCGGATATTATCACCATGGCAATAACAGACATGATGAAGAGAAATGATTCTTTGTTTTTGTACTATTTAATAAAAGTCACTGAGAGAACAAAGTAGGGTCAAAAATCAATTGTATTTATTGAGTGCTTACTGTGTGTGAAGTATTGTACTAAGCATTTTGGAGAGTACAACAACAGTAACATTACCTGCCCACAACGAGCTCACAGTCTAGAGGGGGAGACAGACACTAATATAAATAAATAAATAAATAAATAAATCACAGACATATACATACGTGCTGTGGGGATAGGAGGGAGGATGAATGAAGGGAGCAAGTCAGGGCCAATGGAAACAAGAAGGAAGTGAATTGGTTGTATTCAACCAATCAAACATAGAGAAATTTAGAGAGGCATTGACTGAGAACCGACAAGGCAAAGAAAGGTGTTGGTCCCAAGAAACCTTGTTTTAAAATTAAAATTTTATTGGTTTTTAAAATTCACTGTGAAGATGACACACATCTGAAAGTATTCATTCACATCCTGGTGAACAAATGTACTGAAAAGACTGCAGTTCTTCCAATCCTGAGCATTAGAAAAGTCTGTCCTTTGACTAGCCATTTTGACCACCTTTTTCAGGGTGGTTGTTTGCCGTTCTGCCACAGGAATGCATTTGCACAGCTCAGAAATTTCAGTGACATTTCTCATTGTCATAAGCCTGGTGTGCCAGTAGGCCACTGTCCTGTCCCAACAGCAAAGAGCTCTCCCTTCATGTTCATCAAAGATATTAAGATATTATACCCCTATTTGTGTTCAGCCTTAACTCTTTAAGAGTTTACAGTCAGAGACAGACAACACAAATTCAGGTAGATATAGCGAAATCAAGTAGACAAATGTACACACTTACAAACAAAAGCAATGAAGTTGGGCTCTGACCTCCCTGCCTCCTGTCTCTCCTCACTTCAAGCATACTTCAATCTGCTAACTGGATCATTTTTCTACAATAATGTTCAGCCCATATTTCCCCACTCCTCAAGAAACTCCAGTGGTTGCCCATCTACATCTATATCAAAAAGAAACTCCTCATCATTGGCTTTAAAGCACTCAATCACCTTGACCCCTCCTACTTCACCTCACTACTCTCCTACTATGACTCAGGCTGCACACTTCGCCTCTCTAATACTTATCTTCTCACTGTACCTCGATCTCATCTCTCTTGCCACCAACCTCTCACCTACATCCTGCCTCTGGTCTGAATCGGCCCCTCTCCTCATATCCAATAGACAATTACTCTCCTCCACTTCAAAGCCTTATTCATGATGTGACTTCATCTCCTCCAAGAGGCCTTCCCTGTCTAAGTCCTTGTTTCCTCGTCTCCCACTCCCTTCTGTGTTGCCCTGACTTGCTCCCCTCCTTCCAGCCCCACAGCACTTGTATACATGTCTTTTACCCCTTCCAAACTCTATGTTTGTTGTGGGCAGGGAATATGTCTCTTTATTGTTATATTGTACTCTCCCAAGCACTACAGTGCTCTGCACACAATAAGCACTCAATAAATATGACTGACTGAGTGATAAGTCATGCTAAAGACCTAGGAAGGTGAGGAGCAGTAACTGGGAAGGCACTCCCATCCCTATATCCTGCCAAGATTGGTCTTTTATTTATGCTGTCCAACTACTCACTTCCTGGTTTTTGTGTTCGGGCCACTTTGCTTCTATGGTTAAAGACAGGAAATGATGGAAGAGCTATTTGGGTAGGGGGTGAAGGGTAATGTCAGAGAATCTTTGACGAGGCTCTTCTTCAAACTATTGGTTGGAAGCTTCTTCAACTCTTCTGATGTACAAAAGAGCATCTGCTCTTATGGTAGTTTGTTGGAATGGATCGTGAGGTTGAGTGCCCGAGACACTCTTTCTAAAAAATTGTTCCGAGTGGAGAAAGGAGAATTATCTGACAGAAAGGCTGCAGCTGATGAGAAGGATCACCTATTCAGCACTCTAAATAGGCCCCTTTATTTTGCTCTGATTCCATGTGCTTTTCCAGAGCAATAAAACAGTTCTTCAGTGCAATAAGACAACTCCAGGAAATAGAATTTAATGCTTCAGAGGTTTGAAAGCACTCATCTAGGTTAAGGAATTACCCTTCTAACAGTCCCAAGGGTTTATTTGTAACATGAAAACTATTATCATATTCATTAAAAACCATGCTGTATACTTACACAAGCTGTATTGACTAAAAGCCTTGAAACTACTTAGGGCTTCAAATGCACATTTCTTGGCAGTGAAAGTTGAGTCATGCAGATTCCTTATTTATCTCTGCTTTTTTATGGAGCCTATCACCATAATTTCTAGGCTCTCAGATAAAGAACAACGTAAAAGGAAGGGAGAAATACAGGCCTCTCTTCTCTTGGGCCAAAGCCTGAATCTTGTACATGGTAGATACATGGTAAATAGGCTGAATCTGGGGTCTTGAATTCATCTTCTCAGGAGGCTTGATATTTTTGGAAGGTTTTTTTTTGCATTTTAATAAATTCACCTACAGATTTTTATTTTTCCACTGTTGTGTTAATGATAATGCTGGTAGAAGCATGGAGGGTGACTGAATAGTTCAGTGCTTGACCAGCAATCCTTTCACAATGCAACTGGGGAACACAATCATTTGGTGTGCAGTTCTAATTTCCATTTATTCCTTTTTTTTCCCACTCTGATAGTGGTTGAGCAATTACTATGTATCCAGCACTGTTTCAAGTGCTGATACACTTAAAGATAAGATATAAGTTCATCAGATTGGACACAGTTCCTGTTCTCCATGGGGCTCACAGTTTTAAGTAGGAGGGAGTATTGGTTGGATGGTGATTATGGTTTTGCCTCTCTGCTTTCTGAGTGTCCGGATGTCATTGTTCAAAAAGAATCACCCCTTCTTTGACTGCTGAAAGCCAAGTTGGTCTGTCTGCAGCTGTTGTCCCCCAGCATTCCACAGCGAGGCTTCATTGTTTGAAGCTGTGATTTCTTGTGACCTTAGTGTGTTTCTTCTGCATGCCCAGCATGCATTCTCTCTGCTTCATTAAACACACACACACACACACACACACACACACATTTAAAAATGTTACCGGTGACCGCGAGATTTCATCTACATGTGTATGGGTGTCATTGAGTGACAGTCTCTTCTCCATGGTAACCAACAACATAGAGTTAAGCAAGGCTAAGTTATGGCTATAGTTAAGTGATAGTGAAGTGAAGCAATGTGGCCTAGTGGAAAGAGCACAGGCCTGGGAATCAGAAAGGTGTGGGTTCTAATACTGGCTCTGCCACTCATCTGCTGTGTGACCTTGGACAAGTCACTTCACTTCTCTGTGCCTCAGTTACCTCAACTGTAAAATGGGGATTAAGTTCGTGAGCCCCATGTGGTACAGGGACTATGTCCAACTTGATTATCTTGTTTCTACCTCAGGGATTAGAACAGTGCTTGGCACATAGTAAGCGCTTAATAAATACCACAATTATTATTATTATGGTTAGGAAGCTTTTCTCTCCCCTTGCCCATTTTTGGTAAACACATCATCCTCAATTCATCCATTCAGTCATTCAATTGTATTTATTGATCACTTACTGTGTGCAGAGCACTGTACTAAGCATTTGGGAGAGTACAATATGGTAGGACTCCAAAGGTGTTCTCAAAAGACACTGCAGTCACTACTTGACCAAGAGACAGGAATAAGGTTGTTTTTGACACACAAGCCTTTAGTTTAGGGCTATGGGAGGACAAGGATGCAGTTGATTTGTTTTTCCATTAATGGTGATGACTTGCCCTGAGCCATTCACACTCTCTAGCCTGGTCTCTTTGGGACCAACAGCACCCATTGGGAAATGACTTGACTTTTGAGTGCAGCCTGTGGTCATGGAACAGAATGTCTCTCTCAGACCTTGTCACTCATCATAAACTGCAGTGGTGTGTGGCAGTCAGATTGTCCATAGTAAAGATTAGGGAATTCTTTTTCTTGCTAAAATCAATGGAAAAGCAAAACAGAAAATATTTCATCACCAACAAGCATTTTTTATACAAAAAAGAGAGGTTTTGAGAGTGCTAACTCATAGAGAAGTTTTATTTGCTATTTTACCTTTTTAAGAAAGTGCTATCCTCTTGTTTCCCCACATACCTGCCAGCTTTCTCTCCCGTACCCACTATTCCAGGCATGAAACCTGCCTGCTACTTGGATATCTCTGCCCAGTGATTGTGCCTGAAGTAATCTTCTTGAACCTTCCTCACCACTTAGAAAAGTGCTAACAGCAAGTAAATGCTTGGCCAATGTAACAGATACAAATAAATACTTCCACAATTGAACATGATTACCCAGGCAGGTAGATAGGATCAGACGGCTCTGTGTGGGTTCCCGTCTCACGATCTCCAGGGTGTGACGCTTGCCGCACACCCCCTTACCCCGGCACACCCACACACCCCTCCATTCGTCCATGCAGGCATTTTGGAAAGAACATCTGTTCCTACCCCTGTTTGGGCACTGAAGAGAAGCAGCACGGCTTAGTGGATAGAGCCCTTCTGACTCTCAGGCCCTGGATCTTAATCACGGCTCTGCCACATGTCTTCTGTGCAACCTTAGGCAAGTCACTTAACTTCTCTGTACCTCAGTTACCTCATCTGTAAAATGGGATTAATACTGTGAGCCTCATGGGATTAATACTGTGTCAACTTGATTGGCTTGTATCTACCCCCACGCTTAGTACAGTGCCTGGCATGTAGTAAGAACTTAACAAGTACCATAAAACATATGTAACGATAGTGAATTACCTTTTGAAGTCTGCCTATTTCCACACCAGTAAGCTTCTGGTAGGGATGGGTAGACAATATTTCTAGTCAAGTTTTCCTGCTTGATATTTCAAAGTCATTTGGATATTCTTTATACCGCAGTCATATTTCCATAACTCTTTTGCAAAACCGCTGACCTCCCCTTACATCCTACCTCTGGCCTAGACTTTCCTCCCTCCTCATATCTGACAAACAATTACTCTCTCCCTCCTCAAAGCCTTATTGAAGGCACACCTCCTCCAAGAGGCCTTCCCTGATTAAGCCCTCCTTTCCTCTTCTCCCACTCCCTTCTGCATCACTCTGACTTGCTCCCTTCATTCACCGCCCCCACCCAGCCCCCTAGAACTTATGTTCATGTCTGTAACTTATTTATATTAATGTCTGTCTCCCCCTCTTAACTGTAAGCTTATTGTGGGCAGAGGATGTGTCTGTTTATTGTTCTACTGTACTCTCCCAAACATTTACTACAGTGCTCTGCACACAATTAAGCGCTCAACAAACGTGACTGAATGAGAGAATGAATGAATCACAAAATTCAAATTTTATTGGGAGTTCAATGAATAAAAGTGACTTTGCTAGTGCTACAGTCCCCCAGCCTGGCCATTGGGAAGAATATTAAGCTAAAACGGATGCTGTTTGCCTTGAAAAGATAGTGGAAATTTTTGTGCTGAAGCCCCGAATGAAACTGTGGAGCTGACATGTTTTTACAGCTGTGCTGAACTCTGGTTCAAGAGCAGTACCATCCTGCTCTTCCCATAGACAATTCCAGGGTGGAGAGAAGGGCTCGGAATCACTCAACCTTCACGTGCTCTTTTCTTTGTCTCTCTCCAGACTTATTTGCTTTTTCCTCAAGAGGCCTTTAAAACTTTTAGTATTAAATGACGAACCAAAGAAACCAGGAATAGTGTTTGAATACCTCAGTAGCTTTTAAAGCCAGGCTACACAAAGAGTTAGTATGAAAAATGCTTACACTAAATGATTTGGAATTGAATTGAAAGCTCTGGGCCTGTCCTGTGCTCCATGGAAAGCATTTTGTAAATATTTTACCCATGCTGCTTGCTCAGCAGGGAAGGCATGAGAGTTATTCCTTAAGTCAGTGGTGTTTGTTCCTGGTGACTGTCAAAATTCCTTCTGGAATGTATTTTTGGTGGATATGGGGAATTTGCAATGTCAGGTGAACGCAGACCAAGTTCTACCTTGGAGACAGTTCCTGCTGGCTCAGTAACTCATCTGGCATCAGACAGAAACTCCTTACCATTGGCTTTAAAGTCCTCAATCACTTGGACCCCTCCTACTTTACCTCACTGATTCGCTACTACAAACCAGCCCACACACTTGGCTCCCCTAATGTCAGCCTACTTACCTTGCCATTATCTTGTCTGCCTCACCACTGACCCCTTGCACACCTCATCCTTCTGGAACTCCCTCTGCACTTCGTATTTGACAGAGATCCACTCTCCCCACCTTCAAAGTCTTACTGAAATCACATCTCCTCCAAGAGACCTTTCCTGGTTAAACCCTCATTTCCCCTACTCCCTTTCCCTTCAGAGTCGCCTATTCAGTTGGTAACATTTAACCACTTAATAATCCCCTACCCTCAGCCCACCAGCATTTATATACCTATCTATAATTTATTTTAGTGTCTATCTCCCCCTCCAGACTGAAAGTTTCTCGTGGTCAGACATCATCTCTACCGTCTCTGTCATATCATACTCTCCCAATCATTTAGTTCAGTGCTCTGCACATAGAAAGCGCTCAATAAATATGACTGACTGAATGAATAAATAGCATTGATTGATTGATGGCAGGGCCAGCAGAAAATTTCAAGAGAGGTTTGTTCTGCACATCATCTTTACCCTTTCTTAGCTTCAAAATTCTGATCCCAGAGGAATAAGAAGTGAAAGGGCAGGGCCTATTGCTGGCTTTGAGAGGTGGTAATGACAGCTATCGCTGTTTCAGGTGGGGTTTGGCAGCGTGGCCTAATGGATAGAGCATGGGCCTGCGAGTCAGAAAGACCTGGGTTCTAATCCCAACTACACCCCTTGTCTGCTGTGTGACTTGGGACAAATCACTCAACTTCTCTGTGTCTCAGTTACCTCATCTGTAAAATGGGAATTAAGACTGTGAGCCCTATGTAGGATTAACTTGAACCTACCCCAGCACTTAGGACAGTGTCTGGCCCATAGTAAGCACTTAACAAATATTGCAAAACAAAACAAAGCCAGAAAGCCCCAAGGATACAGTAGGGATGGTGTTGAATGGTTTTGAGAGGCTACCCCTGTTACATTCTCAGATTTAGGATCTAACAAGATTTGAGTGAATTACTTTGATGTGTTTCTACTTGTAAGTGAGAAGTGTACTGGCTGTATAGTTGTGTTGGTATTTGTTAAGCACTTATTATATGCCAGGCATTGTTCTAAGTGCTAGGGTAGACTCAGGCTAATCGGGTTGAACACAGTCCCTGTCCCTAATAGGGTGCTCAGTCTTAATCTCCATTTTGCAAATGAGGGCACTGAGGCACAAATAAGTTAAATGACTTGCCCAAGGTCTCATAGCAGGCACTGGAGGAGCGAGATTAGAACCCAGGTCCTTCTGACTCCCACTCCCATGCTCTATCCATTAGACCACACTGCTTCTCTAGGCCATGCCATATAGACAACACGTCCAGAGAAGTAAAGACTAATAAGGGCTTGCTACTAATGTGTAAAGCTGGTCTAATGGCTACTCCTGAATGTTCACTGGGTGGGTTTCTTGGTTTTCATTCCAGAGGCTCTTATGACATAGCTCCAGAGTCCTGTACCCTAGGCCATGCTCCTGGATCTATAAAATGACTAAAAGTAGGTTTAAAAAATGGGCTGCACAGGCCGAAAAACTAGATGGAGTTTCATAGTGAACTTTCTGGAGAGACTCTAGATAAACATTCTGTAGTGAGAGAAAGTAAAAAGCATCCCTCAGTCAGAATTCCTGTTATTCATTTCAATTCCAGGAACTCAGCTGCTCCACATTAGCATGCTGTCTCTTTTATTTTCCCTCTGAAATTTCTCAAGAACTTATTACTTCTCCTCTGCTTTCTGGGCAGTCTGGAGTCACCACTCATAGCCACTTTAGTCTCTTCACTTCATCTTTTATTCTCACCCTTACTCTCCCTAATGCTCTGCTATTTCCCAGTTGTGGTAATTAGTAATTTAAAAGAACAAGAAGTTCTCCAGCATCATGTACTGACTTAATTTACATAACATTATTGAATTTATAACAGCTGTGAATTACTGAATTTATCTCATGTATTTTTGGTCTTAATTAAAATGATAATTATATCAATTATTTGAGGACTTCTTCCTATTTACAAAGATCCGTCTCACCCATTAGATTGTAAATTCTTTATAGGGAGGGACCATGTCTTCTACCTCTATTGTTCTTTCCCAAGTGCTTAACACAGTGTGCTGCAGACAGCAGACACTCAGTGAATACTATTGATTGAATGATGGATAAATGACCAAAAGTAGGATACTCAGAACTGAAAAATTGATTAGAGGAGATCAATCAATCAATAAATGGTACTTATTGGTATTTAAATGGTTTTCATTTCTTCAGAATACTGTACTTATCACTTGGGACAGTACAGTAGAGTAAGTGGACAGGATCTCTGCCCTCAAGGAGCTTACAATTTGGTCAGGGAGACAGACATTATGATAAATTACAGACAGGGAAGGCAACCAACTGTAAGGATATAGTGGGGGTGGGGCTAATGTGCTAACCAGATCCCAAGTGCCTCTGCTCCTTTCCCCCATTAGCAAGAGAAGTAGCTTGGCCTAGTGGGTAGAACACAGGCCTGGAAGTCTGAAGGACCTGCGCTCTAATCTCAGCTCTGTCACTTGACTGCTATGTGACCTTGGGCGAGTCACTTAACTTCTCTGAGCCTCAATTACCTAATCTGTTATATGGGCATTAAGACTGTGAGCCCCATGTGAGACTCGGACTATGTCCAATCTGATTAGCTGATATGCACCCTAACGCATTGTTCGGTGCCTGGCAGATAGTAAATGTTTAACAAATGCCATTTTAAAAACAGAAAGCAATGCCTGATGTTTTAGTCTGAATGTGGAGCAGATCTAGTTGTTGGTTCATCACCCCGCCACATCTTCCTCTGGTTATCCAATAGCAAGAGGCATATGATGTGAAAAGAACTGAGTATATTCCTTGGGTCCGTCTACAGACTGTCATCTGCACTCAAGATTCAGGGATTTAGTACCTGCAGTTCATGTGAGCGCTTCTCAGGGGAAAGTACCTTGTTGGTCACTTCTCTTCTCACTCACACAGTCAACAGACAGGCCTAGCATGCACTTGTACCGAAATATCACCATCTTTGCTTATGAGCATGCTCCTTCAGTATGATGAGCCCACAGCCTTTAAGCACTTTCAACTTCTTCTCCGTAGGGCTTCTTGTCAATATCCAACTGGCACCTAGAGCTGGCAGCTCTGTTTGTCTTGAGGGCAAGACCTTTGCACACAATTTGCTGTATTTCCTTTATCTTGGGGAGCTTATCCCTTTGGGAATGGCAAACCTCTCTGGTTAACCCTTTCATTTCTCAAGATTGTCTCTTTAATAGGATATTTTGAAGTATACCACTGAAGTTCTAGAGAGCAAAACGATCTGGCAAAAATGGTTCTTTAATTTTGGGGTTGGGCAAGGAAAGTAAAGTTTGTGGGAAGTCTATGACAGTTGGGTTAAAATAGGAGGGGTAAGACCTGGGGCTTTTGTCATTCCTAAGAGAAGATTGGTCGTTATGTCTTGGCAAACACCAAGGACTACTTCTAAGACCACTCTACAACAGTACATTCTGCTCCTACCCTGTATAAATGGAGAGGAACACTTGTGTGATGCTCCACACTATGATTCTCTGCTCCCACTCTTGCTCTAATTTTCTATTTGGTTAGTGTACCATAATTCCGCAGAAGATCACATCCCAATGAGTAGCAGTTTGGAGTAGTAGAAAGAGCCTAGGTTTGGGAGTCAGAGGACTTGGATTCTAATCCCCACTCCGCCACATACCTGCTGTGTGACCTTGGGCAAATCACTTCACGTCTTTGTACCTCAGTTCCCTCATCTGCAAAATAGGGTTCAATACCTGTTCTTCCTCCTACTTAGACTGTGAGCCCCATGTGGAACCTGATAATCTAGTATCTACTAGAGCTTAGAATGATGCTTGGCAAATGATAACAATAATAATAATAATCTCAGCTCCTGCACTGATATTTCCATTACATCCTGGGTAGGAAGAATTTGCAAAGTCTGGGATGACATAGACTCATAGTTGTGAAGGAAGTATGACAAGGATTGCTTGATGCCCATAATTCTTCTTCTGCAAAGGGAAAGTGGCACATAAAAATTGGAGGTCTAGGCTTCCAACTTCATCAGCAACCCCAGACCTAGCTAAGACCAGCACAACGTGACCTTAGACTGGAAGTTGAGGAGAGAACAAGATTGTGGGAGGGGAAAATAAGTTACAGTTCTTTTCCTTGGTACTCTGCTTCCCAGATCATTTCCCTAAAATGTCATTCTGCACTTATCCCCTCACTCCTCAAAAACCTTAGTCATTACCCATTTCTCTCCACATCAAGTAGAAACTCCTGACCACATGCTCACTCTCCTACCTTCCCTCTCTCTTCTCCCATTCAACCCCAGCTCACACTTTTTGTTCCTCTCAAACTAATCTACTCACTGGGATTCACTCTCATCTCTCTCACCTCCAAATCTCCAAACTCTTGCTCACTCACTTCCCCTTCATATCCTCTAGACCCAAGCGCTCCCAACTTCAAAGCCCTTCTGACATCACATCTCCTTCTAGTGGCCTTCCCCAATTGCTTTATCGTCCTCCTTGGCTTTTTCCACTGAACTGGCACTTTTGTGCCAACTCCGTACACCTTTATGTACTCACAAACCCCTGTGCCACTTTTGAATATAGCGATTTTCAAACCTTATTTCATAAATACTCACTCATTGACATATTTACTTTTCCTTCTCCCTTCTATCTGTAGCTTATTTTGTCTGCCTCCCTGCCAGATTGTAAGCACCTTGAGGGCGGATATCATGTCTCCTAATGCTATTGCACTCTATAAGTGCTTACTACATAATACGCACTCAATAAATACTCAGTCAATGCTATTGATGGAGTGATGGATTGATAGATGAGAGTGTAAGGGGAGAATTGACAAGGTGGATTTGTCAAAACCAATAAAAAAGAGAAACTTCAGTATTCCTTCCTCATTTTCCCCAAGGCACAGCCTAAACAGGTGGGATGGCAGTGGACTGTTGGGATGACCAGGCAGATCATTCTGGGAGGCAGCAATTAGGAGAGGGGTAGCTTGAACAGAGGCTTCAGGAAGCTCAGGTGATTAAGAGACAGGCTCGAGGGGAGTGACAGGAGTTGCAAGTGGCATCAGTGTGGTAAAGGAAAATCTTTATCCTTATTATTATCATTAGCAATCATCATCATCATGGCATTTGTTAAGTGATTACTAGGTGCCAAGCACTGTACTAAGCACTGGGGTAGATATAGTATAAGAAAATCAGACAGGAAGTGTGGAAATTGGATTTCTACCTGCACACTTGGGTGGGGTCTAACAGGTAATGGCCACATTTTCAATAGCATTATATGTGTGTATGTATATATATATATGTACATATATATATGTATACTTAAACATATATTGTCATATATGCATATATGAGAACAAATCACATGCCCCCAAAATATGTTTTTGGACAATGGGACAAAATGATAAAATAATTTTTAAAAAGGGCCAAGCCCTTGGAAATCTCTTTCTATTTTATAAAATATTACTTTTTATGTTTATGATTCATTTACACTTAGCTCACAAATATGTTGTTTTGCAAGAACTTTTTGATGACCAAGAAACATTCTGAGCTCTTTAAAGTCCTTTTTATTTGAACCAGAAAGCCTTGACTTTGCCAACATTAAATGGAACTCAGACATCAAAAGGTCTGAGTTCAGTTTTCATTGAATACAAGTTTGAGTAAATTCTCTGCTTAGCCAAATGAATCTCCCATGTTTAGTTTACAGTACATAGTTTTGGCAGAATACTTATTTTTGAAAATCGGCTTCTCTGTCCCATTTCTCTTCAGGGCGTAACTGTGGGCCCATCTTTTAGTTAATACAAAAAAAAAACATAATAAAGGATCTCAGCCAGCATTACACTAGCTTAAGAAAGATGTAGTCATCATTTTTGCTTTCCTTCTAGTTCCAGATCTCCATTTCCCTTTCCCTATGAAGCAAAAGTTGCACGAAAAAAGACTTTAAGTTTTGAAAAAGTCCAAGCGGAGGTTATGAAAGTGACTTTTTTGATCTCAAAATGTGGCCAGGATGTAGTTTCCCACTTCGGTCATATTCACAGATTAATAGGTGAACTTCACCATTAGTGGTGTCTTCCTCAAATACAAAGGACAACCACATACATGGAGAAACCCAACTCTCACTATACTTCGCATTTTCAAAGTCCTTTTATAGGATATTTGTTACAAATAACTTGACACACCCTGACAAAAGATCACCTTCTCCAAGGTAAAGGGTGTTATTGCTCATTCCATTCAAGTGAGGAAAAATGAGGCTAAGTTACTTTTTAAAACCTCGAAGGAATATTTGTGAGCAGGGCTAGAGAAACCCAAGGTGCTCAAAGTAATTGCCTGGCCCAAATTTGGGGTTTGGAAGGTGGCCGAGAATGCCAAAGACATTTCTTGCTGCTACTACGGTCATCACTGATTCACCCACTCAAAGCGTTTCAGGGACTAGAGGCCCTAGAAATGCTTGGGACAGACAAGCCTCATTCCCCACTTTATTTCTCTCTTATTTTACAGGGACAGGACAAATACAAGATGGACAGGCTGGTGACTTCTTCTAGCCCAGGCCCTGTCCTAATCTAGTCCAGGCCCTGGCCTAGTAGAAAGAGCATGAGACTGGGAGTCAGGAAACCTAAGTTCTAGAATAGACTCCACGACTTTCGTCCTGAAGACCTTGGGCAAGACACATAACTTCTGTGCGTCAGTTTCCCTTTCTGTAAAATGGGGATAAAATGCCTCTCATCCCTCTAAGATCGTGAACCTCCTTTGGGTTAGGGATTATGTCCAATATGAACATTATGTGTAGAGCCTAGTGTTTAGCACAGAGTTTGGCACATAGTAAGCACTTAATACTATTACTACTATTTTTTGAACCAACTACAATACAATTGATATTTCAGCTCTGATATCGATCTAGGGTTTTCAAGAACAGCAAAATCTGCCCTTGCCTTTTAGAAATAACTGTGGTATTTGTGAAGCCCTTACTTATGCCAGAAACAGAGTAGTATATTTGTATGATACTCCCGACAGTGATTCTATGTGTTCTCTGTGTAACCTTGGGCAAGTCACTTCATTTTTCTGTGTCTCAAGTTTCCTCATCAAAAAAAAGAGGGTTAAAGTCCATGTTCTCCTCTCACTTAGACTATGAGTTCCATGTGGAGACAGGGACAGGGACCACGTCCAACCTGATTATCTACCCGGTAGAGTACTAAGTATAGCTTAGTAAAGTGCTTGACACATAGTAAATACTATAATAATATTATAGCAAATACTATATATACTATAATAATAATAGATATTATTATAGACTGTAAGCTCTAGTCCGTAAGCTCATGTGGGCAGGGAATGTGTACTCTCCCGAGTACTTAATACAGTGCTCTGCACACAGGAAGCGCTCAATGACTATGAATATGAAGGAATGAATGAATGAAATATGATTGAATGAAGATTATCATTATTCTTTCTCTCGCTCCCTTAACAGCAGCCTCTGTGTACATCTTTCAGTTCTAGTGGCAGGCTTCCCTGAGGTTTATATTTTGGTCAAACACTCTCACCCCTCTAGGCTGGACCCAGCTAGCATGGAATGTTTAGCAGCCTATAAATAAGTGTAGTATCTAAGGCTATATGCATGGATATGCATGGTAGGTGGTAAACTGGTTGTAAATTAAAAACAGCACAGTGAACATTTTTGAGTCATAGAGCTTCTATGATTTGCCAAAAGAACAAAAAAAAAAAAGCACTTCCATTCAGTGAATGGTAATCCAAAGGAACAAACCAATTTAAAAAAGTTTGCTTTGTATTTTCTGTGGTAGTGTGGTCTTTCCCCAGATAATTTTTTTATGGTATTTGTTAAGCGCTTACTATGTACCAGGCAGTGTACAGAGCTCTGGGATAGATACAAGCCAAGGGACTAAAACAAGGCATTTCAAACCACAGTGGAGAAGCCCGGTAGGTTCCAAGCTGGGCTGCAGGCTGTATCTCGTTGCTCGAAAGAGCAGGAGCAGCAGGAGGACAGGCTGGCTTTCCCCCATCATCACCCAGAAGAGGCCTCTGCACCCTGTTTGGAGACATGCCTCAGTTTCCCAAAACAATAACACTTATAGGAGACAGTTCCATCAGGCCATCTCCCTGCATCCTGAAACGTCGATCAATGAATCGATCAATAGCGCGGTCGAGTGACCGCAGTCGGCAGAACATGGTAGTAAACGCTTGGGGCGGTACAAGAGGGGTGAAAATATAATCCTCATCCTCAAGGACCTCTTACTTTAGTGGAGGAGAAAGACACAAAATTATTTACAGTTAGGAAGAGAGCTACAACTGGCACTAACAAGAGAATGGAAAGATGGAGGATTGCTAAGAAGCTGAAATATAAATGAGTATGTAAAGTGATTTATTCAAAAGTGCTACGGATGACTGTGAGAATGTTAATGCTGGGGAGGTAGTTGGGAGCGTATGGGGGTGAGAGACAAAAATATTTTGGGGAATGCTTCCAGGAGGAGGTAGGATCTCAGGAGGGCTGTGAAACGGGGGAGAGTTGTAGTCAGCACATCTGAAGATAGGAGGGGAATTTCAGTCAGAGGGAAGGGCGGGAACAAGAGGTCAGAGGGGAGAGAGATGAAACTGGAGGAAAGGGATGAATGAGGGCATGAAGGAAGCAGAGGTGAGAGTGAGATTCAGTTAGAAGGCCAGGAATGAAGGGTTCAGTGAAGATTGTAGGTGAGAGAGGAAGCATGTAAGGGAGGTGGATTGGTGGAGTGCCTTGAAGCCAAATGGTTGGAATTTTTTGCTTGAAGATGAGTTACATGGGGAGCCAGTGGAGAGTTTTGAACTGTGGAGAAATGTGTGCCGGGTGATGCTTCGGGGAGGTGCAGTATAGGTTAAAGAGAAAAGAAGCAAGCAGCACAGCGTAACCTAGTGATTAGAGCACATGCCTGGGTATCAGAAGGAGCTGGGTTCTAGTCCCGGCTCTATCAGTTGCCTGCTGTGTGACCTTGGGCAAGTCACTTAACTTTTCTGTGCCTCAGTTACCTCATCTGTGAAATGGGATTAAGGCCGTGAGTCCCATGAGGGACAGGGACTGTGTCCAACCTAATTAACCGGTAACTACCCCAGCATTTAGAACAGTGTCTCGCACAGAGTAAGTGCTTAGCGAATACCACGATTATTATTATCGTCGAGGAGGCTGATACGAGAAGCAGCGTGGCTGAGAAGCAGCATGGCTTAGTGGAAAGAGCCCGGGCTGGGGAGTCAGAGGTCATGGGTTCTGATCCGTCGCTTGTCAGCTGTGTGACCTTGGGCGAGTCACTTAACTTCTCTGTGCCTCTGTGACCTCATCTGTAAAATGGGGATGAAGACCGTGAGCCCTACGTGGGACAACCTGATTACCTTGTATCCCCCCAGGGTTTAGAGCAGTGCTTGGCACATAGTAAGCGCTTAACAAATACCAACATTATGATGATTATTCTCTGGGCCTCAGTTCCCTCATCTGTAAAATGGGGATGAAGACTGTGAGCCTCCCGTGGGACAACCCGATGACCCCGGCTCTCCCCCAGCGCTGAGAACAGTGCTCTGCACCCAGGAAGCGCTTAACAAACACCAACATTGTGATGATTATTCTCTGGGCCTCAGTTCCCTCATCTGTAAAATGGGGATGAAGACTGTGAGCCTCCCGTGGGACAACCCGATGACCCCGGCTCTCCCCCAGCGCTGAGAACAGTGCTCTGCACCCAGGAAGCGCTTAACAAACACCAACATTGTGATGATTAAGAGGCGCGGGCTTTCCCGGGGGGCCTGCGCCTTTAAGGGCGGGAGCCGAGGGGGCGGGGCTGGCCGGGGCGGTGACGTCACGGGGGGGCGGGGTCCGAGGGGGCGGGAGGGGAGGCGGATGTTCCATATTTGGGCCGAAGGCGCCGTCAGCGGGTCGGCGGGGGTGACGCGCGCGGGCCACGTGACCGGTGCATGGCAGCCTCCGGGAAGCCGGCGGCTCGGCGGCCCAGGTGAGGGGAGCCCTGCACCCCATTCCTTCCACCCTGCTTTCGGAGCGCTCCCTGGGGGCGCAGCATTGGGCGAAGCGCTGGGGATGCCCAGTTCCGCTGCAGAGAGAGGCTGTCCCTATTCATGCAATCGTAGTTCTTGAGCGCTTCCTGGGTGCGCAGCATTGGGCGAAGCGCTGGGGATGCCCAGTTTGGCTGCAGAGAGAGGCTGTCCCTATTCATGCAATCGCAGTTCTTGAGCTCTTCCTGGGTGCGCAGCACTGGGCGAAGCGCTGGGGATGCCCAATTCGGCAACAAAGTCTATCCCCAATTCATTCAATCGTAGTTCTTGAGCGCTTCCTGGGGGCGCAGCATTGGACTAAGCGCTGGGGATGCCCAGTGCGGCAACTGAGACTATCCCTATTCGTTCAATCGTATTTCTTGAGCTCTTCCTGGGTGCGCAGCATTGGACTAAGCGCTGGGAATGTCCAATTCGGCTGCAGAGAGAGACAATCCCCGTTCAGTCGTATTTCTTGAGCGCTTCCTGGGTGCACAGCACTGGACTAAGCGCTGGAGATGCCCATTTCGGCAAGAGAGATAGACTATCCCTATTCATTCAATCGTATTTCTTGAGCGCTTCCTGGGTGCGCAGCAGTGGACTAAGCGCTAGGGATTCCCCATTCGGCAACAGAGAGAGACTATCCCCATTCATTCATTCAGTCGTATTTCCTGAGCGCTTCCTGGGTGCACAGCACTGGACTAAGCGCTGAGGATGCACAGTTGGGCAACAGACCAACCCCATTCAATCGTATTTCCTGAGCGCTTCCTGGGTGCACAGCACTGGACTAAGCGCTGGGGATGCCCCATTCGGTAACAGAGAGAGACAACCGTCATTGGGCAGAGATTCTCTCTCTGTTGCCGAATTGTCCATTCCAAGCGCTTAGTTCAGTGCCCTGCACATAGCAAGGGCTCAATAAATATGAATGAATGAATGAACCCATATTCATTCATTCAATCGTATTTCTTGAGCCCTTACTGGGTGCAGAGCACTGGACTAAGCGCTTGGGATGCACAATTTGGGAACAGAGACAATCCCTATTCATTCAATCGTATTTCTTGAGGGCTTACTGGGTGCAGAGCACTGGACTAAGCGCTTGGAAAATACACAAAGTAGCGTGGCTCGGTGGAAAGACCCCGGGCTTGGGAGTCAGAGGTCGTGAGTTCTAATCCCAGCTCCGCCACTTGTCAGCTGTTTGACTCTGGGCAAGTCACTTAACTCCTCTGGGCCTTATCCGTAAAATGGGAGTTAAGACTGGGAGCCCCACTTGGGACAACCTGATCACCTTGTATCCTCCCAGTGCTTAGAACAGTGCTCTGCACTTAGTAAGCGCTTAATAAGTACCACCACTATTATTACAGTTTGGCAACAGAGAGAGACAATCCCTATTCATTCATTCAATCGTATTTCTTTAGCGCTTACTGTGTGCAGAGCACTGGACTAAGCACTTGGAAAGTACGATTTGACAACAGAGAGAGATAATCCCTTTTCGTTCATTCAGTCGTATTGAGCGGTTACTGGGTGCACAGCACTGGACTAAGCGTTTGGAATGTACAATTCGGCAACAGAGATAATCTCCATTCATTCAATCGTATTGAGCGCTTACCACGTACAGAGCACTGAACTAAGCACTTGGAATGTACAATTCAGCAACAAAGAGATACAATCCCTGTCCATTCATTCAATCGTATTTATTGAGCGCTTACTGGGTGCACAGCTCTGGATTAAGCGCTTGGAATGTACAATTCGGCAACAGAGAGGCAATCCCTATTCATTCAATCGTATTTCTTGAGTGCTTATTGGGTGCAGAGCACTGTACTAAGCATTTGGATTGTATAATTCAGCAACAGATAGAGAATTCCTGCCCATTGACGGGTTTACAGTCTAATCAGGGGATTAAACAAGTAGACAGGCATCAATAACATCAAAATTGATAAATTGAATCATAGATGTATACAAAGATAATAATGTAATAATGTTGGTATTTGTTAAGCGCTTACTATGGTCTATACACCCCTACCTGACAATGAACTCACAGGCTAGAAGGGGGAAACAAATGATTAACAACCTTGTCGTTTCTTTCGCCTTTGGCCACCTCTGTTTGCGGGAGCAGGAAAGCCACCTTTCTGAAATGAATCCTGTGTAAACATACCTGCTTAAACTCCCGGGAGTGATTTTATGAATGAAACTAGCTGTGTTTTGGTATTCAGTTTTCCATACAATTGTCTACTCTAAATATTTTCGTTTCTCACTCCCCTCTTGGCTCCTGACGGGCAGATACCTTGTCATGTCTTTTTTCTGTACTGCTTCAGTGCCTAGTAATAGTAGTGATCAATCAGCATACTGATTGAATGCTTACTATGTGCACAGTGCTGTACTAAACCCTTGGGAGAGTACAATACACAGAGTTGATGGACACGTTCCCTGCCCACAACGAGCTTACGTAACGGTAGCGGTATTTATTAAGCGCTTACTCTGTACTACACCCTAGAGAAGGTACAATATTATCAGATCAGAGACAGCCCCTGTCCTACAGGGGGCTTACAGTCTAAGAGGAAGTTATCCCCATTTTACAGATGATGAAAAGGGTGCCCAGAGAAGTGAAGGGACTTGCCCAAGGTCACACAGAAGGCAACCCGATTTCCTAGGATCCACCCCAGCGCTTAATACCGTGCCTGGCACATAGTAAGCGTTTAACAAAAGCCACAGTTAAGTGATAGAGCTGGTATTAACTCAGGTAGAGCTGGTATTAACCCAGATCTCCTGACTCCCTGGCCTGTATGTAAGCTCTCCGATAGGCCACGCTGCTTCTGGTAGAGGGCAGTGCACCCAGTGGGTGCTCAATAAGTACTAATATTACTATATTCCTCCCAAGTAGAGGCTTTTGTGATAGCCCTACCAATATAGTTTCTCCTATATCTAGTGAAGGGGTCACAAGGTACAAAGAGATAATTGGAATCTGAAATTATTCAAAATCCCGATTTGAAGTTAATAGATTTACCCTCTCCCTGCCCCCATCCAAATTATTTAAAATCCTGATTTGAAGTTGATAGTTTTAACCTCTCCTCCCCTCCCCACAATCCCCACAGCCCTCCCCGCTTTCCCACTCTCCCATGCACCTTTTAGCAGATCAGGCTGGCCATAATACTAGGGTGGCCATTAAGAGTTTTAGTCTCTGCATTATGTTCTCTCTCATTATCATTTGGGCTTTTCTTCAGGCCTACTGGATTTAAATTTTCAGCCTCTCAAGAGGAAGGAATCATTTGTTTGAGTCTCTGGCTCAAGCAAGCTACTGCATGCTTTCCCTTCTAATTTCTGAGTGGGGATGCTTTTACAGTTTATGGTGCATATGGGAACCTTGTTCCAGAATTGAACTTAAAATGTAGTATAGCGCTTTCAGTGATGTCATGACAGTGATAGAGCCATGATTGAGGAAGAGGAAGGTAACGGGGAAGGTACAACTGTCTTCCTTCTTGGGCCAATTCCTTCCTGGGTCCAGCGCCACGCTAGCACTGGCTCGCACAGCTTCTTCCTCACACAGTGCTCCAGCCCCTGGGCGTTGCTGCCTCTTTGCAGAAACTCTAACCAACAACATCAGAGCATCTACTGAGATGGTGAGGTGCCTCAACTCTCCCAACTTCCCCACCCTGGAGAGAAGCTGTCCCTGGCTCCGAGAATCTTCCTGCCCAAACCAAGTTTCCTGCCGGAAGTCTTACTGCTTCAGATCGAGGAGGGCCTCACGGCATCACCGTGGACCAGTCTGGCCCAATTTGACAGCCCGGCTTCCTCGCCTTAGCACTGAACTGCCTCCTGGAAGGAAACTGAGCCCAGGGCAAAAGTAGGAAGGAGCGAGAGAGGTGGTGTGGAGGTTAGACTCATTCCGCTCTGGGCAGAACATTCTGTATCATGACTCTGGGATGTCCCCGGGTTGTCCCGTGACCCGTGCTGAATGTTCCTGATGCCTGGGAGCGTCGGTGGCCTGGAGGTGAAGCTGGTCAGCCTCCCCCCTAGACAAAAGAGCTTTGATCTGTGAAGAGTCTGAGGTGGTTAGTGTGGATCTTACAATTTTATATATGGACACCAGATTCATCCAGGATTACACTGATTCCAAATAGTATGAGCTCCACAGTATTCTAGCCTTTCTTGTGCTTCGAATCAATCCATCAGTCAGTGGTTTTTATCGAGCGCATTTGGTGGCAGAGCACATACTAAGCACTTGGGAGAGTACAGTACAACAGAGCTGCACTAGGCCGCTATCTAGGCCAACATGAAAAAGTCCTTGAGTGCAGGAAATCTGTGAACTTTGAACACGTGTGGAATAGCGTACTTTTCACCTTCACTGCTGCACCAGTGCAAAAGAACTGGGGCTGAAGTGAAAGCAGGAATCTGTTGCACTGAAATGAACTGCAAAGAGATTTACTGTTTTCCATAAAGATGAGCTCACTGGTAGAAGAAACTAATGAGCTCACCTTTAATGGGAATATCCAGTAATCGATGAATTTTTGAAAGCCATTTTTTGTGCCTAGGAACAGTATTGCCACGTCCTCAGTGCTTTCGCTGATTAAGCTATTTCATGGTTATTGTGTTCAAAGTCTACTTGGATTCTTACTTTCACCCTTTCTCTCTTGGAATCGACTTCAGCACTGTCTAGAGAGGCTGGCTAAAAGGAGGCTGCTTTATTCAAGACAAGTTCTGGATATAGAGAGCCTGCTACAAAATCAGGTAATGGTTCTGGCTATAAATGGGATGAGAGCTAACAAGATTTCATGATTTCTAGACTGTGGGGAGCCTGGGAAAGAAGCACAGGGATATGGACTGAGGGTGGTATGGGATGAACCTGGGCTTTCCACTTTACCAGGAAATCTCTTTGTTTTGAGCGGTGGTTGCTATAAATATGTGAAGGAGCCTGCTACAGGGTGGAGATGTGGATTACTGCATCCTCCATCACTGAGGAAACCAAAGTTATGCAAAAGTCATGTGCTTTTAAAAACTGAGCAAGTAACAGCTGAACTCCAGCAGTGTGCTGCTTTGACTGTTGGAGAAAAATCTTCTCTTATCTTGTTTTTTAAGATTATAAAGTGGGAGCTGTCTAATATGAAGAAATACACATGTAGACTTTATTCATTCACAGTGTCCCATCCCCTGTGGCCTCCGCCCACCCCACCTCCCCAACACGATTTACGAGTTCTGGAGATTCTAAATTTTCCTTTAGATTCATTCCCTGAAGTGGAAAACTGTTCTGCTTAATTGAACCTTGGGCTAGGCCAGAAATGGTTGGGGGTGGTTTCTCTGTTATGTTCCCTTCCATTCATATTATAATAATTCTGGTATTAAGCACTTACTAAATGCTGGGTTAAATATGGGCCAATCAGGTCAGGCACAGTTCCCGTTCCACTGACTCACAGTCTAAGCAGGGGGGAGAATAGGTATTTAATTCCCATTTTATAGATGAGGAAGGGAAGGAACAGAGAAGTGAATCGACTTGCCTAAGGTCATAAAGTAGACAAGTGACTGAGTCAGGATTTGAACTTATGTCCTCTGCCTCCCAGGCCTGTGATGTCTCCATTAGGCCATGCTGTTGCCTCTGTGTGGCAGGACAAAGTAGAAAACTGAAATTTGCCTTTATGCCTTGAAACATTTGAATTCCGTATATTTCTGTACTTGGGGGTGGCTCCTCCTTCGGTTAACTTTAAAATTGTCCTGTGAACCTCAGGATAAAAATGTAGTTAAGTCATTGCAAAATAGGAGGATTCGAACACTAATTGTGTATCATCTCATGGAATTGTAGCTGTGGTTCCTTTTTTTAAATTTAATTGGCATAGAGAAGAACCAACTGGGGGGAAGTTGGAAGTCCAGTACCATATTTTTCAGGATGCCAAAGCTCCACCGAAGCATCCGCTACTGGCAGTGTTGTTTCCAAGCGCCTGTGAATCTGGCTCAAGTTGAGATGTGAGCGAGAGAGAGAGACCTTTCTACTCTAATTATAAAGGACTCACAGAAGTCCCAGCTGACACTCCACAGAATGCTGAAAAGCTAATGATAGCTGTGGAGGTCGAAAACTTAGAGTGTCCTACTTTAAAGAAACAACTTTAAAAGGAACCATGCTGAATAAACCATGATGTATGTGCTTGGTAATGATGAATTTCTTTCTCATTCCCTTCCACTCCCACCTATCTCTTCTCATCTTTAAGTGCCCTCTCATGCATTTATCTTTTATTCACATGTAACTTCCTTTAAAAGAATGGAAGGAAGAGTGCCAGGCCATCAATAGCAATGTGGCTAAACGCTGCAGTTCTTTTCGCTGGCGATGTGCCATGCCAGTTTCTGCCCACTCTTGCCAGACTGTGGCTTCTGAAGGGCTGTAAAAGGGACCTGTGAGTCACAATCACTTTTCCAAAATAAGTTTCTGAGTAGATGAGTTTATGAGTGGTTGGCATGCCAGGTTACTGCATTATCAGTTTCAAAAGAGGTGACCCTGCCCGAGATTCGTTTGATATTGGCCACATCAGCTCAATGCCACATTGCCTTGCAGCATGCTGCAACCCAGGTATTGAAGAGGCAGATGGGCTGTAAATAACTTACCGGCCAAACCACCGAGGTTTCCGTGTCAATTTGGATTATGGATCCCTCCTGTGATTGGTTAATGTAGTCACAGTCACACCAGGTCAGATTGATTCCTAGATTCCCGTCCTCGAGTGAGCTTTAAGGAATTTCTGGGATTAGGTGAATGACTCGGGTTGATCCAGTATGGATTAAAGCACCGATTTCCATGTTGGCTATGAGGGCAGCAGGACCTACTGGATTAATAACAATTATGAGAAGCATTGCCAGATCTGGGCTACTTTGATTCTATTTGCTGCTCCATGATGGACCCCCAAATTGACTGCAGTGGTCAATTGCTGAGTATTCATATTAATGTCTGTCTCCCCGCCTCGAGACTGTAAGATCATGTGGGCA
The DNA here is from genome assembly GCF_004115215.2 of Ornithorhynchus anatinus. Classification (NCBI taxonomy): domain Eukaryota; kingdom Metazoa; phylum Chordata; class Mammalia; order Monotremata; family Ornithorhynchidae; genus Ornithorhynchus; species Ornithorhynchus anatinus. The sequence continues at coordinate 31,464,868 of NC_041743.1, forward strand.
GGGTATGTGTCTGTTTATTGTTGCATTGTACTCTCCCAAGTGCTTAGTACAGTGCACTGCAAACAGTAAGAGGTCAATACGTACAATTGAATGAATGACTATAACTTACTGTATTGGTCAGTTGTTGAGGCGAGATCCTGAAGACTCACACCTCCTTATTGGCTTAGTGGCAGGGCAGCCTATCCCTGGAAATTCATTAAAATGCCAGATTATTCATAGTTCTGGAGTATCGACCCAAGTCTGCAAGAACAAACATGGGTAACGTGCAAGTAACACTGAAATCTACCTGACGCCTAATCGTCTTCTTCAGATGATGGTACTAAAGAATAAAAATACCCAAACAGTATCGCTTTACTCTCAATGGAGATCAGAGAGTAGTTAGTTGCATTGACCTGGAAGAATGGATGATTAAATATGTCTCGGAAAATTCTGACTACCCCTCAGGAGACTCCTGATGAATTTGTCTGTTCTTTGGTGGTGGATAAGTAGCTATTGAAAATATGGAAAAAAGTTTTACAGCATCTCTCTCCTGGACTTTCTACCCAGGGTTATCTAGTGTGTTCTGGGGGAAGGCAGGATTATAAAATGTGTTTTGCTTTTACTGCAGGCATCAGAATGGCTCCAAAGGTGACTTCAGAATTGCTCAGGCAGTTGCGACAGGCCATGAAGAACACTGAGTATGTGAGTGAGGCAATTCAAGCATACATCGTGCCTTCAGGAGATGCCCACCAGGTATGGAGTTGTTTGTTGTTTGATCATAGAGGAGCTAAGTGTGTGGATCCCTTGTTTCCATCCATTTTCTAATTTCTGTTTGTAAATATATACAATGTGTATATATACATGTGTGAATATATATATTTAGACAAGCAGCATGGCTTAGTGGTAAGAACATGGGCTGGAGAGTCAGAGATTATGGGTTCTGATCCCAGCTCTGCCACTAATCAGCTGTGTGACTTAACTTGAAGTGACTGCAAGTGACTTAACTGAGCCTGGCCATCTCATTCTTGAGAAGCAGCATGGCTCAGTGGGCTTAGGAGTCAGAGGTCCTAGAAAGCAGCGTGGCTCAGTGGAAAGAGCACGGGCTTTGGAGTCAGGGCTCATGAGTTCGAATCCCAGCTCTGCCACTTGTCGGCTGTGTGACTGTGGGCAAGTCACTTAACTTCTCTGTGCCTCAGTTCCCTCATCTGTAAAATGGGGATTAAGATTGTGAGCCCCACGTGGGACAACCTGATTCCCCTATGTCTACCCCAGCGCTTAGAACAGTGCTCAGCACATAGTAAGCGCTTAACAAATACCAACATTATTAGGTCATGGGTTCTAATCCCGGCTCCACCACCTGTCAGCTGTGTGACTTTGGGCAAGTCACTTAACTTCTCGGTGCCTTAGTTACCTCATCTTTAAAATGGAGATGAAGGCTGTGAGCCTCATGTGGGACAACCTGATTACCCTGTACCTACCCCAGTGCTTAGAACAATGCTCGGCACATAGTAAGCGCATAACAAATACAAACATTATTATTATTACTGCACAGCAGTTAGGAGTCACTGATGAAATATAGAGTTGTTTGTATCAGGATGAGAAGCTGAGTGGCCTAGTGGATAGAGCACGGGCCTGGGAGTCAGAAGGACCTGGGTTCTAATTCCAAATCCGCCACTTGTCTGTTTTGTCACCTTGGGCAGGTCACTTCACTTCTCTGTACCTCAGTTACCTCATCTGTAAAGTGGCGACTAATACAGTGAGCCCCATTTGGAACGTGGGCTGTCCAACCTGATTCTCTTATATTTATCCTAGTGCTTAGTACAGTATCTGGCATATAATAAACACTTTACCATTACCATAAAACAGGGAGTAGTTCGTGGAGGAGAGAGGGGAAAGGAGAAGATTGTTGTTGCTCACTGTTGCATTGATTTGAACCCTCTGGACGTTTCACTCACCTGCTCTGGCCTCCTGTCAACTCTACCGAAACCCACTCCCAGAGAGAGCAGCCAACTAGGGACCCTCCCGATGAGGACACTAGTGTCTGGGATGCTAAGCAGCTGCACCAGGATTTTTTTGCCTCCTGGTGTCAGACGCATAGTACCGTGCTCTGCACACAATAAGCACTCAATAAATATGATTGAATGAAGCAGTCGAGTAAAGTACACGTTTACTCTGAGTTCACTATGGGCAGAGGATATGTCTATCAACTCTGCTGTGTTGTCACCCAAGCGCTTACTACAGTGCTCTGCACACAGTAAGTGCTCAATAAATGCAATTGATTGAGTTGGAAAAAAATAATTTAAACTGGGACACTAAATTTAACCCAGGCAACACCTCAGAGTTCATGCTGCTCTGATATAAGGATTACTGTTCAAGAATCATTGTTGGTATGCCAATTTAGATATCCTTTTTCTTCAAAAATTTTGAGAAAGATTTATATACCTTGTCTCACATCACCAGGTCTCCTCTATCTAGCTATCTTGTTGTCCTTCATTGGCAAAAATGACACTGCTTTGGTAAAGTTTACTAGTGGATGAATAGCTGAAGAGACCCGTATGGGTTGGACAATCTCATCCACACCACATATGTGTTTATTGTGCTACGATATCTGCTGTGTGTAGTGCCTGGTATTATGTCTGCTTGGGGTATTTTCTCATTAGTAGGACTTGCATTTGAGGGTGTTTTTTTTTCCAGTTGTAGTGATGGATTGCGGTGGGCCATCCACACTCTCCATGTTCTAACATGGTTTGGTTAGGGAAAGAGTATAACTTGTGGCTGTGGAATAGAATCCTCCAGTGGGCCCTTTTCAGCAGCAAATATTGCTGAGCCCTCATCCGTTTATGCACTATTTAGTTAGACACTACATTTGCCATACATATCATTAGGGTCTTCCCTGGAAACCTAGTGTAGGCTGTGGCTGTAGAACAGATGACTTTTGTGTGCCCTCCTTGACAGTAAATGGCTGCAGTTCCTTTTTCAAGTTTATACACCATTATTAAGGAAGACAATCGTTATCTGCTGAACAGTATGTTGGATTTTTCCCCAAATCCAGAGTATACTGCCAGAGTATAAATGACCGTTGTAGCTAGTGAAAGAATAGGAAAGAAAAAATAAGACTGAAGGTTGGCTCTGGAAACAAATACTTATCACCAGAAAACTGGGGCAGAAAAGCCAATCTTCCAAAGAAGCGATCCTTCTCTGGGCCAGGCCTGAGGAAAGACATGGAGGATGAAAAAATACTAAATGTAAAGGAAGTTATCTTGCTACCTTCCTGCTGCTTGGATCTGGTTCTCTCCAGTGTCTTAACAGCTTTATTAACCCAAAAGATCTTGACACAGTTTGCCTCAGGACCTATGATTCCTGTTCCTCATGAATCCAAAGGGAGGACCTTTGCCCAGCAAGAACGCTCTCTCCTCATTTTGAGTGTTTGGGCATAAAGGAAGGGGGCATATAGGATGATGGGACTTTGAAGTGATAAATAGGGTATGAAGAAGAGCTGAAGGGCTGTAAGCGCTTAGAACCATGATCTGCACAAAGTAAGTGCTCAATAAATATCATCGATTAAATGCCATTGAATGAAAAGTGTAAGAAGTGCCCGGGTTTTGTGAGCCTGAGTTTTGTGACTTTTCAGCCCTCCTCCGAAGTTCTCAGGTCTTGTTGAAGGACTGGGATATGCAGTGCTGGGAGTTGAGGAGTTCATGCCTCAAACATGGAGGCAATAGTCCCCATCACACTTATTGAATAGGCACCGAGGGAACCAGGGTCCAGTTTTATGTTTATTCCTACTTTCTGAGAGCCAAGAAAACAAATGCTCAGCTTGAGAACCAAGCTTGGATTCTCCCAGGATTGGTGCTGTTTGCTGTTGCTCAGTTAGTAGATGACAATCTGAGACTGGATGTCATCACCCCCACCATATCTGCAGCTGACCCATAATCTGCCATTCGTGGCCATAGGACTTCCTGAGGTTAGGGAGAATTTACTATTCTTTCAGCTTTCTACCCCCGCCCCACCGCAACCCCTCTTAGTCTACCTCCTCCATCCTTCCCTCCTAGCAACAAAAGTCAACCCTCCAGAGGTGGGGAGAAGGGTAGCATGGCCCTCCCAGGAAACAGCCATTCAGTCCACTTCTGCACCCTGAAGAAGCACACGGGGAACACCATTTAAAGTGGCCCCACAGATCTGTGGATTCTTGGGAACAATAGCAGGACCTGTGAGTAAAAACCAGGGCTGCCCAGAGTGCCAGGACTTACATCGTTGTTCCTTGGGGAAGCCCCATCTTCTTCTTTCTAAGTCCATACACACCTGCCATTTGGGGTTTGTCCTCTCTCTATCTGGCTTCCAGATTGATCTAACATTGAGCTAGAAAATCTACTATTTTGATATCTCAAATATGAATTCTTCCCTTCTGGTAATTGGCTATGGAATTTTTCATTTCCTCTCTAGAACTTCTTGTTTGTTGTGCTGTGCAGATTTTTATGCAGCTGTTATGTTTCAGGCCTGGACAAAATGATTGCTAAATGTAGTTTGAAAAGGACTTTGGATTAAAACTGTAGGTCTAGATTTCTATTTTATTTCCCTGCATTGTCAGTTTCAATAGGTATCTCCTGTGATTTTTAAAAATATCGGTGTGTCCTTCTGTTCAGTCTAAGCCTAGGAAAGTTATACTTTTTGCCTCTGGTAATAATGAAAAATCTTAATTCTAGTTAGTCAGATCTGTACATATAGAGTTGTCTTGAATAAAAGCTGATGACCTCTGCTATGGGAGAGACTGAGGCTCTTGTGATGTTTGTATATAGGTTGATACAGTATTTAAGGTTTCCTTTCCTGAAGTTAGGATGGAGATTGTCCATCTACAGAGCCTTCATTGTTTCTAAATTATTTGACTTAAAGAGTGAGGTTAAATGTCCCCATTAACATTGGGAAAGGTAAACAACTAAAGCTACTGGCATGTTCCCATTTTCCCACCTCTTTCTCATTGAGACCCCAATAAAAGTCAGTCTTTTTCTTTTCAGCTAAATTCTGAGAACTAGATAGCATAAGAGGGTTTCAGCTTTCTCCTCTTAAGCAGTCAATTTTGGTGTGCTGTCATTTAGCCAGGATTGAGGTGTTTTGGGGCACCTTTGTTCTTTCCTCATCTTTTTCAGACTTGCATTCATGCCCAGCTCTATACTATGTTTGTGTGCTACTTGTGTGTATGGTTTTAGGTCACCTTCAGGTCTCTGGAAAAATCCTGGGCTAAGCGAGTAACCTTGGAGAGTCATCATCAATGTAGCAACTACTTCCATCTCCAAGGAATGGTTGTGTAATAACTGGGGGAGGTAGAGAGTGGAATGGCCTTGAAACCTGTTCCAGTAGCTCCTTCCAACCTCTGTGGCTCTAGTTTCATTTCCCTATCTACATTCTTGTGAGTGATGGCATGTAGACTGGGGGATTTCGAATTGCGTCCTAGGGTGCTGATTGTAACGCAGATAAATACGCCCACTTGCCCTTGCCTGATGGGAAAGTATCCTTTCCTGAGATGATTCACGAAAATGGCTGACAAAACACAGGCTTAATTTTCTTGCCTCTGCTTGTCCAAGTGACTTAGAGATGGTTTGTGACCCAAATCATAAAGGACCCTAATCAGCCTGTGTTTGGCCGGAATATTTTACAGTAGTGCTGTTAGGTCTCAGGTACTGAACAACTTTGTGGGCAAGTTGTATAGACATATGGTCTGTTTGGACACTCTCTCCTTCCCTTCAAAGTAGGCCTTAGGCTTTGGGGAACTCCAGAAGTTATTGTAATTTGGTTAATGGTAAGTTCTCAGCATTGTTTTTCTCTCAGGGTGGTTTCAGTTTCCCTTTTTTTTTGCCTAAATGATCTTCTTACTGGTTTGTCTCCACTTGGGCATGACCCCTTGGCAAATCTAGGCTGGCTCTGCCTGCTGAGATTTTGGCCCACTCAACTCCCAGCCCGTGATCTTTCAGGTGTTGTAGTGAAAGTCAGAGGTACTCAATTTCAGCCCCAACCCTGCACTCAGCCCAGTCTCTGAGAGTGCGGCATCCTTGACCACTATTCATTTTTATGGACCAGTGCTGTTGTTTAGACACAGCAGAGAAAATGGGAATAGCATCATTTCATTTGAGGGAGGGGGAAAAACCTAGATGACAGCATTAATTTAGGCCTCAGCCTCATTGTGAGAACTTGAGTAAGACAGCAAACCAGGCTTCCCCAGTTTCCCTTTGGAAAAATGGAGGTGGCGTCTAAGGAAGGGTAGGAGAAAGGTTTAGACCATGTGGGGTGTTGAGTGCCTGAAAAGGCCCTAAACAATTAGCCAGAGATTCCTGGCAGGGAGATTTCAGTGGTGAAGTGTTTCCTTTCAGGTTATCTTGATGGCAAGTAGCTTTCACAGTGTAGTGCCTTGTAAATTGGTGGGCCATGGGTGGGTCCTGAGGATTTGGCTCCCTGCACGATTAAGTCATGTCTGGATCTTTCTGGACTTACTCTTGGATTGAAAGCAAACACATCCAGTGGCTTTAACAGTATCTCCCTGGAAAACATGCATTTTCTTTTTGACTATTATTTTTTCAAATGGGCACCCTGGCAGCATTATTCCCTTTAACTAAGAAAGGGGCTCAAGTTTTCGCCTTAGCAGGGCGGGGGGATTTTTAAGGATCTGGCATAGTCCCTCCACTAAAGACTATTGAATGAATGACTGAATGAATAAAGAGCAAATGTCTGCTCCTTTGAGCATATGTACAGTTTGGGTGAACAGCTTGCTCAGTAGGTCAAGGTCAGCCCTGAAACCTGCATAGTATAATTGCTTGGCTTTGCAGGTAAATGCCTGCAGCCAGACTGAAGGGACCAGCTATAGTGTTTCTGAACACTCACATTCCTTTTGTCCCCTGGGAATACATAGAAACAATGGTAGCCAAACAGGTTGGGGCAGAGAAGTGAAAATGAAAGGGTGGGTTAGAGCCCAGTCTGGTAATCTGGGCAGGCGGGGGATAAAAAGGACTCAAATCCAAGCCAAAACCTTTACTCTTTCAGCTAAAGATGCCAATTTATAGGCTTGCAGGTGCAGCACTCATGTTTATTTTTCCTTTTGTTACGTCAGGGTGTTCTAAGTTTAGCCCAGATGTGATTGTAGCAGAAATGGGTATAGTTTGGCCTAATAAAAGCAGAGCTCGGAGATGCTGGTTGTATATCATTTCCCCCTCTCCACTGAAGGCTCTATTGTCTATAAAGTGCCCCTTGCTTAGCTGGGCCTCTCAGTCCCAGAATTATCTTCCCCTCCACATTTCTAAAGGGCTAAATACCATGTCAAGTGTGGAAAAGCAGAACTGTGGGTACTGTTAGATTTTTACATTCTGACCTAGAAACTTAGGGGAAGATTTCCTGCACAGTCTTGTGCTGAAAATTTGTTGATTGTCATGGCGAGATTGGCTGATCTCTGACCTTAGCCTTTAGTTCTAATCAGTCAGCACCAACATCCTCGTCCTCTGTGATAGGCAACAGTCCTTGTGAATGAGAGCTCACGGTATCTCAGTTTTGAGAGCATGCGCTTGGGCAGGAGGAGTTGACAGAGCCAGTCTGGAGAAAGAAGAGTTTTGAGGATGGTGAAGGTGATTGTGTATGTGTCTGTCTCTGTCTCTCTCCCCCCCCGACCCATCCATCACTGCTTTAAATCTTTCAATCACCTTGCCCCCTCCTACCTTACTCCCTGATTTCCTATACAACACAGCCCGCACATTTCGCTCCTCTCATGCCAACCTACTCACTCTACCTCAATCCCATCTATCTCACCATCAACCTCTCTCCCATGTCCTGCCTCTGGCCTGGAACACTCTTCCTCTTCACGTCTGACAGACGGCCACTCTCCCCACCTTCAAAGTCTTATCTAAAGGCACATCTCCTCCAAGAGGCCTACCTCGACCAAGCCCTCATTTCCTCTTCTCCCACTCCCTTCTGTGTCACCCTTGCATTTGGATTTGGAACCGTTATTCATCCCTTCCTCAGCCCCAGAGTACTTATCTTCTTATCTGTCATTTATTTATATCAATGTCTGTGTCCCTCTGCTAGACTGTGAGATTGTTTTGGGCAGGGGATATGTCTACCAACTCTGTTGTATTGTGCTCTCCCAAGCTGTTAATACAGTGCTCTTCACATAGTAAGCACTCATCAATAATTGCAGTTGATTGATTGATTGAGAAAAGCACCCATGGAAGCCACCACCTTCCCTCTTGCCATCTAGAGTTCTGTGCTTGCTGGCCTGGGGGTAACACCTGTTCCCCATGCTCTCAGACTCCTCCATCCCTGCCAAGGTACCCGTGGTAACTGCCGCCTTCTCTGCCGCCAGACATGCTCGGTGTGCGCTGACCTGGGGATGACAACTGTTCCCTCCCACAAGACCGCACTGTACTAAGTACTTGGGTGATACAAGGTAATCAGGTTGGGCACAGTCCCTGTCCCATAGAGGGCTCACAGTCTTCATCCCAGTTTTACTGATGAGGTAACTGAGGCACAGAGAAATGAATAGACTTGCCCAAGGTCACACAGCAGATAACTTCAGAGCCGGGACTTGAAACTAGGCCATTTTACTCCCTGGCCTATGCTATTTGTTTATGTTGTGTTTTCATGTTTCATGACTTTTGGTGTGTCTGTCTCCAATCCCTTCTCCTCAGTTAAACTCTTAAATTGTGAGCCCCCAAGGGACAGGTATCATGTCAGATTTTCTCCCAGCACATAGCATAGTTCTCGGTTCACAGTAAGTGATTAATAAATACTATTTCTACTACATAGACTGTACTTGCTGCTGCTTCATCCTGGAAAGGCTGTGAGGCGAGAATCCAGAACCTACTTTTATTTTTTTTCCATTTTAGCTTTTTGATGAACAGTTCAAATCCAGAGGCAGGAGGTTATCTGGCACCTAGACCCTAAACTTTAAGTAGCAGAAATGCAGTGAAGGCTAATCTGCTTAATGCTTATTCTGTCTAAAGGTTGCTGCTTCTTGTTCATTTTCATATCCGTAAAACAGATTCCAGGGTTAGTATGTGGTCAGCATTTCAGCCTTTGTCTTGAAGGTTTTAGGAAGAACAGCCAGTAAATTCTATGTATAATGCTTAATCCTTGTAATGGGAAAATCTCCCCATTGGGAATGGGATACCTCCTGTCTGGACAGTTAACTAACAGCTATCTTGCTGATTTCTGTGGACCGTAAACTTGTTATGGACAAGGAACATGTCTGCTAATTGTTGTATTCTTCCAAGCTCTTAGTACAGTGCTCTGGACATAGTAAGCGCTCAATGAATTGATTTAATTTCCCTTTCCTTCAGCCTCTCCTCTCTAATCTGCACAGGTCATCTTCCCAAAATGTCTCTCGAGCCCTTACCTCGAATGGCTGCCCATTTCTCTGTTTCAGCAAACGCCTAACCGTTGGAATCAAGCTTGCCAAGACGTCACTCCATGTTATCCTGCCACTCTCTTCTAATAATAGTGGTATTTGTTAAGTGCTTACTATGTGCCAAGCACTGTTCTAAGCTCTGGGGTAGATATATGGTAATAGGATTGTCCCATTTGGGGCTCATATTCTTAATCTTTATTTTACAGATGAGGTAACTGAGGCACAGAGAAGTTAAGTGATTTGCCCAAAGTCACACAGCTGATAAATGGTAGAGCTGGGTTCAGAACCCACGGCCTCTGACTCCCAAGCCTGTGCTCTTTCCACTAAGCTACGCTGCTGCTCTTCTCCCACCATTGTCCGGTCCTTATTCTTTACTGTTCCCAAGCTAACCTTCTAACTGTACCTCGATCTTAATTTTCCTGGCTCCGACCCATTGTTCACGCCCTACCCTTGGCATGGAACTCCCGTTCCATTAAAATCTGCCAAATTATGTCCCTCCTACCTTTAAAGCCCTTTTAAAAAGACATTTCCTCCAGGTGGCATTCCATGACTAACCCACCCACCCCCCACCTCGGTCATGATTAATCCCTTCTGCCACACTTTACACTTATGTATGTGTGTGTCAGTTTATTCCACTCTCTGCTTTTGTTATTTTCAGTTACATCAGTCATTTTACTCCTGTTCCTGTTATTTGTATACAATCTGTGTCTCCCAGGCTGCCCCAGTAGATCGTAAGCTCCTAGAGGACAGGAACTGTGTCTCCTCTGTGTCTCCTTTTTTTTTTTGAATATTCCAGGCACATACAATAAGCACTCAGTTAAAACTGATGATGATGAGAAACTGAAACTCCCACCGTAAAGGGGATGACTTTCTTGCAATAACTTGGGCTGAATCGACAGGGTCATCTAACCGAGTTTAAGCTCTCCTACTTAGAGGTCAGAAGTTCTATTCCCCAGCATCAGTTGCTTGAGAATTGAAACCCACCAAGCCATGTGGAAAGTGGTTTGATTTGATGTCCTTAAAATGCGTGACAATTCAGATTTGGTCTTTGGGATTTCTAACTAAAAAAAAATTCTGTCTCTCCTTCAGCTTTCTGGTTCAAGAAATGTGTGTGAGAAACCATTTCAGTTTACTTCATTGAGTCAAGGAAAGGATTTATGTTTGAAGTTGATGGTTACTCTGAAGGTCAGCAAAAACCAACCCAGAAACACTCTGATATTTAGAGAGACTTGTGGTAGAGAAGTTCTGTGGCTAAATAAAGGTTGATTTGATCTTGATTAGAGTAAAAACAGCAAATGTCCCTGGGGGAGGGGCTGTTTGCTTCTCTCATGGAAGAGCTTTCTCAGGGGCAGAACCCAAGTTCTTCATCTGTTTTATCACGGGAAAGACAGGAGTGTCTCAGAGAAAGGAAGTGGATGCCAAAGAAGTTGTGTGTTGTCCATTGTATTGTTGTGATCTCTAATTGTGGGTTTTTCTCTCCTTCAGAGTGAGTACATAGCCCCCTGTGACTGCAGACGTGCCTTTGTGTCTGGATTTGATGGCTCTGCGGGTAGGTTACCCTAACCTCTGTCCTCATTCGCGCAGATTTTTCTCTCTTCTGACAGGAATTGGACCAAGTTTCAGCCTGTAATACAGGACCAAGAGAAAATGTAAACCAGACGTTCACCATTTAGCCTCTGCAGATTGACAGTGTGCCCTGAACTCTTCTGTGCTCCTTAAGCTCACCCTTCCATGAACCCCTCCTCTCCCTTGCTGACTGCTCGTAAAAGCAATCCTGTTAACTGTTTAATATAATTCTCCTAGGACCCGTCTGCTTATTTGTTCATTTGCACTTGAGTTATCGACAGAAAGTTTAATGATAAACCCCATTCATTCCTCACTCGTAGTCTTTAGAAAATGAAGCATCCTGCTCTTTTGGAGTCTCTGGACTTGAAGCCTTAGAAATAGTTAGCATTTAAATCCAATGACTTAAAAAAACATAAAAACAAGGGGCATGTTTCTCCAGTAATTACCTCATTGTCTTCTTTTCCAAATGTCGTCACTGGTTTTCTCATAACTATCTGTTTTAGCACATTCTCTGTGATTCCAGGTAGTTTAAAACCTGCTAAATACGGCACACACAAATGAGTCAAGGTTACAAAGAGAACAGAACCTAGTGTTCTACCAATTCACTGCCCAGATGACCAAGTTGAGGTCCTTTCTGATACTGTTGTAGTTGAATAGTGTTTCCCAGGCTTGTCTGGAACAGATCCAAAGAAATGAAGACTCCTCTGAGAGGACTGTGAGGTTAAAGTTCATTGCTGTGGCATATATAAAGCTATTGCTCCAAATGCGGAGAATAAACAGAAGCCTTCAGAATCCAAGGCAGGGACCCCTTCAGATAATAATAATAATTATGGTATTTGTTAAGCGCTCACTGTGTGCTGAGCACTGTTCTACGTGCTGGGGTAGATACATGGTAATGAGATTGTCCCGCGTGGGGCTCACATTTTTTAATCCCCATTTTTACAGATGAGGTAACTGAGGTCCAGAGAAGTTAAGTGACTTGCCCAAGGTCACACAGCAGACAAGTGGCGTAACTGGGATTAGAACACATGTCCTCTGGCTCCGAAGCGCGTGCTCTTTCCACTAAGCCATCCTGCTTCCCAGTGCTAAGAAAAGAAATAATAATAATAATAATAATGTTGGTATTTGTTAAGCGCTTACTATGTGCAGAGCACTGTTCTAAGCGCTGGGGTAGATACAAGGTAATCAGGTTGTCCCACATGAGACTCACAGTTAATCCCCATTTTACAGATGAGGTAACTGAGGTACAGAGAAGTGAAGTGACTTGCCCACAGTCACACAGCTGACAAGTGGCAGAGCCGGGAGTCGAACTCCTGACCTCTGACTCCGAAGCCCAGGCTCTTTCCACTGAGCCATGCTGTTTCCCCAAGTAGCAACTAGCTCAGGGCACTGTAGACTCTCACAAAGTTGGTGGCTTCTGGGCCCACACTAAGATGGTAGCCACCCTGCCTTTCTCAAAAATGGTGGCAGGATGGAAATGGTCATTCAATCAGTAGTACTTACTGAACACTTACTGTGTGTGCAGCGCACTGAACTTTGCATTTGTACTTTGCACTACTCCTATCCAGAAGGATCTTGCAAATAAATTACAGATAGGGGTAGTTCAGGGAAAAAAAGATATATGGATGTAAGTGCTCTGGGGCTTAGGGTGGAGTGAATAAAAAAGGCTTTAAGGGTACAGGTCCAAGTGCAGAAGGGGGGGAAATGAGGGCTTAGTTGGGGTGGACTTTTTGGAGGAGATGTGATCTTTAGGATGGCTTTGAAGGTGGTGGTCTGTCAGATATGAAGGGGAGAGGGAATTGCGGACATTGCAGACATGGGCAAAGGGTAGATGAGATTGAGCCACAGTGAGTAGGTTGGCATTAGAGGAGTTAAGTGTGAGGACTGGGTTGTAGTAGGAAATCAGTGAGGTAAGGTAAGAGGGAGTGAGCTGATTGAGTGCTTTAAAGCCAACGGTAAGTTCCTGGGTGGGGAGATGAAGAGTTCTGTTTAGCACATGACAGGTTTGAGGTGTCAATGGGTCATCCAAAGAGAGATGTTTGAAAGGCAGAAGGAAATGAGAGATTGCAGAGAAGGAGAGATGTCAGGGCTGGGAGGGCTCAGAACTGGGAGAGTAACTGTGTCAGTGAAGCCAAGGTTACATAATATGTCCAGGAGAAAAGGGTTGTCCACAGCATTGAAGGCAAATGAGAAGTTGAGGCACATTAGGAAGGAGTAGAGGCCATTGGATTTGGCATGAAAGAGGTTATTGGTAAGCTTAAAAAAAAGAAGTTTCTGTGGAGTGAAGGGAGAGGAAGCCAGTTTGCCGAAGTCAAGGAGAAAACTGGAGGAGAGGAGGTGGAGGCAACTTGCTCAAGGAGTTTGGAGAGGGATGGTAAGGAGATGAGGCAATAACTGGAGGGAATTTGGGGCCAAGGGAGTGTTTTTTTAGGATAGTGGATAAATAAGCCTGTTTGAAACATTGGGGAAGAAGCCATGCGAAGTGAGTGGTTGAAGATTGTGGTCAGGGTGGTAAGAAGAAAGGGGTCAAATGCTTTGATAAAGTACAAAGGGGTGTGTCAAGGAGCAAGTGGAGAGGGTGTACTTTGAGAGGAGGTGGGAGATCTTTTGGGAGGTCTGCTGTGTGGCTGGGATGAGGGGAGAGCAAAGGGAGCAAGTCAGGGTGATACAGAAGGGAGTGGGAGATGAGGAAAAGTGGAACTTAGTCTGGAAGGCATCTTGGAGATGTGCCTTCAATAAGGCTTTGAAGGAAGGGAGAGTAATTGTACAATACAATTCTGTTATATTGTACTCTCCCAAGCATTTAGTACAGTGCTCTGCACCTATTAAGTGCTCAGTAAATACAAATGATTGATTGATCCAGAATTTCCAGTTGGTAGTATTAGATTGGCGAAAGGATAGAGGAGTGAGGAAGTCAAATTCAGTTGAATTGAGAAGCAGTGTGGCCTAGTGTAAAAAGAACAAGCTTGGGAGTCACAGAGGAGCTGGGTTCTAATCCTGTCTCCACCATTTATCTGCTATGTGACCTTGGGCAAGTCCCTTAACTTCTCTGTGCCTCAGTTATCTCTTCTGTAAAGTAGGAATTAAGACTGTGAGCCCTTTGTGGGACAGGGACTGTGTCCAACCTGATTACCTTGTGTCTACCCAGCAAATAGAGCTTCACAAATACCATTAAAAAAAAAATCCAGTGAAGAGAATGGTGTTGAGGATGTGGATTTGTGTGTATGGTGATCCTTTATCTTAAGTCAGGATCTGGGAGCCAAAAGTGGTAGTTGGGGTGGTGGAGGCAGGATAGCAGCCATAGACTGGTGAAGAGACACTTCTGAAAAATGTGGTAAATTGGTGTTATGTTGCTTTCAGGCAGTGTAACGTAGTAAAGTCATATAAAACAGCATGAGGGAGCCAAGACAATTTTTCCTCATTTCTAGATAAAGCCAAATATTCAATGTTGGCCCTCACCCAAGGCCACCCTCGTTAGGCCACTGGCTCTTTGGCTTTGGAAAGCCATTCCAAGGTTCTCTGCCCTTTGTTTCAGGCAGGCCTTGGGCTCCTTCAAATTCCAAGAGTCTTTCCAGGCCAGATTGAATTTTACTAATTCTCACTCTCTTCCCTAACTAAATGCAACCATGCCCCGTGTTCTCTCTTGAGGCAGGATCTGAGGGATTCTGGACGGTAGGCCGTTTTTCCCTTTGTTCCCTGGTGTCCCAGAGTTGAATGGTTTTGGTCCTAAGCTCCTCCATCTGAGCTAAGAATCAGGGTGGTTATCCACCCTTCCGGTTGCTGGAATTTCTATTTATAAGAAATTCTAAGAACACTGCACAGTGGATTAACGCAGCACTGCTGTCTTTCTGTTTTCCTCAACTATCTTTATTGCATCCATACCTAGGCACGGCCATCATCACTGAGCAGCATGCTGCCATGTGGACAGACGGACGCTACTTTCTGCAGGCTGCTAAACAGATGGACAACAATTGGACCCTCATGAAATTGGGTAAGTAGCCCCTGTCTTCCTAAAAGATTTAGACTGAGTGGGCATCGTGCTTCGCTGGCTGAGAGTGGACAGATAAATTGCTTGTCAGCATGGAGGCTGATGGGGGATCTCCTGCAGGAATAATGGAAGATGAAAAAATTTGTTTTTTGTTTTTTTCATTTGTCTCTGGGTCTTGACTTTCCTCAAAAACGAGAACTTCCACTTCCCGGTTTGTGGGTTTTCAGTAGAACGATGTTTCTCATTGTAAAGTATGGTACTGCCACTGCAGTAGCCAACAGTCAATCGATAAGGATATTTTAAGTGGCCTCAGGAAGAGCACTGTACTAAATGCCAGGAGGACCTGGTCTTTGCTTCTGAAAATTTGGCAATCTAGCTGTAAACAATAATAATGATGACAATGATATGTGTTAAGCACTTACTGTGTGCCAAGCACTGTCCTAAATGCTGGGGTAGATACAAGATAATCAGATTGGACCCAGTCTCTGTCCCATATGGAACTCACAGTTTAGGTAGGAGGAAGTAGGATTTAATCCTCACTTTACAGATGAGGAATTTGAGGCAGAGGAAGGTTAACTGACTTGCCCAAAGTCACGCAGCAATCAGCTGACCAAGCCAGAATTATAACCCCAATCTTCTGACTCCCAGCTCTATTCTATTTCCTTCAGACCGCACTGCTTCTCTAACTCTTTAACAAGAGTCCTGCTCCTACAGAAAAAAAGGCTAAATTCTAAGGCGAGGGGGCAACATGAAGAAGAAGGTCAGGTTAGCCCAAGGCCCAGCTATCACTGTCATCATCATCAATGGTATTTATTGAGCCCTTACTAGGTGCAGAGCACTGTGCTAAGAACTTGGGAGAGTACAGTACAACAGAGTTGGTAGACACTTTCCCTGTCCATAAGTTTACAGCCTAGAGAAAGTGAGCTATTACTTTCCACATGCCTCCAGTCCTGTGACTCCTTCAGTGACATCCAGAAGCCTGGTAGGACAGTGCCCTTCTCTTACAAGACAGATTCATGAGGTCAGGTGGAGGCTACAAAGTGGAAACCTGGACGATCCAAGTCAAAGAGAAGTTGAGGTGAACTGAGGAAAGTTATTAGCAAATAGGAGAAATGTATTATTCCCTGTTGGATCCAGAAGGGACTTCCTATCGCATCTAGAATTTGAAAAGTCTTTAGGGAAGCCGGAGGCTGTTGCATGTAAGAATGAGAGATGAAACCCCACAGTTGGTTATGTTTCCTATGTCTCTTGAAGCAGTGGGGTGGGGGACAGTGAGGTAAGCATAACCTCCAGATTTCCACAGTAAGTCAGAGGAGATCTTGGCACTAGACCCAGTGACCACCCTGAAATGGCCAGGACACCTCTCGAGTGTTCTTCTCTGCCCCAGGCTTGTCTCTTTGTGGTTGGAGCACAGATATAGTGCTCACTGGTTTGATATCACAAATTCTTCCCTGGGTTGTCACCAAGGGGTTTTCCTCCGAGTCAGTCGTCCTGGAAATCACATGACCTTGCCGTCTGGCTCTGTCTGAATATTGTATTCCCCGCCCTCTAAGGAATTTGGCTAATCCTGACTTGTTTAAAAACAAAACCAAAAAAACAAAGCGGTCAACTGAGGTATTAAGCTGGAGTGTACCACGTGGTTTTGGATGAACTCTGCTTCTCATTCTAGTCGGAGTTAATTTTCAAAAGTAAACTCTTTATAAACTGGAAACACAGATAGAATTAACTGTTCCTAAACTTCCTTCCTCCCTATAACTCTAAGGTCCTCCATTCAGGTCCAGTGTTGCCACTGGCTATTGGCCAAGTGGTGGTGCCTGTGAAATACGCTTTCTCTCCCGCTTAGACCTTAGTACTCTCCCATCAGGGCAGAGGTACCCATAATTTGCAGTACGCAGCAACCGATGACTCTAAAGTTTAGCCCTAGTGGAGAGTGAACCATGAAAAGTTGTTCCTACCTGGTCTTCACTTCATGTTGAGTCAGCATGTGGCAGGCTTATCTTTTAAAAAAGTTCTCCCTGATAAAATTCCATTTCATCTCTAGTCTGCATGGATGTTTGCTTTTATCCTTCTAGAAGAATTGCACTAGGACAATTAATTAGTGTCTTAGGAGTTGTTGAACACAAGTAATGCCTTCCAACTCATTCCAGGAACCCCGAGATCTTTTGGGGACTTTCCAGACCCTAGTTCCATCCCTCAACTCTGCTGCCACTCCGAGGTGGGTCTTGAGCAGGCTGTAGAGCCCAAAGGAGTTGGCAGGCTGGAGAGCGAGAGTGTGAGGTGAAGGGGGACTATGTACAGTCCTCTATAAGCTACTTGTGAGCAGGGATCGTGCCTACTGACTCTATTGTATTGTACTGTCCCAAGCGCTTAGTACAGTGAGCTACACACAGTAAAACTCAATAAATACCATTGATTTGGCTGATAGCTGCACACAACTTGGGCCAGCAGCTATCATGGGCAGAACTCCCCAGCCCTAAATGGGGAGTAACCCAAGGTCTCAATTTCATGTTCATGGTCGTATTAGTAACGGTATTTAAATATTTACTGTGTGCAGAGCACAGAAATAAGAACTGGGAAAAAAATACACAGATGAGAATTAAGCATGAACTCTGTCCCTTGAGGGACTCACAGTCTATGAATATAGGAGGGGGAGAGGCTTGGAGACGGATCCCCGGTGGGGCAGTGAAACAATAAGATTCTAAAACAGCAATTCAGGACAAGGACACATGCATAATAAATGATATAAAAACGAAAGACTAGAGGAGCAGAATTTCAGGCTTCTCGGGATTGACAGTCCAAAGGCGTATTCATAGCCACAGCAACAGCTATTGCAGGCTGTAGGTTTTCTGAGGTTCTGTGGAAGACTCATACTGCAGATGCTGTTTTCTGGTGATGGAAAGCAAGACAGGATGGGGTCTCCTCGAGGCTGCGAAGAGGCCCAGAATATGTCGGGAGCAGGAGCCATATATGGTGGAGAGGAAGGGCACTCCTTTCAGCCACGGTGTAGAGAGGCCGAGAAGGCTCAGCAGCTGCTCTTATACCCAGCCAAGCATGCACAGGGTAGGGCAGGGAAGCAGTGTAGTCTAGTGGATAGAGCACAAGCCTGGGAGTCAGGAACTGGGTCCTAATCCTCGCTTAGCCACTTGTCTGCTGTGTGATGTCGGGCAAGGCGCTTGACTTCTCTATGCCTCGGCTGTTCCATCTTTAAAGTAAGAATTAAGTACTCTTCCTTCCTGATTAAACTTTAAGTCCCATATGAGAAAGGGACTGTGTCCAACCTGATTATCTTATATCTACCCCAGGGTGTAGTGCAGTGTCTGGCACATAGTAAGTACTTAAGTACCAATTTTTTTTTTTTTAAAAAAGAGGCCCTCTATGGTATGGTCGGAAGGTATTTTGTGAGGCTGTGGTGGAAAGGGGTCAAGAAGGCTCAGCACTGGTTTTTACACCAGATCAGCTGTTCCCAGGGCCAAAAAAACCCAAACTTGTCTGTATGACCTCAACCTAGTACTTTTTCAACTCTCCATGTTAAATTGTGACCAAAAGTGCTTGTCTCAAATTGCCCTCATAGTATATGGTGACTAAACCAGTGCCAGATGTAGAGTGATTTCATGACTTTTTTTTTAAACTTGCCCAGTGACGTGGTCATTTTTAGCTTCTAATTTTCTCCCATACAACTCTGTGTTTTTCATTGACATTTAGTAGAGATTAAGGGGCTAAGATCAAAGAGGTTAAGGAGTTTAAGCCATCTTCGCAAGGACACAAGGAGTTTCTTCAAAGATAGTCACTGCTCAATCTTGGCATGAATAGCAAAGTTCCAAAGTTGCCTGCTCCTCTCAGGCTAAAGAGGAAGTGAAAGTGAATGTTGCCGTGGGCTCTTCACTGTGTCTTAACAAGCATGAAAGTACTAGAGCTGGGGAAGGGAGGTTGAAAAACCAACCAGGAGTCCGTGGGCGAGCTGAGGCTGCTGGGAGATGTGGCTTCCCAGACATTGCATCATGCGGGACAGTGGTGCCAAAACTTGCCGCCCTCTCCCATTTGCTGTTGAGAGCTAGGCCTTGTTAGCTGAGGTGTAAATCCATCACTACCTGGCATGCAAGCCAAATAATGCATGCAGTTTCTCTAGGAAACTCACTGGTGAAAGCAGTGTAGGCAGTTAATCATTTATTGAGTGCATACTGTGTGCAGAGCACTATACTAAGTGCTTGAGAGAGTATAATATAACAACAGGCACATTCCCTACCCACAGTGAACTTATAGTCTAGAGGGGAAGACAGACATTAATATAAATAAAGAAAATTACAGATTATGCATAAGTGCTGTGGGGCTGGAAGAGATAATGAATGAAGGGAGCAAGTCAAGGTGATGTAAAAGGGAGTGGGAGAAGAGGAAAGGAGGGCTTAGTCAGGGAAGGCCTCTTGGAGGACTTGTGCCTTGAATAAGGCTTTTAAGTGGGTGAGAGTTGTTATCTGTCGGATGGTAATTGTCTTTCTATTTCTGCCAAATCTGATGTACTGTACTCTCCCAAGTGCTTAATACAGTGCTCTGCACATAGTAAGCCCTCAATAAATACCACTGATGATGAAGATATGTGACTCCTTCCCAAAATGGCTCTAAACTCTTCTCTTCCTATGTTTGAGGCCAGAGTGATGAGTGGATTGTCATTTGCATTTGCTCCAGACACTCCCAGCGGCCCTCCCTCCCCCGCCCCACCTCCTAGAAATGAAAATTAAACCAACACGATCAATCAGTCTTGCCTTAGATTGTAAGCTCTGTAAAGAAGAAAATTGTTTCTTTTTATT
Organism: Ornithorhynchus anatinus; assembly: GCF_004115215.2. NCBI lineage: Eukaryota > Metazoa > Chordata > Mammalia > Monotremata > Ornithorhynchidae > Ornithorhynchus > Ornithorhynchus anatinus. The sequence goes on from NC_041743.1 coordinate 31,484,585, forward strand.
TTTGCACCTTGAAATTCTCTCAGGCCCAGTGGACGCTCCAAAGTTTTAAATGATTATCATTTGCAGGAATTGTCATCTTTGAGTTGGGATCCCCAGCTTGATTCTCATTGTGAATTATTTCCTGCCTATCTTCCTTCTTATAGGTTTGAAAGATACTCCGACTCAAGAAGACTGGCTTGTGAGCGTGCTGCCGGAGGGGTCAAAGGTTGGTGTGGACCCCTTGATCATCCCAGCAGGTTAGGAGGTTTTCTATACTTTGATCTGTGTTCTGATTTAGGTTTGGGTAGTTTGAAATTGGACAGAGCCTTTTCTCCCTCCTAAATTGCTCTGAAGGTTAGCAGTATGGCCAACTGTAAATAACCCAGAAATCAGGAGGGAAGTCAGGAGACCTGGGTTCTAATCACAGTTTTGCCACTGGCCTGCTGAGTGAATGTGGGAAAGTCCCTTAACTTCTCTGAGCCTCAGTTTCATCATCTATAAAATGTGATAAGGTATCTGTTCTCCCCCACCTTTTAGATTGTAAGCCTTCTGTGGGAAAGGGATTGGGTCTGCAATGATTATTTTGTATCTAACCCAGTACTTAGAACAGAGAAAGCACTTACTAAAAACACATAATAATACAGTGGTGAGGATGCGTAAATCGTTACTGGCTCTCAAGAGGAGGTTCCATATCAGTGGTGCAGTACAGCTACTGGTGGATTGTATGTGGGATGTATTTTGAGGATTCTTAATTGCCGATAAAAATGATGCAGTGGGTAATTAGAGTAGAGATGAAGACTTCAGTGAAAATGTAACATTGGAATAATTTAAGGATTGGTATTTGGGTATGTTTTACTTTTCATTTTTATCCCTGATTTTGGAGGCTGGGTTTGAGTTGAATGGAAAGGGTTACCATTTCTAAGACATCTAGCATGAAGAAAATGTCACATGTCTGCTAAAAAGCTGCATTCCCGGCTGTGGCCTGTGTTTTTGTAGATCAGTGGAAGAAGATGTCCAGGGTTCTCAGAAGTGCAGGTCATTACCTCATACCAGTTGAAGATAACCTCATTGATAAGATCTGGGTCAACCGTCCCGTGCGACCCTGTAAGCCTCTGCTACCTCTGGGTCTAAATTATACAGGTGAGTGGAATTGGATGAGCCAAGATTGATCTCGAGTTTCATGACACTTCTCCATCTCATTGTGTTTATTAAACTACCTTGAATAAGAGTTGAAGTGATATGAGATTTTTATAATTCCTGGCATGGTATAGCTTTTGATTCAAGTTATGATCTTATTCATCTGGTAATGCCCTTTAATTGGGCTCCGTTTGTTCTTACCAAACTGGTTCGAATGGCTTTGTTACTCTGAAGGCAGCGTTTGTTAATACTGAGCTGGATGTTGTGGTTCCTCTAATTTGTTAACTGGAAACAGCATGACTGTGGCCCAACATCAAGGTTTCCACATTGTTCCCCTTCCCTTTTCACCCAAGTATTTGGTGATTAAAGCATACTTTTCTCTTATATTGTATGGATCACCGACTCATGCCTTAGCCAAGAAAGGATCCCAAATTTCTCACCTCTTTCCTCCCCTGGCCCACTATTTTTTGTTCTTTTCTAAAGTCTAAGTCATGAGCTGAAGATGTCTTTCTGTTCCCCTTAGCTCATGTGGAATATCAGTAGATGATTTTGGCTGGCGAGTGAATGGAAAGGGCTCTCTAGAGAGGAAAGGGGCAGAGCTGAGGGCTTAGAAGCAGGGGGAGGCCCTCGGGTGAACCTCTTGAGAGGGTGTGCTATGAGAGCTGCCCAAGAGGATCCCTGTGGTTTAATCAGATCTCAGAAGGTCTCCTGGGAAGGAACAGTCTGAGAAACGCTGGACCAGACTCCTCTGCCCCTACTTTGGCAAACTTTAGAAAAAGCATTCCAGAGCTGATCTTCAAAGCATCATTCATTAGTGGCAGCAGCTTACACATTTTTCCTCCTGTTATACACCCCAGCATGGGGGTATTGCAGATTGTTACTTCGAGACCAGGCGTGCAAGCCTAGTAGCACAGGGTCAGTCAAACATCCTTTCCCGGCATGCTTCAGATTTTTTATTGAGGCCATGGCTTTGGCAAATAACCCCTGGGGTAGTCGACTCTCGGTGCCAGATGTCTGTTCCATTTAAGCCTTGAACCGCACACAGTGACAAAAGCCAGTAAATCTTCTCTTTGTCTGAATACCAAATGCCTGAGTGCCGATTGGAAGGGATACAAAGCATCCCCAGCCCTAGGAAGTTGCTCGATGGGCCGTGGACTTGCTACATAGCCAATCGTAATGAGTCAGCGACTCTTTCTCACCAGCTCATTGGGCAACCTCTCCAGGAGTGTTCCTCCTCAAGAGAAGACTTCTGTTTCTCTGTTTGCAGTGGCTTCCAGGTCTCCCTGCAACATCCCAGAGTGGGGCCAAAAATGTCTACGCACGTCTAACCTGGGGTGGCAAAGTGGGCTGCCTGTACATACTGTACATCAAACAAAGACCGGAGTGCCATGCAAGGGACATGTATGAAGGGGCATTCTCTAGGGTCCCCATGCTGGGTGCTAGAAAAATTTGGACAGTATCAGCTGCAGCAGTCATAATTTCCTAGTTCTTTGGTTTATTCGTTAATCCAGTTATTCATTCCATTGGGTGCCATCTGGGGGGCACCAGCTAGGTCTCGATTGCAATTCTAGGTGCTTGAGAGGGTCCAGCTAAAGAGAAGAGAGTCCATCATGGTCCAAGGGATTCCCTAAAAGCCTCGAGCCACCCCAAAAGTTGTAAATCCCATTTGTTTATTTTAGGTGTTGCCTGGAAAGACAAAATTGCTGAACTTCGGGTGAAAATGGCTGAGAGAAAGGTCTTGTGGTTTGTGGTCACAGCCCTGGATGAGATTGCATGTGAGTACTCTGTTTTTGCAGGTAGGGTGTGTTACCTGATCTCTGCTTTTGAGATCAGAAATCGGTTTACACATTGAGCTGTTCGGTGTAACCAGGAAATGAGAAACAGTAAAGACACCAAGCAGTCATCCAGAAGATGGTCATTAAGAACTTCATCTTACTTGGGGACTACAAGAGAACATTACCGTAATTACTAGTTGAATAAATAGAGGTGCACTGGCACGTATTATTGACGAGAAGCAGCATGGCCTAGTGGATAGACCACAAGCCTGGGAGTCAGAAGGACCTGGGTTCTAATCCCGACTCCACCACTTCTCTGCTGTGTGATCTTAGGCAAGTCACTTAACATCTCTGTGCCTTAGTTCTCTCATCTGAAAAATGGGAATTAAGACTGGGAGCTCCATGTGGGACGGGGATTGTGTCCAATCCAATTTGCTTGTATCCACCCCTGTTCTTTGTACAGTGTTTGACATATAGTAAGTCCTTAACAAATACCACAGTTAATTTTAGGGGAAGCAGCATGGAGTATTGGATAGAGCACGGGCCTGGGAATCAGAAGGTCGTGGGTTCTAATGCCAGCTCCACCACTTATCTGCTGTGTGGCCTTGGGCAAGTCACTTACTTCTCTGTACCTCAGTTACCTCATCTGTAAAATGGGGGTGAAGACTGTGAGCCCTTTGCAGGACAGGGACTGTGTTCGACTCAATTTGCTTGTATCTACCCCAGTGGTTAGTACAATGTCTGGCGCATAGTAAGCACTCAATAAATGCCATAATAATAATAATAATAATAATGGTGATGGAGCCTCTTTCTGGATAAGACATCCCATTTCTTTAAAATCTCCAGAGGAGGAGACTCCACATTCACTCTTGGTAGCAGGCTTCAGAAACTGCAGTCAATCCATCAATCAGTGTTATTTACTGAGCATTTAACTATGTGTAGAGTCCTGTACTAAGCGCTTGGGAGAGTACAGTATAACAGAATTCATGGTCATGTCAAGAAAACTTCCTCGTGTCCGACTTAAATCCATTAACATCAACATTATGCAGTGACTGTTATGAATATCTCTGATCTTGCTAACTCAAATGTAGGATTAGTATGAAAGGTTTAGTGAGACTGTGATGTGTTTCAGAGTATTCCTACCTTGTTTTTTAGGACTTATTTTTAATGCTAATTGCCCAAATGTTTCTAATACCCAGAGTAGGCAAGTGATCCTACCAAATCCCTCCACTCCATTGTGGAGTGAGACACTTGATAGCAAGGAAGGAACAGGCCAACTCCAAGGGTGGGTTTGCAGGTTCAGATTTCATTCATGTGTGACAATAGCAATGACTCACTGCTTTTCTTTCTGTTTAAACGGGAAACTCTTTTTAACTGAAGACTCACTGAAATTTACAGGAAGGTCCCGATTTGGCTGTCCTTTATGTATTTTCAGTTTTTATGCCCCAGAGGTTCATTTTGACTTGGTTACGTAAGCCTAGGCATCCCCACCCTCCCCCTCCCCCAGGTGGAAAGAGACATTATATTGCCCTCCAGAACTCATGTCCATTTTTGTTACTCTGGAGGTTTCCTGCACGCTTCGGGCTCAGCACAGAGCCACAAAACCTACACAGGGAAAGGAGGGGTTGTTTGAATTCCTCCTTGTGTAGTGGACAGAGCAAGTATTTTCAAACACACACACACGCAAACACACATTTTTGAACTCACACTCCCTCTCTAGACTGTTGTGGGCAATGAATGTCACTGTTTATTGTTGTATTGTACTTTCCTAAGCACTCAGTAAATACGATTGAATGATTGAATGTTTTTGAACACACACACACACGGCACACGTTTTTGAACGCGTGCACACAGGTTTCCAAACACACACTTTCCAAAACACACACATTTTCCAACATAAATTAGTGACTAGGTGGTGGGTGCTAGGAGAAATATTCTTAGAAATAGTTCTGGTGCCATCCAGTGGCTTAAAGCAATAATGGTGAAAGTCTCCTACAATGAATGTTGACTTGAGCAGGGCTCAGATTCCTTTGGGATGCCCCTGAAAGCTTTTCCATGTGGTACCCCTCCATTTCTCTTCCCTTCACAAAATGCTAATTTTTTTCTTGGTCACACTGTAGCATGCTATATACTATTTTTCATTCTTTTCCAGGGTTGTTTAACCTGCGAGGGTCAGATGTGGAACATAATCCAGTGTTTTTTTCCTATGCGGTCATAGGAGCTGACACAATCAGGTGAGTATGAAGTCTTTGCTGTTTCCTTTCCATGGTACATTGAGGTTCTCTCTGCAGATGCCATCCTACTATGTCTCCCCGTTTAGATTGTAAGCTTGTTGTGGGCAGGGAGCTTATCTACTTTCTACATTGTACTCTCCCAAGTGCTAAGTACAGCGTTCTGCACACAGTACGTACTCAATAAATTCAATTGATTGACTGATTGCCAGCTGTGAGCCCAACATTCTAGTAAACAGCGTTCCCCAGATGTAATCATCTCATTCTTCCTCCTGCATTAAGGCAGGGCCATACTAATGTGTTGCTTCTTTCTGCCATTTTAGTAATGGCTGCTTCTTTTTTTTTTTCTGCCTTCCTCAACCCTAGATTATGGAATGGTGTAGGTTGTAGAGTATGACCTGTAGATCAGGAGCCTAGCTTCTAGTCTCAGCATTGTCACTGATTCACTTTACCTCTCTGAGCCTCAGATGCCCCGTGGCTTAGTGGAAACAGCACGGGCTTGGGAGTCAGAGGTATCGGGTCATGGCTCTGCCACTTATCAGATGTGTGACTTTGGGCAAGTCACTTAACGTCTCTGTGCCTCAGTTTCTTCATCTGTAAAATGGGGATTAAAACTGTGACCCCCACTTGGGACAACCTGATTACCCTACCCAGCGCTTAGAACAGTGCTTTGCACATAGTAAGCGCTTAACAAATACCATTATTATTATTATTATTATTATTATGCCCATCTGTAAAACTGGGACAATGATAACTGTCTTTCTTTACTTCAGAGAAGTGTCTTGAGAATATATTGAAATAATTGAAAGGTAAGAAGGCTTTGATTTCTTAGGAAGAAAGATCCTATACCGATCTGTGGCATTTTCATTATTATAACATAGACTATGCCTAGTGGTATGCCTGGCTTGATTTCTGTGTTGTTGCAGAGGGACATTAATGATGCTAAAGGCTACTTTTTTGGTTAGGGCAGCTTCAATTATTCTGTGCTTCAGATATACTGTAGTTATCAAAACCCAAGTCACCAATGACAGAGTCTAACTAGTATAATAAATAGTATATTAAATTGCTCTCGCTTGTCAACGTGTTCAACACCTTTGCTTGTTGAGGCTTCCTTGTTCACTCACCCTTGCTCTCTCTCTTCTCTACTGGCCCCTCCTTCCCGGCACTTGACTGTGCCTGGCCTTCTCCTGATGCAGGCTGTTCATCGATGGCGATCGTGTGAAAGCCCCTGACGTGAGAGAGCATCTGCTGCTTGACTCGGCTCTGACTGCCGAGTTCCAAATCCAGGTTTTGCCCTACAAATCCATCCTGACGGAGCTCAAGACCATCTGCGCCAACCTTGGCCCGAAGGAGAAAGTGTGGGTCAGCGACAAAGCCAGCTACGGCCTGACGGAAGCCATCCCCAAGGTCTGTGGCCCACGGGAAACAATCTCCCCCCTCTCCACCTTTCCTGGTTGGCAGAAGACTTTATTTAGGGCAGCGTGGCTGGTCTTCCATTGGCAAGGAGCACAGTAGGTCCCACCTTGTGCTAGAGGGTCATCTGGCTCTTGGAAGTTAAAAGGCTTGGCAGCTATCTGCTCTCCACTCTCTGCATTATCACAGGAATTGCAGTCAAACCAGGTGAGACCTTCCTGCTTTAGAAAATGGTTTGCCCAGATTGAGGGGAGTAGGACTCAGGAGCCTGGCGTCAACTACTCCCACTCTGAGAGCTTCTCTTCAGGCTTGGAAAATGTTGTGCATCCTGCAAGAAAACAGGATATAAGCTGATGTGAAAAATCCAGAGCCAGAAAATCATACCTCTAGACTGTAGGCTCCTTGTGGGTAGGGAATGTGTCTACCAACTCTGTTGGATGGTTTTTTTTAAAATGATATTTTATTAAGAGCTTATACTGTGTGCCAGGCACTGTACTAAGCACTGCAGTAGATCCAAGTTAATTAGGTTGGACACAGCCCCTGACTTACTTAGGGCTCACGGTCTTAATCCCCATTTTACAGATGAGGTAACTGAGACACACAGAAGTAAAGTGACTTGCCCAAGGTCACTCAGCAGACAAGTGGCTGAACCAGGTTTAGAACTCAGGTCCTTATGACTTACAGGCCTGTGCTATAGCCACTAGGCAGCACTGCTTCTCTCCCAAGTACTTAGGACAGTGTTCTGCACACTATAAGCACTCAATAAATGCCATTAACTGATTAGTAGACCCCAACCCAAAATAATGATAGTATTTGTTTAGTGCTTACCATTTGCCATGCACTGTACTAAATCCTGTGGTAGAAGATACAATAAAAGCAGATTGGGCATGGTCCCTATCTCATACGGGGCTTACAGTTTAAGAGGAAGGGAAAATAACTGTTTCATCAGCATTTTTTTACTGATGAGGAAACTGACTCACAAAAGTTAAGCGATCTAGCCAAGGTCACACAACAGGAAAGTGGAAGAACCCAGGTTTCTTGACTCCCAGGCCTATTCTCGTTCCCAAACTCAAGAAGTGAAGCCTTTCAGCGGCTGAGCATTCTAGGGTGTGTTGGCCAGACTAGTAAAGTCTTGAGTTAAAATAGATCTTCACTGGACATCTTCATGAGTGGATCATGCTACTGCAACAGATGATCATTTATGGTTGAGATGGCAACTGGTAACCATATTCACCAATAGGTTTGGTCCCTGGTGAAAAAGAACTAGAAATCACAGTTTTAGCTGTCATGGAATGAGGGCACTGTCCTTGTAATGGAGACATAGCCTGAGACTGTACTGATGAGTTAATTTCCTGTTCATGAGTATGGATTGGGAGCCTTACTTTTTGGGTTCCTCAGAGGAAGAGTGGTGTAGTATGGCTCTTGCGGTTCAGGAAATGAATGTTCAGGCCACGGACCCTGCTACACCTGGCTCTTCAGATTTTTATGGAGATAGCTAAATTTTGAACATAATAGCTAGAAAACTTTTCAGCATCAAAAATGACAAAAAAAACCAACCCCAAAGCCCAAAACTTTCTTGGGCCATCCTTGAGCAGTAAAGATAAAGGAAATACAAGACCATCCTCTCAGAATTCCCTCCTCCCTGAGGTAACAAATCCCTCTTTTTTAATGGGAAATGGATTGGTTTGATGGGGAAACAGTGGTTAGCTATGCTCATTTCATGAAATGTGTCAAGTTGTGGGAGTCTTAAAACTGAAGCCTAAATTTAGAGATTTTAAATAATTGAGCCCTTATTTTTATTTTTATTAAAAGAAAAACAACTGATGTCACTCTGTTTGCCCAAGTGCCACATACCTATAAATTCCTCACAGGTGGAAATCTGGAAAGCTTGTGTAGGAGGGAGGTGGCCTGGAGAAAGGAGGAGGGAAGAAGGAAAGGAGGAGAGAGCTCTATAATTAGTGGTCCCCAATTTTATTTCTGTCTAATGAAGGGAGGCCACCCCCTTCTGAGACATCAGCCATAGTATTTACCTTGTTCTTCTGTGTGAGGGACTAGATGTTGAGACCCAATTAAGCCATGTCTGCACTTAGTGAGCTGTGTTAATGAATGCTACTATTTCAACCCAGAACTTTGCTGCTACTCTCCCCCAGCCTTACCAATGGGAAAAAGGAGCTTAACTAGTTCTTTCTGTTTTTTATTTTTGTCCATATGGTATTCTTTGCCATAGGCACATCGGTACTTTGTGCCTTATACGCCAATCTGCATCGCAAAGGCTGTGAAAAATGCAACTGAATCTGAAGGCATGAGGCGAGCCCATGTGAGTGAAGCATTCTGGATGTATGATAAAATATCCAAAAGAGGTTCAAGGTTGTAACTGAACTTTTCCACTGGATGTGATGACAGAACCTTTTCCCAAAAGAGATCAGAACTGTTCTTGAGGAGGTATCTAATAAGGATATTCCAGCCGAAACCATATTTGATAACCATTTGTTCCACTTCTACAGAACTCTTCTTAGAATGGACCTCGATTTGAGGTCTTTGTATTACCCAGACTTATAGCCATTTTCTGTTGGGAGACTGAAAGTTGCAAACACAATACAGAGAATAGTTGGATAAGCACTAAAATCTATCAGACTGCTGCAACAGTTAACAATGTTTTGGGTTGGGGTTTTTTGGGGGTTTTTTTGTATTGTGTTTAAGAAGCACAGAAAAACTCTCAGAGAACAGTTGCTTGAGTGGAGCTTCTCAATCTGCTCATGCATCCTTCAATTTTAACTTCTTTCATTTTGCCATTTTCCCCCACAGATTAAAGATGCAGTTGCCCTATGTGAACTCTTCAATTGGCTGGAGAATGAGGTGTGCTTTTACTTTCACTTGAAGATATTGATATAATGGAATCTCAATTAGCATGTATTATGCCTGTTCAGCAGTAGGATGCTAAATTCTTTCGGGGGTAGAAATGTGACTTTGGGTCATATTTTGCTGACCTCAGCCAGAGGGGTGCGAGAAATATTTTTGCCTGAGTGAAGAGTGGCCCACATGGGTAACATAAATGATAGCTATTTTCTTTAGTGACAGACATTGTAGATTGTGAAATTGCAACTAGGAATATGGATGTCACAGAGAAGATATGCATACTACTAGAAATCAGCAAATTGCCCATCTTTGCCCAGGGTTAGGGACACAGAAGGACAGGCTGACTTGAGGGACAGGATGTCTTGCATGGAGAAGTAGCTGCGTTCTCTTTCCTGATCCATGTAACCATCACATGTGCTGGGTGCTATGGAGGATGATGGTAATTATGGTATTTACTAAGCTCTTCCTATGTGTTAAGCCCATATGATCACACAGTCCAGGGCCCCATATGAGGTTTGCAATAAAATCAATCAAAAATGTTTATTGAGCACCTACTGTGTATAGAAAGAGCACCTTACAAAGTACTTGGGAGAGTATAACAGTGGTAAAAAATAGGTATCTTGTACCCATTTTGCAGATGAGGAAACAGGCCCAGAGAGGTGAAGTGATTTGCCCAAGGTCACAGCCGTCCAATAACTGAACTGAGATCAGAGCTTTTATCTTCGGACTCCCAGTCCCATCTCAGTGTCCACTGGGAAACCTTGCCTGTCATTGCATAATTATGGAAGAATCCTTATCTCTTTATTTGATAGTGACATAAATAGAAATCATATGAAAAACTGAAGTTATTTTTGACATACCATTTGCTTCTTTCACTGTTAGGCTTGGAAAATGAGAACAGGATTCTTAATTAATGGGGGACATTAAGTTCTTACTTTGTCCCAGAAATGTGCTAAACACTGGTGCACAAAGACACATTAACAAATCAGACAGTCCCTGTCCTGTCCGAGGCCCTTTTTACCACTGAATTTCATTGGGATGGATGACAGAAAGGACCTCAGAAGAACATTTGGTCCTTGCTCCATCAGGTGAATCCCCAAATCCCCCAGAAAATAGTTGGCTGTTCCACAGCCTCCCTTAATAGCCTGTTCCCACATTGAATCCCTCTGAAGAAGGTTAACCGTTGTCATTTGAAAAAGGGATTCTCTTACTGTCATCTTTAAATTATGTATTACTTATATTAATGTCTTTCTACCCCTGTAAGCTCATTATGGGCAGAGAACGTATCTGCTAATTCTGTTGTATTGTACTCTCCCATGTGCTTAGTACAGTGCTCTGCCCATAGTAAGCTCTCAATAATTATGACTGGTGGAAGACAATTTTCCCTTGTTTCTTTCTTTTTGGAAATGGAGTACAACTCTAGAGTTTGGAACTCCAGAGAGCTTGGGTTCCCATGTGCATCAGTGTAGATGAATACTTAAATGAAAGCAAAATTCAAAGGAACATTTCAGTTTTTGCCAGACTTTGGCCAAGTGCTTAACTACACACCCATCCTGACAAGGTTTAAGCAGCTTCCTGCCGAGAAAATAGCCAAGATCTGAGACCTTTTTTTCCTTAATGCAAGGGAGATTGGGGAATTTTCTATGTCAACTGATGTTTGCCCTCCACTTCGTTGTTAGGTTCCCAAAGGCAAAGTTACTGAGATTTCGGCTGCAGACAAAGCAGAGGAATTTCGTAGGTAAGGAAAATTGTCTGACTGACACTTCAAATCTGACTTTGAGATGATTTGTTTGAAAATCAAAGTGAAATTGCGAAAACCTTCGAGTATGGGATTACCATTCTTCAGGAGGGGAACCCAAAGGAATTTGAGGGCTTTCTGGATGCTATCTACTGTAGACTTGGATTCACGTGGTGCTTTCATTTCAGGCAACAGGATGACTTTGTGGACTTAAGTTTCCCAACAATCTCCAGCACGGGACCCAATGGTGCGATCATTCACTACACGTAAGAGAACTGGAGCTCACACAGTGGTCTGGCTTGCTTCTGCTTTTTTGGTAGTCACGGATGAATTTGTTTTCCTTGAACTGGAGGGAGCAGTGATTTTTGCAGGAAATTCCTTCCATTTCCACTAGAGTGATGAAAAGGCAATCAAACAATGGTACTTGTTGCTTACTATGTGCAGAGCACTGTACTAAGTGCTTGGGAGAGTACACTATAACAGAGTTAGTAGACACGTTCCCTGCCTACAACCATCTAGGACTTCTTTGTTCAGTGGAGATTATGAGCCTCTTTTGAAGTCTGCCTATTCCACACCCTTAGCTCTTGGAGCCTTCAGCTCCTATCTTTCAGCTGTTTTCTTTGGTAGTCATGCACCAGATTGAATTCTCTTGAATTCTCTTCTGCTACAAAAAAAGCTAGATGTAATATCCTTTTCCTTTCTGAGCTGGAGAGGTGCAAGAGATGAGTCCATTTCATTCATTCGTTCAGTAGTACTTATTGAGCGCTTATTATGTGCAGAACACTGGACTAAGCGCTTGGAATGTACAATTTGGCAACAGATAGAGACAGTCCCTGCCCAATAACGGGCTCACAGTCTAAACGGGGGAGGCAGACAGCAAAGCAAAACAGGACAAAACAAAACAAGACGACATCATCAAGATAAATAGAATCATGGAGATATACACCTCATTAACAAAATAAATAGGGTAATTGTCCTGACCCATTAAGACCTTTCACTGGGAATCCTCCAGGAGTGACTTGGAACTAGGTCATCATCATCCCATGATGTTCCTCCCACAGGCTTCTTTTCACAGACAATGTACCACTGCCATTGTGTCACTCTAGAATTTTCTCCCTCTCTGAGAGGACGCTACATTTTGGGTCCTCTGTGCTCTCCAGACCCACAAGAGCCATGCAGTCATCAATCAATCAGTGGTATTTATTGAGCACCTACTGTGTGCAGAGCACTGTACTAAACAGAAAACAAATAATGTTTTAAACCTATGTAAGTGGATCCTATATAGAAGAGCGCAGTGAGAGGTTGCCGTATTTGAGGGGTATTTTAATATGTGGTGGAAGGGGCCTCAGTGTAAAATCAATCAATAATAATTATGGCATTTGTTAAGCACTTACTATAATAATGTTGGTATTTGTTAAGCGCTTACTATGTGCCAAGCACTGTTCTAAGCGCTGGGGTAGACACAGGGGAATCAGGTTGTCCCACGTGGGGCTCACAGTCTTAATCCCCATTTTACAGATGAGGTAACTGAGGCACAGAGAAGTGAAGTGACTTGCCCACAGTCACACAGCTGACAAGTGGCAGAGCTGGGATTCGAACTCATGACTTCTGACTCCAAAGCCCATGCTCTTTCCACTGAGCCACGTGCCAGACACTGTACTGATTGCTAAGATTGATACTAATCTATCAATCAGTAGTATTTATGAGCACCAAGTTTGTGCAGATCATCATTCTAGACTCTTAGGAGAGTACAACAGAGTTAATAGACATGATCCCCGCCCTCAAGGAACTTAAATTCTAGCCAGGGAGATGGGCACTGAAATCAATTACAGGTAGGGGAAAGCAATAGAGTTTTAAAATATGCAAGTACAGGCCTTGGGGAAATGATCAAAAAGACTATTCATTTTTGACTTCAGACCAACCAGACGATAAATTTCCCAGCAGGAAAACCTGAATACCCTGTGTCTAACTTAATACCTTCAGCTGAAGGCTAAGACAAATATTGGTAGTTCTTCCTGTGGTTCTCTTCAAGCAGGAAGAGGTGCTTTGGCTAGTTGGAATATACTTTGGTGTCTGCTAGTGGATGGCCTCTATGAGATCAGATGATCTGGGGGACTGGTCCGAATCCTGTCTTTTAGACATTGAGTTATCATCAGCTCAGTAGGTTCCTGATCTAGAGCCATTGATTTCCTATTCCTATAAGAAGAATCTCACTGTAATATTGTCACCTCTTTTTCAGCCCCCTTAAGTTAGTGCCGCATGCTCAGGGATCCTTTGGAACGTGAAAGGCTGACCATTTCCTTCTTATTTACCCACATCATAAAGTTTTCATAAATGGGCTAGGAAATAGTTCTGGTTAATTTATACCTTTTTATTAGCAGATTTAAATAACCAGATTTTACAGATTAGAGGAAAGAGTCTCTGTTTGGGTACTTTGTGCCCTTGAAAACAATGAGCTAGTCCCTTAATGCAGATTGGGGCTGGGGCAAGGGTGATTTGGGGTATAGAGATGGTTTATGCTGTGACATCAGGAACTTTGCATTGTACTCTGTTGAATATATGACCTATTAACTCTGTAATTGAATTTTCATGGGATTCGGTAGATCCCATGACTCATTCTGACACTTTCATCAAATACCTGGTCTGGGTAAGAATGGCTGGAAAAACTAACTCAGTTCAATTTCGTAGGCCGGTTCCTGAGACAAACAGGACTCTGTCGGTGAATGAGGTGTACCTTATAGACTCTGGAGCACAGTACAAGTAAGTGCCTCAGCATGTTGCAAAATTTGAACCAGCACAGTTTCCCAACTACCGCAGAAGACTCAACCATTTGGATAAAATTCTGGGTTCCCCTGCTAATACAATCACTTCATCACAGGTTTTTTTTTCCTTAAAAATATCTCAGTTGACTCTGCTTTTCCCCACAAAGAATAGTTTGATTTTTCAGAACCAACAGGAAGTCACCTGGTGTTAAGTAAACAAATACATCTTTGGGAAGCCATTTTAAAAACCTGCCCAGTCTGACAGAAGCTGCCACCCTTATCTACGGCTCCTCTGTAACTCATGTAAAATGGGGGATGCAGCTTAGTTGCTAACTCTTGCTTGTCTGACCTCACCATTAGCTTCTGACAATGTCAAATCATCTCAGAGAAGAGAACTTCTTAGTATTCTAGTCACTTCTAAAGATGGGAATTTAGATGGCAGAGGGAGAAGGAAGCATGTGGGTGAAAAAAGTCACCATACTTTCTGTTTAGTAAAGCACCAGAGGGAGCAGTGATAATTGAAATGTGTCATCTTACTAGTGAAAAACAAAATTAAAAACCACTTCCCTCCCCCACTAGATAGGAAATGGAGTATTCTAATTAACTTAGTGGGCCTCAGAATATTCTAGCAGAAACATTTTTATTATGCTTATAAGAGGTAGTACTGGCATTTGGCAGTATACCCAGTTCTGCCATAATGTGTGTTTCTAATTTGTGCTTTTGGCAAGAGCATGATTAGGGAAATGGGGAACACCCTTCTGACAACATGAGCCTGTTGAGCTTAGTGGGTTGCATTATCCAAGATATGTTTTGTGCATCTGTGGCTGTGTGTGGATTTGGAATAAATGGTAACTACAACCCACGTTTTCCTTAATGCGAGGTTCACGCGGATTCAGCCCTTGTGTGGCGGAAGAACAGGATATCTATGAGAGTCGATGTTTTTCAGAAATTTAGGTAGACTTTTCAGTAAGTAACTTAGTATAGGCTTTTGATTTGGACTCTGTGTAAAAGGCTTTTCCTTTAACCTAGAAGGTTATCTAAAAGGTTATCTCAGCAGCACCTTTTACTATGAGTCAATATATTTACACACAAGATAATGTAATTTTTCAGGTTCTCATTACCTAGGGTCGTAAATAGGCAGAGTTAGTTTATGGAATTATAATACCCGGGGCCCAATCTCTGCATTCTTGTATTCCCTCCTCACTCAATTTCAGGCTCCACCCTAAATGATCAGGTCACTTGCTGAATGGTTGGTAAGCAATTCATTAAGTAGTATGTATTGAGCGCCTAGTGGTTGTAAAACACGAGGCAAGGCTTTTGAGTGCATGTATTAAGAGTCTCTTCCCTCAAGATGTTTACAGTCTAATGGGTGATTCACCCTAGGAAAATCCCACTCTATTTCAGTGAGTGGCCTGAATTAATTCCTATTCTGAGGAACTCTGCCATTTTGTAATCCCACATCTTAAACCCTTTGGGAATATTCTTGCAGGTTCTGGGGCAATTCTGACTAGCCTTTGATTTCATATTTCCTCAGGTCTACTTTCATGCTCTGCTCGCATTGGGTATTCATTAAAACCCAACACTGCTTCTCTGAGGTGACTTAATGAGTGATTTTTTTTTTAATGGTCCCCAGGGAGTCAGGTATTCATAGAAGAATCACAGCTTAATTCTAAAGTGAAAGAAGTTCCGTTCTGATTGTATAGGTATGAGTTTCTTCTCTGTGGGTGATGTAACATTTGAATTTTTGTCATTCACTTTGTAAAGGGATGGCACGACAGATGTGACGAGGACGATGCACTTTGGCACCCCTACCACCTATGAAAAGGTAATAATTGCCAAAGGAAAAGGCCAGATCCTAAATGCCTCACTCTGCTTTTTAATTAAAAACCGACATTCAAGAGACAGGAGGGAACTTTTGGAATGAAGCACGGTTTTCATGAAACTGTTGAAAACAGTAAAGTTATCTATCGAAAGCTCTCCAACAATCATGTTGCTTGGGCCCCAACTTTTACATTAATGATGAATAAAGGGAAGAGCACTTGAAGGGGCACTGTGCTGTTGAGGGCAAGGTTGGGTAAGGTCCAAGATCACACCTGGTTGTTTGAGTGTCCGTGATCCCACCCCCTGTTCTCTAGAAATGATGTTATAAACCATTTACCAAATTGAAAGCATGAATCTTTGGTATTCCTGTTGCTTCGTTTAGACTTTGGGCATACAAGAGTTTGAAGGGCATTTTTTCAAGAGTGACATTAGTGAAGGGAATAATGGGATGATGTTGAAACATGTATCACTCCAATTGGTAGACTGTATATTCCTTGAGAATAGGGAATGTGGCTTTTACTCTTTGCAAGTGCTTAGGACAGTGCTCTGCTTACAGTAAGCACTCAATAAATACGATTGAATGAATGAATGAATGAATGAACTGTGCTCTCCCAGTTAGTGTAGTTCTCCACACCCAATAAATGCTCATTAAATGCTATGGGATGGGTGAAATGATCTACTTGCTTTTGCCCTTTCCCTTTATCTGGCATGCCAAGCCAGTTTAGAAAAAAATCCAGGTCAACTTTGGGTGTTTAAGGCAGCCTCTGAAAATGTAAATCTCAGATACTCATTGTTACAAGACAAATTTTTAAGAGATTCAGGAGAAAAAATATATCTGCAAGGATCTAAACGCAAATGCTTTCTTCTGCCTTTTGGGCAACTTCCTGGAGGTCAAAACAAATAGGGGCTAATAGATGGCAGCTGAAGTATCATACAGGAAATCAATATTGCTTACTGAGTGCTTTTTCTATGCAGAGCACTGTAATAAACATTTGGAAGAGTTCAATAGAGTAAGTAGCTGTGTTTCCTGTTCTCAATCTTATCCTCACCATTCAGTGGACTGCTTCCCCTCCTTCCTGGTTTTGATTCTGCTCTTTTTCTGCACAGGAATGTTTCACCTATGTCTTGAAGGGCCACATAGCTGTGAGCGCAGCTATTTTCCCAAATGGAACCAAAGGTGGGTAGCCTGGCTGCTTTTATTGTCCACGGGAGGGAGGTCAGGATTTCAGTCTGAATGAGTTTTGCTTATGGAGAATTCTTTTCACACTGTCTCAAATGTCTGTTGTGTTTCTGTGGATATTCTAAATGGAGATGCTGTTTAAATTACGGGTCGCTCACTGTGCCGGGGTTGGCGATGGGAAGTGAATATCTGGAACCAAGGAGGAAATCAGAGGACATTTGTATTTCTTTGTGGCTTTGGTGGTACTTTTTCCCTCTACCAAACTGTGTGCCACAGGGTGAAAACCAAGGCAACTGCTTTGAACCCTGGAGATATTGAGAATAAAGTCAGGCAGCTTACACAGTGCAAAAGAGAGTAGATGTGACTAGAAAGCATCTCACTTGGAACAATCTTCCGCTCCTCCTTTTCTGAATTGGGTTATCTTGGAAATAATAATAATGATGATGATAATTTAAAAAGGTGGTATTTGTTTAGCGCTTACTAAGTGACAAGCAGAGTGACCTAGTGGAAGGAGCACAGGAGCGGGAAGCAGGGTGCTAGGTTCTAATGCTGACTCCACCACTAGCCTGCTGTGTGACTTTGGGCAAGTCACTTAACTTCTCTGTGCCGCACCTATAGAATAGAGATTAAGTACCTCCCACCTTCCTCTCCTTTAGCCTATGAGTCCCATATGTGGGACAGGGACTGTTTCCAGTCTGATTATCTTGTTTCTACCCCAGGGCTTAGAACAGTGCTGGCACATAGTAGGCACTTAATAAGTACCACTGTGATTGTTATTATTATAATTGTTTTAATTATTATCAAGACACCATTGACACTGAAATTCACCTGTGACTGCATGTGTGATGACTGCACGTGTGACTGAAAAGGCCAATAAAGGACTCAGATGCACAGCAACTCTGTGCTCACAAAAAGTCTCTCTCTTCTTGTGTTGTCCCGATTGATGTTTGCAATGCCTGCTGCAGTTTCCTCTTTTGCCTCCTTGTTTCTAATGATCTGCAGGCCACCTTCTCGATTCCTTTGCCCGTTCTGCCTTGTGGGACTCTGGCCTAGATTATCTGCACGGGACAGGACATGGAGTTGGGGCTTTCCTGAATGTCCATGAGGGTCCGTGCGGCATCAGCTACAAGACGTTCTCTGATGAGCCCCTGGAGGCAGGCATGATTGTTACCGATGGTATGTTGCCCTGTGTCCCTTTCAGACGACTTCAGCAGCTCATTTGGGAATAGGGTACTTTTCCATTCCTCTTAAACTGGGAATTCCCTAGCAAGTTGATGATTACTAGGAGTAATTGTGAAGAGAGACACTTGCTGAACTCACTTAAGTGGTGGGAAGGAAACTTAATAGGATGGCGGGTGATGGGAGTTTGAGCAATGGACTCAGTCACTATTGACACACTGAGGTTTAATTTCTCCTTCACCTCACTCGTTCTGACCAGTGCTGGTCAAGCATATCTTCACCGGAAAGCTTGATATGTTACTTTATGTCAACCTAGAGCCTGGGTATTATGAAGATGGGTCTTTTGGAATCCGAATTGAGAATGTTGTGCTGGTGGTGCCCACAAAGACCAAGGTGAGTTTGCACTTCAGGAATGCTCATGGCCTTCCTTCAGCTTATTTCCTTCTGGAAAATATAAAAACTTCATATTGTTGAGAAGCTCCCAATCTCCCTACCTCCCTCCTCCTGGCCAGCACCCTGACCTGTTCTCCAAAATCCATTAATGGGCTCGATGTACCCATTGCTTTCATTTCCTCTCCACTTGACCCCAAGTAATCTGGGTTTTGTCCCCTTCAGTCTATTTAGACTATGCTTACCAAGTTTCCTGAAAGTCTCTGACCTCATGGAAGCTAAGTCTAATGGGCTCTTTTTTGCCCTTATTCTTCAGGGAAGCAGTGTGGCATAGTGGAAAGAGCGTGGGCCTGGAAATCAGAGGACATGGGTTGTCATCCTGGGCCTACCACTTACCTGCTATGTGACCTTAGACAAGTCACTTTACTTCTCTGTGCCTCAATTGCCTCATCTGCAAAATGGCGATTCAATTCCTGTTCTCCCTCCAACTTGGACTATGAGTCCCATGTGGGACCTCATTATCTTTTTTCTGTCCCCACACTTAATACAGTGCTTGCCACATAATAAATGTTTAACAAATACCACAGTTATTGTTATTATTCATGTTTTCGAGTTCAAGTCTTGGAGACTTCCTGGAAAGTTTCCAGTCTTGGTTTCCCCAACTCAGTACTCTCCTGATTCTCTTCCTACCTCTCCATCTGCTCATTCTAAATTTCCTTTTTGCTGGCTCTTCTTTAAAGCACAAGAGTCCACAAGGCTCTGTTTCAGGTCCTTTCTTTTTCTCAGTTTATCCTTGCTCTTTTGGAGCGCTTATTCATTCACATGGTTTCAGCTACCACCCCTATGTAGATAATTCCTAAACTTACCTCAGCAGCCCTAACCTTTCACTTGCTTTACAGTCTCACAGTTAGGGAGGCAGCATCCCAAGTGCTTAGTACAGTGTTCTGCACACCGTAAGCACTCAATAAATACCATTGATTGAGCCAAGAGACCCAAGGTCTACCCTTGGCTCTGCCACGTCCCTGCTGTATGACTTTGGGCAAGTGACATATCTGTTTCTCATTTCACGTATCTGTAAAATGGGGATAAAATACCAATTTTTCCTCCTTAGTTGGTGAAGCAGGATTTGTGTTCTCTCTGATGGTTTTGTATCTACCCCAGTACTTAGCACAGTGATGGCACATAGGAAGTGCTTAATCAAAGTTATTATTATTATATTGCATTTCCTCCTTGCTCCAGAATGTCTCCAAATAGATCAATGAATAGTATTTATTGAGCACCTCCTATGTGTAGAGCACTGTACTGAGCTTTAGGGAGGGTACAGTAGAATAAAGATATATGCAGTCTGCCTCAAAGAGCTTACAGTCTAGCAGAGAAGAGGGAACTAGAATAAATTAGGGACAGGAGAAAGAAAGAGTATCTAAGATATATATGTAAATACTCGGGGAGGGTTGTGAAAACTTAAAGGCTTTAGGTGGCCTGGAAAAATTCATGTGGCATTGTGGATAATGCAGGGTAGGGAGAATAGAAATTAATTGGCAAAGCCTCTTGGAAGAGATGTGATTTCAGGACTTTGAGGATGGGGAGAGCTGTGTTTCGTAGGGTATGAAGGGAGAGGAAGTTCCAGGCAGTGGGAAGGGAGGGAGAAAGGGGTTGGTAGTGGGAGAGATGAAAGTGAGGCTCAAAGAGTGCAACTGGGGAAAGCACCTTGATGAAAGTAAGGGTTGTGCAGTTTTTGGTGAAGTGTTCCTGGCGGTTTTCCTGATTAATGAATGATGATGGTGATGGTATTTAAGTGCTTACTAAATGCCAGCACTGTTCTAAGCGCTGGGATAGATACAGGGTAATCAGGTTGTCCCATGTGGGGCTCACGGTCTTAATCCCCATTTTACAGATGAGGTAAGAGGTTCAGAAAACTTAAGTGACTTGCCCAAAGTCACACAGCTGATAAGTGGTGGGGTCAGGATTAGAACCCACAAACTCTGATTCCTAAGCCCGTGCTCTTTCCACAAAGCCATGCTGCTTCTCTAAGGTTCCCTCTCAGGCATAAAAGCCTCTGGAAGTGACATACTGAGTGGTTTTCTTGCTCACCCACATTGCCTCATGTTCAGGTTTGGCATCCATCCCGGAATATTACTCCTTGGGATAACATGGCCCGGAAAAGAGAGTGACGTGGTGTGTTGCTCTCTCTCTGAAGGAATAATGTTGTTCTCCATCCTCTTTCTCCACAGTACAACTTTAATAGTCGGGGAAGCCTGACATTTGAACCCCTGACCTTGGTTCCTATGCAGACCAAAATGATTGATGTGGATTCACTCACCCAGAAAGAGGTAAGGATCGGTGTGGTAAGCGAGTCATCTTATTGACTTCAGTGTGAAAAGCCAGATGGCTGAGGAGAAATGGATGCTTCTCTCCCCCAGTCCTGGGGACCACCAAGAGAAGCTAGGTGTCCCCAAACCAACTGAGATTATCTATGAAAGGCTTGGAAGGGTACAGGGGGCTCAGGGAAGGAAACGATCAATTGTCAAACTCAGAAGCATTGGCAACACAGTCAATTAATGGTATTTATTGACCCCTTCCAATGTGAAGAGCACTGTACTCAGCACTTGAGAGAGTACAGTGAAACAGAATTGGTAGACGTATTCCCTGTCCACAAGGAGGTTACAGTCTAATCTCTTTTGTATCCAAGTATCACAGGAGACTTATGGAGTGGTATCCCCCCAGCTGGAAATATACTCAAGAAGTTGTCCCCAAAGGAATTCAGAAGTGGCTCTTGGGTATTCATTCATTCATGCATTCAATCATATGTTAATGTGTACAGAGCACTGTACTAAGCATTTGAGAGAGTACAATACAACGATAACAGACACATTCAGGTCTTCCACTGGCCAGGCTATTGCCATTCATTAGATCTGAACCCCAGGAAGTACCCTCATACCACCAAACTCCAGTATGGCTTTGCAGAACCCTAGAATTGCCCCCGCTGAGTTTGGTTAGAGCCAAAGTACCAGCTGGCCGTGGTTTCCAAGTATCTCCTCCTCCCCAAGAGTAGCGGAGGGAAGATCTATCCAAGTTGCCTAAGTGACTTTGAGTCTCTTTGGACCTCATGGAATCCTACCTGCTCATTAACAACTTAAGGTAGGAAATCTTACCCCACTGGGGCCCTTCTTCCCATGCTCAAGTTCTGTGTTTGACCTCTTTCTGTTCCTTTCTCTAGTGTGATTGGGTGAACGATTATCACAAGACCTGCAGGGAAGTAATTGGGAAGGAGCTGCAGAAACAGGGACGGCAGGAAGCTCTTCAGTGGCTCATCCGAGAAACAAGCCCTATTTCCAAACAACATTAGCACCGTTATCCGTTTTTACCCAACTCTGGGAATAAAATAAACATGGCAAATTATTTGAAATTTTCAATTCCTCCTGCCCCGCTTCCTTCCCCTCCCCACTCTGCTTGTATCATCCCCACCCTTCTCCCCCTTCCCCTTTCAAGCGGAATCACTTCTCCAATACCTACATGGAAACACTTTTACCTTTCTTTTTAAAATTGTCGAGGGTGAGCAGATAGGAAAATTGCTGTGCTGGAAATACAGACTCTTTGAAGATCAGAACCTTCAGAGATTTGTGAAAGCAAAAACATGAAAAGCCCCCTCTGCTTTGGCTTGACACCGTTAAACTCTCAGTTCTCTGATCAAGTTCCAGGTACTAGTATGTTGTTTGTGATAAGTGCATAACTGATGAGGAGGTATTTATGATCAACAAATAAAAATATCAAAACCCACTTTATTACATTCCTCTTTTTCCCTGAGACGCTATTCATCTGGCATGCTGGATGAGCAGATTTCCAGAACTAGGAATGCAATTTGTTAGAGTTGTAGCTATCAGCGTGGTCCTCCTACAGGAGGTATTCGTGGAAGATGTCCATTGGCAGATGGCCACATTAGGAGGACTTGTAAATTGCAGAGGAGCTCCAGGGGGTTAGGACATCAGCGTGTTATGCTGGCAGTAATTAAAGGCTGGCAGTGGGATAGTTTTAAGCCTCTTCTTTAAACATTGGTGGAATAAAATAACTTTTTTTATTTCCTTTTAGAAACTTGATTCAGAATAGACACATTTTACTGAAGCATTTTCATTTCCAAGGATTTCTTTCAAAATGTTCAGCCAGGCCTATTTCTCGTCAGGGTTTGAGATTGAGAAAAAAGAAAAAAATTGTTTAAGTAGAGTGAAGTAAATCCAACCATGTTAATTGTCAAGGTGAATGTTAACAGCCCATTGGTACATAACAGATTTTTTTAAAATCTGTTCAGGTTAATCATAATCTGAAGTGAACATAGGCAAGGTATTTGAAAATAACTTTGGATCCTTTTCAGAGGATCCAGAGTATTGTTGACTTAAGTAGGAAAATAAAGGACAACGAGCAGTTCTTAAATTCATTTTAAAGCATTCTAAGAAAGAATAAAAAATATGCAATTTGTAAAATTGGAGGAGATGGACCCTCCATCAGCTATCAAAGTGAGCTATGGTCTTTCAGTCCTGCTCTCCTGTTCTGAGGTATGGTTTACCTGTAATTCTTGACTTTCTAGCCTAGTAGACTTTATTCCTTGAATGGCCACAATCCAATTCATCATCTCTTTTGTCCATTCCAGAAATAAGGTCTTGGGGTCTAAGAGACATGCATTGTTGTCTCTGATATTCTGCCGTCCTCCGATTCTCAGGGTCTGGGAGCAGTGAAATGCTGCTGATTTTGAGTTGAAACAGATCATAACTCAAGCGTAACAGTAACTCCAATATTTGTTCACAACACTATTAAACTTGTCACTTCCCAAGGCAGCCGTCAGACTCAGGGTTGATATAATTGGATCAAGCTGGAGAAACAAAAAGTTTTTGGGAACACTGCTTGTCGGAAGCTTCCTGACAGAGCCCCAAGTCAGCTTGACATTTAAGGCTGGGAGAAATAAACTAGACGCGATAGCCCCATAAAGATTGAGGGCTGGAATAAAACAGTAATGTGCCAGAGCTCAGAGAGAAGATTGGGTGATAAAAATGCAGTTCGGGTGAGGTGCTCTTTCTCACTTCTATATAAATGATAAAAATATTTAGTTGGAAACAAGGAGTATTAGAACCAAGCTGGGAATTAACCAAAAGGGAACATAACGTTATTTCCTATTACTCACTTGATCTTTTCATTGAAATTCTACTGCAAACATAGTAAGTATCCAAGGGGAGGTATCCATGGAACGTGATCCCTTAACCCCAAGAAACTCTGGATCTGAGCTCATTCTCCTCTGTAAGCAAAACTTACCATCAGAGCCAACGAGAGTAGGCCCCCGCTATCACTGTGTGTCCAGTCACGGGAACAAATTAAATAATGATAACAATTGACTGTCAAGCATTGGTTACAAGGTCAGCCCTCGGTGGGTTAATTTGGATTAGCCACGGGTAAGCAGAAAGGCTGTTTTTCTAATTTGTGCCTATCAGGCTGGCATCTGGAGATGCCTCATTTGCATTATTTAAAGAGGCAAAATTGGTCATATTGGTTACAGTGGGCAGCACTGATCACTGTTTATGCAAGTAACGTGAGAAGTCTCTGGTTTGATGTCAGACAACAGCTTTCTAGACTCCAGTGTCATGTGGGGAAGTTTCCCAAACCCAAACTCTGGGCCTAGGCACTGAAATTTTTCTCTAGGTTCCTTTTAAGTGTCAGCTTTCTCCAGAAAACTCTGACTTTAATTTGAAAAGGCAAAAAGTTAAGTTTAAGCTGTAAACATTCTCTTCCTTAAAAGGGAAGAAGGAGGAGGACTAAGTTAAAATTATCACCATTTCTTATGCTGCTCAGCATCTTCTGAGCCGGAGCCTGCCACCACTGTTATAGGGGCAAACTCTGAATCAGCCATTTTAGGGAAAGTAGAAGAGTTGGGACTACCAAGGGTGGAGTAGGCAGGGGATGTTATCAAAGTTCCAAAGTTATCTAAGTTATCAAAGAGTCAAGATGGAGAATTTCATTTTTCTGAGTCACACTTGTTTCAGGATCCAAATGAGATAGATTTGACTTGGGCTCTGGCCTTACCTGAAACTAGAGAATCTGACCACATGAGCCTAGTTATAGAACTCAGACTGTACTAGGCGTCGGGCTTAGTTGTGAAATCCAGAATCATCACCCCAATCCTCTGCCTGTCCTTGGCCGCACCAGAGCTGTAAGGATTCTTACTTGTTTTTGCAGGCATGCAGAGGGTCCAGGCCCCTGTCTTGAAGTAGGTCAGCTTCTGTCATGCCAGCCTTTCTCCCTGGCTTGCCAGGGTGAATAGACCAGATTTCTGAGAACTGCAAGGTCATAACTCCTGGCCCTCGTGTCTAGGGCAAGGACAAAAATCTACAAGTTTCTGGCAAAAGAATGTGCGACCGTAATGCTAACAAAGAAATGAAACATGACCCCTGAGGGAACCCCACGCTGAACTAGGTTAGTGTTTAATTAAGCTGCCTATAAACTGCCGTGGCAGCAAGGAAGGATTTTAATGCCACAATTAAAACCAGCAGCTATATTTTTGTCTTTTATCTTCCCCTGGGGTTTGTAAGCTAATGGAATCAAGTTTTCCTTTTGTTTTGGTTGCTTGGCATTATCTTTCTCATTGAGAGCATTCTAATAATGCGGCTGAAGCCTAGAGCTGCCTGGAACCGAGAAAGGAAAAGGAAGCAATCCATGACCTTGCTGTCCTCAGTCTGAGAGGCCACAGGCCATTTGCTATGTAAACATGAACTATCTGGCCTTTTTAGCCCTCCTCAGAATTCTCCAGGATCTGAGTATTTTAGCCTTTCTCTTCGACTTTCCTCCTGAAATATCTGGAGTCTTTCAGTGTCAGGTGGTAATGCAGGGTCACATTATACAGCACTCACTAACCGGGATAATTTTATATGTCGGTGACCTTACCGGCCCTGGGGTTGTGATGTCACGGTGTCACGGGCCTTGAGGATGGCGGTCTGGGGTGCAATAATAAATGACCACCGTGGAGGTTACAATGTCAGCGCTCATTCTGCCCAGGAAATAGCAGCCAGAGGAGACGCTAGAGAGGTGGGGTATGGGTAGTTCTGCCTTCTATTTGTGTACCTGGAATGTGTGTAGGACAGAGGGCAGGGCCCAAAGAAAGGGATATTTGTCTTTCCAAAGGACGTGGACTTCCTGGGGAAACAGCCAGGCTCCGTGGCTTAGAAAATCAAAACAGACAAGGGCCATCCGGAATGCGGATTGCCAACCCTGCTCTGGGACTCACGGTAGGTGACTTTCCAGCAAACCACTGCAGTGCCTCATGCCATCTGCTTTATTTAGCTCGGTTGATGCACTTTGGGCAGTAGATGGCGGTGTTTATTTCCGTGTTTGCACCTTCTTCTTGCTTTACAAGATAGCAGCTGATGAGTGTTGAGTCAGAGCCTGATGAAATTTTAATCATGACTAATAGATATGGTGACCAGCCATCTAGTTACCTTTGCCAGGTCAGGAACTGGACAGAGAACAGGGCTGATAGAGACAGAGGAGGAGTGGGCAGAGAAATAAAGTGGAGAAGAGAGAGGTGGGAGACTCAACTCTCCTTACCCGCATTGTTCTCTTCTATTGCTATCACTACCATCAGTCCCAAGGCCACCACCACTACGCAGGGAGAATTGTGACAGTCTTATCTTTTTTTCTGCAGGAAGCAGCAGCCACCAATCATATTTATTAAGCGCTTACTCTGTGTTTACTTGAGAGAGTACAATATAACAGGGGGTAGGCATGTTCCCGGCCAATAACATGCTTACAGTCTAGTGGGGAAGGGAGACATTAATATGAATCAATTAAACTGGATATAAACCTAAGGGCTATGGGGTTGAGAGGGAATGAATAAATGATGCAAATCCTATTGCAAGGATGACACAGAAGGGAGTGGGAGAAGAGGAAATGAGGTCTTAGGAGGGGAAGGCTTCTTGGAAGAGATGTGCTTTTAATAAGGCTTTGCAGTTGGGGAGGGTGAGCGCCTGACAGCTACGAGGAGGGAGGGAGTTCCAGGTCAAGTGGCAGGATGTGCACGAGGGGTCAGTGGGGAGGTAAATGAGATTCATTCATTCGTTCAATTGTACTTATTGAGTGCTTGCTGTGTGCAAAGCACTGTACTAAGTGCTTAGGAGAATACAATAGAACAACAGACACATTTCTGCCCACAGTGAGCTCACAGACTAAAGGGGGAGACCGAGGTACAGTGAATAGGTTGGCAATAGAGGAGTGAGGGGTGCGTGGGGTGGGTCAGAGTAGGGAATCAAGGAGGTGAGGTAGAAGGGGGGAAGGTGCTTTAAAACAAAGGTAAGGAGTTTCTGTTGATATGGAGGTAGATGGGCAACCACTGGAGACTCTTGAGGAGTGGGGAAACATGGACTGAACGCTTAGTAGAAAAATGATCCAGGCAGCAGAGGGAAGTATGAACTGAAGCAGGGAGAGACAGGAGGCAGAGAGGGTCAACAACGAGGCTGATGCAGTAATCAAGGTGGGAGAGAATTAGGCCTTGTATTAAGAGAGAATTAGGGCTTGTATTAACATGGCAGCCATCACTACTGCCACCACCGTTGCCCTGACTGAACTTACCCTCCTTGAGGCTGTTTGTTGAGTTTCTTGATTAGTTGGAGACACATCATTTCTGTTGCTCTGGGAAGCCTATGAATGCCCCCAAGATAGGCCTGTGGTTGCTGATGCTGCCACTGAAAAAGCAGGGGCAGGGCAGCTTCTCCTTCCTGTAGCAATATCACTCTGGCAGGTTTTAGAGTTCCCTTCCACCCTCTGAGCCTAAAGCGTAATTCTAATGGGTTTCACCCTTATGCTTTTTGGCCGATGGAACGAAGCTCTGAAAAGTATGACCTACAGGAAAGAACACAGACCTGGAAATCAGAGAACCTTGATTCTAAACTTAGCTTTGCCAATGGCTTGCTGTCTGACCTTGGGCAAGTGATTTAACTTCTCTGTGCCTCAGTTTCCTCATCTGTAAAATGGGAATTCGCTCGTATTCCCTCCTACCTAGACTGCGAGGCCCATGAGGGACAGGGATTGTGTTCAACCTGACAAGTTTGTAACTACCGCAGCAATTACAGCAGAGCTTGGTACAGTAAGCACTTAACAAATACCATAATTATTATTAATATGGGAGCATCTGGTCCCTTTGCTTATAGAGGGACTCATCTGTTGAGAAACATGGCAAATGAGGACTTGTTCCTATTGGATTTATCTATTTTATGCCATAGAATCAGAAAACAATTGGGTTAGAATGAATGTCCTGAACTCATCTGCTACTCATTCATTCAATAGTATTTATTGAGCGCTTACTATGTGCGGAGCACTGTACTAAGCGCTTGGGATGAACAAGTCGGCAACAGATAGAGACAGTCCCTGCCGTTTGACGGGCTTACAGTCTAATCGGGGGAGACGGACAGACAAGAACAATGGCACTAAACAGCGTCAAGGGGAAGAACATCTCGTAAAAACAATGGCAACTAAATAGAATCAAGGCGATGTACAATTCATTAACAAAATAAATAGGGTAACGAAAATATATACAGTTGAGCGGACTAGTACAGTGCTGTGGGGATGGGAAGGGAGAGGTGGAGGAGCAGAGGGAAAAGGGGAAAATGAGGCTTTAGCTGCAGAGAGGTAAAGGGGGGATGGCAGAGGGAGTAGAGGGGGAAGAGGAGCTCAGTCTGGGAAGGCCTCTTGGAGGAGGTGATTTTTAAGTAAGGTTTTGAAGAGGGAAAGAGAATCAGTTTGGCGGAGGTGAGGAGGGAGGGCGTTCCGGGACCGCAGGAGGACGTGACCCAGGGGTCGACGGCGGGATAGGCGAGACCGAGGGACGGCGAGGAGGTGGGCGGCACAGGAGCGGAGCGTGCGGGATGGGCGGTAGAAAGAGAGAAGGGAGGAGAGGTAGGAAGGGGCAAGGTGATGGAGAGCCTCGAAGCCTAGAGTGAGGAGTTTTTGTTTGGAGCGGAGGTCGATAGGCAACCACTGGAGTTGTTTAAGAAGGGGAGTGACATGCCCAGATCGTTTCTGCAGGAAGATGAGCCAGGCAGCGGAGTGAAGAATAGACCGGAGTGGGGCGAGAGAGGAGGAAGGGAGGTCAGAGAGAAGGCCGACACAGTAGTCTAGCCGGGATATAACGAGAGCCCGTAATAGTAAGGTAGCCGTTTGGGTGGAGAGGAAAGGGCGGATCTTGGCGATATTGTAGAGGTGAAACCGGCAGGTCTTGGTAACGGATAGGATGTGTGGGGTGAATGAGAGGGACGAGTCAAGGATGACACCGAGATTGCGGGCCTGCGGGACGGGAAGGATGGTCGTGCCATCCACGGTGACGGAGAAGTCTGGGAGCGGACCGGGCTTGGGAGGGAAGATGAGGAGCTCAGTCTTGCTCATGTTGAGTTTTAGGTGGCGGGCCGATCTGCTACAATTCACTGCCTCTAGGATGGACTGCATCTAAACTTCCTTGATAGATAGGTGGTCATCTTAATTTTTAAAATCTCCAGAAAAGGAGACCTCTCCACCTCCCTAGACAATTTTTTAAAGTGGTACTTAGCACTTATAATGTGCCAGACACCCTACTGAATGCTGGGTAGATTCAAGATAATCAGGTTAGACTCTGATCCTGTCCAACAAAGAATTTACAAGCAAGTTGGATGAAGGAGGATTTAATCCTCATTTTCCATATGAAGTAACCGAGGCATAGAGAAGTTAAATGACTTACCCGAGATTACACAGCAGACAGATGGTGGACAATTCCAGTGTCTTATGGGGATGGGAGTCAGGAGACCAAGGCTCTAGTCCTAACTTTGTATGACCTTAGACAAATTACTTGCCAACTCTGGACCTCATCAATTTACTGTTTTTCAAATCTTTGTGTGGGTAGCTTGCTGAAAATAACCCCAGGACCTCTCCCTGTACAAATTAAGGACTCCTAGTTCTTCACTGAGTTTTCCATCTCCTCCTAAAATTATGAAACACCAAACTGCAATGGTATGGTGCTCTAATAAGCTTATAAGCATTACTGGATATGATGGAAAAATTACCTTGTAGTTCTTGCATGCAAAAGTGGATTTATTCACACCTATTTCACTTTTCTAAATCCTCAGCTGTGAGAGGAGAAGTCATTTAGTCTCTTCTCCTGCTTCTTTGCAGCATCAGATCAGAATTTATCCTCATGTTAAAACACTCCAGAGA
The DNA here is from genome assembly GCF_004115215.2 of Ornithorhynchus anatinus. Lineage (NCBI taxonomy): Eukaryota > Metazoa > Chordata > Mammalia > Monotremata > Ornithorhynchidae > Ornithorhynchus > Ornithorhynchus anatinus. Next base: position 31,514,257 of record NC_041743.1, read on the forward strand.
AGGTATCCTATTCCAGAGGACCATTTGTCTTTCCTTCCATGATACCCAGAGAAGATTCTCCATTTCCTCAGTGAGCTGCCATGAACACTTCATTTCCCCATCCATCACCAGATTTCCCCAGGTGTTTAGATCTTGTTGATTTTCCTTGCTGAAGATCTCCTAAAAGTGCGGCTGTTCACTGAACACCTTTCACTACAACTCAAGTTCCCCTTTCTGGGCAATATAGGTGACTCGCTGCACTCCTTGAATGCTATTGTCCTTTTGTTTTTCCGAACACTTTTACATTACTATTCTTATTTTGTTCTCACAGCATCCTGTAAGGGAGGAAGTGACCCAACAAAGTTAAGCAGTGTGGACTTATGGAATGAGCAAGGGTCTGGGAGTTCTAATTCTGGCTCCATCACTTTTCTGCTGTGTGACCTTGTGCAGATCACTTAACTTCTCTGTCTTTCAGTTCCCTAACTGCAAAATGGGGATTCTCTACCTGTTCACCATCCTACTTACACCATGAGCCCTGATTACCTTGTATCTAACCCAGCGTTCAGTGCAGTGCTTGACACATAACATCCAATATCATTATTATTATTATTGTGAGTTCTGAAGACATACAGCAGACAAGTGGTAGAGTTGGGAGGACATAAGCTCCAGTCTTCCAACTTTCATATCATGCAATTGCTCAGAACGAGACTGCATTCCTGGGCACTACCTATTTTATCCAATGCAAAAATCTTCTTTTTTTTAGGTGTATCACTGCAAGAGTCCAGGAATAAAACACACCCACTCTCGCAGAGTCTGCTCATCTGAATGTTGCTCTTTTAGAATCAGCTATGTTCTCTTGCTAAAGGCAGTGGAGCCTGGACTAATGAATTGCTGTCTTTAGAGATAATAAACAGAGGGATCCCAATCTTTCAGCTATTATAATGATAAATTATTTTTTTCCCTCCTTTTTTCAGAATGTGCTCCAGTTGGACTCGTTCAGAGTTTTCCTGTTGCATCCATACAGATGGGCAGCAGATGTTGGCTGGGTCAGATTGTTTTCATGGTAAAGCTCTAGCCCCCGTAGCTTACACATGATGAGGGCTTTGATAATAGTCCATCAGGTCTTACAGTGGAAAACTTAACTGCCATTTATTTTCCTCATACTGACACAATATGGGTTCTGGGCCAAGAACAGAACTCAACCTTTTACTAAAGATGCCAGTACAATGATTTTTCAAGGCACCTGGCAGGCTGGAAAGAGCTCAGAGTAGAGAAAGGATTTACTTTCTCTTCCCTAACAACCATGTACCAAAAACATTATGCTGGGCAGAAGGTTGGTTAGTGTTAATTTTCTTTTAAAATCATAAGGTTGGTTTTATTGTGGCATTCTTTTATGCTTTGCAGTTTCCTGTGGTCTCCATGTCCTTCTCAATGTTTATCTGACTTGATGTCATCTGCATTAGACTCCAAGTTCATAACGGGCACAGCCTAATCAGCTTGAGTTGCTTATTCAGCTCAGTAGGCACCATTCACATGTGGGGTGTTTAATGAATCCAGTACTTTTGAATGATGACTTGGGGCATTCAGCCACAGTTTGATATCGGGTGAGTCAATTGATCTCTCTGGATCTGCTTCCACATCTTTAAATTGGTTCAATAATCCCTAGTCACCGCTGGGGAAGTGTTTTGAGTTCTTAGGAAGATAGGCATTATGTGAGTCTGAAGGTCCACTGATATTTCCCCTTTGGAGTATGAGCAGAGGTATGTGCAAGCCAAGCCTAACCAGCCATATGTGCCTCTGGTGACTGGGGCAGCATGTCTGAGGTCAAAGTGGTTTTACGGCATGGAAAAGCCCTATATCGCCATATACCATGTAAGTGAAATCTGGATAGTGACATCAGTGTCTGATTAAATGGTACCCTAAAGAGAAGTGGTGAGGACTAGCTAGTCAGAAAAATTAGAAAGCCCACTGGCACCTACCTAGAGTGAAAGGAATTGACTTTGAATTAGATTTGAAACTCCAAGTGAATTACAACAGCCCAGGAATCATGCTGACAGTGAAGACAATCAATTTGAGAGGTATGTGATTGTACCATGACCCTTTCCTTGCTGATCTTGCATACAGATTAGCAGCCTGCAGTTTGGCATGGAAAGGGGTAAGGTCCCATCTGATCGTTCCTGCTGCTGGCTAATTATCCATTTTCGAGTTCCTCATATGGCATGACATTATTGCTATTTGCCACACACCACTCAATGTCTGCAAAGAATACTGACTCCGGTACCTGAAAAGTGTGTCATAAACCAGCTAAGGGCCTGGAAAAAATCATAGCAGAAGTTGAAGGACCTAGGCCCTTTGAGCTTAGTGTCTTGGAAATTGCTCTATTATGGGAAGAGAGAGGAGGGAGGAGAAGAAAATCTGGTTCTCGAATCTCGTGTGTTCTGTTTACCTAGTGAGATGGGGAGGCAGAGCAAGATGGCCAAGAGGGAGAAGGGTTGGGGGGATAGAAGAGTGTGTGGAATACAATTGTTGGAGACAGAATCATATTTTTGTCGCCTAATTATTTTTGAGAATTATTTCAGGGCCTAATGTACTCAGATACATGAACATAATTAACACAGGCAATTGTAAATTGGCAGTTATGTTGTACTTTCCCGTATTTTGCATTCTTGCTCAATGTGTTCATTGTTAATAATGGCTTTGGGGTTTTTTTGGTAACAAATTCATGCTGCTTATGCTCATTCCTCATCTTCCTGCAAATTTACCTATTTCTTTCCAAAAGTCTTATTTGTTTAATAACAATTGAAAGGGGATTTATAAACAAGAAATATCTTGGTTTATTTGTTTATGGGGTGAGGGGGAAACAAACTCAGAATTTGTTGTTAGAGAGTGAAGGATATCTTGTGTATATTGTCAGCCTAATTAATGGCAAAACCTAATTAGATCCTGAAGCAGGAACCTTTTTGGACCAACTGTAGGAAAGGGCAGCTCAGTGTTAAAATGAGAGAAGCCAAAGTGGCAGGAAATGGCAGAAGGGTCTGAATAACAGCGAAGAGGCTTTGGCATGGAAACTGGACTGAGAAGGGTGACAGCCTGCAGTTCTGAATAGCAGTCAACCATTTCTCCTGCCACTCTATTTTAGCACCGAAAAAGAAAGCTGGGTTGGGGGAGGGAATATAGGCAGGGAAAAGGAGGGAATGATCTTGGATAACTTCAGCTCTGAGACTTAAGCATCATTACTGTAAAGAGAAGGTGGCATTCTTCCATCTAGAACTATCCTTTTTCTGTATCTGGAAGATCTTGCACTTATGTTATTTTTGTATGAGTAGCAGTACTGTCCAGGGCTTGAGAGAAGGAAAGGATAGGAAAGGTAGGTTGCCGATGGTAAAATAGGCTTTCATGTTTTCCAGGGGTACCTCTCCACCTCTCTGTAAACACCGAGGGCCAGACATAGGTAGCGGTCAAGTCTCATGCCTCACTATGCCTCATTCTTGCTTGCTTTCCCCCCATCCCTTGGGCATGTGCTTTCTCTTTCCTTGAACTCTCTCTCTCTTCCCTTTTTCAGAGTCTTCTTGAACACCCACCTCCCTCAACAGACATTCCCCAATTAAGCTCAACCTTCCCAGGTTATACAGTAATAATAATTATGGCACTTGTTAAGCACTTACTATGTGCTGAGCACTGTTCTCAGTACTGGGGTAGATACAAGTTAATCAGGTTTCACACAGTCCCTGTTCCACATGGGGCTCACACTCATCCTCATTTTACAGATGAGGTAACTGAGGTGCAGAGAAGGGAAGTGACTTGTCCAAAGTCACACATCAGACATGTGGCAGAATAGGGATTAGAACCCAGGTCCTTCTGACTCCCAGGCCCATGCTTTATCCACTAAGCCACACTTCTTCTCCTATCTAACGACTGTGGCTCTGAGCACTCGTGTTTATACACCTTAGCACTTAACCCAATATTCTCAATTTATATTAATTTACATTGAATCAATAGTATTTATTGAGGGCTTACTGTGTGCAGAGAATTGTGCTAAATGTGTGGGAAAGTATAAAATAACAGAGTTAGCTGAAGCAGTCCCTACACACCAGGAGCATAAAGTCTACAGGGGAAAGCAGACAATAAAATAGATTAGGGATAGGGAAAATAGTAGAGTAATTTATCTATTTAAGCTTTCATACTTTTGCTATCAACAGTAGTAGCTTTTTCTGAAAGACTTGTAGCTGCTGGTCTCCTCAAGTAGAGTGGAAGCTCCCAGAGGGGCGGGACTATGTCTTTTACTCAGTCAAATGCTCCCAAGTGCTTAGTAAAATGCTCAGTCCAACATAGTTGCTTTCAGCCTCCTTCTCTCTTGTCCTACAATCCTCAACAACACTATCATCAATATCTTCTCTAGCTCCTTCATTTCTGCCTTTAAACAAGCTCAGGTTGTCATATTCTAAACATTCTTCTGTTGATCCCCAGCCCACCCTCTCGTGATAACTCATTTCTCCACCCCTGTAACTGTCTCTAGCTTGTTGCAGACAGGGAACGTTTCTCCCAACTCTGTTATATTGCACTCTCCCAAGGCTCTGGTACAGTGCTCCGCACACAGTAAGCTCTCAATAAACACCGATTGATAAATACCTTGAATGACCTGCATGCACCTGCTGCCTTTGCTTCCTCTCTGCCAATTCTCTTTTATTTTATGTTCTTAAATCCCTAGGACCAGGCTCTGCACATCAGTAAATGTTGCTGCTTTTGTTAAAATGGAAAACAAAAAATCTTGTGTTTTTATTTATCCCCTGCCTACTATCAACTTATGGAAATATATCCAAATCCAAATTATCGACTAATCCAATCTATCTTCTAAATTCACTCCTAAGTTTGAAGAAACTCAGTAGGAGAGATAGAGGGAATAATTCTATATCTTCTTTAATTTAGCTTGGGCACAAATGCATTTTAACTTTGATCAGAGCTTTTTGCATTTGACAAGAGCCACAATTAGAAATGAAGAGTTATTTTATATAAGTGCAAAACAATGGAAAAAATCAGGCAGAACTTGTCTTCACAATTCCACTTTTTCTGGAAATAACAAGCTAGTTTCTTTGCCCAGTAGTTCAAAGCCCCAGAGTCTTGGATCAAAAGTGGTAAGGGCCTTGTTTCTTTTAAGCTTCCAGTTAGAATGGTTCGGATTGAGGGGAAAACAGATTTTGTTTTGCTCTGCTCTCTCTTCCAAAGACTGACCAAAGCTTGTTCTACACAGCTTGTGCAAAACAGATGTTTCTGTCTTAAGATAGTATACTGAAAAAAAAACTGTGTGAATGCATTTTCTCTGTCTCTCTTCTCATGTACTTAAAAATTGTGGTTTTACCTTTGGCCTGAAACTATTAATTACCAAGGGAACAGTTCCTGTTCAAGCTTCAGCATCTATTCTGGTGTAGAACTTTGGACACCCCCGTCCTTCAGAACTCTTCCTTACTGTAGTTCCTCTACTTTGAAGTGAGCAGGGCATGTTTGGTAACTTACAAATGACAGTACTGGATGATCCCACTGAGAAACGACTGTTTGGGCCATTATACAACTAAAACACATAAGAATTCAAAGGGGAAAAAAAAGCAGCTTTCTTCTGACTTTGAAGTTTATACAGTTTTGGACTTTGAATTGTTTAAAATGCTTCAGTTCAAGGCTGTAAGCCAAAGGAATTCAATCACGCTCCATACAACATTCTATGAAAGTTTGTTACTCACACGAGTGGTCAAGGAACCAGGCATTTTTAAAACACTCAGCACTCCAATGCACAGGGAGAGAAAATGGGGGAAACTAGAGCGATTTTAAATGCTTGGACATCAGATCTTATTGAATTTCCCAACATCTATAAATGCACAAGCAAACTTCTAAAGATTACAAAGTTCCCTAGGCACCAACTCTTTGAAGCCTAAGCTTATGTATTTAAAATTGATCCCATGAAGCAGGGACTCTAGCATAGCTACCAGAGCGCACAGCAGAGCTCAGAAGCAGGAAGAGGAAGAGACCTCTCCTCCTGATTGTAAAGGCTTTGCCCAGCTTGCTGAAGGGGATCACCTTCCCTAGGAACGTGTCATTTCCAACCAGTGAATGTCGCTTCTGGGGCTGCCTCAGATTAGTATGCGAGTGACACAACCACCCAAGATAGCAAAATCAAAGGGGGAAAATGACCTCATGGGGTGGGGTGGTGGCATCCTGGCATGGTGGGAGCAGCAGTGTGGGTGCAGTGTCAGGGGGAGCAGAAGCGATGAGGTGGGTCTTATGGTAATTACAAATTTTAAAGCAACCAGCTGCCTTGGAAGTGGTGCTAGATAGGCAATGGGCCTGGGAGGGGGATGAGTGGCTCTGAGTTGAGTTGTGGGATTTAGGGGCTGTATCCCCCACCGGAGAATTGTTGTAGGTTGGGGAGACTGAATGGACTTTTGCATGACCTCGTACAGTATGTTGCTAATGCATGCAGCATAATCATAATAATAATAGTGGTATTGGTTTAAGTGATTGTTATATGCCTCACTCCCTCGGTGAACTCATCCGCTCTCACGGCTTTGACTACCATCTCTACGCAGATGACACGCAGATCTACATCTCCGCCCCTGTCCTCTCCCCCTCCCTTCAGGCTCGCATCTCCTCCTGCCTCCGGGACGTCTCCACCTGGATGTCGGCCCGCCACCTAAAACTCAACATGAGCAAGAGTGAGCTCCTCATCTTCCCTCCCAAGCCCGGTCCGCTCCCAGACTTCTCCATCACCGTGGATGGCACGACCATCCTTCCCGTCCCGCAGGCCCGCAATCTCGGTGTCATCCTTGACTCGTCCCTCTCGTTCACCCCACACATCCTATCCGTTACCAAGACCTGCCGGTTTCACCTCTACAATATCGCCAAGATCCGCCCTTTCCTCTCCACCCAAACGGCTACCTTACTATTACGGGCTCTCGTTATATCCCGGCTAGACTACTGTGTCGGCCTTCTCTCTGACCTCCCTTCCTCCTCTCTCGCCCCGCTCGGGTCTATTCTTCACTCCGCTGCCCGGCTCATCTTCCCGCAGAAACGATCCGGGCATGTCACTCCCCTTCTTAAACAACTCCAGTGGTTGCCTATCGACCTCCGCTCCAAACAAAAACTCCTCACTCTAGGCTTCAAGGCTCTCCATCACCTTGCCCCTTCCTACCTCTCCTCCCTTCTCTCTTTCTACCGCCCATCCCGCACGCTCCGCTCCTGTGCCGCCCACCTCCTCGCCGTCCCTCGGTCTCGCCTATCCCGCCGTCGACCCCTGGGTCACGTCCTCCCGCGGTCCTGGAACGCCCTCCCTCCTCACCTCCGCCAAACTGATTCTCTTTCCCTCTTCAAAACCTTACTTAAAAATCACCTCCTCCAAGAGGCCTTCCCAGACTGAGCTCCTCTTCCCCCTCTACTCCCTCTGCCATCCCCCCTTTACCTCTCTGCAGCTAAAGCCTCATTTTCCCCTTTTCCCTCTGCTCCTCCACCTCTCCCTTCCCATCCCCACAGCACTGTACTCGTCCGCTCAACTGTATATATTTTCGTTACCCTATTTATTTTGTTAATGAATTGTACATCGCCTTGATTCTATTTAGTTGCCATTGTTTTTACGAGATGTTCTTCCCCTTGACGCTGTTTAGTGCCATTGTTCTTGTCTGTCCGTCTCCCCCGATTAGACTGTAAGCCCGTCAAACGGCAGGGACTGTCTCTATCTGTTGCCGACTTGTTCATCCCAAGCGCTTAGTACAGTGCTCTGCACATAGTAAGCGCTCAATAAATACTATTGAATGAATGAATGAATGAATATGCCAAGCACTAAGCACTGGGGTGGAAACAATAGTCCCTGTCCCACATTGGGCTCCTAGTCTAAAGGGGAGGGAGAACAGATGTTTAATCCCCATTTTACAGATAAGGCAACTCTGGCACAGAAAAGCTTAAGTGATTTATCCAAGGTCACACAGATGGAAAGTGGCAGAATGGGGATTAGATCTCAGGACTCCTGACTCTAAGCCCCAAGCTCCTTCCATTATTCCATTCTGCATGTGACTAAGATCACTTATTTGATCCTCTGATTCCCAAAGGACTATCACATGAAGAGCAGCCTGGCCCAGTGGATAGAGCACAGGCCGGGGAATCAAAGGGACCTGAGTTCTAATGCCGGCTCTGCCACTTGTCTACTGTGTGACGTTGGGTAAATCCCTGAACTTCTCTCTGACTCAGTTACCTCATCCATAAAATGGGCCTTAAGACTGTGAGCTCCATGTGGAGATGGACTGCTACCAACTTGATTAGCTTAATCTACCCCAGTGCTTAGTATAGTGCCCGACACATAGTGAGTCCTTAACAAATACCATAAAAAAACCCATCAAAAAAAACTGAATAGAAACTGCTCTAGAAGTATAATGTGAGCTTTCCCTAAATGCAGCAAGGGTAAGGTGTTGCTGGGTCTTTCAGCCTTGTTTCTATTACAGAGGAAAGGACATCTCCTCCCCACCATCTGATGTGAACAGTAATAATAATTATGATATTTGTTAAGCGCTTACATATGCCCAGCACTGTATTAAGTTCTGGGGAAGCTAGAAGATAATCAGAATGGACTCCGCTGTGTGTTCTGAGGCAAGCAAGTTACCCTTTCTGGGCCTGGGTTTCCTCATCTGAAAATGGGGATGAAACTTGCCTTTCCTTACCTCACAAAGATGTTGACAGGATAAAATGAGAAACTTAAAGTGAAAGTGCTTTGGAAAAGATTACTACACAAATTAAAGGCATTATTTTATATATCAAACCTTCTATTTGGGTGTAAAGAGTTCTCCATTTTATAAAATTCACTATAGTAAGCACTCTATAACTACCATTACCACTACCATCCTTAGTTGTTTTTTTTTAACGTTTCATTCTGTGAGTAGTGTGGCAGCACAATTTGTTACACCTTTTTTCTACACTTACAAGTGCGGTTTGAATGGGATTCTCCCCTTCCCCACCAATCCACTAGAAGATATAAATCATTTTTAATAGGGTTGTATTGAGAGGACAGTCAAGAAACTGTAAATCACACTGAATTGGACCCCAGAAATGCCCCTGTTGTTTTTTCATCATGATCTAGATGGCCAAAGGGAGTATTCCCTTGGTGCTATTTTAGCTTTGGCGACTCTGGTTTGGAGGGAATTTCTTCTCTATTGCTCTTGGATGCCTTTGTGTTATTTTCTTCTGGTGGTCTTAGATAGCCCTCCTCAGGTAGGTCCCTTCAGAATGGGATCAGAATGGTTGCTTTTTCTGACTGAAAATGTGCCAGGAAATTCCCACTTTATACATCACGGAGTTTAAATGGAGATCTGGCAGTCATCCATAGAATTTGGTCGGTGTACTGAGAAAAATTGGATTAAGGTAATTTGATTTTTGTCCTGAATTATCATACATTTGGTTACCAAATGGATTAAATATCCCAGGATTTGTGATTAACTTGCCACTGACCCTGTCCTCTGTAGACATAGCCTCAGTATAAGTCTAGCATGGAGAGGGATGCAGTCGATAGGACTGCATAGGACTCGATAGGACATTTCCCTTTATCATCTGTTTGGGCTGGGATGTGGGCATTGCCATTCTGTTGAGTCATAGAACCTCCTGTTTGTCAGACAGAAAACAGACTCAATCACTCAATTAACAGTACTTATTGAGCACCTAATGTGAGCAGAGCACTGCACTAAACACTGGGGAGAATACACTATAATGGAATAGGCAGGCAAGTTCCCTCCAACAGTGAGTTTATAGTCTAAAGAATTGCTGAAATGCTGAAAGGGGGAAAATACAACAATTTGACAAAATATGCTTTGGACAGCTCTATTTTCTCAGGGTGGTCTGAGTGGTACGTCTCCCCAGAAAGGCTAACGATACTCAAGACTCTCTGGAATTTGGCTCATTGGAAATTCTTCCATTTCTCTTGTGCCCTTGCAAGTTGGGAACAGAAATATTTTTTTTTCTAAGCAAATTTTCTTTCCCTTCCACACAAGCAGTCTGATTTCATGCTGTGAAGAAGTTCTTGATTGCTGCTTATGTTGACATAATTTTGAGTCGGCTTTTCAAATAAAAAATGACCATGTTTGTTTTGGAGACAAAGTCAAACAGACTATGCTGTGGGGAAGAGAATTAGACTGGTTTTGCAAACAGTGACACGGAGGAGGGAAAACACCAGGTCAAATATGTTACCCATAAGCCTGGGTAAGGCTCATTGTGTTGTCATTCCAGGACAACAAAAATGGGATCGCAATCATTTGCCTTGGGGAATTGTGTGTTTGCTTTTAAAACACATACAGTCAACAACAACCTCGGGGTACAGTTATAGAATTCAAAATTGCAATTAAGAAAACCCATATCCTGGTCACCAGCTGATTCACTTCAAATAAATCATTAAAGTAATTTCCTTCCAACCAGTCCTCCTATCTTCAGAGACAGACTGGGGTGAAGAGCAGCATCTTGTGTTAGAGTCTGGGAGTCGACAAAGTTTGGTTTTGGTTACCCAAAGGAACTGATTAAAGGCTGCAGAGGAAAGTGAAGGAAAAAGGAGAAACTACATTTCCCAGCAAACAGAGGACCTGACTTACGATCTCTTTGCACTTCATTAGTTTAAATGGGATTAAAGCAAGGGTGCAATAGGTTGAAATTCAGGAATTTAAATTTAAATTCAGGTTTATGGTGCCTCACTCATAAAGCATCTACATCAAGGCAGCCTGTGTTAACGTCTCCAACTCTTGAAGAAGACAGTGCAGCAGAAGAGAAAAGCCTGCATCTCGCTGGGGCGTCTTTAAAATCCCTGTAACCTCAGTCTCCCCCCCCCCCCCCCTTCCTTTCAATTAGTCCACCAAAGTTGGGAGAGAATAGTAATTAGCACAAATAGGTGCTAATCACCGGTTCCACTCGACTACCTCCTCCATACCATACCATACCAGCTCTTCATCTCCAGGGGAATTTTTCATTGTTTTCATTTTTGTTTTTGTTTTTGAAAATGGTATTTGTTAAACTCTTATTAAATGTGTAGGATTTATGCTAGAAACATGCTAATCAGGTGGGCCATAGTCCACATCCCACATGGGACTCATAATCTTAATTACCCACTTTACAGATGAGGAACCTGAAATGGCGAGAAGTTAAATGACTCGCTTAAGGTCACACAATAGACAAATAGCAGAGCCAGGATAAGAAGTCAGGTCGTCTGACTCCCAGGCCAGTGCTTTTTCTGTTAGGGCCAGGCTGTGTCCTTTTTTGATTCCTCAATTGGTAGATGTCATTAATAATAATAATGATAATAATAATGGTATTTGTTAAGTACTATGAGCCAGCCACTGTACTAAGCACTGTAATAGATACAAAATAAAGAGGTTGGACATAGTCCCTCCCAGTCTTAACCCCCATTTTACAGATGAGGTAACTAAGGTACAGAGAAGTTAAGTGACTTGTCCAAGGTCACACAGCAGACATGTGGCAGAGCTGGAGTTAGAACCCAGGTCCTTCTGACTCCCAGGCCAGTATTCTATCCATTAGGCCATACTGTTTCTCAAGCTGATAGTAACAGTAGGTCCTGACAGTAGGGAGTGGTGCTGTGGAGAGCCTGATCTTGATGGAGGATTAGTAAGGATTTCTACTCTCTCTTTCTTCCCTTTCTGGCACAGAGCTGGGTCTACATGGGTTAGCCTTGATTCCTTAAGGAGATAGGCAGGAAGGGCAAGGAAGAGGAAGCTAATTATCTATTCTGAAATTTTCCTGGTGTACATTTCACTCTGTGGTTTTAAATCTTTATATTCATTTTCTTGCATCCTTTTCAAATGTCTCTCCAATTAGTGGATGGGGTTAATCAGAGTCAGGATTAGAACCCAGGTCTTCTGACTCCCAGGCCCCTAGCCTTTCCACCAATTCATTCAATAGTATTTACTGAGTGCTTACTATGTGCAGAGCACTGTACTAAGCGCTTGGAATGTACAAATCGGCAACAGATAAAGACAGTCCCTGCCCATTGACGGGTAATGCTGTTTCCCATTGTGAAACTCCCTCAACTCATCTCACAGAACCATTTTAGAATGTATCTTTCTTCTCTACTTCTTCCCAGCCTTGCTTCCCTAACCATGTCCTAAATATGTCTTTACTGCTGATCTTTCAAGAATCTTTTTCTGAAGGGTCTAAGTATTGGGCATGTTGTGTGCAGCAAAAAGGCCAATAACCCCATCGGCAGAAGACAGAGGGAGTATTTCAGTCCCACAGGTGGGTGAGTGCTCTCATGTCATAATAACAGTAATAATGATTTTTTAAATTGTATTTGTTAGGCGCTTAGTATGTGCCAGGCACTGTACTGGGGGCTGGGGTAGATACAAGATAATCAGGTTGGACACAGTCTATGTCCCACATGGAGCTGTTAATATCTGTTTTACAAATGAGGCAACTGAGGCACAAAAAAGTGAAGTGATTTGGCCAAGGTCACACAACAGACAAGTGGAGGAGCAGGGATTAGTCCTTCTAGGTGTTTACTAAGTGCTTGCTATGTGCCAAGCACTGTGCTAAATGCTGGTATAGATATAAGTTAATCACATTGGATTCAGTCCCTGCCACACATGGGGCTCACAAGGCATCATCATAATAATAATGCTAATTGCAATACAGATGAGGAAACAGAGGCACAGAGAAATTAAGTGATATTTTCAAGGCCACCGACCAGGCTAGAGGGGGAGCCAGGGTTAGAACATGAGTCTTCTGACTCCCAATTCTGTGCTTGTTCCACTAGACCACATTGCCTGTCTTTAGGAAATGGCCGTGGGGGTAGGGGGGTAGTTTGCAGCTGTACCGTTATGCTCTATGGAGGGGGCAGAATTCTCCTGAAATGATATACCCCAGTGCCCTCAAATTCCTGTCCCTCTTCTTCTCACCTTCTCTTTCCCTCTAACTGGGTTGTGGAAGGACAGTTAGCTTTGCCTTAAAGATAGGAGTGTGAGAAGATGACATTGTCCTCTGGTGGGCATTATAGAATTTCTACCACAGTTGAGAAATGGAAGCATTGTCATCTTTTGGCTGTTTTTCTTTTTTATAAATGCATCTTTCCGGTTGACATGAATGGTTATTTTATCAGATTTGAGTGCTGGTGTTAGGGTAAAGTGGTTAAGCTTGTATCCAGAAGTAAGTGGCAAAATAACAATCGACAGAAAAGCTTTTTATGTATCACATTTCCTTTGTGTTCTGGGTTTCTCCAGCTCTTAGCCAGTGGTCACATCTCCATTAGACCCTGAAGCATGGGGCATATTGCCTACTCTTGCCAATTGGAGTGGACAGCCATTTCCATTTCTGGTACTGATTTAGTATTGATTTGGGCTGTTCATGCGGAGGTGGGACACTTGTTTAAAGGGCTCCCAGAACCCATTTTTCTTTGCTTTTTATTTCCCTATTCTGCAGTAGCCTTCTTGGCTGTAGACAGGCCTCTGTACTCTTACAGGAGGAGCAAGCTAGGGCTGGGTCCAACTCTTAGTACCGTGCTTGGCACATGTGAAGCCCTTAAGTACACAATTATTACTGATGAAGAGAAGCTTCTGCTTAATCAGTCCATCAGCATTTACTGGGTGCAAAGCACTTACCCCCTGATCTTCCACCTGAGCCCTCCCTGGGAGCCCAACCCTCCAAAGAAATCACTGAGGCAGAGGACATGAAACAAAATGTTGTCAGTGGGTCAGGTGGAATTATTCTGGCAGCTCCTATGACTGAGAGAGGAAAATGAAGATGCAGAGTCTCAGACTGCATGACAAGGTGCAACAAGGCTGACAAGAACCAGAGAGGCAAGTGGCGGGGTCATCTTAGTCTCATAGACAATCCTCTCTTAGTAGATGCAGACTGGTAGGAGCCCAAGACTTAGGCCTTCCCTGAAGGAGAAAGGTCCTGGATCATCTGCACAAGAGGGGAAGAGAAGAGATGCTAAATGCCGGGTTACTTGTGAAGAGCACTGGGGACTTTTCATTCAGTGGAAACCTCAGACAAAATAAACCACGTTGAAGATACTGAATTTGAGGAAGGTCAATCTGGGGGTATAACCTTACTGGATTCATTCAGTCATATTTATTGAGCACTTACAGTGTGCAGAGCACTGTACTTAGCTCTTGGGAGGGTACAGACACTTTCCCTGCCCACAGTCTACAGGGTGTGTGTACGTGTGTGGGCATGTGAATTGAGTTAATTCATTTGGGGAACTCCGGTGACTATCTGAGAAGCCTGCAGCTCCTTCTACAATGAGTTTCTAGTAGAAAGCAATGAAGGTTTATTTCATCTATTTATCTTCATCTATTTCATCTACGGTGACTTCCTGCTGAAGAGGTATATTGAGGTTTTTTTGTTGGTCAGAAAGGTAACTGAATTCGTTGTCACTCTAAACCTAGTTAGGAAATGAGTGGAGGTACTGGAGGACTGTTCCATCTTTATCTGTTGGTCAAAGGCCTCTTCTGCTTGGCCCTAGCAAGAGGATTGGCATGGGAAGGGTAAAGTAAAGGAGGGAAAAGGCTTCCTGGAGCCAAAGCCATATTAGGGAAAGGGCAGGGAAAGACCACCTTCAGATTCCAATATTACTTTTTCCGAACAAGAAAATCTAATGGCATGAAATGTGGCCACATTGGCAAAACCTTCATAAGCCAACTATGGTTAACTCCCTGTAAAACTGGCATCCTAAAGAAGACAGTGTAAAGTCACTATAAACTGTTCTTCCTTTTATTTCTGCTAGCTGCAACTCTGAAATAAGCACTACCTGGGCTAATCCCCCAGATACCCTAGTGACATATATGACACTGACTTAATTTTCCTTCCCACAACACAACACAGTCCCAGCCCCACTGCCTGGGGAAGATATATTTGATGAATTGTTGTGCTGCTTCTATGCCTCAGTAATTCCAACCCCTGCTGGCATTTGAGATGGCACAGGTACCATCGGGGACTTGTTCTCTTCACACTTCAGGCATCTAGGGATAGAGATGTGTAGCTCCGCATTATCCATTCCTAAAACAAGCTGCCTCCCCAGGTCAGCAGCTTTGGCTGACTTCTCTTGGCTCTGTTCAACAACCTGAAATTGAGCTGTGGACAGAGCTTCCTTCAAAATCCATTCATTAAAGATTGCAATCATGTCATCCCAATAGTGAGGGGACTAGGAAGGATTTATTTTCCTGTAGACAATGGCCCGAGTATTTGCCAGGTTGTGTGCGGTGGCACATCGAGTTATACAAATCACAATCCTAGTGGATTAACACGGGGTCTCTTGGGGCTGTAGCCCTGGGCCCCTGCCTAAATGTGGGAGAAGGGGAGACCCTGACCAGTACCCACAGACATGTGACTTAAGCCACCAATCAATCAATCTTATTTATTGAGTACCTACTCTGTGCAGGGCACTCTACTAAGCACTTGGGAGAATACGATATAATAGAGTTGGTAGTCACGTTCCCTGTCCACATCAAGCTTAGATGGTAAATCCTGTATCTCCTGCACCTACCAACATGGCTGCCATTTGGTACATTATTAAGGTGGCCCCAGGACCAGACTTTTTCAGTGTGGCCATCTAGTCTGTGCAATGTCAGGAGGGTGGGTAGTGTGAAACTCACCAGCGTGGTTTAGCAGATAGAGCATGGGCCTGGGAGTCAGAAGGACCTGGATTCTAATCCCTGCTCTGCCACGGGTCTGCTGTGTCACCTTTGGCAAATCACTTGACTTCTCTGTGCCTCAGCTTATCTGTAAAATGGTAATAAGAGTGTGAGCCCAATGTGGGACAGGGACTGTGTCCAACCTGATTAACTTGTATCTAACCAAGCTCTTAGAACAGTATTTAGCACAGAGTAAGTGCTTATCAAATACCATAATTATTACTATTATTACAGGACATCCAGTAAAGGACAGGGTTGGAGGAGACCATTTAGGGCTGGGCCTTAGAATTCAGCCCCGCTCTGGTAATCATGCTAATACTACTAATAATAGCAGTTGTGCTGCTTGGCAACCCAGGAATGGCCTGGCATGGCCCTGGCTCTCCCACTGCCAATGCCCACTCCCAGATGAGTGCAGTTTCTGGGACAAGGGAGCAGATTGAGCCCATATCGGGCAGCCTGCTGACTCTTAAAGGAAGTGATGCCCCTTTAAGTATCCCAGCCTCGATTCAGCAGGAGTCGGGTGTGTCACCAGAGGAGCAGCTTGGCCTAGTGGATAGAGCAAAGGCCTGGAAGTCAGAAGGACCCGAGTTAATAATATTGGTATTTGTTAAGTGCTTACTATGTGCCAAGCA
The DNA here is from genome assembly GCF_004115215.2 of Ornithorhynchus anatinus. Lineage (NCBI taxonomy): Eukaryota > Metazoa > Chordata > Mammalia > Monotremata > Ornithorhynchidae > Ornithorhynchus > Ornithorhynchus anatinus. The sequence continues at coordinate 31,530,518 of NC_041743.1, forward strand.
CTGTTCTAAGTGCTGGAAGATACAGGGTAATCAGGTTGTCCCACGTGAGATGAAGCAACTGAGGCACAGAAAAGTTAAGAGACTTCCCACAGTCACACAGCTGACAAGTAGCAGAGCCGGAATTCGAACCCATGACCTCTGACTCCCAAGCCCAGGTTCTTTCCACTGAGCCGCTTTGCTTCATCCTGGCTCTGCCACTTGTCAGCTGTGTGACCTTGGGCAAAACACTTCACCACTCTGGGCCTCAGTTATCTCATCTCTAAAATGGAGACGAAGACCGTGAGCCTCTATGTGGGACAGGGACTGTGTCCAATTCAGTTACTTTGTATCTACCCCAGTGCAGTTTGGCACATAGTAAGTGCTTAACAAACACTACAAGTATCATTATTATATTAACGTGGATGTGTTTGGGATCCAGTAAATTAACCATGGCTGTGGCATCCTCTCTGCCTCCCCCTCCCCACCACAGTCCAGATGACCTCTGTCCCAGGGGTTGTGGGTCATGGAAATTTTGGGGAAGCGTCTGTCCACCTGGATGGGTAGGGACACGGGCAGAGGTGGCATCTCGACTTTCGTGCTGTCAAGGGTCAGTTGTACATCTCACTCTCTCACTTCTGCTTGCTGTTTTGCTCTCACTCATTCACCCCTTTCTGTTGCAGCAAGCACATGTGAGCAAGAGTGAGCTAGAGAGGGCTGGTGGGGTTTGGATCCCTGCTGGCAAAAACGATGTTCACTGCGATGGCTACAACTCATGCTTCCCCTTTCTCCCATCATCCTCCCAGCTCCTGTTCCCCTCATGGACAACCCTCTCCTAATCTCCTCTGCCCCCCAGATGGTAGCAGAGAATCAATCAATCCTAGTATACACTGACCACTTACTGTGTGCAGAGCACTGTACTAAGCTCTTGGGAGAGTACAGTGTAACAGAGTCGGTAGAGGAGACTCCAGAAGGGGTCAGATTCACAGTTCATTCCATGGGCTGGTGGCCTGGGCAAGCTCTTTTGTCCAGCTCGGGGAGGGGGAACCCTGGAGCATGGTGAGGCACAGCAGACTAGACATGCGTGGCCTAGTGGAAAGAGCACTGGACTGGAAGTCAGGGGACAAGGGTTCTGGTCCTGGCTCTACCTCCCGTCTGCTGTGTAACCTTGGGCAAGTCACTTCACTTCTCTGTGCCTAAATTACCTCATGTGTAAAATGGGAATTAAGATTGTGAGCCCCATATGGGAAAGGGATTGTGTCTGACCTGAGAACCTCGTACTTAATCCGGGGTTTAGAACATTGCTTGGCTCATAGTAAGCACTTATCGAAAACCAATATTATTATTATATGGCAGTCTCGGAGAAGCAGCGTGGCTCAGTGGAAAGAGCACGGGCTTTGGAGTCAGGGCTCATGAGTTCGAATCCCAGCTCTGCCACTTGTCGGCTGTGTGACTGTGGGCAAGTCACTTAACTTCTCTGTGCCTCAGTTCCCTCATCTGTAAAATGGGGATTAAGACTGTGAGCCCCACGTGGGACAACCTGATTCCCCTATGTCAACCCCAGCGCTTAGAACAGTGCTCGGCACATAGTAAGCGCTTAACAAATACCAACATTATTATTATTATTATTGGGGGAGCTGGTGGGGGTGATCACTTCTCTGTCACAGGTCTTCCTTTCCCAAATGAAATAGCAATAAAAGTGGTTTTTTTGGGGTGGGGGGCGCGGCTGTGTGTGATGCTGGAGTCCTTGAGGGCGATGGGAGAGCCTTGCAGGACCCACACCCTGGCCCCTGCCTAGACAGGTCTTTCCAGACCCACAGCACTTATGTACATATCTGTAATTGTATTTATTTGTATTGATGTCTGTCTCCCCCATGCTAGACTGTAAGCTCATTGGGGACAGGGAATGTTTATTGTTGTACTTTTCCAAGTGCTTAGTACAGTGCTCTGCACATAGTGAGCGCTCAATAAATACAATTGAATAAATGAATGAAAGGTCACTTGATTCAGCATCCTGCTCCTTTAGGAATCTGCAGGAGGAGGATCACCGACAGAAAAACGAAGGTCAGAAAAAAACAATTTCATTCATTCATTCATTCAATAGTATTTATTGAGCGCTTACTATGTGCAGAGCACTGTACTAAGCGCTTGGAATGTACAAATCGGCAACAGATAGAGACAGTCCCTGCCCTTTGACGGGCTTACAGTCTAATCGGGGGAGACAGGCAGACAGGAACAATGGCAATAAATAGAGTCAAGGGGAAGAACATCACATAAAAACAATGGCAAATAAATAGAATCAGGGTGATGTACATCTCATTAAACAAAATTTCTACCCTGTACCTTCTTTTGAACTTGCCTGGCTCCTTTGTCTCAACCCAAACACAACAAGGCTTCCTCCTTAGCCTTCCTGGGGGAGGTGTGGCCTCTGTGTTATTGATTTTATTAGGGATATCTATCCTCAGCTCCTGTTTATGAGCATTGCTGCACTGGCCGGCAGGAGTCATGCCTCACGGAAATTCATTCGTTCTTCGCCGCCGCTCGTGGAGAATGAGGAATGGGAAAGCATCAAGGCAAGTGTAGTTACCGTCTGAGGGACCCGGTAAAAATGGCACCTTCTTATTCAACATAACTGCTCCCTCCACATCCTCAACTCATCGTGGTTGTTCCCATCTCTGTGGAAGGGAGCTTATGACTGGGAAGTGGAGGGTGGGGGAACTCTTACAATTGGATTTAAGCTTCAGCAGGACTCTTGGCCCCTGGCTTTCCCTGTAGCAAAATCTGGCTGGCCACAGGTCAGGGCAGAAACAGGGCAGGTAGGTCGATTTGGGGTTGTTCTTGGCCCTCAAACTTCAGACTAGTCTCAAACCTAAATCACCTCTACCCTGCAAGAAAGAAAACAAAAGGAATGAAGCAGGGAGAAGGAAAGGGGGAAAAGGAACAAAAAAAAATCATAATAGCATTAAGTGCTTATTCTGTGCAGAGCACTGTACTATGTTTTGGGAATGGATAAACAGGTGGAATCAGACATGGCTCCTGACCCTCAGGGGGCTTACTATTTAAGAATAGAAGTGGGGAGAGGGCACTGGAGACACACAAAAGGAGGGGTGGAAACAATAAAAAGAGCATGGGTCTGGGAATCAGAGGTCCTGTATTCTAATCCCAGCTCTTCCACCGACCTGCTGGGTGACCTTGGGCAAGTTATTTAACTTCTCTGTGCCTCAGTTCCCTCACCTGCAAAATGGGGATTCAAAACCTCTTTTCCCTCCTTAGTGGGAACCTGATTATCTTGTATCTTACCCCAGTATTTAGTAGAGTGCATGGCACATAGCAAGCACTGAAATACTGCTATTATTATTTAATACTATTATTACTAAAGTCTCCGCCCCAGACTGTGAGCTGTTGTGAGCAGGGATTGTCTCTCTTTATTGCTGTATTGTACTTTCCCAAGTGCTCAGTAACACACAGTAAGCACTCAGTAAACACGATTGAATGAATGAATGAACCCAGCATAAAAGATAAGGACAGTAAAAACAAAATCAGTAGGGCAGCAGAGCAGACAACCACTCAAAGACAACAGTGAGGGAGAAGGCCCAGAGGTTTTGTGTGTCTCTGAGAGGATGAAATGAGAATAACAAGCAGCAGCAGAAGGGGTAAGAATTTCTGGGAAGAGCTGGTAGAAACCAGCTTTTCCTTATTCCGATCTGATGAGAGGGCAGCAGCGAGGTGCTGGTTTTACTCTCTCAGGTCAATGCCCCCCTAGATTCACCCCATTTCGGGCTACCGTGGATTCATTTGAAAAATGGAAACCTGGCATTTGAATTTTCTATTAACTTTTAGGATATTTTGGCTTTGTGGTCAATCTCCCAGCTGGTTTAGCAAGGGCTGCATACTTTTATTTTAGTCTCCTCCTTTTCGGCTCCTGCTTGATTTGGTGGGGAGAGTGTGTTCCTTTTTTTCCCTCCTGCTCGGGATATGAGCACGTGGAAATCTTCTCTCTAGCACTTCCTCGTTTTTCCAGAAGCTGGCATCCTAGCACCGGCAATCGGCTCCTCTCTCCCATCCCTGACCTGTTGATGCCACACTGCAGTCGGGGATTAAATGTACTCCTACCTGGGCAATTTACTGGAGGAAACCTCAACTTTTCTAAAATAAACAGAAAAAAAACCCCCACCAGCAGCTGATTTACAAATGGCCAATGCAGAAGCCTGTTATCTGGGGGATCCGGTTTGTGGAGGCTTTTTGTTTTTCATCCCCCTCTGGTGCTTTAAAAATATTTGTGTATGTGTCTTGGGGAGCTACAGCATTTATCAGCAGCACATCTCTTTCCATGGCTCTCCTAACTCTTTAGAGCTTCTTTTTTGATGCCCCAGCAGGTAGCTGGTGCCTGACTGATATAAAAATGATGCAAGAATGGATTGAGAGAAGGGCAGTTGTGTAGTGAGGTTAGCAACGCTATCCAGAGCATAGCAGAATTTCTGTTTCACAAGGACATGGAGATATTTTATCAACATCACTGAGTTTACGTGGCTCTGAGACTGAAGAGGAGCTTCCTTGGAAGAGGTGGAAAAAGATGTCATGGACTGACGCTTTGCTCTACAATGATCTGAGTAACAGGGCAAGCTGCTGATTGGAAGGGTCATGAAAACCGGGAAGAGAATAGGGATGCAAGGGGGATGACAGATTAGAGCCCTCTTTATTGCTCAGAAAATTTAGGGCCTGACCCTCTACCCATGAGCTATGAGGGCTGGGTAAATGCCTCTACACTGACTGTTAGTTCCTTGCAGGCAGGGAACACATCTGTTAATTATGCTATACTGTACTCTCCCAACTTCTTAGTGCAGTATTTTGCACCTAATAAGCACTCAATAAATACCACTGATTGATTGAGAGAAGCAGAGCAGGGCTGAGTCTGGGGCAACCCCCTCCCCCTGCTGCAGCTGCTGGTCCGGAGGCCGTACCAAAGAGCTGAGGGGTGAGATTTGGCGATTTTTTATGGTATTCATTAAGAGCTTACTATATTCCAGTCTCTGCTCTAAGCACTGGGGTAGATGCAAGCTAATCAGGTAGGACATAGTCCATGTCCCACATGAGGCTCACGGCCTTAATCCCCATTTTACAGATGAGGCAACTGTGGCACAGAGAAGTTAAGTGTCTTGTCCAAGGTCACACAGCAGGCAAGTGGCAGAGTAGGAATTAGAACCCAGCTCCTTCTGACTCCCAGGCTGGAGGTCTATCTATAAGGCCATGCTGCTTCTCAAGCAGCGCACTGCAGGTTGGAATATGCCCATTATTTAGGCCATACAGTGATGGCGTATCACTCACCGGACCCACAAAGCCCATGACATCACATGTCATATTGACACCCAGCATGTTGTGATGATATCATGTGGATGCCATCTTTGTTGCAGTCTGCTTCATTCGACTTGCAACAAAAACATTTCTCCTGGGTCCCCTGAGCTAAACCTCTGAGTTCCTCCACAGCCGTTGCACTCCCCTCTTTAGTCTATGTGAACCCAGAGGCCATGTCCGAGCTGCAGAACTGAGTGACAGCTGCTGTGGCTGAGGGAGCCTAGAGGGTGAATCTTAAGGAATGAACATCAAAGCATCTGGTACCAGATCTGTATTGGATGGGGTCGATTAGACTGTTAGCTCGTCAAACGGCAGGGACCGTCTCTATCTGGTGCCGACTTGTTCATTCCAAGCGCTTAGTACAGTGCTCTGCACATAGTAAGCGCTCAATAAATAGTATTGAATGAATGCGGTCGTATAAGCTGAAAACTGAACTGTCCATTGTAAAACTGGAGGAGTGGCCACTCTACTGTTGGTTCAGAACACGGGTTTAGGAGTCAAGAGGACCTGGGTTCTAATCTCGGCTCCACCACATATCTTCTGTGTGACCTTGGACAAGTCACTTAACCACTCTATGCCTCATCTGTTACGTCATCTGTAAAATGGGGTTTAAGACTGTGAGGCCCAAGTGTGACATGGACTGTGTCCAACCCGATTATCTTGTATCTATCCCAGCACTTAGTGCCTGGCACACAGTAAGTGCTTCACAATTACCATAAACAGCAAAAAAAAGATTTGACTGTAGTTTTCCTTTTCCTCCTAAGGTCTGCTGCTGCCTAGAATGCCATTGGTTACCTTCTTAAAATGTCAGTCCCATCATAAGCAAACTAAAAGCACCTATGCTGTGGGGATTTCCATGCATATCAAACTCACTGGACCCGGAAAATGTGGACTGTGCAGAGCTGTAACCCAGCCCCAAATTTCAGGAAACTAGGAAATTTTAAAGTGATTCTTGTGGTGTAATCCCCACTAGACCTACTTGGGGAGATGGGGTGGGGAAAGGAAAAGGGTGATACACGCTGTGTGGCATTTGTTGCCTCTTAGGGATGTCTAAATCCAATCTTTTCCACGAACCTCCTGCCCCTTCTGACCCAAGTAAATAATTTATTCTGGGTGTTTGGAGTGCAATCCTGAGTCCAGTTCAGTCCCAGATGGCATTTGGCATTTTGTTTGCTTCCAGTGTGGTTCGCGGACTGACCGCCAGGATGTCCGTGACTGGACCAGTGTGGGCAGGGAAACTGAAGGGGTCTCTGCTGTGTCTCTCGGAAGCCTCCCTGGTGAGCTGTGCTTAATGAGACAGGTTGTGTCAGAAAGGCAGGCATCGTGCCAGTCCTGCTTTGCTTCACTAGGCCTTCCTCCCACACCTCTCCCAAGATGACACTCCTGAGGTCTCTTTAAGAAGGTGGAAGGGCGTGAATGTGTGCAGGGAGATGGAGTCTTCTTGGCTTATATTTTCAGCTCCCCTGGGGCCTGGGGATATTGAATAAAGGATAGGGGGAGAGGGGAAGGCTGGGAATAATGGAGAGGAGATGGGTCATCTCTTTGTTCAACTCAGTGGGCTCCCTGTTTTGACAAAGCACAGCGTGACCTTGAGTGCAAGCCTATCTTGATGTTTCCAGAGAAAAGTACATTATTGTCCTCTAGAATCTCCTGATGTGTCGTGTTTCCCAAATGATCTTGACCTACAAAATGGCTGGATCTTAGGGACCCAGAATCTCTAGAACTCTAAATGCTAAGATTAATGCTAACCAGTTGCAACCCTGCCATTGTGCCAGTACAAGCAATGGTATTTGTTAAGCATTTACAGTGTGCAATAACCTGTACTGAGCAAAGTACAGTAAATGGATGAAATATAGACATAGTTTCTGGCCTGCCAAAGTCTCAAAATCTAAGAAGGAAAAGAAGGGGCCGGTCACAGACTAGTAAGGAAAGGTGACCCAAAATATAGAAGATAAAAATGACAACAAATAAGAAAGGAGTAGCAGAATTTCCGGCTCCTCGGGAGTCAGAACAAGAGTCCCAGAAGCCACAACTGTGGTTAAGGTGGTGATCTTCCTAACCTTGTAAAACTTGACAAGCCTTCATGCTGACACAGGTCAAGTCCTTCCCCAGGCTGAAGCAGGGGCTGATGAGTGTCCCGTTGTCACAGGAGTGGGACAGTTGGGCCTCAGAGATTGGGAGAAAGGAGAACAATGGGTGGCAAGGCGGCTGCCGCTGGTCAGAGTGGCCCTTCTCACATAATAATAATAATAATGTTGGTATTTGTTAAGCGCTGCCTATGTACAGAGCACTGTTCTAAGTGCTGGGGTAGGCCCAGGGGAATCAGGTTGTCCCACGTGGGGCTCACAGTCTTCATCCCCATTTTACAGATGAGGTAACTGAGGCACAGAGAAGTTAAGTGACTTGTCCACAGTCACACAACTGACAAGTGGCAGAGCTGGGATTCGAACTCATGACCTCTGACTCCAAAGCCTGTGCTCTTTCAGGAGACACAAATCTTCTCCTCTGGCTGCCTCTTCCCAGCACTGAGGCTGGGCACGTGCGATTCCCTGGGATTCTTTGAAATGGCCCTTGAAAGCTCCGGTTTTTGTTCTCCATTCTTTCTAGCTGGAGGGAAAAATTTTTTGCAACTGAGTACTCCTATTGTTTCAAAGATCCAAGATGGGCAACCAATTGCTCACACTTTACTAGCCTGGGGGACATGGCCTGAGGGGAGGCTAATAATTTTTTTCCTTATAGCAGGATTCTCCACTGTTCCTAAGAGGGAAGTCCATTGCTGGAGCGGCCTGGGAGAACACATACTTGGCCATGCCTAAAATGGAAATAGAGTAGATCACTTTGGACAAGATTGTGGTTGGGAAGCACTGTGGCCTAGAGGATGGAGTACAGGCCCTGGAGTCAAGGGATCTAGATTCTAATCCTGGCTCTACCACTTGCCTGCTGTGGGACTGTAAGTCACTTGACTTCTCTGTGTTTCAGCATCCTCATCTGTTAAATGGGGATTCAAAGTCTTTTCCCTTTCTACTTAGACTGTAAGCTCCATGTGGGTCAGGGTCTGTGTCTGACCTGATTATACTATAAGCTACTCCAGTACTTAGTGTGATGCTTGACACATAACAAGCACTTAAATATCTTTCTGATCTGTTTCTTCACCAGAAAGTTTACGTGATTTGCCGATTCATGTAATTAGGATAGCGATACCTGTCCCTTGGGGACCCCAGGCTGGAAAGTCAACAAGACTGAACTTCCATACAGCACTTATATACATATTCTTGATTTACTTATTTGTTTGAATGTCTGTCTTCTTCTCTAGGCTGTAAGCTAGTTGTGGGCAGGGAATGTGTCTACCGACTCTGTTATATTGTACTCTCCCAAGTGCTTTAGAGTGCTTTGCTCACAGTAAGCCCACACTAAGTACCACTGATTGATTGAACTTCTCTGAAACCCATGAAAGAATAATAATAATAATTGTGGCATTTGTTAAGCATTTACTATGTTCCAGGCACTGTACTAAACGCTGGGGTGGATACAAGCAAATCGGGTTGGACACAGTCCCTTTCTCATATGGGATGCATAGTCTCTGTCCCCATTTTACAGAGGAGGTAACTGAGGCCCAGAGAAGGGAAGTGACTTGCCCAAGGACACACAGCAGACAAGTGGTGGAGTAGGGATTAGAATTCACGACCTTCTGACATCTGGGCTCGTGCTCATCTAGATGGTAGCTTGTTGTGGGCAGGGAAAGTTTCATCTACCCAGGTGAATGAAGCGGAGCGCTGGTGCCCATTGAAATAGTTGTCTCTCCTGGGGTCCTAGCAAAGGGCATTTAAATGGACCATTGTCCAAAATTCCTCAATTGGGCCAGCTCCAGGGACTTCAGTAGAGGGGCTGCCAAATGAGCTACCCCCCAGTGGATGAAGGTTGAGACCAATTGCTTCAGATCAATAAATCATCATTAGGATTTTCACGCTCAGTAGGGTGTTCCTTGATGAGTAAAGCAGCATGCGGAGGAACAACTTGCAGGTTACCATACCACCTGGAATCTCCTGCTGGACCAAAGCAACTAAATGAGAACCTTTGTTCCCTTTGATATCTGGCATGTGCTGATTTTCATCTTTCTTAAAAGAGCCACTGCTTAAGAGGACCTAAAGAAGGTCAGGTTTGCTATTCTGTACTTGCAGTTACAGTACAGGTTAAACTGCCTTGGCATGGACAGTTATACAGTGGAATAAACAGTTCTGTGACACCCAAATTAGTTCTTCCAGAACTTTGGTTGCTTTGCTAGATCCAAGTTGCTCAGTAAAGGAGGCTGTATTTAGGCTCCATTCAGAGCAGAAGGAATCAATGTTTGCCAAACGAAACTTGTAGGCAATCACATTTATTTCCTACGTCTCACGAGTAATACAGAGAGTAACAAGAAATGAAAAGCTATTAAAATAAATGGCCTAATCGTGTTCTTTAAATCTGTATCAGCACTTCAACAAAGAAATCTCCTTTGTACTCCTCTACCCTCACCTAAGTCTAGCATCATCTATCTTTCCTGTGAACCAGACTTTTAACCAGCACAGTTTTAAGTTGTCCTGATTAGAGAAAGCAATTGAACTTCTAGAATAGTTTGACTTTCCTATTCTCAGACAATACGTACAGTGCCAGTGCTTAGTACAGTGTTTGGCACATAGGAAGTGCTTCACAAATACCATTATTATTATTATTGACACCCGGGTGTGGGACAGTCAAGGGGGGGACCTATACAGAGTATGGAGTTGTGGAGACCAGGAGATAAGAGTTTTATAGGTTGTCAGCAGTAATTGAATATTTATATTAATGTCGTCTCCTCCCTCTGGACTGTAAGCTTGTTGTGGGCAGGGAAAGGGTCTACAAACTCTGTTATTTTGCACACTCCCAAGAGTTATGAACAGTGCTCTGACCACAGTAAACTCTCAAAAAATATGATGATTGATTGATAGGATTAATGAAGGAATTTGGGGGACTGCAGCCCTAGGCCCCAGGCTATAAGAAGGCCTTAGCTCACTTCCCTCCAAGAGGTATGTCTTGCCAGATGCTGTTTTTCAGATGGCATTTAAGATGTGACCCCCCTGACCCTACCAACATGGTCACCACTTGGGAACCATAATAGACTTTCCCAAAATGACCACCATACATGCACAGAATCAGAAGCGGCATATAAAGGCCTGTGCTGGTTTTCAGGGAAACTGAACAAATCTCTTTTCATTATTTGCAAAACTGTCTGTTAATTTCCTCAGTCACCTTTCCAGCGCTCTCATTTACCAAAGATCCACCATATATAAGGTCTACATCCACTAGGATCATGCACAAGTTTCTTGGAGTGGGCCTAGGAGATGCTTTATTACAATGCTTGAAGTAGAATCTTGGATGCTGTCTCCTGGAGAAGCTGACTGTTTTATCTGTCCAGAGTAATTACTGATGATGCCCCAGCTTCACAGAATTGGTGTTCTCTTTGAGGGTATACCAGGAGCAGGCTCAGTGTTTAAGAATACAGAGTAGCATAGCCGAGAGCTCAGCAGTGAAATGTTTAAGAATAGAGAGTAGTGTAGAATGCATCTGAAAACTACTAACTTCACTCCAGCACTGGGTTCTAATCCTGGCTCTGCCACTTGTCTGCTGTGTGACCTTGGGCAAGGCACTTCACTTCTCTGTGCCTCAGTTACTTCATCTATAAAATTGAAATTAAGGTTGTGAGCCCCATGTGGGACATGGTCTGTGCCAACCTGATTAGGTTGTATCTACTCCCAGAACCTAGTAGAGTGCCTGGCACATAACGTTCAACAAATACCATAAAAAACCCCAAACAATAAAGAGTGCAGTGCCACCGATGGATCGATTGGAAGAGATGAAGGATGGAAGGTGTGAAAAAGTAACAGACTCCACTATCTGAAGGGCAGAAGTAGACAAAATTCACATAATAATAATAATAATAATAATGTTGGTATTTGTTAAGCGCTTACTATGTGCTGAGCACTGTTCTAAGCGCTGGGGTAGACATAGGGGAAGCAGGTTGTCCCACGTGGGGCTCACAGTCTTAATCCCCATTTTACAGATGAGGGAACTGAGGCACAGAGAAGTTAAGTGACTTGCCCACAGTCACACAGCCGACAAGTGGCAGAGCTGGGATTCGAACTCATGAGCCCTGATTCTAGGGCCCGTGCTCTTTCCACTGAGCCACGCTGCTTCTCTACATAAGATGTTGAACCTCTGACAAAGGATGTGTTGAACGCCCTGCAGGCTCGCCTGAGATTAATTCATTTTGTATGAATTTTGGTCAAAATAGATCCCGGTTTCAGTATGAACAAGTGCCATTTCTGTGGGTGCTATTTAAACTACTATTCTGGGTTTCCCCCGCCTCCCCCCCCCAAAAAAATGCCAGTGCAGTTTGATCTCCATCCAGAATAGCATCCACAGCATGTAGGACCAGATGAAAATATTTTCTAGCCTCTGATAAAGGATGCACTAACCCCAACGTCACTCCCAAAGGAATCCCTTTGGCATCTTCATTAAGACATAAATAGAGATTTAATTTGGTCATGAAGTCTCTATCCTATGATGCTTTTAGGAAAACACTTGGAGCTGTTGTTGTGAACCTGTTATTTTTCATAAGGTTACAGAGGAGGAACTTAGATCAATTGTTCTGGTTTGCCCGAAATGTCATAGCAACAAGTAGGAAGATAGGTGTGCTTTCTACATGATGAAACTTTTCTTTCTTAAGCTTAACTTGGGCTTTAAATCCAAATTTGAAGTACTGAAATTTCTCGTCCAGGGGATTATCCCAAATGCAGTCCTCGGAGTCCTAAAACACAGTATTTGGTCACTCATCTTGACTTTAGGCAAAACCATGGATTTGCCTATATGGTTAAATAGGGTACTTATTCTAGCCCATGAAGTGTTTGAGAGAGCATTGCAATTGAAGACCAGGAGATGTGATTTATTTGCATATCATTTAAATTCAGGTTTGATTCACACAGTAGAGGCTCAGTAAATGCTATTGATTGATTGATCGATGTGAGGAGCCATAAATACTTTCTTTCCTCCTTAACTGCCAATTACATGCACAGATTGCTGAACCCTGGGGAGAGGGTACTTGGGAGAAGGAGAGTTTGTGTAGAAGTTGACTTTACTATAGAGTTTAGACTGTGAGCCCGTTATTGGGCAGGGATTGTCTCTATCTGTTGTCGAATTGTGTATTCCAAGTGCTTAGTACAGTGCTCTGCATATAGTAGATGCTCAATAAATACTATTGAATGATGGCTCTGGAAATTGCTAAACAATTAATGAGAAATTCACCAAGATCCTTAGGTCACTCCCTGGTGAAACACTAGGATTGTTTTTTTTAATGGTATTTGTAAAGCGTCTACTTTGTGTCAGGCACTTTACTCAGCTCTGGGGTGGATACAAGCTAATCATTTTGGACATAGTCCATGTTCCACATAAGGGCTCACGGTCTCAATCCCCATTTTACTGATGAGGTAACTGAAGCACAGAGAAGGTAAGTGACATATCCAAGGTCAAACAGCAGACAAGTGCTGGAGCCAGGATTACAACCAGGTCCTTCTGACTCCCAGAGCCATGCTCTATTCAGTAGGCTACACTACTTGTTTGAATTAGAATTGAAGTAGTCTTGACTGATCCTTTCCCCATCATCAGAGCGAAGCAGGTTTGTAGAGTAGGTATGCTGCCACGTTTGAGGAAGCGACAAGATGTCTTCAAACATGGTAGCAGTAGCAAGCGTCTGGCAGAGTAGAGCACGTTTCCAATTGGCTGTGAGACCCGGACCGGAAGACGTGTCCAGTTTCCAGAGTGGTTTCGTCAGCACTATTTGCAAAAATACTCAACCTGAAATGGCAGGGCAACACAGAAATACATCCCTGCCTTAGGCACAGAAAGTCTTGCCGGGCCCTTTTCTAAAAAGCGTACATAGCCAGCGGAGTGTACTGAGGGCTTTGATTCATTCATTCGTATTTATTGAGTGCTTACTGTGGGCAGAGCATTGTACTAAACACTTGCTTTGATGGGATTTAAGGAGACAAAAACACAGCGCCTCCCCCCGATAGTTTTGGAGTCATTTCCACATTGCTTAGGAAATGCCAAGGATAATAATCCCTGTCCTGCCACTTGTCAGCTGTGTGACTGTGGGCAAGTCACTTAACTTCTCTGTGCCTCAGTTCTCTCCTCTGTAAAATGGGGATTAAAACTGTGAGCCTCACGTGGGACAACCTGATCACCCTGTATCTCCCCCAGTGCTTAGAACAGTGCTCTGCACATAGTAAGCACTTTACAAATACCAACATTATTATAATACATGTGTGTTGTCAAAAATGATGCGCGAATACAAGACACTTATTTTTGCCCTTGGGTGTTCTAATAATAATAATTATACCCTGGCCCACAAGGGGCTCACAGTCTTAATCCCCATTTTGCAGATGAGGAAATTGAGGCACCGAGAAGTTAAGTTATCTGCCCAAGGGCACACGGCAGGCAAACGGCAGAGATGGGATTAGAACCCAGGTCCTCTGAGCGCCAAGCCTGTGCTCTTTCCATTAGGCCACGCTGCTTCTAGAAAGTAGGTTGTTGGAGTGTAGTCAGCTGTGTGAATGTGGGCAAGTCACTTAACTTCTCTGGGCCTAAATTCCCTCATCTGTAAAATGGGGATTAACTGTGAGCCTCACGTGGGACAACCTGATTACCCTGTATCTACCTCAGCGCTTATAACAGTACTCTGCAGATAGTAAGCGCTTAACAAATACCAGCATTATTATTAAACCCAACACTTACTCTTAGCACTTAGATGGTTTATTCATTCATTCATTCGTTCATCTATTTATTTATTTATTCATTCATTCATTCATTCACCCAGTCATTTTTATTGAACACTTACTGCATGCAGGACACTGTAGTAAATGCTTGGGAGAGTACAATACCTATCTTCCCCGCTCATATGCATAGGCATATTTTTTTTTATATATTTATTTGTACCTTCAATTATTTATTCAACTAGTTCCTCCTGATATGTTTGTAGTGATTACTGCTATGTCCTATCCTTCCTCTTCTCATTATTCACACAGAATTTTTGTCTGTCCTATTGAATTAAAGACTTCATAAAGACAGGGGCATGTGTTCTGGGTATTGCTGACCCTTCCACGTGCCACGTACAATGTAGAGGTGCTCTCTAAATACTACTGATGGATTGAATGATTGGATCTGCAGTTCTGAATTCAGTTCCTGCTTGAAGAGGGGACATTCTTCTTTTATTCAGGGTACAAAATAAAACCCTGAGAGTGGCTGAGTGGTTGCCATATGGTGCCCTTTATGCTTCCTGGCCAGTTTGGCAGCAGGCCCTTGAATATGTATCATCGTGACAAAGAAATTTGAACTCTGTAAATGAAAAAGATTGTTGCAGTTCCCTTTTTCTTCCTAACTGTAAATAATCTCTCCTTTTGGGGAACAACATGGTGTAGTGGATTGAACATGGGCCTGGGAGTCAGAAGGTCATGGGTTTTAATGTGGCTCTGCTACATGTCTGCTGTGTCACCTTGGGCAAGTCACTTCACTTCTCTGTGCCTCATTTATCTTATCTGTAAAATGGGGATTGAGACTGTCAGCTCCACAGGGACAGGTTCTGTGTCCATCCCAATTTGCTTGTAGCCACCCCAGTGCTTGGTACAGTGGGTGGCACACAGTAAGCCATTTACAAGTACCATAATAATTATTATTATTACATCGCAAGGCCCTTGAGGACAGAGATCATGCCTTTTACCTCTTTATATGCTTCCAAGAGCCTAGAACAGTTCCCTACACACAGCGGTTTTTTGGGTTTTTTTATGGTAATCGTTAAGCACTTACTATGTGCCAGGCATTGCACTAAGCCCTGGGCTTTATGCAAGCTTATCCGGTTGGACACCGTCTATGTCTCAGGTGAGGCTCATAGTCTTCATCCTCATTTTAGAGATGAGGTAACTGAGGCACAGAAAAGTTAAGTGACTTGTCCAAGGTCACCTAACAGACAAGTGGTGAAACCAGAATTAGAATCCCAGTACTTCTAATTCCCAGGCTCTTGCTCTATCCACTAGGCCATGCTGTTGCTCAAATACTGTTCACTGATTCATATCTGCACTGATCCAAATTGTTAAAAAAATGTCAAATATTGCTGGAGTTGAGGAGTCTCCCAGGCACTTCTGGCTATAGGCAGGACTCTTGAATATGGAATCATTTAGATGGAAGGGAGCTCTAGGGATCTAGGCTAAGCAGTGGCAACCCCTTAGGGCAGGCTTCCAAGTTATTCTGGCTGGCACACTAATAATAATTATAATTGTGGCATTTTTTCAGTGTTCACTACATTCTAACCACTGGGGTAGACTCAGTACAATCGGGTCAGACACAGACCCTGACCAACATGGGGTTCACAATCTAATTTCTTACTGCAGCTAGTGTCCATTCCAGTGACATGAAGCTGCATGGCAACCAATCAAGACGAATGGCTCTCTATTACCTATGTCTCAAAAACAGAAGTCCATCAGATGGCAGCTTTTCCCAGTAATAAATTACACTGGTGGGCAAGAATTCCTCCTTGAATCTAACCCAATTCTCTCTAGTTGAAACCTAGGAGAGAAGGATGCATTTGCAATTTTTACTGTCTTCAGATAGATGACCATAGTCTCTAGACTCTAAATTCCTTGTGGGCAGGGGATGTGTCTACCAAATCTGTTGTATTGTACTCTGCTTTGCACATAGTAAGTGCTTCAATTATTGCAAGTGATTGATCGACCAGTGTGTCTCTCTGCCAAGTCAGCGTGGTTCAGTGGAAAGAGCACGGGCTTTGGAGTCAGAGGTCATGGGTTCGAATTCTGGCTCTGCCACTTGTCAGCTGTGTGACTGTGGGCAAGTCACTTAACTTCTCTGCGCCTCAGTTACCTCATCTGTAAAATGGGGATTAAGACTGTGAGCCCCACGAGGGACAACCTGATTCTCCTGTGTCTACCCCAGCGCTTAGAACAGTGCTCTGCACATAGTAAGTGCTTAACAAATACCAACATTATTATTATTATTAAGTCAACTTTTAGTTCTGATCCCCTAAACTAAGTCTCTAGAGAGGATCACTTCAATAAATACCACTGATTGACTGATTGAGACAATGAATGGATGGATTCAGTAAGGAAACATATCTTTCATCTGTCAATCAGGGAGGGGTGCAGAACGAAGGTGAAGGTGAGCCCTGGGAATGCATGGTCTCTGGCCCGAGGCTCCTCTACATCTTCCATCCATCCCTTAGTTAGAGCATCTGAACACTTAGGAACCAACCTGAATGACTATGAGGGCAGGGCAGGAGACAGGCAGTAATAGAACGGCTTTGACTTCCTTGTCCACCCCCTTATGGGACCAGCATTTGGACAAGAGCCACTTTTATTGTCAAAGCTAAATAAAATCTTCCACTAAAGTAAACAAGACCCAACGTGGCTGTCTCTGCTCTTTCATAATCCCTCTAAATCTCCCCAAATAGTATTTATTTTTGCACATTTCAATACTAGATGCCAGCAACTTGATTTTCAATTTTGCCTCTGCTTGGTTAAACTCATCAGTTTCTGTCAGAGCCTCGTTAACTAGAGAGGTGGAAGATTGCTTACTCATTTCCATCTGATTTATACCTCGCCTTGCAGAAAGAAAGAGAAACAGAAGCCAAAAATGCAAAACATCTTCAGCCTGCATCTCCAGGCGTGATGAGGCAGAAAAAGAAAAGTATTATTATTATGGGGTCACTTCCTTCCTATCTCCTCCAGGAGTCTTTCCATGATAGATCTCTCATTCTTCCATCTTATATCCCTCCCAATTGCTACTTCAAAAGTTCACTTCGCTCAAGGACTTGGATCCTCAAACCTCCCACTCTCCCCACACGGCAGAGCTTCTTTACATATCTTCATTCACTATTGCTTCCTCTTACCTGTAATTTATTTTAGGGTATGTCTCCTGAACTAGATTGTAAGCTCCTTGAAGGCAGGTATCAGGTCTACTAATTTTATTGTGCTCTCCCAAATATTTAGTACAGTGAACAGCATTCAGTTAGCAATCTGATTACCCTGTATCTACTCCAGCGCTTAGAAAGTGCTCTGCACATAGTAAGCGCTTAACAAATACCAACATTATTATTACTCCAGAAGTACTATTGATTAAAATGTTAACCAAGTTCTTGAGTTCTCTTTTCAAGGTGACAATGAGGAGTAAAAGAAAGATTTAAGTAGTCTGTTCTATGGAGTCATTTTTTGTTGAAATGTTTCAATTGCTTTTTCCCTCCCCTCATTCTTTTCTCCCCACAGCTGCTCCTGCCCCTCTACAGCTTAAAAGGATTTCTACTTGCTGGTGTTCTGATCTGAGCCAATTGATAAATATTAAATCAATAAATCAATGGTATTTATTGAATATCTACTGAATTCAGATCAATATAGTAAATGCACAGTATAATACATTAGAATTAGTAGATACACTTCCCTTCCCTCAAGGAATTTACAATCTGGTGAGGATTACAAGTAGAAGGAAATATTAGAGTATGAAGATGTGTTCATAAGTGATAAAGGGGTTTCTGAGTATCTAAGCACATAAATGGCACAGAAGTACCAAAGTGGCAGTTGGGGATATAAAATGGGGATATAAGTCAGATTAGTCCCTTCCTTCACACGGACACTTTGCTTCTCTTCCCTTTCTAGGCTTCCGGATCCAGATCAGCAGTGTCACTACTTAACCCTGATTCCTAAGAACTAAGGTGCACCTTCCTCTGATTGAAGACAGGTCCCCTCAGGGGGAAATAAGTGGGGGAAAATGTGATTTCTCAGAATAAATAGAACTGTCCATCATATAAAAAGCTACTGAATTCACTGAAGAGCAGGATCAATTTAGCAGTTTGCTTTACTAATATCTAATCATGACTTGCTTTGAAAGCCTACATATCACATTAAAAAGCACCCATTGAGGGGTTATATCTGCAGTTTAGGACCCAAATAGTGAGGGCTTGTTTGCTTTTTATCTTCTAATTCTCCTGAAGAAAAACAGTCACTTTGAGATGTCACTGTTCTACCTGAGTTTTCCTTAACTCCTTAAGAGAATTTTCCATTTGAACACTGGTCTCTCTTAGGAAAAATGTCACTTCAAGTGGCCAGACAAGTAGCAGTTCTAACTGATTACACCAGTCTTCCTATAATGTAAAGTTAAGGGAAAGCAAAGTGATCTCTTTAAACTCCTCTCTAGACTGTAAACTCCTTGGGGCAGAAGACGTGTCTACCAACTCGGTTACATTATACTCTCCCAAGCACTTAGTACAGTGCCCTGCACATAGTAAGTGCTCAATAAATTGGTTGATTGATTTTTGCAGAAAGGGGTGGGCAACTACTATAGAAATTGTTTTCCTTAGAGGACCAGAAACTTGAGTTTGATCTTGGAAGCATGAGCTCAATAGAACTGTCTGGGCTATTCTTGCCATTCCCTTTCAGCTTTGGTTAAGCTACTGCCATCAGGTTGACACTTGAAGATCCCCTGGGATGCAGAATCCATGGTCTCACCTCTCTCCCCACAACCTATCCTTGTTCCTGTCCAATTACAACCCAGGCTGCACACTTTGCTCCTCTATTACCAACCTATACACTGTGCCTCACTGCCATCTCTCTCACTGTTGATCTCTTGCTCATCATGCCCTCCCACCTGCCTGGAACTCCCTCCCCTTTTACATCTAATGGACCACTACTCTCCCCATCTTGAAAGCCCTGTGAAAACTTCTTCACTTCCGGGAAGCCTTCCCTAAATAATCTCTCTTCTCCCCATCCTATCTTCCTCCCTATGGCATTGCCCATGCACTTGAGTTGACACCCTTAAGGACTCAACTACGTAAGCACCTATGGACTCACTCCAGGGTTCAGTATTGTTCCAATGGAAAGACACCCCTCCCCACAACCCGGCCCACCTCAAGTTCCAGGGTTTAGTCAGGTTTAGCTTAACTCGTCTAGGAATTTATACATTTAATTTTGGATTTATTTTTTGGGGGAGAATGGATTATTAGGATTCCTTTTCTTTCTGTTTCAGTTGCCCATATCTTTAAGTCATAAAAGAGTTGAAAAGGTCTCTCAAGTCTGAGAAAAGAAGTCTCAAATCCTGAAGTGGCATTAGGTCAGAGTTCTGTCCCTATCCCATTTGTTAGAAGACTATTCCCACAGTGAGAAATTCAAAATATTTGGAGAGCTGTTTTCATCCCCCTGAAATTCATCAACTTCTTGAGGTATAGAAGAAAAAGCAATGGAAGCAGCATGGTCTAGTGAATAGAGCGCAAGCTTGAGAATCAGAGGACCTGAGTTCTAATCCCAGCTCCACCATAGTCCTGCTGTGTGACCTTGGGCAAGTCACTTAATTTCTCTGTATCTCAATTATCTCATATGTAACATACAGATTAAGACTGTGAGCCCCGTGTGGGACATGGACTGTGTCCAACCTGATTATCTTGTATTCATTCATTATTCATTCAATCGTATTTTTTGAGTGCTTACTGAGTGCAGAGCACTCTACTAAGCCTTTGGGAGAGTACAATATAACAATAAATAGATACACTGCCTGCCCACAATGAGCTTATCTATCCCAGCATTTAGTACAATGCCTGGAATACCATATGCACTTAACAAATACCATTAAAAAAAAAAGAGGAGCTTTGATTTTTCCCATTGCAGTGATCCACGTTGTGGAACGAAGGCTGCAGAATGAATTAAAAATGGGTCTTCTTTTCTCACTGGGGATTCTGTCCCTCAGCCAGGCTGAACATCAAGAAGGTACAACTCCCACAAACCTGTCACCAGCCCTAGGAAGTTCTCCTGGGGTTTGCGTGAGGACAAATAGCAAACCCGCACACAGTGGCACACACTCCGACACACCGACACAGAATCCAGAAAGGCATCCCACCCAGCCTCTCATTAGCACCTTACAGGTCACTTCCCAGCCTTCTCCCAGCCTCAAGAATTTCATGCACCATGGAAAGAGTGCCCAGAAACCTATATTTAAATTTTTATGAAGTGTGTGGTTTTATTATCTTAATAAATCTTCGTTTGGTTTGTCGAATACAAGCAATTGATGCAAAGGGTTTATGTGAAAATTAAGACAGCGATAGATCTTCTTAATTAGACAAATGCCAACATAAAAAGAAAAAAGTGCCAGTTGGGAATGGAGTGGAGTTGAACTGGGAAGGGCTTGCCTCTTAAGTTGTTTCCGGAGGTTAATTTGGAGGTTGTTGACACTCTGTCCGCAAGAAGAGCTTTTCCTTATTATTCAGGAGGAGGGAGCCGGGGTGGCAGGCTGGTTGGGAGATTTCTGCCCGTTTCATGTGAATTATTTACAGTCCCCCCCTCCAGTGTGTTACACAATTAATGTCACATAAAAGATAAGCTCACTGCCGTCTTTCCGGGAGTACTGCGGCAGCCAACCAGTGCTGCCTTTGATCTGGGTTGCCAGAACATGCATCCCAGGCTGCTCTTTGGCACTGAAAATTAACTCGGGAGGCCTGATGAACGAAAAAGCAGTTGGGCACACTTTTCCCTTGTCATACACATAGAAGCACACACGTACACGTATCAGCCTCCCTCACCCTTTCAGCAGTGTCTGTCTGAACTGCAAGCTGGGGTCCAGATAAACGGCTGTGCTCAAAGGAAGGGCAAGATTAACACCAGATTTTCAGCTGATGGAGTTCTGCGAACATGCTGTCGAACATCCCGGTAAATAACTCCTGTGACCCTGGCCCCTAGGCATTGCAGAAGATAGAATTAATGTTGCAACCTTAGCAGAGTGCATCTCTTTGTTTAATTTAAAAGAGGCTCTTGGAAAGACTTTCAGGAAACAACTACACAAAGCCATCTTTTGACGGGGATTTGGGCAGAAAGGGGGAGGAATCTGTATAGAATGAGATTAGATGTAGTGCATCAGGGGGTTCAAAAAGGTGTGTGCTAATTGGAGAAGAGGATGGAAGGAGGGAGAGAGGAAGACGGGAAGGGAGAGAGGCCAATTGGACTCAGAGATTAAGGTGACTGGAATTGAAAATTGAAAGCAATAACCTAGCTCTTTCTTTCTCTCCATCCCACTCTTGTCTGAGTTGATTTTGGCCTCCTTACCCAACAAGCTTCAGATACTCTATAGTTCTTGTATTCAACTACTCTGATCATCTGCTTCAAGTGAAGATTGTCATCTACGGGAAAGCCTATTCTCCTTCATTCCTTTTTGCAAGAACTCCATTTTGGGTGGTATGTCACATTATAATACATCTTGTCTGTAAGCTCATAAATGGCAGGGACCATGCCTACTAATTTTGTTGTATTGTACTCTCCCAAACACTTAGGACAGTGCTCTGCACATAGTAAATGCTCAATAAATGCCAATGATTGATCATTATTGTCTTCAACAGTATTTATCAAGCCCCTGCTGAACACTCTACCTAGTGCTTGGGTGAGAAAAACAGAAGGAAAACATGCTAAATGACTGCCCTCCAGGTATTTAAGATCTTATGGGGTGGGCATAGAGACAAAAACTATTTACAAATAGTGGGGCTCAAGCGTATTTATTGGGAAATAGAATAATACTGATGACATTTGTTTAGCACTCGCTTTGTGCCAGGCACTATACTAAACGCTGGGATGGATACAAACAAATTGAGCTGGATGCAGTCCTGTCCCATGTGGGTCTCACAGTCTCAATCCCCGTTTTGCAGATGAGATACCTGAGGCACAGAGAAGTGAAGTGACTTGCCTAAGGACACCCAGCTGATATGTGGTAGACTTGGGATTAGAATCCATGACCTTTGACTCTCGGTCCCGAGCTCTTTCCACTAGACTGTGCTGCTTCTCATCGAATATATCAGGATGAAATCACAAATAAATAACTGAATAAACAAATAAAAGAACACATATGTATAGGAATAAGGATGGGAATGAAATATATGAGATCTAAGGGTGAGGTGGCTCACAATCTAAGTAGGAGAGAGAACAGACATTTCATCCCCATTATACAGATGAGTAAGCTGAGGCACAGAGAAGTTGAGTGACTTACTCAAGGTCACCCAGCAGAGCCAGGATTAGAACCCAGTCTTCCTGACTCCCTGGCCCATTTTATTTCTACTAGACCACATGACTATGTGCCCTATGAGACCTTCGTCACTCAAGGACCTGGCTGAAGAGTGTTGTGTGCGATTGTGTGGGGCGAGTATGTGTGAGTATATGGGGAAATCACAGTTGGCTGGCAGAGTCTGCCCAATTATCATTATCATACAATTAATAATGCAATTAATAATTTTAATATCTAAGTACTTACTT
Source organism: Ornithorhynchus anatinus (assembly GCF_004115215.2). Lineage (NCBI taxonomy): Eukaryota > Metazoa > Chordata > Mammalia > Monotremata > Ornithorhynchidae > Ornithorhynchus > Ornithorhynchus anatinus. The sequence goes on from NC_041743.1 coordinate 31,553,194, forward strand.
TATGCCAAGCTCCGTGGTAAGCCCTGGGTGAGGTACAAGACACTGACCACAAGTGGCTTATAGCGTTCTTTTACATCCACTATGGTCGTTTGAATGACTCAGAGAAAGGAGCTGGACAGTAAAGAAGTGCAGTTTCTGTTTCCCAGAACCCCTCTGCTCCCTCTGACCCCCAAAATTTTACTTCTGAGTAGCCCCATTAAGAATTTCTATGGGGGTCGTCTCTGAACAGAAAAGAAAAGCATGAATCTGGTAGCAGGTGGTGAAAAGCCTTCATTAGAAAGCTTTGAGAGTTCCTGTGGCTCTTCTTTGGGATTATTAGATCAGGCCCAAGTTTTGCCCTCCCCCCGATCCCACCCATCTCTGTTTTCCAGGCCACTACACATGGAGAAATACCTGCTGGGCTTTCACAAGGAAAATGACAGTTATAAAAACATTATCTCAAGTAAGACGAGTGAGTTCTTGCAAAATTGCCTGTCCAGGGAGAGAGGGCAAATGAAAAGAAAAATCCAAGGCATGAAAAGTATACATGTTGGTTTCTCTCGAGGCCAATCTGTGTGAGGCGATGCGTGAGGATCATAATGCTGTTTTTGAAACAAGGCTATTAGGAGAGTGTGATGTTCCTTTAAAAAGGAGGAGCACACTAGGAGTCGGCAGAAAATACTGCAGCAGAGAGCAGAGTCTGGCCACAACTGGAGAAGAGAGGAGGAAAGGGGCTCACTTGTCCGCAGTTCAATCCTATAAGCAACCTTTTTGTTCTTCCTGCCTTACATTTGTCCCCTCCCTAGACTCTCCTACATACAGCCGCTCAGATCATATTCTTATAATACCATTCGGAATGCATCACTCCATTCCTGAAAAATCTCTGTGGCTATCTATTTCTCTCTACATTAAACAAAAACTCTTACCACTGGATTCAGGACGCCACACCAGCTGTCTTCTCTCCGCTCTCTTTTGCCTTTTCATCCAGTTTTCACTCTCTGCTCCTCACAGTTTACCTTCTAACTGCACCTCACTCTCAACTCTCCTGGGTCCAATCCATTCCGAGTCAGTCACGTGCCTTTCTTCCTGCACAGAGCTCCTTCCTTACTCAAATCCACCCAACTTCAAAGCCCCTTAAAAGCCATATCCTCCATGAAGTATTCCCTGATAATCCCGTCTGTCTGACTTTGCTGTTGAGTTGTTTCTGACCCATAGAGACTCCATGGACACATCGCTCCCAGAATGCCCCATCTCCATCGACAATTGTTTCGGTAGAATATCAGTAGAGTTTTCTTGGTAAAAATACAGAAGTGGTTTGCCACTGCCTTCTTCCATGCAGTAAACTTGAGACTCCGCCCTCGACTCTCTCCCATGTCGCTGCTGCCCAGGATGGGTGAGTTTTGACTTGTAGCAGAGTGCTTTTCACTCACTAGCCACCGTTCAAGCAAGGAATGAAACGGGTAGTCCTCTGCTTGATTCTCCCTCCCGTAGCCGAGACTGGAAAAGTACTAGAAACTCTTCAGGTGTGATCCTGAGAGGGTCCCGATAACCCCCACCTCCCTAATTATATCATTCTCCAGTCCCTCTATCCCTTTAATGAATTAAATTGCCTATTTTTATTTTTTGTCCTTTTTTTCTATTGGGTGGTTTTTGGGTTTTTTTGGTATTAAGCACTTACTATGTGCTGAGCACTGTTCTAAGCACTGGGATAGATACAAGGTAATTAGATTGTCCCATGGGGTGCTCACAGTTTAAATCCCCATTTTACAGATATGGTAAATGAGGCACAGAGAAGTTAAGTGGCTTGCCCAAGGTCACACAGCAGACAAGTGGTGGAGGTGGGATTAGAACCCATGACCTCTGACTCCCAAGCCCATGCTCTTTCCTCTAAGCCATGCTGCTTCTCTTTTTTCAATTTGTGGCCATTGTCTAAGAGTCCTCACTCGGTGTTTACAACATTAGTTGCAAATATTTTTCTGTTTTCGTCTCCCTTTAAGTCCCTGTAAGTCCCCTTATGAGCAAGGAACAAGCAGCGTGGCTCAGAGAAGCAGCGTGGCTCACCGGAAAAAGCCTGGGCTTGGGAGTCAGAGGTTCGAATCCTTGCTCCGCCACAACAGCTGTGTAACTGTGAGCAAGTCACTGCACTTCCCTGTGCCTCAGTGACCTCATCTGTAAAATGGGGATGGAGACTGTGAGCCTCACGTGGGGCAACCTGATTACCCTGCATCTATCCCAGTGCTTAGAACAGTGCTCTGCACATAGTAAGCGCTTAACAAATACCAACATTATGATTATTATTATTCTCTACTTCAGTCAACCATTTAATCCTACCTATTGTGTACGTACTCCATGCAGAGCACTGTACTAAGAAGCAGCATGCCTCAGTGGAAAGAGCACGGGCTTTGGAGTCAGAGTTCATGGGTTCGAATCCTGGCTCGGCCACTTGTCAGCTGTGTGAATTTGGGCAAGTCACTTAACTTCTCGGTGCCTGAGTTACCTCATCTGTAAAATGGGAATTAAGACTGTGAGCCCCACGTGGGGCAACCTGATTCCCCTGTGTCTACCCCAGCGCTTAGAACAGTGCTCGGCACATAGTAAGCGCTTAACAAATACCAACATTATTATTATTATTACTAAGGAGTTGGGAGAGTTCAATAAATTTACCAAGCACAAACCCTGTCTTTAAGGAGCAAATAATCTAGTGGAGAGCCTAGTACAATATACTTCCCACACAGTAAATGCTCAATTAAAACAATTGATTGATTAGTTGATATACATACACCTAGGGGATGCTCAATAAATACTTCCACTCAGAAGAGAAATGAGCCACACTCACTATTTCAGACCCAAACCTGAGGGAGAGGCATGGCCTTCTCTGGAACAGAAGCTTCCATTTGGTTTATTTATTTTCTACTTATAAATTAAGTAGGTTTTGAGTTTTGTTGCTCTCTCTGCTTTCATTCATTCATTCAGTTGTATTTATTGAGCACTCTGTGCAGGGCACTGTACTAAGCTCTTGGGAGAGTACAACACAAAAATAAACAGATACATTCCCTGCCTATAGCTGGGGAAATAGGATTGTGAATGTTAGTCGGTATGGGACACCTGTAGCAGTTTGAGTAGTAGAAGAAATTAACAAATATAATGATGATAATGATAATAATTATGACAACAATAATAATAATAATAAGTCCTTTTGACTGTAAGCTCATTATGGGCAGGGAACATGTCTACCAACTCTGTTATATTGTACTCTCCCAAGTGCCAAGTACAGTGCTCTGCACACAGTAAGTGCTCAATAAATACAACCGATTGATAAGAAAAATTGTCCTGTGGTTCAAAGATGGTGCTGTCAACCATGAGACTAGACCCATGGGTGTGAATAACTTAATAAATGTCTTAAACACTTCATACTTTGTCTATAGGCAATACTGGGGATCACCTTTACAGACTCCTTGCCATTTTGGGGACCAGACCAATGCTCGAACAACATTGTTTAAGAGGGGGAAGAACTGGCAGTAAGACAAGAGCTTGAGTTGTTTTTGAATTAGTGGTGATAGTTTGAACCAAGCTGTCAGTACTCTCTGGCTTGGCTCCCTGGTGCCCCGTGACAAGCCTGTGTTGAACCAAGTGGCTGAAAGAGAAGAACAGAAAAAGGCAGGAGCAGTTTGACCTACTCGGTAGAACACAGGACTGGGAGTCAGAAGGATCTGGGTTCTAATCCCGGCTCTACCACTTTGCTGTGTGACCTTGGGCAAGTCACTTCACTTCTCTGTGCCTGTTACCTCATTTCATAAATTAGGTTGGTTACAGTTCCTGTCCCATATGGGGCTCACGGTCTTAATCCCCATTTTCTAGATAAGGCCACTGAAGCACAGAGAAGTGGCTTGCCCAAAATCACAGGGCAGACAAGAGGCAGACCTGGGATTAGAACCCGAATTCTTCTGACTCCCAGCCCAAGCTCTATCCACTAGGATAGTCAGATTGGAACTCGTCCCTGCCTCACATAGTCTAAGGTAACTCATCCCCTATTTTATGGATGAGATTCTGCCTTTACCCATACAGCCACCCACACTGCATAGCTGAATAGCTTTTAATTAATTTTTCAAGTTTCTTTGGGAATGTGGCTGATGAGAGCAGAGTAAGTTTTAGACATGTATTTCCTTATTAGGATTTGTTTAAAAAATGTTTTAGCTTTGCCTGGCAGAAATTTTGACAGTAGGTAAAAGTGCTCAGCTTAAAAGCAAATTGTCAGCAAGCTGTTTTCCTTAAAAGATGGAACGTTCAGCTATTGAACCCGTGTTAATGACTCAATTGTCAGTTCTAATAGATTTGTCAAGGACACAAGAGGGCTTCCTCTATTAGTTCAATTAAATAAAGATGATTAAAATTACAACGCTGATCATCGCTGCCCCTCAGAATTTACCTTGATGTTCTTTCGCTTCCCTGGACCCAAAAGTTCAGAGATGGTGGAAACTTCTGGAGGAATCAACAGCAACACAGTGAAAGTCAGATTGGAGGCCGTTTCATCCATGTTATCAGTCAATCATATTTATTAAAAACTTACTGTGTGCAGAGCACTGTATTAAGCACTTGGGAGAGTACAGTACAACTGAGTTGGTAAACACATTTCCTGTCCACAGTGAGCCTACAGGCTAGAGAAGGGAACTGAGGCACAGAGAAGTTAAGTGACTTGCCTGAGGGCTCGCGGCAAGTTCATGGTTAAGCCGGGATTAGAACCTAGGTCCTCTGACTTCCAGGTCTGTGCTCTTTCTACTAGGCCATTTTTTTGCTATTGCTGGAATTGATCCTCTAAAGTCATCTGTTTCAGCAGTTCTTTCCTCTGACATGCTAGTCAATACAGTCTGTTGGATTTAATTTACACCTATCTAAGGAAAATGCCGATTTGCCCCTTGTCTCTGACATCCCTCCTCTTGTGAACATAACCCGTCTTGCTGCTTTAGGACCGACCAGCAAGCGGAGAGGCAGAATTGGAGGGAAATGGAGGTGGCTGATTGGCTAATGAGAGCATTTTCCTCTGGATCAGTGCTGGGTGAGAGAGAGGAAGATTGCTTGTATTATTTTTTGAGGAAATAGAGAATATTTGTCTCTTCTCCAGCTTTGGCATCATCAACTTCCATCCAAAAAAATGGGCCTTACCACTGGTTTAATCAAGTTCTCTCCATCTTTGTTGAAGGGCTAGTTTTAAAAACGGTCACTTCTGAGGATCCTGGGGTTAGTGAAAGGGGTCCATTAATGTCTCTAACACACAGAATCTGCTTTGAAACTTCCCTGCCTGGTCACACTTCTGCTGGGCTTTGGATCTATTTTTGACTGTGTATGTATGTGTGTGTGTGTTTATATACTTGTGCATCCTTATCTTTGAATTATGAAAAAAGTTAAGAATCTGTCAGAATTCCTAATTGCAGCCTGGATTAAGTTGGATCCAAAGTCACAAATGTATCCATTCCCACTAAAAATGATTCTGGATCAAGTTTAGCCAATTAGGGTGGTGTTCAGGTCTTTCCTCAAGAAATTCCATTACAGTGTTGTTGACTCTTCAATCAATCATATTTATTGAGTACTCACTGTGCACAGAGTACGGTACTAAGCACTTGGGAAAGTACAGTGTAACAATTACTGGACACATTCCCTGCCCACGGTAAACTCACAGTCTGGAGGGAGAGATGGACATTAATATAAATAAATAAATTATGGATAGGTACCTAAGTGCTGAGGGGCTGAAGGAGGGGTGACTAAAGGGAACAAATCAGGGTGAAGCAGAAGGGAGGGGGAGAACAGGGAATGAGGGTTTCATTCAGGGAAGGCCTCTTGGAGGAGATGTTCCTTCAATAAGGCTTTGAAGGTGAGGAGAGTAATAATAATAATAATAATAATAATAACATTGGTATTTGTTAAGCGCTTACTATGTGCAGAGCACTGTTCTCAGCGCTGGAGTAGATAGAGGGTAATCAGGTTGTCCCACGTGAGGCTCACAGTTAATCCCCATTTTATAGATGGGGTAATTGAGGCACAGAGAAGTTAAGTGACTTGCCCATAGTCACACAGCTGACAAGTGGCCGAGTCGGCATTCGAACCCATAACCTCTGACTCCCAAGCCCGGGCTCTTTCCACTGAGCCACGCTGCTTCTCTAATTGTCCTTGGATATGAAGAAGGTGGGCATTCCATGCTAGAGGCAGGTTGTGGGAGAGAGATCGGTGGCAAGATGGATGAGATCGAGGTACAGTGAGTAGGTTGATAGTACAGCCGCGAGGTGAGGTAAGAGGCCACAAGGAGATTTCAATCCTTTATAGCCCATGGTAAGGAGTTTCTATTTGATGCGGAGGTGGATGGGCAACCACTGGAGGTTCTTGAGGAGTGGGAAAAAATGTGGACTGAAAGCTTTTAGAGGAGAATGATCTGGGCAGAAGACTGAAGTATGGACTGGAGTGGGGCGAGACGGGGGGCAGGGAGGTCAGCAAGGAGGCTAATATAGTAATCCAGGCAAGACAAAATAATTGCTTGGATTATTGTGGTAGCAGTTTAGATGGAGAGGAAAGGGCAGATTTTAATGCTGCGAAGGTTGAACCGACAGGATTTAGTGATAGATTGAATATGAGGGTTGAATGAGATAGATGAGTCAAGGATAATTCCAAGATTACGGATTTGTGAGACAAAAAGGATGGTGGTGCTGTCTAAAGTGATGGGAAAATCATGGGGAGGGCAGGATTGGATGAGAAGATAAGGTATTTGGTATTCATTCTATTCGAATGAATACCAAAACAACCGAGAGATGTGGGTGCCCAACTTTTTGCAATCCTGACAAAATCTGAACAAGCAGTTATATCTACTTCCCCAAAGATTTTCCTATTTTCGTTTTCATTTTAATTTCAGCATCACGGACATTTCCATTTGCAAGAGCAAATATTTAATGTATCTTAACTTGTACAAAGATCGTCTGGCTGCCTGCTGGCTGGCTGGCTAGTTGACTAGCAGGCATCTTAACTAGCGGGCAGGGCTAGACTGCTGTGAGCTCTATGACAGCGTAGCCATGATTTTAGAGAATGACCAGTGGAGCATCTGAGTATCTATTTGTGCCTGATGCTCCTGTCTTCCTTTCTAGGCTCTTCGTTTCTCACGGGTCTGAGTAAGGAGTGGTCAGGTATGCCACTGGTGCTTGGGAGAGGGAAGGGTAGGGGATGGGAAAGTGCTGGGAAAAAGACACAATGAAAAAGTGTCATTCTCAGCAGCAAGGAGTTTAGGCAGGTTTATTTGCTTTTATGTTTTTGTCTTGTTTGTTTAATTCATTGTACCAGTTTCTGAATCTTACTAATGATTTTTTTCTGCTTCATTAATAATGTTGAAGTTATTTTGTAATTTTTGAGTTTTTTATTTCCCTCGATAAATATATTTCATTGCATTTATCTGGTATTCATTCATTCAATAGTATTTATTGAGCACTTACTATGTGCAGAGCACTGTACTAAGCGCTTGGAATGTACAAATCGGCAACAGATAGAGACATTCCCTGCCCATTGACGGGCTTACAGTTTAATCGGGGAAGACAGACAGACAGAAACAATAGCAATAAATAGAATCAAGGGGATGTACATCTTATTAACAAAATAAATAGGGTAATAAAAATATCTGGTAGCACCTTTTATTTTGGGTTTGGGTAGCAGCTTTGCAGGGTGAGAGCTGTACTTTGTGGGACAGAATGGCAATGAGTACTGTGCTCTGGCAGACTTTGCCCTCCCCAGTTCTTGGCCCCTCTGCACCCCATCTAGACTCCTGTCTGTGCCTGCCTTGGGGTCTTGAAGCAGTCAGAGGCCCAGCCAGGCAGAGCCAGGAGACCGAGGAGACGGGCTTGGAAACTTGATCAGCAATTTGGGAGGGAAAGGTAGAGAGGCAGACCTGTTCCTGGATCCTCCAGTTTCCTAGGCATCTGAGTTAGATGATCACTGGGAGTTGTTGGGGAAAAACCAGGCATTGAAAAGGGTCAAGACTCCTTCCACCCGCACTCCATCTCACTCTGAGCCACTCTGGGGATCAACCTGATGGGAAGTTGAGGTGGGCATGGCTGGGGGAATCTGGTCTTGCTTCCCACTCTCTCCTACTCATGTGAGGGATAGGGTGAGGGTGGGAATTGGAATGGCAGGGGGATGTCAAGTCTCCCTATCTACCTTGCCTGCAACTTCCAGGATGGTTCAGGTGAGCGGGTGGGGCAAAAGGAAAGCCTGGGTTTCCCAAGCTGCACTTGTCTGGAGATATAGGGAATGTCTGACTTCCTATCTTCCACCCCCAATCTGCCATTTCCTCCCTCCTCACTCCTCTAGCCTTTATATTAATAAAGGGAACCAAAATTATTATTATTATAACTACTAGTAGTAGCATTAGCAGTATTTATTACTTACTGTGTGCCAAACACTGTTCTAAGCACTGGGATAGGCACAAGATAATCAGGTCTGACACAGTCCCTGTCCCACATGGAGCTCACAGTTTAAGAAGGAGGGAGAAAAGTTATTGTAGCCTCATTTTACAGATGAGGAAACTGAGGCACAGATAAGTTGAGTGATTTGACAAAGCAAGCAAGGGGCAGAGGTGGAATGAGAACCCAGTTCCTCTGATTCCCACATCTATGCTTTTTCCCCTAGGTCACATGGCTTCCCAATCATAAATGTAGTTAATTTTTTATTCAAGCATCAGGGGTAAGGCAGAGGTAGGAACTCAGCTTTTTTGAGCCTTTTTGCAAAGCTTGGATAGTGTACTGTTGGCATTAAATAAATACTAAGCAAAAAGAACATCACCACATCTTGCTAGGGTCTCTCTGCCCTTCACACTGCTATTTTGTTTTCATCCTTTCATCTCCTTTCTTCTTAAGGTTTTAAGTTTTCCCCATCTATTTGAATATTCCCCAGCCTTTTGAACTCCTCTCCTTTATAATTTCCAATTCTGAGTGCTTTTTCATCAGTGCCATGAATCTCATTAATGTCAACACAAATTTGAATTTATATGCAACTTATATATTAGTTTTGGTCCAATCACAAAAGACTTTAGAATCAAGAACCTGCATGAAGGAATTGATGATCATGCGTGTTGCTTGCATTATGCCACTCATGCTCTCATTCTTGCTAATTATATTTCTGCTGGGGCACAAAGTGCCACGGGTGGGAAGGTAGGTACCACACATTGCCAAGTGTACAAAAGAATTTTAAATCCCTAACCAATTAACAGCCTATGTGACAACAGCAGAGTGCCGCTGTGGTACTATAGTGACATAAACCAATGGGCGGTTACCAGGTTAGCCACTTCGATAGCCAATGCGGTCTTTGCCATCTACATCAGCTTGCTAGTTTCAAGATTCCTTGGCTTCCAAGCCATGGATCTTGTCCAAGTCAAGGTCGGGAGGGAGGTTTGGTATTAAAATAAAAATCTTGGACCTAAAGGCAACTGGTGCCATGTCTGTAACAGGGAGCACATCAGCTGAAAAATGGATGAGTGGCCACCCTAGCCCTGAGTAATTCTTCAATAAACCACCTTCTCTGTGCTTACACACTGAAGGGAAGGAACAATCCAATGACCCCAGACTCTGCAAATCAAGGAGTCTGCATTTCCCTTTTCAGTCTTTACTGAATAGGGGAGTCTTTTAAAGTTGCACACAACTTAAGTCACTTCAGTTTAATTTTCTCTTATATCATGGACTTGTTGTTACTTGTCACTAAGCAATGTTTAGCAAATACAGAGTGATTGGAAAAAGATGATTTTAAGCTAGATTGTAAGCTTTTTGAAGGCAGGGATCCTGTCTACCAACTCTATTGCACTAAGCTGTCTCGAGCTTATTACAGTGCTCTGCACACAGTAAGTGCTCAATAAATACTACTGATTAATTGACTGATTGGGTGCAGTCAGGATTGAGAGTTGTGTATATATTTAGAAGAGGGGATTTAACCGGGAATGTATGTTTTTAATACAGTGCACTGAAAATCAGTGACTTTCCAAGCATTCATTCAATAGTATTTATTGAGCGCTTACTATGTGCAGAGCACCGTACTAAGTGCTTGGAATATACAATTCAGCAACAGAGACAATCCCTGCCCAATGATGGGCTTACAATCTAATTGGGGGAGACAGATGGACAAAAACAAGACAACATAATCACGATAAATAGATCAAGGGGATGTACACCTCATTAACAAAATAAATAGGGTCATAAAATATATACAAATGAGCACAGTGCTGAGGGGAGGGGAAGGGAGGGGGGAGGAGCAGAGGGAAAGAGGGCTTAGCTGAAGGGAGGGGAAGGGAGGGAGGGGGAGGGAGCAGAGGGCAGAGGGGAAGCAGAGGGAGCAGTCTTATCAAGTTTTAATTTTGGTTCAGAAAAGGTTCTAACAAGTGCTTTTTTTTCCTCCTGGTAGTGGGCTTCTATTTTGTCTCTCTTCAGACAGTCAATAACATGGTTTTATACAATACAACAGTGTTGCTCCCACAGCATTATTTAAAGACATGAAACAACCTCATAGCCAAATGTTATAAGCAAATACTTGTGAATTATTATTCATTTAGGTATACTGGCAAAACCTACATATAGCTTAAGGTTGATATTTATGTTAAGTTGATTTTTTTGCATCCTGAGGTCTTTATGATTCTGAAATTTTATGTCGGGTTCACCGACAAGAGCCTCCTAGCCCTATTCCATCGACTGAAGACTCGAAGCCCTCATTCTCAGGCAGACCACCAAGGGTTAAGTTGCAAAGATGAAGTAACTCAAGATAGAGAACTGCTGGGAAGACACTGAGGCTTTGATATTAAAATGACATGAAATTAATTCAGTGACCTGAGAAACTAATAACAAACTAGTCTTCTCTCAAAAGATATGTCACTGGCAGCTAGATTAATTGCTGAGGATACATCCATGGCTGCAGATTTTGATCACAAGTGTCTTGATGGATACCCAGCTTCTTCCTTGGCTTGACTAAGTAAACTCCCTCTTGGTTTATTTGTCTACAAACGCACACATGCCTGTGCTTAAATGGGCACATAGAAGAGGGGGCCCACATCCCTAGAGGTCTAAGTGATGGTCTTGTTGGTACAGGGCAAATCTAATGGCAGGTGGAGAAAATGGAATCTACCTAGACTATCAAAGCTCTGAGAGTCATTAGCATTGGGGGAAGCTCGCTAGTGATTTTTGTTGCAATTCAAGTTGATACAGTTTAAAAGTATTAGGTGAAGCCAGTATAGACTCTTGATTTTTGGCCTGTGGGTATCCCCTAGCCTGACTTCCACTGCCCCATGAACTATCTGATAGATAATTACTCTCTCCCCACGCACCTTCAAAGTGTTATTGAAGGCACATCTCCTGCAAGAGGCCTTCCTTAAGCCTTCTTTTCCTCTTCTCCCTCTCCCTTCTTCATCACCCTGACCAACACCCTTCATTCATGCCCCCCTTCCCAGCCTCACAGCACTTATGTACATATCTGTAATTTATTTGTTTATATTCATGTCGGTCTCCTCCTCTGGACTGTAAGCTTACTATGGGCAGGGAATGTGTCTGTTTTTTGTTGTACTATACTCTCCCAAGTGCTTAGTAAAGTGCTCTGCACACAGTAAGCACTCAATAAATATGATTTTTTAAAAAAGCGTATTTGGCTCGTAACTGACACCTTGAGTTCCTGGCAGCCCTGAACTCCTCCCTTCATTATGCTGCCAGCTTGGCTCTTGCTACAAGGGGAGCGGATAGGCTAAATTTAGGTAAAATCCTCCTTGACTAGACTTCTAACCAAATCAAAGCCCACCTGATCCTCTGATTTTTAAAAATTTTTTTTGGGGGGGGAAGGGCATGGCCCCTTGTTCCTCAAAGTCTTTTAGTGAACTTAATGAGCATTTACTATGGATAGAACACTGTACCAGGCTCTTGTGAGAGTACAATAAAGATAGAAGATAAGTTTCCTGCCCTTGAGAAGCTTACAACCTTAATAGGGGAGACCGGCAGACATAGGTTGTCTCTATTTTTCTTTCTGCTTTCCTTTTGTATCAAATTTATTTCTGACCTCAAAGAACTTAGAGTGTAATAGAAGGAGAAGCTGCTGTTCTTCTGCAGAACCATCAAAGTCGAAGTCCTAAGGGGAAAAGAACTTGCTCCCTAAAAGCCACAAGTCTCTGATTCCAGAACATCAGTGCTGGGCTCCTCCTCAGCCGCTGAACTTTCAGACAGCTTAGGTGATAATGTCGGCCACTCAAAACAAGCGTGAATGAAAAACTCTCCATTGGTAAGCAGTTCATTCTCCTGATTAGTTCCAAGTCTGTAGCCACGGTTGAGCAACCATATTAATTATTCCCACTTTTATATATTTTTAACACCTGAGAGATGTTTTTCCCTTTCACTAAGCATTGACCTGTGATGCATTATTGATTTTTTTTTTGCACTGAATAAGGAATGGGCAGTGACTGAGCCCCTAATGTTGATTCAAAGTATTTGAAAGCAAGAGAAAAGACCCTAAAGAGAAAAGCCATAATCAGGCTCATCAAGCACTGACTTCAGACTGAAGTGATCCATGGCTTTAGTCGAATGGCTCTCAGCTGGGCTATTTGACTATACACACAGATATTAATTAATTTAATTGTTTATTGAGTACTTACTGTGTGCAGAGCACTGTATTAAGTGCTTGCATGAACACATATAATCACCTGCACAAGTACCCTCCTTTGCAGGTTAAATGATCTTGCAGGGTGAGCAGATTTTCCGGATCCTTCAGGAAACACTGTGAGGTTAAACTTTAGTTGATTATAGCTTTGCCATTTCCAAGGTCAGAGCTGAAGGTATGACAGGATGTCTTAGTTGTGTTGGGACCACTGGGGTATAAAGTTGGGGTAGTCTATCTACAAGCATGGCTGAATTGGTGATTGGACAAGAATGGCCCCATGTTCTCTCTGCCCCCCCATTTCTGGTCTCAACATCTGAAGATGCTTAGCTGTGGATTCAAAGTTAGGATGGTTTAGTTGAATTGTGGGAAGAGGATTTGTCAGCCTGCTCCCCTAATTCTAGCACTGGACCTGCTGCTTGAGCACAGTGAGGTGCCTACTTTTCCAGCTCCCTATTCCTTGCCGTGGTAACTCTGGAGTAACAGTGGGACAGTCCACAGTGTGCTGAGATTGAGTCCATGAGCTACAGAAGGATGGGCAACAGGCCACACAAGCCTGTAGAGCTTCTAAGAGCAATCCATCTTGTTTCTTTTTCTGTAAGAGCTATTTTAGAAGGTTCAACTGTTCTTCGGTCCTCTTATGCATTTGGTCTCTATGGGAGCCAGTGCAACTGAGCTTTGGCCCAGCCTTCTTTGCACTCAGGGACAACTTTCAGACTTTCATTGGGAAACAGCTTCATTTTTCACATGGCCAGTTTCACACTGCCTATTCAAGAGTTGGGGCTGAGATGAATTGTTTTATCTTCGTTCCCAGTCGAAATAGGAAGAACATTGTCTATCTTCAATTTGCTCTGAAATAAAAAATAACATGAGTAAGGAAGCTTATTCTTGTCCTTATTTCTTTACTTTTTTTCCTTATGTACATTTGAGGCAAGACCTAAAAATCAACTGCATTTTCCCAGGTAACATCGGGTAAGGGAACTAGCTTATATAGTGTATATACTATATATAGCATCAGACAACATATATATTGTTACCCCAACCCAACCCCATAACCAAAACCTGGGTTTAGAAGGTAGGGTGTATGTGTTACTGTAAAAATGATCTATTACTGTTATTATTATTATTGTTGTCAGTGTGCTAAGTACGAGGGTAGATAAAAGATTATCCTGTATTTAATAAGGTTATCAAGGAACAGCCCCTGTCCTTCACAGGGCTTAGATTCTGTCTTATCCCCCAGGTATTTTTATTTTTGAGAGTCAAAAAGTTTTCACTTGCTGGCATCGTTTGTGTGAAGGAAAAGAAGTCGGAAAGATCATCGATCAATCAGTGGTATTTATTGAGCACATACTATGCACAGAACAGTATACTATGTGCTTGGAAGACTACAATAAAGTAGGTAGTCACAAGTTCTGCGCTCAGCAAGCTTACAGTTTAGTGAATAGGAAGGTATGAAGGATACAGTCCACCATCTCACAAACCAGCTAAGAACACCCCTTCTAGATTGTGAGCCAGTTGTTGGTTGGTTAGGGATTGACTCTATTTGTTGCCAAATTGTAGTTTCCAAGCGCCTAGTACAGTGCTCAGCACACAGTAAGCGCTCAATAAATACAATTGAATGAATGAATGAACATATTCGTGAGCAGGAAATGTGTCTATTGCTATATTGTACTCTCCCAAGCTCATAGTACAGTGCTCTACACATAATAAGCACTCAGTGAATACAATTAAATGAATGAATGTTTCTGCCCTTTCAGCCGTGATTCAATAATGATAGAGTCCCTTTGCTAGTCACATGCCTTTCCTTTCTCAAACCTTATGACTGCATGTTTACTTAGTACCACTGACATGCAGATAAAAATCAAATTACTACATCTGTCTGGAAAAATGAATGATGCATTTAGTTGTTTTAGATTGGTACGCTTTATATTTTTTTCTGAGATAATTATTCACAAAATTTAGTATTTCTCCTCCCTAATACTAGGCAGTGAATAAAGTTCTACAGTAAATCAACTGGGCACTGGAATGAAGGAGAAATGGGCCCATGAAAATGATTGGAGGCATTGAAGAAAAGAGAAATTACATAAAGAAAAATGTGAAAATGACTGTTCAGATTGGAGAAGAAAGATTCAGGGAAAATAAACTGGAAATATATAAATTAGTGATTGGTATGGAGGAAACCAAGTAGAAAGTCCTGCTTACCAAAGAGAGCTAAACATGAAGAGACAAACCATTTAAATTAGATGCAAAAAAGTCTTTTTATCTGACAGAGGATTTAATCTGTAAGACTCCCGCTGAAAATTATTTGGGGAAAGTATAACTTCACAAGATTCAAAAGAGCTAGTTTGATGAAGAAAAGGAGCCAAAGGTTAAATTAGTAAGGATAAAAATTTGCATCTCTTAGCTACAGACCTATAAAACTAACTTTTACAGTAGAGACACACTTCTCATTTTTCTCCTTCATTTGTGTTGGTGTAAACAGATCCAAAGCACCAATAGGCTAATAACTGTTCTAAAAAGAAAATTTATTCCCCAAACAAAGTCTAACCCTTCTCCACTCAAGTATTTGTGTTTGTATGTAAAGTGTGTATCGGGGATGTACGAAAAGACAAACCTCAGAATACAGCCTGGCTATGTGTCTTATAAACGGTGTTGTTTTGGGGGTTCATTTTCCCATAGATTTACTTGCAATTAGTTAGGTTCTCTCCTCAAACCAGCCCTGACAGGACAACAGAGCACTGCGGGTAAATGGATGCACTCTGAAACGCTTTCCCTACCCTCTGGGACCTGAGTGATTTATATGTTCTCACTCTCTTCCTCTTCCTCCTTCCCTCTCCCCCCTCCCCTTTTTGCTTTTTTTCTCTCTCTCTCTCTCTCTGTGTTTCTCTTGCTCCCTCTCTCCCTCCCTTCTCCATCCCACTCCAAATGCCTCACTCCAGTCATTTTTTAAAATAACCACAGGGACAGCGGCTGCTACTGTGAGTGCAGATGCCACTGGCCCCTTCTTCCCCTTCCTTCCTTGAGCACTGCCTTCCCAGGGGACAGGGACAGGGATAGACCGGGGGAGATGGACCAGGGTGGGATGGACCAGGATGGATGGACCAGGGTGGGATGGGCAGGGAGTGACAGTCTCCTCCCGAGCCTCTGCCACCTGAGACTCTTCTTCCCTTCCAACTCCCCCTACCTGCCCCCAACCTTTAATCTCACTGGGTTCAACCCTGTTCTTGTTCCTGTGGCTCTGGCTGGGATGGGAAGGCAGAACTGCAAAGCAGGAAGGGGAAGAGCATGGAGGCAGTGGCTGGGCCCATTGAGCCAGCTGTTCCTATGGTTACTTAAAACAAAGAAAAAGAAAAATGTAAAAGCTGGAACACAGAGATGGAGGGGAGTTGTGTTTCAGGGAAATAGGGTAGGAGGGTCCAGGTTCACAGTGGAGTGCTAAAAGGCAGTCAATCAATCAATGGAATTTACTGAACACTTACTATGTATAGAGCTTGGGAGAGGACAGTTCAGCAGAGTTAGAATGTATATTCCCTGCCCACAAGAATCTTAAAATCTAAATGGGGAGGCAACAGTAAAATAAATGATGGATATGTACTTAAGTGCTGACTTTCAGGCCCATGTACTTTCCACTAGGCCACACTGCTTCCATGACTACTCCAGAACCAAAATCAGAAAAAATGGTAAAATTTGACAGCCCCAGGGGCTGAGGATGGGGTAAATATAAAGGGCTTAAGGGGTAGAGATGATGATAGCATTTAAGTGGTTACTATGTGCCAGACACTGTACTGAGTACTGGGGTGGCTAGAAGTGAATCAAGTTGGACACGGTCCCTGTCCCATGTGGGGTTCACAGTCTCAATCCCAATGTTACAGATGAGGTAATTGAGGTACAGAGGAGCTGGGACAAGAACCCATGACCGTCCGATTCCCAGGCCCATGCTCTATCCACTATGCCATGCTGCTTCTCTAATCAAAGTTTTGAGGCGATGAAGAAGAAAGCAAGAATAGAGGAAATGGAGGCTTAGTAGGGGAAGGACTACTTGGAGGATATGTGAGTTTAATAGGACTTTGAAGATGGGGAGAGTGGTGGTCTATTGTCTATGAAGTGGGAGGGAGTTCCCCAGCTAGAGGGAGGATGTGGGCAGGGGATCAACTGTGAGAAAGATGAGATCGAGGTACAGTCAATAGCTTGGGGTTAAAGGAATGAAGTGTGTGGGCTGGGGTTGTATTCACTTTGTCAGGCATATTCTCTTCAAATACAAAAGACCACTATTTATCATGTCTTGAATGGAATTTGTGTTTTGAATTTGCCTGTGAACATATTTTGTCCTTTCCCACCTTAAATTATCTTCAGGGGAAACTAAATTCCTCTTTCATGATCTGAGAAGATGAGGCGAATTTCACCTTTCCCTGGGATGAATCAATCAATCAATCAGTGACATTTATTGAGTGCTTATTTTGAGCAGAGCACTATTGTGAGCAGAGCACTGTTCTAAGCCCTTGGGAGAGTACAGTACAATAGAACCGATAGAGGGGAACCCTGCCTGAAAGAGAGTTTGTAGTTTATGGGATCCCAATGCCAGGACCAAATTTGTCTATAACACCGTGGACTCTTTTCCTCCCAACCCTGGGGCTGTCAAATTTTACCATTTTTTCTGATTTTGGTTCTGGAGTAGTCATGGAAGCAGTGTGGCCTAGTGGAAAGTACATGGGCCTGAAAGTCAGAAGACCTGAGTTCCCCACTAGACTGTAAACTTGTTCTGGATGGGGAATGTGTCTGCTAACTTTGTTGTATTGTACTCCCTCAAGTGCTTACTACAGTGCTCTGTACTTAGTAGTCACTTAATAAATACCATTGATTGATGGATTAATCCCAGTTGTGCCACTTATCTGTTGTATGACCTCGGGCAAGTCATTTTATTTCTCTGTGCCTCAGTTACCACAACTGTGAAATGGGGATTAAATCCCTCTCCCTCTGATTTAGACTGTGAGCCCTGTGTGGGACAGGGACTCTGTTGAATCTTATTACCCTGTAACTACACCAACACTTAAGACATTACTTGACACAATGTAAGCCCTTAACAGATACCATAAAAAAGTAATGAGTTCAACTGTATTGTTTCCTCCAAGTGCTTAGTTCAGTGCTCTGCACGAAGTTAGTTCTCAATAAGTATCATTCATTGATTGACTGCAGAATTCAATTCAGAGCTTTTATGCCCTGGACAATTCTTCTCCTACCTTACCTGTCCCCATCTTATTAGCCAAATGGCAAGCCCAGAACTTCTGCACTCTTTGTTGAAAGGCCCCATTCAGCCAGAACTTGCATCTCTTTCAAATTAGTCTTTCCATAGCTTTTTTATTAAAGAAACATAGGAGAATCAGCATGTCTCAGTGGATAGAGCATGGATCTGGGAGTCAGAGAACCCGGGCTCTAGTCCCGGCTCTGCCATTTATCTGCTGGGTGACCTTGGGCAAGACACTTAACCTCTCTGTGCCTCAATTCTTCATCTGCAAAATGGGGATTCAATACCTATCTTCCCTCCTACTTAGACTGTGAGCCCTATGTGGGACCTGACTATCTTTTTTCTACCCCAGTGCTTAGTACAGTATTTATTACATAATAAGCACTTAACAAGTACCACTATTATTATATTTTAAATGGAACTTTGCTTTTGCTTTGAAGGGAAATGGCAGTTTGTCACCCATAGGAGTTATGAGAAGCTCTGAAGGAACTTATCTTTATCGAAACACACACACATACACACCCCCACACCCCTCCACACACACACTGAGCATCCAAACCCTCCTCTACAGTTTCTTCAATCAATCAGCCTCTCTGTGATAGCTTGGCCAGGTCTGTCATTACCACTCTCCAATATCTAGTCTCCTTCCACCCAGCTTAGTAATAGCAAAATCTTTTAATGGGCTGCACTGAATGCTTTTCTGATATAGTGTGGTCGGGCTTCATTTACTTCCCATACATCCTGGGCTATTTTATAGCCTTCACATGTCTTAGGTGAGAGGAACTGTTTCCACTTTTCATTCTTGACAGGGAAACAATTGATTTTTTTTGGAACTGTTTTTCCACCCCATCTCCCTTACCCCTGGCAAAGGGCCAGTGGGGAGAGTGGTGTATATTCCTCGATGGGGCATTGGTCAGGAAGTGGGGGCAGAGGTGATGAAGGTTCTGTCAGTAACTTAAGAGTATGAGTTTGACAAAGCATGCAAGTTCAAGTCATGAGTTTTTTCGGTCCATCTCTCACATACCCACAGAAATGGAATCAAAAGGGCTTGGTTTTTTGGAGAAAAAAACAGGTGAGGAGAAGCTTCTCTCTCCTAGTCAGTCAACACTATTTACTGAGTATCCACAACCAAGGGGCATATTGTAATGAGTTACCCAGGAAACACGAGTCAGTTCCTTCCCTCCAGGAGTTTACAATGAAGCTGAATAACAATGATGGTATTTGTTTAGAGTTTACTATTTACTGAGCACTTGATAGGATAAATACACATACACTTAATATGTATAAAACAAAAAGATACTTAAGGAGTATGAACTAGAGTATAATTTCAGAAGGATATATAAATGTTCCATTTTAAATGACCCGTATCCATTAGTTGTGATATTTGTTAGTTGTCTACTATGTGCCAGGCACTGTAATAAGTGCTGGGGTGGATGCAAGCAAATTGGGTTGGACACAATCTCTTTCCCACCTGGGGCTCACAGTTTCAATCCCCATACAGATAAGGTAACTTAAGCACAGAGAAGTGAAGTGATTTGCCCAAGGTCACACAGCAGACATGTGGCAGAGTCGGGATTAAAATCTATGACCTTTTGATTTGCTCCATGCTGCTTCCTAACTAGCTGTGAGACCCATGTGGACCAGGGACTGTGTCCAACCTGATTATTTTATATCTACCCAGCACTCAGTGCTTGGCACTGTAAGTAAGTGCTTAGCAAATACCATCAACATTAACATCATCTTCATAAATTTTGGGAATATTTGGAGTGAATTAGATTGGCCCGAGACACATGGGGTTAATCCAACTGCTAAATTTTGGCGTGCCCCTGCCATCTCACACTGCAATTCCATTGACCTGAAAAAAGGCAAAGGGCAATGAAAAACAAACTCTACAAGTAACCATAAGAGGAAAGATTTGTGTTTTTGAGGAAATTAGTCACTCAGTGGTATTTATTGAACCCTTGCCATGTGCAGAGCACTGTACTCAGCACTTGGGGGAGTACAATAAAATAGAATTGGTAGACATGATCCCTGGCTTTGAGGAACTTATTTCCATTTGTTCCATGGGAGTAAGTGTGCCTTGTTCCCTTAAAGCGTGAATTTCTAGAGGGAAGGGATCAATTAATCAATCAGTGATATTAACTGAGCACTTACTGTGTGCAGAGCACTGACCAAAGTGTTTGGGAAAGTACAATATAATAGATTTGTCCCTGCCTACAAGGAGCTTACTGTCTACAAGGGGAGACAGTTGTGAGTGCTTCTACTAAGTGCCCTGTAAATCGTCTGTGCCCACTCATCAATATTAACAACATTACCACTAGGACAAACTGTGTGACCATGGGCATATGGCTTAACCTAAAGGTAGCCCAACAGCAGCTTTTCTTCATTTACTGCATACTTGGAAGCTGCGTTATTCATTGTTCTGCTGCAGCAGTACCCCTTGCCCATGGGTTCCTGGTCTTGGGAGAAGTGCGGTGGCCAGCCCCACTCTCAGCCCCTGCTCCAGCTGTCCTTAAGTCAAGGCCGCCACTGTCTCTGCTCAGCCCCCACCCTACCCTCTCACGGAGCATCCTCTTGCTGTTCCTGCTCAACGATGCTCTCTTTGGATCTGCGACTCTCAACCATATTATATTTTGGGTTTGCGGCTCTTCAGTTCATCACTCTTGGCACCTGAACTTAACCTCTTTGTGCCTTCATTCTCCCAACTCTAAATCAGTGCTGCCTTTAGCTACTCCAGCTCAGGGAACTTGTGAACCTCTGATATACCTGAAGTGGCTTAAACCTTGGATAGAAAGCACTACTAATTAACAACTGAGGGAATTTCTACTCCCCCCACTCACCATCAGAGTCATTGGAATTATAAATTTGAACCAAATTTGGATGAATTTGATGTTTCTGCTCCTGCTTCATCCTAAAATATAGAACTGCTTTGGGAAACCTTGCTTGGATAGCATTGGTTTGGAATTTGGGATGAAATAATTAAGGTTTTTGTTCAGTTAAGAGGACTTTCAAAATGAGTGAGTCATATTATTCGGAGACAGAAGTAATGAGCCTTGGTACTGAAGCATTAGCTAAAGCAAATTAATCAGACAAGACTAGAGTCAGATAGAAAAACTTGGCTTTCCCATTCAAATGAAAAAAAAAAAAGCCCACATATCTGACAGACCAACACTCTCCCCAACTTCAAATCCCTACTAAAATCACACCCCTTCCAGGAAGTCTTCTGGGGCTAAAATCTCATCCCATCACCCTATTTTCCCTCCCTAATGCCTCACCCATACACTTAGTCCCACCTCCTAAGCATTTAAGTACTCACCCCTCCCCACCCCACAACATTTAAAGAACACATCCTTATACTTGGTTGTTCTTTAAATGGTAATTTGTTTTTAACTCTGCCTTCCCAGTAAAATTGTAAGCTCATTGAAGGCAGAGATCCTGTCTCCCAATTTCACTGTACTCTCCCATATGCATACTATGGGGCTCTGCACAGAGAAAGTGCTCAATAATTACCATTGATTGATTGATCAAAAAGGAAATGCTTAAGAGGAAATAGGCCCATCTTGTGTTAATTGATTTCCCCATGATATTACTATTGGTTGGGATCTTTGCCAGGATGGGAGTAAGAGATAATAGATAATAACGTTGAAGTTCATTAGTTGCTTACTAGTCTAGGAGAACATGTGTTAAGCAAGAACTCAGCAGTTCTGGAAGGCTTTGTTCTCTCACTTTGGGTGCCAGATATAATTTTTTCAGGGTTGTTTTCATTTAATTATTTTGAAGACCCTGAGTAATAAACTAGGAGGGAATAAGATGGTTCCTAACACTTGTCAGTAGCAGTGTTAGTGCATCAGTTTGTACTGAACTCTGCCTGCGGCTCTGCAGGGAAGGGAATTGTGTTTTTGCATTCAGATTTTTGCCCTGAAGTCAATCAGATTGACATCCCCAGGGCCACAGAGCACAGATCTGTTTTAGATTGCCCAAGCCCTTATTGGTGACTCCAGTGTTTCTAGGTCTGTTTTCAATGAACATTCCACTGCTCTTCAGAGGGAGTCATTTCCCTTGACTCTAGAAACTCAGACCCTTGACTCAGTGGAGAAGCATGTCCTAATGGATGAAGCTCAGGCCTGGGAGAGAGAAGGATCTGGGTTCTAATTCTGCTCTGCTACTTACCTGCTGCGCGACTTTGAGGGAGTCACTTAACTTCTCTTTGCCTCAGTCACCTCATCTGTAAAATGGGGATTGAGAGTCCTATGTGGGACAGGGACTGGGTCTAGTCCAATTAGCTTGTATCTACCCCCAGTGCTTAGCACAGTGCCTGGCACATGCTAAGCACTTTACGAATACCATAAAAACAAAAGAAAACTACTTGTCTTTACTACAGCAAGCCTCCTCCTGACCTCCCTGCCTCCAGCCTCTCCTTTATCCAGGCTATACTTCATGCTGTTGCTGCCATCACCTTGATTGATTTTCTTAAAAAATGATCCTGTGCACATCTTCCTCACTCCTTGAAAGTCTCCAGTAGTTCTCCATCCATCTTTGCATCAAACAGAAGCTCCTAAATATCAGTTTTAAGGCAGTCGTTTCAATTCTCCCCCCTCCTACTTAACCTCATTCTTCTCTCACTACAACCTAGCACGTACACTTCGTTCCCCTGTCATCATGGCCCTTGGTCATGCCATCCTTCCAGCCTAGAACTGTCTCTCACTTCATATCTGATAGACCACCACTCTCCCCAAGAAACCTTTGAATCAATCAGTAGCATTTAATAAGTGCTTGCCATGTGCAGAGCACTGAATTAAGGGTTCTGGAGAGTACAATGTAGTTGGCAGACATGATCCCTCCCCTCAGAGATTTAATAGGCTGATTGGAAAGACAGACATGAAAATAAATGGCAAGTAAGGGAAGCAACCAAGGATAGAAATATGTACATAAATGCCCAGGAGATGTGTGTGTGTTGAGGTGGGAGGGTGGAAAAGGGAATGGCTATGTACTGATTAAATGGGTTTAAATGCATACGAAAAGTAGTAGGGAGGGAAAATAGGGGGATGATAGCTCAGTCCAGGAGGGGGATGATAGCTCAGTCCAGGAAGGCTTCCTGGAGGAGTTATTTCTTTAGGGCTTTTGTAGGGGAAAGTGTTGGTCTGTCATATGTAGGAGGAGAGAGTTCATTCATTCAGTAGTATTTATTGAGCGCTTACTATGTGCAGAGCACTGTACTAAGCGCTTGGGATGAACAAGTCGGCAACAGATAGAGACAGTCCCTGCCGTTTGACGGGCTTACGGTCTAATCGGGGGAGGCGGACAGACAAGAACAATGGCAATAAATAGAGTCAAGATGGCAATAAATAGAGTCAAGATGGCAATAAATAGAGTCAAGACAATAAATAGAGTTCAGGGGTGTGTAGGGGGAGGGGGGTGGGTAATGGTAATGTGAGCAAGGGGGTTGATGGTGATGGTGAGAGTGACTGACAAGTTTGTCATCTCTCCCACGCTATTTTTTTTCCCTTCCATCTCCACACTTGAGCCCCTACCCAGAGCATTTTGATATTCCTTCTATTCGCCCCCTTGCAGCAGCAGTTATGTACACTGTAATTTATTTTAATATCTGTTTCCCCAGCTAGTCCCCCTTAGCTGAGTTCATTGAGGGCAGTAAGGACCATGTCCACCTACACTATTGCCCTCTCCCAAGAGCTACACACACTTCTCTGCATCCAGTGAGTACTCAATTAATTACATTGTTTGGCAGCACTTGGCCCATAGCAGAAGCTGACAAATTCCACAAATTATTATTATAGAGAAGCGGCGTGGCTTAGTGGAAAGAACCCGTGCTTGGGACTCAGAGGACGTGGGTTCTAATCCCTCCTCTGCCACTTTGCTGTGTGACCTTGGGCAAGCCACTTAACTTCTCTGTGCCTCATTTACCTCATCTGCAAAATGGGGATTAACCTGATTACCTTGTATCTACCCCAGGGCTTAGAACAGTGCTTGACGTAGTAAGCACTTATCAAACACCATCATTATTATTATTATAATTAGGAAGGAATGGGTTCTTAGGAGCTGGAGTTTCTCTTCCTGAAGCTTGCAGTGGCCGTGATTAAATCCAACGATATTTGGTTGCCTTAGGGTTATTAAAAATGTGTTAAAAAAGCAGGCTTTCCTGCCCTCTACGATTGGGATGCGAATCAGTAAGGCGTCTGGGCCTCACGTGCATCTCGCGGCCGATTGCCTGCAGCTGTGTTAAGCAGCTGTAGCTTTCCCATTTTCTCCACGAGGGTTTGCTGCTCTAAGCCTAAATCACCCCGTGCCCCCAGGGGAAGAGGGACCCTAAACCTTCCCAGAGTCTGGGGGGAATAAGTCAGCTGGGGTCATGTTTTGTGCAGGATGATACTCTCTCCCTTGTCTCCAGAAGGGTGCCCGGGGGAAAGATTGATTGTCAGAAATTCTAGCTTCGGAAGCTTAAAGAACTCCTAGGAGAACCGCTTCATGAAGAAGTGATAAAGCGGCTAATTACTCATTTCCACTTTGACGGTAATTAGTCTAACCTGCTCCCAGGGTGGGAGAAGCTAGTCTCTTTTGATCACTGGCCCAGAAAGGTAGCCGGAGAGAGCTGTAACCTGCAGGATTGTGGCGGTAAATCTAACTCTTTGGAGAGTTGGAAATTCTTGAACAACATACCTTCACTTTGGGGGGGGGGGGTGTTCTGCTCGTTGTACTTTGTAGTTTCTATTCTTTTTGGTAAGTGTTGGAAAGGAATGCAGCCAGGAGACACGAAAAGAAACCTTCTTGTCAAAAACTTCTTTAAGAGAACCCTAGGAACAACTATTTGGGCAGCTCTCTGCTGAATTGTCTTCTGCTTGATTAATCTTGTATTTTCCTGTCAAAAGTCAGCTATTGGAATGATGGAAAGATTCAGTCAGTGACAGGAGTGAAAAGTTGAAAACTTTTATTCAAAGGCAGGTGTGATACAAAAATAGCATTTAACATTAGTTTTCTACCTACAGTTGCAGGCAGTCTCTTGGAAAGGGTGTATGACAAATAGAAAAATGTGTGTTATCAGTCCCTTTTTTCTTTTTGGAGATAAAACTGTTTTATGGACTAGAGAAGTGCTTGGATACAAAGAATAAATGGCATTTATTGAGTACTGTGTGCAGAGCACTATACTATGCTTGGGAGAGTTCAATATTAAAGTAGGTAGACATTTTCCTGCTCCCTTGTTTTCAATCCTATAGCCCTCTCATGTCTTTCATCTTGTCTTGGTGGTTAAGGAGGAGTTGGCTGTATTCCAAAAAGGGATATTCTCTAGTTCATAGCAGATAACTGTCATTAAATGGGTTCTAGCAAAGCCAAACAGGGCCTCAATCTAGGGAAGACTTTGTTTTTGGCCATTCTGTTTTTGGCCCCGGGGAAAGAAGAATAGTAATTCTAAATCCCCTGTTGACATAAGGAGTGGCTTTGGCATTTACGGGATTTGGGTTTGAGTTTCCTCTATTATACTATTAAGGATCTTGAAGGAAGAGGTTAAATCTGAAAAAGTTTAATCAGGTATATGTGTAAGAAAAAAAGTACACTTTGTCCCAAAGCATAAACACCATGCCACAAAGTTGGACAAATTGCAGAATATAATTGTCATTGAGCAATTCTGAAATAAGGTGGACACTTTGCATCTTCACTTGTAGAGAGTAATGTAAGGGTCTTGAAGGCAGAGATTAATCCTCAGTGAATTCCCTTTTTCATAAGGAACCTGACTGCTAATATCCCAAACTGTTAGCCATCTCCTCAGGATACTCTTTGCAGGTCTGTGATATGAGGGGCAGTTCGATTTGATATCGTGTTTTGTTAAAGTGAAGGTCTGAGAATCCTTTGAATTATCCTCAGAGCCAAAAGATTGCTACTTGGGCAGAGGATGACTGACTAGAGTGGAAAACGAAAGGTAAGGATAAGGAACTCGGCAGAAGGGGAGATTTGAAGGGAAAGAGGCTGTAGCTGGAGGAGTTGGTTTTATTAGGGGAGAATAAGAGTTGGGAGATCTTGTGAAGTTGTAGAAACCCAAGAGGACAGCTTAAAAAGTACTTAATCTTTTTCACATATATCCTTGAAGATAGTACACCTAGCCTAAAACATGCCATCCTTTCAGTGGATACTGTGAAGTTTCCCTGAGTTAGGTTTCCCCTGATTTGTCACAGAGTAGAAACTGAAAGGCCATTGAAACATAGACATATGCACCAAATAAGATCATTCTCCTGAAGAGGTCTAGTAGCAAACATCAAGGAACCCCCAAAACTCTTGCTACTGGATTGTCATTACATCCCTCTATTATCTTACCATTTAATGTTATAAAATGGGGTGGGTTATAACTAGGGGGAAAGCAAGGGGAAGGAATAACCATGATGTAAGAGATGTTATGTAAAAACTGAAAATATGGTGTTAACCTATGTCTAAACAGTCTATTAAGTGGAGACATCACTTGATGCTAATCTGTGCAGTGTAATATCTCTTATGGATTTAGCTATGGAGTAAAATAATTTTTTTTCCAAAGATATTTTAGAGAACCATTGTGGCTTAGTGGATAGAGCTCAGGAGGACCTCATAATGTAAATTTACATTTACATACAGGAGGACCTCTGCCACTTGTCTGTTGTATGACCTTGGGAAAGTCATTTTTCTCTATGCTTTAGTTACTGCATATGTAAAATGGGGATTGACTGTGAGCCTCCTTGGGACATGGACTGTGTCCACTGTGATTACTTTGTAGCTACCCCAGTGCTTAGAACAGTACCTAGTACACAGTAAGTGCTTAACAAATACCATAAAACCCAAAACTTTACTTTTTTCTCTCTTTTCCTTCAGTTCAGCAAAGTTCAAAAAGTTTGTGACTGATCTGATAAAGGCCAGATGTACAAGAAAACACATCAGTCCTCCACTTTTATTTTCCTTTCCTCTCCCCTTCTGATGTGCACAACTGACATGTCTGTGGGACATGATAAGCAGCTGATAACTCCGTTTTTGTAGCTTCTTTGGATTATTTTACTCTGGGATTTAAAAAATTACCCGTTGCTTGCAGTATACCCCCAAACACCTGCTGTTCATTGATAGTGATGTCAGGCTCTTATTTCACCTCCTGAATCTGCAAAGAAAGCTTCCTATAGCTCTCTCTCTCAAGTTGTTTATCCTGAAATGACATGCTTGGTGAACAGGCCAAATATTGTAGGTGTGCTGAGAGCTATGAGATAATTTGATGCTCATTGTGCTTGAACTAACTCTCTGGCTGCCTACACCTGGTCACGGTCTCTTTGGTCTAAAGCATATCAAGTCATTACATTTAGGAAAAATACATATTAATGTGCTTAGGAAGTGGCTCAAAGATTGTGTTTTTTCTACATTTCTCCAAAAACTAAGATTACTTTCCATATCCAATCAACTTTTTTCTCCCCTAAATCACAAAAACCCCAAATACCTACCTTCAGTTAAGTCTTCCAGCTTGCCTGCCTTTCCTCTGCTCCCTATTTTTCTAGCTCCACTGTCCTCCTCTCCCTGTGCTTCTCTGGGGTCTCTGGCCACCTGTTCGCCTTCTGCTTCTAGAAGTTCCTCTTTGGCCCGCATTTCTTTCAGGGCATCGGTCAGTCCATCTCTAGGATCAGAGTGGCACAGGGCAAGGCAGTAGGAATGGGATCTCTCAGGCCACTTTCACAGATTCCAATAAAAACTCACTCAAGTAATCAGGTATGTATAAGGAGAACTGCACACATTGTCCCAAAACACAAACACCATTGTGCAAAGATGGGCAAATTTCAGAGTAAAATTTGCCATTGATCCGTTCTGAATTGTGGACATTTTTTAGCATTTTCTTTTGCAGAGAATTATGATAACTTGGAAGTTTAAAAAAAAACTCACAAAAAACAAACTGATACTGGGAAATCTTCCAATCCATTTTCCTAAGGCATTTCTTGTAATGCAGGACTGTGAGCTCCCTGTGGGACAGGAGCTGTCTGACCTGATTAACTTGGTTCTACCCCAGTGCTGAGGCCAGTCCTTAACATCTAGTAAGTGCTTAAATACAATAGTAATATAATACAGGAGTGAATTTAGTGATTGAAGCTAGTAACACCTCCCTAATCAAACTATTCATTCTGGCAAACACACTTTGCATTTGCACTTTGATGCTATTACATCCGGTGGTTGGGCTGGGAACTAGGCCAGGTTGGTCAGCAGAGAGTTGGTCATAATCAGTGGTATTTACTGAGCACTTATTTTATATGCAGAGCACTATACTAAGTGCTTGGGAGAGTACCATACACAAAGCCGACCCACACGTGGCTTTTTATATTAAATGTCTTTCTACATTTCAATAGAGAGGATAGTAATAATTGTGGTGCATGAAGAAAGTCTATCTAGGCCTTTCAGACTTATTTTGGATTACTTGAAGTAGCAATTTAAAAGTTTAATCTACACTGAAGGTTGCTTTAAGCAGGGGCCTGGAAGCATGGAGCTCTGGGCAACAGCTCTCCCAGCTCCTCCATATGGCCTGGTCTATCCCCAACCCTGGTTATCTTCTTGACTTTTCTTTCTCCCACAATGCCATGGGCTGAATGCTTCTCTTCCCCCTGCCCCTCCCCATCCACGTTACCCACATTTAACCTGTCCACTTGTCTGCCTCCTTCTGAATTCCAGGATCCCATCTTCATTGCGGAAGCACAAGACACAGTAAACGTTCAATTAATGCTGTTGATTGAATGACCCCCTACCAGCTCTGGGGACCCTGATATCTGTTCTCCCAGGGTTCTCAATTCTGGCTGCACAATGTACTTGGTAAGAGTTCTGTTTTGATTTTTCAACTAGGAAAACTTCAGTGCATATTTTATAGGAAAATGACAAGTGTGTTTTTAAATCTAATCTATTTGGAGGATTAGGATAATCTCTGTTTGCATAGTGCATTTTATGGCAAATGATTGCTTTGATATATAAATACCCTTTGCCTGTCTCAATTATCAGCTATATGAGTTATTGATTTGGCTCTTCAGAAGTGAGCCCGAAGCTATGGATGCACAGCCTCCTTGATCTGTGTGCTTGTTTGGCAGCGTCTTTTGTGGGGGGAAAAATGGTGAAATATTGAGCTGGAAGTCCTGTAGACTGTAACTTTATTTTGGGCAGGGAACATGTCTTTGTACTGTACCCTCCCAAGTGCCTAGTACAATGTTCTGCATTCAATAAATACTATTGAAGATGAATTGACCTCAAGAACTCATAAGGGTCAGCCAAAAATTCCAAGTCTGGTCCAGCTCTCTGTCTAAACCATCTAGGGAAGTGGTTTGGTTTTTTTTTCTCTTTTCAACACTTCCAGTGGTAAAGATTGTTCAGTTTCTTTTGTCAGTTTCCCCAGGGCAGAGAAAATCTAGAGCTGGGCTTTGAATAAAGTAGATTACTCAGGGACAAAGGTTAGCCCTCCAACACTAATTGACATTAGCTGACTACCTTTGTTCCTCTCTAGACTGTAAGCCGTGGTGGTCAGGGAACATGTCTACCAACTCTCCCAAACATATAGGACAGTGCTCTTTCTTAAGTGAGTGCTCAGTAAATACCACTGATTGATTCACAGGTGAAAATTTGGTGCTGAAGTCGAGCTAAGAAATAAAGCTCTAAATTCAGGATTGAAACTTCATGTGGACTTGAATGATGTGTGAGTCATAAGTATTGTCCCGGTGGATCCAGCTGGAACTGGATGGATTTTTTGATCTGCTTCTTTCTGCTTCCTTGAGGGATAAAGTAATACAGAGTGCCAGTGAACAGTCTGTGATTACCAAGGACAAATTCCAGGTGGTGGTTATCTTTTGGGCTGTGCTTCATTTTTCCAACAGGATATTGATGGTGCTGCTGAGCATTAAGATAGCACTTAGGAGTCCTCAGGGCAAAGCAGCAGAAGTCCTCTGTGTCAGGTTGGTGGTAATATCCCCATTTTTATCAATGAAACTGAACTACAGAGAGGATGTGATTCATCTAATGTTGGTCAGTGAGTTAGAGGACCACCTCTGAGCTCAGTCCGTCAGATCAGCCTGCCTCCAGTAATAGTATCAATTCTGTACCCCAGCTCTCTTTCTCTCTGGGTCTGTACCAATTCAACTCTGGATCACACCATGATTTCTGCCTGCCTGTTAATGAACAATCATGGTTTCCCTTATGCAAATCTCTTTCCGCCTACCCTTAATGGTACCCGGTTTGTTAATATCATTGTTCTTCTGACATGCCATCTATTAAAGCACACATTATTCAGGGAGAGTTTTTTTCTCCCAAATAATTATTCCACTCTGTTCTTGTTCCAGATGGCTTCCATAATTGGTTTATTACTTTTGCAGATGTTGTATGGAAACTTCAGGATGAAAGCCAACAATGGATAGAGGCAGCTAATGAAAGTGAGCTTTTTCAGCTGATTATTCACGATGTGAAAACAAATATATTCTGGGTGTCAAACACAATCTGGACCCTGGAACTCC
This sequence comes from Ornithorhynchus anatinus, assembly GCF_004115215.2. Classification (NCBI taxonomy): domain Eukaryota; kingdom Metazoa; phylum Chordata; class Mammalia; order Monotremata; family Ornithorhynchidae; genus Ornithorhynchus; species Ornithorhynchus anatinus. The sequence continues at coordinate 31,583,539 of NC_041743.1, forward strand.
CATTTTTGGTGGGGTAGGATCCAAATAACAGTTGGTTTGGATGGGGAAGTGGTTTTACTCCCTTCTTGGACACGTGAGACTGCCTCATGAGTGGAAATGAGTTGGGAGAACTTTCCCTATGTACAGCTCCCTCCTTTGTGCATGTATTGTCCAACTGGACAATATTACAAAAGATGACACTGGATCTCAATTTAATCATTTCTCATTCCAAGCCACTGCATGAATCCTGAGACTTTCAGTAGAATTACAGCTCACCTCTTTGTGCCCTTGAAGAGAAGTATACCAGAGCAGAGCCTTGCCTATTTTGGTGGTCAGCTTGTAGGCTCTCAGTATCTTTTTTTAATTTTTATTTTTTGAAATTAGAGGAATCTAGTTTAAATCCTACTATCATGCAGATTCAGGAAATTAAAGCAAACAGCAACTCTTTCCATAGGTCTTCATCTCCACAACTTATCTCTTAATGTTTCCCAGTGTCTCCATGGGACTTGGGGAAAGGAATTATTTTGCTTAATTTTCAGAGATAGCAATGTTCTGTTGCTATAGTTTGTCACTCACATGTCTGTGCATATTTGTGTGACTATTCGGGGTGAGAGAAGGAAAATTGGGGAAAGATATTGAATGGAGAGTGATGAGTGACTGGGAACAGTGCCCTAGTTCAATGGCATTTTCCAAACAAAATCACCCAGATCATTTTGAATGATCAGAGACAAGTGGCGAGAACCTGAGAAGGGCAACTTGCCTATTCAATTCTCTCTTGGTTCAGCATTAAGAGCATTTTTGGCTGGTGTTACTTCAAGCCACCAGTTGAATTGCTTGTGGTTTGAACTGAGGATAGTAATGATTTTGGCTTCATTTGTCAGTTCCACGGTTCCCTTTGTGAGTAGGAGTGGGTCCTCCTGCACTGGGAATCTGGAGAACTGGCACTTGGTGTCAGGTTGTCTGGTGTCCGCTCTCTGCTTCTAGGCCTCATTCTCCCTATCTCTACACTGGACATAATGATTCCCTTATTCCAAATTACTACCCTGAAACATCACTGGATTAAATGAGTTGATGATGATAATGGTAATAATAGTGACATTCAAGTGCTTCCTTGTGCCAAGGTCTGAACTTAGTGCTGGGATAGATACAAGATACGCAGGTCCCTCATGGGGCTCACAGTTTGAGTAGGAGGGAGAATAGGAATTGAGCCCTCATTTTGCACATGAGAGAACTGAGGTATAGAGAAGTTGTCCCAGTCTGACCCTGGGTTACTTCCCACTAAGAGTCTGCATTAACTCTTTCAAGGTTCTGGGTTAAAAAAAAAAAAGCACATAGAAATAGTAATTTATTTTAGCAAATAACACCCCTCCCATCCTGGAAGGGACCTAATTTTCTTAAAAAAAAAAAAAACCTCCCCTATCTTTTTTTCCCTTTTTTTCCCTGTCTCCATGCTGTTATTTTGGGCAACTGTGATCTGCTAGTCCTCTTTTCTCAAGTAGTGTCTCACTAACCATAGCCCTGAGTATTTTTAATCTTTTATTGGAAGAAATAATATGAAAGATTCTTGGAAGATGACTTGCTTAAAATTGCAAAGCAGAATATTGCCCAATAGGGGCAGAGAGCTGCCTAATTATTTATTTTTCAAGCATGTTTTTTATATTAAATATCCTTGATTAAAAATGCTATTGTTTAGTGGCATTGATTGCTAGTTCAAATATATGAACAACTTGGGAGCAATCATACTTCTTAAACAGCATTTGATATACACTCCTCTGCAAATAAGGCTGTCTTCATATGTTATATAATTTATAAATTTCTAATTTGTACCCTGGAAGGTAGCATTTTTATGAAGGTCTAAAAATTCTACAACATTTTGTCCTTCAAAATGAATGTGAAGGAAAAAAAACCCAAATGAAATAAATAACAAACAACCTTGATATGGAAATGGTCAAAGTCATAGTAAAGGGATGAGGAGAACAAAATGCAAGTTGTCTCCCCAGTCAACGGAAATCTCCTCATGAACAGTGAACATGTCTCTTATTTTACTGTATTCCCCTTAGCATCCAGTACATTTTGGGTAATCAGTATTATTTGAATGCTTACTTTGTGCAGAGCACTGAACTAAGATTTGGGGAAGCACTCAAAAATACTAATAAACAGCATGCCAGACCAGGAAAATACTTTGCATTCACTCCAGACTGACTGGATGACTTTGGGTGAATAACTTAACCTCTCAAAGCCTGCCTTCCCTGACTGTATAAAGGCAAGTTGAGATAATGGTCTAGCTACCCATGAGAATTAATAAAAGATTGAAAGTGTTTAGAGCTCTTGAGATGATGTAAATGGGCTGTTGTATATGCATTCACTTGAATCTATTGTGGGTAAAGATCAAAGTTTGATATTTCTCTATATTTAGCTAGCAAAGATCCCCATGTTAATGCATCTTTATATCCACACATCACACTAGAATTCTGAACTACTGTGAGTAGCATCCAGCTTCTTATCTCTGATTATATCGAACACTGAGTAGGTCACTGTTCCCCATGGGTGTAGTTGAAAGTGCATTTACCTAGCTGTCTGTGTAGAAAATTTCACTCGACTACCATCTGACAGAACCATTCCCACCATAAGTATAATATCAGCAAGCAATTAAAACTAAAGAAAAAAATGTTATTGCCTCTGTGTAGAGAATTGATTCTGAGGAAGTAAGTTTTAATTGGAATACCTTTCCTTAATCTCAACTATGTATGTGCAATCAATGCAATTGGGGGTTGGAATGAAATCTTAGTCAAACACTCAAGGAAGCTCCCACAACATAGTTTATCATTGCTTGTAACAACAGGGACTGGGTAGGTTCCAGTGATAAAGACTTCCTCTGGAGAGAAACAAAATTCTGGGTATGCCTAGGATAATCAAGTTTAATAGACTGGGTCCTTACTTACATTTAAGCTTCAATTTCCTGTCTTTATTAAACAAACTCTTGGGTGGAGATTAATTGCATAAATTTTAAAAATAGACCCTAGAGGGGAGAGTGAGAGCATTTGAGACACCCTAAAGATATCCCCTATTGGCTTCTGTGTAAAGAAGGAGTGAGGAAACACAAAATAGCAGCTATAGGGTAAGGAGAGCTCATAAATTTTGAAGCCAATCCCAGTTCTCCTTTGATTCATCAAGTTGGCATAAAGAAGGCAGGTCTGTTTGTTTAATACCGGAAGGATGTTGTGCACTGTTTGAATTTGGGTCTCTGTGGAAATCAACTTCATGCCATTTGAGCTGCTTTGTTTAAACCACATGAGGTCCATGAAGGCCTTGAAATTGGACACAAAAAAGTGATTTTACTGTTTTTAAATGAGAAAATTAGTCTAAACTAATTTGACAAAAAATATAATACAGCATCACGGGGTTGCTAGTAAATGTCCTCCAATCCCAAAAAAGAGTAGATTTATTGAAGGCCAAGATGAGGCCAAGCCAGACTATGGAGGGAAATTCAAAGTAGCTCACTCTATATAATTGCTACCCTGGTGGTTCCTGGAGGGTAGATAGTTTTGGAAGCATTCAGTACATTTCCTTTATGCACTCGTGAAGGTTGGAACATGCTCTTAATCTTAAAAGTTTAAGAAAATAACCTGATTGGCAATTAAACACAGAATCAGCCTTCCCTTCTATTGGTTATGCAGCAGCAGTCTAAGCCAAGGGATTTAACGTCATGCTAGAAGATAATATTCAATTATGCTTAAGGGAAAAAGTTCCCTTGGTTTATGAAAGTGTGGGCAACTTGCCCTGAGCTGGATCTTCTGGAAGGAAGATGGTGATACTAATGCCCCCTCTCCCAGAGAAAATTAGCATTTGGGAAATCTAAGGAACAGGAATTTGTCATTCAGATTTTCTCAGGTCATTCAAAGCTTGAGGCAGGTACTTTGGACAGTGGGGCAAAAATGGATTATCTCCCCACTGCCCCACCCCAGGTGAATTTAAAATAAGTAATTATACATTTACGGATTTGGACTGTGAAATGTGAAGGGCCCAGACAGAGAATTAAGGATTATTTTGTACAGGGCTTGAGGAAGACAGGTTTTGGGGTATAATATAATTTTGTTATAAATTGCCCTTGTTCCACGGCCTGGGGTGGTGGGGAGAATACTAAGCAGTTTGGATCATACGATATGTTCATCAAAATATTAAGGAGCCTCAGAATGGGGGCAAGACTGAGAGGAGGTAGATCTAAAAAGGGGCAGAGAAAGGGAGAGAAAAGAGAAAGGGGAGATGGGGAAGAGAAGAAATGGAGGAAAAGTGAGAGAAGAGAAGAGTAGCCTTGTGGATAGAATGTGGGCCTCGGAGTCTGACTTCAAGTCCTAGGTCCACCATTTGCCTGCTTTGTGATCTTGAGCAAGTCACCTCTTGGTGCCTAAGTTTCCTCTTCTGAAATGGGGATAATTTACCTGTTATCTCTTCCCTTTAGACTGTGAAGCACACACAGGAGGGACTATATCTGACCTGATTATCTTGCATCTTTCCCAAGTCATTAGTGCATTGCTTGGCCCATAGTCTTATACCAGAATTTTCATTTTTTTATTATTATTATTATTTCCTTTATTAGAAACAGCAATGTGGGGAGCTTCATGTTGCCATACCTCATTGTACATACACAGCCACCGGAAATTGTCGCAGAGATTTCTAGCACATTGCGGATGTAGTGTTGTGTCTAGGCTGGCTGCCTCCAAAAAACTGGTGTTCTAGCTGTGGTGGCTGCTGAGGAAGAATCCAACCAGCTTTTTTCATTTCCCTACTTTTGTGTGGTGGCTTCTGGACCCTCTCCCTCCACCCAGGTGATGGTGAGCTTCTAATATATTCCACCAGAGTCCTGTGGGGGTACCGGGGTGGAATCCCCAAGTCTGTAACTGTTCCCCATAAAGTGGGATGCTCAAGTTTGAGCTAGACATTTTGCTGGCAAAGGCTCTCAAGGCTGCTTTGTATTCTCCTGATTTGCAGTATTTCTGTCTCCAGTCCTTCCAGACAAGAAGGAGCCTCTTTCTTTACAGATACCGAAACCTGACATAGGCTTTCATTATTATGGAGCAGAAAGAAGAAGATTTTTATTTTCAGATATTTAATAGAGGTTGCTTTTTCTCATGTCTCTTGAAATAGGTTGACTCATTGTGAGTTAGTCTGGGTCAATTGATGTAATCAACAGATAGTACTGTGAACACTCCCCGTGGTTTTATGGCTGTGCTTTTTCAACCCTAACAAAGGGAAATACTTTCTCCTACGTAATCCTGTATGCTCAGTGCATTTACTAACGTTCTTCCACTTTAGACTGTGTTTTCCGGTTGTAAAATTAAAAAATAGTGACTTTTAGAATTTTTTTCAAGTATGAAAAATAAAACTCTTAGGGAAACAAAAGGAAAAGGGTCCTTTTAGACTGGCACTCATGAAAAGTGACTTGTGCACTCAGGATTCAGTCGTTTTTTAAATGGTATTTGATAAGAGCTTACGGTGTCAAGCATTATTCTAAGCGCTGGGTAGATACAAATGAATCCAGTTGGACACATTCCCTCTCCCACATGGAGTTCACAGTCTAGAAGAAAGAACAGGTAATGAATCTCCATTTTGCATTGAGGAAACTGAGATGAAGAGAAGCTAAGTGATTTACACAAGGTCACCCAGCAGGCAAATGGCAGATCCTGGACTAGAACCCAGGTCCGTTGGCTTGCAGGTCGGTTCTTTATCCACTAGGCCATGCTGTTTAAAAGAATAAACCTTGAATATGTAACTTAGTTAATGGCTTCAAGAGAACATGGATGAGTGCCCAATCTTTGCTTGGACTACTGATAATACTTAAAATGACTTAAAAGGGGAAAATCGAAAAACTAGCCAAATCCCCCACTAAAGGCACATTACATTTTGCAGACTGTCCTGCATTTACCTTTTTCAAGTCACAGCACTAGAACAATGAAACTAGACTGTTCTTTTCTCTCCCTTTCATGGCCCTGTCTAGGTCACTTTGAGTTTTTGTCCAATAGCACAATGTTTGGATTGTTAATGAGGCAGTGCAATGTTTAAATGAAATAATTTTTAATGGAAAAAGACAGAATCCTAAGCCCTTGTAAACTAGATTTAGTGCAACACTTTTTCTATTTTTTTCCTTTAAGGTGAGAGGCACCCAAGATATCTTACTTTGCCCTAAAGTAGACACTCAAGTGACAGCTGACAGGGCTCTTGTGATGTGAAGGATGAGGAGCAGAATGTAGCCTTGAGGTTAGCTTTCAACTAAGATATATTGTTTATTCATGTGATAGACTGAATGACACAATCACACTTAGAATGAGCCCATGCCTACATAATAGCCCTCTCATTGTTCATCATAGTAAAAGGACCCAGTGCTCTAATACTGAGTGGAGCGAATAAGAAAACTTTCCTGTTTAAGGAACTCTTTGAGGAAATTTCATATTTAAGCAAGTGAAGGGTGAGTACAGCTCATCATCAAATGGTTTGTTTGTTTTAAGTCATGCAATGTCTGAGAAATTCAGGGGACATTGAAACAATTTCCAGGGCAAGGACAGTTAGTGGATGGAAACTTTTATTGAAGCAGCAGGTCACCAAGTCAGATATCTTGGTTGAACTTTAAGAAGGTGGGCTGAATGATTTTCTGACCAAGATAAGAAATCAAGTCTTGTGCTTCAAAATGTCAAAGGATCATCTCAGAGGTGAGAGGGAGAATGTTCACCGCCCCCATGTATAGGTCTGCAGAAAAGGTCATGTATCTTGAGGGTTTTATTATTTTTTTTTTAACCTTCTTGTATAGGAAATTGGCTGGGGTTTTTTTTTCTTTTAGAAGTTTTTTTTTGGCTGCTATTTTTTAACCAACTAAAATGTTACTAGGGAGGAAGGAACTTTTTTCTATTGGTACTGGGGAGGTGGATATTGAGAAAATACGATGTGATCAAAAAATGATGCAAGTTGGTGAGACTAGACTTCACTTTTGGATTAAAAGTTAATTGTATTCTCAGTTGCTCTACCTTATTGGGCACTTTCCTTTTTGTAATAAATTTGATGCTTGAGCATACACCACATGGTCTCTTTCAAATGCTTTGACATCATGCAAGTAAGTCTTCCTATTTTAAATGATTTTTTTTTTTTGCTTACTACAGACACTACTCTTTCTTGCCTTTTCATTTGCTTCTCAAAGGTGCCCCAACCTAGCTTATGCCTCCAGGTTCCAAGTTTTGTTTTTTTTTTTTTTTTGAATCTTTCAAATTGTTTCGGTTATCTTAGACTTCCCAGTAGTCACTGTCTGTGAGGACCAGACAGGTTGCTTGGCCAGAGTTGTTGCCCATGGGGACTCTTCTCAGCACTTTCCAAGCATCCTGCATTGTCAGATACCCAGTGGAGCCCAGTTGACTCCACATCCAACTAGGGTTTGGAAGAAAGAAGCAAAATCCCTACAGAACGCTACCTGTTGTTGCTGAATGTCTCCAACTTAACTAATAATAGATTTTTTATGTTATTTAAGTGCTTTATATGTGTCAAGCACTGTTCTAAGTGCTAGGGTAGATGCACTTTAATTTGGTTGGGCACACTCCCTGTCCTGCATGGGGCTCACAAAAAGAACAGGCATTTAAACCTCATTTTACATTTGTGGAAACTTGAGGCACAGAGAACTTAAGTGACTTCACCAAGGTCACACAGCAAGCAATTGGCAAAGCTGGGATTAGAGCCCCATACCCCTGACTCCCAGGCCCATGCTCTTTCCACTAGGCCACACTGCTCCCATATAGTTTTAAACTGAATTTATAAACCTCTTGCTGGTCTGCTGATGTCGTGATGATTTTGTCTGCATTGCTACTGTGACCGCAGAGACAAGAGGGCTTATTCTCACAGACACCACTCACTTATTGTTCTATTCTGGGAGAGTTGAGCAACTCTCTGCCACCTTAGTTCTAAGAGAACTCCCAACGGTTCTCGAGAATCCCTTTTTTTTAAAAAAAAAAAAAATCTTCGATTTCCTTTCTAGCCATGGACACGTTGACAGAGAGAGAGACAGCAAAGTGGGAGCATTGTTGCAGTGGAGAGACTAAGTTCAGGGTATTCAAAGACTCCATGTGAAACTGGCTTACTCTAACCCTTTCCTTCCTTGGAACGAGGAAGGGGCATCCCATATTCTCAGTGAGCATCCCACCATCTTCACAGATGGGCTGGAGATGAGGCAGTCAAGAAACTATGTATGAAAATAAAATATGAGCATTGAAAACTATTACCAACATCTGTTGGGTGGGCTCTGTGAAACGAGTTCACACATGCTGTCCAGTTCACGGGAAATGATACACTTAAGTTGGTGGAGCCTTAAAGCGACAGGCCCCAACTTCTGTAAGTTTCCACTAGCTGTTCTACAAGAAATCAGAATTAGTCAGTTGTACTTTATTGAGAACTTATTGTGTGCACAGCAATGTATGTACTAAGTGCCAGAAAGAGTACAATCCGAGTTGGTAGACATGTACCCTGCCCACAATGATCTTGCAGTTGAGACAACTACCCGAACCCATTTCTGAAGAAAGTAACAAATGTAGGTTCCTATAGATTTGCAAGGGTCACTGACATCTGATGAGGCTTATTTTGAATTTTAAAAAAGAAACAAACTCATTAAGTTCCTTATGGGTGGGGAATGAGTAGCAACTCTGTTGCCTAGTACTTTATCAAGTTCTTAGCATAGTTGTTGCACACATTAGGGCTCAATAAACGTCATTAATTGACTTATTGATGATCAATTATACTACATTGTGAAGGCATTCACTGGGCTGTAAAAAAAAAAAAAAGGGCCTCTTTAGGTTCTTAAAATAACTATAATTCTATGCTTATAACTTCCAATAGCCATCTCCCTGACATGACCACTTATTGCTGGCTTGTCTGAATAGTAAAAGAACCATTGTGATTCTAATGTACCATTGAATCAGCTACTTAGCATGACTTTTAAACCATCTTCAAATTCTCATTTCATGCCACGCGGCATCATCTTCACTGACAAGCATTTCTTGGGAGTACACCACCAGATTTCTATAAAAGAGATAATGAATGGTCTGTGTCTTTGGGAATCTGATGAATAGGGGAGAAGTGCAGATGAACTCATATTTACAAATACAAAGAAAATAATGGGAAGGGAAATTGTACTTTGCCATAACCTACTCATGACATGATCCTCAGAGCAGCAGTGATGGTAGCCATCTTTCCCACTATGGACCAGTTGAGCCAGGGCCACTGCATGCAGACAGCTCTAGCTATACCCAGTCTCCCTGGGATCTGGATTTGGGACTTTCTTCTGGAGCTCTGGAAGCTTGGTCCAATAGGCTCTGGGGTGGGAGTTGTCCTGTTTCCAGGGCAGCCTTCTCCTTCCCCTCTCCTGCTTCATCCTCATATCTGTGCCCTCTCCATGGCTGGGATGTGCACCTGTTTGGGATGACCACTTTAAATTTTTTTTTTAAAAGGAACTTTGACTTCTGGGAGGTCATAAACATGTCCTCAAATCCTCAAGTGGGTGAGAGGACCGACTTATTTTAAGATGGTCTGACTGAAATTGGAATGCCTCCTCATTTTAGGTATATTTAGATCAGCTATGCTGTCTCTTACTTTAAGAGAGTAAAGAATAAACTTTCTGCATAACAGTTGAGGCTTAATGATAAAAGAATGTGGTGATATACTGGAAGAAAATGAAGGTCTGGAGGATGCTTAATAGCCATCTTGGGTGGAAAGTGGAAAGCATGAGTCTTTTTGTTTGCTCTGCCTTGCTTTTTGTGAAATGGAGGAGCAGGTGGTAGCCAAAGAAGAGGGTTTTACTGTTTTCTTTGCCCACTGCAGAGCTGGACAGGAAACTCTTTGAAAAGAGTAAAAGCCAGGAATTTGGAGAGGAATCTCTATTTCCCTCTGCAGATACAATTTCAGAAACTGGCACCTATTTGGCCTAGCCATATTAGCCGGGGCTCCCCTTAGTTTAAAACAAAGACCCTATGAACAGGATGATCTTTCACCGCACCATCCTACTTCCCCTCTCTTCTGTGTCACTTATGTACCTGAGCCCATACCCACTAGGCACTTCTGCTATTTTGTCAACCCCACTGCTCTTATGTACATGAATTTACACTCGATTGCTTTCCCTATCTGAAATTTATTTTAATGCCTGTCTTTTTCATTGATCTGTAAGCTCCTTGGGAACTGAAGCCATGTCTTTCTACTCTATTGTAACCTCTCACTCTAAGTACAGTGCTTTGCGTAGGGTAAGTGCTCAATGTACATCAGTGATGGACTCCTTAATTAATTTGACAAGGCCAGGTTGCTTCTGTATCCATTTAATTTAGCCTGCCATTTTTTCTGAGGTAATAATTTTGATATTTGTTGAGCATTTACTCTGTGCCAAACCCTGTTCCAAACGCCAAGGAAATACAAGATAAATAGGTCCCCCATGGGGTTTAAAGTCAAAATTAGAGGGAGAAAAGGTATTGAACCTCCATTTTGCAGATAAGGGAATGAGACCTGTCCTCTCCTTTATTAGATTATATGCCTATTGAGAGCTGGGCCTGTATCTGAATTAATGTCCCTATACGTTTACCAGCACTTCACTGCATGAAACACTCTTTTTAAATGCTTAATGTTATTACTGATTGAGTCATATTGTGAAGAATCTCTTGAAAATCAAGTATTTTTCTAATCAGCCAGAAAAAAAAACCCAAAAGCCAACAATGTATTCAAAGATAAACAAGTTTTGTTTTGTTGTCTGTCTCCCCCTTTTAGACTGTGAGCCCGTTGTTGGGTAGGCATTGTCTCTATCTGTTGCCAAATTGTACTTTCCAAGTAGTTCGTACAGTGCTCTGCACATAATAAGCACTCAGTAAATACGATTGAATCAATGAATGAGACAGAGATGGTCCATAAAGGAGAATCTACCACAGCAGAAGTTTTCTGAGCAGTATTTCAATAGAGTGAGGTTCTAATGCCTGCAAAAATGAATGCTGTGTCATATTTTTCTTAGGTAGAGGGGGAAATCAAATAAAAATAAAGCTCAATAGCTTGTTTAATTGGGTTCCTAATGCTGATGGGGAAATACACAACCAAGTGCTATATGTGCATGTAGGAACAGTGCTGAAAAACTGTAATGGACCATTGCACTGCACGTTAGTAATGTGCCCCATATTGTAGAGGGAAAGCTCTTCTATTTTATCTTTTTATGGTATTTAAGTTCTTACTCTATGTCAAACACTGTTCTAAGCACTGGGGCAGATACAAGATAATCAGATTGGACACAGTCCCTGTCCCACATAGGGTTCAAAGTCTAAGTCAGAGGGAAGAGGATGTCATCCCCATTTTACATATGAGGTCCCTCAGGCACAGAGAAGTTAAGTGACTTGCCCAAGGTCACACAACTGGAAAGGGGCAAAGCATGGATTAGAACCCACTCAATCAATTGCATTGATTGAGTGGTTACTTTGTGCAGAGCACTGTACTAAGCATTTGGGAGAGTAGTAGTATTAATAATTATGGTATTTAAGTGCTTACTATGTGCCGAGCACTGTTTTAAGCACTGAGGTAGATACAAGGTAATCAGGTTATCCTATGTACGACTCACAGTCTCAATCCCCATTTTACAGATGAGGTAACTGAGATACAGAGAAGTTCAGTGAGTTGCCCAAGGTCACACAGAAGACAAGTGGCAGAGCCAGAATTAGAACGCACGACCTCTGACTCCCAAGCCCGTGCTCTTGCTCTTGCCACAGTTTATAGACATGTTCCCTACCCACAGTAAGCTCTGACTCCCAGGCCCCTGCTCATTACACTAGGCCACATTGTTTCTTTTGGGGTCTGACTCTGCCTGTCCCCACTCTTGCTTGTTTTATGGTACTTATAAAGTGCTTACTATATGTCAAACACTGTTCTAAATTCTGGGATAGGTACAAGTTAAATAGGTTGGACACAGTCCCTGTACAGAAGGGGTCTCAGAGTCTAAAGAAAGAGAACAGGTATTGAATCTCCGTTTTGCAGTTGAGGAAACCGAGGCACAGAGAAGATAAGTGGCTTTCCCAGGGACCCACAGAAAGCAACTGGCATAGCCAGGATTAGAACCCAGGTCCACTGTCTTCCAGGCCAGTGCTCTTTCCATTCAGCCACATTGCTTCTCTTGTGCTATTCCTTCGATGGAGAGAAGCTGCCTGTAGGAGGTTTTTATCATTTCTGTGGGTTGAGTAACTGGAAGGGAACTTCAAAGCATATCTGCAAGCATTTGCAAAATTCATGTCTCTGACACAAGGTTTCTTTTCCCTGTCTGGCTTCTCTGATCTCGCAATGTGACAGTTCAGTATTTCCGGCATAGTTGGATTTTGCTGCATTTTCAGTTTGTGATTCTTTTCGGAGATCATTACTCATTTTCCTTGTGCAGGCAAGATGGAGAGCTTTCCCGCTGCTCTCCAAAGTTTATTCTTTTCTTTCAGATCCAGTAACCCAAGCAATATCTGACAGTTCTGCCCTCTGTTTTTATTAGGATTTTTAGGTGAGGAAATGGAAGTCCCAATAACCATAGCAATACTAAATGTTTTTAAGTGCTTTGTTTACTAACTTTTTTGGGTAACCATGTGCACTGGAGTCAACATTCAAACATTCCATCTTCTTTAAAATTGAGGTGGCAGTGAGACTCTCACTAAAACCCTCCATTTTTTTTCTGGGCACCCTATACCAGAAATCTGTCAGCAGATTTGGAGAAAATGGAATTAAGACTGTGAGCCCCACGTGGGACAACCTGATTCCCCTGTGTCTACCCCAGTGCTTAGAACAGTGCTCGGCACATAGTAAGCGCTTAACAAATACCAACATATATAGAGAGAAACAAAAGTGGACTGGAAGGACTGTGGGAGAAGATAAAAGACCTAAATACACTGGAAAACTTTGTCTAAAAGGGAAGGGAAGAGACTATTTTCTACCTGTCTGAAGGAGGTGCAGTGCTCAGGGGAGAGAAGAACCATTCAATACCTCAAACAATGGCATTTACTGAGCACTTTCTGGGTGCAGAACACTAAGTATTTGAGAGAGTACAGATAAAAGAATTGGTAAGCTCGATTCCAGCCCTCATGGAGCTTAGGGTCTAGAGGTGGGCAGATGGGAGAAGCAGCAGAATATTAAGATAAGGGATGTGTTATGGAGCTGGAGTGAGTATCAAAGTGCTTAGCAGGCATAGACCTAAATGCTCAAGTGATGCATTTAGGCAGTTGAACAAAGGAATGAGGGACATGGGTGTGAGGAGAATGGTTCTGTGGGTTTGGAAGACTTAAGGGGCATAAAGTCCAAGAGGGAACATTTGGGCTCACACTTTTCCTAGGGGCAAACCGTTCGCTTCCTGGGAGTCAAAAAAATCATGCTTCAAGAGTTGGCCCAAGGTCAACTGCTTGGAGAGATCTGGTCTATGTCAAATCACTTGTGTGCCTTAAAGGAGCTGGGGCCTTTAAACTTCTTGGAGAAGGATTGCAAATGAATATGATGGAATTCTGAACGTGTCTGCCCATGTAAATTAGCCAGATTAGGTGTGAATATACAGCCTGAGACACTTAATGCTGAATAAAACAGTACCTTCAATCATACTGTTGGACTTTGCGAGGGACCTCTTAAATCTTGTCTATAATTACTGATCGGGCAAGATGCAGTAAAGTCATTTCAATGATCCTCAAGAGACCCTAGATGTTTTTATTTTCATTAAAACAAATTTTTGGATTAAATTCACTTTAGGAAGAAATTAAAACAAAGACTTGGGACTCAGTCTCTAAAGTTCTCTAATTGCTCCCACCCGAACATTTCGAAGATGGTTGGAAGGTTCATCAGAAAAGTCAAGTGACTTTCATATTGATTTGTCCTACTGTAAGGAAGGTGTTAATTTATGCAAAGAACTGTAAATGAACACTTAAATACTTGAATCCTTTTGTTTGTTTTTTCTCTTCAATTTCCTCCAACTTCCTTTTTCCAGTCTTCACCTTTCAGGTTTGCCTCCATTACCTTATCTGTAAAATGGGGATTGAAATTATGAGCCCCATGCAGGACAGGGTCTGTTTCCAATCCAATTTGCTCCTATCCACCCCTGTGCTTAGTGCAGTGCCTGGCACATAGTAAGCACTTATACCATAATTTTGAATTATAATTATTATTATGAGTGATGATGGTAGTTCTTGACTCCATCCTTTCCTCCTTCCCTCCCTCCCCATCCTCTCAGCAGAATGCAACAGATTATAGTTGGACCAGCTTTGCTGGACTCCTGAGGGGCCAACGCCAATTATTGCTCTGCTCCTGATGTGCTCATGATGGGGAGGGGACAGGCCAGGATGCCATTTGTAGTTTTTCCTCCCAGCTTCAGTCACATGGTGTTTCACTTTCAACCCCAAACTCCTTCCTTCAAAGACAGGCCCTCTAACCTTCACAGAGGAACTTGCAAGATGATGATCTACACAACTGGAAGAGTAAAATCAATCAATCAGCAGTATTTGAGTGGTCACTGTGCACAAAGCACTGTACTAACTGCTTGGAAAGTATGATACAATAGAGTTTGTAGACATGATCCCTTTCACAAGGGGGAGACTGGCATTAAAATGGATTACGGATGAGGAAAGGAGTACAATAACCATACCATGATACGGACATAAGTGTGAATATCAAAGTATTTAAAGGATCCACAGCCAAGTGCATTGTCGATGAAGCCAAGAGGGTAATAGGGCAATCTCTGAGACTCGCAAACCTTTCTCCTCTTTCACATTGCTGGATTAACTCTCTGTCATTGTGCAAAGAAGCATCTTGATATTAACTTCTTAAAAAGTCTCCCCTTTAGTCACATGAACTGTTAGAGGCTGGCTGCTCTTCTCTGGAAACCTTCAGAGTACTTGCTGACTTGCTTATTCGAAAGGCAAGTGGGATAGAGGAAAAGTGAAGATTTATACAGATGTGGCAATAACTCTGAGATGTTTTTTTCTAGAAAGACAGATTATATGTGTGTGTACATATAGACCATTTGGCAAGCATCCTTATTGGCTCTGGAGCATGCTTCTGCCAATTAAAGGGCAGCATTGAATAAAATGGAATACTGTACAATGACCTCCCGAAGATCTTGAGGCAAGTGATAGAGGGGAGAAAGGGGACAGACAAATGGCTTCCTATTAATCCTTTGGTATCAAGGTTAAATGTTTCAATGCTTACCTCTTTTTGTCACAGCTAGTGTTTGGGAGAATAATGTCTGAAATGCAGATCACAAATTGTAATAAAAGTCCAGTGCTAGCAAGATTAGAGTTAATAGATTATTGATCAGCTTAATGGTGAGTGGTAAACTAATTTTTTTCATCAACTCTGCTATTGGGTATTTGTCTGTTTTTGAGATGGAACCAATACAGTCCATTATTTTGCATTACCTCCTTGGGTCCAGACACACATGCATCTGTTGGATTTAGCTCTAATTATGGTCAGAATCACTCGAGGGGATTGGTATCACTGCTGCTGTTCTCATTGTGTTTGGCTGCTGCTTTTTCTTTGTCCATCTGAGAATGGTAAATCCTTTTCCCTGTGAAATGGCCTAGGTTTGCAAACATGGAGATAAAAGCCATATCTGATTGTATCATCACCTGCTAACACCTGAAACAGTTGACTAAGTTTCCAATTACTTGGCTTGAATCTATTTAATATCATGATGAGGGTCTTTGAGATGACAGTTTAGTGACTACCGCCCATACATCTAGAAAGAACCTTTGATCTTTGAAAAGGCAACAAAAACAATCGTAAGACCTAAGTACTGAAGTGGCAAGCATTTTGAAGCAGAGAAGGGATACTGAAACTGGATGTGTTTTGAAGAAACATCTCCTCCAGGAGGCCTTCCCAGACTAAGCCCCACTTTTCCTCATCTCCCAATCCCTTCTGCTTTACCCTGAGTTGCTCCTTCTACTCTTCTCCCCCCATCCCCCTGCCCCACAGCACTTAAGTATATGTCTGCAATTTTATTTATATTATGTCTGTTTATTAATTATTATATTTGTTCAGTGTTTACTGTGTGCAAGACACTGGTCTAAGCACTGGATTATTTGTACTGATGTCTATCTCTTCACCCCACTCTAGATTGTGAGCTCGTTGTGGGCAGGGATTGTCTCTCCCTATTGCCGTATTGTACTTTCCCAAGTGCTGAGTACAGTGCTCTGCACACAGTAAGCGCTCAATAAATAACGATTGAATGAAGAAGATAATTGGTATTTGTTAAGCACTTACTATGTGCCAAGCACTGTTCTAAGCGCTGGGGTAGACATAGGGGAATCAGGTTGTCCCACGTGGGGCTCACAGTCTTAATCCCCATTTTACAGATGAGGGAACTGAGGCACAGAGAAGTTAATTGACTTGCCCACAGTCACACAGCCGACAAGTGGCAGAGCTGGGATTCGAACTCATAAGCCCTGACTCCAAAGCCCATGCTCTTTCCACTGAGCCATGCTGCTTCTCTAATGATAAGATAATGAACTTTAGGGTATCACAAAGCCAATCGGATTTGTTTCTCTCTGGAGGAGTCTCCACAGGGACTTCCCTGGGTTCTGGACCTACTCCTCTCCCCATTCACCAGGACTTTCTTGGGGCTGGGGACAGAGCTAGGCTCCACGCTGAGCTGGGGAGGGTATGAGGGTATGTGACTCAGCTCGAATACTCTACCAGTAGGATCCAAAGTGCATCCTCCACCCCCCAACCCTACCATCCCTTTGCCGCTTTTCACAATTTCCACTTTCATTATAGAAAGAGCATGGGACTGGTAGTCATGAAACCTGGGAAACAGTATGTCTTTTGCTGTAAGAAGGAACATACAGTGGGTAACACATGACCACACCCACCCAAAGGGGACTGCATCACTGGCACAGGGACTCAACTGGCAGATTTTATGGCAGGGGACAGCAGGGTGAGGCCATAAACCAATGCTCTAATTAGAAGAATCCTTGCAAAGGTTTTCAGGAAGCCTTTCCATTGTTGTGAAAATCATAAATTAGCAAACTGCAGACCTTTGGGATACCCCAATTTGAGAGAGAATACAAAATCGAAACTGAAAGCAATATATGTGGATTTTTAAAATCATGTTTTATGAACTTCATAGGGATATTGGTTTCAGAAGCCAGGTGTTTGTCTCAAGTTAATTTGCACTCAATGTTGACAAATACTCACTATGTAAATCAAGAGTAGAGAAAGACTGGTACTTAGCACACATTATGGGTTATCAAGGTACAGGGGAGACTTTCTTAGTAGCTACAGTTGCTATTCTAAGGCAACATGCTGTAGGTTAAAGTCTTTTCTTAGATGTTCCTCCATCTAAGGTGCATTGGATGAGGGAAGGGAATGTTTAGACTGAACTGTTAGGTCTTGAACGGACAGGAAGCAGACATTCTTTTCCTCAGTATAATTGTCTATTATTTAATAGGATGGCAGCTGAGCTGAATTTACTAGATGGTGTTAACCATCACCTTGTCTACTGGGGATTTGTTTTCCATGCCTGACTGGGACCAAAAGGGAAAAGAGCTTAAATTAAGGTAGGAGAAAATTCGATTGGTCGTGAAGAAGAAATTCTTGATTACCAGAGTGATAAAATATGAGAATCGGCTACTATAGAGGTTATAGAGTCTCCAAACCTGGAAATGTTTCAGAAAGGATAGATGATCACATGTCTCTGATGGTTTAATGATTCACTTGTCTGATCTCTTGGGATTTACTTCCAGCTCCAGGATTCTGATTTTTTTTTTTTTTTTACTAGTGGAGTGATCATAGAAAGGCAAGTGGTAGTCTTACTTTTATGTATTGCCTTCTGTATGGGGGGGGTGGGGGTGCGCTACTGGGGAAGGTAGTTAAATATTAAAATTCAGGTCCTCAATGATTTGCTCAGCTTTCTTTTTTCATGTGTTTCAAGAGCCCTGTCAACAAATTGAGAGAGAAATGGTATGTCAGGTTTTGTTTTGTTCGTTTGGCTGTATTTAGTTGTTAGAATGTTTCTGGAGCCTTGCCCTTCATGGAAACCTTGGTTTCATAATGAAAGCCATGTCATCATAAAGACGTTAGATTTTTGGCAGGTGAACCAACTTGGGAGAGGGTTATTAGACCGGTGTCAGGTGCATTGGCTGGAATTGGAATGGGGGTAAAGTGTTTGCATCTATAATTAAAATGCTAGCTTGAAAGATTACATTTCCAGCCCAGCATTACAGAGAGAACCTAGAATTTGAACAATTTAGACACTAGGAATTGAAAGGGACAGAGAAGGGAGTGAGTTCGGATTTATGGGCTGCAGGGTTGGGAGGGAGATCTTGATAGGAAGAAGGAAGGGAAAAGGCTGGTAGATGAAATAGATTGAGGTAGTTGGTTGCTAAAGGCAAAAGACCCATCTTCTCAGCAGCATCCTAAATAGGTTTCAGAAACCATGCTAGGTGACAGAGCAGTAAAAAATAGCATACCTAGATGATGACTGAGGTACAGTAATCAAGATCAATCAATAGTCGCCTGTGTCACTGATGAACTGGGATCTGTACTCTTTGAGCAATTGTTATTTGCCCCACAGCACTTATGTACCTATCCATAATTTATCCCTTTATACTAATGTCTGTCTTCCCTTTTAGACTGTTGTCAATAGGGAACTTTATATTGTATTCTCCCAAGTGCTTAGTACAGTGCTCTGCACACAGTAAACAATAAATACCACTGATTAATCGAATGGTATTTGAGTTCTTACTGTGTGCAGATCACTGTACTAATTTCTTGGAGAGTACAATAGTATTAGTAGACCTGAGCTCCTGTCCTCAAGGATCTTACAGTCTAACGGGGGAAGAAAGACACTAAAATTAGAGATTGTAATTGTGGCATTTATTATTTTACTCCGGGCTAAGAATGGGGATAGATACAAAGTTATGAGATCAGATGAAACTACTGCCCCACCTGAGGCTCCCTGCCTATCTTATTTCCATTTTACAGATGAGGAAAATGAGGCATGGAGAGATTTAGGAACTTGCCAAGGATGAAACACTAGGTTAATGGCAGAGCTGGGATTAGAATGCCAAGTCTTCTGACTTCATCCTATGCTCTTTTCCCCAGGCCATGCATTTAAGTATTTAGCATAGAAGTACTGAAATGACAGTGAGTTGGGAATTTAAACTGGGGAGATTAGAAATCCATCAGGGAAGGTTGGGGGAGGGTGTGAGCAAGAGGTCAGTGACAGAAGAGATGAAGAACAAAGAGGGTGAGCTGGACTGTAAAGGGAGAGAAGAGAGGTAAAGTAGCTGGGAGAGAGCTGATAGTGTCTAATGATGCACGATGCAGAGCGGAATGGGAAAACATTGATGGTTGAGGAGTGAGAGATATGGGAAGACCAAAGTTTTAGAAAAATTATCTGGTTAGTAGAGAAGTATGGACTAGTGAAGGGGAACAGTTAGAGGCACAACATATCAGTAAGGAGGCTTGAGTTATCAACTGGGGCTAGAACTTGAGTGCTTGTTGTCTTGGTTTTTCATTTTCTCCCAATTTCCGTTCACAAGATCAACCATATGAGAAATTCATCTGACCTTTCAGAAGGTCAGCAGCTGGAGAGTCATATTGGAGTACAACATGAATATCGGGAGCCGAGCCCCACGGGCTAAGGAGCCTCAGCAGCACTATCTGGGAATGATGGTGTCTCTGGACCTCAGGCAAACCAAGGTGGGCTTCCAGTCAGTCACAGGTATATCACTTTCGGTAGGCACCGTGGCCGGGGCAGGAACCCGGCTTGCTGCTGTCATGCTGTGCAGCTTTGGTGGGCTGTCCGTTGGTTAGCTACAGGGCACTTGTGCATCCCTTAGCCCTTGAATGGGGCAGAATTGGGAGCTTGCAATTTATATAAATTTTCATCAACTGCACCAGTGTTTTACCTGTCCAGAGCACTGTATTATGTCCTTAGGACACATGTAGAAATGTAAAATGCACTCTCTATTCTGCAGAAGCTTAATCAATCATTTACTGAGCTAGTACTTTATATGGAGGGAGCGTTGTACTAAGCATTTGGGAGAGTAGAATAGAGTAGTAGACCTAATCCCTACCTATAAAAGACATACCCTTAGGAAAGACAACACATCAAGGTTGACAATGCACAATAGAGAAAGCCACCAAGCAAATCCTGCATGACTAAATGGCAAGGTGAACTCGATCATCTTTAAAAGAATGAAAAGTTTGCCCAAGTGAGAACTGGAAAGTCCATAAAGAGTGGCTGGTAGAAAATTAGATGGAAAAAAGGGTTTCAAGAGCATCCAAAGCTGAAACTATTTCTTCCAAAATCTAAAAAAGCAGGAAGATAGCTATGGAATCTGGGGCAGGGGGTGGACTTGACAGCTAAGGTGGAAACGATGCACTCAAGAATTAAAGAGCTATCTGAGAATGTCAGGGGGTTCTTCTCTTCAGTCTTTACTGAGGAAGATGTTAAGAGCAAAAGAACATGTACCAAAATACCAGAGTCAAACAATTCCTCTGGTTGAGCACAACCACAGCAAATATTTGCTGAGCCTGATTCTGGTCATTATGTGGGAAGCTGCATAACCTAGTGGAAAGAGCTCGGGCCTGGGAATTGAGTCTGGGTTTCCTCATCTGTCAAATGGTGAATGAATGCCTGTCCCCCTTCCTACTTAAACGATGAGACCTATGTGGGATGAGGACTGTATCTGAATTGATTAACTAGTATTTACCCCACTTTAGAACAGTGCTTGACAAATAGTAAGTGCTTTACAAATACCATAATAATAATCTATCCCCATTGTTTTTTATAAAGGTGTTATTCTTTGCAATGCTTTGAAATGTCCTTAGAAGTCAACCAATTGAATTGGCAATTGCTCCCATGCAGTGAAGAGTTAAAGAACTACCTGACATTAGGAAGGGAGTTCTGTAGATTTGTAGTGAGACTTTGGATTGATTCCTACATTGCAATATCTTCAAAGACAATTTGAGAAGAAATTATTTTTCATTTTGGGGGCCTTGTATTTGCTTGAGTTTGATTAACTTTTGAGGTAGCTTTGTATCAACAGGTTTCTTTTATTTTTGAATTCGGCTTGCTTTCAAGGAGAGAGCATAAACAATGGGTAAATAGCAACCGAGGGTGAAAAAACTAATAAACGTTGTGACCAGTGAGAGAAGAAGCGTTATCAGTGATAGGAGAAATATTTAGTCTTTTTTGCAAAATACAGTGCAAAGTAACTGACAGAGGACTTTACTTAGAGTTTTAAAACCATGGAAAATCACTACTTAGTGAAGCCTACATGGATCTGAGGAAAAGACTAGATGACCTTTGGAGTCTGTCATTTTCAACCTTATGGTTCCAACTTCTGTCACCTGAAAACAACAATCTTGTGGCTCGAAGTTCAGTGTAATTTATGAGCTTTGCAACCAGAGCCGAAATTAGATTGGCGATTGAAAGCATGGTAGATTTGGGGGCTCAAATTAGAAACCTAATCTGCTATTAAAGTAGTGAAATTATTAGCTATTTGTATAATGGCTGACCTTTCTCAAAGTCCTTGCTATGTGCCAAGCACTGCTAAGACCTGAAGTGGATACAAATGATCAGATCATACATAGTCCCCATCCCACATAGGTCTCATAGTCCAACGGAGGGAGAGTAGATGTTTAATATCCATTTTACAGATGGGGAGATTGAGTCACATAAATCAAGTGACTTGCAGGCAAGTGGTGAATCTGGAACTAGAACCTGATGTCCTACTTTAGACCACACTACCTCAATAAATATAATAAGTTCAGGCATTTGGCAGTAGGTAGGATGGCTATGATATTGGGCGTTGTACCCTGCTGCCTATTTAAGGTTTCTGGTATGATCCATTGAGGTCCTGCTTCTGGCTGAGGCGTCAGGAAAAGATGAGGCCACTGATGCAGTGATGTGGATGAGGCTACAGGGAGGAGGAGGGGAAGAGAGGATGTTTCTCCCTCTCGTTTCCTGCTACCACCGCCATCGATAGGAGTAATAATATGTATTATGTGTTTGTGTACAGAACACCGTACTAAGGCGTGGGAAAGAATACAGAGGTGAAATTTAGAGACGGCTCCTGGTCCTCAGGGGGGCTCCTGGTACAGCTGCTACTGCTGAAATGGGCCTTCATGGGCCATATCTGGAGTTTCTGGTGCAAGCTGCAAAACCCATCATTCTGATTGCTCCAGAAATGCTAATGTTTCTGAAGCCCAGTTCCTTTGGCCAACTCTACTACCCGAATTGTGTGGCAGTGCGAAGTGGGGGTGACAAGCATCACAGAGGAAAACAGCAAATGACCGCTCACTTAAGTCATCCATCCTTCCTCTTTCTCCTACGTCCTCCCTCTCCTTTTACTTCTCTTCTTTCTTCCTCTCTCTCCCCACTCCTTCTCTGCCTCTTTCTCTTTTCCCCATTCCCTTTTTTCCTTGTCTCCTCTCTGCCCACTCCTCCATACCCACTGCTCCTTGAGAAATCTGGAAGTTGAAGAACAAACTGTGCGGGGGCACTTTTGATGGATGCTTGGTTTTGGGAGCATTGTCAGAACAGAGAGGACATTCAGAAGGACTCTAGGAGGAGCTTGTGATAGACTTGAAATCCTCTGGATTTACAGGTCCAGTCTGCCTATCGTCATTTTTGACAGCCAAAAAAGAATTATTGATCAGATGCTAGGAACTCACTCCCTAAGCAAATTTCCATCTGGATTCAAAGGGCAGAGACTTCACTGTTTGCAAATAGTCGAGAATTCTTGGCAATTAGAGCAGTCCTGGAAAACTGGTGAAGCTTCTCGTCCTCATTAACTTCTAAGCCTATTGAGAGTTTGCTTCTGGAGCCTCCCTTGAAAAGCTTCTAAAAATGTTGATTTTGCTGCATTTTCACAAATGTTCCAGAGCCAACAGAATTCTCTTGGGGAGCAGTTATGATGTAACGAAATAATTCAGAAGATTGCCCAACATTCTACAGATTTCTTGTAAGTGTGAACACGGAGGGGTAGGGTTGGGGCAAGAACACAAGACCATGGCCAGTGATGACTTTATTGAGTTTGACATATGTTTCAGACCAGCTTTGAAGGGCTATATCTGACTTTCAAGTGGCACTCTGGTTTTTGCTATTGTGTCCTGATTCTATCAGAGACTTTAAAACATTTTCTGGGTACTGTTGACACTTCCTCTTTCTGCACCATGAAAAGTCCAGGAATGAGTCAGACTCCCCATAGCAAATGCTTGCTGTATTTCAGCACAGTTAAGATTTCTCAGATGGAAAAGTCTTTCCCTGGGATCCAGTGTTTAGTACAGTGCTCGCCACACAGTAAGCACTTAATAAATCGTATTACTATGGAACTGGTCTTTAGTATCCATTTCCTTTAAGAGGCACCAGAACCTGATTATGATATTTGTTAAGCACTTACAATGTGACAGGCACTGTACTAAGCTCTGGGGTGGATACAAGCAAATCGGGTTGGACACAGTCCCTGTCCCACACGGGCCTAACAGCCTCGATCCGTATTTTACAAATGAGGTAACTAAGGCATGGAGAAGTGAAGTGACTTGCTTAAGGTCACAGCAGACAAGTGGTGGAGCTGGAATTAGAACCTATGAGCTTCTGACTTGCAGGGCCGTCCTCTATTATGCCAGGTTGCAGAATAAATGAACTTTGGGTAAGAAATTTGAAATCCTCAGAATGAATCCAAGGAGAAAGTTATATTAACTACATTAGTTTTAAACTTGTCTTAACCAATTCAATTCTGACATGGATGGATGGATTTTGGTGTGTTTTTTCCTCAGTGGTTGTTAATACTCTCTGCCTGGAGCTGCAGCTGCTGGGGAGCAGAGAGATTCACTCCCCAGGGTCTCATCATTGAGTGCTGCATTCTCTCAAAGAGCTGAATTCCTTTGTGACTCAATAGCATTCATTACAGCTGCCAGTGGTTACTTTGAGTTCTAGAAATGCTTTCTTCTCCTGTTTATGCTGGGAACCTTTCCATTTGTTCAAGTCTCTTGGTTCTGAAACAGGAGCTTCTTCACAGCCAACTGCATTCTCTCTTCCACGTCCCTGGATGCCACTTAGAGCAAGGATGAGAAATTGAGAGCCCCATTGAACTTAGTCCTGAGTTTGTCAGAGTTATTGCTGTTTAAAGTTAGGAGCAAGATAATGAGGATGCTTTCATATGAAACCAAAAAGCAATAGGGAAAAAATGAGAAGGGGCTGGGGATCAGGGCAAAAGTGGCTGGACTTCTGTTTGTCAGTCCTGCCTCTGTTCACAATCCATCAATAAATCAGTGGAATTTTTTGAGTATTTAGTGTGAGCAATGCACCATTCCAAGTACATGGGAGAGTCTAATACAACTAAATTCATAGACATGTTCCCTTCACAGCTGAGGCTTCCTCATATAGGCATCTTCAGATGATCATGATCAGGGAAGAAAGAAGAGAGGCTGTAAGTATCTTAAAAGGCAGAAGGGGGGGAGGGGCTTCAGAAGCACAGGAAGAGGAGCTAGATTTAGAAAAGCCAGCAGTAAATTGCCTCTTGAAAGAGAGTTAGGAAGGATGAGAGGGGATTGAAGGGAGGGAGCTGGGGAGGTTAAGGGGAGACTTTGGAGAGCTCATGCCTGATGGTTTTGATTTTTGTCTACAAAGTAGTTAGCAAGGTCATCAAGGTTGAGGAGGAGTAGAGGTGGGAGCAGTAGGGGGTTCAAGAAGGAGTTAAAGGTCTGAAATTAATGTTGCTGAGTGGGAGAGAGGGTCAAGTTGTCTTTTAGTAGTTCAGCAGTAAGTCTTGGCCTTGAATGAGACAGTCTAAAGATGCTGTGGGGTTAGGCTTGGTATAAATTCTGAGGTTTCAGTTTGTGTGAGTTAGCTTGTGGAGATGCAGGGACCCTGACCCAGGGAGACCAAGAATGGAACTCAGACAGGAAAAGGACTGATAGAAAAATAAACCTTATTGGGGTCTTCAACTGCAGAATTGAGGCTTGCTTCCGCTCAGGAGGAGCCTAGGAAGCCCATTTGTGATAGAGCAAGAGACTATAACCTGTTAGGTAGGGTTTGGTGGTGAGGTGAGAGGGTGAGAAGGGGCAAAGAAGAAGTGGAGCTGCCATCTCAGCCACTCCATTTCTAGCTTACCACTATCTGCGTCCAAGGGCCGGGGCAGGTTGGCCCTGCCCCAGAGCGGCCTTATTCTCCTCTCCCTCAAATGTATACAAATTGGGCTTTGCAAGAAACTCTCCACATCCCTCTCTTTTCCCCCAAGTAGGATTCTCAGACACCCAGGTGTCTGGCAGTAAGACTTAAGAGGACTTGAATCCTAGCTCTGGTTTCAGAGTGATTCTTTCTCCTATTCCCTCCCTCTGATTTCCCCTAGGTATTCCTCTCTGTTAAGACCCCCCAGGAAGGAAGATGATTCACCTGTAGAACTAGGGAGAGAACAGAGGCAGTGGGGTTATTGTTGTGACATCAGCTATTTAGTCCACCCTGTGAAATCTGAGAGCCAAACTTGGTGCCCGGTTTCCAAATCTTTCCTTCCATTTGTGATGGAAGATAGACTGAGCAGACTAGTTATTACCGCTCTTATGAAATGGGCAGTATAGCTAAAAATAAGGCGACCAGTGAGATCTGAACATCTTTCCGAGTATTCATTTCAAACCAGACCGGACAAAAGCCTGCAGACGGCTCTAGAGGGAACAATTCTGCATTGTCTCGAGGGGTTGGATCATGCAACCAGCCTGTAATGGACCCGTTTCTCTGTGCTCACATCCAAGATTCTATTATGATGGAAATGGTTGGGCCGAATGAGCTCCAATTGCACCCAGGCTTGGAGAGTCATTTCAGAACTGCTTTTAATCTGGCCATTCAAACGTCTAACCTCCAGATAAGTTTCTCAATCTGTCTCCCTTATAGGACTGGCAATTATTCATAAGAAAGAGACCATTATTTCCATAGTTCATCTTATCGCATGGCATTTTGAAATCATACCTCTCTGGGCCATGTAAAATAGAGGGCGCATGTCTCAATAATTACATTCCCACTCCTTTTCCAGTTCATCCTGCTGAGAGAATCTTTCTGGAAAGGGATTATTGATGGCATGCAATCAAATGTGCAAATAATATGCTTAGAGAACATTAAAACAGATCTAATAGGATGGTAATAAATTTCCTTTCCCATATATATGATGGGGAAACTTCAAAAGTGAACCGCCCTTAATGGGCTTGCCATAAAAATGGAAGTCCCCATTAATGGGATTCTGCATAGTATTGCCGGTAAATTTTGCTGCAGTGGTAGAAAGCCCATGGCTTCTGCAGCTGATATCCTGGCTGGCTGATATGGGTGGCAAACATTTAGCTTCAATTAAGCACTCTGTTCTTTGTTCTAGCTGGAATATAAAAAGTCTATTTCTGCACCAACAGAAAGAGGTTTTTAATTAAGTGAACAAATGGTCAACTGCAAACTACGTACAGTTCAATAATTTATAGAAGGGACTACACTCTTTTTGTGTCTGGACCCAGGAATGAAGACTTAAGTCCTAGAAGATTACTGTGGAGTGACTCCACAGATGATTCTAATTTGTCTGTTGGGTACCCTATCTAGCTTTGTTCCTGTTCAGAGCTTACTGGAGGTTATTGTTGATCTCAGAAGGTAGTCCCAGGACTAACCACATGATCCTATTTCATGTTAAATAAGTAGTTTTGACTCTTCATTTGAATCAAGGTCTTTCCAATAGCTATGAACAATTTGGCAAATCGTGAAGCTTTTGCTCCTATGCGAAGCAGCGTGGCTCAGTGGAAAGGGCCTGGGCTTCGGAGTCAGAGGTCATGAGTTCGACTCCCGGCTCTGCCACTTGTCAGCTGTGTGACTGTGGGCAAGTCACTTAACTTCTCTGTGCCTCAGTTAACTCATCTGTAAAATGGGGGTTAACTGTGAGCCTCACGTGGGACAACCTGATTAACCTGTATCTACCCCAGCACTTAGAACAGTGCTCTGCATATAGTAAGCGCTTAACAAATACCAACATTATTATTATTATTATCCTTAGATGCTTAGCTTCTTGGTTTTGTTTCCCACCACTTTCACCTGTGGTTTGTTTTATGCAAAAGGCCCTGATGGAGTCATCCATCATAAATGATGGATGAGGCTTGGTCTAATCATAAAGACTCAGGACCAAGTCCTTGATTTTAATTCCTTTAATTTGTGCAGCAGTATTCATGGACTCCTGTCCCTGCTAGGTAATCTTCTTGCCAGGGCAGCGGATGCAACAAGCTCTAGGGGAGCAGACGTTGAGCACATTGCAATGTCTTTCAAAAGTCAGTTGTACAAAAATTCATTTGCCAAATGACTCCAGTAAGATCAGTCCCATAGCTCCATAGACCAGCAGGCATTATCCAGGAATCCACTGTTAGCCACCACCCATGCTGGCCAGCTATTTTCAAGATTCCTGTTGTGCCAGTGTATCATCAAAGATGCCCTAGATTGTTCTTAAATCAGAAACTATCCCTGATGGTATAGTCCTAGAAAACATTCCTTTACTTTCACCCCCACCACTAGGTGAGGGTTGGGTCAGCTTTTAAATTAACAAAACATCCTTATATTATTAAGACATCAATAAGGCTAGGACTCTCAGCTACATGCAGTAATTAAACCCCAATACAGAATACTAATGAGTAACTTTGTACTTTCTAATTTTGTTTACAGATGTGCAAATTTTATTGCTTGCTAACAGTAAGATGCTTTAATATACTGGGATCTTAAGTTAGCCTAGGACCTTTTCTTTCTGGGGATCCATTAAACATAGGAAACACACTACTGTTCTACAATGTGTTCTACTACTGAGGTATTCACCTGCTAGGGGCAGGTAGCGACTTCCAAACAGAAATAGCAAAAGTTTAATGTTCAAGCTCACATGCCTTACAGATCAAATCAAACCAAGAAGCAATGGAAAGCCTTCTCTATTGAAATGCGAAGTCACACCTGCCCCTTTGTTTTCTCCTTGAGGCATATAGCAGACTACTAGATCAAATATCATAAAACAAATCAAAGGTAGGACCTAATTTAGGGGATTGGTGGAGACTTTGGGGTTATGGGGAGAGCATGACCCAGTAGAACTTTGGGAATCTGGTCTGAAAAAGTGAGTCTGAAGGAGGAACTAGACTGAGAAGAGGCTCAGGAAAGGGGGAGTTAACCACTGATGTTAGTATATCCTTCCTCTCCCCTCCCCCCACCTTCCAGGAATGCCCCACTTTGATGTCAGATTGACTCCTTTCTTTCAACTCTCCCATTTAGTCTGTCATTAAATCCTTTTAGTTCTCTCTCCGCACCAATTCTCTGCTTGCCCCAAACTACCTTCACTGCCTGTTGCTGGGCTAGGTATATGATAATCAGGTTGAACACAGTCCCTACCCCACATAAGGCTTATAGTTTGAGTAGGGAGAACAGGTATTTAATCTCCACTTTTTACAGATGTGAAAACTGAGGCACAGAGAAATGAAGTTACCCAAGGTATCACAGGAGGCCAGTGGCAGAACATAATTAGAACTCAGGTCCTCTGACTCCATATTCCAGTAGGCCACACTGCTTCCCATTAGAACATTACTCTGCATACAGGTGTTCAGTGAATACTGTTGATGGATAGGCTTCACATGAAGGAACATGTGCTCTCATATCTTCTAAAGTAATTTAACAGTAAGTTGCAAAGTCTCCTCTCCCTATCTCTTCCAGTTCACTTACTCTTACTGATTATCAGACAGTGGGGTTCATGACAGTGCTATTAAGCATAATAAATGATGCTCAGTGTGGAAATCAGCTAGTGCTTGGTACCCAAAAGAGCTATCTCCATTGCATTAAGAAGTTCTGCTACCCATTATCTTGGGCAACAAGAGAGGCCATGTGTCATTCTCTAGGCAATATGAGGTTCAGTTAATCACATTAAAAGCAAAGCTCTCTTTGACTTTGATGAATGGGGATTGTGTTCCAAAGATTTGGCATTCCATCGTTTCTCATCTTCAAAAAAATTTTTGTGAAACCTGAAATGCTTTGTGGCTGAGAAGAAACCTCATGCATGGAAGGACTCCTTGTCCCTGCTAGTCTGGGGTGCATCAAGGCTCACTGGGAGCCTTTGAAAGCATTGAGTTTTAGACCTATGGAGACTGGTGTTTTCCTAAATGATTAAAATATGTATCTCTCATCCTGATCCCTAGAACAGTATAAGGACTAGTGTATAATTTTCAATGAAAGAGGTGCCTGGACTTGGGACTGTGTCTGATTTGTTAGACTCATATCTACCTTGCATTTAGGATATAAGTCTTCATAAATCGTCCCTCCTCAAATCTGACAGACGATTACTCTTGCCCCCTTCAAAGCCTTATTGAAGGCACATCTCCAAGAGACCTTCCCTAAGCCCCCCTTTCTCTTCTCCCACTCCCTTCTGAGTAATTCTGACTTGTTCCCTTTGTTCTTCTCCCTTCCCAGACCCACAGTACTTATGAATATATCTGTCATTTATGTACATGACTCCACCCCCTATATACTGTAACCTTACTGTGGGTAGGGAATGCCTGTCTGTAGTACTCTCCCAAGCGCTTAGTACAGTGATCTGCACTTGGTAAGCAATAAGTACCATAATTATATTATGGCCAGTAAATAACACTGCTGGAACTGCTCATTGCTCTAGGTCTCTCAGTCGTAGTGAGGATTGGGAGAGCTTTGCAGCTCTGAAGACCTCAAGAGGTTAAAAAAAAAAATCTAAGCCCATAATTGATACAACAGAGAGAGCCTGTTAAAATTGCCATTGGTGCCATAAAAAAGCTGTTGATCCTTAGGATTGTAATCAACCACAGCTCAAAGCATTGACCTGGGCTGGTGGAAGCAGGTAGAGTCAGGGTTGTTTAACCCCCCTAGTGAAAAGCTGTGGAATATCTATGCTAAATATATAGTTTCCAGATTGGAAGAGAAAGTGTAGTTATGAAATTTAAGAACTCTATTGCTGTGGGCTTGTGCTATTAGCAACCCCATGATATTTACCACTGGAAGAAGTATCTTGCTTATGGAGTTTATTAGTTTTCTGGTGGGGTCCATTCACACTGTCTGTTCCTTAACAGAAAGGCATCTGCACTTCAGCTTTTTGAGGGTTAGTTCTTCCATGTCTTATGAAGTGGCTGTTCTGTGATTAAGAACCCAAGTGTACACAGGGCTAATTATGTTGTTGGTTTTAGTCCAGCAATTGCTTATTCTGGCAACTTATTACTGAGTATTGGAATGCTAAATCAAGACTTTATTAAAATAAGCAATATTTCCTCATTCTGGTTAAAGTGGCAGGATTAGAGAAAAAAGATAACTAAGATTAGAAAATGTTAAAATATGATAGACTTGTGGTGCTTAGGAAAGCAGAATGAGTAGAATGCAGAATAGCAGTTTCTTCATTTCCTATGGAACTCTTTGCCCATGGGTTCCTGTTTGGGTGGAGAGAGATGTATCTGCATGAAAGAGAAGCCAGTGTGAAGGCCAAATATTGATTGCTCCCCACCGCCCCCCCCCCCCATCACGGTATGATCTAAGCAGCATCCCCTTATCTCTCTTAGATGTGACTTTATACTTGCCCTCTTCTCATCTCTCCCAGCTTTCCAAGGAGCTTATAAAAACTGTGAACAACCATTTTTGCCTAGTCTCAGGGTCTAGCACTTCCTTCCCAGTGTTAAAATAATTTCACTTTTTTGAAGTGTACCTGCTGTTGCTGAACAGCTCTTATCAGCTCTTACACTGACTAAGGATAAGAGAGTCAGAGAACCTGCTGGCATGCCACCTGCTTGAAGGAAGTAATAAAATGAATAAGCATGCTTTCAACAAGACTTCACCACTTGGGTCCGGGAGGTCTGGGCTGTTGGATTTGAGGAGCCTGGATTAATTGTTTGCTGAAATTCCCCATCAACTAAGGCCCCCAACTGGCCTCCCTTCTTCTCATTTCCTCTTCCAATTCTTTTAGCAGATTGTCAGTGGGGTGGTCTGAAAAATCATTCAACTGGTCACACTCAAACAATACTGAAAGGCTTAGGGCATAGACACTCCCTTCCAGTCGTTTGTTCTACTATCTTAGAGCCCCTTCCCATTTCACATCAATCAAGACCACAACTCTCCCTATATTGCAAGTCATGTGGAAAATCCCATCTCTTTGGTTTCCCATTATATACCTTCAGCCATCTCTAGCTTTTATGAACATATCTATACCCTCCTGAGCATATAAATATATATATATGATTATATGATTAAGGATTAAGTTTTCATGATTTCACCCATAATTCATCCTTACTGGTTTCAACTGACTTTTAAAGAAGAAGGATTCTTTAAAAGTTCACAGGCTGGTATATTTGGTTGAACCTTTACATATGACATTTATAGGGACAGACTTTTATTTATATATATATGTGTGTGTGTGTGTATACACTCATTAAGCACTTAGTACAGTGCTCTGAACACAGTAAGTCTTCAATAAATGTGATTGAATGACCATTCTACTTTTATGTTCATCTCCCCTGCTAGACTGTAAGCACCTGTGGGCAGGGAACATGCCACTTCTTTGTTCTGCATTGAATACAGCACACTGTGCCAAGTGGGTGCTCAGTGAAGGCTACAACTATTCTGGTCCTTTTGTCTGAAGCACTTGATGGCTTTCAAGAAACTGAGAATTACCTTATTTCTTAGGATGGAAACAAACATTAGTGGAAGTTTTTTCATCAAGTGATTTTTCCTTTTGTCAGCAAAAAAAAGACACCTTAAATGTTTTCCTCTTCTCTGTTTACCTGAGGTCTCCCTTGAATCTGCTTTAAAGCATGTTTCATGAACATATTTGCTGACTGTACATGGGTAAAAATGGGCAACTCTTTGTCCTCACTATTTCTTGGCATTTTGACTTGGTTGTATTGAGGGTGTGCTTGGGACAGGTGGTTTTTGTACCAGTTACAATGGAGCCTTTGGGGAGTTTGAATTTTCACAGTGTAGTCTTCCCTTATGAATATTCCCAACATCTGTTTCTCTCTCTGGCAGTTTGTCCAACCTAGCACATCTCATTAGTGATATATCTTCAATCTTTTCTTACTTTTTCCAATGCCTGGTCTTGACCCATTTAAAATTAGATCTGTGTTTTTGAGCCCCTTCCAGTCCCAGTGATTAATTTGTTTTTATTAATGTCTGTCTCCTGCTCTAGACTGTAAGATCATTATGGGCAGGGAATTTGTCTACCAATTCTCTTATATTGTACTCTCCCAAGCCCTTAGTGCAATGCTCTGCACACAATAAGCACTCAAATATGGTTGGTTGATTTCAAGGCTTGCTTTCTCACTGTCTCTGACCTCAGGAGATAGTAAATCTTGTAAGTCTGCTTCAGTCCCTTCTTACCCCATTAATATATATCTTGCCATCCAAAGGGGAGGGATTAAGTTTTCATGATTTCACCCATAATTCATCCTTACAGATTTCAGTTGACTTTTAAAGAAGGAAAAGGATTCTTTAAAAGATCACAGGCTGGTATATTTGGTTGAACCTTTACTAGACATATGACATTCACAGGGATAGACTTTAAAGCATCAAAATGAATTGCTCCCTCAGACTGTGCTATCTAGAATAAGGCAGAAGCCTTCTTTTGTTGCAAATTGCAAGAGAAATGAGAATGAATGGAATCTGCTGAAAAGGGAGTGATTTAAAATTGAGCAACATCATAGTTTCTGAAAATGGATCTTTTCACTGTAGGCCATGACAATAAAGAATTCAAAAGGGCAGAAGATTCAAGAATAGAATCGAAGACCCCACATGTTAGGAGCAGGGAGACTGATGCTCTATCAGAATTTGATATTTCTTTCCCTTCTTTAACTAACAAAGGGAAAGGGCAGACTCAAGATTTGGAGAGGTGGAGATAATTGTGCAATGGAGACACCTTTGTTGGAATGGATAAGTGATGAACACTGGAAAAATCACCCGGTAGAACTGAGGGAGACTTTGCTTTATGACAGACAAGTGCCATAAGGAATGGAAGGGAAGAGGTAGCCCAGTCAGGTTTGATAAACTCCACAAAGCTCTGAAGTAACCTTGAATGACCTCAGGAAAGTTCTGGGAGCTGGAGGGTGGGTTTGACAAAAGAATCACAATCAGTGTTCCCAAATCAAGTCCTTTGTCCATAGAATCCATAGAAATCCTATCCTCTCTGGGTCCCCAGAGAGACTGTCTATCAACTCTACTCTCCCAATTGCTTAGTACAATATTCTATGCCCAGTAAAGTGATAAGTTAACGATGGTTTCTATTATAGAATGCTCTTTGCCTCATGGGTGATGGGGAATAGGCCAGAGAGGACACCCTCAACTCTGACATGACCAACCATACCATCAAGAGATATTGCTAAGAAAGATCAAGAGAGTTGAAGGAAGAGCAGGAGCAGGATGGGACTGGAGGGGAGCAGGGGAGATTTTAGGGAGATCACACCTGACAGTTTCTTAAAGCAGATTTATCTTTCCCTCTTTCTGAAATCCTTCTTGATTCACCTTTTCCTTTCCACCCTAATGATAACCACCCTGATTTGGACCATCATCTTCTGATTAGATTAGTGTCACCCTCCTCAATTGGCCTCCATGCCTCCAACTTCTCCCCGTTTCAGTCTTTACTACTATATCCCATAGCCTGTATCATGTTCTTAAAAACTCATTCTGCTCACCTTCCCTTCCTCAACAACTTCCAGTGACTACCTATTTCCTCCCACATCAAATAGTAATCCATGGTCATTGGCATCAAGACTCTTCCATCAGAAATCCTCTTCTTACCTCTCTGCTCTTTTCACTTGCTATTCCTTTACCTCCCAAGTGAAGTTGAGCACTGTCCCTCTTCCAATCCCCTTGTCTGGAACTCCCTGCCCTTCAAACCCTCTGTTCCAAAACCCTCCTCAAAATCAGAACCCTTCTGAGAGCCCACTTTCATGAGACTGTGAGTGAAGCCCAAAGCACACATCACAACAAGGGACCGTCTCTGTGAGTATGCATTATAATTGGGGCTTTAGGTCCTGTGTTTGTTCCCTTCAGCCGTATCTACCACCATAGATATATTTTACCCCCAGTGACGACATTTTCATCTAAAAGGAAGGCTCCCTAGGAGTGTGGCTTAAGCTTGGATCCTCTTCTGCAAGGCCAAGTTTGGAAGCAAACCAATATTCTGATAAAGTGGAAGATTTTAAAGATCTCTCTGATTGCATCACAAAACCCACAGTGTGGAGCTGGACTAACTCTGCCTGTGCACCAGGGGGCTACCAGTGCTCACTTCACTACTTTGCCAGCATGGGAAAGATTTTCTGTAATGAAAGCTGGCTCCCGAATGGGATTAACATTGATGAGATTCCCCCCAACACAATACCACTCCTAATCCCTGCAGTTTAACTTCCCACTTCCGGAGGATTTTCAAAGGAAGAAATTTAATTTTTTCCTCAAGACAAGTGTATTAATATTTAATAAAAAACAAAGCCAGATGACAGTGTTAGTGAAAATAAGGAATTTACATAAACCCCTTCTATATTTGAACAGAGCAACAACATTGAGTAGCATTAGCTCCTAGGTTTAAAGGATTGGGGAGGGGCAGAGGAGAATGAAGGAGGAGATGGAGGGGAGAGCTGCAGTCTGAAAAATCTATTATGTTTCTTGGCTCTTATATGTCAACTGAGTCTCTATTAGAAAAACAGACGATACTCACTTCTGTGTGCAGGAAAAGCAAGTTTTTTTTTTCTTCTGCCCAGATCTGCTTCCTTGTCATTGAGGCCACTTCTTCCTGAGTCAAACATACTTATTGAAGATATTTTTTTTTCCTTAGGCGATTTTATTTTTGGCTCAGATTAGATCTGGCCCCAGACCCCAGAAACCCACCCTGCAGATCCCAATCTGGTATTATGAGCACCAGTAGAAGTACCTCGGTAGAAGAGGTACTTGCTGTGTCTCCTGGCAAGAGTAACCTATGTCCTCCTGAATATTTCATGCACTGATACATTATTCATTCATCACTTTCACACATCAGCATGAGTGGGAGGACAAGATTGTTTAAAAATCAAAAGAAATCTCTTCCTGTGCCTAAGGAATTTTTTTTTTAAGTGTGAAGTTTGCTGGACCTACAATCTGCCACCTGGGTACCTCAATAGTTCCTGTGCAGCAAAGAGATGTCATGTTAGAGCAAATTTAGATACAGTTGGGGCTTCTCCAGGAAGTCTTTTTTACAAGGAACTTACAACCCACATGATTTAACTTGCAGATTTAAAATAAATTGTTGGGGATGGATGGAGCAACCTAAGAGTGGAACTGAGTCAAACATTTTATCTCCAAGTTGAACTGAACTCTTTCTGAGGTTCAGAATTGCTGTGGTAGCTTCTCTCCTTTAGGGGTAAAGAGAATTAAGGTATCTCACCAGCTCCTGGCCCAACTTTGTAGAGAAAGGATTGAAAAAGTAGTTCACTCCTTGAGGGCTCATGTTTTTTCAGTGTGCTCTTACCCAGAGTCTGAGCTGCGTGATTTTTAGATCAAAACAATTGGTCCAACCCACCCACGATTCTGTCTTTGGTATAATCAAAGAAGGTTTGGAGGAGCAGAGGAGCAGTGTGGTGGTTATCCTCCTTGACATCCATCCTTGTGGTTATCCTGTACCTTCTTTTATCCCTGAATTTCCTTGATGAAGGTTCCCTCTCAGCTTTTCAGGTTGTGACAGTTTGAACAATAACATAGAATATGACATCTCAAGTGTCTTTGAAAACTGAGGTGTGAAGGGAAGGAAGTTGGTGCTGAATGGAGAGGAATAAAGGCCGTGTGTTACCGTTTGGGAGCTCTCTAATGCTGGTTTTTCACCACACTCAACTCCTGTTCTGCAGCTTTCCTCTAACGAATCAAGCACCCACTCCGCTCTCTCCCACATCTCTGTAATGCCTACATCTGCATCACTCCAAGATCAGTTCCCTTTGTTCCCAGAGCCTCATCGTTGCCACTTACCAGACTCCAATTCTGTCGTTCTGAAAAGCCTATTCTCCATTGAGAGAGTAATTTCTGCCTCTGTTTCTTGGCAAGCATTCCTGGAAGCTGTTGGCTTTCTCATTAATTTTAGAGTGGAGATAACTGATGCAATCCTTTAGGTCAAGGATTGGGTCCTCTTTCCCTGGCAGTGACCCTGCCCTTGTTGGAACAGAATGCTGACTGCTTCTAAAGTCAAGGCTAGGAAGGGCACAGTCTCAGAGCGGATATATTAAAGTAAGGGTAGCTCTAAACCCCATAGAGATTTCACTTTCCAAGTGTCCTTTTACCCAGAAGGGATTTTTAAAACAAAAACTTTCTGCAAGAAAACTTCCAGCTCCCAAGCCTCCCTCTTCTCTGGCCCAGGGTCTAATTGGGCTTCCTAAAATCTACAGTGATTCATCATTAGAGTATTCCAGGCACTTGTCCAGTGTTACAAGGGACTCAGGGTTTTAGAATTGCAGTGTTAGAAATAAAATATGATATAACAGGTGTTATATATGAGATAAAACTTAAAGAAATATTGAACAAGGGGAATGTTTTCAGGTTAAATAAGGTGAGTTTGCAATGGATTGAAACATGCTATTAGTATCTGGCCTCAGCACCAGGGCTCAGGTACTTGGTGTCCTCTATTGGTTGCCCAACAAATCATTCTTGGACCAATTTGCTTTCTCTGAAGCCAAAGCCAGCTCAAGACATTTTACTGCCAGAGACAAAGTGTATAAACACACCACTAAATGAAAAATGAGCCAGAGTCGGGGAGGAGCCCGGGGTTGGGATGACCACTTCCCCTCTTGCACCTTCCCTCCAAACTCAGGGCACCCAGTCTTCGCTGCCCTGGAGATTTCCCTCTGCCCATGACTCTTTCCTGCTTGATGGTTCCATCTAACCATGCTACCTGAAGCCCCAATAGCTAGGGGATGTTGGGGAGGAACTTGGCAAAGAGAGACCCTGCTGCTTCTAGTCTTCCCCACTCTGTATTGGTCTCTTTCCGTTCCCACTTTGAAGACATGGGTGGCATTGCCTGGAAGAAACCACTTGCCAGGAGAATGGCAATAGTATGACAAAAAAACACTTGGTTAGGTTCAGAGTTGGAGTGTGGGTTCAATCCGGTGGCATTAGGGAGAGCCACAGAGAGGTTGTCGTAATAGTAGTAAGAATATTGTGGTACTTAAGTGCTTGCTCTGTGCCAAACACTGTACTAAGGGCTGAGATGGATGCAAGATAATCAGGTCAAATATAGTCTCTCCCACATGGGGCTCACAGTCTGTTGGAAGTGGAGTAGTTGTTGAACCTCCATTTTACAGATGATGAAACTGAGGCACAGAAAAGTTAAGTAACCAAGCTTGCCCATGGTTACACAGCAGAAGGTGGTGGAGCAAGGCCTGGAATCCTGGTGCTCTGACTCCCAGGCCCTAGGGAAAGGTGACTAAAGACAAAAAGCATTTACAGAAAGTTTACCAGGCCATCAGTGGACAAAGTCACAAGGTTTAGGTCTCCCTCTCTCTCCCTCTCTCTCCCTCTCTCTCCCTCTCTCTCCCTCTCTCTCCCTCTCTCCCTCTCTCTCGATCTCTCTCCCCCCACCACACACACACAAAAAAAAACTCCAGTGCCATTCCCAGTATCAAATGGCAGGAGAGAGTCACCAGCCCTGAGGTCCTGGGATGGATCCTCCCTTCTACATTCTTTATAAGTGAAATTAGAGCCTTGCTGTGGGCATGGGTTTGTCCTTGAAGGACCTGTTTTTGTTTTTGATCCTGCTACTTAGTATCCTGATTGTCCCAAAGACTGCTCTAGAAATGCACCCTCTCTCTTAATTCTTCCTTATTCTTATGGGGAAGCAGCCTACCTTAATGGAAAGAACACAGGACTGG
Organism: Ornithorhynchus anatinus; assembly: GCF_004115215.2. Classification (NCBI taxonomy): domain Eukaryota; kingdom Metazoa; phylum Chordata; class Mammalia; order Monotremata; family Ornithorhynchidae; genus Ornithorhynchus; species Ornithorhynchus anatinus. Next base: position 31,621,390 of record NC_041743.1, read on the forward strand.
GAGTTAGGAGGCCTGGGTTCTAATGCAGCCTTCTCTCCTTGCATGTTGTGTGTGACTTTGTGCAAGTCACTTAACTTCTCTGTGCCTCAATGTCCTCATCTGCAAAATGGGAGCTAATTACCTGTTCTCCCACCACCTTAGTCTTGGGGATCCATATCTTCCCCAGTGCATAACTGGCACAGAGCAAGCACTTAATGAATGCCACAGCTTCAGAGCAGGTCTCTTAGAAGTCCACTGTTTTGTTGCATCATTTATGTGTGTAAGCTTATTATGAGCAGGGAATGTGTCTACTAATACTCTTGTATTGTACTCTCCCAAGTGCTTAGTACAGTTCTCCACACATAGTAAATGCTCGGTAAATACCACTGATTGATAATTCAACAGCATTGAAACAATGTTCATCACAATACAGTCATGCATGGGATTTAACCTAATGAGGATAGAGGTTTTTGGGATAATTTATGAAATGGATTAGTCATTTCTACTATAACATGTCATTTTATTCTATGATGTGGACAGAAAGAAATGGAAGAATGGGGTCTTGATTTATGACGTGTTAAGCTCCTTAAGGACAGGGATTGTATCTACTTTATTGTACTCTCAAGCACTTAATACAGTGTTGTGCATAAAGGAAGCCCTCACTAATTATCACTGGTGGACTGATGGGCCTCTGCCTGCAATGCTATTTCAGATAGATGATGAGATTGAGCAGATAAACTCTATTAGATCATAATATAACTAAGGATAGGGTTTATACCTTCTGTACTCTTTCTAGTACTTGATGCAGAAGACTGTGCAAACACTTTTATCTTGTTTTAATATTGCAGAGGTAACCAATTGCAAATATTTATAATCCTCTGCTTTCTAGAAACTGATTTTTAAGGAGTGCAGATTTCTTCTTGACCACTGATAAGTGTCAGAAAAATGTCAAATGAGTACAGTATTTAAAACTTCAATAAGGCTAAACCTTGAATTGAAATAAGTCTCTTTCATCTTCCACACCTTGTTAAATTTCACTCACGACCCATTTCAATTGCTTTTGAACCGTCTTCCCCTCATTTCCTTATTTCCCACTGAAACAATTGCTGACACAACATAGTTTTTAGATAAGGTAGGATTTTGCAGAAACTAGTGTGTTGAAGAAGAAATCCTCTCCTTCCACGTGTTGTTTCCATGATTTCATAGAGGTAGAGCAGACTTGCTAAAGATTTTCCAAAATGATGTGCATTGGTTCCAACCAAATATTCCAAGTTTTCTTCTTCTCTCAACCTTTCCTGCTTCTGACTCTTAATCCATCCATCTCTAGGGACCAAAGCATTTTCCAGTAGCAAATACATTGTGATCTTTCCTTAACATCCATGTTCACAGAACAATCAAACAGAAAAGGGAGAAAAGAGAGGTGAAATTTTTTTTTGTTTTGCTTTGTTTTTTAGACCTTCTGTCTTATCTCTTTTACTCCCTGGCTAATTTTCCTTCAGGTCTCTGGTTATAGGACGGTGGTCATCTTCATGACTGAACTAGTGAGATTCTAGTTGATCCAAGGAGTCCCCCTTGTAGCTGGCTGACTGTCCTGATTTGTCACTCCGTCCTCTCCTCATTCCCCTCAATCACTTCCCCACCAGGAATGATTTCATCTAGAAAGGTTTTCCTTATTTTTCTTTTTCCTGCCTTCAGGAGCTTCTCTCAGACCCACCACTGTCTAGTAACCCTTATCTCCAAAGTGCTTGTGGGTGGTATGGAGAAAGAAAAATCACTTGAGAGAATGAAATAGTTCAACATGGGAAAAATGAGTGTTGGACTCAAGCAAGGAAAATGATATAGCAGATAGTAGAGTGTTAATTTCAGTGACCCTCTGACTGGGATAGTTGCAGAGGTGGCATTTGGTTTTGATGGGAAGAGTGTGTTGCATCCTGATGACTCCCATTTACAGATTGGGGAGTTGAAGCCCAGGCTTGGGCTCCCAGCTTATAGATAAGAAGACCTTTAAATCATCCACCCTCTACTCCGTACCCCCTTTCCCATTCATTTTAGGACTCTAAAACAGATAGGAAAGAAGCAAAATGTAGATGTCACAATGAGCTGTGTTCACTCTGCGGCTTAACTGAAATACTTGAGAGCTTTCAAATAAAGGAAGGTGGAAATGTGGGGGAGGGGGGTATATTTTTTTCCAGTTGCTCATTTCTGAAGACAGTCTCTGCCAACCCTGCAAATGTAAAGTTGCACTCCTTCCTAAGGAAGAGCCGTAGCAGCTTAGAGCCCAAGACTGTGACCGTGGACTGTTTGCCCGAAGCCGTAACATTTCAAATAGTAAATCTGATTTATAATAACTTCACAAGAGCAGTTATGATTCAACTGTCATCTGACGGTTGCACCTTCTCGCCCTCGCTCTGATTGCCAAGACTGCTCAGAACCATGATCCTTTCTACCCCACCATTCCCCAAACCAACCCATCTGACAGCGTTTAATCAGATAGGAGTCATCCACAGATGGGTAAGTGAATTTCACCCACCATTCATAGTATTGCACAGACAAAAGCAAGAGCAAAAGGCATCTGATAAACTATCAGCTGTTTTGTGCACCCAAACTCAATGCTATTGAAATCAGTACTCTCATCACTCATCATTACCTGGTGTTGGCTTGATCCAAGAGAGAGGCATTTTAGGGGATGTGCTTTATCTCCCTGCTATAAATTTAATACCTTGACATTATTATAGATTACACCTTGTGAGTTAGATCTGGGGATGCTGCAACTGTCCAATAAATCTGATAAGAAGTGTTTGGTTTCTCTTATTGTACTAGTATTGGCAATTTTGTTTTGATTGAAAAATGAGTCATTCTCACTGGTGCCAGCAGCAAAGAAGAATCTCAAGTTTTCATATACCAATAAATAGCTAATAACAGGGATTGCATATATCATTAAATAATCATAACAATTATTCTTGCATAACACAACCCAGGTATCTTGTGTACCACAGCCAAATAAATCACTGGGTTTGACAGTTTGGTGTTTTACAGTAGAAAGCAGAGACTGTAAAAAATGTGAGCTGTTAGATGTCACAGATCTCACATTATTAGCATTATTATTATTTATAGAACACTAAGCATAGTCAGAATGACAGATCAAACATAAGGAGGATGACAACAAAGGTGAAATGAATTATACTGAAAGGAATATCAAATGCCTGGTATGAGAAAAAGGTTTGAAGCTGGGAAGGATGAGTGAAGGACTTTAATATTGTAAAAACTGAGGTAAGGGTTAGACTCTTGGGAATGCTTTTTATGAGGAAATGCTGATTTAATTCATTATGCTCACTGGGAATATCCAGAGCCTGGGCTGGTAAAAGGTTGATATGGACTTGTGAGTTATTGAAACTTGTTTGCAAGGCTATTTTAAAGATTGTATTCCTTACTTTAAAATACAGGATTTACTCTGAAATATTTGACTTCCATAATTCCTAATTCCTTCTCCTTGGGTCTTTCCACAAAGAAATAACAACACTCAAAGGGCTCCCAGCTTAATCCCTGAGAATAAATGTCACTTCTCAGGCTTCACTGTGGAAGCAAATCACTGGTCAGATCCAGGAGGTGTTGGAGAGCTCACGAGAGAACTATGGCTTTAAGAATGTCAGCCTTGTTCTTAAACCAAATAGCCTATGATTTATTTATGTTGACAGATGTTTAGCCCAAACTTTTTGAGATTGTTTCTACCCTGAGCTGGAAAGTCAGCACAAATCATGTCAGGGAAGAGAAATGCTACCAATCTGATTCCGGACATTGAGAAGTAGATTCAACATTTGTGCTCCACAAATTTTGTTCCACTCTTGAGTCTAGTACAAGGGACAAACATTGGTGAATGTTGACCAGGGGTTCATTTGGTTCAGCCACACAGTGCAGGGGAAGGCTGAAGGAAAAGAAATTTAAAAAAAATAGCCTTTGAAAGGGTGAAGACTCCCTGTGCTTTTGTTATATTTTGAGTGCCTTAGCTAAGTAGAATTATCTGACGGAGGAGCATAAGAATGGAGCATTTGCTCAACAAATGGGAAGAAGTGTGGTCTGGTGGTAAGAATACGGGACTGGGAATTGGAGGACATGGATTCTAATCCCCATTCTGCCACTTGTCTACTGTGTGACCTCAGGCAAGTCACTTAAATTCTCTGTGCCTCATCTGTAAAATGGAGATTGACTGTGAGCTCCATTTGGGAAAGGGACTGCATCCCTCCTGATTATCTTGTATCTACCCTATTGCTTAGTACAGTGTCTAGCACATAGTAAGCACTTAACACATACCATTTTTTAAAAAAGTGAGTAGCATCAGCATTAGAGAAGTGAAGTGAGTGTGCTCGGTTGTATGTTGTCTTCAGCAACATGAGATTAGAGGGGCAAGGTCGCACAAATCATGTTCAAAGTCAGAATTAGGGACAGGGTCTTACACGGGGAAGTAATTCTTCTATTTTCAGGTACAGAATGTATTCTCTCCAGAGCTTTAGGTAGCTACCACCCCCAAACTCTAATTTTTTCTCTCCCATATTCTGAGTTAGGAGCATTAGCCTGGTCAATGTCTCAGGGAAATAAATTCAAGCAGGAGCAACTCCCCTCTGTCTGATGCATGTCTGCCGTTAGGAATATTAAACTGAAATAGTTTAATAGCAGATAATATGGAGCTAATTTTGCACCTTCTTTCTGATTGCTAGAAAATTGTTGGCTGCCAAGCATATAAAATGGTTTCCTAATATGATTTTTTTTCAACCAGGCTATAAGGCTTTTAAAACTATTTTAAAAAGCATCTTTGCTGCCACATTTATCGTAGAATGTGAAAGGATTGAATAAGAGAGTTGCACTTTACTCTTAGTCATCCTTTATTCCTTTAAGTAAACCACTGAGGTGCATTATCTGTAATGAGTAAAAACCCTGAGCCAACCTTCTCATTTCCCCCGGGAGGCCGCCTCTTTTTATCCTTCACTCCCTCATCCTCCCTGCCTCTCCCAATCCATGACTATAGGAGTTTCTCAGACCATTTAAATGACTGGGGAGCTGCATGGCTCAGTGGAAAGAGCATGGGCCAAGGACTCAGAGGAGCTGGGTTCTTATTCCAGCTCTGCCACGTACCTGCTGTGTGACCTTGGGTAAGTCCCTTAACTTCTCTGTGCCTGTTACCTCACATGTAATATGGGGATTCAATATCTGTTTTCCCTCCTACTTAGACTGTGAGCCTTGGGTGGGATAGAGATTGTGTCTGACCTGATTATCTTGTGTCTTCCTAGCCCTTAGAAGAGTGCTTGACAGAGTAAGTGCTTAACAAATACCACAAACTGACTCCATCATTGTCCTGGTCTTGAGATAATAGACTTTTATTGTAAAGGAGAAAACCCTACTCGATCCCATTTTCTTTGGGGGCATGGTTTCTGTATTTGTGGTAGATCAGACTCCATACTGTTTTTGTTAATCTCCTCAATAGTATTTATTGAGTATCTGTTGCGGTCTGAGCACTGAACTCATCAACCATTCATTGGTATTTGAATGCTTACTGCATGCCTAATATTGTACTAATCATTTGGAAGAGTTGGTAGATTTGTTCCCTTTCCACAAGACACTTACAGTCTAAAGAGAAAGACAGACAAAATAAATTACAGACAGGGGAAATGACAGAATTTAAGGATATGTACGTAAGTGCTTGGGTGAGTGTTATACTGATGTTCCTTAGATCTTTTCTAAGTGTACTGATGTAAATACTTTGTGAAGTATTATTTCATTTCATATTCTGTAAAAAGGCACTTCGAGCTATTGCTCAATATCTATGCTAAATACATCTGTTGATGTTGTCTTATGCCATTGTAGTGTCTGACCCATAGTAATGTCATGGACCCATCTCTCCCAGAATGCCCCACCTCCATCTACAATCGTTCTGGTGGTGTATCCACAGAGTTTTCTTGGTAAAAAATACAGCAGTGGTTTACCATTGCCTCTTTCCGTGCAGTAAACCTGAGTCTCCACCCTTGACTCTCTCCCATGCCGTTGCTGCCCAGCACAGGTGAGTTTTAACTTGTAGCAGATTGCCTTCCACTTGCTAGCCGCTGCCCAAGCTAGGAATGGAATGGGCATGCCTCTGCTTGACTCTCCCTCCCAAAGTCGGGACTGGTAGAGTACTGGAAACTCTCAAGGTGTGACCCTGAGAGGGGACATCTGTCATTACTTACTGCTAAATTGAAATTGGCTTTAATCTTTATAATTCAATAAAAGACTAAAAAGATTGAGGAAGATTCAGAGGGATAGGTCTAAGCCAAGGTAAGTTCAGACAGAGAATTCAGCATTAAAATTCCATAGCACTATCTTGAAAGGAAACTGAAAATCCCAGCCTTATAAAAAGGAGGATGGCGGTAGAGTTAGAGGCAGTCTCTGCCCTGAAGGAGCTTGCAATCAAATTCATTCAGTTGTATTTATTGAGTGCTTACTGTGTGCAGAGTAGTGGTGCTGAGTAATGTTATGGATACAGAAGACATATTGTTTTCTGATAAAGAGGACTAGGAAGGATAAAGATATGGCTTGTAATGGTGCTTTGCATAGGTTAAGGCACAAAATGGAGGGATAGCCAGAATAAAGAGAGATGGATAAGGACTAGTAAGAGAAAGGCTAATGAGTATTTAGATATATGTTTTAAAAACTAAGTAAAATGTAAGTGCTAAGAAGGATGATGGGATAACACTGGTGAAGCAGCATTGCCTTGTGGATAGAGCATGTGCCTGGGAGTCAGAAGGACCTGGGTTCTAATCCCGGCTCTGCCAGTTGCCTGCTGTGACCTTGGACAAGTCACTTCTCTGCCTCAGTTACCTTATCTGTAAAATTGGGATTGAGACCGAGAGTACCATGTGACACTATGTCCCATCTGATTATTTTGTATCTACCCCAGTGCCTGGCACTTGGTAAGTGCTTAACAAGTACCATAGAAAATAATACTACCATGGAGTAGTAAAGTTCTATTTTTACGCTTCTTTAGCCATTTCTCCCTTCACTGCCAGCTCAGATATCTTTCTCCCAATTTTCAGTTTCATGCCCATGCTTTTTTGCATAGGTCAGTTTTCCACAGTATGATCTTATCTAGAACTGTGTTTGAGTTTCTGAGAAATTTGAAATCAGGAAGCAGGCAGGAAATCCCAAGGGTAAAAAAATAAATAAATAAATAAAAATCTGGGCAGAGAAGGAGTGTTCCTTCCCAAGTCTTGCATGTCATATTCCTGTTCACCTCCCACTAATTCCATGTTGACTTTGTAAATAATGATGCTACATTGCTATGTGTTAAACAGTCTCTGGTCAACTATAATCCTCAGGTTTTTCTCTGGTATTTCTTCAATGGACAACTATGAATCTAGGCTAACCAGTATTTCCCCTCGTGTACTACTTGTTTTTGTTTTTCTCCTTGAAGCAATGCCTTGCATTTGGCCTTATTGAATGTTATCCTATTTTACGAGGACCTTTTTTCTAAAGGATGTTGAGTTCTATTCCCTGCATCAGAACGATTTGGACAGGACCAAAGGAGTCTGGCCAGTTCAGAGAGATTTAAAAATTGAACGGTGCATCGAGGTATCCAACTAAAATTCATTTCAAATTCACTGAAGTCCTTGGATTCTTTCTGGTCTCACAAAGAGAATCGTAAGAAGGCATCTGGTGATGGCGAGTGCTGCTGCCAAGGCTGGAAGATCCAAAATATCTTCTCGAAAAAAAGCCCAAATGCAGATTTCAAAAGCAAATGGAAACTCATCACTGTATTAATGTAGAAAGGGTGTTGACAGGGCAAACTTACCAGAGAAGCCATGTGGCCTAGTGGAAAGAATGCAGGCCTGGAGTCATAGGACCTGGGTTCTAATCCTGGCTCCATCAGTTGTCTGCTGTGTGATATTGGCAAGTCACTTGGGTTTTCTGTGCCTCAGTCATCACACCTGTAAAATGGGGATGAAGTCTGTGAGCCCCATCATGGGACCCGAACTGTGTCCATCGTGATTAGCTTGTATCTAGCCCAGCACTTAGTAAAGTGCTTAACAAATACCATTTAAAAAAATCTACAACTTGATGAGCAATTTGGCTCCTGTTTTCATGGTTCTCAATTCCCCAATGGCCATGGGTACATAGCCATGGATACACATCCGGTTGGACCATATGGGCACCAGCCCACCAGGATTTTCTGAGTGGGCCCGTTCACATTTGTCTCCAAGGGCTGGGGAAAGTCAGCTAAAAGTGGCATAAGCAGCCTCCCCTGGATCCTCCTATCTAGGTTTCTCCCTGTCACTCTTCCACCATCCCCGAGCTGATCCTCTTCCATTTTCCACAGACTGTTGCTCTCTATAATAAGACTCCTTCTGCTGTTATCTTCCTCTCACACCCAGTGCTGCTGACCCATGCCATAATGGAGTATTGATCTGGTTAATATTAACAATGCCAATATGGTACCTTTTAATTTCTGCTGACTTGGTGACTCACCTTTCAAATAATCTTTGGTTTCTTTGTCTTAGATCTTGATGCTGTTGAATATCATTTCTTACAGTCCTTTGAATTTTTCCTCATCCTTTGGTCCTCTGTTCTGTATGCTTTGTCCTCGGTGGGAATGCCCTAAATAGTATTGAATGAATGAACTAATTAATTTTCTGTCCCTAGCCTTCCAAGAAAAACTTGCTTATCTTCCCTCTTCTTCCTTTATCTGCTAGAATCAAATGAGAAGACTAGGAAGAAGCCTTCTGGGTTGGTTTTTTTTTCCTCCCAACCACTTGATGGCTCACTGGGAACTGGGTGATGGATTAGTCAACCTCTTTGAGACTTAACTTTCTCTACACTTAAGCCTTTAGAGGACTAAAGCATTTTGAGTTGAGGGTTTGGAAAGTAGAATATGAAATACCAGTCACACATATCTTTGTTCTCACTTAAATCCTTTTGGTCTGTAAAGAGTGGGTTTTACCTGACACTCTGTGGGAGGAATTCAAAACGAAGGCATGTCACCCTACACCATTTTGTGAGATTTGCCTTTTAAGGATCTTGGATCCTAGTGTCCTCCTCCCTTCCTCCTTCCCTCCCTCCCTTTCTTTCCTCTCTCCCTTTCTCCCTCTCTCCCTTTCTCCTCCTCCTATTAATAATTATAAAAAAGATAGTGATATTTAAGCACTTACTATATAGCAAATATTGTACTTGGATCTGGGATAGATGCAACATAAGTAGATCAAACCTAGACCCCATCTCACAAGGGGCTCACAGTGTCTGGGGGAGGGAAGACAAGTATCAGCTCCATTTTGCAGATGAGGAAATCAAGGCACAAGGAAGATATGACTTACCCAAGACTGTACAGAAGGCAAGTGGCAGACCTGGGTTTTAATCTCCTGACTCCAAGACCTATGTTTTTTTCACAAGGCCATGCTACTTCCACCTCTTCCTCCTCTGCCTCCATAGTTTGATAGCCTATAGTGAGCACAGCACTATACTAGGGTCTTGGGAGCATTCATTTAAAATAGAAGAAATGATTTTAGCCACTGAGGTGCTTATAAACCAATCATCAGTGGTGGCGAGCTGTACTGACACAGTTTCTCCATTTCCATCATACCAACTTTGTATTTCAGGGATAGCAACCCCTAGCACTGACTGGCATTAAGATGAGAGTTGATCCTGTTGAACAGTCATTGCTTGGCAGTTTCCATAGTGTAAATTTCAAATAAGGTATCTCAGCATTGGAGTTAGGCTTTTTGGTATGACTTGAAGTATGCCTTGGGCAATTAAAAACTTAGAATCCTGCAGATGTAAGCAGACCCGTGAAACTCCGGGAAGTGCTGTTGGGGACCTCCAGAAGCCTCACAGATAGCCCTATTACCACCTTGAAACAAGTCCGATATCGATTTTCTTGCTCCTGAATATTTCGTCTCTCATTTTTTAAATAGTATTTAAGTGCTTATTGTGTACGAGGCGTTATACTAAGCACTAAAAAGGTTGGACACAGTCCATGTCCCACATGGGCTCACAGTCTTAATCCCCATTTTGCAGATGAGATAACTAAGGCACAGAGAAGTTATATACCTTCTCCAAGGTCACAGAGCAGACAAGTAGTGGAGACAGGATTAGGACCCATGGCCTTCTGACTCCCAGTTCCTCTTGTCTGATGGTACTCTCATCAGTGAGAGTGTTTCCAAACATTTTCTTCAAATACTTTCCAATATCCACTCCAAGAACACTTTTTGCAAGAAGAAATTCCCAACTTCGGATATACATTTGTTGAGGCTGTCCTTTTGACCATGCGATATGATTCTGTCCCTTGCTTTGCCCAGTCATACTACCTCCCAACTCACAGTGAGCAGGAGATTAAAAGCTTTTTATCGCCATCTCACTTAGCTTTCCTTTAACACTTGGGTTATTGAGGTAGCAAACAAATTGCCCTTCTTTCTTACCAGCCCTCATATTTATAAGTGATGAAACCGGGAACTTCCTCATCTATTCTCAAACATCAAAGATTTTCAAGGGTGTTCTGTTGTTTTCCCCACCAATATCCACTCCTCCTACTTAATGGATTCACCACCACACCATTCTATTATCTTCCCCAGGGGATGCTGTGGATATGAATAACCATCCAGGGAAGATGTTGAGAGTAAACAAGATGAAACATCAGGAAGAATTCATCCTTTCCTAAAACCGACTTTCTTCTCATTTCTATACTCTGGGGAAATTTGCTGGTTGATGTGTGAAAGTTTGGGAATAATTAAGAAGAATGGTAGCTTCTATCCCAGGACAAGGAATAAATCTTAACTTGGTTTGTGCCTTTAAATTTCTTTTAAAAAAATCTGCTGGCCAAGGAGAAAGCTCAAAGAAGGTGTAACTATCAAATAACAGAAAGGGAGCACGATCTATTGGAATGAGCACAGATCTGGAGCCATTGCATGTGGATTCTAGTCTCCACCCTGCCATTGATCTTCTGTCTGACCTGGGCAAATCAATTAGCCTCTCTGAGCCTCAGTTTCTGCATCTGTACAATGGGGAACAAAACAGGGATCAAGCAGTGGTATTTATTGAGCATTTAATTTGTGCAGAGCACTGCCCTAAGCACTTGAGAAAGTACAATATACCAAAGTAAGTAGACACATTCCCTTCTCACAAGGAGCCTACAGCCTAGATGGGGAGATGGATATGAAAATAAATTACAGATATGTACATAAATGCTGTGGGCCTGAGGCTGGGGTGAATAAAAAGTACCAATCCATGTGCAAGGACAGTGCAGAAGGGAGAGGTAGCAGGAGAAATGAGGGTTTAGCTAGGGATGGTCTCTCGGATGTTTTAATGCAAAATGAGGTCAGTAATGTTACAGGGCTTTGGTAAAATAAAAGTTCTCTTTAAGGAGGTATTGTTTCTATTTCAAAGGGGAAGGAATTTGCAAAATGATTTTAGGAATTTCCAATAGGGAAAGTGTAGGTGGAATTTACTATTGCATCAGCCGAACACCAGTTTCTAAGATTGGGTCTGAATAGTTCTATTGCTATTTCCCCTTTCTAGGTCTGAGGCTGTACGTTTAAGGGATCATTCAATCAATGGCATTGACTGCTTAGTACGTGTAGAACACTGTATTGAGCGGTGGGAGAGTACAATACAACACAGTTGATAGATCTATTCCTTGCCTGTGGGGGAGACAGACATTAAAATAAATCATGGTTATGTATATAAGTGCTTTAGGGCAGAAAGTGGGGGTAAATATTGAGGACTGAAAAGGTCCTGATTCAGTTGCATAGGCAATGCAAAAGGGAGAAGGAGTAGGGGAAATGAGGGTCTAGCTGGGGAAGACTTCTTGGAGATGTGATTTTTATAAGACTTTGAAGGTGGGAAGAGTGATGTTTTATTGTATACGAAGAGGGATAGAGTTCTAGGCGAGAGGGTTGATGTGGGCAAGGGGTTGGCAGTGAAATAGATGAAATTGAGGTACGGTGATTAGGTTGGCATTAGAGGAGCAAAGGGTGCAGGCTGTATTGTAGTAGGAAATAAGCATGGAATGGTAGGAATTTGTCTATTATTGTACTCTTCCAAGCTCTTAGGGTACAGTGCTTTACACACAAAGTGCTCAATATATATGATTGAATGAGGGGGCAAACTGAGTGCTTTAAAGACAATAGCAAAGAGTTTGTTGCTGAGGTGGATGGACAACCACTGGATTTTCTTGAGGAGTGAGGAAATGTGCAGTTAATTTTTTTTTTGGAAAATGATCTGGGCAGCGGAGTGAAGTAAGGACTGGAGTAAGTAAAGACAAGAGGCTCATGCAGTAGTCAAGGTGGAATAAGATAAGACCTGGTAAGGGATCATGTCTGTTTGTCCAGTGGAGGGTCTGACATTCCCTGTGATTTTTTCAGGGTGACAATCACTTGTATTTGTTCACTGTGTGCTGAGCACTGTACTAAGTACTTGGGAGGGTACAACATAATGTACATGTTCCCTGCCCAAAAGGAGCTTACAGTCTAGCAAGGAAGACCCACACTAACATCAATAACATGTAGGGGGAAGCAACCGTATTTAGGTGCTGTGGGGGCTTGGGCTGGGGTGAATACCCAGTGTTTAGTGGGTGAAGACTCAAGTACATAGGTGACATAATAATAATAATTGTGGGGGTTTTAAGCCCTTACTATGTGCCAGGCACTGTACTAAACACTGGGGCACAGACAAGGTAATTGAATGGAACACAGTCCGTATCCCACATAGGGCTCACAGTCTTCATCCCCATTTTAAAGATGAGGAAAGTGAAACACAGAAAAGTGAAGTAACTTGCCCAAGGTCACACAGCAGACAAATGGCAGGGCTGGGATTAAAACCTGAATCCTCCTGACTCCCAGGTCTATGTTCTATCCACTAGGCCACGTTGCTTCTCTGTTGAAGTGGCAGTCGGGAGACAAATATGGGGAATTGAGAGATTAATCAAGGACTAAACAGGAATAAATTTGGGATTGTGTGCTCAACTGTCAGTCGCACTGAGCACTAGGCACAGAATGGTTTGGTTGGTGGGGAGATACAATGCTTTTGGCCTCCTTTCTGCGCCTGCCATGACCAAGAGATTCTAGTATCCAGAAGAGAATGTAATTTCATGAAAGTGGAAGTAGTGGAAAAACCTGGCACTACACAGAACCCCAAACCATGTCCAGCTGCATGTCAAAATTCCTGATTTCTCATCTCTAACTTTTTAATGCTTGGTTACCACTAGGAACAATGAACTGTTCACTGAGAAAATTCCCACCTGTGTTGGCAGAGTGCAGATTATGCTGTGGAATCTAAATCTGTAAAACCTCCTTCCTTGGCCTGTCTGCAGGGTGTGTATGTATAAATGTATAATAACATATCTATTATAAATAGATAAGATGTGTGTGTGGGTAGTGACTGAGTTGAAACTTCATCTGATGATAGGTTTGACTTGGTTTTCAAACATATTCACTGATATGCATGTCACCCTCTTATTTGGGTAACAGAGTCAAAGGCAATGAATGCATCTGGGAGTCCAGCTAGAGAGACAGGCCACTTGTCCACAGAGCAGTGGGCTAAGATAAAGAGGGACCAAGAGAACTCTATAGTAGGAAGGAAGTCACCCCAAATGAACATGTACAGGGTAGACTGTAGACTTGACTCCAGACCGTAAACTCGTTGTTGGCAGGGAACTTGTCTACTAACTCTCCCAAGTGCTTAGTACAGTGCTCTACACACAGTAAATAATATCCTCAACAAATATGATCAATTGACTGATAGAAAGGATCCACTGCCCCCCTCTCCCTGGAGGAGCAAGGATCAGATGATTCTGGAAGAGGCTCCGCTGGCTTGTACAAACTGAGCATTGCTGCATGTGTAGATCCCTGTGAGGGGTGAGAAGCAGGTGGGGAGCATTCATCCCAGCCGAGGAGTAGCCCAAGCCCTGGTTTAGTTACTACAGCTCAAACCTAAGTACCTGATAGAGAGCTCTTCAACCTGCCACTTATGGGAAGCAGCATGGCCTAGTGGATAGCGCACGGGCCTGGGAGTCAGAAGGCCCTGGGTTCTACCCCTGGCTCCGCCACTTGTCTGCTGTGTGACCTTGGCCACACTGAAAGCTCCCATCAGCAGCGAGTTTCCCAGCAGAGAGCCAGGGAAAACCCCTAGCATCATGAGCATAACTCCTCTAATCAAAGAAGGTTATGTCCACATAGGAAAATAAAAATGTGGATGTATCTCTCATCTGCAAGCATAAGGCTGAGGGCAAACTTTGTTTGAACAGACTGAAAAAGCAGCTTAAATTTTCAAGTTAAACCTACCAAGCTTTCCTTCCTTCCTTTTTCACATTTGTAGTAGCCGCCATTGTTTTGAACTTCATTACACTCATTCCAAGGATTGTCAACTTTTTCATTTTGAGTGTGGGAGCACACTAGCGGTGGAACGTGGGGGAAGAGGACACTTGACACCATGTCTTTATAGTGCTCCGCTCATTGAACTAACTTGCCCCTCATTGCCAAGTAGTCTCTTCTGCGGCTTCCCTGGTCCTCAGTGGGCTAGAGAGAGGGCCTGGTAACATACTTCTGCCAGGGCCAGTGCTACCACTGCCCAACATGGCCCCAGCACAAGCAACAGCAGCTTAGCCGGTTCATCCCGGGACGGCCCCAGAGTCACTTCACTTTGCTGATGAAGGTGGTGATGACTCCAGGGCTCTCACTGTAGATGGGTTCGAGGTTCAGGGGCTATTGTTTCCTTGGCCCTGCAGCTTGGTGAGGAAAATTGGAAATCTGCTCATGTCAAAGCTGGGATGAGGACTGTGACCCATGTTCTGAGGGGCTAGGGGAGAGGGGGAGCAGGGGGACTATGTGGTGGCTGTTGCCTCCTGCCACTCTGGACCCCCACAGAAAAGATGTCCTCCTCCCTTCCTCACCCCTTTGGTTTTGACACTTATGATGTGTAATTCGGTCTCAACAGCACTACTGCTTGGAGGTGTTTTGGTAGCTGGGTTCCACCTCATCTTTAAAATCTGATTGATACCTCATTCTCTTTGTTCTGGGATGGGGATTTTGGCTTTCGTGAAGGCAGTTTTTTACTTTATCAATGAATTATTTGGTAGTATGCTTTCGATTTATCAAAGTTCAATAGGCGTTTTCAGTGTTGCATTGTCATTTGTTGTATAGGGTTTTCTTGGTACCCCTTTGGTACATTTCTTCTACCTTGTTCAGGTTTATTATCAGTCCATGCAGTCCCAAACTATTTGCATGTGTTCTTGTGCGTATACATTTATAGCACAGTCACCATTTTATATAATTTGCTCCAAAATCCATTTTTTTTTGAGGAGGATGGGCCCTGACGAAGAGACATGACTGAAATAACGCGACAGAATATGTACCAGTATCTTGGCAGAGAGAGAAAATGCTGCGAATGAGGGAGTGGGAGGAGAAGAGAATCATGGACTAATGAAATGGGGAAAACCTTTCTTCTGAGAAAAACAAGAGAAAGTAAGAGAGCACTGCTAGGCCTTTTTTCCCTCCTCATTGTAGATTTATTTTATCAGATTTGACAAGCCAGACAGAGATAGAAAATAGAAACTTGAGAAAGTTTTTGAGGAAAAATATTCAAGGAAAGGAAAACAAAACTATTTAATTTGTCTATTCAAAAAATATATTTTTATCTGGATTGAGTAGGATAACTAGAAAAGGCATCAGTACATGTGTCAAAAGGGAAGAGTATTGCAACTGCCTCACCTGTATGGCCATTAGCCCTCTTCCTCCCATCCAACCCAAATCAATAATCTCTCAAAGAGGGTCACAATTTAATTTCTGAACTACCTTATAGCAAAATCAGAAAAGAAAAACAGAAAGCAAATTCTTGGAAGTTATCCATTAAAATACAGGGACTGAGATCTAAAGGTAAAGTTTCTCTCTGAACTTGTATTTTGTGAGTCTCCCATGAGATGAAAGTCAGTGTAAGTGTCAAACAAAAAAACCCTTAAAGCTTCAAGAAGACATTTTTAAGAAAATGACTCTGATTAAAACTATGCGGTAGGATGGCATAATAGGGATGTGAGTGTGGGGGTGAGATCTTTTTATATCCTTTAAAAATATAGTTTTGCCTTAGATGAAACCCTGTGTTGAGTCTTTTCTGTTAATTTTCGGGTTTGCTTACAGCAGCACTCTGGCAATAACCAGTCCTATGGGAAGTACAGAATGTAAGTCAAATATTCCCTATAATTTTAAGTTTCCAACCTCTATGTTCCCTTTAAAAAAGTCTGATTTTTACTCTCATGCTGTTGGATTCTCCTGGGAAAATACTTTTATTTACTGCAGATTCTTCACCCGATTTTTAGCTAGTTTCACCTCTATTTTTATGTTTCAAGGAAAGGTTGAGAAACCTGCCACACAGTAAAAGAGTCAGGAAATATGCTCCCAAAGCTGCCATTCTAATAGATTTTGAATGTCTCAGCTATAGGCCTTCTCTTTTCCAAATGTGCCCGGGCAGCTGACTTGATCTTGCACCTCACTATTTCAGGGGAGGTGATAGCGGTGGCTGTGTTTGTAAAACCAGTAGGGGTTGTGTTCCATATGAAACAATGCTCTGTTACACTCGCCACAAGTTGACAAAAAAAAAAAAAAATGATTTAGCCTCCATGAAGCATAGATTTTTATTTCCCCATGAAGCAATGTTTTGGGCATTTGTATGGACTTATGGGTATTGTGTTGATTGTATCCTTGACAGAGGTTGTAATGGGGCATTGCTATGGACTGAATTTAGAATTGGATTAGTGGATCCAAGGGTGGAATCAATAACCACAATGTGTGTCTGGGTAGTTTGCATGTCCAAGCAAATGGTAGAGTGGGTGCTAAATAAACAAAATGATTTCATGTTCTATTGTGTGATCTTTAGCTGCTGAATGATCTGTAGACAGATTTGTGTCTGCCCGTTGTGCTCTGCTGAGAGGAATCTCGGCACAATTGGTGCATGCAGCATATTTTCTATTAATAAACAAGACCCAAGGTCTGAATTTAACCTAGTTGTATGGAACCGTGGCCTCTAACTATATGCTCCATGTGGCCACTCTAGGTGAGGTTTATGATGTGAGAAGTTACTTGGTGGTTTGCAGTTTAATAAGGGCAGTTAACTCTAATGGTATTTTTTCCTGCTTCAAAGGCTACAGATAATTTCCACTATTGAAGATTCAGGTAAAGTTATGTGTCTTTACTGCTTCATTTTTGCGGGGAGGGAAGGAAGGTTGAGTCACCACTGTCAGCTTAATGCAAGCCGATTTTTTTTTTCCAAGCTGTCTCTTCAGAGTGAATCATGTTTTCTGCCACCCCCGCCCCCCGCCCCCAACACCCAGTTTGCGACACAAAGTCCAAAATGCAAAACAGAACTAGTACCACGCTGTTGCAGTATCAGGGCACATTAAGTTGATAAATCATGCAGGCAGAAGTCATTTGTCAAAAATACATTTACTTGAATCAAATTCACTTT
The DNA here is from genome assembly GCF_004115215.2 of Ornithorhynchus anatinus. Lineage (NCBI taxonomy): Eukaryota > Metazoa > Chordata > Mammalia > Monotremata > Ornithorhynchidae > Ornithorhynchus > Ornithorhynchus anatinus. The sequence continues at coordinate 31,638,832 of NC_041743.1, forward strand.
GTGTACAGGGGGTGCTGGCTCAGTTAGCTGGCTCTTACTAAATAATTTATCAAATCTTTGATTTGCTTGAAATATAAAACCAAAACAACCAAAAAATAAGATTAAAATAAGATTCCCATATCTGGGAATAGCATGTTGGAGAAATTTAATTATAGTACATCTCTGTGTTACAAAAACTTCCATCCAGTAGAGAAAGTTTTCTATGTTGGGCAGCTAAGTACTTGCTAGTCTGTCTCTAAAATGAGAAAAGGGTTACTTAACAATATCCATTTTCCCCTAAATTTATCTGTGTGTCTTTTGATGTGCTGCCTTCACTATCCTAGGGGCTCTGAGTTGTAAAGGGAATAATAATTATTTATGTGAAACCATTGCCTATAGTTTCATTCCAAAGTGCTAAATGAGCTGCAGAATATGAGGGTCACCTTATCGCACCCGTTACTGAAATGCCCCAACCTTTAGAGTGAAATACAGCAGCTGTTATTACAAGGTCCAGCAAGGCTCTAGAGAAAAAAATGTACTGAAATTGGAATTTGTCCATTATAGGGTCCTTACAGCATTAACCTGATATTAGAATACCTGCTCCAAGAAGGTAAGGACTCTATCACATGCAAGATCCCACATATGGTGCCCAAGACTGTAAGCTCATTGTGGGCAGGGAATCTGATTGTTTACTGTTGTATTGTACTCTCCCAAGTGCTTAGTACAGTACTCTGCACAGAATAAGTGCTCAATAAATACGATTGAATGAATGAATTGCTTAAAAAATGAAAAAAATAAAAATAGGAAGTCGTTTTGTTGCCTTCCCAAGTTCCCAGTTCAGTGCACATTTGGTATCTTAAATAAATACTTGATCAAAAGGGACAATTTATTTGTGAGATCTCTATGGCACCTAATCTATCAGTGTCTGTGTGCTTCATCTTTGTGGAGCACTTTACTAAGCACTTGAGAGAGTATAATATAGGAGTTGGTAGGATCTAATCTGCCCTGAAGGATCTAATGATCTAGTGGGGGAGACACACTAAAATAAATTACAGGTAAGGGGGGGCAACAGAGTTGCAAGACATGCACACAAGTGATACTGGTTGGTGGAATTTAGTATCTAAATGCTCCATAACCTACCAGCAACTAGGCTGTGTGCTCTGTATTGAAATGAAGTGACATTCTATGGGAGGTAAAATGGTTACTCTTTTTGTCTCCTGAGTTGGACAAAATTTTCTGAGAGTAGCATCCTGACTGGGAAGGCTCTGAATATGCCCGTCTCATATTTCATATGCCTATATTCCTGCTGAAATGCTCTAGCACAGGAAAGAGTTGTGAGGCAGCTTCTATGGGGGCTGTTTTGGGTGCAAATAATTTCTCATGTATTCAGCCTTCCTCTTTTCCTCCCCTTATCCACAATACTCTGTCTCACTAATGCAGTGAATCTGAAATATTAGATTTTGGGGGTTTTGAATTTTTTTGAAAGTTGCCAGGATTTTGAAAGAAATTGACTTGGGGTCATATCTTTCAAATGTCTGTTTTTTTTTATTATTTTTTTCCCCATAGGCAAATAATTTGTATTAAAATTCAGCTAAACATTGTTCACAAAAGGCATCTAAGATGCATTATAACATGTTGCAACGTCACGAAGATACCAGTCTAATGGTCTCAGTTCTTGGAAGGATCGTGGCATTCTAAATTCTCAACTGGGTGGGAGTGCTTGAGTCTTAGCAGAAGGAAGCATCATTCATCTTGAAAATTTAATTCTTCTCTACATATGCTCGCTACTCTTTGTATAGTGGTATGGTAACGTAAAACAAATGCTTAGAAACCTGAAAATAGGCTCTCCCCAATAGTAGTCATAGTAGTAGTAAGGTTTTTCTTTATAGCCTACTGACTGTCACGTAGTCTATTAATAGCTTGGGAAGTACATAGAAGCACAACATGCATTACCTGCCCAGAAGTGCTTACATTCTAATGGAGGAGAAAGGAATAAAAATGTATGCAAACAGTGGAAAAGTGGCTGGGCAAAGCATAGTATTTCTCTCTATATGTAGCTCTCTCTCTCTCTCTCTCTCCACCCACCTCCTCCCTCTCTTCTCCCTCCCCAAGCATGACTGTTCATCTCCCTTTTCTTGTTCTTTCTCTTTCCCTCTTTCTCTCTTGACCTTTCTTTCTCCACTTCACGTCTCCTCTCCAATCCATCTCACTAAGGCACCTCTGAATTACTCTGATGCATCTTAGGACACACCTTGGCTATGCTGCTGAGTTCTTTGCTGTGTCTCCCTGAGTCTATGGCTGGAGATCCCTTGGTTCATTTTACGCATGAAGGACAGTTGAAAGAGTTGGCACCTGTGTCTTGGCTTCTCACCTGCTCTCATGTTCAAGGCCTAAGTGCTGTAACAGTTGGAATGGGATTCTACCTGAGTCAGGTGTAATATTTCAAGATGAACAGCTGCTACTGTGGCATGAAGCCCAAAAATGATCTGCTAGAAGGTTCTTCAGGAAGTAATGGATGTGTATTCTCTGGGTTGTAATTATATGCTTTCCCATGACAGTACGTACTGTTGGCTTTTATTGTGGGTCCTAAGATGTGATCTGCCCTCTCAACTCTACTGATGCTTTCTGGTTCAGAAGAATCCACCTATTGTAGTCCAGAAGAGAACCCACCTAAGCAGTGGCAATTGTAAAAGATCCAGACCAAGCTGCCAAAAATGGGTCTGTGTCAGAGGAGGAAAGTGTGTGGTGGGTGCTGAGATAGTGGTCAACACTCCTGCCTCCTTAGCTAGCTACTGTGCCTCTCAGTGGGGCAGGAGAGAAAGAGGGAAGGGGCAAGGAGCCCAAACCTGCTAGGAAGATTGTCTTCTGGACGCTCTTTGTTTGTGCCCCAACACCATCCTTTCTTCTTTCTCTTTCTTCCCTCCTCTCCTACACTGTGTGAAGTACCTGGGCAGACCTGCATGCTTTCTTCTCACAGAAATTCTGGACTTGATTGGCAGTTGACTCCCAGGGTCCTGTGTTCCTTGGGTGACTCTTGAGTTATTAGTTTGGACGAGCTATGTTCATGCCCCTGGGGAGTTCAGGAGTGAGGTTAGCAGAGACCCCTTCCCACACAGAGTGTGGGAAGGAGCTCCTAGCATGGGAGCTCCTTGTGGCAGAGAACTCTGTCTTGTTCTCTTCCAAGTGCAATTCTCAGCATACAGTCAGTGGGGAAGCAGCATGGTCTGGTGGGTAGAGTGTGACCCTGGGAGCCAAAAGGATCTGGGCTCTAATCCCAGCTCTGGCACTTGTCTGCTGTGTGACCTTAGGCAATTCACTTAACTTATCTGTGACTCAGTTATTTCATCTGTAAAATGGGGATTGAGACTCTGAGCCCCACATGGGACAAGGACTGTGTCCACCCTGATTTGCTTGTATCAACCCTGGCACTTAGTATAGTCCCTGGCACTGAATAAGTTCTTAACTAATACAAGAATTATTATTATTAACCAATACCATTAAAATAATAAAAAAAACATCGATTTTCCTGTTACAAGGCCTATTTCTGTCAAAGTGGAGGGCAAATCTTGTTAAATGTTGGAGCATCTGCATTCTTGGAGGCAATTTCCACATCTGTGTAAAACATCTTAAAAATGACAATTTCTTAATAATAAGGAGCACATGACAGTCAGGAGACATGGTTTCTAGCCCTAGCCCTGATTCTTGCCTGTTGGATGACCTTGTACAAGTCACTTAATTCCTTGGTGTTTGTTTCTTCATTTGTAAAATGGGGACAAAATGCAGGAGACATTTTGTGGAGGCAGCTTGGCCTAGTAGGGAAGAGCATGGACCAGGAGTCAAAAGACCTGGTTTCTAACCCTGGCTCTGCTACTTGTCTGCTGTGTCACTTTGGGTAAGTTAGATAACTTTTTTTGTGCCAGTTAACTGATCTGAAAATAGGGATTAAATCCTCCATCCTTTGACTTAGATCTTGAGCCTTGTGGGATAGGGACTGTGTTGAACCTGATTGTCTTGTATCTACTTCAGTGCTTAGTACAGCGTCTAGTAAATAGCAAGTGCTTAGCCAGTACTATTTTTTTTTAAAACCATTACTTTGACAGCTCCTTGGGAATGTCACAGACTCATGCTCAGATCTGTGGAGCCCAAATAAGTCCTTTTCGGATTTGCAGGAAAAAGCATTCTGAGTCTACTTGGAGTCAAAGTGCACACAAATCTGCTCCCAACTTTTTACCACACTTACTCTTGTGTATCACCAAAAGTTATCTTTGTTGAGGTTAACTGTGGTGAACACTGGCTGCAATATGCTTCTTTGAAAGCTGTCTTATAGTGGTCATAAACTCAAAGCTCACTCGTCCCATTCTCCTGCCCGGTTCAGCCCGGACACCGGCCATAAACACTGACTTCTCCAGATTGCTTGAGTCATGCCATTACCTGACCTCACTTGTCGCACTTACTGGTCCCAAAGGAGAAGTCTAGTGAGTCATCTCGGGATACAAAATTTAGAGCTTCATCCCCTCCCATTTTAGACACAGAGAAGCAGTGTGACCTAGTGGGTAGAGTATGAGCCTGGGAGTCAGAAGCCCCTGGGTCCTAATCCCGACTCTACCACTTGTCTGCTGTGTGACCTTGGGCAAATCACTTAACTTCTCTGTAGCTCAATTACCTCATTTTAAAAAGTATCTGCCATTTTTCCTGAACATGAGTTTTACTACATGTTTAGGGTGAAATATTCTTTGTGAATTAGGAAATATTCTTCCATGGCTGTCTGGCCAGCATGATGCAGTGTTGGGATAAATGGTTGGACAAGTTTCTCATGCCTTGGGATTCTACGATAGGATGTGAGACCAGTAAGAAGTGGCTGAAACAAAGCAGAACTTGCAAATGTGCACTGTTCAATACTTGTGGAAGCAATATGATCTAAAAAAAAAAAAGCATATAGCTATTTAGAGACTTTTAGCACACATAGCAAATCAATTTTTCTTTCTCAGCAAATGGAACTTTAAAGAGCTGGAAAACCTCACCTTGAAAGAAAGCAGTTGAGGAAACTGCCTTTTTGGAATAGCCTCAAGAATCAGAATTTTGTCAACTTGATGGAAAAATGAAGATTGACAATTTCATTTGTGTATTTCTTTAGTCTGTCCAGACATCAAATAGTTTCACAATTTTGTTTTTCTGCTTCACATGCCTCCATTTTTTTCATTCGTTATCTACAAGGATCAAATCCGTAATTAGAACAAAAAACAATCTCTCTTAAAATGAAAGCCATTTATGAAACTGCATCAATGGGACTGTGCCAAAGCATTGATACCTGACCTAATTAGTTTTTCAATGAAACCCATTGCATAATTAGTACGGATTTAGACGGTCTAAGTGATCTCTCACACCCTCCCCCCTAAAAGATTTTTAAAAACTAGGTCTGCATCTGCCATTACCTCTGTTACTACTCTTAGAATGAGATTTCAAGATCAAGCTGTTTATTAGCCTTTGGTCACGGCAGTATTCTGTACTAGATGTATTTTCTAACTTTTCCTTTTTACCTGAGGCCATTCCCAGCTGTGATCTTATCCTTTTTTTCGAGAGAAATAGGAGTTGTGGCTGTCAGATTTCAGAAGAGGCTTTGCAGACACAGTCTGGCAGGCCCAGGGGGACTTTACTTGACCCGGCTCCTGGGAAAGGGTTAGGAAGAGTGAGGAACTCATTTTCATTTTAATTTTTTAAGAATCTTCCCTTCTCAAAAATCCAAATCATTCTATGACTCTTGGGAAAAGGAATGGCATTTCTACCAGAGATATCATCGTTGTATATGTAAATACCTATAAATATTACATAATTTTGGTATAGGGGTGTGTGTGTGCACGTGTGGATGCGCGCACAGATATATGGAGAGAGAGGAAAAAAAGAAGCCTCAAAGTTTCAATGTGTTACTGATGGTGAACCTTTTATCATGTGTGCAGCAGGGACTGATAAGATCACTGTATAACCAACAGTTCCCTCTGCATTGTGTGTGTATAAAGATAGCATTTTCCTGACTTGTCAGTTCTGTTACCAACAGTGACTGGTGTGTTTATATTTCTCCCTCTTGAGGTCAACATCATTCTAAGGCTTGAGGTCCCGGACACTCCCCCCATTTCTGATTGCTGCATGTCAATCTGACTAGTTTTCTGGGGCTGTTTCCCATCTCTGCTACCTGTCCACAGCTATGTCAGATCATCTTCAAAGTCCTCTTGAAAGCCCTTATTCTCTCTGAGGCTTTCCCCAATTAAATCCCACTACCCCAGGCTATGTGACCCTTACAGTCACCTTTAGTGTGTATATATCATTTATTCATTCATTTTTCCTCACTCTTGTTCTCACCAGTGATATCCCGCTTACCTTATTTTTAAATAGTCTGTCTTGAAGGCAGGAAATAGTGTCTTCTACTTACACTCAATACAGTGGATGCTCAATAAATCCCACTGTGCTATATTTAAATACCAAGCAGTGTGCTAAGCGCTGTGGTAGATGGAAGATAATCAGATCAGATGCAATTTCCATCCCACCTGGGATTCACCTAAGAGGAAGGGAGAATGGGTATTTAATCCCCATCTTACAAATGAGGACCCTGAAGCACAGAGTAGTTATAGCACACATGCTTCCTTGTGTCTTCACAATTCATCTGCTCATCCTTCCTATGATTGTTTTATTATCAATTCACCAGAGAGTAGTTGTTTAGGAATTCTGTTGCTGTTCATTCTCCACACAAGTCCTCTCAATGAGCATTGCATTGATGCTAGCTGCTGTTACAGGAGAGCACTGTGATTTTGTCATCTACTTTTAAATATTGCTCAATGGAGAAATCCCATAAATGTCACCTGAAATCATTATGAAGTTTGGGAAAGTTCCACAGCTCATAACCATAAAGAAGATTGGGCAGTACAGTTGCCCTGTATAATCAGGTTAGTGAGACTATTGATGCCAAGTTGGATATAGTAGACTTCATCAATCAGTGGTATTTACTGTGCAGTTACTGGGTGCAGAGTATTAAGTGCATGGGAGGGTACAGTACAACAGTCGATAGACATGTTCCCTTCCCACACTGAGCTTAAAGTCTAGAGATGAGCATGATTTGGTTCCCCACATTCTTATCTATCCATGCATCAGTGGACAACATGCAGTGCAGGTAACAGAATTCAGTGACAACATCCCACTCTGGGTCATCAGCATTGGTTCTTGGTTGTGTGACGAGGTTGCCAGGTGTGAGCTGGTACATCAGTCTGTTTGACTCACTCCATATTTGCTGATTCAGTGATACCATTCATAATCATCTGCATATCTTCCTGCAGGTGTGATTCCAGAGCACACTCACCAGCACATAGCTGCTTTAACCTGAATAGTTCAAGGACTTTTGGTAATATTTTCAGCTTGCCAAGTTAAGGATCAAACTGTTTCTGATGCTAATTCTAGATTCCTTGATCCACCCAGGATAGATTGAAAAGGACCCCAGACCTCTTTTACATGGCTTAGTGATAGGGAAATAATCCTTCAAGGACCCTGCAAGTAGTGTGAAGCAGTCAGACTCATCACCATAGAGGAATTTTTAAACTCTTGTTAAGGTTCGTAAGACAGCCAAACTCTATCAGCTGTTGCTTGAACCCTGGTAACTCCATTTTCCCTGTATCTTATATATCGCAGTGGCCATGCTTTCCACACCTGTCTGGTCTGAATCGTGTTTTGTTTCCAGAGGGCATGAGTAATGATGTTCTTAAGCTCCCTGTGGGCAAGGAAAATGTCTCCCAACTCTGTTGTACTGTACTCTCCCAAGCACTTGGTACAGTGCTCTGTACACAGTAAGTGCTCATTAAATATCCCTGATTGATTTAGTGGTTATTCCAAGAGGACTGGTTGGAATCTTTCTGGCAGTTGAAAAGGGTGAAATCCCATGAAAATTTCCACTGTCAGCTATGTTCCTCTTCTTCTGAGGACTGGTGGCCCTTTTGAAAATTGGCATTTCTTCAGGCTTCCATTTGTTCACAGGAAGAACCTGTGAAAGTGACTTAGAGAAGCAGCATGACCTAGTGGAAAGAGCATGGGACTGGGAGACAGAAGGTCATGGGGTCTAATCCCAGCTCTGCCACATGTCTGCTGTGTCACCTTGGGCAAGTCACTTCACTTCTCTGGGCCTCAGTTACCTCATCTGTAAAATGGGGATTGAGACTGTGAGCCCCACGTGGGACAAAGACTATGCCCAACCTGATTAGTTTGAATTTTCCCCAGCGCCTTTAGAATCAAGCCAATTTGGTCTCTGGCTCCCAAAGCAGAGAGGGCAGTAGCAGCATCTAATCATCCCCGAGAAGGCAATATAGAAATGGAGACATAACAAAAGGCCACTTCTTTCTGTTATGGCGTGAAAGCCCACGAGAGGGACTGGTGATTTAGATGAGATCTGACTTGGAAACTTTCATTATTGTCAGAATTTATGGACACACAAAAGAGAGAGAAATGAATACACAGTGTGTTTTACATTTTTGAACTCCCTGAGTAGGAAAGATACTAAATTTTCAAGATGTTTCTGGTGAAAAACAAACACCAGGGCCTGCTTGGTGAGAGGAAGGATGAAAAAAGTTAATAAAAATATCATCATATTGGAACAGGGGCAGCTATCTTAGAGAAAAAATCTGATAGCGTCAAAATTCCCGGGTATTTTACAGGTATAAGGGGGGAAAGTTTCTATTGGGGACTAGCACAATTTAATACCCAGAGGTGAAATTAAATAAGCTTAAGCACCAAAATAGTTATGATGAACTTTTTAAGGTCTAGGATTCAATTCTAGGAATAACAATGCATTCTGGTGGGAAAAGCACGGACCTGGAGGCCGGAAGATCAGAAGATCAGCGTTCTAATCCTGGTTTTGCCACTTGCCTGCTCTGGGGCCTTGGGTAAAGCACTTAACTTCCTTGTGCCTCTGTTTCCTCATCTGTAAAATGGGGATTAAATCTTCCTCCTTCAAACTTGGATTGTGAGTTCCATGTGGGCCAGGGCTTTTTTCTGTTCTGAATATCATGTATCTCTCCCAATACTTAGTACAGTCTCTGGCACATAGTAATCACTTAAGTACCATTTAAAAATACATTCTCATTAGGTACTAACGTTCCTTGGACCTTTTTTTTTTTTCAACTATTTCAATAACCTTAGAAGACTTTACTGGGATCAGCAGTGTTTTGTATCCTTTATATTAGTAGTGGCAGCAGCAGCATTTATTATGCACCCTCTTGGTGTGGCGCACTCTACTAGGTGCTGGAGAAGTGCAGAATAATGAAGTCACATGCTTCCCACCCGCAAGGAGCTTATACTTAAATGCTGGCGATGAAGCTAAAAAGGTTTACAACACTATCAAAACAAATACATTAGGCATAGACATCCTGATGAATCTACAGAAGGTGTAAATAAGTTTATAAATGCTAGAAATGTCTGCTCAACATTTATGTAAATGTTTGTGTGTTTGTCTCCCAGGTACAGTGTAAATGCCTTGTGGTCAGGGAACAAGTCACTTCATTAGTATATCCTTGCCGAACCCCTAGAATAGTTATCCAGTCTCTCAGTAATTTGTAAGAAGCACTTTCTATGTGCAAAGCAATTTATTGAGTTTTATGAAAAATGCTCATCCATTAACTCGAACATGGTTCCTGATCCAAAATGGGGCAGGCAGACTTACAAGGAGATGAAAACAGAAATAAAATAGAATCTATTAACCAAATCAAAACTGACAAATTTACCATTAATCAATCGGGAGTATTTACTGAATGCTTGGGAGAGTACAGTACAACAGAGTTGGCAGGAACATCCCCTTCCCACCAGGAGCTTACAGCTTCGATGGGGAGACAGCCATTAAATTATGAATATGTACATAAGTGCTGTGGGGATTTGAAGCTTACTGGTTTGAGGGGCATCCTCAGCCTTACTTACATCTCCAGTTCAACCTCCCCAGGTTACAATGGCCTCAAACTTCTCAGAAGTCCAAATGTTGGACTGATGCCTTCTATTCTCCATACTGTCAGGCAGGAGGTACCTGGATGCTGCCCAGTCATTGGCTCTTCTCAGGCTTTCAGGATTTATAGATTTTAGGGGTCATCATAGACTGCTTTGGCAAGGAGGGCAGTTCTGTGTCAGGGTTTAGAAGCAAGATTGCACAGAGGTTGGGGACTTCAGTATAAACAAGTGCAAGTTATTGCCCTCAAGGAAAATGATCCAGACCATGCCAGTGTTTAGCCTGTGAAGTTGTATCTGAGGGGAGAGATGAAATTAACCAGCTGTGAGCAGAGCCTTGGCACCTCCGCCTAAGGCAGCTCCACCTCAACATCCTCCCCTTCGGACAGCCCCTCTGCTCCAAGGGACCCTGTTTCTACTCTCCCCTCCACATCATCCAGATGCCCCTGTCCCTTCTTGGGTTGCACTGCTCCGGTAGGAAAAAAATAAGAGATAAGAGAGATACAGCCACAGCCTACAGCCTCTACGAAACCCCAAGGAGGCTGTGGTGGCTGTTGCCTAGCAGTTGTGTCTGTGGGTGTGCCTTGAACACTGAGCCATAATAAAACCTGAATAATAACAATGATCAATGCTTACTTTGTACCAAGCACTGTATTTAGCCCCAGGGTAGATATAAGGCAAAAAAGGTTGCCAAAAGTCCCTGCCCTTTATGGGACTCACGGTCTAAAGGGGAGGGAGAATGAGGATTTTTATCCCCATTTTGTGGATGAGGGAACACAGGCTCAGAGAAGTTGTGACTTGCACAAGGTCCCACAGCAAACAAGTGATGGAGTCAGGAACAGAACCCAAATCCCCTGACTCTCCGGCCCATGCTTTTTCCACTAGGCTCTGCTGCCACAGTGCCCTTCTGACTTGTTTTTACTCTGTGTATCTGTCCTGGTCTTTTATGCTTTGATTAGTGTGTTATTTTTTTCATCACTCCTCTTGATTCTATTGCCAATCCCCATCCCCCTTAATGTTTTAGTTTGTGAAGCCCGTTGAGGAGCAGGGATTGTGTTTATTTCTCACCTGGGTATTCTTTTTCCAGTGCTTAGCACATAGTGCTTAATAAAGACTATTAGCAGTCTGCCCCAGTACCTGGAGGGTAGGAGTGGGTTTTTTGGGGAGGAACTGCACAGTGTTTGGGGTGTGAACCTCAGCCCCTGTCCCACTCCCCGCTATCAGAGAAACTAGTCCCTGGTTAGAATATATTATTTAGTGATTATTAAATACCCACAAGTTGCCAGGTGCTATAAATAACAAAGAAACTGCTCTCTCCAAGCTTACAGAAGGTAAGGTAAACATCCTTTAAAGACACCAATTCACAGCCCTAAGTGAAGTGTGTCTAATGAACACTCACTACCTGTGGATTAAATTCAATAATCATGTGTCTGGACACCCAGCAGCAGATCTTCACCCCAGGGAGCAATGGATTTCAGTAACCTCAGGAGGGTGACTTGGAGAGAGAGGGAGAAAGAAAGACTTCCCGTTTTTACTTTCTTTCTTCTAAATATAAAGTTAATTCTTGGGAATTTTCCCCCTGGGATCAGTTGCTCCTTGAGGATTTTCCTTTCAGGGAGGAGGTTACCTGGGGAAAATCCTTGAGAAGTGGCACTTAAATTTAGGGGCAAACTGCAAAATACTGACCTCCCCTTCTCTCCTCACTCTACCATCAAGTTCCCTCCCACCCAGGCTTGACTGAATGCTGATCACCGTGGGCTGCTAACCTGCACCAGCATGGTCCCTTTGGAAGACCCCTGAGGGGCCATCTAGTCTGGGCAGAGTTACGGTACCCCATGCCATAGGGAAATAACAGTGACAGAGTTTGAACAAGCCCTAAAGTACTCCCTAATTTTGAATCTCAGTCCCTCTAGCTACAACTGAAACCCATTCACCTTTCATCCTGCCTTTCGAAGAGATGGAGAGCAGTCAGCATGACTCACCTGATAAATATTCTGACTCTGAGTGAAAGTTTTATTGGCGGACTAGATACGTGATTTTCAGCTTTGGAGTTCATCACTTTCATGCAGTTAAAGTGGGCTCTCACCTCATCCTTCTCTTTTCCTCGAGTCTGCCACCCATCTTGATACCCTTATCGTGAAATGGAAAGCTGAACAGATGGCTTGAAGCAGTGAGACTGTTTTGCTTCCTTCGTTATTTGAGTGGACATTCAGTTAGCTAAAAGTCATTGAAGTGAACCTTGTCTTTGAAACTCAGAGATGTATGGCAGCAGGAAATTGTCGGAGAGCACGGGGGGAAAAGAAGTCAGCAATTTTGAAGCAGAAAGAAAAAGGTTTATAGAGAAAACTCTATTAAAGTCATCAACTTTCCTTTGCTTAAGGTCAAAAAACTTACAGAATGCTGGAATAATATGATATTACAAATGAGTGTGAGCAGCCATCTATTTTCTTGCTCTTGTCATGTTTATGCCTGGGGTCTTTTTATTTGATCATTGTTCTATTAATGGTCTTGAACCAATGAACAAGCTGGTGAATACTGTAGTACCTGCAAAACTAAAATAAAAAAGACTAGTAGAAAGTATATGGTCCAGAGAAAGTTTTTTTTTTCCAGGAGTAGTATATCATTGAGAGCAATTTCATATGGCTGGTGTTGATTTATGGTCTCAGGTGGGGAAATCTGTCAGGAAAGTAAGTAAAACAAAATTAATTCATCTAAGAAAAAGAAAGATCCTGAAGGAGTGGAAAGAGGCCCATTCTGTCTAATTAGTCTTTGACCAGCTTCAAACAACACAAGGTCTTTTTTCCTTTTGAGGGAGCACTTCAGATGTGGATAGTATCCTGTCCCTCTCCAAGGAGACTAGCAAGAGTGCACTGGTGCCCAAGACCCATTGGCTAGATGGCAGAGGTTGGCATTTGAACCACAAAAACTGGAGGAAGAGGCCCTGGGAGAGAATACATAGGTGGGCAGCTCACTGTGGGCAGGAAATGTCTGTTCTTGTGTTGTACTCTCCCAAATGCCAAGTACAGTGCTCTGTACACAGTGAATGCTTAGTATATGCAATCAGTTGATTGAATTAAACATAGTCCCTGTCTCTCAGGGGACTCTCAGTGTAAAAGTTTGTCAGGAAAAGGGATGGGAGTCAAATATATCACAGGTGAGGAAACATTAAAACCAATCCAGTGCTTAGAACAGTGCTTGGCACTTAATAAGCACTTAACAAATACCATCATTATTAAATAGGATCAAAGCCTCGGTGGTGATGGAGAAGTCCGACCGCTTGCAGGAGCAAGCTGGAAGCAGGGATCCTCGCTGGCCTGTGGGAAGGCAACAGTTACGACGGTGCTTTTCTCGGTGGTGAAGGAAAAGTCTGAGAGCATGCAGGAGCAGCTTGTATCCCTGGTCCAACCTGCAAGGAATATGCTGGGAGCAGGGATCCTCATTGGCGTGAGGTTAGGTGGCAGTTACCATGGCACTTTTCTCAGAGGAGATGTAGTTGGTAGACATGATCTCTGACCTCAAGGAGCTAGTAGTCTAGTGGAGCTAGTCTCTTAATATCCTCGTCATCATGAAGCCTTTGGTCCAGGATGGCAAAGCCTATTCATGCCAGGCTGTTCTGTCTGTTGCAGAAGCAGGGAAGCAGCATGTCCTACTGGAAAGAGCACAGACTTGGGAGTCAGAGGACATGGTTTCTAATCCTGGCTCCATCACATGTCCGCTTTGTGAACTTGGGCAAGTTACTTCTCTGTGCCTTAGTTACCTCATCTGTAAAATGAGGATTTAGACTGTGAGCCCTATGTGGTACAGATACTGTGTCCAGCCTGATTACCTTTAGGAAAGCAGCATGGCATATTGGATAGAGCATAGGCCTGGGAGTTAGAAGGCTGTAAATTCTAATCTTGGCTCCATCACTGGTCTGTGTGACCTTGGGCAAGTCACTTCACTTCTCTGGGCCTCAGTTACCTCATCTGTAAAATGGAGATTGAGACTGTGAGCCCCAGCTGGGATAGGGACTGTGTCTGACCTGATTAGTTTGTGTTTACCCCAGTGGTTAGAACAGTGCTTGGCACATGGTAAGAGCTTAAGAAATACCACAATTATTATTATTATGATTATTATTATGATTACTAATAAACATGTCCCAAGTATCTGTTATTTTGCCTAATTTAAAACTAAGCTTCATTGTTGCTTTTGGTGTTCTGCCCACCCAGCTCACAGGTGCTCACTCCCAGTTGCTCTTGTCCATTCTTCTCACATGTCCTCTATGGCAAAGTTATAATAATAATAATAGTAATAATTGTATTTAAGTGCTTACTATTCCCCAAGCACTGTTCTAAGCCCTGGGGTAAAGACAAGCTAATCAGGTTGGACACAGGGCCTTTCTCCCATGGGGATCACAGTCTTAATCCCCATTTTACAGATGAGGTAACTGAGGCCCAGAAAAGTGAAGTGACTTGCCCAAGGTCACACAGCAGACATGTGGCAGAGCTGGGATTAGAACCCATGACCTTGTCTCCCTGATCCATGCTCTTTCCACTAGGTCATGCTGCTTCTCTAAGTCACTTTCACAGGTTCTTCCTGTGAACAGATGGAAGCCTGAAGAAATGCCATATTTTCACATTGGCAGAGCAGAGATTAGAACCCACAGTATGTTATTGTGATCATTGCTTCAGTACTGGTGAGTGGACTGTGTTTTATCATCTCGTTGTTGTTTATCTCATCCTGCCATTGATGTTGAATATGGTTCCTAAATGGGGCTGGGGAAACTGCTCAGTAAGTTGGATATGCCTTCTGTAGTAGTTCCAGGTCTCGCAGTCACACATAAGGTTGGACACCATAACAGATGTACACGTCTTCAACTCGTTTTGCAGCTTGCTGCTGCATCAGAGACTCTCTACCACAGGCTTTAAAACACTTAATCACCTTGCCCCATCCTATCTTACTTCCCTGACTTCTTATTACAACCCATTCCACGCACTTGGCTCCTCTAATGCCAACCTACTCACTGTACCTCGATCTCATCTATCTTGCCAATGGTCCCTCACCCATATCATGCCTCTGCCCTGTAACTTTCTTCCTCTTCATATCTGACAGACGAACACTATCCCCACCCTCCAAACCTTATCCCCACCCTCCAAACCTTCCCTGACTAAGCACTCATTTCATCTTGTCCCATTCCCTTCTGGTGTTACCCTTGCACTTGCATTTGCATCCTTTTTCACTCAGCCCCAAGTCACTTATTTAAATATCCATAATTATTTATTTATATTACTCTCTGTATCCCCGTCTAGACTGTAAGCTTGCTGTGGCAGGGAATATGTCTATCGACTGATGTACTCTTCCAAGTGCTTAGTACAGTGCTCTTCACACAGTAAGAGTTCAGTAAATACTGTTGATTAGCACCCCATTATTGCCCTAGGCTATTTCCGTAATTCTATTTTCTATCACCTTATCT
The DNA here is from genome assembly GCF_004115215.2 of Ornithorhynchus anatinus. NCBI lineage: Eukaryota > Metazoa > Chordata > Mammalia > Monotremata > Ornithorhynchidae > Ornithorhynchus > Ornithorhynchus anatinus. The sequence continues at coordinate 31,654,226 of NC_041743.1, forward strand.
ACCTATCCATTGAAGGCATTGGGAGCCCCAAATAAAAAAGGAAGACATGGTCCCTGACCTTAAGAAGCTTATAATATTCTCCTTTTCTTCTTTCCACCCTATCTTCCCTCTCTCCCTTTTCCTTTTCCTTTCTCATTCCTTTCTTCTCTTCTCCCTTCTACTTTTCCCCCCTCTTTTCAACTTTTCTCTATTCCTCCCCTTTTCCCCTTCTCTCTCCGTTTGCTTTTCTCCCTCTTTACTTCTTCCTTTCTCTCTCTCTCTCCCCACACCTTCTTTCCCTCTCTCTTTCCCTCTCATCCTCTCCCTCTCCCTTCCTACATTTCCCATCCTCCCTCTCCCATCTTCTCTCTCCCTCTCTCATTCTCCCTCTTTATCACTTCCCTCCTTTCTCCCCTCACTTCCACCCAGAAGTCTTTCCACCTCCATCCTGCCTTAGGCAGGAAGAAATATATATACCTTAGTAAGGGAATCTTGTCCCTTCCTCATAATTTTCTTCTCAGCCACAAGAGTGAAAAGCAGCCAAATAAAGCCTCCCTCCACTAACCCTTCATTACCATCCCCCATTCTCCTCCATGGCTTTCTCATGACCATACTGAGACACATCATCATAAATAAAGCTAAACTCTGCCTGTCAAATGTGAACAGCACTCCCCGTGTTCCCCGACCCCCTGAGCTCGGCAATCTGTAATGAGTCTCCTTTTCATGACTAAGAGGTTCCGCCACATTACACTCTGGCAATCCTTAATAAATAAGTTGGAATGAAAAATTACTATTTAGCTTTGCAATCAATAATTAAAAATGGTTTAGTAGTTTATTTCTGTGCCTGGAACATTTTATGCATTTTTCAGTGGGTTTGTCTCTTTAGGTGGCTGTTTAGATCACTGCAATGGGGCTAAGATGAAATGTGTAAAATTTTAGTTAAGATTTTGGCAGATATCCCCAGACGAGGCTATGCCATTGCACTTGATATTGCATCAAAAGAAACCTGAGACAGTCAAAAAGGTGAATGCATGGGAATTCGGTTTTCAGCATCTTGAGTGGCTTTGAGACAGAAGAGGTAACCAATTATCACTAACCTGCTGTAATATGCTTTCATATTCATTCAATTGTATTTATTGAGCACTTACTGTGTGCAGAGCACTGTACTAAGCACTTGGAATGTACAATTCAGCAACAGATGGAGACAATCCCTGCCCAACAACGGGATCACAGTCTAAAAGACACATTCCTCTGCCAAGATCTTGTCATGTACTTCTGAGTTTTAAAGAACCGAGGTGGATTTTTTTTTCCCCCGAAGGGTTAGATATATAAGGCAGGCCCTCAAAACCTTCAAAACCCATCAATCCCACTTCAAGATCAATTCACATGTGCTTGTGTGCAAGGTTCTGTACTGAGTGCTATACAGACCTACACCAAAAAACCTAAGCACAGACCCTGTTCTGTTGGAGACTGTCTTGTAAAGACAGCTTTGTTAGGGGCAGTAATCTTTATAAAGAATCTCTAGGAGCCAAATTTTGGGGGCCTTCCTGATATGGAAGGTCTTAAAATAGAAGGCATAGAAGTGATTTTAGTTATATAGCAGCTGGAGGAACTGTGGGAAGTTTCATTTTATGGAAGGGTTTTGGCCACAGAGAAGTTGGTAGAAGGGATGCATTACTTTAGTACAGTTTCTAGTTCAAGAGGAAGCCCCACTGTAATCACTGCTCAGGAAATCAGGAGTGGTGGATAGTGAAAGCAGCTAGATGTCATGGACAAAAATCACCTTTGCATCTCTCAAGATGATGTACCATTGTATTTATTAAGAACTTTCTGTGTGAAAAGCACTGTGCCAAGCACTCAGGAGAGTACAGTATAACAGACAGTCCCTGCCCACCACAGTCTAGAGGGGGAGACAGACATTAATATAAATTAACAATATGTTCTTAAGTGCTGTCACGCTGGAAGGGGGAATGAATAAAAGAAGCAAGTCAGGGCGATGCAGAAGGGAGTGGGAGAAGAGGAAATGAGGGTTTGTCAGGGATGGCCTCTTGGAGGAGATGTGCCTTCAATAAGACTTTGAAGGAAGGGAGAGTAATTGTCTGTCCGATATGAGGAGGGAAGGTGTTCCGGGCCAGAGGCAGGATGTGGGTGAGAGGTCAGTGGTGAGATAGATGAGACTGAGGTACAGTGAGAAGTTTAGCATTAGAGGAGTGAAGTGCGTGAGCTGCGTTGTAGTAGGAGAGTAGCAAGGTGGGGGCGGGGGGGGGCAAGGTGTACCTTTGCCTATCTATTTGCTCACTGAACTCTGTGCTGCAGAAGAAGCATGATTGGCAGGTTGAGAGAATGCCAATGGCTCCATGCCCTGAGGGCCCAAAGCTCTGTCATTCCCAATGGGAGACTCCAACATCGTGCTTGAGGAGAGGACACATTCAGCAATAACATTGTGCTGTCCTTTCCGTATTATGTTTAAAAATGAGTTTTTCTGCTTGTTGCCGGAGGATGAAATAGGTAAGGTGGGAGGGATTTCGAGAGGTCATCTATCCATCAGGAAACAGCGTGGCCAAATGGATAGAGCATGGATCTGGGAGTCAGAAGGATCTGGGTTCTAATCCTGGATTCTCCACGTGTCTGCTCTGTGGCTTTGGCAAATCACTTCATTTCTCTGTGCCTCAGTTACCTCATCTGTAAAATGAGGAGTAAGACTGTGAGACCCATGCAGGACAGGACTTTGTCCAACCCGATTTGGGTGTCTCCACCCCAGTGCTTAGTACAGTGCTTGGCACATAGTAAACACTTAAAAAATACCACCATTATTATTATTATCCCTCCATCATTCCTCTTCCTCTGAGATGCATTTTATATCCTCGTTTGGTGACTTATTTCAGTGCTTATTATACTTATAATTATCCAATGCTATACTCTGGGGACACAGACTCACCAAGATGAAGACATACACTGCTCTGGGAAGCTTTGGCTTTTGGCTTGGTGGTTTCATGGCTGCCGCTGATGTGTTAATAGGAGAAAACTTATTTTGGCTTTGGCTGAACTGGGTCTTTCTTGCAGGTTGTTGAGGATCTGCAGCTCTTCCAGCAGGAAGGGCTGTGCCAATAACTAGTTTTGGAGAACTAATTTCCAGGGAGACAGGCAGATGGAAAGGGAGGGACTTTTTTTTTTTCATATTCAGAAAGCTTCTTGTCTGGAAAGATAAATGCTCTTTGAATGAAAACCCAATTGCTTGCTAATATCAAAGATTAAAATCCATCTCTCTTGAATCTATGGAACATTAGCTGTTCATCTGGGCTGTTAGGATTAGCATACATTACTGGGTGAATGTTTTTCTGGAGGCCGAATGCAGAATTATTAGACACACTTAACAATAGTTGAATCATTTGTCCAAGATCCTGAGGAATGCTATGGCTGCAAAAACCTGTATTTGTATGTCTCTATGCAGGACTGCCTGTCCAACCCGATTTGCTTGTACTCACACCAGTGCTCAGTACGGTGCCTGGGATATAGTAAGCACTTAACAAATGCCACCACCGTTATTATTATTATTGTGTTGGGAAGATGGTGTAGCCTTTTTATTAGGGATGCCAAAGAAAATCATTTCACCACCTCCCTTGGTAACTGCTTCCTTTGTCAAGAGGTCTTTGGACTATGAAGTTCTTCCTCATGGCTAACAAAATCTCCTGCTGTAACTTGAAGCCGTTTCTATTGATCAAGAATAGCCAGCCACTTTCCTAACCCTTCAAAAGTTAATGCTCAACTCTTTATACGCTGAGGGCCTACCTCACTGCCCAGAATTGATTTGTGCACAGCATACAGAAGAAGGGTTGGGCTTTTAGGGACAAAGAGGTTGACTGTGATGTCTGGTCTCGTGGAACAGCCGCTCTTTTTGGTACTTGGTATAAACCCCCATTGCATATTACTAGCTGGTCTGATCACCACAACCTCATTCACATAAAAATCTTTCAACTTTGAGAAGGAAATAAAAGATGTTTGTATAGTGGCAGTATTTTTTCTTAAAAAACCTCAAGAACTACATATTTTGAAATAGACACTTCATTTGTTCCGGGTTGATATGCGCACACACACTCAGAATGAATAGTTTGCATGCCGCTCTCATCAACAATGTAAACCACGTGCTCTGAGCATGCTGTTGCATATTCCCTGTTGCAAACTAGACATCAGTGCCACAAGCCCAGCACTGAGGCATTTTAAGTACAGGTATTAACCAAGACTCCTGCAAGGAGTTGGAGGCTATTACCTAAGGGAGTGAGGACAAACCAACTGTCAGCAACTGGCAAATCTCGTTTTCATTTTCTCTTGAGAGCCAGCTCAGCAACCCTGATGTTCCGCCTCTGTTACCTACTTCTCTAGCCTAAACAAAAGTCTTAAGTAAGTAGCCGGCTCAGGATATTAGTCATCCGTTCGCTGATGAAGCAGCAGTTGTGTTTGGTGGCACCCAAGGTGTCTGAGCAGCTCAATTAAGAACACACTGCTCACTCCGTAGGGGCTGGGAAAGATGTCCTTCAACATTTCCTGCTTCACTGATTAAACTCAAGACTGGCTCACCAGAGGACTGTGCATGATGAACTTTAATCTTGAGGGGCACATAGAAGACCAATGAAGGGAATGTCAATTGTGTGTTATTTTCTTCAGCTCCATTTTCACATAGGGAAGTGTTGCGTCAACTTTGAATAAAAAGGACATCTCTCTCTGTATAAATGTGTATGGGTGGGTTTGTGTCTGAGTGAATATAAAAATGTTTATGTATATATACAGTTTAAAAATTGGCTAACCTTGGGATGGGAGACCCCAAAGCAGTACCACTGTATGTAGTAACCTTAGGGTTCAGTAATTACTGCTGTGCGTGAGTGAGAGAATGTCTACTGATAAGGTTCTAATCCTGTCTGCCACTTGCCAGCTGTGTGACTTTGGGTAAATCACTTAACTTCTCTGTGCCTCACTTACCTCATCTGTAAAATGGGGATTAAAACTGTGAGCCCCATGTGGGACAACCTGATCACCTTGTATCCTCCAGCTCTTAGAATAGTGCTTTGCACATAGTAAGCACTTAACAAATACCACCATTTACTTATTTTTCATTTAGTGTGCCCTCCATTAAATGACGAACTGGGGCGCTGCGTAGGAGCCATCTTGTCATTCCAATTAATTAACCTAGACCCATCGAAGGGAGTTCGCTGAATAATAACTTCACAGCTATGTCTATTGTATCATGCGAAGTAAACCCGTAAATGACAAAGATACTATAAAATATATTATCTTCAAAGAATAGTCAGCTGTGTACTAAATACATCACAGAGGAGCTCTGAGAGAGTCACTTTACATGTCCTCTCTGAATCTTCAACTTGCCACTTTCATCTGTGAACCCGATATGGGACAGGGCCTGAGTCAGATCTGACTGTACTCTTGTCCACTCAGGGAGTAGTATATAATAGGCGCTTTGCAAATACCATGATTATCAACTGGAGTCTTTGCATGCAGTTCTTTTTTCGTAGGTTCAGCACCTCCAATTCCTTTCTGTACAGTAGTCTGAAATCTGCTTCATCTGGAAGTTTGGGGTTTGTAAATCTAACTTAGTTATGCATAAGTAAAAGGAACCTTTCTACGTGGGTGTACAATGACTGAGACTTTGTTATTTATGTGGATCATGAGCTCACAGGGAAGGCATCCTAGACCTAGAAATAAACCTTGACACCTTGCAGGTCAGCAGGTTTTCTAGGATGACCCCCAGAACGTGTGACCAGCCTGCCTCTTTGGAGATGTCTGGTCATTAGTACATTGCTTTGTACACAGTGTGTGCTCAATAAATTCTACTGAATGAATTTTGGTCCACACTGCCATGTATTTGCACCCTTTAAGGACTTTATATTCATCCCACTCTCAATCTCATGGCATTTTTCTGTCTTGTGATCTTGGGCAAGTCACCTAACTTCTCTATACCTCAGTTACCTCATCTGTAAAAATGAGGATTAAGACTGTGAGTCCCATGTGGGACCACCTGATTACCTTGTATCTACCCCAGAGCTTAGAATAGTGTTTGGCACATAGTAGGCACTTAATAAATTCCACCATTATTATTATTGTGTATATATCCATAATTTATATTAATGCCTGTCTCCCCGTGAGCCTCTAAATTCCTTATGGGCAGAGAACATGTCTACAAACTCTCTTGTATTATACTCTCCCAAGTCTTAGTGCTCTGCATACATTAAGAGCTCAATAAATGCCGTTGATTCATTGACTGATTTTTCTTCCCTAGGATTTATGAAATTTCTGTAAATCCTGGGCTTTCAATTCAATTATTTATAGTGTTAAATTCTGAATATTTTTAAATCTAATTCCATGTCCATATGGTTTTATGTCTGGGTAGCTGTATAGTGGGTTTTTAAAAATCTTATCTCCCCAGTAGAGTGCAAGGGCCGTATCTTATTTTTATTATATTCTACAGTGTCTAGTACAGAATAAGGCAAGTCACAAGAAGGGATTCAGTAATTACTGTGGGTTATGGTAATTTTAACTTTTTGGTTCTCTTGGAGTGGCTGAGATCGGGTATTGAGAGGCTGCTGTTTCACCTAATTTCAGTATTTGCTAAGGGCTTACTGGGTATCAAGTTGCACTGTAGTAAGTGCTGAGGCAGATGCAAGATAATCAGGTTGGACACAGTCACTCTCCCACATGAGGCTCACAGTCTAAATAGGAGGGAGATCAGGTATTTAATTTCCATTTTACAAATGAGGACAATGAGGCACAGGGAATTTAAGTGACTTGTCTAAGGGCACACAGCGGACAAGTGACAGATCCTTGTTTAGAACCCAGGTCCTTTGTTTCTCAGGCCTGTGTTCTTTCCAAAGAGTTAGTCCATATTGGTCTGATTGTTCTCCCCGAAGGGGTCAGCATCAGTGGTGGGGAAACTGAGTTGCTTTTCCTGCTTCACCTGCTCTTGACTCACTACAACACAGCTGTGCTGAAATAGACACTGTACATGAATGGCAACTCAGTACAGTGCTCTGCACACAGTAAGCGCTCAGTAAATATGAATGAGTGACAGGACATAGACTGGGGAAGGCAAAACAAGTACTTTAAAGATTTAGTCATAAGGTGTCCAACAATATGATAGAACATTTCACCCTGGAAACTATGGACCAGACAGACCATCTTGGTGAATAGTAATTGAAAAGAGGTTTTGTATCCTTGAGCAGGGGATTTGTTTGGGAAGAGACAGATACCAAACCCAGCAATGGGTCCTACAAGTGACATTCCCAACAATCCAGCAAAAAAATGATCATTTCAAGCATACAATGAAGAATGGCTTGTAGGCCAACCTTCAGTCTTTTGAACCACTATCTGCATGAATGAACAGGATCATCAGTAGTGTTATGTTCAAAAACAGGGTCATTATGTGTCCACTCTTTTTGCCTCTCTCTGTCCTTCTCTTTTTGCCCCCCCCCCTTTTTGTCCCTCTCTCTTTCCCTTTTTCTCCTCGACTCTTTCCCTTCTTTCCCTTTTCCCTCCTCTTTCCCTTCTTCCCCCTCCTCTTTCCCTTCCTTCCCTCTCTTTCATTTCTTTCCCTTCTTTGTCTCTCTCCCCCATGTCTCCCACTCTTTCCCCTTCTTTCTTGTCCCATCTCTCCATCCCTCTCTTTCTGTGTCTGTTCCTTTCTCTCTGTGTCCCTCTGTCACTCTCTCTCCTCACTTGCTCTCATCCTTTCCCCCACTCTCTCTCTGGTCTTTCTTTCTAAATACATACATATATATATGTATGTATGTATATGTATATATATATATATATATGCATGTATGTATGTATATACGTATGTATGTGTGTGTATATATACACACACACACACACACACACACACCTGGCTTAAATTACAAATATTTTAAATCCCATTTCTAATTTGAACATTAGTGATTATGAAAGTCTTACCCTTCTCTGTAAAATACCACCACTTGGGGAGGTTTGTCACTTTTAGCTTCACTCTAACCTGGTGCTTCATAGAGCTGCAGCTTGTAGTATTGAGTCAAATTTAATAGTTTTTCACTGACAGATTTAAAGTCCATCATGTTTTAAGGAAAGATCATCTGAAGGGCCTTAAGATTAACTGATTTGCCTGTCACCAAAAAGCAAGTGAAAAATTTGAGCAAAGCATCTCCAGCAGGTTGCGAGCCATAAATCTGTCACCCAGCCTGACTTTCAATGTACATAAAATTAGGCAAGTCTCTTTTTTTAATGTCATTTTGAATTATGCACTCCGCATTATAGATACATTGACTCTTCCACTCCTGGCATTTTGTGCTTTGGAGAAAAGGGTAGTAGGTTTAATTTTCACGTCAATATGTTTCTAATGCAGTGCTTCGTGACATATGGTTAGTCAACAGGTTAAAAAATGATTAGTAATAGGTATGTGCAGACTACTTTCAATTGTGTCCAATGAGATCAGGTTAATCTCTTGACAACAATTTGAGCGATGTTGGTTTTCCCACATCCAAGTTATCTAAGGAAAAATGCATCTCAATTATTACTTATTTGCATCTCTGCTTTTATCTAGAGAGGAAGTTGTTCCAATTCTTCCTAAAGACAGAAATGTGCAAATGATATATCTTCCTTTAAGCTGAACCGGATTCAAGATAAATTAATTTTTTACACATAAAATTCAATTAGAATATGCAAATTAATTATGGGCATCTGTGTATCTATTGCATCGTCATCATAACCACTGATTATTTATTGAGAGCTAAAAAAAACCCCAAAACTTTTCATTTATTTTTTGACTTGCCTTCCCTAGTTCCGTAGACCAAGTCTGCAGGGGGAAAACAGTTTTCAGAATCAGACTGTTATTTGAAGATATCCTTGGGCAGGTCTTTTTGAGTCTTTTCAGGGCATTGAACTGATAAGCTGTGGACATAAGGGAAGGGCTTGGGAAGGTTTCTTAGCAGTGGCAAACTCTTTTGAATTAAAAGATACTGGCAGTGTTAAAGCTCTTTAATGTGTTGTTTTTTTTAAATGGTACTCTTTAAGCACTTACTCTATGGCAAACACTGTAGATACTAGATAATTGGGTTGAACACAGTCCTTATCCCAAATAATCTAAGTAGAAAGGAGTAGAATTTAACCTCCATTTTACAGATAAAGTAACCGAAGCCCAGAGAAGTTATGTGACTTGCCCAAGGTCACACAGCAGACAAGTGACGGAGTGGGACTTAGAACCAAGAGGCTCTGACTCCCAGGCCCGAGCTGTTTCTACTGGACCACCCTGCTTCCCTTTCAGTTGTTATAGCTCTCAGGAATCACAGCCAACATCAATCACAGCCAACATCAAGCAGGAAGAATAGAAAATGGATCCACCCATCCATATATACACTAAGCCTACAGTCCATTTGAGCTGCCCAGGGAGCTTCCTAGGGGACGTTTCCTCAACAGAAAGGAGAAGGTTGGTGATGGGCTGGTGCCTGCTAGCTCAGATGTGGGGAGGATTGCATTCTCCTAACCTCACTCCCCAGAGACACACCCCATATCCTAATCCATGCCAGCTCCAATTGCCTACCTTGCTATCCTCCCACCAGCCTGATTCCCATTAGCCCCTGCCCCCCAGTTGGAGCTCACCTTCCAGATTCTTTGAGGAGTCCTGGAAAGAAAAAGGCCTTGGGAGAGTCTCTCTCTAGGACAACTCAATTCCAACTGGTCAAGGTAAGCCTTCCTGGATTTGAGTCCTGTTTTCTCCAGCTTGCACTTCCTTCTGCATCGTTTGTGCATTTGGATCTGCCACCTTTGAATGTTTGATATTTACCTCACCCCCAACCCTGCAGTACTTATGTACATATCTTTAAATTATATATTATAAACACCTTATTCATATTAATGTCTGCAAGTGTGTGATGGGCAGGGAATGTTTCTGGTAATTCTGTTGTATTGTACTCTTCCAAGTGCTTAGTACAGTGCTGTGCATAATAAGCACTCAATAAATGCCATTGATTGATTTTGGAGTTCTAGTGCTGGTGTCAATCGCAGCTCTTTAGGGTGTTTGCATGGCTCCCATAAAGGACCGGGCATTCATTACAATGTCCTAGGTCTCCCGTCTCTGAACTGGAACACTGATTGTGCACTGAGTGGACTTCCTGATATTATTTCCTGGGGTGAGCTGGGAAGTGGGACTAGAGATAAATGACAGTATGGCCTAGTGGAAAGAGCAAAGGTCTGTGAGTCAGACACCTGGTTCCTGTCCCATCTCTGCTCCTGGCCCGCTGTGTGACCTTAGGCAAGTCACTTAACCTCTCTGGGCTGCAGTACTCTCCCCTGTAAAATAAGGATGATAGGTGTTCTCTTTTCCTCTTAGACTGTGACCCTTGTGTGCGTAGGGACTATGTCCAATCTAAAAATCTGGTATCGACCCTAGCACTTATTAATTCTAGGCATTTATTATTATTATTATTATTATTATCATGTGATTCTAAATCGGGTCCCCTCTCACTGAAAAGCACATGACTCTCGAGTGAGGAGAGCTTATAATACTATCTCACATAGCTCTTACAAACAGAAATATATGAAAGATGTTATGTATAGATCTAAATTATGGGATAACATAACTTCACATATAGCTGTGTTTTTGAATAAATCCTGGTCATAGCAGAAATCTTACTTGGCCACTTTTTTTTCCATTTTCCATGACTTTTGATGCCCGCCTGTGTCCATGTTGGTTTTCTCCTGTTGTGTTACAAAATATTTCCAGTGGTAGGAAACATAAGGGCTGACCATCTTTGTGACTCAGGACATATGAAGCTAATATATTGGCATATCATAATGCACAGTGATTTATTTTGGAGCATCTGGCATTGGCTGCCGATAAAGATAGGAAACAGGACCATTTGGCCCATTGGCTGATACTGGTAAGGGATTTGCATAAAGCTATAAGACAAGAAAAAAAATTGGCCACATCCGAGCCTATTTATCCATAGAGTAGCCCAAATGCAGAACAAGATCATTAAAGTGCTAGCAGCTGCCACCAATTATGCATCAAACTTCAACTTCTATCAGTTAAAGACAGACTTTGAAATCATTTCAAACCTTCATGGATGTCTCGAATAATGAAGTAAATTCATTTGTTTGTATGGAAATCGACATTGTTTTCATCTAGCCTCTCTGAAATCAGTAACAAAATAAAAATTCATGTAACCCTCATTTGGAATGTTAAGTGCCCAGTTCCTATCTGAAAGATTGTTATGGCCTTTTCCACTGAACTGGGCATCATTTTTTGGCCATGGTCTATTTCCCTTTGAAATGCAGTAATGGTAATGTGGTTAAATCCTGTTTACCACCCATCAGTGGTATTTATTGAGTGTTATTGTGTGAAGAACAATGCACTGTGCTTTTGGGAGAATGCATTATAATAGTTGGTAGTCAAGTTGGTAGACCTGTTACCTGCCCACAAGGCAAGATCAAGGGCACCAACTCCTTACCCAGGTTCTATCCCTCACTGTTGACTATGTAGAGCTTTGGACAGGTCATTTAAGGAAAACTCACTGTGGGCCTGCCATTGTTAGATCCTGATGTGAGTTCTAGAAGAAGGTACAGTTCCTGCCCTTATGGAAGTACTCAAACAGAACAAGCACAAAGATCCAATTGCAGAAATATATCCAGAGTCACGTACAAAGTAAGTAATTTCTCAGCATCAAAACCTACACCTCTAAGTGGACTCACTGAGCCTTCCCTCGTCTTAGTGAGTTTAGTAATAAGCCTCCACCTTATTAAAATCCCTCACCCCTGTTTGCTGAGGTGTGATTGGGCAATGAGGTTGAAAAAAGGTGACTGCAATCATCCTTGTGGAATTTCCCATCTGGTTTTTTAAGGTCAAGATGAGCAGTAAGACAAGCACTGGGGGGGCACATCACCCCCTGCCAGACCTTCTTAAATGCTGAGAGCATCAGATGGGTAAGCGTAACAGGAAGGAATGAAGGCATCTAATGTTCAGTTGAATCAGTGCACTGCCATCTCTGAGACAGGAAAGAGGGGCCTCGGCTTGTTTTCCAAACCAACTCTTTCATAATTGATAGGATCCAAGGACATCATCTTTCCCCGCCACCTTAATTTAATGACATATCTAGTTAACTAAGATTGTGGTGTCTAAAATGGCTATTGATTCCCAGGCTGTGCATCTGTGGGCCAGGCTAATTTCCTCTGAACGAGGAGATACGCTGACAAAATAAGATGAACATGCCAGCAACCCTCTGCCTGTATCGCCCAAAGCCTGGTGCCACAATTAGTCAAAACATCCAGACACTGACATCTTAAGCACCTGTAAGCAAACACAACATTCCCGGTAAAAGATCTTTATGAGAAAAGAATAGACAGGTCGCCACTACCGGAGATCCCATCTGCTCAGCCTCAGCAAAGATTTAATTTACATGTCTGAAGCTGAATAGGTTGCTTCACCAGTTGCCTACTGCTAAGTCATTGGAAATGATATCGGACACACCTGTAAGGAGCTAGAATGTAATTACCTAAATGGGTTTTTAACTTAGAAACCTAAAATAGCTCTCAAGCTGAAGATTTCAGCACCTTTGAATGTATTTTCGAGCATGGATTGGAAGTCTCATGCTTCCTATAGGATTTTCCTAAGCAAAGAGCATCTTAATTGCAAGATTTGAAGATTAACACTAATATTGGGATATTTGTTAAGCACTCACTATGTGCCAAGCTGGGGTATATACAAGATAATGATGCAGAACATAGTTTCCTGTCCAACAGAGGGCTCACAGATAAATAGGAGGGAGAACAGGTATCAAATCCCCATTTTATAGGTGAGAAAACTTACAGAGAAGTTAAGTAACTTAGGGTCACACAGCAGGCAAGTAGTGGAGCTGAAATTAGAACCCCGGTCCTCTGACTCCAGCCAGACCTGTGCTCTCTCTTCTAGGCCATGCTGCTTTCCAATTGGGTTTAACTTGTCGAATGAGATTTGTGCATGCTCTCAGCAATGGGAATGTGCTTCCTCAGATATCCATTGCTTTCCGTACTTCAGAAGCCTCATTGTTACGAGGCTAGGCAGTGTAGAAAGGACTGGTGAATGTTTTCAGAGCAGTGATATATATATATATATTCCTGTGGACCGGAAGACCTCTTGAACCTCTTAGTAGGACTGCTAAGTGATGATCAAGAGTTGGGAGATCCATGGCTCCTCCCCTCTAGTTGCTTACACTGTAACCATGCAATTTGACTAACATTAATATGCTCAACTTTTTAAAGAATCTTTGCTATGGAGGCTTTCTTATCAACATTTAGAATGTTGAGAAATAATTTGGCTTTACTCTAATTAGGGGAATCCCTTCATCTCCTCAGTCCAACCCTCTCTGGGCTTAAGCTTCAGTTGGATCAGAAAGCTGGCTGCTGCCTCTTTCCTGGATTCATCCACTCCCTCCTCCTGCTCTGCTCAGATGCACAACTGTTTTATTTCACCCTGACAGTTTTTAACAACTACATGGAGTACAAAATGGCATATTTCTCTCTCTCCCTATATGGTGGTAAATTATCCACTCCTCTGTGAACTCTCCCCCACTCTGCCAACATTGCCTCACAAATCTCTCCCCATGTAGCTCTGTTCTTCAGGAACTGAGGCTCAATTTTTCTAGGAGAGATAAAGGAATTTGGCCTTCAAACCTAGGAAATAATTCCTGCTCAAGTTAAATCTTAATTCCACTTGACAATAGAAAACACTTAAATTTACTCATTTCAAGTAAACTGGTGATGTCTTTTCCTTTTGAACCAACAGGGCACCAATAGCCAAGTCTTGAGTTGGATCAGCACCAAATGCTGCAAATGCTGCTCTTGGCTGGGGTCTGTCCATACAACTTCACTTTTACTTCCTGAAGGAAGCAAAAACTCATGTTTAAGTGAGAAGTTAGGTGGTTTTTCAGTGTATTTGTTAAGCACTTACTATATGCCAGGCACTGTACTAAGCACTGGGGTAGATATAAGGTAAGCAGGAGAGACACATTCCTGTCCATCAAGTCTAAGTAGGAATCTAAGTTGTCTAAGAAGGAAGGAGAGCAGGTATTGAATCCCCATTTTACAGATGAGAAAACTGAGGTACAGAGAAGTTGTAACTTGCCCTAGGTCACCCAGAAGGTAAGAGGTAGTTGAGTTTGGAACAATATGTCAGTGATCAGTTCACTACTCATTCACTCACATGGCTTCAATAATCCATACAGCACTTGAGTCTCACTCACAGATGGTGATGTAGTCTATGAGGTGCCTTTGCAGGGGTGCACCTAAGAGATCTTTCATATTTGGGAAGAGGAAGAAGGTGTTGATAATTATGAACATTTACTGACAATACATGCCATAATGTGAGAAAGAAGAGATGTTCCCTTTCTGTGTTTTTATACATTTTTTATGGTATTTGTTAAGCACTTAATGTGTGTCAAACACTGTTCTAAACACGGGTTGGTACAAATTGATTAGATGGGACCCATTTGCAGCACCTGTGGCTTTCTACTCTGCTTCTTGGTCTCCTAATCATTTCAAAGTTGGGCTCAGGGAGCACATTATCACACAGTAGTCTGTCGTTTTTATGTCAGCTAAAATACAATTATTTTGAAGCAGTACTTCATATGTAAACTGTAAACTCCCTCTAGACTATAAGCTTTTTATGGGCAGGGGCCTTGTCTGCTAAATCTGTTGTATTGTACTCTACCAAGTGCTTAGTACAGTGCTCTGCACATAGTAAGTGCTCAATAAATACCACTGATTGATTATGTCCTTAAAAGCTCGGGAGTCATTCCCCTGCTCAGGGTAGGGCCAGACTAAGATTTTTAGAGATCCTTTTTGCAGCTCATGAGAATGGGGCTCAAATCCACTGATTGCATGATCCTAACATATTTTTTTGGCAAAAATTACTCAGATTTTCCTTTCTTTATGGTGGACTACAGTTGGGTTCTGACTTCAGGAGGAAATAATTTTGTTTTTTCTAACAAACTACTTTCAGTGGGTGAATTTTTTTCCATTTCACCAGGTCAGGGAAGAACTAGGCAGCAAGCCACCAAAGGCTTAATTACATGATCATATTAAAACAAGGCAATTTAATTGCAATTAGTGTTATAATAATTTATTTATAAAATGCCAGTATATGCATTTATATCCTATAATCCATTTAGTTCCAGCCTGATAATATGTGTGCCCCATTAAGTTGTAAAGTACAAGGTCATTAACCTGCAGTTCTACTCGTGATCATGTTATTAGATTGCATTTGCTTTCCCCTCTGGTTGGGCCTGAATTTTAAAAGCACTTTCAGGCCATTTATCTGGAGCCATTTAATTTCTCAGCGATCATCCAAAGGCTCTTGTTATTGCTAATTAAGCAGGTGTGACCTGGACTGGAAGAATTGGCTTTTCTAGACTACCTGGTGTGATTCCAAAGAGGGGCCTGGCCTTTGAAGCTCTTAGAGGCCTTTCATATTTGGCGATAACAATAAACAATTCTGGATAGAGACCTCGCTCCTTGTACTCTGTTGTTCCCCATCATTGGGGATCATGGTGCCTTCAGAATGGCACTTAATGTACCATGAAATGCGTCTTGGGAAATCTCCCACAAAGTGGAGAGTCAAATGCAGCCTGTGATGCTGAGGAAGGGTTGTGAAAGGGGTGGATGGGCTTTAAGACTTTCCTTGGTAGGAGGGAGAAGGAGACCCAGCCTGCTGATTAACTGTAGGTAGGCCAACTCTCAATTTTCCAGGGACTGGTGGCCCAGTTTGTGGAATAAACAGGTTTTTCCCTTCTTCCTTTGGCTCTTTAACTTTTGGACATTTCAGTGTTTGTTAGCAGTTGCCCCAGAAAGTGAGCTGGGGAGCAGGGAGAGGAGAAACTCAAATCAATCCTTTTTGCTCCTTATGATCTGCTCTGATTAAAAGTTTAGTGAAAGAGAAGTGGATGCATCTGAGGAAATCAACCAGTGGTATTAATTCAGGGCTTCCTATATGCAGAGCACTGTACTAAGTGCTTGGGGGAGAGTATGGTATAGCAGAATTGGTAGATATGTGCCCTCCCACGATGAATTCACAATGAATACAGGTTTGGGATTATCTGTAGCTGCCAATTATCCATGTTGGGTTACTGGAGGCCTGGCTGCACAGCTGTTGATAGACCTTTAGTATTAGTATAGAAATCAGCTTTGCTAGCCACCCCACCCCACAGAGCAAAGGAGCTGCTTGGCAGCCATCCCATAAAACATCACAATATAAACTAACAATAACAATTTTAAACTAATACACTGTGGTAGCCCAGTGCTCTGCACTGTACTATTGGGTACATTGAATATCATTGAATCACTGGGTGAGATAGTTTCGTTAATTATGATAATTTTTAAGCATTTACTATGTGCCAGGCACTGTTCTAAACACTGAGGTAGATACAAGATAGTCGGTTGGATACAGTCCTTGTCCCACTTAGGGCTCACAGGCTCAATCTCCAATTTACAGATGAGGGAACTGAGGCCCAGAGAAGTCAGGAGACATCCAGAAGGTCACACAGTAGACAAGTGGTGCAGTGGGGATTAGAACCCATGACCCCCTGATTCCCAAGCCTGTGCTTTATCAACTAGACCATGCTGCCAAGAGCCCTAAAGGTTGAAGTGTTGGACCCCTTGGTGTTTTGTTAATCAGTGGTATTTATCAAGTGCTTACTGGGTGCAGAGCACTGTACTGAGGGCTTGGGAGAATACAATAAAATAAGAAAACAGCATCTCTGCCCTCAAAAATCTACACTTTAATGATGAAAGATAAAGTATTTACAGTTTTGGGAAAAAGAGAAAGAACAATGCTATAGCTGTTGATGGCAGGAGAATTGCTGCTATTAACCTTAGTTTTTTGTAGAGACATAAGCATGGGGCAGTACTTGTATTGATCCAGTGTGGAAAGGAGAAGATTAATGGGGAGGAGAAGGGTTTTCGGGACTTTATGGTTGTGGATGTTAGCTTTCCTTCTGTGTCATTTAGTCATCTACTTAACTATCTGATCTCTTGAACTGGAAAATGAGTTTCAATACTTACTGATTTTCAAGGAATGTATTATGCTTTGAGATCCAGGCACCAAAATTGCTATTTTAACAAAATTCATTTCTGTCATTGGATGGTAGGTCTCATCCTAGTCCAACTGCATTGGAAGGCAAAGCTGTTAGAAGTGTTTCTGAAAATTTTTCTTTGATTAATCATTTTTAACAAGACTTAAGTTTAGGGCTCAGAGTTAAGGGACATTTAAGCTAAGAGCTCCAAGCCATATGATACCTGGTTTAACTTCACCTAAGACGTCAATTTCAAGCAAAGAGCTCTAAAATTCCTTTTTTCCCATTCTCACTAGCAACAAGAAGCTATTATTTTTGCTCTTTGCTACCCACATGTCTAGCTATATTGCTAATCCTCATGTTCATTGTCTCTATTATTTCTGCTGGTCTGCTTATTCCAGAGTCTCTTTGAATTCGATTCTGCTTGTTAATAACATTTTCATCACCTACCAAATAGCAAGTGGCAACTTAGCCTGATGCTTAAGGCTTGAAGAGCTTTCGTGCCCTGTCATGAGAAACCTTTCAAGGAATCCTATAATCAGAGCTGGAAATCATCAATCTATCATATTTAATAATAATAATGTTGATATTTGTTAAGCACTTACTGTGTGCAGAGCGCTTAGTTCTAAGCACTGTTCTAAGCGCTGGGGTAGATACAGGGTCATCAGGTTGTCCCACGTGAGGCTCACAGCTTTTAATCCCCATTTTACAGATGAGGTAACTGAGACCCAGAGAAGTTGTGACTTGCCCACAGTCACACAGCTGACAAATGGCAGAGCAGGGATTCAAACCCATGACCTCTGACTCCCAAGCCCGGGCTCTTTCCACTGAGCCACGCTGCTTCTTATTGAGCACTTAGTGTGAAGAGCACTGTACTAAGCACTTGGGAGAGTACAGTACAGCTTCTGTTCTCTCACAGGTGGTGTCATTTTCACAGTACAAGCTTAAAGTCTAGAGGGGGAAGGGGCTGTTAGAGATAATTTGTTTAGCCTTTGCTTACAGAGGGGAGAATGATTACCCCACCCAGGAAAAACTGGTGTTTATTCTTTTTGAAGTGCATCTAAGGAAGAACTTGAGCAACACAATCCAGAGAGAAGGGATGGTGTTTACCAACTCCATTGTACTGTACACTTCCCAACACGTGGTACAGTACTCTGTACACAGTAAGCCCTTAAACAGTGGTGTTTACTGAGCGCTTACTATGTGCACTCTACTAAGCTCTTGGGAGAAAATATAACACAGCTGGTAGCCAGGTTCCCTGCTCCCATCAAGCCTACGGTCTAGAGGGGGAGCTCAGTAAATACCATTGACTGAATGGTCCGTACAGCTAGTATTCTCTTGCCTCCTTGAAATCCATCCTAATGCCTCTGGATCATACCTTTTTTCATTGTTACCTTTCTCCTCTACATCCCTAAATTTTCTCTGTAGTATAACAAGGACCTTTCAGTCATGTATTTATCCAAAACTCCGTTGAACTTACTGATATTTTCTGCTAGTGTAACTTCCTAGAAGAATGAATTTCATATAAATACCAACCACTGTGTGGGGAAAAGTCTCACTTTTATTGTTTTGAGTCTATCATTTTCAAGCTTCAGGGCATGCTGAGGAATTTGGAACGGAATAGCTGCTTCCCTTTGAAAGTGTAAGCTCCTTTTGGGCAGAGAATATGTCACTTATTCATTTCATTTTCCCCCAGCACTCTGTATGGTGCATGGACCCAATGAATGTTTGATAGGACTTCTCCCACTCCCATCACTACTGTATTGACTCTACTGCCCTCCCCCCACCCCACCCCTTATGACTTTGTAAAGTTTAATCCTAGCCCTTCTCAACCTACATCTTTCTAGACTGGAGTCCTAACTTTTTCAGACTAACCTCATACAGAAGCATTTTCATCCCTATGACCATTCTAGCTGCCCGCTCCATCTTGTCTAATTTTTTTTGAAGTGATATTAGTTATGTGCTTTCTACATGCCAGGCACTGGGATGGATACAAGCTAGTCAGATTGGACCAGTCCCTGACTCACCTGGGGCTCACAGTCTTAATCCCAGTATGATCAAAATGTAGGTTTTTTTTATTTGGCATTTGGGGCCTCTTATGGTTGGTATCAAAACTTCACTGAAATCTAGATGTATTGTACCGGTTGCTTCTCCTTTACCTGTATGGTCTGTCACTTTCTCCGGGGGAAATTAAATTTGCCCTCCATTATTTGCTCTTCATAAAGCAATGTTGCTTGCTCCCTAGGATCTCATATTCCTTTTGGTGTTTGAAAATCAATTGTTTGATAATTTGGTAAATGTTGAGGTTAATAGAACCAGTCCAGCACCCAGATCGTCCTTTTCCCCTTTTAAAAGATGGACAAAATATCCAAACTCTAGGGACTTGTGCCCCATACAGATTCTCAAAAATGAGAATATCTGCCAATGTCTGCCACATATCTCAACATGTCCAAGGTTGCATGCCATTAAACCCCACTGAAAAAAGCTCCAGTTTTAGGTATTTCTTTCTCCAGTCTAGTTTGGCTTTCCAACCTTCCTTCCCAAGCGGGTCTTGTCTAGTTAGCTGTACATTTTGGATCTTTTTTGTAAAGCTAGAAATGAAAACACACATTGCCTAGCCATCTGTTATCAGCTTTCCCTTCTGGTCTCTCTCAGGAGGTGTCATTTTCACAGGCCCTCCTCTTTTGCTTAATCTAGTTGAGTAATTATTTTTATTTCTTTTGGTATCTTGTGCTAACTGCAGCTCCATGCTGCCTTTCACTTTTCTAATCTTGCCCTACATAATTGTGCCATCTCTTTGTGCTCTTGTTTTGTGTCTGGCCTAATTTCCACTTTTCATTGCCTTCCCATTTGCTCTTCAAGTCTTTGGAGGGTTCTGAGTCTAGCCAATGTCACATATTCTTAATACATAGAGAAGCAGCGTGGCGCAGTGGAAAGAGCACGGGCTTTGGAGTCAGGGCTCATGAGTTCGAATCCCAGCTCTGCCACTTGTCAGCTGTGTGACTGTGGGCAAGTCACTTCACTTCTCTGTGCCTCAGTTCCCTCATCTGTAAAATGGGGATTAAGACTGTGAGCCCCACGTGGGACAACCTGATTCCCCTGTGTTTACCCCAGCGCTTAGAACAGTGCTCTGCACATAGTAAGCGCTTAACAAATACCAACATTATTATATTCTTGCCCTCCTTTACCTTCAACAATGTTGCTGTTAGATTATTGTCCTTGGGAGCCACCTGGACTGCTTTGCTATCTCCCAGTTGGGTCAGCTGACCCATCAATCTTCTTTGTAGCACACCCATCAAGTGAGCTTTGGCTCACTGCATAGAAGCCAAGGACAGGTGGGGATAGCACAGTGCATTCAGTTGAATTGCCTTAACGGTCTTATTTTGTAAAAGAAATCTTGCTCCATTAGTGTTCTTCTTCAAGTTGGTTGTTCTAATGAAGGCCGCCAATCCATTATGCTCTCTGATGACCAGGGATTGACTCTGAGCACAGCCACGCTATCTTTGAGTACCTTGATGTTTTGATTTTGTGTTTGAAAGCAAGAGGGTTAGGCTGAGTGATTCACGTAAAGAAAATAAAGTACTGACATGTACAGAGCTTTTTCATCTACATTTGGTAACTAATGCAATGTAGACAATAAGGAACTTTTTTCTATTTCCTATTTTTATCTTTTTTGTATTTTTGAAGAACTTGAAAACCAGTATTCCAAAACCAGTATTAAAGCCGAAGTTCCATTAAAAACTCACCTCTTTTTTTCTTTTCGATGCAAACAAAGCATTGCATTTATCAAACAACCGACAGGAAAATTTCAGCAAAAATTCTGGCTACATCTCACTTAAAAAAAAAAAAATCCTCAATTTGGCAAAATGAAAGTCCATGCTGTGGGACTTTATTGGAATTTCAATTAAACTTCAAAATGCACAAAGTGAAGGGAACAATCTGTTTCCATTAGGTCTGGTTCCTCTCTTTTCCTTAGGGAAAGAGTTGAGTGATGAAGTTTGTTCCCAACAACAAGAACGTTTTATGGGATCTGTGCAAAAACCAAGCCTTGTCATTTTAGCTTTGAGCATTCCAAAAAAAAAGAAAGAAAAGTGGCCATTTGCATGGGTTGGGAACAGTTTTCCCACTATATCTAGCTTTTTGTCCTGGACTGGATGGGAAAAGCATGAGTTCCCATTCAGGGTCATGTATTATGAACAGCAGTGGGAAAGTCAGGCAGAGGGAAAAGTGAAGATGAGAAATTGTTTTGTACAGTTTTATAGACTGAATAATTCTTTGTAACCCATCATCACTACTGGAGAAACAATACAGAGTATCAGTTGATCAGTGATATTTATTGAGAGCTTACTGTGGGCAGAGTATTGTTTTAATCACTGGGGAGAGTACAGTATCATAGAGTTGGTAGAATCTAATGTAGGGAGACAGATACTAAAATACATTACAGATAAGGGAAGCAGCAGAATATAAGGATATGTACATAAGTGCTATGGGGCTTGCAGGGGTAGAGTATAAAAGTGCTTAAGGGTACAGAACCAAGTGCATAGGAGACACAGAAAGGAGATTGAACAGAGTGGGGAAATGAGGTTTGTCGAGGAAGACTTCTTGGAGGAGCTGTGATTTTAATAGGGCTTTGAAGATGAGGAGAGTGGTGGCCTGCTGGATCAAAAATGGGGAAAAAAAATCTCAAGGAAAGTCCTATGTAGTTGAGATCATTTGTATAAGCTATTGCATTCAGAATATTGATCATTTGTAAGTTCTTTCAGGATAGGAAATGGGTGTCTTCTCTTGTACTCTCCTAAGTGCTTAGTGTCGTGTATATTGCTTAGTGGACACTCAGTAAATAATTGACTACCAAAAAAGTAGCACTGTTTGTGGAGGGCCTACGGGTATCTCTGTTTAAGGACACACTGTTCAGATTTCTTAATAACCCCTTATGTGCCATTATTGATAACCAATGGCAAGAAAGGATCTCAAACTATGAGGTCCTGGAATGGTCAGTCCACCAGCCTTGAAGCATCACTTAATGCAACACAATCTCCCTGTGCAGGACTTTTAACAATTTCACTAACAACTTCTGGTTGTTCCAGGAAGGACTGACAGTTTTTTTTTCCCCCGATTTTTCTGTTTTGCAAATGGCAGGTGGTTGACTCATTTGCCTTTTATCAAATTTCATCAGTGGTATTTATTAAGGGCTTACTGTTTTCAGAGCACTGTATACCTTCATTGGGCAGGTATAATGTAACAGATTTGGTAGATATGATCCGTGCCCACTAGGAGCCTATAGTCTATCAGGGGAGACAGATATTAAACTCCTTGTTGTTCATCCAGTCATTCCAATGGATGTGGCTGGATGCTTACCAATAGGTAAATTGAGATCCTCTTGGGCTTCGGTTGATGGCTTGCTCAACAGTCCAGTTGGGCAATAAATATCACATGCACTCTAATCATCTGTCACCTTGGGCAAATCACAACTTTTCTATGCCTCAGTTCCCTCATCTGCAAAATGGGGATCCAATACCTGTCTCCCTCCTATTTAGACTGCAAGCCCCTTGTGAGACCTGATTATCTTGTATCTATGCCAGTGCTTAGTAGGGTGCTTGGCAAATACCTCAATTATTGTTATTGCTGGGAAAGGTAATAGAGATTTGCTGCTGATTGGAGAGAAACAGAGTAAGTGGAATAGGGGACTATGAATGTGCCATTTTATTTATAATTGCCTCCATAGCCCATGGATTCCAGGCCTGTCTTTGCTTATATGCTGCGAGAATTTGGGGTGAAAAGGATAGTTACCCTGAGAGATCCATTGTCAAAACTATCATTCAGCCCTGGACGATTATCGCCAAAAGATGTTTGTGGTTGTAACTGCCACCCTATTTGTAAATCAGCATTCTTGCCTTTGCCCACTGTCTTCATTCCCATATCCCGGAGGTAATACCTGGAAAATTTTCCCATTAATATCCTAGCTTATTACTCTTGGGTGAAGAAAAAAATGGGTTTTACGAGGTAGTTTTCACTTCCTGACTCACTGAAAACATGGGGAAGAGTGTTCCTTCACTGACTGATAGAAAACAGATGAAGCTAGAGAAGAGAGAGAACATAAAACCAGGGGCTAAAGAGTATCAGAATTGCAAAGTGAAGGAGCCACTGCCATCATCTCTACTTCATGAACAGTCCATGGGGGAAGCTATAGAAATACATTTTACTATTGAAAGCCCTTTCCAAACGTTTCTGATTGATTTAAAAGCAATGGATAATGAGATACCCATGAGTCTCTTCAGGTTATATCCACAGATGCCTGGCAGGGTAGCCAATTTCATTATAATAATATTATAAGTTATGTTTGGATCAATGTTTGACAGTTTAAAGTCTTAGACCTGAGCCCAGAAATCACAGAATAAGTCAGGCAGGGGGCTGGGCCACCTGAAGCCAGCCAAGAGGGGAGGAAAAAGCCTTGCTGAATTGATCATCTACCCTGGAAGTTTCAAGTAATTAAATCATTGTTTCACTATATACCTCTCTAGCCCTAGCATCCTTCTTGCTATAGTCTCACTGTTTCCTGTTACCCCGAGGATGTCTCTATTTGGCTCTCCTTCTGGCACTTCATACTCAACATTTCTTGGGGAAGTGACTTCTCCAAGGTCACACAGCAGACAAGTAGCGGAACTGGTATTGGAACCCATGACCTTCTGACTCCCAGGCCTGTGCTCTATCCACTATGCCATTGACAAGTCACTTCACTTCTCTGGGCTTCAGTTACCTCATTTTAAAAATGAGGATTGAGATTGTGAGCCCCACGTGGGCCAGGGACTGTGTCCAGTCTGATTTGCTTGTTTCCATCCCAGTGCTTAGTACAGTACCTGGTACATAGAGAGCACTTAAATGCCACAATTATTATTATTATCAGTATTATCTTGGTTTTTCCATTTCTTGACGGCAAGAAAGATATATTTAAGAGTTTGTTTAATTGCCTGTTGACACAGCAATTTATATTCATTGATTTGTCCTGCAGGTAATTTCTGTAAGTTTTCCCCTCTTTTCCTAAGTCTATCTGTACTGATGTAATATATTTATTTTTATAAAATGTAGTAATAGCTCTTTTAGAGAATATGAAGCTACCCAAAAACATTATGCTTCAGACTTCTTTCTAAACAACCCTTTATGGGATATGGGAATTCTGCTGAGCTAAATCTTTATCTGTCTTCAGCAAGCTTGGAATATTTTTATGATTAATTATATTAGCCATATTTCATGATTCAGTGAATTTGAACTAACATTTTAGACACAAATTCATTTATCACCCAAATAAGGAAAGACTTTGTTTCTCTGATTGTGTATTATCAACTCTATATCAAGGTCAACCTGAGATGCTTCAACTGTGAAGCTATTTCCTGAAATGAAGGTGAATTCTCAGCATCCTTCTTCCTTGTACCCTTTTTAAATGAGATCAGAGGGTTGATGGCTATATTGAATAACATATTCAGAGATCCTCATTTTCTTTGACTCTATGCCTCATACATTAATTTTCAGAACACATCTCTTTTCAAAGTAGGAAATTCTGATACTGCCCAAGAAGTTCATTATAATAATAATAATAATGATGGTATTTAAGTGCTTACTATGTGCAAAGCACTGTTCTAAGCACTGGGGGAGGGATTTGCTTCCATGATTAGCACAGTTGGATTCAGGTGAGCTCTGGGGGCTTGGCCCTGTTTGTAGTGTTGTGATTGGACCCAGGTGAGCTGGGCGATTTGGGGCTGATTGTCATGGTTTTTATTCTGAATAATAATAGTAATGATGGCATTTGTTAAGCCGTTACTGTGTGCCAAACACTGTTCTAAGCACTGGGGAGGTACAAGGTTATCAAGTTGTCCCACATGGGGCTCACAGTCTTATTCCCCATTTTACAGATGAGGGAACTGAGGTACAGAGAAGTTAAGTGACTTGCCCAAAGTCACACAGCTGACAAGCGGCAGAGACTGGATTAGAACCCATGACCTCTGACTCCCAAGTCTGGGCTACCTTCCACTGAGCTGCACTGCTTCTCTTAAGAAATTATGGTATTTGTTAAGCACTTACTATGTGCAAAGCATTGTTCTAGGTGCTGGGGTTGATACAAGGTAATCAGGTTGTCCCACTTGGGGGTCACAGTCAATCCCCATTTTACAGATGAGGTAACTGAGGCCCAGAGAAGTGAAGTGACTTGCCCGAAGTCATATAGCTGATAAGTGGTGGAGCAGGAATTAGAACCCATGACCACTGACTCCCAAATTCATGCTGTTCCACTAGGCCACGCTGCTTCTCTGCAGGCTAGCTTACTACATAACTTCCTGATAAGGAGGTGATAATGAGGTGATTGGAAGAGCCTTTAATGAGCTAGCATGTTTGGTGTTAGTGATCCTGTCCTTTTGTGTATGTCCCTGCTTCTCCGGTATTGTAAACAAACGTGGGCAAATAAAGAAATTTGTATTCTAAATGGCAAGGCGTGGCTGGTCTATTTATCCTTGGCTCATACGAGGGTGGAAGTTGGATCTGCAGAACCCAGGTCTTAAAACTACTGGTGATAGGTAGATACAAGCTAATCAGGTTGGACTCCTTTCCTGTCGCGTGTTGTTGTTGTTATTATTAAGGTATTTAAGTGCTTACTTTGTGTCAGGCACTGTACTAAGCACTGGGGTGGTGTCAAGCAATTTGGGTTGGACACAGTGTGGGACTCAGTCTCAATCCCCATTTTACAGATGAGGTAACTGAAAGATAGAGATGTGAAGTGACTTAACCAAGGTCACACAGCGGACAAGTAGAGTGGGGATTCAAACACATGACCATCTGATTCCCAGGCCTGGTAGGCAAAATTAGGCTCTTGGGTTCCTCTGAGAATCTGTGGACCATAATTCCCCACTACAGGGACTGCTCAGGAGGGCGTTGCAGTATAGGTTAGCAGATGAAGCATGGCTTAATGGAAAGAGCAGGGCTTGGGAGTCAGAAGTGGTGGGTTCTAATCCTGGCTCTGCCATTTGTCAGCTGTGTGACTTTGGGCAAGTCACTTTACTTCTCTGTGCCTGTTACCTCATCTGTAAAATGAGGATTAAGACTGTGAGCCCAATGATTACAACCTGATTACCTTGTATCTCCCCCAGCTCTAAGAACAATGCTTGGCACATAGTAAGTGCTTAACAAATACCATCATCATCAGATGGCAGAGTGACTGGCCTTACTCCAATGGCAGGGCTTATCCATGGGGAGACACATAAGAAAAGGTGCAACCCCTCTGGGTTGCCCCTGGCAACAAGACACAAAGGCAGGGGTTGCTTTCTGGCCCTTCCTCCAGGAGAGCTATGCTAAGTCTACTGGCCCTCATAAATACCCATATGCAGTGCCTGAGTAAGATGTACTGGCAGGCAAGGCCCTGCAGATCACTCTGCAGGTTAACTCCCAGACAACTGATCTTACAAATCGCGATTCCCATGGATTTATGACCAGCACCACCATTTCCCATTGTGATATTTTCATGAATAAATGCTGCAAAAGCAGTCCTGAAAGTGATTTATCACCTGAGTACAAAAGCAGAATCTCCATTGACCTTGCACAGGGTATTTCTTGTGCATTAGGTTCCTGATCTGTTCTCTCTTGTTTCTTGCCAACCACTTAATTGGTGGCGTAGGCTGGATTTTCTCAGATCTCACACAGGCTATCTCCACCTCAAGGACGGAGTTCAATTTAGTGCCTTTGTTTGAAGAGGCTGTCACAAGCTCAGGGGAAAAATGTATACTGGATACAATAACAACTAATGCCCCTGCCAGGGATGGTTGCCCTGAGCCTTGGAATGGTTCCCCTCACCACTTCACCAACTTGAACGATTGGATTTGTTCACATCCAAGTTGCTCATCCCTGGTTAAGGGTACTGTCCACCCAGTGTGAGAGGCACTTACAAAGGGCGGCTTTGTGTGCCGTGATGAATGCCATGTTGTTGGTAACGGCTGAAAGAGGAAAGCAAGTCAACGCTTCCCCAGGAACAATGCCCTGGCTGTGGAGAAGGAAGCTGCCCCCTCCGTTAGCGTCTGGCACAGACAATGGCAGTGGGTGGACCTGAGGCGGCACGGATGGCCTTCCTGAAAGGTTGGGCATTCCGGCTCCTGAATGGCCTCATTATTCAGATCCCGCTGTTACCCTTCAGTCAAAAGAGGAATCCATGCCGTCATTTGCTGAGGCCCCAGCCCTGATGATGCCAGTTATCCGGTTCGTCTGGAACCTCCACTTATCTTGGGCCTAGCTGAAAGCAAGTGGAATTTTCCCACCAAAGAAATCCATGGAAAGAAATGAGCACTGGATATTTTGTAGACAAGTTATAAACAAGGTTAGGAGTCTCTGCCATAGTATTTTTGAAACTCCTTTTGTCTTTCTATTGGGGTGGAGAAGGCTGGTCTTAGAGGGTGAGCCCTGGAATCCCATCTCTTTGGGTCTATTTTGGGCTCAGAGTTATTCATTTGTGGTGGCCCCAAAACAGTGACTTCCTTATTCAGCTTCCTTGAAATTCTGCTACCGCTGACCAATTCCAGGGCAAAAACTACCGATTCAAAAATTTGTAATCTACATTATTCAAGAATCTCCAAAAAGGGAGCCTGCTTAGCTTAATTAGTGTTATTATGAATGTTTGTCTCCCCCCACCAACCCCCATTTTTTTCTGAGGCTGGAAAACATCAATCTTGGTCAAGGAAAACCCTGTTCCCCAACACAGATGAGTAGTTGGAACTTTTCATTTCTGTGATGGGAACAGTGGAACATTATTTTCCTTTTTCCTTTCTGACCCTCATGTTGCCCTAACTCCATAAATATTTCCCACGAACATATTTTCTTGACTTTAAATAAGGTTACAAGAGGATGTATTCAACCATAAAAACTCTAATTGGCTACAAGCATAATCCAATAACCTCATTTCACTCGTATTGTTAGAGGAGTTAATTGGACCTGCATAGCCACCAGCTAAATATATTGGTATATGCAAACAGTGAATCTAATTTCCTTCATAAACAATTCTCTGCCAGCGCAGAATAAGGAGAGGATAAGAGGGAGGAGACTATGGTGTTACTTCAAAAGATCAATTCAGTTCCAATTATCAGCTTTTTTTCTTGGTAGACGGGGAAGAAAATACCATTAATTTCTTTAAATGAAAAAAAAATCATTTCAATCCAACTGTAAGAGATCACAATGGAAAGAGGAAGTTTTCTGCACAGCCAAACCAAGCAGTAGGGGAAGCCCCCAGCTCATTTTGGAAATGCTACCTGTCAGAATTTGGGGTATTAATAAAGTAAATGTTTTTTCCCCCCCTTTAATTCATCCTAAAATAATTCAGACTCTACCCATGATGCATTTTTCTGTTTAAAATAACTACTGCTTTCCCTTATTGACAGCCTGGATGATGAAAATCTGTTTTGTTGCAACTCAAACCTCCTTTCCCTGTATGTATATATACACACATCTATATAAACATATATATATATGTAAATATTCTTTCTCTCTCTCTCTCTCCATATATACTTTTAGTATCATCATCATCATAGTTATCTACTGAGCACTTAATGTGTGCAGAACATTTTGAGGCACTTGAGGAGCAAATAATAAGTGCAGAAGACCCAGTCACTACCTTGAAGTGCCTTGAGGGCACTTGCTTCATATTAGATTGTGAAACCTTTTAGGGCCAGGAGGCGGGTATAATTTTCACCTGTACTTTCTTTCCCAGCAATTAGTAGAGTGTTCTGCACAAAATGTTTAATAAACAGTACTACTGCTTTACTAGTTACAGTCTGACAGGGGAGACAAGCAGACAGTATACTCACAATGGGAACAAACAGAAACCTAGATACAGCTGGGAATAGCCAAAGTAAGCAAAAATGAGTAGGTAAATGGATAACTGTTAAGGTTACATTTGGCTCTTGGTTTCCTCCCAAAGATGCAGGAGGCAGGGTAAGGAGGTAATCCTAAGGAGTTCTGGCTTGCTCATTATTACCACCCTGATCTGAGACCTGCACTACTATTATCTACATGTGAGCCAAATGAGCCAGAGTTCAATCTAGACTTCCCCTGCTTTTCTAATTGGTAGTGTGTAGCAATAATCTCCAGGTGTAGGATTTAAATTCCCAAGGTTCTGAATTGAGCCAGTTAGTGAGAGGTGACTTAATAAAGAAATCCCCCTATTGAAATCAGTGGGACAAGAAGAACTCCATTCTAGACATGTGAAATAATGCAAGCTCCTTGACTGTCAGAAAAGCTGAACTGTAATAACTCTACTGTCAGGAACACAGGGGCCATGTCAGCACAGGGCAAACTTGGTAGCAGGATGAAAAACTTAAGTGGATCTTAGTGGAGCTAAGAATATCTGATAGGACTGCTGCCTGGATTATGTGTCATGAGGACATAGTAGCTAATTGTCTTGCACTTTGAAACTGGAAATCTCCCAGCTGCTGCCTTTTTATTCTTTATAATTGCTCCCCCCACCCCCCAGCCCAGTTTCCCTTGCTGATCCACTTTTAATCTTGCATCTCCACCCCCATAACTTTGGGGAGCTCTTAGATTTAATACTGGCCCCTCTGCCAATCCATGCCATGCCAGTCCCTTAGTCCCATCGATGGAGCCCTCTGTACTCCATTCTTGCTACAGAGGAGCCTTCCCAACTCTCACTACTGCAGCCCTCTGCTCCCCCCAGTCCCTGTCACTGAACCATTGCCATGTGGTATTGTATAAGGGGAGAATGTGATGACTATCCCTGCTCGGTGGATTTGTGGGATTGGGGCAGCAAGGTCTAGCAAGGAGCTTATGTGGTGGGAAGTCAGGCTGGGAGGGCAGACAGGACTGGTTTAGGATTTTGGTTCTAGGAGGACTGGCATGAATTGGGATTGAGGATGTGTAGTCTTTGTAGATTCAGGGGGTTGGAGACCCACAGTGCAAGGAGGATGGGGTATATGGGGTTGTGAGGGGGAATGGGGCTTGTAAAGAAGTATAGACACTTGGCAGCAACAGGTTTATGTCCAGAACCAGGAGGCTGACACTAAGCTCCTAAGTCTCTCTGACATGGTAGCCTAACTAGCATAGTTGGGGTTTGGACTAGTTTCACTCTCGACTGTAAACTCGTCTCTAGACTGTAAACTCATTTTGGGCAGGGAACATGTCTGCTAATTCTGTTGTACTCTTCTGAGCTCTTAGTACAGACCTGTGCGCATAGTAACCACTCAGTAAATACCCTTGATTGATTTCACCATTAAGCATAAAAGAACTGAAAAGCAATAGGTGAAGTTTGGGGTATTTTTTGGGAACATTTTTGATTCTTTGCCTTTATCATGATCTTAGAGTCTGCCTGATTTACAGCTGTTGCCTAGGCCTATTTGTCTAGCCTGAAAGTCATTCAGTATTAGCCTCATTAGTGTGCAGAAATGTCCTGGATGATGCGGAAAAAAAAGTCTCATATACCGTCTGTTGGAGGGCTTTAAGGTGGAGCTGGTGGGATGCTGGTCTTCAGGGTGGAAATTCAGTAATATTATGATTTATTTGAGTAGGTTTGAGGCCAAACTGGAATTTTCTTCATATTAAAGGCAATGGTCCTGAGGGCCCTAAATTATTACACTGGGAGCTTTTTTGAGGATAGGTATACATCTTTTTCTTACAATATAACTCTGAACAGTGCTTTGAGCAGTGCTCTGCACCCAGAGGTGGCCCAGTACACACTGAATTCTATACCCTTTGGGCATTTGATAATCATCCCACCTTCAGCCCCACAACACTAATTTACACATCTGTATATTATTTGCATTACTGTTCTGTTTCCCCTTGTAGACTGTAAGCTCACTGTGGGCAGAAAATGTGCCTACCAATTCTGTATTGTACTCTCCCAAGTGCTTAGTACAGTGCTTTGCACACATCAGTAAATAGCATTGATTGATTTTAGAGCATCAGAATGTCCTGAACTATGCTTAATTGAAAAGTTTCCCCCTCTATTTTTTTTTTTTTGTGATTCTGAGACGCCACACACTCAGCACTACAAGCTGGTTTGGAGTCCTCAGTGCAGGATCTGGTCTAATTCTGCTCTGAAAAGCACTTAGGACACTGACATTATTTGAAAATGGTAGTGCTATATTTAAGAATACACAAATAAAACTGGATACTGATTTATTCCATCTTGTTGGAAAAAACAAACCACCCTCAGGCACAATAATTTGAAGCTTTTTCTTAAAGTTAACTTCTGTTTCTGTTACAAATGGCTTTTTCTTTTTGAGGAAGGGATTCAGAGTTGAATAAAAGCACTGGAGCAGATCAGAGGCAGAGCTTTTTGACCCTGCAAAATAGAAATTGTTATGAAAGCTCTGAATCTTATTATTTCTGGAGCAGGTGTGGAGTTGGCAAGGCTTCGCTGATTTTTGTGTCATGTTCAAAGGATTAACTATATATCAAGTCCGGGCATTCCACCTGCACCTGGTTCATTAGTGTGACTTAGAAGCAAATGTCCACCGAGAAGATACGAGACTCTTTAGAATGGGAGCTGCGTGCTGCTGCCAGGCAGAGACTGATCGGGAAAGTTTCTGAGATGTGTATCAATCAATTAATGGTATTTATGGAGCGTTTACCATGTGCAGAGCACTGTACTAAGCACGTGGGAGAGTATAGTACAAAATGGGTTTACCTCCCCATGTGGGGCCTGTACTCTTCTGAGAGATCTGGTGAGAGAAATACTGTTTATGAAAATAACCCAAACCGCTGTATTCTAGAAAATGAAATTTCATCTTCTTCCTTATCAAAAATGCATTCATGGATTGTCTCCTAAATGTGTGACAGGCATTTTTAGTAGAGGCTTGAGGTACAAGAGAAAATCAGGATACAGGTTAGAATACAGAGGCAAGCACTGTGAAAGTCAAATACATCGTGGTCAGAAAGGACACTTTTTGATCCCTACACCTGAAATGGATTGTGACATTTTCATCCACACCCGCATGCCTAGGATAGCATCTCAATGATGAAGAGCAACAATCAATAAATAGTATTGATTGAGTGCTTATTTGGTGCAGAGCACCGTACTAAGCCCTAGGAAGAGTTCATTTCTACCATGAATTTATCCAAATCTTACTTGAACTTACTGACATTTTCTGCTTGCACAATTGAGTGAGATAATGCATTGTACAAGCATATCACCCATTATGTATAAAGCTTTTATTTGGTGGTTTCTTGAGAACACACCACCTTATTTTTAAATGGCTGTCATATTGAGATCTAATTAAAATTATTTCAGGAAGAGCAATCACCCTCTCTTCATTAAAGACTCTTGGTAGAATGGTCTTAGGGTGCTCATGTGATGTTCCCAAGTGCTTAGTACAGTGTTTTGCACACAAGTGCTCAATAAATATGATTGAAGTGAATTGAATGTCATATTTCCCCCTAAGAGTGCCTAATCAGTCCCAGCCTGAACGTTCATAATTGAATTAGCAAAAATGTATTAAGCCTTCCTAAAGCAGTGACTAATACTTAGTCCTATCCCTAAAATGTTTATGGGTGAACTATTAAATCTTTAATGGATTTTTGATGATGTCAACCTTGGCTCATGATTATCTATACAGGCTTGGAATAGTTGCTGGCTCTGTGACAGAAATTTAGGTTTCTTTAATCAATTTGATAGTCCAGGTACATTGGTTTTGTATTTGAACTAATTCTTGATTGTGCAGATTTCGATTTGCCTCCCAACTGAGTATCATTTAGGCCTGTGACTTGGTTTTTCTTCTCTGTTGCATGAAGTTGGGATGACCTGGTAGCCTATAAGAATCATTGAGAAAATCAATGCAGAAAGCAAATGAGAAAATACTGAAAAGATTGGTTGTAAAGTGAATAAAGGATATCAGACATTATTTATTATATGACATAAACTATAAATTGTAATATACCGATAGTCTAAAACACCGGAAGGAGAGTTAGGCTGAAATACTGGTCCTTCCATTGCTCCGTGTTTTTGTGGTAGAAGCAATATCGGATCCTCTCCGTCTCATCCCACCTTTCTTCCCCATTTAAATCTCATTAAGATGCAAATTTCAGTGATTTCCCATAGCTGTGAGAGCCAGATATTTGCCATATGTCAGCTAAAGAATGATTTCCTTTAATTTGATTTCCGTTCACTCTTGGTCTGTCTTGGGTGACAATTATGAGATCACATCAATAGGTGTGCCCAAAATATTTTTAGGTAAATATTTGCTTTTTCTTGCATTGGGTAAATCTCTTCATCTCCCTGGAGACCAGAAAGAGTACCCCGTTGTATGAATTCCATTTCAGGGATACGGGGTCCCCCCCACCTCTCCAGTACACCTTCATTTTCTCTGTCATGGCCATCCATAGTTGGCTGTACATTGGATTCATGATCATTTTTAGAATCTTAATCACTGCAGCACCTAGCTTTTGTTTATCATGTGAGTAGCCCCATTACCCACCTCAGGAAGCTGAAGACCAGCCTGTCACAGGAAACAAAGCAGTGGGGCCTTGGATGGGCTGCACTAGTTTAGGCTCCCCTCTGGGAACTAATCAGATCAATCTGTAGGGTAAATGCTGTTACCTTGACAATATGATAGAGATGGATATTTGAAAAATGAGTCCACTGTAAGGATGTGAGAGGTGAAAATGAACTTTAGGTATTACAGAAAATTAGGGAGGAGAACAAACATCTCTGTGGCTAGGAGCCTGGAGCAGAATCTATCAGGCAGTGGGGCTATCAATCTTATTATATTAAGCAGAAGTGTAAATACTGAAAAATTCATGAAATAGAATGAAACAGTAAAGCCTACTTAAAACCTAAGGCTCTTGTTTGACAGATGCAATGCTGTCAGGAAAGGGTAGAGGAAAAAGGATCGAGCAAGAGCACTTTTATATGTGGTGGTTTGCTTCTCTGTCTCAATCTCACATCTAGGTGGATAATTAACATTTGTCAAATTTGAATAACAGAAAATCAACATTCACTTGCACCTGGCTCGAAAGGGAACTTTTGGAGGCAGACCGGCTTGTACTAGGACCACTCATTATAGCTTGCTGGAAGTGTTGAGATGAAGATCAGTGACAGAGGGAGCTGAGTGGCCTCCAGGTTCATTACGGAAATTAACCTTGAATTCGGCGTTACTGTCTGATGATGCCAGCCTTTTTTAAAAAAAAAATATGAAAACCAGAATTCAGTTATTCTGCAGTGGTCCCTCATGGTTCTGCCACTGGAGGAATGAAGGTAGATGAGGCATTTCTTCTCAGACAATGCCAATGAAGAATAGTGGGAGAAGTTATGTGACCTAGTATAAAGGCTCCTGAAAAATATGCCATGGGCCCTTTATAGAGGGCTTGCTCCACTGCCTTTATCATTAATCTTCAGCTCTGAGCTACCCTAAGCTATGGTGTTTTACAACCTTTTTTCTCCAAAAGAAATAAGTGCTTATACAAATAGACAGTTTAGAAAACAGTGACTAGAAAGTGGCAGTGCACTGATATTTATATACAGAGAAATCCAGTCAACAATCCTATTGAATTCTGAAGAAGTTCTGGAAAAAAAACAAAACCAGTGATTAGCTTGCCCAGGAAGTTTAACAATATTGGACATTGCTTTTGGAGAGCCATATGAGGGATCTAAAGTGCCTTGGCTGATGATTTTAATAAAGATCCTGTGCATTTTCTCTCCCATTTGGCAGAAGGAAACCGCTGATAAGCCTATCCAGCCTCCTATCTCAAACTCTCAGGAGTTATCTAGCTGGGGCTCTGGAAGAGATTGCCACTGGATTCAGTGGCACTGTGATGATTGACTTAATTTATGCCTAGTTTTGTGATCCAGTTGGTTGAAGAAGTGGGCAATAAGGTGGCCATCAGCAGGATCCAGGACTCATCTGCCCAAGTCTCTTTCTTTGGCCCACTTTCTATAAAGTGACCATTTTGGAATGCTAGGGCTGGAAGCCTCCAGCCAAGCTACCACCAATAATAACAATAATAATAATAATGATAATTATGGTATTTAAGTGCTTACTATGTGCCAAACATTGTTCTGAGCATTGGAGTAGATAGAAGGTAATCAGGTTGTCCCACATGGGGCTTACAGTCTTAGTCCCCATTTTACAGATAAGGTAACTGAGGCACAGAAGTTAAGTGGCTTGCCCAAGATCACCCAGCAGACAAGTGGTGGAGCCGGAACCCACGTCCTCTGACTCCCGAGCCTGAGTTCTTTCCACTGAGCCAAGCTGCTTCTCTAGAATAGTATTTAAGTGCTTACTCTGTGCCAAGCACTGTTCAGGATAGATACAGGATAATAAGGTTGTCCCAAGTGGGGCTCACAGTCTTAATCCCCATGCAAATCAAATTTCAATTCCTCTACATTGCCCTAGAGATATTTTTGGTAATTTTGTCAAATTTTGGTGGTCTTCACAACAGCTTCATGTTGTAGGCAGAAAAAGTTGCCAGCCAAAGTCCCAGCACAACAAATAAAGCACCAACCTGCTCTATGAGGCTGATTCAGTTCTGAAGCAGTCTTCTTGACTTTCCAGTCTTTGAAATCAACTGTCTTCTCATTCTCCATCCTTTCTATGAATTTTCTTATCTAAGCACCATGCTTACTAGAAAACAGGGTCTAAAGCCGTTCTTGGAAAAATCCAGTTATGGTCCTTGCTTCTGAAAAAAAGCAAAACGTTGAGGAGTAGTGATGAACAAAGGGCACCCAATTTATGGAGTTTAGGGCACTTCAGCAGCATTGACCAATCAATTCCATTAGTATGGAATTCTTCTAGAGTGAATCCGGCACCATAGGGGGTGCTGTCTATTTAGACTTTTGGTTGGTTCTGTGCTCTCTGGCTGCCCTTTTCACTCATCCTGCCCCCACCCCCTCTGTTCTCTGGCACTCTAAATTTGTACTTTCCACTGGTCATATTTTGTAAAATGCCATTATTGTATTTCTCCCACGAGCACATCTTCAATAGCCGGCATCTAAAACCCTTGGCTGTGTGAGCCTGCCACCCCGGAGCCTGCAGGAACAGAGGCCCCTTGTTTCATCCTTTCTTCCTGATGCCTGCTAGTTGTTCATCCTATTCCCATCTCCCAAGAAGGAACTGGAGATGCTGGACTGTGAGGCATCCAGTAAACAAGTCAATGGAAGGGAAAAGCACTGTTCTTCCCCTCCTTTTCCTGCCACCCTTTCCTCCAGAGACTTCTACTTACACACACAGAATATTGCCCCTTCCACCTAGTGCCCTAGATGATTCTAGACACCATTAATTTGAGAGTGGACAGTGGAGGAGCACACCGGAGTTCGAGATAGGCGGTCGGGACTGTGGGTGTCTGATCTTCGGAGGCAACCGGAACTGCAGATGGAATGAACTTCCATCCACGGAGTGTGAAGAAGCCATTTTGTTTGTCTATAGCTGTTTAAGCTGGTTTTCCAGCTTTGCTCATCCTGGGTCTCAGTTTACAAGTGGGGCTGAAACGACCATCCCCCACAAATCTCCTCTTCTGGACCATAAACTCTCTGAAGCATGCCTGCCACTCCTCAGCCCCATGTCTTTTATTGTTTCCCACACTCCCACTGGTATGGATGGCCAGGACTCCTGGGTTCTTTGGTCGAGTCCAGAGCTGAATTTGGAACAAAATAATGAGCCACTAGCACCAAACATGAAGAATGAACATTCCAGACAACCCAGACCTTTCTGTGCAAGGTTTAGGAATGTTTGATCTAGACTCCTCACACAATCTTGGATGAGAAGACAAAGTTCAAAAGATGAGTTTATAGCCCTGTCATATACTTGGCCTGTTTCTCCCATATGCTTGCATTCTGAAATTCAGGAAAGCCTAAAAACATACCTTCTTGATCTAGTCCTTACCTTAAACAAGGTGTAGATTAAAAATATGATTATTATGGTATTTAAGCACTGACTA
Source organism: Ornithorhynchus anatinus (assembly GCF_004115215.2). Taxonomy (NCBI): domain Eukaryota; kingdom Metazoa; phylum Chordata; class Mammalia; order Monotremata; family Ornithorhynchidae; genus Ornithorhynchus; species Ornithorhynchus anatinus. The sequence goes on from NC_041743.1 coordinate 31,691,185, forward strand.
TGTGCCAAGCACTAAGTACTGGGATAGATACATGGTTATCAGTTTGGACACGGTCCCTGTCCCTCATGGGCCTCATAGTCTAGGTTCAAAGGAGTAGGAGTTAGAAGGACCTGGGTTCTAATTCTGACTCCACCACTTTGCTGTATTACCTTGGGCAAATCACTTCACTTCTCTGTGCCTCAGGTCCCTCATCTGTTTAAAAAAAAGGATTAAGACTCCTAGCTTTATGTGGGACAGGGATTGTGTCCAAACCAGTTAACTTGTTTCTAACCCAGTGCTTAGAACAATGCCTTTCACATAGTAAAAGCTTAACAAATACCACACTGATGTTAATGATTATCCCCATTTTACAGATGAGGAAACTGAGGCCCATATGGGGCTAGCATGCTCTGTCCTGTTTCTTCAGTTCCCTTTATGTTTGCTTGGTAAATGTGAATGAAGGGATGGTAGAGATCTTATTGCAGGTAGATGTTTTGATTTCCCAATTTAATGATGGGATTATCAGGAAATGGGGTTGAACGTGACTTGGAGATCAGAGAATGAAGGCTAGTAAGATGGCATGGAAAGGGATAGTACAGACAGTAACAATTTTATGAGCTGGGGACCATTTTTGTGGGTCTGTATTTTTAAAGAATGCTCTTTTAAAAATCACCTGCAAGAATGATTTGTCATTTTCTTGCAGCTTTGGACAGTAAAGCTTTGAGTGAAATTCCATTAGGTAATTTTAAATAGCAGAGAGCTTGATTTTTTCCTAGGTTGAAATATGGTTAAATTCAGCTTCAGAATTGTGAGGATCATGTGCAAGGTCTCTCTCTGTTTGGTATTTACCAAGTTTTTGCCCCATTCAGGTCTGTGCCAACAACCTTGAGTTCATTATGATATGTGTATGATTTCAAGTTACCCAAGGGGTCACAAGTTTCAATGCCCAAGAGACTGATGTGATGTATTGGCCTTTTCTCATTCTGTGCTCATTGTTGAATTTGCATTCAGGGCCAAACTCCAACCTCTTTCCAGTTCCTCGAGGGAGAATGAATTCTTTGTAAAGCCATTTTAATTTTGGTAACCAACAGATTATGCCTGCATGGCAGCTGCTTTATTTCTTTCTCCCGGTGGTATTTTTTCTAAAGCAGAGTCCATCTTCTCTCACTTGTACCTTGCCAAGTCCCGCTTAGCTGTCAGAAACAGGGACAGAGATTTTTGTTGATGTCCCAGTGCTCTCTGGAGCAGAAGTCCAGCCTGTGCCTACAGCCCACTGATAGGAATGAATGAGATGATGTGGGGAGATAGGCGGGGATTGTGGAGGAGATGGGGGAGTTTAATTTCCCTTGTTAGTGCTGAAGCACTTTGGTTTGCCTGGGATCACAATAAACCCATCATAAATGAAGCTTTCCTGATATATTACCTATCAAGGTAATAGAATGAACATCTGCTGGGGATTGGAATCTGTATGCAGAAAGGGAGAGGCTATTAAACTACTGAGCTGCAGTACGCTGTACTCTGAGGAAAGATAGGAGGAGAGGCATCTCTGGGCAGTCACAGTTAACCCTCATTGCACAGACATTAAGCAGAGGCTGGGGCTAATGTTTGGAGCCTGATTTAGAGCACGGAAACTCTTCCTGGCAGAAAAGGATGATGTGTATCTGGCAATGTTCTAGGCTGGAATGTAAAGATCTCACGGTAAATGAAATAACTAGAGCCGGCCACATTCTGATGGGACTCTTAGATGGGCATCATTCCCTAGCCTTCAGGTGTGAGGACTGAGGAAATCAGAAGCCAGGGACATCTTTTCAAGAACTTTTTTCACTTTTGGTAGGAGACCCAGAGGGAATTTTGGCTGTGATGTGAGTTGTGCAGTCTCATTTTCTTGGGAACATGTGGCTTATTGTGGAGTCTCTCTCTTTTTTTTTAATGGTATTGGTTAAATGCTTATTATGTGCCAAGCATTTTTCTAAATGCTGGGGTACATACAAGCTAATTAGGTTGGACACAGTCCCTGTCCCATACAAGGCTCACAGTTTGTCAGATGGAAAGGGACTTAATTCCTATTTTACTAATGAATTAACTGAGCACAGAGAAGTTAAGTACTAACTTGCCCAAGGTCACAGAGTGAACAAGTGGTAGAGATGTGTTGAGAATCCAGGTCCTCTGATTCTCAGGTCCAGGCTCTTTCTATTAGGCCTCACAACTTCCTATTTACTCATTCATGTAGCAAAGGTGAGTGGGTAGATCAAAGGAGGAGGCTGGGTGACTGGGAAGAGTGGGTGATCTCCAGCTGAGGCGGGTGAAGTAGTGGAAAACTGTCTTGATGCACAATATTGGGAAGTGGGTACTCACCTCTAACCCAGGCTCCAGCTGATAGGAGAGAGAGAGGAGTTGGACACCAATGGGAGCTCTGGCTTTCCACATCCATCTGGAGGTCAGCCAGAGTCAATATGGGAGCACTGAGCTGAACTGGGGCCAGATTTAGGTTTCAAAATAATTCCAAGTCTCTTCCTACTCCCCATTTTCTCCTTGGCCTTAACAATTCAGAAAGGAAGTCCTGGTCCCTGGACTCTCTCACTTCTGCTTTGGAGGTGATTGCTGTTGCACCTTTGGGGAGAAGCATGCTATTCCAACAATATCCCATGAGGGTAAGCTTGTTGGGGGTAGGAAATGTTTCTAACCAACTCTGTTATCTCGACTCTACCAAGTGCTTCCTTCCAGTTCTCTGCACATAGTAAGTGCTCAATAAATATTACTGATTGATCTTTGCCTACAAGGAGCTTTCAGTATACTGAGGGAGACAGTAAAATAAATCTCAGATATAAGCCTAAGTGCTGTGGGGCTGAGATTAAGGTGAATATCAAGTGCTTAAAGGGTACAGATCCAAGTGCCTGGTCAATGTAGAAGGGAGAGGGAGTAGGGGAATTGAGGGCTTAATTGGAGAAGGCCTTTTGAAGACGATACTTTAGGCTATGAAGGTGGGGAGAGTGGTGGTCTGTCGGATATGAAAGGGAAAGGAGTTTTAGGCCAAAGGGAAGATGAGGCCAAGGGATTGGTAGCAAGATAGATGAGATAGAAGTACAGTCAATAAGTTGGTGTTAAGAGCCAAGTGTGTGGGTTGAGTTGTAATAGGAAATCATTTGCATTTCATGGCATCATTTTTGATGTCTGATCTGCCCAGCACTCTTAGTTGGCAAAACAAATCCTAAATCCTAATTGCTGTCTGCCACTTTAGTTTGTCTGCTTCTGTGGATTTCCAGCATGCTCAAGCTATCCACTCCATTAGGAGTCATACACTTCTATCTCACCCTTTGGGCAGTTGTCCCACTTCACATCCTCTTCAGTACGGGCTCTTCTATTTTGTAGTAGAACCAGTAGCATGACCTAGTGGCAAGATCATGGACTTGGGAGTCAGAGGTTGTGGGTTCTAACCCTGGCTCCTCCGCTTGCCTGCTATGTGACCTTGGACAAGTCACTTAGCTTCTCTGTGCCTCAGTTCCCTCATCTGTAAAATGGGGATTGAGACTGTGAGCCCCAAGTAGGATAACCTGTTGACCTTGCATTTACCCCAGTGCTTAGAACAGCGCTTGGCACATAGTAAGTGTTTAACAAATACCATTATTATTATTATTACCTCCAATTCTTCCAAGCACCTTAGCACTCTTTTCCAAATGCAATTTCCTCAATAACTCTCAATCGATAGCGTTAATTGAGTGCTTACTCTGAGCAGAACACTCTATCATTTGCTTGGGAGAGGACAATCAAATTACTTGATATAATCCCTGCCCTCAAGGATTTTACCATAGAGTGAAGTGTTCACAATCTAGTCTTCCAGTACTCTTGGGCATTAGGTAAGTGGAAACTTTCTGAAGACTAGATCCCCCAAACATCCATGTCCAAGCCTGGAACTAATTCTTTCTCTTCATGTCCCACAATCAAATCACGATTTCAATAAGGAAGAAAAAAAAGTAGATGGTTACGAAGCATCTGAACTGTAACCTGAGACACATCGATGCATATATTGAACAGGTACTGAGAAGTAGCCCGTGATGGTGAGCTCTGTGATTTCCTCATCTGAAGGTCCCTGCAGTTCTTTTGTAAATGCTTGACAACTCAACATGCACAAAACCATTTAGCAAAATGCCACCATGGATGCCAAACTTTGTAATATTAAAAAAGAAACAGCTAATAGTATCTGCTGCTGTGAATCATAAAATATGCAATAAGGGGTTTTGAATAAGATTGAAAAATAGGAGGGAAATCTATGCTCCCAGCAGGCAAAATATTGCTGACATTTTTAATAATAATGAAACATAAGACCTCAGTAGGGCAAAACACAAATCCATTTTGCATGTCAGAGAATAGGTTGCATTTAATTTGTTTAGGTTATTTTGTTAGGTTTTGTGTTTCTTACAGAATGAGTTCAGGGTTTTGAAAATCATCACAAATATCTAAGTGGTTATGAGAAGTTTGGGAAAATGTTCAGGGAAATGCTGGCTTTTCCAAGTGTTTTTGGAAGGATGAGAAATGTCTATGTTAAGGTGACTTCTTGTGCTTTCAAGTTTTGAGTTCTTTAAGTTTTTAAGTCCCCCTTTCCCCCCTTTCCCTCTGCTCCTCCCCCTCTCCTTTCCCCTTCCCTCAGCACTGTGCTCATTTGCTCATTTGTATATATTTTTATTACCCTATTTATTTTGTTAATGATATGTACATCCCCTTGATTCTATTTATTGCTATTGTTCTTGTCTGTCTCCCCCAATTAGACTGTAAGCCTGTCAATGGGCATGGATTGTCTCTATCTGTTGCCGAATTGTACATTCCAAGCGCTTAGTACAGTGCTCTGCACATAGTAAGCGCTCAATAAATACTATTGAATGAATGAATGAATGAAAAGTTTTGTTTCATGCAAAGCACCAATCGAGGCTGTGAATGAAACACTGCTTAATTTACCTGGTGACTATAAATCCTATTTGATAAAACTCTTTCCAAATGGGAGTGACTGGTAACCCCTCCCTCCAACCCCTCCTCCCCCCCCCCCCCCCCGGATCCCATCTTTTGTCAGGGCTTACCTCTGAGTCTCGGCACAGATTTGGGAGACCTGACCTGCTGTTTGGAAAATTTCCTCCGATCAAAGAGATCACACAAAGCCTGACCCCGGGAGCAACCATAGAAAGTATTAGGTGGAATCAGTAAGGTAAGTGGAGAGATGGAGGCAAGTGGGAGAGCAGGCCTGCCAGAGGAAGGAGCATGAGAGAGAATCCAGAATCACCATTGTCCTCTCCCATCTTACCTGGCCCCCACCAGGAGTGTAATGGGAGCATAGAGGCAGTCAGGGGCAGGGACAGCAACCAGTCCTCTCCCACAGACTCTGGGAAAGTGCCCTGTGCCAGCAGCTATCTGGAGGGCCTAGGACTGGCCTTGTTCAGCTAGTTCCCCTGCACCACACCCCCTGACTGCTGGGGTCACCCCCTCACTGGGTACCTGAGCTGGAGTCAGTTGGGAAGGGGATAATGTGGTTAGGTGGGTGGGTTTTTACTTGCCTGGAAGGTGCAAAGGTTCTTCACAAGAATGAGGTTAAAGGATTCCTCCTCTGGATGACTTTCAGCAGAGGTTTCTGCATTCTGAGAGCTAGAAAGAAAGGTCTGGTTTCCCAGGGAATTGGAGACCCAAGCTCAAGGTTTTTAGGCTAAGATCAAATTGTCAAGTAATAAATGCAAAATGATCTCATATAGAAGCAAATGTAAGTGTTTTTTATTCAAAGGATCTCAAAATACATTATGAATAATTTTCTTGGATTTAATCATTTGATTCTCTAAACCAGGTCATAAGTTAAGATCGATACTTATTGATGAAGTTAGAAAGTCCTATAATCTCAGTTCAGCACCCTTTGAGAGAGAGAGATGGGGTGAAGAAGTTTAAGGTCCTTGGGAAAAATAATTCTGACCTTAATAGTGTTTGGAAGAGGATGAGGTGAATGTTCAGGCCCATTTGAGTTAGGGAAGACTCCCTAGGACTGCAACTTTGTGTCTGCTAGCCTCTAAGAAGAAGCACTTCCTTATTTCACCACTTTCTTCTAAAGAGAACCAGTCTGAATTTCTCCTTCTCCAGCAAAATTCTCAGGGCTGGAAATTCTTCCCCAGTGTTGCTGCTGAGTGTTCATCTGCCCCTCTCACCCACCCACCCCACAAAAAGAGAAAAAAACCAGAATGCTCTCTACTGAAAATGGCCCCTCCCAAATGTTTCTTATTCTGCCTGGAAATGATTGCTTATCATGCCAGTTGGTGGCTGGCACCTGCCTGGTTATTTACATCACATCCATGTGACTATGTGCAGAAATGTAATATTGACTGTTTTCATTTAAAAGTTTTATTGCTTTTTGGAGTAACAGAAATAACAATTTACAAGCCACAATGAGCAGAGAATGCCAACACAACCTCAAAGAGAAGCAAAATGTGTATTAGCATCAAACATAAAAGCATCCAGTGATGGATGTGAAGGGAACTGTGGTCCCCTCACCTGAATGGCTTTGTCCAACTGGAGCCTACTAGAAAGTAAGAGAAGTGTCCTCAGTTTCTCCAAGAGGGAGAAGGGAAGGACAACAGTCCTAAGGCAGAACACCCATGAATTGACATCTCTGGGAGACCCTAGGCTCCTCATTAATTCCCCCCCCCCCCCCCTTCACTAGGAGGAGAGAAAAACACAGGCATTCTCCCCCTCTAGATGTAAGCTTTTTCCGGGCAGGGATCATGTCTACCAAATCTGTTATATTATACTCTCCCAAGTGCTTAGCACAGTACTCTGAAGTAAGAACTCATTGAATATTACTGATAGATTGATCCTTCCCTCCGAACTTCGTAAGGCCTCATTCCCCAGTTCCTTAGTCGGTTCCCACCTTAAAAGAGCACTCTCCCCTCCTCCACATAGATGAGAGTTTCTGGCAAAGGAGATTCACTGAAAGGGAGATGGATTTATCTAACTGAATCAGAAACTCAGCCCGTTATTGGGTTGCAACTTTTGGTGGCTCAGGTAGGACAGTGCTCCCTCAAAATCCCCCTCCCTCTCATCAGGCAAGTTAACCAAGGAGAGAGTCAAATTCCAGAAAGGTCCCTTCCACCATATTGTCTGGACCCTTCTCAGTCCTTCTAGTCTGAGCCCTTTGACCTTCCTCAGTAAAGCAGCCAGCAGGCTTTCCCAGCTTGTGGGCAGAGTGGGAAGATGGGGAGGTGATGACGAGCAGCAGTGTGAGGAAGAGGCAGCTGGGATAGGGTATGGGGTGGTGCCAGATATGTATGGTAACCCTTCCCTTTGAACCACAATGACAAGGCACTGCTTCCACATGACTGCCGACTGGAACAGCTGCACATTGCAGCCTCCACAGTGGAAAAAAGATTTTCATAATGGAGTGGCTATTCCGGCAGTTTGGGTTTTACCAGAACCGGGTTTTAATAGCAACAACAATAATAATAGGGGCATACGTTGAGTGCTTACTATGTTCCAAGCACTGTCCTAAGCTCTGGGATAGATAATGAGAAACAGGTACCTTCATCCCCATTTTATAGCTGAGAAAACAAGCACAGAGACATCAAGTGACATGTTCAAGGTCACACAGCAGGCAATAATAATGCTGGTATTTGCTAAGCGCTTACTATGTGCCAAGCACTGTTCTAAGCGCTGGGGTAGATACAGATAATCAGGTTGTCTCACGTAGGGCTCACAGGCTTCATCCCCATTTCACAGATGAGGTAACTGAGGCATAGAGAAGTTAAGTGACTTGCCCAAGGTCACACAGCTAACAAGTGGCAGAGCCGGAATTAGAACCCATGACCTCTGACTCCCAAACCCGTGCTCTTTCCACTAAGCCACGCTAATGGAGCCTGGATTAGCACTCAGGTCTCCTGACTCCAAGACCTGGGCTCTTTCTACTAGGACATGCTGCTTCCCAAATCCTAATAATGATGGTATTTGTTAAGACTGAGCCTCACTTTTCCTCCTCTCCCACTCCCTCCCGTGTTGCCCTGACTTTCTCCCTTTGCTTTCCCCCGCTCCCAGCTCCACAGCACTTAGGTACATATCTCTAATATTATTTATTGGTATTGATGTCTGCCTACCCCTCTCTAGACTGTAAGCTCATTTTAGGCAGGGAATGTGGCTGTTTGTGGTTGTATTGTACTCTCCTATTCGCTTAGAACGGTGCTCTGCACACAGTAAGTGCTCAATAAATGCAATTGAATAAATAAATGAATATGTGTTCATGTTTCAGCTGTTACTCTTTCATCACCATCTTCATTAGTGGGATTTATTGAGCACCTACTGTGTGCTTGTGGGGGGCCAAAAGAAGCAAGAGATAGAGCCTCTGCCCTGCAGGCATTTACAATTAATGGGGAATACAGGTAGATTTAAATTATTTACAAATCCTGGTAATGGAAGTAAGGAGAGGTGTGGCCCAGAATATTTGTTTTTTATTTCTCCTAATGAGTTTACCTTTTGAGGTTTGTGTAAATCGCGAGGGTTTGAACAGCTGACGTTTCCTATTTGGGGGTGGATTCCTCCACTGTGCTTTATGTTTAATCAGGTCAGAACTGTGTGTCTCACCTGCTGGCCGTCAGCCAATCTAGACAGTAAAATACCTGTAATCTTCTAGTCCAGGAGTCTGGACTTGAATTACCAGCTCAGTTTCCCACTTTGAACTTTTTCTTTGTCCTTTGCCATTCTTGGAAGCTAGCTGTAACCCAGTTCTACCCCTGTCCAATGACTCCCCAGTTTCTGAGCTGTAAACTTCCCCATTGTGTGGTCGAGACCATCTGAAGTCCTTAAGTATGAAAGGAAATGGGAGCAAGCAGAGATTCAGATAAACTGGCTTTTTGTGGTCTTTAGGCTCCCAACTGCTCTCATTTTAGCACTCCAACATCGTGTTTTAGCATTTCTATCTAGTACCTTACAGTTTTTTTTAAATTTCCAACTGATCAATTCATTTCATTTTCAAACCATCTCTAAGGCTGGAGGCTTCCTAACCTTCTTTGGTCATCTGTCTTGGGCTTTATTAGTCATGCAGTAAAATTCTTCCTTTTGTTCATTCATACTCCCTCCTGCTATAATTTAAACTATGTCATATTTAAACTATTTAAATGAAATTATAGTTTCAGCTATTAAACCTGGCAAAGTTCTCTGCATAAAAATCCTGGTTCTTTCTATAAAGAGTTATGGCTATTCTCTAGGGTGCTGTTTTTCAGACCAAACCATCCAGGTTGTTTCAGTCTTGCCTCCTCTGGAATATTTCCCATCTCGTTGGCCATTTTTGTCACTCTTCCAGCCTCTGGTTTCTCCCCAGCCTCTTTAATAACACAATGACCCAAACTGATCAATGTTTTAATAAGGGTCTGATCAATGTCAAGGGGAGTGAATGAGTACTTTCTGACTCCCGCTAGTGAAATGGCTATTTCTACATTCCAGGACCATGTTGACTTTTTAAATAACCACACAGCATTCCTGATTCAGTTTGAGGCCAGTTCTAACCCGGAGGGCTTTTTCAGCTATATTTATGCTGAGTTGATCTTTTTCTGCTTTACTGAGGGGAGAGGGGAGATAATCTGTCCATAAATGTTCTGCCTTGCACTCATCTCGATTGAATTTCAACCTGATTTTGTAAGATCTTTTTCCTAATTTTGTTCTATGACCTTGATTTAATTTTCCTCAATTCTGAAGAAACCAACAAAAAGATGACCCTTTTTTCCCTCTTGGAGTCCTTCCTTTCCCTCACATTTCATTTCTGATACACTGCTAGGTCAAAGCAAGTGCCAAATACATCAGAATGAGTAGAACTGCTTTGCCGGTTTCATTCACCCTCATGTCTACCTTAAGCATTGCTTGCCTTACATCCTTCCTAGATGAAAATCCAGAAGTAGAGACCCAGCATGCACATATATTTCAGGAAGGTATTTCAAATATGGCAATCAGACCTAGGGTTTGTTTAGGCTTCTGGACCTCTATTGGCCTTGTCCACCTCACTATTGAGCTTTCTGTTCCACCTCTTTCCCCTAATTCATGCTGTTACCCTGGCTTAGAATTCCTTCCTTCCCCTCATCAAACATTCCACAGCTCTCCACATATTCAAAGTTCTCCTAAAGTGCCATGGTCTAGTAGAAAGAGCACAGGCCTGGGATCAATCAATCAATCAATAGTATTTACTGACTGTTTACTATGTGCAGACCACTGTTCTAAGTACTTGGGAGAGTGCAATACAACAGAATTAGCAGACACGTTCCTTACCCAGTCTAGAGGGGAGGAAGACTGACATTAATATGAATAAATAATTTATAATTAAAGTTATTACGATTAAAGCTATTCTGAAAAGTCATAGAATATGGACTCTTAACTTGGCTCTGCCACTTGCCTATTGTGTGACCCTGGGCATCTGTAAAATGGGGATTAAAGACCATTCTCCCTCCAATTTAGATTGTGAGCCCCATGAGAGAGAGGTACTTTTTTTATGGTATTCATTAAGCACTATGTGCCAGCCATGGTATTGAGTACTAAGGTAGATCCAAGCTAATCAGGTTGGGCTCACAGTCTCAATCCCTACTTTACAGATGAGGTAACTGAGGTCCAGAGAAGTCAAGTGACTTACCCAAGGTCACACAGCGGACAAGTGGTGAAGCCAGGATTAGAACCAAGGTCCTTTGAGTCCCAGGCCTGTGTTCCATCCACTAGACCCTGCTGCTTCTCAATTTGATTAGTCTCTGTGCACCCCAGCTCTTAGACATAGTAAGTGCTTAACAAATGCTGTTATTATTTTTTTTATCATATTCTTATACTCTAATAATGTTGGTATTTGTTAAGCGCTTACTCTGTGCCGAGCACTGTTCTAAGCGCTAGGGTAGATACAGGGTAATCAGGTTGTCCCAAGTGAAGCTCACAGTTAATCCCCATTTTACAGATGAGGTAACTGAGGCACAGAGAAGTTAAGGGACTTGCCCACAGTCACACAGCTGACAAGTGGCAGAGCTGGGATTTGAACTCATGACCTCTGACTCCCAAGCCCATTCTCTTTCCACGGAGCCACGTTGCTTCTACTGTTCTACTGTTTTCCCTATTTATTTTATCATGTATCTCTCCTTGTGGGCAAGGCTTGTGTCTACCACCTCTACTGTATTGTATTTCTCCTAGGACTTTGGGCAGTGCTCTGCACAAAGTAAACCCTCAATAATTGCCATTGATTGATTGATTTTTCTCTCTCCCACTTAGCCTGTGAACCTAGTGTGGGATTATGTCTGACCTGATTGTCTCATATCTTCCCCAGACACTCAGTACAGTGCTTGTCACATAGTAAATGTGCTATTACTCTGCTCCTCTGCTATTACTGCTATTACTGCTATTACTAATAGCTATTACTATTGCTATTATTGCTAATAGCTATTACTGCTATTACTGCTATTACTGCTAATATTACTGCTATTACTCTGCTCCTCCACCTCTCACTTCCCATCCCCACAGCACTGTACTCGTCCGCTCAACTGTATATATTTTCGTTACCCTATTTATTTATTTTGTTAATGAATTGTACATCGCCTTGATTCTATTTAGTTGCCATTGTTTTTACGAGATGTTCTTCCCCTTGACTCTATTTATTGCCATTGTTCTTGTC